>NC_134414.1:23894740-25223490 GCF_030867145.1 Opisthocomus hoazin | reverse complement strand
ATGAAGAGCCCAAACTGTCCTTCACTTCCTCTGTAGTCAATGGAAAGACTACACTTCCAGATGACACTTCAGATCTGTCGAAAGCATGTAGTGGGAAGTGGAGTCTATACAGGGTATCTCAGCTATATGCATGTGTTAATCTCAGCCTAAATCCATATTTCTTACTCAGACAAAATTCCAAACTTGGCAGAGTTTGGGGTCAAGCAGAGAATTGCCTCAGAAATGACTGTCTTAACAGGACTTGTTAGTTCAGCACCTGGCAAAAAAAAAAAGACAACAAAAATACTAACTTCTATAATTCTGAGAACATAAGATGACAGGTGTTATGCATCCGTAACAAAGTCCTGGGTTTGGCCCAGCTGTGTCCCCTCCTGGCTTCTTGTGAAAATTAACCCTATCCTGGCCAAATCCCAGACACTGTAAACAATTTCTTTCTTGTATCAAGATGAAACATCTCCACGTGCAGCTTGTACCCTTTGCCCCTGGTCCTCTCCATGTGGCTCCTTGTAAAAAGAGAGCCTCTATCCTCATTGCAGCTGCCCTTTAAGTACTGGAATACTGTGATGAGCTTCCCCCTTGAGCCTTCTCTTCTCCAGGGTGAAAAGACCTAATGCCTTCCATCTTTCCTTGTAGGGCAGGTTCTCCAGCCCTTTGATCAACTTTGTGGCCCTTCTTTGGACCCTCTCCAGTCTGTCCACGTCTTTTTTGAATTCTGTCGGCTAGAACTTGACACAGCACTTCAGGTGTGGCCTGACAAGTGCTGGGTAGAGTGGGACAACCCCATCGCTATCTCTGCTAGTAATGCCCTTGCAAGTGCAGCCCAGGATCCCATTTGCCTTCCTTGGTGCAGCGTTTCACTGCTGACTCATGTTCAGCTTGTTGTCCACCAAGACCCCCAGGTCCCCTTCGGCAAGGCTGCTCCCCAGCCACACAGATCCTAGCCTGTGCTGGGCTTTTTGGTTATGGAGTCCCAGGTGCTGAACCTTGCACCTGACTTTGTTACACTTCATACGGTTCTTGCTAGGACACTCTTCCAGCCTGTCCAGGTCTGTCTGCGAGATGGCTTGCACTTCTGACATGTCCATCTCACCAGCCAGTTCAGTGTCACCAGGAAAATTGTTAAGGGTGCTTTCAATCCCATAGTCCAGGTCATATAATAAAGTGTAGAACAGCGTGTCGCCCAGTATCGATCACTGGGGGATCCCATTTGTGACAGCCTGAGTCAAAACCCCTGATCACTGACCACCCACCCAGTCTCTTTCTTGCCAGTGCTTCCAGGAGGAAGCTGTGGGAATCCAGTGGTATAAAGGGCTGATCTCCCCCTGTTTTCAGCAAAAACTAATACCGGAGCTACTGGCAGCCATGCTGTGCATGGAGTACGAAGGAAGAAGGGCTGTGTGGGGATTTCCCTTGGGGGTGTGGATGAAACTGCTGACAAATGCGGTAGTGTTGTTCACGAAATTTACGTATGATTCCTCTCATCATGCTGCTCTTATATTCGTTTTTGAGTGACATCTGAGCCATGGAGTTTTGTTTGCAGAAACACTCACATGAAGTTAATTTTGATCATGCAGATAAGTAGTGTTTCACAAACCCTAATTCTGAGTTTGCACTTGAAGAAATGATTAAATTGCCATCCAATTAAGGGACAGAAACAACAAGTGGCTTATGTAACTAATTGACTTGGAAAATACGACTCAAATTTTCAATATTTAAGATCAATAAGAAAAAATTAATATTATATGTACAAAGCAAGTTAGAATAATTACTATATTTGAGGAAATTAATGTTATTTGGATACATTTCATGACATGAGAGGACTACTTAATTTTCTCTTCTGGTGTATCATTACATGCCATACAAAAAAATCAGTTTTATTTTTTCTTTTATTTAGCTGCATAGGGCCATGAGTAGTATTCACTTTATTAATATGTTTAGAGTACATACTAGTGAGTTCTTAGTCTTTTACTTAAGAACTTAATTTTACAGCCTTGGAGTATATCAGGGTTTATCTCATTTTCATTCTAAAAGAAATGGTAAAAATGTACATGTTAGATTCCCCAAATGATATAGATTCATTCTCATTATTTTTGTTGGAATATATATTCCTAAAAAACTAAGTAAAAAGATGGCTTGACTCCATGTAGAAATACAATTACTGTAAATTGCATGCTTACTAGCACTCGATTACTGATGAAGTTGCAATCAGGAAATTGACAGATGAGGGATTAATTCCCCAGAAACAGGGTTTCTTCCTTCTTCTTGTCATGAACATATGTGTATGGAGGAAACAGACATGAATGTGCCAGATGAATAAATTAAGAAGTCTAGGATGAAACAGAACAGCTGGAAATGTAACTGGTGATAATTGAAGGCTAATTAACTTCAACTAGCAATTTTCTACCAGGTGTTGTATTAGCCATATAGAAAGAGAAACTAGAGAAATTGTATGGTGCGCATTTTCATTCAGGAATTCAATATGAACTGTTGTTCTACCTACATGGTAATAGGAAAATGGCTGTACTGTCTGTTATGGGTATAAATGTTCATGTGACTTTGACTGATTTGCAAAAATCCTTGTATTTTTAAACACTGACTTAGTTTTGTACATTCCTTGTCTTCTCAGAGATGTGAGTGTTTCTTACTTGAACAGATAACCAAAATGAATAGTTAGCTTTTAAGAATATTTTTGAATGTGAAAGCTCTTTGTCTGATACTCTTTGTCAATTTGACTATTCTGCTGTAGCCTGCTATAGCACTTTCCAAACAGCAGTTTCAGATTATGTCCATAATCCCTGCAGCTTTTGACTATTGCTTAGAACATCATACACAGTGAATAATGAAGCCTTCTTTCTGAAACAAGCCATTTAAAGAGCAGGAAAGGGACACTAGGTGCCCTACTTAAAACTTTTCACCTTTTTACACACATCCCCATTCATTATGTAGATTGCTTTTTCTGCCTGTGGGTTTCCCTCTTTGCTTAGGATCCTTTGGTCCTGTATGACAGCTTGTCTGTCATCATGTAAGAAACTGGGTTCTGAGTCCTATTTGCATGTATTTTAAAGAGAACCAAGGGTATGCAAGTTTTTTGTGCTCATATTGCCTCCACAAATCAGGAGATTGACGTAAGGAACGGATTTCATCTTTCCTGACTGTAGCTATCCAGAAGATAGCTGCTGTACTTGTAGTGGAAAGAAACAGAGTTACTTCCTTTCTTGAGTTTTCGTGTTTTTAGACGCTTCTGAAGGTGCCTTTTGCCCTGTTGATAGGGATGGCTAGCTGTGATTAGCCATATAAGTGTGGAAGTTGAGCAAAATAAATAATAAAAATGGAAGATGTGGTTATTTGTCCTCTGTTGGTACCTGTTTTTCTCCATTAACCATCTGAGGAATTGCTGAGAGGGTGGTCAGTCCCTGGAACAGGCTCCCCAGGGAAGAGGTCACGGCACCAAGCGTGTCAGAGTTCAAGGAATGTCTGGGCGATGCTCTTAGTCACATGGTTTCGTTTTAGGTAGGCCTGCGAGGAGCACAGAGTTGGACTCAATGATCCATATGGGTCCCTTCCAACTTGAGATATTCTATGATTCTTTCAGTCTACATGACTCGCTTAGATTTAGGCAGTTAACGTTTAGACATCTGAAAGCAGGTCAGGTGAATCCAACCATATGGTCTATAGGCAAACAGGGTCTTTCCATTTTGAGAACATGAATCAGCAAAGGCATGAGGCTGAGGTATTACCTCCCAGTCTTACCTTGGATGCTTACTTTTGGCTGTAGTGAAATATTGAAGTTTTACTTCTTACTGGGGTATGGTCTTAAGTTTTTACAATATCAGTATGTACCTAATCACTGTCTTGTCTATGGAAAAATAGAAAATCCACTTGTTGATGAGCTTATTGTTTATAGGATGATTGTCTTTCCTTTGTACAAGTGGTTTCCCTGTACCTTATGTCACAGATATTGTAAAATTTTTTTCTGTATTCTCTTTTAAAAGAAACTGCTCTTAAGAACCAACATCTAATGATCTTCTTAATCTAAAATATGACTCTTATTCCCCTATAGCAGCTGTTTGTACTTTGGGATCAGGGATAGGAAAGGGAATGTTTAAATACTGCCATGGGAATTCATGATATTTATATGATCAAAGACATCTTCATCTACAAGACAAGTAAAATGATCAATATAATTCTCATTACTTGCCACAACAAAGGATTTTTAAAATAATTAAGTAGAATTGTATTTTTTTAAAGCAAAAAACCCCAAATCCTGTAATTGTCAGAGGCATGGTGTTCAGTTGCTTGATAATGAGACATCTGGAAAACAAGTTCTTGCCAGGGTTGTTTTAAATCTTAAAATTCTGATTGAATTTTGTTACAGCAAAAGATGAAAAATTTACTATAGGAGTCAAAAGATCATTTCTGCAACACTGTCAATGCAGGAAAAACATTTACTCTAATGCCCAGAAGAGAGTTCTTATGAGATTCAGAAAAATAGCATGTTTGCTATTAATAAATATTGTCATGGTAGGAAGGCATATGCCAGAAACAGCAATAACAATAATTATCTCTAACTATATTCCTGAGAAACTGAGCTATTTAGAAGATTGTTTGATATAAAATATGTGGGTCAAGACCTGTCATTGCTCCAACAGAAAATGTATGTGGTTCATTTTATATCATTCCTGATCAAAAAAAGCATAGAAAGCTTGATATCCCAAATAGCTCAAAACTTCAAAACTTCATATTTTTGTAAGTATGCTTTAATTTTGAAAACTGGGTAGGAACCACCTGATTGTGGTAAAAAGATTTTGAAAATAATTAAGCATTCTGCAGTTTAGGTGTTACTATAACTAGCCAAGGATTTTTTTTTGCCTTCTTTTATCTTCACCTCTTTGCTGATAAGGAAGCAGTGTGATCTGAGCAATAAAAGGAAAATGCGAAGTAACTCTAAAATTAGCTAGTGGTTTTGCAATGTAGGTAAAAGAGTGGCAAGAAATATTCCTTTGGTGATCTTTTGCGTCTCAAAGTGAGAGAAAGAAAGGTATTCCTGCCACAGATGTTGTCATAAATGTGGTATTTTTGCTCTAGATTTGATTGATGTGGATTTGTATATGAAAGTGAGGTGCTGCTTTCTTTAACTCCTGGTCCTGGTGCGACGATGTTGATCGGTGTCTTGCTGGGGTGATTGACGTGGATGCCAGTGCTGGGGGGCTCTGTCAAAAGCCGTGGAAATTCTTAGGAATTCTTAGGAAATTCTAATGTCTTGCTTTAGCTTCAGACTTGAAGGAACAAGGGTCCTCTCTACGTATTTTGGTTTTCAAGACTTTGTGACAGTCATCATTGTGGATAGAAGCAAATTAATGATTTCTGGAAATAAAAGCAGAGAAAAGCTTGAACTATAAGATGTATGGGTCATATTTTTCAAAAAGGTATACTGTAGAGAACATTTTCTACATAGCATAAAGCTTTTGGCCTTCCCATAGTTTGGGCTGAGGCAAAGAAATTCTTGGCATGGTGGAGCAGCACGGCAGGGCATGGTGGGGGCCAGGGGCTCCGTGGGGGCATCAGGGCAGGGCCTGGCAGCCAGGGCCTGTCCCACCGCTGCAGCCTGGGGCGTCGCACGCCTCCACAGGGAAAGGGCTGGGCCACGGCCTGGCTGGGCCACTGGCCTGCCGGTGGGCCCGGTGTGGTGGGCCTGTGGCCGGGCAGGGCAGGGCTGTGGGAGCTGGAGACCAGCCCCTCTGGGACGGCCACTGGTGGCACCGGGGGGCTGAAATGGGTCTGGGGCAGTGGGCAGGTGGAGGGAGGCCCTGGGGTTCCTGGCAGGGCCTGTTAGTGCCCTTGGGATGCTTGACACACTGGTGTTGAGCTAAAGCAAGGACACAGTCATAAATAGCAGCAGTTTCGGGTGGTGTTTGGTGTGCTTTTTTTTAAAAATCTTTTTTTTTTTAACAATGTGTTGTTGAAAGTGTAACATCTATTGTTTAGGCAATAACAAAGGCAAGAAGCAGAGCTGGTAATGGAGCTCTCCATTAATTAAGTCCATTAATTTCAATGCTGGAAAAATACCACCAGGTGTTGGTGAGGAGAAGGAGGAGAATGCCTGGTGCCCCGTTGTCTGGGTGCAGCTGGCGCAGGAACGGAGTCCTGAAATTCAGGAATCAGCAGTGAGGTTGGCTCTGTCAGCAGAGCCCAGGTAACAGAAGAGCCCTTAGATAGTAGAAGGAAATCCACGCTCTTTTGCTACTTCATGCAGCGTTGTTTTTTCATGACTTTGAATGATAGCAAGTCCTGTGAAATATGTTTCAGTAAGAACTGCCAAAAAGTTAGGGGTTCAGATGTATTTTGCTATATGAAAATACATAAAAAAGGCGGTGTGCTTTGGGGGGAGATAAATCTACAGTAAAATTTCTGTAAAATAATTAACTATTTTATGAACTGTCCCATTGCTCTTCTTCTGACTTCTGTTGTTCAGGTAGAATATTTGTTGTATAAGCAGCAAATACATCACATACATTTGTGAACAGATCTATAATTCGTGATTGAGACTCAAAATACACTTTTGATTCAAAAGAAGAGCAACACCACACTGGGTACTAAACATTGTATTTTGCTGCTCTTAAAGTCAGCTGGCATGCAACAGCATATACACGTATATACAGTGATACATACATAAGAAAACATATCCTTACTTTTATTCAGAACCAGTCAACCTCTGTTTTGTCCATGTGATTGAGCTCTAAGAAGGACAACTTGCAGAAAACATGTAAACACCATTGATTTGTTAAGCTGATTGCTGTTCTGTTTGACTAGCTGTAGGTTTTACCATCTCTTGACCATCTTTGTATTTTTCATGCAAACACTGGGAACAGCAAGGCAAGAAGTTGTGTGTTTAAAATACAAAGATTTGTCTTTCTGTTTAGTGTGGCATTTGTGCTTCTGCCTTGATGGGATGCTTAGTTTGAGAGACAGGTGGAGAGTAAATGGGATCGAAGAGACTTAGGAGTGTTTAATACATATCTACAGCTATTTGCTTGGCAAAGATGATGACGTTCTGTTGCATGCTAATTCTTTTTGCAAAGCCAATAAAAGAGCAGGTTTTTTCTTACAGAAACTGACATACAAGTCTAACAGTATAGACTGTTGTTGTGGATTTTGCTTTTCTTTTTTTTTTAACTGATATCACATAAAACTGAGGTTGCTGTGACCCTATTCTTCTCCTCAGTTAAGTGCAGGGGTAGCAAATTTTAAGGACAAGAGGTGAAGGATTACTCAGGAGGGTGCCAGTAGAGACACTTCCATCTGAGAGTATGATTTGATGAAGAATATAGTAAAGCAGAGGAAGATGAGCAGTGGTGAGTAATATTTTCTGTACTGACATAAGGGGGAATTTTCTTAGTGAAGTAAAAATGCCCTGAGACAGGACATCAGCTTTTGAAATTTTTTTTAACTAAGATCGGTTGAAATATGATTTGTCTTCCCCTGTAAAGGATTTAGGGAATAAAGGAATAACTGGAAAATGGTCTTATTTAATCTCACAAGGAAATTCTGACTTCTGTGAAACTGATTGTAAAACTCCTCTTGACTATGGTGAAAACAAAGATCATTCAATTTATGTAGAAGAAAACAATGACATTTGCTTCTAGAATCTGGTAGACAGAACAACAGGAAACAGGAATTAAGACTCCAGATTTGCATCTTCTGACTGATAAACAGGACAGAATAAATCAATCTTTGACTGGGGTTAAAAATGTGATTAGACATAATGTTGTTGAAATTCTGCT
The DNA here is from genome assembly GCF_030867145.1 of Opisthocomus hoazin. Lineage (NCBI taxonomy): Eukaryota > Metazoa > Chordata > Aves > Opisthocomiformes > Opisthocomidae > Opisthocomus > Opisthocomus hoazin. Next base: position 25,215,709 of record NC_134414.1, on the reverse strand, counting down.
GCTTTGCTGAGGACAAGTTTTAGAAAGACTATGAGGCAATAATAAAAATTACACTTTGCAGCTATTGCTGACAGGGATTAAGGGTACTCTTACACATCTACGGTGCTCATAAATGATAAGCCATAATGTCTCAGAAGTGACAGCAGGCAATTATTTTAATTTAGTTATGTCTCAATTAGCTTATAGTTTGACATTCTACTTAATCAAACTGAGTTTTATTTAACTTCTTTCTACTGACAACTGCCCTGCTATTTTTCCTCTCCCATTCTCCCATAAAAGCAGATGGCTTGGTGCACAGAAGCTCATGGACAGCAAAGCTGAATTAACTTTGATTAAATATTTTCAGAGAACAATACTTGACATGGAAGTTATTGCTTAATATATGAAAGCCAAACAAATTATATGCTTTCTAATTAAGCAATTCAACAATAACTTTGCAACCCTCTCATACTAACTGTGCATATGGTCTCAGATAAGCCCACACTCTGTAGCCAGCAACTGGGATGTCGGTAACTTGATTCCATTAGGAAAGAGGAGAGATGATCAGGGTTGGAACAAATGAGGTAATTATGATCTGAAATGCACTGTCTAGCAAAAACCACACATTTGCCTGTAAGTTCTTCAAGGCAAGGATTATCTTTTTGTTCCTTGTACAGCATCTAGCACAAAGAGAATCTGTGCCATGACTAAATCTTGAAACACTACTGCAGTGGAAATAATGATAAACCTTATAAGGGAGGATTAATAGTGTTTTGAAAAAAAACTGTTAGTTGTTCATCTAAGGGTGTTTAAAATTCCCTACTCTGTTCTGTCTCTTCTTTCTAATAATGTCAAAGTAGCTTTGCGAAGACTGCTTGTGAAACTGGCTTGTAATTGGCCATGGAGAATAAGAGTATTTCTTTTAAAATGCCCAAACTGCAAGCAGTTATTTGATGTTGGAAGCTGGCCAGTTTGTTTGATTTAGTACAGTGATTCACTCCCACTTTATCAGCAAGTCTGGTGCTTGTACTATTCAAAACAATGCCAATGTTTAAATAATTGGCTGTATTTGTGTTGGGTTTTTTTCAATTAATGGTACTAAATATTTGATGTTCAGCTAGAGTTTAACAATTGGAAAATATAATGACTGCTAAATTAGCTTTTGCAGCATTTTGGTCAGTAGACTGACATTTCACAGCCTGCCTGGCTGAAATCACTTTCAGCTAATTGAAGATTTTCTCACTCCATTTAGCTGTTAAAACCTGGCATATGGGCTTCTGATCAGTTTTACCACTCAACCGCATTACTGCGGTTTCATAGTATGCTGCTACTCAATAGTTGCTGAAATACTCCTCGGGTAGCATTTTGACATGCGGTACTTATAATAAACTGCAGTTCATTTTGAGAGGGTTTTTTTTTATTATTATCATTTAGAGAGGTTCAGGAGAATGAAGTAACATGGGCATTGCTAGAAAGATCTCATATGTCAACTATGCTGCTTCTCTTCGAAGGAAGTCCTTGTATGTACAACTTCTTAGCTACCTGGTATTAGCTTAGATTAGGCTACTTCTGAAAAGAAATACCCTTCATACATTGGCAGTTGTCCTATTAACTAATGTTACCAAACAGCTCTGTTTGCTGATATTGTCAGTATAACTTGCTTCAGCAGGACTGCAAGACCAGGAGTAGAGTTCTGCTCTGGTCACCTCTTGTAGTAACTTTTTTGTGCTGCACAAATCTTGTGTCTTACTGTTTTTCGTTGTTAACAGCAATGTTACTCATCTGACATGAGTTTAGCTCTGGGGTGATATTTTCAGTTCATCAGATCTGCAAATGTATCACTCTTTAGGTGGAGAACTGCATGGGAACTTGAATGATTCTAGTGCTTGTTTGTCTTAGTGCTGTAGTTCATAAAAAAAATAAAAAAAATGGCAGGGGGGAGTTGTGAAAATGAATTGTAGAGAGTAGAGGCAACTGAACAGCTCATTCATTCTAGAGGTCATCGTCAAGCAAGTGGAAGAAAAGAAGGTTATCAGGAGTAGTCAACATGGATTCACCAAGGGGAAATCATGCTTGACCAATCTGATGATAGCTTTCTACGATGGCATGACTGGCTAGGTGGATGAGGGGAGATCCATGGATGTTGTCCACCTCGACTTCAGCAAGGCTTTTGACACTGTCTCCCATAACATCCTCCTAGGGAAGCTCAGGCAGTGTGGGCTGGATGAGTGGTCAGTGAGATGGATTGAGAACTGGCTGAATGGCAGAGCTCAGAGGGTTGTCATCAGTGGCACAGAGTCCAGTTGGAAGCCTGTAACTAGTGGTGTCTCCCAGGGGTCAGTACTGGGCCCAGTCTTGTTTAACTTCTTCATCAATGACCTGGATGAAGGGACAGAGTGTACCCTCAGCAAGTTTGCTGATGACACCAAACTGGGAGGAGTGGCTGATACACCGGAAAGCTGTGCTGCCATTCAGCAAGATCTGGACAGGCTGGAGAGTTGGGCGCAGAGGAAGCTGATGAGGTTCAACAAGGGCAAGTGCAGGGTCCTGCACCTGGGGAGGAACAACCTCATGCATCAGTACAGGCTTGGGGTGGACCTGCTGGAGAGCAGCTCAGTGGAGAGGGACCTGGGTGTCCTGGTGGATGACAAGTTGACCATGAGCCAGCAGTGTGCCCTGGCTGCCAAGAAGGCCAATGGGATCCTGGGGTGGAAGAGTGTGGCCAGCAGGTCAAGGGAGGTTCTCCTCCCCCCCTACTCTATTCTCGTCCCCCTCTACTCTGCCCTAGTGAGTCCCCATCGGGAGTACTGTGTCCAGTTCTGGGCTCCCTAGTTCAAGAAAGATGAGGAGCTACTGGAAAGAGTCCAGCGGAGGGCTACAAAGATGATGAGGGGACTGGAACATCTCCCCTACGAGGAGAGGCTGAGGGAGCTGGGCTTGTTCAGCCTGAAGAAGAGAAGGCTGCGAGGGGACCTTATAAATGCTTATAAATATCTGAAGGGTGGGTGTCAGGAGGATGGGGCCAGACTCTTTTCAGTGGTGCCCAGCAACAGGACAAGGGGCAATGGGCACAAACCGAAGCAGAGGAAGTTCCGTCTGAACATGAGGAAGAAGTTTTTCCTTCTGAGGGTGATGGAGCCCTGGAACAGGTTGCCCAGAGAAGTTGTGGCTTCTCCTTCTCTGGGGATATTCAATACCTGCCTGGACAAGGTCCTGTGCAGCCTGCTGTAGGTGACCCTGTTTCGGCAGGGGGGTTGGACTAAGTGACCCACAGTGGTTCCTTCCAACCCCGAACATTCTGTGATTCTGTGAAACCTGACTTAACCAGCCTTGTCCTCCTACTTCTCTATTCTGTTGATGTGCCTGAAGTCAGGGACGACAGAACTGTGCTTTCAGTAGACACAGAGGCTGCAGGAAAGGAGGTTGCCTAATATTAGCAACACTATTATTGGACTGAATTTCATTAGTTTGTGTTGTGAATCCTGTATAGAACTGAATATATTTTCATGTGTTCACTCTCTTATAGAGATGATGTACGTCTTGGGGAAATACTTACTTCTAGTTTACTTCAGAGAAATGACTTTAAAACAAATCGCTGTTAAGATATTGAAATACTATTGGTGACATAAATGTGTCCCATCCATCAACTTCCCACACAAGAATAAGATTTATAATGCCAGGTTTTTTTATTGAAATCATATTTCATTTAAAAAATGTTTAATGAAGCATTTTCTGCTAGTTCAAAGTACAGAGATCCTGAGTGTACCATCTGCTACAATATCTGTGTATAAAAATGAGTTACTAGTTATACTGTGCCAGTGAGGTGGGGAATGAAGTAGATTCAATAAATCTAGCAAAAGGTACACTTTTAAGATAAGAACAGCTTCTGTGTAAGAAACTAGAAACTGGTATGAGTAACAATACTATTGGGTTTCCCCCATAAAAGGCTGTTTTTTTAGTATTGTCTGAAAGGTATATTTTCAGCAAGCTTCATAATACAAGTCCCTGTAGAAGACTGACTGTGTGGGATGTCTCCTGGGGTCTCTAGTGGTTTGTAGTGGAGGATTTGGAAGTGAATATTCATAATGTTTTTGTTACCTTCTGGCATATTTTGATACACTGTCCATATAAATCCCAAAACTGGGTTAATCATCTGAAAGGGGTTTAATCATCTGAACGTTAATGAAGATGTCTCTAGTCGTGCTTGTGTGGTATGTTTTCACTGGACTTCATTTACTGCTAGAAATTAGGATAATTAATAGGATTCTGTAAGGAACAGTTACAAGCAATATTTTCCTGTTGCAAAAGATTCATGAAATTATCTTGCACTGAATAACTTCACAGATTAAACTCAGGTAACTGTTTTGCTTGGATAGAAGGAGAAGCATATGGTGCATATCCAGCAGCAGATGTGTCACTGACGTGCAGATTTTACCAATAAAAATGTAGACAACTAGGAAAACTAGGTACCTCAAAAGACAGTAGAAAACGGAGAAAATCTGGTAGGAAATCCTCAGTGGTATGAGGATTTAAGTGATGCCCAAAATTCTAACTAATAACTTTAAATCCACAATGGGAAGACAAAAAAACCTTACAGAAAGCTCCTGGATTTCTGTGGTAAACGCCACTGCTAGAAGCCTTCAGCTGCGGGAAAGCATATGACCGAGGAGTTGTGTCAGCAGCGTTAGTGTGGGAAGAGTAAAGTGGATGATCTGAGAAGAAAGGACTTGATCCAGATGCTGGGATTGGTGTTTCCTTCCTCTGTGTTAGCAACACAGTTCAGGAGCCTGTTGTGCCAAAACAAGGTTGCATGGTCAAAATTTAATCCCTCATTTCCTAACTTCAAAAATTTCTCATTTTGCTATATTCCTATCCTTTCAAATAGGAACTCACACTTGCAGAGGGAATAGATGGATTTCTGGGGTTTTTTTGTTATTTTATCCTTTGGAGAGCTACTGATACTTCGACCGAGTCATCATCGTGGTTTAAACTTCAATACTATCAACATTTGCAGCACAGACCTCCATCTCTGGAGTTTATGGGGTAAATGATACTTCTAGCGTGTTGTCGAACAGCTTTTAAAACATGGGGTCCTTATTAATGTGTAAAACAGTTGTCCCACTGATAGGGAAACCTAGGAACACCTCTAAATCCTGTAATTTGGGATTTTCTAGTAGTTACAGACACTTTCACCCTGAACTTGTCTCCTTTCTCTCCTGCTTGCTTCTTTTAATTCTGGGCATATAGGCCCTTTTCTTCTTTGGCTGTTCGTCCCGCCTCTGCCACCTTCACCCACTTGCTTTTATTCTGTTCCTGTCATTTACCTTCCTTTTTTTTTCACTCTATGCTCAAATCCAGCTCTTGCCAGCTCAGCAACAAAGCCAGTTGTAAGAACACAGGAGGGAGTGTCCTTCCTTCTGGTACAATAACAAAAGCCTATGCCTGGGGCCAGAGAATTCACTAAAACCAAATTTCAAGTCCGTGTCCCAAAGAAAGTGCTGCTAGAAATTCTTAATACGAGCTCTTGAGAAGACTTTAATTTTCCATAATCTCACTTTGAAAAAAACCTGAACTGTTTAGATTAAAACTTCCCACTAAAAAATTCAGCTGGCAGCAGGCAGCAGGCGTCCTGTGTGGGAGCTCTCTAACTCAGTGGCTGATGCCTGGCAAACACTGAAGACCTGGAAACAGGCTCCCAGGATAGCAAGTATCGCATGACATCAGTTGTATCTGTCAGCTTCACTTCTCTTGCCCATGGTAAAAAGTATTCTTTCAGCTATCTGGTGGGTGCAGTCAAGTGGAGGGAACTTCTGTAGGTTAAATGATATTCATGTGAGAACTCCCTTGGCCATTGGTACTCATACTGAAATGTCCCAGAGCAGTGTTAATCAGAGAGCAGTGAACTCAAAGCAGTGCTGGAAAGTCTGCAGCCCTGTATAAGCAAAAATCGTTTTGTGGGTTATTATTATTTTACAAAGAACTAAGATAAAAAGAGGCATTTCTAGGCACCTGATTTAGACAACACTGAAATCTAATCTGTCTTAACTCAAACTCTCAGAACTATTAATTCGAGCCAAAGTGTGCCATATAATTATGTTGGCTATTCCCCGTGGTGCAACATTATCTGCAAAAGACATTGACCATGTGAGTATAGCACTTTCAAGCAATTATGACCTGTATTGAAAATTATTGAAGCTTAACTAATTATCTAACAAAAATTCAAAAGGACAAAGCTCCTCCTCCAACTCTGCATTCCCTTCCTTCCTAGTGAAATTGTGAGTGCTTGAATCTCTCAGAGTTTTGCTGCGGATTTCTGCAAATCCAGAGAACAATCATGAGTATTTATTGCCTTCCTCCACTTTTCATTTGGCTGATAAATTATATTTTGCAGTAATTCCTGAGTAAGGCAATGAAAACTCTGGGTTCCATTTCCTCTCCAAGTGCCATGGGAAGTTTTCTGTGTAAATATTACATATCACAATATTTATGGGGTTGATGTTGATGCGTTTTTTTGAATTTCAAAGCAGGTGACAAAATTTAAGGGTGGCCTTTTTGTTCTCCGGATTCCAGGTAGAGTGTAAGTCAGGTGGTATTTCCACTCAGTGTCTTGTATATTAGAGTCTAACATGTGCATCTTTTGCTTTTCTACACTTAATGTACGTGAAATAAATGTGATTTAGAATCACAGAATCACAGAATGGTAGGGGTTGGAAGGGACCTCTGTGGGTCATCTAATCCAACCCTTCTGCCGAAGCAGGGTCACCTGCAGTAGGTTGTAGAGGACCTTGTCCAGGTGGGTCTTGAATATCTCCAGAGAAGGAGACTCCACAACCTCCCTGGGCAGCCTGTTCCAGTGCTCCGTCACCCTCAGAGGGAAGAAGTTCTTCCTCATGTTCAGACGGAACTTCCTATGCTTCAGTTTGTGCCCGTTGCCCCTTGCCCTGTCACTGGGCACCACTGAAAAGAGTCTGGCCCCATCCTCCTGACACCCACCCTTCAGATATTTAGAAGCATTTGTAAGGTCCCCTCTCAGCCTTCTCTTCTTCAGGCTGAACAAGCCCAGCTCCCTCAGCCTCTCCTCGTAGGAGAGATGTTCCAGTCCCCTCACCATCCTTGTAGGCCTCTGCTGGACTCTCTCCAGTAGCTCTTCATCTTTCTTGAACTGGGGAGCCCAGAACTGGACACAGTACTCCAGATGAGGCCTCACTAGGGCAGTGTAGAGGGGAAGGAGAACCTCCCTCGACCTGCTGGCCACACTCCTCCTAATGCACCCCAGAACGCCTTTGGCCTTCTTGGCAGCCAGGGCACACTGCTGGCTTATGGTTAACCTGTCGTCCACCACACAGGTCCCTCTCCACAGAGCTGCTTTCCAGCAGGTCCACCCCAAGCCTGTACTGGTGCATGAGGTTGTTCCTCCCCAGGTGCAGGACCCTGCATTTGCCTTTGTTGAACTTCATCAGGTTCTTCTGCGCCCAACTTTCCAGCCTGTCCAGGTCACGCTGAAATGATCAGGTCGACAAAATATTGCATTTGAGATTTTTCTTGCAAAGAGAATTGGGATAATTTTCTTTGAATTCTCTTGCTTTATCATAGGCAGTGACTACGTAGTATACTAATTATACATTGAATATTCCTCCTCTTGTTTCAGAAGAAAATAAGTCTTTGTGTCATCTTTGAACACTCAGCATCAGAGAGACAAATGGAAATTTTTTTTTTCATAAATCCTTGAAAATAAAATGATTATTTTCGTTTGCCTGGTGACAACTCCTTTGTGCTCAACTGTCCGTACAGATATGAAGATTTAAACCATAAGCAATTTTCAGATTGTGTGTTCAGCTTTATTTTTCACATTTTGAACCTGTATTGAAGAGTTAGGGAAAACAGTTTTTCTGTTGCAGTGTTGAAGTTTGAATATCAAGTAGCTGAAAGAAATAGTTTATCAGTTTATTACTGATACAGAAACAGAATTCTAAGTAATATCAATTATGAGTAACTTTAAAAAAAAATTATTTATGTGAATATTTTTCATGGTAAAAAAGGAGGAAAATCAGAGAAATAAAGTTTATTTTTACCTGACTAAACCAGGATTTTCCTTTCCTCAAGGGTTTTAAACACCTAACAGAGTGATGTGTGCCTGTAGAAGCTATTATTCTCTCGTGAAAGAAGACAAAGCCACATTCCCTACAGATACACACAGGCACTAATCATCTCCAAAGCAGTCGATTCTTGACTGGTCGAATTGTGTTTTGTTTGCTCCCATGCTGCCCCAGTAGGATTTTCAGTGCTCTGAGCCCTGCTGACTGATGCTGGTTTATGCACACAGTTCTCCTTGCATAAACGGGTTTTTCTTCCATTTAGTTTTTGTGTAATCCACTGGTGTTGCCCTGAATGGAGACCTCATATCTGGTATACCTATACCTGCGGTATTGTGTACCACAGAAATATGCTGCAGCACTAGAGATTCCTAAACCAGTCCCTAGCATCTTGGCTAATATGAAATAATAGAAAAATGGCATGCAATAGTAGACTTTAGCTATAATAGCTTTTACAATTAATTTAACAAAATTATTTTAGATTAGAAGATACCCATTCAGAGCGTTTAGTGTGTAAAAAACTTTATACGAACTGCTCTGCCACAGGGTTTTGTGCTCAATGCCGGGCTCCCCGCAGGCACAGGAAGAAACGGGTGTAGAGCTCCTCTCCAAAGCCAGAGCCCCACCGGTGCATGGACAGGGGTGACAGGATGATAGCTGCAGAGGCAGGGGCCTGGCTGCCTGCTGACCCCGCTCTGTGGAGCTGGGAACCCACGGCCTCCTCACCCTGGCATCAGGAGGGGACGTGGCAGGTCTCTGCGCCGGGTGGCTTCGGGGAAAGGCAGGACATTCCTCCTCCTCCTCCTGGGAGGACCTGGGGGTGTCTTGGGCATCCTGGAAAACAGCTTGTCTTTTAAAAGATGAATTCAGCTGTATGTTAGCTTGGGAAACATGCATAGCAGTGCAAAGCACTTGGTGATTTACTGAACCAGAAAAGTCCTGGTGTGCTTATTTAACACATTTATCAGTTGTGGACCGCCTGCTCAGCTTGTTACAGAAAGGTTCTCATGCATGCAGAGATCATCAAGGTCGATTGAGGTCATGCCAGCAGTTTGGTGTGAGTAGATGTGATCAGAGCTCATATGACATTCGCTGCTGAGCCCCGGCCCCTTCTCTGCCCACTCCAAGACGTGGCAAAGCAGACACTGATTTCAAAAGGAAAATCCTTTGCAGCAATGGGAGCATGCAGTGTCTCAGTCGTACTGCCTAGACACGCCGCACCTGGTGTCGATAAAGAAACCTATAGGACATAAAGTGGATAGCCAGAATTTCTTGCCTCAAGGAATTTTGATTTTATAAAAAAGGACATATAAAGAGGGATGGTGGTGATCTTTCTGCAGCACGTGTGCCTCATACACCACAGACAAACGTAAGTTGCTAAAGACTGGAGCAAAGGTACAGCGATTCACAGGCCTTAATGTTAGCATTTTAAATCAACCTGCTTATTTTGTATGGAGAGTGCACTTTTAAATAGCATCCTTCAAACTTAACATTTTTATATCTCCTTTCCTGTGATTAAAGTACTTTTCATACCAGAGAAGCTTGCAAGAGTGTTAAGTTCAACTTCTTTAAATACTAATAAGGCGAATGCATGCTTACTTGGGTCTGGTGCCTGTCAGGTCAGCTTCTGCACTACTGGGGGAATAAATTAGCACTGCTACAGTAACCTTAATTCTTCCAGCTCATTAGTAGCTGATTAGGTGTGATGTGTATGAAAAACATTCCCTCCTTCTTACTCCAGTAAGAGATCTGAATCTGAATTAGGTAATACTATGTACAGGCTTACTGTAGCTCAAAATTGCTTTTCTCCCACATTTTGATGACTGCACCCACACTGGCATCCCGTCTTACTGTAAGCCAACACTCTGCCTTGGAAGAAAAGCATACCCTGCAATAGAGCTTCCCACCACCTCTCTTCCCAGCCTTAAACGTATGGATCTTACGTCCCAGGATGCAATGATATACTTTATCCATAACACCAAATGAATATTGTAGGAATGGAATAAAACAATAAATAAGCAGCAGAATTAATTCACACAGATAATTGTTAAAAACCCAGAAATCTCCAATGAAAACTAAGACAATGTATTTCACAAAAGCCACAGTTTTATCTCTCACTCTTGATCCTTAGGTGAGGGATGAAAAATGCCTCAGAAATTAGCCTGGAAACTAAAATTCACAACTTTAGTGGATACTAAAAATCATGGACTCCATAGAAAAGCTGTTTGGCAGTGTTTCTTCCACATCACATCCTCTATTAAGAGCTCACTGTTCTGTAGGCAGTAATTACTGATTTCTGGTCCCGTAGTGCCTAAAATATTATCACTTCTGTTTCTGCTAACGTTATCTTCTTCTCCCTTGGTACCAACTGTCCTTTTCCTTGGAAAGGACTAATCCAATTACATTAAAATCAGAGCAATGATTCATGCTCTTGGTTTGGCCTGGAGATTTTGAGCTGAAAAAGTGTTTATGTGCTTGAGAGCTTGTAATTGTTTTCCAGGTCTATCAATCAAAATTACCTTTATAAACTTTGTCTTGCTTATATCCTTTGAATATCACAAGTTACAAAAACAATGCATTACAAATGCAAAGCATCACTGGTGGCTTAAAAAAATGGTGTATGCAATTTGAAATTATGGAGACCCCATTCTGCTTGGAGTCTTGTTTCAGTAGCTTTATTTTTGCTTAGAAAATAGAAAGTAGCTTGTACGTGGACCTGATACAGCAGCTGAGAGATTGCACAGGGGAATAGAAGCATGTCTGACTTGTGGTGAAATAGCCTTAATTATTCAAACTCATGAGTCGCTTGACAAAAACCAGTCACTGCTCGCTCTCTTCCTCCTCCTGCCCTCCCTTGGCTTTGCTGGTTCCATTGTTTATTGGCATCTGTTACTGTCAACGTCTGCCTGTGACTGGTACAGCTAAGTTGGGCACTGGGTCGCAGGCAGGGAGCCATAGACAGGGGGCAGAAGAACGGCTCTGCTGTTGTCCATTTACTAGAAATTAATTATTGTGGTAGAAAAGAATAAAAACTGTTCAGCAGCTTTATTGGTCAGTAACCTGTATGATAGCTTTAATCTAGAGAAGCTTCAGCAGTTACAGTGAAATAATAATTTCTGATTGAGATAATCTCGATTTATAATTCTAAACCTTGTGTTTTGCCAAGTGCTTAAAGGTAAAGAAATATAATGTTAATGTGATAATTACTGAAATTGCAAAAACAAAGCAGCACACTAGCTAAGATCCCACACTGTGTTCATTTAGCCTTTCCTTGAACTGCAGAAACTGCATGTAGATGTATCAGATAATTTTCATGCTTTCTCCATTAAAGCTCCATATTCTTAGGTTTTTTTCTTAATTTTTACTTTGTGGGAAAACAATGAGCATTCATTTTTTTTGTGTTCAGGAAAAGCCTGGAGATAAAAATTCTGCTGTGGTTCATTAAGGGATTATTTTAGTTAGTACGTCGTTGTCAGTAAAGCTGAGAGGTGCGATACATAACTTGGCCTTTATATCTGATGGCTACATCTGTGCTAGTGAATGAAACGGGCCGAGACTCACTGACCAGAGGGTAAATAGTGCATCTCGGTGTGTGTTCCTGCAGCTAAGCTCTCTAGCCCCCTTCCCAAAACTGGACACCTTTGTCCACCGTGCTTATCGGCCATTACTCGTGTGCTGTCTCCACCTTGGTGTGGCATATGGAAGTGATTGCTGGCTTAGCCCAGAATCATGCCACAGAGAGGTTAAATGAACAACACGCTCGCAGGGTGATCTTAGGGTGACCTCAAACCCGTGTCTTGGCCTTGTTTAGTGTACTGGTGTAGGCGCAGCCCACTGTGCTACGTGTTACGTAAGTGCAGAACAAAATTATCAACCTGAAGAACTTACCACTAACACATAAAAGAAGTGACAGAAACAGGGAGAAACAGCTATACAGGGAGCCACTGAAGCAGTACTGGACAATAAGATCAAGTTTTAGCAGGCAGAGGGTAGGGTTTATCTAAGAAACTGAGGCATCTGCAGTGTGGACAATTACATCTGTATGGATAACTCAGAGCTCCTGTTCTTGTGAATGAAGAGATAAAGACACTTCTTGCTCCTGTATGGGAAAACCAAGTGGCTACTGAGCCCCGTGGCCTGCAGAACCTGATAGAAGCTATTTTATTGGATTACACATGAAGTCTGCAAACTCTTTTGGTGGAGAACTGTTTTCTCTTTGTACAGTTCTAATCAGTGCAATCGTGGGCAGATCTGACTTGTGGAACAGTGTGTGAATGTAGGAGAACAAGACAAAGTGTGATGGGACTTCTCACACTCCAAACGCATTCAGTGCAAGCAATGAAAACATAGAATCATAGAAAAATTAGGTTGTAAAAGACCTCTGGAGGTGTGCCATCCAACCTGCTGTTCAAACCAAAGCCAGTTTCCAAGTTATGTCAGGTTTCTCAGTGCCTCGTCCAGTCAAGTTTTTAAAAACTTCAAGGATGGAGATTGCATGACATTTGAGCTTTAAAGGTCCCTTCCAACCCAAACTATTGTATGATCCTATGATTTTATGATTTCTGTACAACCTGTGCCAGTGTATGACCACTCTCACAGTCATCAGGTTTTCTCCTAATACATATTAACAGCAAAATTTTTCAATATCTCTCTGTTCCTGAGGAGTCTACAACTAGACTCTGTGCTCCTGATGTGGCCTCAAGAGTGATGAGCAGGAAGAAGTGATTCTGTCCCTTAACTTGATGGTTATGTGCATGCTAGTGCAGTGCATTATGCGATTACCATAGGAATAGGTAACACAGATTTTCAAAGTCATTTTAATCAGTCAGTTAAAATGTAAGCTTCCTGTATTTAAGAGGTAGAAAAAGAAAATTACAAATGTAAATATTTCAGATGATTTTCTGTGTGGGGAAAATGCAGTCGTGTTAATGCATTCATATATTCTAGTAATAAATTCCAGCATTTTAATTTATTATCAGACACAGCGAAGTGGATGTCATTGTAGTGAACAGCTACACAGCAGTAAATTATATTCATTTAGACATTGTTTAATCTTTCATACCTCTTTGAGTTGGTTAAGTAGCACACTGGAAGTTAAACAGCAGGTAACATCATTGTTTTGCACAAATGCGCTTGAATAGCCTTTTTTCCCTTTTTTCTCTCTTTTTCTACTTCACATGGGCACCAAAAAAACAAATCATCCTGTGCAAATGGATAGTCTAAAACAGTTGAAAGAATGACTTGATGAAGTTCACACAATGAAGAAATCATTATCAAAAATGGCCTAGGAATTTAGCATCTTCATTTGTTAAGAACCTGACAACACAAATTGTATCTCAGGTCCAGGAAAACTAGGGTGCAATAGCTGGAACTTCAGGTGTGTAATATCTGTCTAGTCCACCATCAAAATGTCAGAAACTGACCTCACCGTACTACCAATTACGTGGCGTCTTCAGCATTCCAATATTGCACCCATTTAGCACTGATGTTTACAGACTTCATTTCATTCATTTTCAAGCCCTCTATTCTTCAGCAAAATGTTCTTAAAATGTGAAATAATCCACACTTCCCCAGTATGTAATAAATCTGATTTTTTGAGTTTTCTAAAGCAAACCTTGACGAAGAGAAAAATCAGTCACTAGCAGCAGATGGGACGATATGTCTAATATGTCTCTGCTTTCTCTTTTTACTGTGATTAAGTTGTATGTGGACATCTTGAATATACAGTTTTCCATATAAAAAGCTGCTATTAAGGCCATGAAGAGATTTTCAGGGATTAGCAAGTGCTGTCTGAGACTTTCTGCATTACTTAAATACACTGTCTCCCTATTTCAGTGCGTTGATTAGTTCCTTTTGTCTCTTTCCAGAGTTTCTCCATGAAAGACGTCAGTACTCCTGACTTGGTAAGAACAGTCATTTTTTTCCCATGTGATACTTATCCCATTGATTTTAACAGAAACACACTTTTACTGCGCTTGTAGATATGCAGAATATCTCGAGAGTGGTGAATTTGCTCAGTCTTAGCACCTTCATTCTTAAGAGCCTTTTCAAAATGCAAATTAGAAACCAAGCCTACAGAATCAGAAATTTTAGAGCACATGCTAATTGCAGAAATCTGAGATGGTTGCTCTGAATGGGAGATTGTCAGTCAAGCTTGCATTCATGTGAGCTCTGAGGATTTGTATCGCTAGCTTAGAGTAGCTCAAGAGGAAACACAAATCTTTTCTCTCACAGGGACTGCAGAGCTAACTCCCAACTCTATCCTCTTGCCCCTGAAGCTCTTTTAATTATTGTGATCTTGTTAGCATAATTCAACAACTTTAAAAATGAACTCAATGCAGATCAGTTAGGATGTGAAATGGTGTTTCTTACACTGCAAAATTAGAACATTACACAGTGATCTAAATTACCAGAAAGCTATGGGGCAATCCTAGTGTTTTTAGGCTTTTCAGATTACAGTATTTCTGAATCAATACATTCCCATAAAAAACAAATTAACAAACCAAACCAAGAATATCTCAAAATCCTTAGTTAGTGTTTGCTTTTTAAGCTCTAGGGTTATAAATAACTATATTTATCTGGCGATGAGAGGGTCTACTGAGCAAGTAATAATTCTTCATTTAAACAGAGTTCATAATTTAGGTAGATTAAATATGTTCAGAGGGTCACATTTTAAAAGGTAATTTTTAGACTTCACTAGAAATGAAAACACAATCAGATAGAAGGCCACAAATGAGTTGAGAGATGTGGTGCTCTTGTCAATGCTTGCAACAGGCACAGAAGTGGCTGGGTAGAGCTCATTGCTACCACTGTATTCCTGTCCTACAACAGGATGGTTTGAAGGGTTGTTTGCAGATGGAGGTGGCCAGGGTGGTGACGCTCCAGGCCTGGCTTTTGCTGAGGCAGCTCTGCGTTCTCACAGGCGACTTCACAAGACGAGCTCACAGCCTCCCTTACAAATTTTCAAGGCTGACCTGTGGTCCCAATTGTATTGCTTTGTTACCATGACAAGGAGGTTTCAGGAACTGTCTATTGACATAAAGACAATCAGGCTATTCTTACCAGCTGATGGGAGAGCATGGAGTTGTAGTGCAGCTGTTTTGGCTTTGCAAAGAAATGGAGGTGTGAAAATTTCTGGGAAAATTAGGATAGTGATCAACAGCAGGGAAATTCCAGGCCTGATTCAGAGCAGATCACAGACTGCTAAAATGCTCTCAGCATCCTTGCCCTGGTCTTTTAGGAATTACATAACTAGGAACAAGATACATCAGTCTGATTTAAATCATTCAGGGAAAGGCTCAAGCTGAGAAGCAGGTTTGGGGGTTCTGCTCTCTGGCTCTGTAGCATTATAATAAACCTTTCTACTAAATTTCCTTCTGAAGCCTGCCTCCTGTAAAGAAGACAAAGAACACAGTGGTTGGTAGCACAACAGACATCATGTGTTTGGAATGATGACATAAACAAGCTCTGGGAAACAACAGTACAAAATGTCTACTGAAAGAGGGAAGAAAGGGAGGTCTCTCACATTCTGCAGATGTACAAAATAGTTTCACTGTCTTGTGCCAGAAGCAAATGTACCAGGAATGCCTTCATAGAGTTAGGTCCTGCAACAGGAATTCTTTCCTTCACCAGCTCAGTAAATTTCTTTGTGTAAGAGGGCAGAGTAAGTTCCTCCAAAACTAATTTGGCTAAACAGTAAGCCGTATGTGTTGCGTCTTTATTGTGCCTAGCCCTGCCTGAGACCTCTGAGTACCAGCATGTGATTTTCCCTCATCATAGCAGAGGTACGAGTGCGATTATGTGCCCTGGAGTAGGATCTGGGGAAGGTACTAATGCGTGTGGAATTATGCAGTACAGGAGAGAGGTCTCTAGAGGAGATATCTGCCATGCAGAGCAGGTGAGACCAAACGTAAACGGCAGCAGAGAGTATCAGAGGATCTGAAATATTGTGAGTGTATTTATGTTTCTGCCTTGTGAGACTGCCACTGCCAGCTGAGCTGGACAGTGGGGATGAAAATAGCCCATGTGTGTACGTATGGTGCAGCTGTATTTGGGACATCATCACTACATCAAACTCTGTCTTCTTGCATCTAGTGAGAGTAGTTATGCAACTTCTGCAGAGATGGTAAGAGGCACAAGATGGTCAGTGCCTTCTGATGAGGGTAAAAGGTGAATTGAGCTGGCAGACAGGAGCTCTTCTGGCTCGTAAGAACAGTAGAAAAGGAAATCTTTTCAGTGTCAGCATGAAGAATGTGTGTAGGGAAGGGAAATGGGAAGCTGGAGGAAACACAGCAGAACAAGGAGAGGGATGAGACCCGAGGCAAATTAGCTGTGGGTATAAATTAAGCTTGGAGAGATGGTCTAGTTTACATTAGCAAAAAAATAGCAAAGGAAATGTGAAGCAGAATGGAAGAAGTCTGTTTCGGACTGGGCTGAGAAATGAGTAGGAAATGATAAGATTTAACATGGCTTGCATGTTGTTCTGTGTATGTGAGTATCTGGGCAGTGAACTCTTCCACAACAGCCAGTATCTTATACATAGCAACAAATGCTATTACACCTACAGGTTTCCTATCTGTTGCTTATACAGAGACACTGTGTGCATACCTTTGACCAAAAGCAGCAGCAGCCCTTGCAGATGATTAATGCAATTCTGCATTTCCAGGCATTGATCCTCCAGTGAGGACAGTAAAGCTGAAACTATAATGACCGGGCTTTTCATTCCCAGTCTTCGTAGTTTTGGAGGGTATGTTGTCATGGAGGAGTTTTTGTGTAATGTCCATTCCTGTATTTTCTTCAGTCTTTGCATTAGTAGTGGGTTAGGCAATGGAACTAGCAGTTACAGCATGTCTCACAAAATCCTCTCTCCAGGGAGTGAACTGTGGCAGTGGCGTGTTTATTGTAGATTTTTGTGATAGAAGGTTACTGGTTTGTGTGGAACAGGACAAGCCTAAAGAAATTCATTGTCCTTTCAGAGTCTGTGATGCTCTGAATTTCCTGTGGAGTATTATCCTTCCATTCTTGGACCAAGACTTGAGGGTTGTGTTTGCTACAAGAATCAATTTTTGTATAAAATTCCTTTGTGTTAGAGGACTAAAGACCTTGCTAGCTCCTTCTGATCACTAATCACAGCTGTCATTCTTGGTACTCCAGGGATTACTGGCTCTTCAGCATTTCCAGCAAACTTGTGCCACTCTAAGGGTGGGTAAAAACCTACTACCAGAATCATCTACCCTTGCATCCCTGTCTGGAAATCTGTAGTAGTTCAGGGACTGATGCAACCACTCCAATTCTTTTATTCAGTCTGTAAGTAACAAACACAACTCTCTTTCGCTGATCGAATTACTCCCAGGGATATCTGGACAATCATCAGCTTTCTTCCCTGTATGTGGACTTACTCCTGTGTAAATATTTAAGCAGCTCTTCATTTCCCTGATCATGTGTGTTTGTTGTACATTTTTGGCTGGCATTTTGTTTTATCCGTGCACTAACCATACACCCAAACTCTAATCACTGTCAGCCCAGTGAGTTCACATTCGGATGTTTTCAGGTCTGTTATCCTTATCGTACTTACACTTTAATGGATGAGATAAGCCACACTAAAGGTATCTTGCGTAAACTTCTGATAGTTCTTTGAAGGTCTACAGACATCTTGATCATTAGTCCATTACCTATCTGCTTGTCAGTTAACAATCTTAAGCCATTCAGACGCACAGCTGAAAATCCTAAAAACGAGCTTGCTGTACTTTGGGCCTACTTTGCATTACTGTAACAAACGGTTGTAAACCCTAGTCTTCATGCTAGAGCTGGGACCAAGCCACAGAGAGTCCTAAAGATGAGATCAGGCATCTAATCAGTGTTTGTGAAGTGGGACAGTGAGAGTGAAGGACAGATTCTGTCTGTTCACGTCAGAAACTTGGTCAAGGAGATAAGCTGAATGTCGCAACTGACTTTCCAAAATACATGCATGCATTAATCCTGTAATCTAGATAACCTCTGACGGAGGCATGAGCTACAGAGGCAGTTTCATCACTTGTTGGGCTGGAAGGGAATTTTGCAGCCGACTGGGACAGTAGCAAGTGTAACCTGTGGTACTGTTGTGTGAAAACTTGTGTTAGCTGTGGCTGCAGGAGTTCTCTGAGATGACACACTGAAATGGCCAATTGTGGATGCAAGTGTGAATTTCCACCAAAGAAAATGAAACTATTTTGAACATTTTAAAAAAATATTTGTCTCTCCCCACATCACTCACATCCTTCCTCAATTTCAGCTTCAATATGAAGATCTTGCTGTTCATGATCTAAACCAGGCAGTGGGCCATGTGAAAGGCAGGGGTATAGTCATGTGCCAGGGGCCAGTACTACTGAAGAGGTAGTGTGCTAGGCTATGTTTTTCTTTTTTCGATTTAGAGGCTAAGAAGTGGTGTATTTGGAATGGCTTACTTTAGCTTATTTTGTGCATGCAGGAGGAAGACAAAATTTCCTTTTTGAACAAGACATTGACTCTTTGAATCGTAGAGAATGCCATTTGCTTACATCTCTCTTCCACATGCCAGGAAAAGCACAGATCACAATCCTAAATCTAATAGAAAAAAATCCTCTGAATTAGAACCTGTTGATGAATGATTTCTGGAAAAGTAGTCATTGATTATCCAACAATCCAGATTGTTTTGGAGGTTTGTTTGCTGGATATTTTTCCACATGTATAATTTTTTCGATAAAGTTTAATAATTCTTTTTCTGGTGCCTTATTTTTCTATGGGCTTTGGGTACTTATGACTTATTCTAAGCACTCTGCAGAGTGTTTTAGATGTAATTCTTCAGCTGTAGTAAACTCCAGAGAGAGTTATTTGTCATGTACCTATACCTTCTTGCTAGCATGTCAAGTAGCCCAGTCCAAATCACAAAAAAATAATTCAGCCCTTATAATACATTTTAAATGTTTTAACAAATTATACGAAAATGTCTTGGTTTAATTCTTTATTAAAAGAATCTAGAATGCTTATTGGGCTTTGGTTGAAAAATACGTTCCCGGAGACCCTTTTCTACCAGTGATAGTGGAAAAAGGGATGTTACAGCAAGCAGGATAAAAATCTTTTCTCAAGAAGTAGTAGAGATTATTTGCTCAAATAAGAGTTAAAATTTCTGGTGATTGTAGTTCAGCTGATATGAAATAAATGTGCTTTGACACACTAACTCTCCACAGGGTCACAGTCATCTTTCTAACACATACATTGTCATTTACTTAAACTCAGTTCAGCTGCTAGTGGCATTACTAACCTTCTCAGAACATTACTCCAGATGTCTGGTTTCAGACTAGAGATGTTTTGACACACAAGTTCCCTCTTGCACATACTGTGGAGGGGAAGAATAAGGCCTTGCAGGCAAGGAACTGAGCTGAGCTGTGGAAGGTGTCTGGATTCATCTCCTGTAGCTGCTATAGGCTTCTCCTGCGGCCACAGGCAAGCTGTTCTGTCAGAAAGCACAAGTCTACACCTCACAATTCCTATTTCCCCAGTGGGTCTCTCTGTGTTCAGTGGCACAGCTCATGGATCTTCTTTTGGATGTGCACAGGCAGGAGACTTTCTCCTCAGTCTGTAGAAACTCATGGCCTTGGGTTAATCCTCATAGCACCTCAACAGCAAAACACTGTAGAAGGAAAAATCCTGACCTTCCAAGAGGTTTCAGAATGGAGCGAGAGGAAAGCACAGCGTTGCAAAGTGGCTTATTTTGGCTCATCTACCAGGTCATCAATAGGGAGAGGAACAATACTCTAGTCTGTGATGACTGCTGCTACTGATCTCACTTCAACAGTGTTTCAGTTAAGGCGTGCCTTGTTCCCTCACATCTAATTGTCATATACACATTTGGTTTTCATCTAGATGACTGGTTTTATATGTTCTCCTTAAGCAGAATTTTACTTTTTGCAACTGCTCACTAGTATGCAATTTGTAGACATGCAAATAAATACAGTAGAGGAGAAAAGAGCTCAGGCAGCTTTATAGTAGGAAAACAAACTCCACAGATATAGCGGGGTACTGGAGTTAATGAGTGTATGAAAAAGAAAAATTTGGTTAGTTCAGCATACTTGATTTCCAAAAACCTTTCGATGTGTTCCTGTTGTACCAGAAGCTCTTTAAGGAACAAAGCAGTTAAATAACTGATTAAAAGGTAGGAAACAAAGGGTTGTGAATAAATGGTCAATTTTCATGATAGAGAGGTAACTATAGTCTGGTTTTACTACCTGCCATCTCAGGCAACGATTATGTCAGACACACCAATTACATGTCTCTTAAAGACAAATCAAAAGGAGTAGGGCATCCCACTGGGCACCATGAGCCCATTAACCTCAGACTTGGTCACTGCTCTTGGGATAGTTTAGGATAGTTTGGAGAGAGCAAACAATCTCTCACCAAAGAAATGGCCTCAGGTTTATTAGATACATGATGGGCTAGAGAATCATGGGCCTATGAGGAAAATGAGTTCAACTCATTTTTCTCTTCAGGCTGGAAAAGAAAAAAACAGAGTGAAAGTTTATCAGAGATCTATGGCGTTATGAATGCTATGTGGAGGTGAAATAGGCAACCATGATTTAGTGTCCAATGAAATTACCAGATATCAAGACAGAAATACAAGCAAGACTGAGTACCTTATTATACAGTCTCATAATTCAGTTATAGAACTAATCATCACAGACGCTTTAGCAGCCACAAATGTAATTGTCTTTAGAGTGTAAGTAGACAAAGTCAGAGGAAGAAGGTCCATCAAATATTACTAAATACAAAGACACTTAAATAACTTTGGCTTTGGAAGTCGCTAAACAAAGATTGCTGAAAGATGGAGTGTTCTATGAAAAAACTATGGAAAACTTGATCTTTACTTTTTGCTAAGTTCTCAGCAGTGGCTACTCCAGTTGTTTAGAGGCTGACTAGGCAGACCTTTGGTTTGAACCTCCGTGTCTGTTTTTGCACTCTTATGGTGACTGCGGACTCAGGCCACTGGTCTGATTGGTTTTGGTTTTATGTTTGTAGTCATTGCAGGCTGCTGGAGACAGAGATTTCTGTTGCTCTGTGGATGTACAGTCTCTAATGGAATGGGATGGGCCCCTGATTGCTCCCTAGGGGCTCATATACTAGTTTCATACACATTTTAATTAATAGTTAGGTAAAAGCCAATTGAAAATGTGCACAGTAAACACAGAATATAGTCTGACATGTGCATCCCAGAGCTAGAGCCCTGCTGTTATTTGCATGGGAACCTACCACGTTTTTTCCTTTCTCTAACTCTTCCACCTCCGAGGCTCTTGTGTACAGCCACACAGTTCTTCATTGCCCACCGAAGTAAGTACTGACTAGTACAAGGCAACCTGACTGCAAGCTTCTTCCTTCAAAACCTCTCTCAGAGCATGTTTTTTCCAGCGTCCCAGAGATACAAGGCTCACACACACCATTCAGGAGAGGAGAATATCCTTCCTGGCGTAGAACTGTTCCCTGGCTCTCCCAAGTGTGCATTCTGTGCTTATTTCTTGCTAGCTCCCCCAATTCAGGAACATCCCTGCTGCATGCTTGTGTAATGTGGAGCACCCTTTGTGATGAACAATAGCTAATGCTGAATTTACATCCAGAAAGGGTCTGAATCACTTGATAGCACAGCATCAATAGTCAACCTGAAACCGATTTTTCCCTGGTACTCTGAGTAGGCTCCAGACCAAATACTAGCATCAAGTTAAAAAATATGTGAGATTAGGTTTCCTTTGGTACCTCAGTGATGGTACCCCAGGCCATATTCTAAAATGCACACTGGCAGCGATAAGGGCTTTTGACAGGCAAGATATGTAGGTTAGAAAAATGGAACTATTTTTTAGATTCTGATTTTGATGGTTTTGCCCTTAGTACTAGTTTTTTCAGTATATATTTTTGGGTAAAAATAGATTGTTTTCACTTTAATTTATACTGTATTGGCTTTCAACAAAATCTGTATTGCAAATATTTTAACTTAAGTTGTATTTAGAAATATACATGGTCTGTATTTTGAAGTTCATTTAAACATCTCTTTTATTCATTGGTTCTATCAAATCTTGGGTTTTGCCATGCATAAAGTTCAGTGAAAGTGTGGGTAGACCATGACTCAACTGTAATCTTAAATAATGATTCTCTGATTTAATTTGAAGCTCTATTCGGTGCTTCACTTCAGCACAATCTAAGGCAACAGGGGTCCAGCTGAGTGGAGTTATCACACGTGCCCTGCTGGAGGTGGGATATGAAAGATCCTCTCTGGAGCCCTCTGGCAGCAACCATGAATGTCTCACCAGATAAGTCTTAAAAGGACCATCAGATAGGAAATACATTTGTAGAGCCCTGACAGTGAATTTTGTTACTTAAAAACAAGGCATTGTTTAGAAACAAGGCTAGGGACTGCTGCTTGTACCTCCCAAAGCACTGTTTTGTTTGGATAGCTGGGGAACGAGGGAACGTTACGGAGATTGGCTAGGACAGAACACATTCCTGGTAAATACCGTGTTGTTGCCTAAGAGAGGATAGTATCTATCTTAACATTGGGCAATCTGAGGGTTAAAAGAAAAAACAAAAGCTCTTAGGCATCTCCAGGTCTGTTGATCAGAGACTTTGTAATGTGTTCTTCCTCCCTGAAGGTGTTGTCCTAGAGCCTGACGAAAAGCACATTCCTATTGCTAGAGCATGTCCCTCTGTCTTCAGCAAGGTTTGGATCAAATCCTTTTCTTACAAGTTGATCATTCCTTAAAATCAGAACCACTGGCTCTGAGATGTGCCCTGCCAAATATTTCACTAAAGATTTCTCTTAAATTTGCTTGGCCAGTAGCCCAGAATTTGTGACTTGCCACTTTTCATCCCATCACCTTTTTTCATGTTTCCTTAGTTACTGTATGAAACAAGAATTCACAGCAATATTGTGGTGGAAAGAGAGGAAAGGAGGATTTCCTGGAAACCTATTCTCCTTTATGACCACATTGTAGACTACAGTTGGCATGGCATATTTGTTGAATCATAACTGTAGTGGTTTTTTTACTCATAGCATAACTTCTAGCTGTTTCTGATGCTTATGATTACTGAATGAATTGTGCATTAATCCTGCATTACTGTGAGCCGACCGTAATAAAGCATTTTCTTTCAGACCACCAGAAGGAGCTATTGAATTCAAAAAGCCTTTCCTTCAAAGCAGGAATTCCATGTACAGCAGGGCAAACAGTAGGATAACAAAGCAGGCACTCTGTCTTCCTTGCAAAGTCCAACTCTGAGCTGCAGAGCATATTCTCATTTAGAGTCTGCATTTTTTTCTGATCCACTGTCTTTTAGTAATCAAAACTGACTTTACAGGGTTTAAGATGCTTCAGGAAGAGATTTCAGGCATCATTCCTCAAACATATACTAACAAGTACTAACCAAATCCAAAGAGATGGGAAATTTATTGAGGCAGGTTTAACCATATATTTTCAAAGTACAGGGAGTGTGGAAGCTGACATTTTCCATTAGGTCAGCTAGGAGATATTAGGCTAATAGACCTGCAGCACACTTGAGAGAGCTAACGGCAATGTCCGTAAGGATAAACAAAATCTGAAATTCCACTTATCCAAGCTGACTGGCAATCAAAATGCACCAGTCATCCGTTAGGTATTTCCTGAAGTGGCAGGAAGATGTGCAATTATTTGTTGTTAGCCCAATACAGGTGTCTCATGATCAGATTCATAAAATGAGGTATTGGGATTTATAAATAGCCTTCCCTCTATGGTCTTTGCCCTTTATATTTGACCAAAACGCGTAACATCAGTGGAAGGCAGATTATGTGGCTTCTGCCTGTATTCCATTTACACTTTCTTTCATCGGACAGCAGCCTGAAAGTTTGTGATGGTGGTTTGCGGTTGGCACGTTCTGTGTGAATGTGTGTCTGTGGCTTTAAAACAGTGTTTGGGGCAAGACCGTAATTAAGTCTGTCCACTGGTATTCACAGCTTGCTTTGCTATTATAACATTGACTCTGAAGGACAGTCACGCGGCTTGTCTGTAAGACATTATCAAGATACAATCCTACATGTATTTCACGGAATAAAACCCACATCTATCTACGGGAGGAGCAGGTGCTAGTGCAGAACATCAGTGTCTCCATTAACCTTTGTTGTATACTAAGACTGATAGGAACTCTGGATCTCTGGATGGATCTCAAAAACTACACCTACAGTTGTTGCAGTGTTGGGATGTTTGTGTGGATCTGCTCATTTCTTGGGGAAGGAAAGAAAGTGTGGGTTATCATGGAACGGGATGCATGCTGACACATATGGGTTGTAGGTGAAGGAAGGGGGAGTAATGATCAATAGCTGTAATTCCTGAGTTCACCATAAAACAGCGTTTGTCACTGAGCTCCCAGATGTGATGTCCTATGCAATTTGCTAAGTCAGTGTATTCAGCATATGAAGAGAATATTTAGTTTAAACATATATATTACGCTTGCCTTTGGATTACCAGGAGGAGAAAAGGTGTCTAAGGAATAACTTTTCTAAATACTTGTAGGTAGTGATTCAGGCTGACTGATCTCACCACTGGCTTTTCTTAATGTTGAGTTTCTTAATTTATAATGCATTTGCACTCCAGAGACGCTACTAGTACTTGGGCATAAGTTTGAGGCTGTATAGAATAAAGCAAATGTTGCCCTGAAGACCTTACAGTGCAAATCATAACAAGATATGAAAAGTGGTATAAATCAAAACATAGGAGAAGACAAAGGAGCAGGGTGAAGCTGAAGGATAATGTGGAGAGGAGGAAAAGGTATACAGTGTTGGCTCAACATCTGGTTTGGAAGCTCGGCTTGATGCCATCATGCAAGAGTACCAGCATGCAACAAACAGACTTATTTTTCTTACCATGTCAATGTCCAGTAGTTCTTGTCAGAGGTGAGGATCTTGTGCTAGATGCTTTGTTGTGCAAAGGTGGAAATTGAAGGTGGTCCCTGTCTCAGATTTAACCTGTGTGATTGGGACCCAAGATAAGACAGTGGGGGAAATGATTACAAAGAACAGGTGGTATAGGCAATCAGTTACCTGTCAAAGACACTTTCTAAATTTAGCAGTTCTAGTATGAAATATATTTGTTGTTTTATTATGACTCAAATCCTATTTATTTATGCAGTGAGACTACTCCCAGAAGTAATTTGTGCATAATATTATATAAATGTTAATACTTCCGCTTTTTCTTTGTGGCAGTATCTCACAGAAATTTCTTATTCCAAAAACAGAATAACGTGCCCTGTGCTCTTTTTCTTGGGAAGTGGGGACTAGTTACAACATTACACCTGTAATGCCCTTGAACCCTGGTTATTGTAATGTTGGCACTTGGAAGATAGTTTACAGGGACACCATCTTAGAAAAGTGTCTTTTCTCACAAAAGAAAGTTTCTACTTCAGATTGTCAGTAAACCCACACTTCAAAGAAAAGAAAACTGTAGTATTCATAAAACTAAAGCGAGAAGATACTTCATATTATTTTGCCTCCACTTGATCAGCTGGTGCTTGAATAGTCCTAAAAGAATCTAAATAGACAAGTAAATGAAAGCAGGCGATAGGAAGTCAGTTGCGGAGAGGAAAGAAACACCTTTCCCTGTGCACAAATCTCTTCATAAATACACATGTATGTTACCATCAATATATTATTTAAAAACAGCTGAATCTTGTTTTCTCTTAACAAAAACAACAAAGCCCACTTACAACCTAATCCCAGCAAACAGATAATTTCTGTCTGTCCAGTCAGTCCTGGCCTACGTGACAGCACATAGTCATTCTACCCTTTAACAGTGTGCATCAGATCTGTGTAGCTGTGTTCAGAGTGGGCTTCCTACAAAATTCTCCCTTTTCATCTTACTCAGGTTGAAGGTAATTGGACACTGACTGGTTGGTTTGTTTACCTTCCTGGGAGGGATCCTGGTATTGGGAGTTGAGCTACTAGCTTGCTTTGTGAGGGTTTCAAGTAATAGTTTTGTGATGGGGCTTTTGTGCCCTTCAAACACTGTGGGCTTCAGTTCTGCCAGTGCAGGCACGAAGATAAAGGAATCCAGTCATATGCTGTCATCAAAAGGTTTGGGGCAGTCCTTAGCTTTTGCGTGGTGCATGGATTCTTCTGGACCACAAGGATGTGATTATTAGAATAAATGAATTCTTAAGGAGTCAAATTGTCAATGTACTACTCCCCTTGGTGAGTTGCTGCATGTCTAGCCCATCTGCTGTCAGTGCAACTTTTGCATGAGTAGGTAGTCATCGACAAGAATAAGGGGTTTTCAGTCTGGCCTCTTTCCAACATTGAGAATGTGTTACTCATGGCACAGTTACTGACTAGTGGAATGAAACATACTCAGGACATGTTGACAGCCTTCTCATTTGGTAGCAAACATCTGTCTAGAGTCACAGACCAGACCCGCAGAGCACATAGGAGAAAGTCAATGCATCTTTGAACTCAGTCTTAACAGTCAATAGAACTTTCCAAGGGAGGTATTAATCTCAAGTCACATCAGCTTTCTGAAATGTCAATACATAGGCTCCCTCTCCTTAGCCACTGGTAAGAAAGACGCAGTTTCAAAGGGCAGTTGATCCCACTTACATTTCTCAATTGGCAGGCAAAGAAATTAGTGACTAATGCACTAGAAACCTATTTTTGGAAAGATAAATTTAGATCAGGGGCAAGTTACCCAGACTAAGTCTGTTTGTTGCATGCTGGTACTCTTGCATGATGGCATCAAGCCGAGCTGACTGCATCTGCTGTGTTCGTGAGAGAAGTGTCTCCTACATGCAGAATCTCCCACATCATGTAGCACAGTCCGTGCATCCAGTCAGCCACTGTTAATGGTAGCTATTATACTACTTGATTTCCCTTTTTTCTTTCTTCTTTTGATTTTTCCTTCCTATGAGGGTAAATCTGCCTCAGTCAGCAACAGAGATGGAAAAAGTACTCTGAAGCAGACTGAGGATCATGAAGTGGTACCTTTCCTGTCCTGTCCTGTCCCGTCCCTCTGACCTTTTTGCTCTAGTCTCCAGATTTGGCCATCTGTGAATCTTGTTATCTGGCACTGTGCAGAGCAGATCGGGTGACTGATCGCTTGGCACAGCCAGTGTGTTGCCTTGGCGGGTAGTGTGAGATGAAAAAAGCACAATACACGCCTTTTCTGTCTGAGACTTGTTTATCTGCATGACATCCAGACTGCTCCGGGAGAGTTCTGCTCTTGGTGATCACTGGCAACCAAAAACAAATCAAATCAAAGCAAAGTTGGAGAAATTCTCCTATACAAAGAGCTGCTCTAAAACAAAGCTGCGTTTTTGTGGTGCATTGTCCTGGCTCTGTGTGAGTTCTGTAAAGAGACAAAGGCAAGCAGGAAGGAAATCTCAGCTGCTTAGTAAATGCCCTAATTTGATTTATTTACTGCTCCCTTCCCCCACTCAAACTGTTCTGCTAACCTGTTAGTCCCAACTCAGACAAGTAAGACCAGCTAATCTGATTAGTTCTGACACACAGGAGCAAGGCTGCTGGGGAAAGCTGGACCCTTACAGCTGTTTCAGGCTTCAACTTCGATCATAATGTTACGGGTTTGCAGAATGTATAGTGCGGCGTGACAGGAGCCCGGCAGCATGTACACAAGTGAGCAGTGTGACCATCACTGAAGATTTCTACCCTGGGTCTGAGGCCACTGGAATACAAACCATGTTTCGGGTCACCTTCAATGTAGTGACAGAGAAAGTTACCTTCACCTTGGCAGCCTGCCCCTCCGCCGCATGGAAGGTAAGCTCAGATATGCATCATGTAAAAAGGTTAATGGCACAGGAAAGTGAGTATCTAAACTGTTTCCCCAACTGTAGGCCATGTTTACAAAATTTTAACAGGAGTAATAATGTTTAAGGGAACAGTGCTGCAAAGTGGCATGTGCATGACTGGTTGGAGTTAGACTAAATGGAACTGGTTCTAGAGAATAGCTTATTCATTGCCTTTTAAAGTTTTTCTGCTCTGACTTTTAAAATAGCCAAATTCATAGTCACTTTCCTCATTCTGGTCTGGAAATGCCACTGTATTTATATTAACAGCTAATCCACAAGCTACTCATTTCTGTAAGGAAGGGACACTGTTAGGGGAAAGCTTTCAAGCTTCCTAGATAATTTAGGGATTGGAATGATCTGTGAGCTGTACCAAGGTACAATAAATTAGAAAAATTTGTGTCCCTATGATAAGGGATTTCAAACAAAAAAAAAAAAACCCTAGATGTGCAATTTACCTGGCACGGGGCTTTGATAAAATTTGGCAGAAGCTGGAGATGCTTTGCACTTCAGCTGCTTCTCCCATTCAGCAATTCAGTTCAGATCTTCGTTTCCTTGAGACATATGTTACCGTCTGATCTTGAAGAGCCAGTATTGTCAGGATGAGGTGGGACCAGGTTCATTGCCTTTCCTTTCTCTTTTAGTGAATGTGTGCTTTTACTGTAGTACAGTTTGAGAAGACGGCCACTATCTTCTGAAGTGTTGCTTTAAAAACTTCATTATACAGTCTGTTACTTATAGAGCAGTTACTTAGGAACCTTGCCTCTGTCTGTTATTATGCCTTTCACATGTGAGATAATTAATGAATAACGAGATATAGTGGCAGAGCAGGCTAACTGCTCTTGCTTCTGTTGTGCCTGATTCATTATGCTGCTTAAGGAGTTGGCATATATCTTTCCTGTATAGTTTTATCAGTCTTTGACCTGTCTCTCCTCTGACTTGTGAGGTAGACACTGCCCAGAAGCTGTTAATAGAAGATCTTTAAAGGGCCTGGTACAGTGTGGCCCCAGCCCGGATCTGTGCTATTTGTAACATCATATGCTGAATCAAAAAACATCTACTAGGGTGAAGTGTGTTTGGAGTTAAAGTCACATGAAATGAATTTTACTGGACACCCTCTCTTTGTGGGAGAGTTTATGGCAATATTGCTTCAGTTTCCCTATTTATTAGGAGAGCTTGCCTCCACAAACATGCATATTCACTAAATTGTAATGAAAAGATCATTTCAACACACTGTAAAATGGCCTTACCTATGCTTGCTGATGGTGTGTCAAAGATTTTTCTGCCTTCATACCTCTGCCATTAGGCTGCATGGCACCTAGAAGAGGGGACTGAAATGGAAAAAGATACTGGATTTTACCATACTGCAGTGTTCCTACCCAGTCCTGGCTCATGAGCTCTTGGCACAGCAAAAATGAATGTGAATATAACGCAGCTGGGTGCTGCATTTCAGCGCTCATTCATTATGTTGTTGAGGGCTGTAAGTACATTGTAGTAAATCATAGAATCATAGAATGGTTTGGGTTGGAAGTGACCTTAAAGATCGTCTAGTTCTAACCATACTGCCATGGGCAGGGGCACCTTCCACTTGACCAGATTTTTCAAAGCCCCATCCAACCTGGCCTTGAGCACTTCCAGGGAGGGCACATCCACAGCTTCTCTGGGCAACCTGTTCCAGTGCCTCACCACCCTCATAGTAAAAAATTTCTTCCTTATATCTGACCTAAATCTGTCCTTTTTTAGTTTAAAGCCATTCTCCCTTGTCTTATCACTACATGCCCTCGTAAAAAGTCCCCCTCCAACTTTCTTGTAGGCCCCCCTTCAGGTACTGGAAGGCTCTGAAACAAACCGGTGAGTGCTGAACAGCGCATCCTGGCACACTTTTCCAGTTCTCCAGTTCTTCTATTATTTGCACAATTTAAAAGACTTGATATGTGCAATGTGCAAACCTGAGCAAATGCTTAACAGTAGAAGCTAAAATAAACTATGGTACAGTAGAACTTCCTGAAAGGTCATACATTTATTGATGAACTAAGCGAAAAATATGTGAGAAAGTGGGCACAATTATATGGAAAAACAAGATAGGATGCCAAGCCAGCAGAAGAGATGGGTTTGGAGTAGACCTTACATGAGTAATGCTAAGTTAATTTAAGGAAAGCTTTGTGGAGGGAGGTGGTAATTTTTATTGACCAACTCTTACAGCTGGAAAAATCTGACAAGGTTTCAGGCACGCAAGTGTTCCATTTTGACAGTACGATGCTAATGAAAGATATTGCTTCCCTGCAACCTTACCTTGCTTATGTCCTTGTATCAGCTAGAACAGCACTAGTACTGCAAGTTAATTTAAATCCTTTGGAGCTGAAAAAGGTCACATCACTGCTGGAGCAGGGGGGACAGAAACATCTACTTTCGAACTGCTAAGCCTTTTTCTTTCAAGAGTAGGTGGCCCAGCCTGCAGATAATGCTGAGATGTTCTCCTTTTCCACGTACCCGTGGCATGACCAGCAGTCAGTCTTGCCTAGTGTGGTGGGGCCAGGAGGATGTGGCAGCTCTGTAGCAGATGTCCTGGAGCCAGGAGGAATGGTGCAAGTTCTGTCCCAAATTGTTATCTTTCTGCCCTATGATATGCAGCTTTAATTTCTCTTAGAAATTAAATTCTCATTAGAAGGATTGGTGAAAAATATTCCAGCCAAAGCCTACTCTAATTATATGTAAAATTGTCATTTATGTGATATTTTATTGGAAGAAAGACAGGACTTCTGTTCCAGACATTTCACACTCTGTAGGGCATAAACCCCACTGTTTTTGTCAAAACACTCTTTTGTGAAAACTAGTTTAATTGGAAGTGGGGGAGGGTATGGATACAGGACAACTAGAAGGAAGTGACAGCTGAAAAGGCTGTTGACAAGTGTGATAGGGCTCAGAGCTGAACATGCCTTCTCACGTAGGCACCAATGCTTGAAAACCAAAGCAAAAATCATCTTTGTTGTAAACCATAAACATCTTTATTATAAAGCCTGGAGGAGGGGACTGGGCTGCTCTTTCTCATCCCTCTGCGTCAGTCTGCCTCTGCTTGTTTGCCGGCTCCTTAGAGAGCAGGCTGCTGGTACTGCTTGATCTGCCAACAGGCGTGGAGCTGGTTGGCAGAGCAGAGGGCCGAGTGCTCCGAGGTGTGTGTGGGTTAGACAAATCAGACTGCAGCCAGTATCAGTTTGGCCAGTCTCTCTTCAAAGGCCTTTTCAGGTTGCGCTCACGTGAATTACTGTTGCATTTTCAATCAATTGCTGCTAATGCTCGGGGGGTCTCACATTGCGCCTCTTTGTGCCATACACCTGGCTTTAAGAGCAGATAACAAGATCGTGCAGCTACTGATATACCAACAAACTCCTACCAGTCATTTCCTAACCTGTGAATAGATGACACGCTGCTTAGATGAATGCAATTCAAATTCACAGGGTACAAGCAGATTTAGTTACAGAATGTACTTGCTTGTTGAGGATTAGGCTACAGTTGAATCCTATTGATTTTCTCTTGCCATTGATGGTTCTGTTTTCTTGAATCCTGTCTGAACTCTACGGTGCGTGGTGGGGGAAGTAGCAAAAACTGCTGGTTTGTGGCTCTCTGTTCAAGGCCAAGAAATTCACTTGGTGGGGGTCAACTCAACGGGGCTTTCTTGCCCATTGATGCTGCGCTTCATCTCCCCGACACGGACAGATAAATGAGCTGGGGGCGGCTTCGCAGGCCGTTGGAGCCTGACCCAAGCATGTTGTTGCCAGCTTTCAAAAGCTGCACAATGGCTCACTCTCCCTGGCAGTTACAGCCGTTGGGGCAGGGACCTGTTGTCTGAAGGGCTGTTAAGCAATAACGACGTAAACGCCTCCCTAAGGATGTGGGAAAGATGTTTGAATCCTAGGAAGGGATCAATATCTGTGGTAAGGAAACCAGAAAAATTGGGAGCTGAGTGTTGCTTTTCTCTCTGCGGCGGTTTGAACACAGTGCTTTTGCTTGTAAAGGGCCGGTGGGGAGGCAGGAGGGGAGGCGTGGGAAGCGGGAGGCAGCTCGCAGCTTTTCTGGCTCAGAATAACCTTCCCTGCTGCTGTTTTGGAAACCTCAGTTAGACTTACGTAGAGCTACAGTCTGCCCTGTTCAGCAAGAGTAAGTGCACACTGCTGAACAGCTTGGTATTACTTCATTGTAGTAGTGCCTAAATACACCCCCCCGTGTCAAAAAACACTGTAGTAAATGGAGTACAAAGAGAAACAGGCCCTTGCCAGGAAAGTTCACAATCAAAATCTATGGATTTAGTGCATGCTAGCAAAGGAAACAGATCTGGAGCAGAAGGACCGTGTGTTGATGACAAATGTCATCCTTGCGTGATGGCCCCTGGGAGAGAAGGGAGCACAGGAGTGCAGCGTGGCTGTAGCACATGCTGCAATGGATTACTCTAGGGCTGAATCCAGGAAGGCCTTGCATTAGCCCAGGGGGCCGCTTTGCTCCCCAGACCCTGTTAAAGCTGGGGAGGTGATGGAGCTGAGGATGCTCAACACCTGCAGGGAAGCATTTCCGCCTGTTCTTTGCTTGGACATTGTTTTCAGCTTACAGAACAGTGCATTTTGTCTTGAACAGTAACCGCTTGATTTCTAACTTTTAAATATAGAGCTGCTAAATGCTTCCAAGAGTTAGTTCCCTGAAAAAAACATCCAGAAACAGCTATTGCTCTCAATCTTAATTTGAAAAGCTTTTTTCCACCTTGCTTTTGAACAGCTCCCCAGTGTATACACCAGATATTTGTACATCAGTTTCTATGAGCTTTGTTCAAGGCTCACAAGCATCTTTCTCTTGCCTGCTCACGAGTGCAGATGCACCCCATCTTCTGTATTTGTTAGTTGATTTTGTCACTTTTTGATGCACCCAAAACAGAGGTTGACAAATTCCCTTCGCTCTTCACGATATTCACAGTCTGGTAATAGCCTGTGACCCCAAATACTTGTTTCAGCAACTCTGAGCCCCACTGCACATTGCCACAACCACATCTGGGATTACGGTGCTGGATTTGGGAGCTACTGCCATAGAAGCAAGTACTTTTTGAGGTGATGATTCGAAGAAAATCAATCGAAGAAAAACCTAACAGTACAATGTATACTGTTAAGCAGGTATTCTTTATTGCGGCGCCGGGCACACGGGGGATTTCTCCTCCAAACGTGCGCACCAGACACCCGGGCGCTTCAGGTTAAATACAATCACACAGGTAATTATTCATTATATTTCTAGGAACTAATTAGCATATGTAAATATCTTTCACGCATGTCTGTTAGTATCTTTGGGTGGTCTTCGGGGGTCCCAAGATGAAGGCCCATCCTCTTCATCACGCTGTTCACTGATTGACATTTGTTTCTGCGCAAACTCAGTTCTAGCATCACGTACATCATGTCCTTCAGGTTGTTTTGCTCCAGTCTTGTTGCTCTCTTGGTGCCTCCTTATCTCTGTAGCTTAGCACATTTGCCCTCCCAAGGCTGAGGTGTCTGGAGTAGAGTTATTTAGGAGTCTCTTTTATCCCACAATTATCCCAATTATTTGCTGAGAATCAAGACCACTTTTGTTTCACTTAATTATTTTGTCTAACGACTAAGTGGTAGCTTGTGCCCATGTCCTTCCACTACATTCCTTAATGAGAAAACAGGGATTAGTGTAACAGTTACATCGTTAGATCACTACGCATGCAGGAATACAAGTTACAGTACTAAAGACTACTAAAAACTAGAAAATATTAAGGCTTTTTGTTATAGTTTCACATTTCTTACAATCCCCTCTATCAGTGGTGACATTGTTTCTGTTTCAATTTTAGACCTTTTTTACCTTGCGCCATGATGGCAGATCAATTTTTTCTTTCTGTCATTACAGTTCTGGGAATTCTGTAGCTCCCATATGTCTCCTCAAAGGTCTTGCTGTGGGAGATTTGCCGATCTGCAGAGGACTCAGATCTCTCCCTTTCTCCATCTCTCCCTGATTATTTGCTCACAGTATAACATGCCCACCTCTGTCTGCTTCTTGCCACAGAGCAGTATTTTCTTAGCCTTGCACCAAACCCTTAAATGAACGTGATTCAAAAGGATCAGCAGATTCTGGCTGAGAGATCAGGTAATATATGCGGTAAATCAGGTCTGTGATTCTCATTTGATCCCCGACTCCAGTTCACCAGCAGATGGTAGCAAATATCTCCTTCCCTGTGAGCTTCATCTGGGCTCGTGTGAATGCGAAGGAGCTGCAGTGCCTCATCGGAGTCATTTGTTTCCAGCAAGAAGAAATAAGCTGTAAACAAAGTAGTTGTGCAACTCGGAATAAGGGAGAAGAACCACGGAAACCGCGGAAATATTGCTGCAATCGGGACAGAAGAATTAAGTAGAGGCTGGAACAAAATCACTGCAGTGACTTGCACTGAATGGCACGAGAAGCATTTTGGTGTCACTGTTATTGTTCTTGTGGTGACAAAAAGGGACCATTATTTGCAATGCAGCAAACGAACAGCTTTCAGAGCAGCACGATAAAATCGAAACTGCCTTGGGTCAGCTCTGCCCGTGTATGTTGACCCCTTGTCTTTACAATGAAGAGATGGAAAGTTCAGGATGGGTCTTTTTACTAGAGTCTGTTTCTAGTCATTTATTTGTTTTTCTTCTGAGCTGTCCAGCTCTATTTCTTTCATATTTGATATGGGCTGTTGATTACCGCTTTCTCTCACTCTCTTCTGTAAACTACTCATTTAAATGGCTTGTTGTGACAACACTTCTCAGCTGCTTTTTCCTGATAACAGCTAAACTGAAAGGCTGAAAAGAGAGATGGACAGGATAAAGTGAAAGCTGCTAAACTGTGGTGTAATTCCCTCAAGGAAATGTCTCTTCACTTATAAGCCAGCACCGGTCAGAGCTGGGCAAACTATTGGTGGCAAATCACTGGATAGATTTTGCCATTACTCTTTTCAAGTGTAGCACGTCGACTGTTAACTACCTTACTGGAGATTTTGAAATTCTTCTTCATGAAGACACCATTCAATTCTGTAAGCAGGTTCTGGGAAGCATTCCCTTTGTGCTCATTTCTCCATCAATAAGTGGTTGGTGACCAAAATCCTAATAGTTAGTCCTGTTTTCTGACTGGACGCTGAAACAGATTTCTATACTTATTTGCTGGAAATTAAGAAAAGATCATCATTTAAAACCAGACAATGGTTTTTTATCAGTATAAAAATCTATTCCTTCTCCAGTGCCTACTGTATTCTGAGCCAGAACATCTTTCTTGGTTAAAGATTTAGAACAGAAAGAGAAAGTAGGGAAATCAGTAACCCTATTGTGCTGCTCCTTTTGCAGGGTGGCTTGTTCTGGAAAGCAATGCAGAATGCAAGCGGGACTTGCTATACCTCTGTCAGTGCTTATACCATGTGTCTAGGGATTTCGGCTGAAGTTATCAGGATTCTTCTTTGGCTTTAAATCTTTCTATTTTCTTGCAATTATTAGAAATACCTGAACACCTTCTGTGCCCTTGGCAGATATAGTTGGCCTGAGTCTTTTAGTGGTGTGAGTGTTCAAGTATGTTGTATTGAACTACACGGGCAGGGGACAAAGTCCTCACAGTGTAACAACACTTTTCTCCTACAACTGTGCTCTTGGCAGAGGCCAAAATTTTGCTTGGGAGTTTGTGGTCCATATCCTTTGGCAGGGAGACGTGCTGGGAAAGGCCTGGACACTAGTGGACCTAATGACCTAATTTGACAGAGCTAGAACTGGAAGATGGCATGTGTCAGTGGCATGAACATCATGGTTTGGCAGCATGATGAATCTGCTTATAGGAATCGTAGAATCACAGAATAGTCTGGGCTGGAAGGGCCATTTAAAGGTCGTCTAGTCCAAACCCCCTGCCATGACCAGGAACATCTTCAGCTAGATCAGGTTGTTCAGAGCTCCATCCAGCCTGACCTTGAATGTTTCCAGGGATGGGGCATCTACCACCTCTCTGGGCAACCTGCGCCGGTGCTTCACCACCCTCATCGTAAAAGTTTTCTTCCTTCTACCTAGTCTAAATCTACCCTCCCTTAGTTTAAAACCATTGTCCCTTCTTCTGTCGCTACAGACGCTACTAAAAAGTCTGTCCCTAATCCTTGTGTTTCATCAGAAATGCCACGGCCATCAGAAGCCAAGCTTTGATTTACCATAAAATCATTGCTGATTCAAATTTGTTCAAAAACACTGATGGATCCATTTTGTGCTGTTGGGCTTTATGACCAGTCGGGTGTAATCTGTCTGCGTGTTTCCATTTTTATGCTAGGTCAAGGAACATCTGCTCTCCCACAGACTGCATAAAGCCTCCACAAAAGCATGAAACCATTACACATCTTAAACTCTCTCCTGTACAGTGTGTTTAATCTGTCTGAAGTGCAGTCATGTTCTCATGTCTAACCAGATCCATTTTATACTGTTGGTGGTGCTTTTAAGCCATTGTGGAACCACAGCATGAATGCATAAACGCAGCCATAAAAGAATCTGATGTCAAATGCAAACTGTGAAGTCAAACCTCTGATTGATCACTTTTGCTTTCCCAAGTAGACAAGTGCTAATTTTTCATCCAAATAGTTTAAACTTTAAGCAGATAAATAATGCGCAGATCTGTTAAGACAGATGCAAACAATACAGCTGCAGGGACATAAAGATGCATATGCGCTATTTCAGGTATTAAACTAAAAATCTGCACAGTTACTAGTTAACATTAGCTCTACCTTTAGTCATCCTTTAGTGGCCTGATGAGATCTTAGGAAAGGAGGTCAGAGGTGATAGCCTTGCAAGAGTAATCTGGGTGTGAAATATTAGGGAAAGAGCAAATACATGGGAACTGAATGCTATCATTCGAGTAAGTAAAATGCAAGTGGGAATTGCAAGGTCTTTCCTGAAGACAATGAAGTGTTGATTTGAGCAGTACAGAGGCTGGGAAAGATGATGGCCCAGTACCAAAACAAAGAGGTGTGAGTATGGGGGAGGTTTAGGAGTTGTTTTGTGGAAGGGAAATTTTGGATCTGACCAAAAAGAATAAACCTGCTTTATGTGAAACACTGTTTTTGGTGACAATACATTATGAAATGATAGAGCAACTATGTGTTTTGCCCATGGAATTCAGTTTCTGTTCCAGTGCAGATGTTTAGTGCTTCATAATCATAGTAGCACTGGGGTACTGCGGTATTATAACTCACTTCAACACTTCATATCCTGTTTAACAATATCTGATGCTCTTCCCACTATTATTGTTATAAAAGGAGCAGTTGCAAACTTAGGGCAGTGTGTAGAAATTTCCTTCCACAGCAGTGATAATTCATTCCTTTTCATACAATATGCATTGTCTTAGTGCAGCTAAAAGCATCCTACGTGCTTTACAAAGTATAAAAAGACACAGTTCCTGGTCCAAAGTGCTTTCTGCTTTAGTTCAGACACGATACAAGAAATGTGAGAAATGAGAGTGGGGTGGTGCAGGGATGGGTGAGACCCAGAGTTCCTCTACAGAGAGCACTCTGGTGTGATGTTCATACAACCTGAGCATTAAACTGTGTCCAGCCCCTCGCTCCTTTTTGAAGTTAGCCCAATTTTTTGCAGAAGCAAGGGTTATATGATATTAATTGGCATTGAAAGAGTTCTGACTGATGACAGTTTCATTTTTCACTTTTGATAAGAGCTCTTGTGAATCACATGACAACCTGAGGCATTAAAGAAATCTGTGTCACTTTATCTTAAGGTGCCATACTGTAAAACATGATGATTTACCCACTGCTTTAGAAGAACTTGAGCAATCCCTGCAGCAGGTACAGGGACCTCCAAGTGCTGGCGGGTGGGCAGTTAAGAAAATGCATATTACATACATCATTTACCTACAAATGTGGCTGCAATATGTGATAGAAATATTTCCTGGGCTGTACCCTGTTCAGGTTTCTTATAAGGCCAGCAACTTTTAATCAGGCTTGTGAATCCCAGTGGGCCTTTGCAAAACTGGTCTCAGTGGCAGGGAATGTTTAGCAGTGTCTTTGACTGCTGTGTTGAAGCTAATGGTCCTTTTCAAAAAAAGAGTTCACTGGCAGCACCTCCTTCCAGAGCACCAGGAAAAAAAGTATAGTTTAAAAATCTTTATTTACAACTTCAGAAAAGTAATCCTTTGCCTTAGTGGGCTTCTGGCAGTTATCGAGGCTCCATAGCACAATATTCACCTGTTTCCCAAGGAAACTGGTCGGTTTATCTGAATGATCACGGATCAGACTGCACTGGCTCCGCTGCTGTTACTGATCTCAAGTATTAGGAAATACAGAGTACTGCATGGAGTTCCTCAGGTCTTAATACCTTCACTCCGAGATGGAAACACATCCCAGCTACTGGCCATGGGGTCCTCTGTGATTGGAGAGGAGGGGTAGAACGGCTTCATTAGATAGGCACTTTGGGTTCAGGGACACAAGGGGCAGACAGGCGTGTAACTCTCTGACCATGCCTTTTACTGCCTCTGCGCTTTTAGGCATTCCTCCTTCTGTCCTCTATAACAAGGCAACACTCTCTGTCTGTGATTTAGGTGTGATCAAATCAGCGTCTTAAGACCTAGCACTTTCCAAGGGAGGATTTCAGAGCACCTTAGCGATTATGGCAGTGGCTATTTTCTTCATGTTCAAGAACAGAGATTTACATCCTACGATGCTCAGCAAGTAGTTCTGTAAGGACATTACGCCAGATCACCCTGGTTACTACACCTCCTCTGGCTCTGATTTCCAGCACCCAGGCTGCATGAAAGGCCAAGGCAGGGGCCCAAAATATTTCTCAAAATACACTCAAAGTCCCGTTGTTTGACTCCATAGAGAATTTCACCAAGTGCCTTTGAATGTTATCGAGCAACACGCAGGGATCAAATGTGACCTGTACCGGCTGTTCGAGCCTTGGCCTCCACGAGCCAGCCCTGGGCCTGGCTTGTGGTGGGCATTGGAGGCTTTGCCCCTACCCCTCGTGCTGGGACAGTGGCAGGGGGCTGCAGGCAGAGCTGAGCTTGGGTACAAACGAGGAGGGATTTTTAGCAAGTATTCTCCAATACAAACTAGTTCTCTCTTGTTTTCCTTATTTCCCAGTCTTAAAGTGGGATGTTTCACCTCTCTTTTGTTGTCTGCTGTCACATTTCCAGACCGGACAAAGCTAAGAGGGGCTGTGTACTTTCCACTAGTGCTGCCTGGGCCCTATGGCAGGGAAGGGGCCCTGCTGCCCCCACTCACATACTATCTATTTCAGTGAAATGGTGCTGGGAAGAAAAAAACATGTTTAGAAGAGGGAATTGGAGTGAGCAAAAAGTTTCCCATTTGAAGTTTATAAATCACTAGATAACCTAGTCAAACAGTGAGCTGTGCAGATAGCCCAGGGTGTAGAGTACGCGGTATGCCAGACCCCTTGCTATCTTTTCTCTAGCTGTCTTGTCACCCTTCAGGCAATAATATAACCAAGCTCTGGATGAACACCATAACTCCAGGTGAGTTCAAAGATAAGCTGAGAGGCTTTCGCCATTTAAACCTTTTTAGGGTCCTAGTGCATGAACAGGAGATTTACATAGACCAAAATTTAAAAAAACCAATCACTTATGAAAATGTTCTCTTTCATTTGGGTGCCAAAATTTGACTTCTCTCTGAAAGCAAAGGTGTTGCATTGGCATTTAACACCATGTCTGCCACTTCCTTCAGCTGGTGACAGCACAGTCAGCTCCTGCCAGCACGGAGCCCTGAAATTGTGTTTTGGGAGATCAGTGACATGTTTGTGTGTAGCCTGCAGACTTTGCTTTGTTAAAGAGTATTAAAGTATATGGGGTTTAACAGTTTCTTTGGCTCAACATTAAACCAGGCATTTCTTCACTGTAAAAAGCTGCCATTTTGACCTTAATTGCTATATTAGAAAGCAATGTCAGGGTCAGCTGTTTGCAAGAGCTGTTTGCCTTCTACAAAATCAGATTAGCTATTCCAGTAACACACTATTACTCTATACTATTATAACCATTAACCAGTGACTCCTCAACACAATGAATCTCTGTACTCTGAAGAAACTAGAGCACTCAGTGCATTCAGTGCCCACTGCCTTCAAGGATTTTGGACCAGGTTTGTCCCTGAATTGCAGAGAACATTAACCATCCTGGAATATCTACTGATTTTTTGACAAGATATAAAATTTCCTTGGAATTTTCTCTCAGTATTTTTCAGGAGAACAACTTTGAAGTGGTCACTGATTGTAGATTTTAATGACTGAAGGGTCTCATTAAGGGAGATCTGTAAGGACCAAATTTCTGGATTAGGAAGTACATGGTATTATCAATTCTGGAGGAAGGCTAGGGAGGCCTGTGTGTGTGCTTGCCCCTCTCTGACTACACAGAGTCATTGCTGTTTCCAAATTCATGGCCTGGCATGCTTTACAGCTGTCCCAAAAGCCCTGGTCCCTCAGTCATCTTTATAGGGAGACATGCAGGACTGTGCAGTGGATCCTGCCTACTCATATTTTTCCAGTGGAAGTAGTGTGATGGTTCAGGACCTGGAGTGGTGATGGTATACATTTGAGTCTTATCTCAACAAAAGTTCGGTACTCAGCCATAGAATGGACCTTGATGCAAGAGGTGGGAAACATTCCCAGATCCTAGGTTAGATATTATCAAATACCAGATTTGTAAAGCAGAAGGAGAAGAAGATTGCTGCCTGTGAGTAATGCAGAATTCATTTGTCCAGTAACTGAAGGACTGGTTGTCTAAGGTGATGGATAATCTGAGCTGCTGTGTTTCTGAGCCTAAAAATGTTACTAATGAACATTAGTCACAACAGTGACTAATGTTCTTGTTTGTGCCAAAGTTTAGCCAGTCTGTAAAGATGTAGTTTAGTAAATGATCTCCAGACTATGAGATTCTGCCCAGTTCTACACCCAAAGCTCACCAGTAAGAGGGAATCATTTATACCACACTGAAGTAAAGAAACAACAGAATAAAACCATTAAAGCAACAGGACAAAGGCCAGGGTATAGAAAAGTATTCAGCAGCTTTTGAAAGCTGCCATTGCCACCTCCTCTGAGTATCACTGCATACATTTTGAGATAACGCTTGCTTTAAAAGGAGGGAACCATTTATAACTTACTGAATCCATAATTCAGAATAATTTAGACATAAAGCATTGTGTATAGCTCAGGTAACACAACCTGAATCACTTGAAATGCTGTACTTGCCTCCTGAACTCTTCTGAGGAATTAATTTTGTCCAATTAGAGATGTCATTGTTGTCCTTGTGTTGTGAGCAGTTCAATTTGTTCCATTCACTGTTCTTTCCAGTTTTGTCAGCAAGACAATTTACTGCAGCCTGTCAGTGTGTAGTGAATCCATAATGAATTATGGAAATTTGCTGTGAAAGCCTGACCTTTTCTAATGTTTGCATTAGGATTTCCCAGTACTTCTGTTCTGTGCATTTTAATGCTCTAAGCAGAAAGTAGTCATTTAAAATATTGCTGAAGAAATTAACTTTGAAGTCTACCCAGACGCATGAAAACTCATCCTTACAAAAAAGCTATTTCCTGCAGCCAAAAGTGATGCAAATGTTATTAACTGAGAGAAAATACTGAAGGACGTAACAGGCTCCTAAATAGGTTTCCACCAAGGCAAGTAGAATTATTACAACCCAAAACTGACTTAAAGTTGTCTGCTGGTCAGATATTCACCACACAGCACGCGACAACCATTAATGCAGATTTCAAAAAGCTCAGAAATGTGGCTCAGTTTTCTCACACATCCAGAAAGATGGATATTTATCTAAGCAGTCATATTAGCAAGAGGCATTTGCAAAATATTTTGGTTTCTTATCTCAGCCAGGGTTAATGCAAAACTGGAGCAAGAGTGAAACAATTTATCCGAGTTTTCCAAATATAACCTGATGTCCAATGTTGGTTGGATGCCCATACGCTTGGTAGCTCTTACAGCATCTTGGCAGCTTTTCCGTTCTCAAATCCATATGCCTTATACAATAAAGGGCAGGTTCCAAGAAATGTACTGAGCTCATCACATCCAAACTCCTACAGCTACTCTGCTGTTGTGTGACTTTGGAAAGCAGAGCGACCGTGACGGGGAGTCAGAATGAATCTAACTCAGTAAAAGAAAATTACAACTTCAGATAATTTGCATCAATGTCGAAGGAATCAGAATGGGTGTGCAGAAATTCTCTACATGCACATGGATAATATCTAACGGAATTACATCCTTTTAAAATTATTACAACCACAGCATTCCTTGATTTACTGATGACACGGTCAGACAAGCAGCACAGATCCAGCCTGTTAAGTTACACAGTAACTGCAATGCAATTTAAAATCCTTTGCACTGAAGCTGCTTAAAGCACACCTACTTAGAGGTCTTGGTAAGGGATTAGCAATGTATCCCTTGGCCGCTCTTTTCTTCCAGATAAAGGAATGGTCTTCTTCAGCTTTTAGAACGCCCTGGTTGGACCATTTGTGTTTCTGACCCGAACTGTCATGGAACATTTGAAAAGCTGTGAATCCAGACCTTAAAAAGAAGCAGCAGTTACTGAACTAGTAATGGGATGGAAAGCTGTAGAAACCTACAGCACCACCTGCACTGAGGGCCTTTGTTGTTTTTAAAGTAGCTGTGTCAGTGCAACCCTTTGAGGTTAATGGACCGTTCCCTGGAGCTGTTGTTACTCCAGCAACCTACAAGAGCAGTTTGCAGCATTGGAAGTCTTGTTGTGCCCCTTGCTGAAATATATCTATATATGAGGTTTGTGTTAATGGTAGCTTCACAAGCAGGCAGGGCGATGCTGATTTGGTATTTGGGCTGGGTCGTCTCCTGCCTGAAGACTCCCTGCCTGTAGAACACATTTTGTGTTTTAGACTTACAACAATTACCCAAAGGATACGTGAGAAAAAAGCAAATGGGAACTCACCTGGTCTACTTCCAGCATCACTCATTTTGCAGTCTAAACAAAGATAAAACTTGAATATTACAATATTACAATGAAATGTACCTACCGAATTGGGCAAGACATGTATGCTTGTGTAGGCAGCAGGATGGATACATCAGGCACCTCCCTTTCCCTTCAGAGCTGCAGACTGAGTTCTGATGAACTCTAGTAACACCGGTGACGGGGGGAAATAATGTTTGGGTCTAAATGCTAGGCTTGACAGCACATGCTGCTTTCTGATGTATCTATGCATAGCAATCTGCTCTAATATTTAGCTACCTTTTTAGTGAGTTTTACGTCCACAAAATACGTTCATAATAGAGCTGCATTCTGTTAGATATTATCCATGTGGATGTAGAGAATTTCTGCCCCAAAGGATTTATATATCAATAATTCTAGTTCAGTTTAAACAGAAGTTTAGCAAGTAAAGCCTTTAGAAGTCTGTTTCCCACTTATTCTACAATGACTTCTATATTTTTTTACACACTGGGACAGGAATTGTCTGAGCTAAAACGAGGCTTGACCTGAACAAGCTACTGACTTGCTTGTCTGATAGCTGTTGGATATATTTAGCTCCCAGTGACCAAGATCTCTTTCAGTTGGAACTGGAGGTTCAGAGGCTTGCAAGGCTGGTGCCTGTGCTCCCGTTAGCAAAACTCCGCTAGCTCACAAAGAGAGCTCTTGTGAAAGTCAGACTGCATCATCAAGTATCACACTTGCTATCCAAGCCACATCAAATTAATTTAGTTTAGAGAAAAGAAAGATCTTGTCTGTGGTGAGGAGTGGGAGGTTGTTCTGTGAGCAATTTTAAATGGGCTTAGTGCTGGGGATTTTTTTTTTCTTTTAAGAAACTATCCTATGGTCTTTTTCTTTTGGAATTTCCCTTTGTTATTTGATCTAATTTTTCCTTTACTGAGCTTCATCATGTCTATACCAATAACAACTGTATGTGAAATGATCTTAAAGCACTTTATCTGCAGTTTATTTTCAAACGGAGTACTTAAAAAATAGATTTGGAACCTACATGCAATCATTTTACCTGATTTTATTATTGATATCCTAGCATTATTGACATTAG
This sequence comes from Opisthocomus hoazin, assembly GCF_030867145.1. Taxonomy (NCBI): domain Eukaryota; kingdom Metazoa; phylum Chordata; class Aves; order Opisthocomiformes; family Opisthocomidae; genus Opisthocomus; species Opisthocomus hoazin. The sequence goes on along the minus strand of NC_134414.1, from coordinate 25,171,765 downwards.
TAGCAACTCTTCACGACTTTAACAGGTACAGAATTTTATCTTCATAAGGGGGGTATTAGTGGTTCTTTTCCACCGTGGGCTTTACAGCTAGCTGACACTTAAATAATGCAATTGCAGCACAGGTTGTGTAGAAAAGTGTGGAGAAAATTAGCAAAGATCAAGTGACAGCTTACTCAACTTCTGGTAAGAAGATATTTTGCTGCCAGATATGTTCATGGTCTTTGTAAATGTACTTTGAGAGCTTACTGAATATCGCTTGCTTTAGAAGGACCTAGTAGTCTGTTTTATGGATTCCTGAAACACAGATTTTGTTTAACGAGACTTAAGGTCTGTTTCAGGAGAGGTGCAGTAGTCTCTATGACCTTCTATGAACTTGTGACATGCGAGCTTCCCGCCAAAGTGGGGATGGCTCAGCTGCTGTCACAGAAACACAGTCTGGCATATAAAGGTAAGCCAGCTCTGATTTCATCTGTCCTTAATACAGCAGACTATATGATGTGTTGGTTCAGTATTTGTGAACTGGACCACTGAACTGTCACAGTAGTGAGGGTGATCTGGATGCATTGGAGTGGGAATTGCTGCAGTGCAGTGGTGCAGCAGAATTCTTAAACATTGGGAGTCTGTTGCCTCTGCTGGGCAGCAAGGAATGTGACTACAGAAGTGCCAAACCACGAAAAGCCATAAATCTCAAAAAAAGTTTTGCTGTGGTTAGGACTGTGGGATCTAATGGCTTATCATAACCTCTCTGGAGGATTTCCCCTGAGGAACTGTTTTGGATGCTTTTTGTGGACAGGTGCTCTGCAGCAATCTTGTTTCCAATGTTAAAGAATAAGCACACGTTTTATTTTTGAGGTGTTTTGATGTTTCTGCATTTGTTTGTGAATAAAGCCAGAAAGTGTGGAGAAAACTGGAAATTAAACAGGCATAGTATATAAACTTTTCTCTCTCACGACACTATAAAAATAGCTGTTTCAAATCAAGTTACAAATGATCCTTTAAGCCAGATCATTAATTCAAATATGCTCTCTCAACCCTATTAAACTGTCGTCCAGAGTGGGCAGGAGCACAAATCAAATGGACAGATCATAATGACCCTGGTCATCGTGTGGGAGTTGAAAACTCATCTGATCGAGCATTTGTGAATGACCTTTCGCTTTGTACCAGGCTGCATCAAACTCCAATAAAATACCCGTTCACTTCCTAAACGTCCTTAATCTAGCGCACGTAAAGTAGTTATTTACGTGCAGAATGCGGAACGTATGTGCAAAGGCAAAGCCTCCAGCTGCAATCAGCTGGTGCATCAGTGGAGGTTGTGGCAGGGGAAGCCCTGCACAGCAGTGCAATGGCATAGCCAGAAAATGTTCTTTTGGTTTTCCTCCTGCATTTGGTTCTTTGGGTTTTCCTCCTGCATTTGGTTCCTCAGTTATATCTGTATGCGTTACACTGCTAATGTGAAACTTGGATTTGTTTCACAGCCTCTGAAATATTTTTTTTTCTGACTTTAACAGTATAAATAAATTCTTCATGAAGTTCTTCTCATGTTCAGCTTTCCAAAGAAGAGCCGATGAGTCACAGGTTTCTGAAGCATCTTGTTCCCAGTATTATACTTCTCAGACATTAATTAGAAAACATCAGAACAATGACAACATTTCCCCTGCTGCTTTTGGAAGAAAAAAAATTATGAATTCAATTAGTTTGAATAATTCTGGTATTGAATAATTATATTGGTCACAGGTTTTCTTTTCTCCTTGGTGCTGCATTTTGTAAAGTCGAGTGGAGTTGAAACAATAGGAAGAGGGAAGGGAGTAGCATGATATCCTGTGAACACCAGCGGTATCATTATCTCCCCTTTGTTTTCAGAAATAACCTGATGAAAAGGCTCCTTCAAAAGCTAAATGCCTTTGTTGAATCCTTTCTCTTCTCCTGAAGCTATTTATCAGCACAAAAGGCTTCAGCCTAAGAATCAACACAAAGCCCTGAAGAAGAACAAGGATCAATGGGACAAATACTATGCCAATCTAGTGCTATAATCCAGCATAACTGTTAATTTCTTCTTAGCCACGGGCTGAGGTTTTTGTGTTCCTAAAGGTCATGATTTTGGTACTTTCTGAAGTTCTGAAGACCTGTTTCTGATCCCTTTATTTAGCACAAACTAGGAAGTGATAAATCTGTGTAGTTGGGTTTAGAAGTACTAGTACACTTTTAAAGCACTCTGAAAATATTTAGCTTCTTAGCAAATTAACTGAACGACATTTCTACTTCTCTTTGTGAAATTGTTCCCTGCAATTAAAGGACTGCAATTATTTTATGTGACCTCTCTATGGAGTTTGTACTTTTGTTGCTTCTAGACAACCTTTTAAGACAACAGTAGCCTGAGCCTTACATTTTCCATCAAACTTCTGACTATACTGTGAAAATACAAACTTCTACTAATGCTGACAGGAGTATCCATGTGCATTTTTCACATGGCAATAGTAACAGTCCCTACAGAGGTGACATTGTAAACTGAAAGCCAGAATTTCAAATTCTGCTGTTGTACCTCTACTGTCTGTATTATTTGTTCTTCTTTCACCCTAATCCACAGCGATGGTGAACAGATGCAATATGCTGCCTCTGATGAGTGATTTCCTGTCCTCGAAGGACCTTGTGAATTTGTGTCTGCTTCCCATTTCCGGATACTTGTTCAGAGATTCAGTTGAATTGTGTTTCAAAAACATTGGCTAAACATTATCTCATTCTGTTCCCTGTCATTACATTTTTCGTACCTTTATGAGAAGGGCTTGCAATATGCGCTTGCAGCCCAGAAGACCAGCCGTATCCTGGGCTGCATCAAAAGCAGTATGGCCAGCAGATCAAAGGAGGGGATTCCGCCCCTCTGCTCTGCTCTGGTGAGAACCCACTGGGAGTCCTACGTCCAGCTCTGGAGCACTCTGCACAGGAAAGACATGGACCTGTTAGAGCGGGTCCAGAGGAGGGCCACAAAGATGATCAGAGGGCTGGAGCACCTCTCCTATGAGGACAGGCTGAGGGATTTGGGCTTGTTCAGCCTGGAGAAGAGAAGGCTGCGGGGAGACCTGATTGCAGCCTTCCAGTACTTAAAGGGAGCCTATAGGAAAGATGGGGACAATCTGTTTAGTAGAGACAACAGTGACAGGACGAGGGGTAATGGTTTTAAACTAAAACAGGGTAGGTTTAGGCTGGATATAAGGAAGAAATTCTTTACAATGAGGGTGGTGAAACACTGGAACGGGTTGCCCGGAGAGGTAGTGGAGGCCCCATCCCTGGAAACATTCAAGACCAGGTTGGACAGGGCTCTGAGCAACCTGATCTAGTTAGCAGTGTCTCTGCTCACTGCAGGGGGGTTGGACTAGATGACCTCTAGGGGTCCCTTCCAACCCAAAAACTTTCTATGATTCTATGATTCTATGGTACTAGAGTCTCTGTCACTTCAGCCAGGTAGAGGAGGAAGAGTGCCCTTGTGTGCATGTGTTATCTGCATGTCTAGACCGAAAACTTGACCATGGTATGATCTTATGGTGGGGAAGTTGGGGGGCCTTTCATTTTAGATGTTTACTGTTAAAACATGGTGCAATGTGTGATTTTGTTTTCATCAGAAATCAGCAGCCACAGCCTGGTTTACTTCATAGTGCTTGCAATTTCTTCATGTGCATCTGTGGGAGAAAGACATTTTGCACCTAGGTACCCTTTATGAGTTTGCTTTAAATCAAATTCATTAGGCTCTCTAAAGCTGATTAATTAAATTTTTCCATGCTTAAGAGGGCTTTATAACTTGGGCCCCCAAACACATGATCATATTAGTTAAGATTTTTTGATTAGAACTGGCCTTCAGTTTAATCATAGGCTCCTTTGAGAAAAGTAGCTGTAGTTGAAGAGTTTAGCTTGATACTGAGAATATAGCCTGTCAGTTTTATCATAAAAAATTCTATGTGTACCATACCTTTTTCTATCCCTAATAAAACAGAATAATAATAAAACATGATGCTCACAGCCTACAGTTGATCATATCCACCCCAAAAGAAAATTATTTCGTTCTTGTAGAGAACAATTTCCAGTGAAAAACTCTGTTGATGAAATGCAGAAGAGATAATAATTTACCTTCTTTGCATGAATAGTGCAGGTTTGATCACACTGGTGTTATTTAAAGTTTTAGCTGCAATAAAGTATTGTTCAAATATCCTGCTAGAAAAGAATTAATCTATTTGTGGAGCAGGATGAAGCAAGAGTGTTTAGAAATAATAATTTTTCTTCCATATGCTAATAAATTATGTATGTAAGAAAATATCATGGAAATCTATTGTTTCCAGCAGCCATACCATAAAATATTTTGCATCTCTTCACCTGAATTGCAAGAAATGCTTTCAGTTTAACATATATTTTATGAAAGTTCTCGTTTTCTGTTCAGAAAACTGCAGTATAAAAAAACAAATCCAGACTAAATGTATCTCCTAACACATATAGTTAAAATGTTTGGAAATTCACCTTTTAAATTCATGGTTCATAATTTGTTTCAGAAAATAGTGTTAATATTAGAGATGCTGTGTCTATAGAGGTATCTGAGACCATGGCTTTCCGAATTTTCTTCAGGAATGACAAAATCCTTATGGGTTCACTTGTGTTGGGAACTGACTTTTTGACTCTCAAGTCAAATAAGAAACTCAGGAAACTGTGCTTCTGCTACTTGTTCAAAAGATAATTTAATTTACAAAACAACAATTCAGCTGACATAAAATTAAAGAAGTCTTATATTTATTTTGCTTTTACCTCTTTAAATTTTAAATGTAAATATAGTTAAAAGAAAAATGGTATTGGAAAGAGAAATATAACCAAGCTTTTTGAAAGTTTCTACGTCAAATGGTTCAAGCTTTTTTGTTTTACAGGATAAAAGTTAGACAATTTTGGAAGAATTTACCAATAAAAATGCATTTGTTGGTGCATAATATATATATGATAATATTCTGCTTATTGGAGAAGAATGACTTGTACAGAGTAGTCCAGGTTTGGATTTGAAGTGAAGAAGTGTTTGTATGCGTGTGAATCTATAGTTCTTTTAGATGCACCAAATAAGTTTTAATATTATCTTCAACCCAGAATCTATTAGTAATAGCATGCCACTGAGCTCCAGCTCATATGGTTGGGGATGTTAAGGCACTAAACTAAGAAACTGAAGCAGCAAAATCCACTTGTGAACATCATCGTGGTGCCACGTTTATCCCAAAAGAACAGAAGTAAAGCAATTCCATGTAGTATTGCGGCTGTTCTTTCACTGGGTAGCCAGTCATCTCCTGCTGTTATCTCTGCTGTACGCTGTCAGACACGTTTTGCAATGATAACTCTGCTGGTTTTCCACAGCTCCCTCGCACAGACACCCTCCAAGCATGCTGCAGAGCTTCAGATGACTAACAGCGTGCACATGGGGACAACACAGTGCACGGGTGTCCTGATTGTGGTTAAAACTCAAGTGATTCTCTTTTAGTGAATCTTCCTTACAGCTAAGTTCTTCTTGCATAGATTTACTGAGCATTCCTCAGTAAATCTGAGCATTCCTGGCAATGGGTCAGCAGAGGGAAATTTGAGGAATGTTTGGTGAATCAATGCAAGAAAGCAGGCATTTCTAGGAGACAGATTTCAGATCGATCTTCAGGCCCAGTCTGTGGTGTGCAGCGGCCATGTATTTGCTAGGGGTGGAGGATGAGAAAACATGCAGTTGGGTTGCTTAAATTCTTGTTTTATTGCTTTCACAAAGGTTATGCATAGTAGAAACCTTACAAGCTGAACTGAAATGTTTCTCATGTTATTCAAAATTTTACCACTATCTGTGTTACCTAATAGTCCTAAAAATTGGGGCATTATATAGGTATTCTAGGTCACAGATGAACTGTTTTTGGCATTTCCTAGAAATCAAACAGAGGCTTTTTATTGTTGCTGAAGGAGAGTCACTGGAAACTGTGTAACTTACACACAAATGTGCTTACTTGTAGGTAGTAAAGAAAATGAAATTTGCTACCAGTACTGTACACAACAAACTCTCTGTTTCATCCAATAGACCCCATCCTTACCATGCCACTGCCAGCATTAGTCCATTGCTCTTTTCTTGGTTCTTATTTGGAAGAGAGTGAGGGAAAGAGCTATTTTCCCACTGTCATCTGAACAAAAACCAACAAAACAGACCTTGCTTCCCCAGAAGAGACTTAGCTAAAAGTCTGTGGCTGTGGCACAAAGGTTGCTTATTAAAGGCTTCTGCCCAAGTAGCTGAGCTGACAGGCCAGTGAGCAAGGTGTTAGGAAAGGAAAGCGCTGCCATGTTGAACCATTCAGTCTGAGCGACCAGGAGGTGCAGGACAAATGACCCAAAGATGTGCAGGACAAGTTTGTGAAGACACACCATGTCTGACTGCACAGCAGTAGTACTAGAGCAGCGTTCAATACTGGAAAGAAAAAAGATGAGGCATTTTTCCAGCACAGCACATGGTCGGACAGGACTGTGGCCTTTCACCCTGACATTCTCAGCAAAAGTTGCACTTTGTGTAAGTGGCTCATAAGACATACCAGCTTCAGTAGTTAGGAAACGTGTCTGTGCCCTTTGGCATTGTTAAAAACCAATAACCAGAGCAGTAAACAGACTACAGATTTTTGGCATTTTGAGTGAAGTTGCTTTTAAAATGTTCTTCTGTATTTGAAAGGAGAACATGAGTCAGTTAGCAGAGTTACACTATAAATGCTGGCTTGAAAGTGTCCCATAATAGCTCTTTTCATTGCAGGCGCTCTGCTGGCCAGGGCTAGGATGAGTACACCCTGCCACTCAGACCTGCTGTCCTTTTTGGTCTTGTTAAAGCAGTGCTTTGATGCTGGCATAGAGACAGCTGCAAACTTAGTGTGGGTGAATGCCAGTTTTCTCTGATCGGATTCTTTGCCAGGGTCCTTGCATACCAGCTCTCAAAACACCCACAGGAAAAGGTCTCTGGAACAACCCGAGTTATCAGTAACAGTCGCCTGTTATTAGTAACAGTTACACTGTTATTGTCACTTTAAAGCACGGTAATTAGTAATATCCTTTTTTTCTATTATTCAGTAATCACACAAAAATACAACTTAAAACTATAAAAAATCTACAGGATCAAAATGAAGCTCTGTAACGAGAATCCGTTGGTGGCCAGTTTCTGACCCAGAACAGTTTTTAGTTCCTACCTACGCACCTGTGATGCTGCGGACTGCAAACTCCTCTGGCTTTTCGTGTAGAGGAGTGAGACTCATCTCCACTTTGCTCTACCAACATATTTAAAGGCTTAGATTTAGAGGAGCTGAGCACTTGAAGCAGGCCCTGAATGACACTCAGTGGTCTTCACATTTCCAGTGACATTTTCCTGCTCTGAAAACCCATTCTTTTAAATTGTCTTTGAATTATCAGATGACTTTATTGAATTTTTCTCATTAAGAAAATGGTTCTGAAAATGACCTTCAGTGACAAGACTAGAGACTGATGGAAACCAATGGGCAAAACAATCACGGAGGAGGATCAATATTACCAAGCATTTGAGGTGAAGATTGCTAGGGTCTGGAATTGAAACATATGCTATTTACTGCAAATCAATAGTTATACTAGAGATAACACAAAGAACAGAGCTAAGACAGTTTTCCTTATGTAAGGTAAATCCAATAGTATTAGCAAAGTTAAATTTGCATATTTCATTTAAATGGCCAATACTGAATAGAAGCAACAAATTATTTCAGAAAATACACACAAATATACATGTATACTGTAACTGTAGAACCTAATGGGATAAACAAAAAAGCACTGATCATAAATTATTAGCCATATGTCAACATTATGAATTAATTTTGAATCACATGGCCAAAATATCCTGAGCAAAATTTTGTACATAAGATTTGTATTCCCAAAGCATGATAATTTCTAACCAGATGCACAGTGTTATTGATGATAATATGAATAACTAGCAAGCCCTTTGAGGGAATATGGTAATAATGCGGTTAAGAAGACAGGAATGATTTACAGTGTGTACAGATATGAAATACTCTGCTCCTAAGGCCAGCTAAAGGTTTTGGTGAAGATTCAGATGTAACTGTTCCCACAGAGATTCAACACTGAAGGGAAAGAATGAATGTAATTTCTGATCTTTTGTTGCCTATGTTCAGAACAACTTTAATGATAATCACACAGCATTGTTGCTTGTAATGTTGTAACAGTAAGAAAATTAGAAAAATATTTGGGATGCAAATATTTTAAAAGCATGTCTCCCCTTGTCATGCCTACCTTGGAGATAGGGATTATGGAAATGTTTGGTTTAATTTGAGCAGACATTCAGGCAAGGGCTTGAAAAATTTCATTGTCAGTGACCACACTTATGTGAACTGTTTGCTTGAACAATCACCCTATTTTAAAGCGGATATCATAGATGTATTGGTATTTTCCATTTGCTGTTTGGCTGCAGAATCAACTTCCTTCTGTGTGTCCAATTAAAAATAAATCAGGTCTGCAGGTCTTTGAGGTGTACTGTAGGATGTATTTGGGATGTATATTTGGGTCTTGAATAATACCTTGAAATGAGAATACTGTAAACAATTTCAAAGTTAGGCACAAAAATAGAAAATTTCTAGGGTATGTACAGAGTTTTGTTGGCTATTTGATTTACTGAATGAAATATCTGCTTATACTGTTGTTATTTGGCATTGTGGATATGCTCCTTTACAAAATATCTACAGCTGAATATCCTTTTTTATTAAAAAAAATCACATTTTATATTTCACTCAACTCGATACTTCACTCATATTAATCTGAAACAACGTATACCTCTCTCTCCTAAAGATATAAATCCAAATAGCGAATTGCAAATTTTGAGAAAGAAATATGTAAAATATTGAGGGAGGAAACACTCTGTAAGGAAGAAGGTATTTAAAAGTGTGTAATGAATTCATATAATGTAGTTGAAAACTCAGTTCTCTAGCATTAGATTCTTGTTTGCCCTTGGTTTTCTAGTGACATATTGGTTACAGGGACTGAAATACAGCCTGATGGAAATCAAAACCTGAATTTACCCAAGATTCTCCAATGAAAATTGTGTTAGTACAATTAATTGAGAACATGGTATGAAATGTTGCTTGAAAACAAACGAGACTGGATAGATCTCTCCCTTCTCTGGGGAAAGATTGCTCAGTTAGGGTGTGTGTTGAGTAATACCAAGTATGTTGCTGAAGCTCGGAAAATGTCATTGATTCCAGCTGAGGGTGATTCTGAGCTTCTGGCTTGCTTCGAATGCTGATCTCAAAGAGAAACTCAAAGGCCTCATACCATTGCAAAGCCAAAACAAGGAATCTGCTCAAACCCAGAAAAACTGAAACTTGTACAGTTGCTTCAGCAGTCTTCTGAGTTAGTGGCTTTGCTTACTTGACAAACAAAGAAGAGAATTGATTCTCTTTGGGTATTCTCTGTTTTCCGATCTGTCCCAAATGATTTCTCTCTACCGATTTACTTATTTTCCTTGCATTTTCACTCACCCACATGTGCAGCCATCAGTCAGGGAAAAGGGCGATGTACAGGGCAGGGTACTGGCTCAGCTGGGAACTGGGCTGTTGTTGAGTGACCGGGGATGGCGTGCTGCCCACTGGGGGCTGGCTGGGACACTGATGAAAGTCATTTCAGTTTGGCCCCAACCAAGTGGAAGATTTTGACGTTCAGTGTGTCACCCACCACAAGACTACTTGTTTTGCCAACAGCTGTTGCAAGGGAAATGCAGATCCTCTAAATTAATTTCTTTGTCAACAAAGGGAACGATACTTCTGACTGACTTTATTTTCAAGGGTAGTTAGCCAGGCATTCACACACTGCTGTTTTGGACATTAAAAAGTTCCACAGTGCTCTGCTGTTTCATTTAGCCTTGGTGTTAACACATTTTATTGTGAATATCCTTTAACATCCTGTGCTCTCTTACTCACTGCATGTTTACTAGAGGCACGATCTCTGCCTTAGGAACTTGTCCTTAAAGCCCACCAGAAGGTAGTGTGTGCAGAGAACATCGAAACTGGACCTTTCGATATCACTAGAGACTGACTACGCCTCCAGTACACATCAGCTCTCTTCTTGCTGCCTCTTATTTTGAAAGTGGGAACACAGTAGCTGTCTGTCAATGTCTTAAGGACATTAAGTTGCTGGAGCATGGCCAGAAAAGGACAACGAGGCTGGTGAAGGGTCTAGAGAACAAGTCTTATGAGGAGCAGCTGACAGAGCTGGGGCTGTTCAGTCTGGAGAAGAAGAGGATGAGGGGGGAACCTTATTGCTCTCTACAACTGCCTGAAAGGAGGTTGTAGCGAGGCAGGTGTTGGTCTCTTCTCCCAGGTAACTAACGACAGGACGAGAGGCAATGGCCTCAAGTTGTGTCAGGGGAGGTTCAGGTTGCACATCAGGAAAAATTTCTTTACTGAAAGAGTGGTCAGGCATTGGAATAGGCTGCCCAGGGAAGTGGTGGAGTCATCATCCCTGGAGGGGTTCAAAAACTGTGTAGACATGGCAGTTCAGGACATGGTTTAGTAGGCATGGGGGATTTGGATTGACGGTTGGACTTGATGATCTTAGAGGTCTTTCCCAACCTATGATTCTATGATTCTATGATTCTGTCAGGAAAATGCTGCAGCTTATGACAGGAATTAGTAAAACAGTGAATACTGTGCTGGAGGAACTGAGTGCGATCTACCTAACACATTTGTCAGGGAACTCTTCTTCTGTTTCACATCTAGAGGAGTTATATATGAAGCAGCAAGCTTGTTTGTCTGTAAACTAAAAAAATAATTTTATGACCAGGGAACTGTATGAAAATCAAGTGGATGGCAACTTGTGCTCATTAATGAACTTGCAACAGTTGGAATAACAGTAACGTTTATATTAGCTTTGACCTAGCAAAATGCCAGGTTACACACCTGCTTCTCTTTTTAGGGAAGTTATTAAATATCTTGCTAAAAACTGTTACCCACTGCTACTGAAAGTATGCCCTGTTTCTCTCCCCAAAATATTGCATTTCATTGAGAGAATAATGTTTTAATATACGCCTTTCTTCGTAGTTTTCATCGAGATAGCACACTATAAAACTAAACTGCTATGAAAACTGTAAGGAAGAGCCATTCCCACAAGAAACATATATGCTTTTGGAGTTAAACCCCACAACAGCTAAGCAATTTTGCAGTAGGAAATGAGGATTATTGATTCCACATTAAGTCATTATAAAAAATGCCAAAACTCATTGCTAAAAGTGCTCTTCTGGAATTAAGGTGACAATTTTCTCGTTAGCATTCACATGACTAAAGGAAAGTCCTCTTCTTACTATTCAATTCCTCTAATGGTGAAGAATATAGGAAACAGAAACACCTATTGCCACGGAAACTAGCCTCCCTGAGGAAGTGCTGAGCGGGTTGTGCCTTCACAAGCCATCATGTTTCTGTAAGTAAAGGTCAGAAAGAGGAATATGTCTTGGAAATTCCATGCTGAACTGAGCTATAAAAACATTTTGTTTTTGCTTAGCCATGAACTATGTATTGTAAACAGAGTTAAGGTGTCTCAACTCTTGGCAGCAAGGCTGCATTAGTGCTCCAGCATGAGCTGGTGGCAGCCATATCCCTAGGAGATCTTTCAGTCCTGGCTGAGCAGGGAGTCTTGTTCAGCCATAGACTTCTGACTGCAGAGTAGCCTTATATGTGTCATGGTAAGGTATTGCTTTACACAGCCTTGTGGGTTCATGTCTGACAGCATCTACCACACTTTCCTGGTCATCCAGAAGAGTGAAGAAAGTCATGGCACACAGAGGAAATGTGGGAGACGGTAGTGAAAAACAACCACGAACTCCCAACCACTCACTGAACATAAACAAAATGAAAAAATTCCCTTAAAATAGTCTGAGAAGGTTCTGTGGGCACTGGCATTATTTGCACATGTCCACACGCTGGACAGGGTGCTGGGCCATCTTGTCTAGACAGTGGTTTTACCAAGAAAGTTTCGACCAGATGATCCTTGAGGTCCCTTCCAACCTGGTATTCTATGATTCTATGTTTCTATGATTTTCTTGCTAAGGACCAGATGAATAGTAAACACCTATGTTTGGTGGTGATTTTTTTTTTTTTGTGAATGAGAATATTTGCTTCTGGAGCTTTTTAGTATTGGTCTCAAGCTATCCAAGATAGCCATGCAACCCCTCCCTACTGCAATTGTGCTTGTTCAGGTAATTTTACCACGCATAAAGACATTTTCCAAGGAGGATATACACTGTTTAAGAGTATCAATCAATTATTTATTGGCCAGCCAGTCATCAGTCCAGTGGGGAAGAATTGTCCTGTATTGCTTCTTGGGACTGTCTGGTCCTTGCTGTTGCTAAGTTGCCATCTGCCAGTGCTCTGCTTTTCTTTCTTAGGGTTTTGTATTGGTTCAATATTTTTCCTCTCGAGTAGTTAACTGTTACCAATTATTATTCAACAATTGCATCTCTGCTTGTTTTTTCATCTTGCATTTTTTTTTCTTTTATCTTTTTTTCCAGTCTGTAGCTCATGTACTTTTTGTCACTTTAACAACAATTCTGCTAAGAAAGCTAAACTGAGGTCATACAGCCTGGCTGCATCAGGCTATGCTTTGGATAAGAGATGGCTGAACCCCGGAGCCACAGGTTTTAGCTGCAGCACGCTCTTTGTGGGCTTTGCAGAACTGCCTCCACAGCAATATCTGATGATTAATTTCACAGTATTTTATCTGATTTCATGCTTATTGGAAACTATCTATTTTTGGTGTGGATAGATCTACAGCGCAGAGTTATCCTTTGGGTCTGGTATACTCAGCAGTGGCTATTTACTTTCAGAATTAAGATCTTCTATAGATTTTAGCTTTACAGTGAGCCATAAAAAAAAGCACCAAAAAGAAAGAAGAGTGTTGTTTATTCTGCTGAAGATAACCTTCCATCTTTGTTCTGCTGAAGATAACCTTCCATCTGCAGAAGCTGATCTTGAGTTAGAGCTGAAAAAATGAAGTGGATGTATGCTCATGGCTCTATGATAGTAACGCTGTTAATATTACAAAGGGCAAATAAGTGCTCTTGAGATCAGAGAGATCAAAGTGCCAGAGAATCAGAGAAAGTTTAATCCCTGGACATTGCAATGGTAACTGATGAAGTCTGTCTTGCTTACATCCTCTTCCAGAAGAGACTGGAAGTCTACCCACTAGTGATGAAAAACATAGTAGTCATGGTGGTAGCAATGAAGATGGAAAGCAGGTGATGATGGTGCTATGTGCTTCTGGAAAATTGAACTTTAAATGGATATATTTGATATCTTAAAATTAATAAAGCTGACACTCACTGCTGAGTCAGCAGTGGGCCATTCTGGTGATGATGGCTAAGCACCTGCTGAAGCTCGATTAACTGTGACCGGTAGACTGAAGGATGTGATCATTCCCCTACTCAGTGCTCGTTTGCTGCCATATGGAGTATGGTGCCTGATTTTGGGCTCTCCAGAACAAAAGGGAAGCCAAGGAACTGCAGACAGTCTGCAGAAGGGCCACTAAGTAGAATGGATTTGTCTAGCCTGGAGGTGAAAAGTGTAAAGACCCTCTAGCTGCTGCCTCCTACTAGCTAGAGGGGAGATGTGGCTTCTCTTAGAGGTACACAGTGAAGGGACAAGAGGCCACAGCAGAAATTTGTAGCAAGGTAAATTTTGCCTGGATATGCAGAAAAAAAGGTTCACTGTGAGAGATTTGAAGGACTTGAATAGTTTGTGAAGAGAGACTTTGGAACTCTCATCCTTAGAGCTTTTCAGGATTTGACTGGACAAGACCCTGAGGAAACCAATTTACTACTGGGGTTAGTTCATCTTTGAGTAAAAATTTGGAAAACAGAACTCCATAGATCCCTCCCAACTTAATTTTTTCCTATGAGTTTCTGCTGGTAGATTACGTATCTTACCTCAGTGTCTCTTCATTTGGCGTCCCTGACTGAGCTGTTGAGCAGGAAGTTAAAAGGCAGCAGACAAGTCATCGTTCTTCCCAAAACCAGGAAGGGGCAAGAAACAATCCAAAATAAAACTAGTCCTTCAGACCATCAGACTTCAAAGTGCTGGAATGATTCCAGCTCTGGAATCCTGCAGTCTCCTTCAAGCAACCCACGCATCAGTGCGTATTAGTGTTCTTATAAATTAATATTGGCGATGTAGAACTAGATTATCTAATTAAAGTTTCATTTCAGTCTGATAAATTTGCTTGTTTTTTTAAGCCGTCTGTGTTACAGAAACACAGATGCTACATGATTGAAAAAATAATTTTTGTCTTAACTTTGATTTAAATCTTTAAACTTTAAAACGTCTTCCTTGACTAGTGTGACTACCACTCCCATTGTAAAGCCGGGCACATCTCAGAAGATTTTCAGTAGATAATTTGAAAAAATGTTCCCCATGTGCACGTTCACCAGTGTATTTTGCTACACCCATGTAGATTAAAGTTATTTTTCACACTCTACTAAACAGACATATTGTGGTGCAGATTTGACAGACAGGCCCGTTTGTCTGACAGGTTGCGTCTCCATGCGGAGTGAGGCAAATCCACTGGGGATTCTGGACAGGGTGTTAACAGGCAGTGGAGGGTTGCTGGACGTGCCTGGCTTTTCACTGCCTTTTGAAGAGTCTGATGCTCTTTTCTAATCCTTTTCTAATAGCTGCTTCAACTGTTGTTTAAGATAGCAGAGGTTAATATTTATGTGTTGGCATCTCAAAGAGACCATGATTATGACAACATTAATTTTTCCTATCTTATGACAGCAACTTGAATGTAAGACCTCTTACAACGTTTTAAAATCAGAATCATGGTGTTGCCAATGATACCAAGCTTATAGTCTTCACTTCTTTTCACATTATTCATTTTCTATTTAGGATACCTAGCCTAATTTGCAGGTGTGATTTTAGTGTATGTTATGAGAAAGGTACTGACCAGAATGAACCTTTGTCACCTAAATATAAAGGAAACAGTGCTGCAGACTATGTGTTTTGCACCACTTATCAACAATGAATTGTTTTGAAACCAATGATATTTGCACATTGATTCTCTGGAAGTTCACGCTTTACAGGTGGGAATAAGATTTTAGCTGTTATGATGGTTTCTGTCTGATGTTCTAGAGCCCAGGGAAAATTAATGTTGACTTAACTGGATTTTGTGTTATGCTCAGTGAGAGGGATCTCACCTAAATGTAGAGCTCTGAAATGAATTAGAGACATAGTATAAGCTGATCATCTAGGTTCTCTTTCTAGTCAATATGAACAGAAATGCACCTCCAGAAGCAGATTCAGACACTTGGTTTATATCTGTTTTGTGGGGAGAATTCATCACGCTAGCTGAACAACTTCTCCTTATGTATAACGAACTGTCCATTTTCTTATCTGAACAAGAATTATCCTTTCATTTGGGCATCTGTTTTTGTTTTCATCTTTATCAGCATCACTTCAGAGAGAGAGAGGGAGATAAGTTTGCACCACTATAAACTAACGACAAACTTTGTCCAAAACCCGCTCTATTCACCTGCGATAGCGCATGCCCAAACAGACCGCCTGCCCAGTCCCTTCACTGCACGGAGTGGCAGACCCAACCGGACATGGTACTGGCACACTTTACCTACCCATTCTGTGTTCTTCTATGAGTTTGAATCCATATAAGCATATTTTCCATGCTTTTTGTAAACTTTCTAGGAGCACACATATTGCACTGCAGTACCCAGCTTCAGTTCCTTCCTGACAGTCTCTCCTGCATTTTTGTTTGGTGTGGGCTGGTGTCTGTCCCCACCAGGAAGCATCTGCAGTGACTGCGTTAACCTCCTCTCTACTACGTGTGCAGAAGGCTCTGGATGTTTACAGTGACCCCATCTGCATACACCTACCCTGGAGCAGTCTGTGCTGTAGTCCTGACCACGGTCTTCTCTCCGAATCCAACTCCTGGCACCACTGCAGTGTTCCTATGTGGTTGTGTATGAAGATACTAACATGGCAGCCTTGTCCATGAAAAGCTCATTCATAAGCCTGGCGGTTTGCCCCACAGTCTAGGAGTACACTGTGCGGAAAAGCACAACCAAGCCCACACAGGGACATAAAATAAATAGACTTGGGAGTCCTAAGGCAGTAATGCTAAACTCCAAAAACCAAGAGGGTAATCAGTGGAAAGTAAATTCAGAGGAAGGAATTCATTATGAACAGCGGAGTCAGTGTGGGTTGCTGATATATTATCTTTGCTGGTCATCCTGACTCACCAACATGCTGAGTCTGTCTAAATGGCTTCAGATACGTTTGACTTGCCTTGTGCCCACAATCAGTCTCTCCGAAAGCATTCTGAGACAGCGTGAGAAAAGTGTGACCTAACTCACGCAGAGCATGGCTACTCCCAGGAAAGCTGAGTGCTCCAAAATCTACCCTAGCTGGGAGCACTGTTATTGTCTCGGAGCTGAGGGGTGCCAGGAGGGTCTGGAGCAGTCTACTGAGGAGTTAATTAAAAGAAAACAAGTTACAGTTTCATCTCATTTGCTGAAGAGGATGGTTAACTCTTTGTTGCAGCAGGCTGCCAGTGATTTACTGTGCTGGGATGAAAGCCCATCCCCTTCAATCACTCCCCAGCAGAGCAAAATCGCCGGTGTCAGGAAAACTCATTTTGTGGCATTAATCAAAATGGATTAAAATGGAATAGTTTCTGACCTGCCCTGCAAGAATAGCTGTGGGACATCAAAGAGAGCCTGTGATCCACAAAACCAGAAGGCCATGTCCTCTGCTTTGAAATATTGTAGTCAGCCAAACGTTTATTGGAATGACATGTTAACTGCATTGTGTTTAAAAGCACTTTGGTGTTTAATCACTTGTGTCCTGTCTCCTCCATCGTAATATAATCAGGTAAGTAATCATCTGGTGTGTTCAGGTGCTTTTGCTGGAGGAGTTTGAAGATCCATTTAAAATCTTGGACTGCTTCTTAATTTTAAGTGTTCAGTAATGATGGATAATGGACTACCACAGAGTCCACTCAAACCATTAGGAATAAATCCATAGCTATGTATGTTATAGCTGCATGAAGTAATTTTAAATAAGAATGTTTCTGTGGCTGCTTTGGAAAGCATTTTTCATCTTCTAAGGAAAGAAAAAATAGACTGTGTGTAGAATTGTGATATTTTATAATCCAAAAATTTTATTGCCTTGAAAATCTATTTTAGGTAACGTATTTGAATTTGCTACATAGCAACATGTTTGACACAAGGAAAAAGACTTTCTTATAAACCCAGAAATCTTGATTATCTGTGGAACTTGGAAAAGGTACATGAACTAGCTTTTCAAAATGTCTTATGCTATTTTTGTGTTTTAAGAAGAATGAAGTATGTATAAGCTGATACATAGAGTAGATATATGTGATATGTTTTTCAAAGGCAAAATGGGCAAATACATGTCTGTTCAGATTGTTCTCCACTTTATGTAGCATCCCACATGTACTATAGTCGTGTATATGTCTCTGCTGGGTGGAAGTATTCATTTGTACTTGGGAGGCCCACAGAAACCCTAGACCCTCCAGCACCTCATTGTAGTCGCTACTATATGGTCATTGTTAAACTGTCTCTTGCCAAGTGCTTGGGACTGTAGTACATGGTTCTGTGAAAATATCAGCTTGATGCTCTGTACCAACAAAAACCCCCCAAAAAACCCCTAAACAACCCCCCCCCCAAATCCCCAAATCCAAACTAAATAACATGCAAAGAACTGTTAAGAAAGGAATAAAGAACAAAACATTGTGATGCCATTGTACAAAAAAATCCATGTTTCCCCTGCACCTTGAATACTATGCAGAAGTCTACTCCCCAGCTCAGCAATGTGCAATGCCATTGGAAAAGATCCAGAGGCAAGTCACAAGAATGATCAAAATTATGCACTGGCTTCCATGCGAGGAGCAAATAAGCTAGGATTCTTCAGTCTGCAAAAACCAGAAAAACAAAGGGAAAGTATAACAGAAACCTATAAACTAATAAGTGCCATGAAGAGGGTAGATAGGAATCTCTTGCTTATATGGTCAGTTTAGAATAAAGAAGAGGAGGTGGTTTATCATCCAATATGAATTTAAACTGTGGAGTAGTTCTGCCACAGGATGTTCCAGATATTTCAAGTTTACCAAAATTCAAGAGAAATCCATGAAGAACTACTACATTTGAGGACACAACTTCTGGCTCATGTAGCACCTGAAGGCTGGAGAGTGTTCTGATGAGTTCTGATGACAGAGCACTGGAACAGTTTGCCCAGAGGGGTTGTGGACTCTCCTTCTCTGGAGATATTCAAAACCTGTGCAACCTGCTCTAGGTTACCCTGCTTCGGCAGGAGGGTTGGAGTAGATGACCCACAGAGGTCCTTTCCAACCCCCGTGATTCTGTGAATCTGTGAATTACCACCATGTGCTTGCTGGGGTTTTTTATACTATTTGCTAGACACTGACTTTTGGCCAGAGACAGGATATTGAACTAAATAAATATTCCCCTTGCCCCAGTACAGCTCTTCTTATATAACCTGCACTAAATCACAGTTTGAAAACACAGGAGCTGCAGTATGGAGAAGACACGGGGAAGGGGAAATGGGTCAGTGCAGCTAGGTGGGTACGGCACGTGACTTGGAGCACACACGCTGTTCCAGGCAGTGCCATTGGGAAGGCTGGAGCATCCTCAGGTCTGCTGGCAACTTCACGCTCATGTAAAAGGCTAGACGGCCGTACATCCACATGTGAAGCACTGAGAGTGACTCCCTGGACTGTTTCCTAACAACCAGGCTGTGCTGCGTTTCTAAATCTTAAAAATATTTCCATAGCGCCAAGCAGGGTGGGTGACTCAGATCCCCTCTGGAATTGTTTCTCTGGAAAATTATCATAGTGCTTAGAGATTCATTCATCTGAGGTATCCCATATGCATATGTTACACCTTTCAAATCATTGCTGAAAATCGGCCTGTAATATCAAGATTAACACCTGTCCTCTGTAACTGGCTCTTTACAAGGTGTGTCTTTATTGCACATTTTTACATCAGAATACAGAATCAGTGACCCAATGTCTGCATGTAGGAATTGCATGAATAAAACAGTAGGAGAGTTCCCAGCTTCATTTGCACCGGATTATTTATCTAATCAAGTCATATTTAGCTGCAAGCTATCACTTGATTGCTGAAACCTTGCTAGTGTGATGATAGCAGCTCAGTTTGTACAAAAAAGGTGATTACTTCAGTTTCCAGGGCATTCAGTCAGATCCTTCCTCTGAACGTTTCTCAACAGTTCAAGAAAAAAAACCTCTCAGTCTGTTTTTGTGAGACTGGACTCTCCATATTATTCTCAGGAAAAAAAAATGCATTTTAGCGGATACATTTCACCATTCCCCTGCTCTGAGTCGGAATCATCTGAGGAAAGGAGAAGATTTTTGAAGAGATGACTACTTCTTGAGAGGGATGACTTGTTACTGTACCCCTCATGCTCAGAGGTGGTTCCCCACAGAAGGGTATGGATCGCACGCTGACTTTGGACAGTGCCAGCCCCTAGATATACATCTACAATGCAGTGGCTGCTGTGACTGTAATGTGTGTCAATGGCCCTGACCCTGAAGCAACACAGAAGAATGAGCTTGCTTGCTTGCTGCTGCTGGGGTTGCTGTGTCAGCAAAGTGCTCAGAGAGAAGCTGCCGCCCTGCTTGGGGTGGGCTTTGGAGCTGGCACTGAACTCTGAACCGGTGGCAGTCCCATGGCTGCCAGGATTCAAGGCAGTCTGTTTTAGGGGTGTTCCTGCCAGCCTCCGTGTCTCAATGAAGCAGGGCAGCGTTTTGTACGGAGCCTGTCTGTAAGGCCTTTACTCTGAAAATGCTGTGGCAAGCGGCATTGAGTGCTGAGCACACAGGCGCCCTTTGGAGTTAGTGCCTTTCTGACACTGCTGCATGCTGCAGGGGACTGCCTTCCTCTTCTACGTTGCATTTTTCATAAGACAATCCATTTTTTGATCCCAGAGGAAGCCAGGGATTTTCCATAAAAGAAGAAATTCTCCCACTTCAGGATAATTTTAAGTATGCCAGGCATACATGAATAAATTTGTTAGTAGAAGGGATCACTCACTGAAGCCTGAAGTGTAGTCCTAAGGGAGGAAGGATGCCCAAGTGGCTCTGGAGCTCTCTCAGACAAGAAAAGGTAGACTTCTTTCACTGCTCTGTTGTAAAATTTTTTTATGTGCTGTAGAAGCAATTTGGGCTGGGATCTGTGAAAGTACTGTCTGCCTAAGGTCGCAGAGGGCAGGCTGCCATCCAGGTCGAGGACCTTGATGGCTGGTAGAATGAAATTTGGCACAGGCAGCTGTGGCCGGAAGGAGTGGGGTCAAGGGACAGACTGTAACCGAACACAGGAGAATTCTGCTAGCTTCTGTCTCATTCATGTGTGCACTGAAGGTTCACCATGGATTAGTAAAGATTCACCTAGTCTAGCACTCTTCTAGCCCACAGGAAGTCCCAGGGAGGAGAGGAGGAACAGAGGAAGGTAGCATGGATACTTCCCAGAACAGTTTCCCAACCAGCACTGATTCACGGCTTAGAGGCTACCAGAAAGTTCAATGCTTGGTGAAATGTCAAACATCCTGCTACCCCCTAAGGCTTGCAGGAATCTTACCCACGCCCTTTAATACTTCACAGTGCTGCCCACAATGTCTATGTTAAAGATTTTTCTGCATTTGTAGAAATACGCGAAATAGACATGCAGCATCCTGCCAGCGTGTGTCTGGGCAGATGATTAAAAATAAAGGATCTTGTTTCGACATAGTCATACAGTCATCTCCCAAGTAGTGCTTAGGAAAAGTGAGGGCTTAACTGGGATGGTTTCTGTGGACAGGTGCAGTGAGAACATACGAAGGTTTATTGGCAGTGCTAAGAGGATCAAGTGCATCTGAACAAAGGAGCTTGGTCAGTGCATTGCACTGGTAAATGAGTGACCAGTGTAGCTGTGGTGCCTTTTAATAAATAAACCATTTGACTAGAAGAAAAAATGACACTGAAACACACTTAACCATGGCACTTCCAGGAACGTTGCGTGCGTCCTTCAGAAATCATTTATTGACCTCTTGATTCTGTTATTTATTCACAAAAAAGAGCAGCAAACATTTTGGTCTCTTCAAACCTGAAAAGAGATTTCTGAACTTGCCATGTGCTGGCCCAGGCTTTTGCTGCGTGTCACTCATGCCAATTGCAACTAGCTGAGAAACTCCAGAGCGTATTTCTTGTTTACCTCCCTGGAAACACAAATGCAATGTTTAAAAAAGCCCTGGCACTCGAGTGTGCGGCTCCTCATTTTAACCCACAAACAAAACACTCCACAGCTGCTGGGACGACAAACTGTGCGGAAACGCAGCGTGTGACAGCCTGGTACGTCTGCCTCAGCAAGGGTTTTGTCCAGCTTGCTAGAAACGATGGCTCCAATGGCAGGTGATGGGCGCAAGAGCTTTCCGCAGGTCGTGGGATGCAGATAAGCAGAGCTGGGGTGAGGAGCTCCATGGGGTCACTCGCCTGGTGAACGGGGTATGATGTCTCCGCTGACCTCACCCACCAGCAGGGATGCAGAGCAGACTGACCTGTCACCAGGCATCTGGCATCCCTGCACCAGAACTGCTGCCCAGGATTTTAAAACCTTCCTGTCTGGGGCTTTCACTGAAGCAAATGTGAAGACTTTCAGCTTTTTTGAACACTGCCTAATAATTTTTTCCTCTGTTCACGTGTTCATTTTTGCAGGCAGGACTTCAGGCTTCAACCTGAAGAAAGATGGAGGTAGGAGTTGTGGTGGCTCCTTACAGTGGGGCCAGGACATGGCTGATGCGGAGCCTGTGCTGCTGTAGATCCCCTTTTTGGAAAATGCACAAAACATGTTTGTGCATCGACAACTACACAACCATCCCTATTTGGGTGGGAAAGTAGCCAATTTCTCACTTTAGTGGGTATGAAGACCTACCTTAAAAGGACAAGAAAGTGTAATTTAACGCAGAGACCCCACTTTCCCTATAACCTGAATTTTTCAGAGGAGAGCTTTCAAATGGGCACACTTGCTTCTCTCATTTCTGTCACAAAACGAAATGTAGAAACTACAGCAAGATGTGGAAATTTTGAACTGAAACTGTTCCTCTGATGGGAAGCATCAGCCCTCATATTCTAAGTACAGGGAGACTGGGCTTGCTTTAATAATAGATAATTAAGATTTCTCAAATTACTTGCAGAGTAGAAGAATTTGCAGAACCAGTCTTAGAAAAAGACAAAGGCTATGTGATTGATCTTGCTGACCAAAGATAATTAGTAAATGCTATGTGCAGAAGTGCTTGCATTGAACAAAGCCAGACAAATGATTGATGAGAAAAAAAATCTGACAAATGTTGTCCCCTTACTTTTGAATCACCTGTGAATTTATTGTATTTCTTCTCTATTCAAAATTTATTTTCTTAGTGATTTCTGAAGATAATCTTTCTTTTTTATGCTTTGCTACCGGGAAGAATTTATTGCATCAGTGGTTTCCAGCCTCCTCTGGGTGAGTTTCCCACCCACAGCCTCATCTTCTTCCCTGCCCCCTCCATTCCCAGCAGCACTGTAGGTCAGGGAGATGAAAGAAGGGGGAGGTTTGTACCATAAACCATCTGGCAGCACTTCTTTTTGTTGTCTTCTGTCACTCCCTTCCCCTCTGCTATTACCTGGGACCCAGGAGGGAGTCCGACAGTGGTGCTGGGGTCTCTGGGCTTCCCATCCCCAGGTGCACAGCGCCGTGGGGGCAGGCAGTACATGGCTCCGGCTCCCTGCTTCAATCTCTCGCTCCATGCTTCAGTGCTGAGGATTCAATGTGCCTGCGTGTGGAGGGACACAGGGAATATGGAGTATATTCTGCTTTACAGTGGTTTACGGTGCTACCTCTCCTGTGCCACAGCCGCAGCTCAGCAGGGAGGTGAGGTGCTGTCTCTGCAGTACAGATGTGGTACAGGGAAGCACAGCTGATGCTGCGTGACCAGCATTAACAAGCCAGAGGTTAACTGTGGGGAGCACTTGTACGGCACGTGCATGATTTTTGCCACTCAGGAGTATTATATTCTATTCCCTAATTCCTGATCATAGCTCTCAAAGCTGGGTTTGCTATGAAGCACAGTCTGAAACGCACTTTCTGCAAAGTCCATATTACTCACTTCAGTATCATTGCTTGGACTAATTCCATGGCTGCATAAGTAGCTTTTGATTTCTGCGCTGGGGTGGGACCTGGATGTTGGAATTGATTTTGCTTGTGACTGGCAGGGAGGTTATTTCTTGTGTTTCAAAGTTGGATACTCATTCTAAAATCAGTGTTGTGCTTCCTCTCTTCTTCCCTTTGCCTGGCACATCTCCTTGGCTTGCAAACTTTTTACGGTTCAGAGACTCTCTTGCCTTCTGTTTGTTTGCTAACATTACTGAGCCCAGTCTGGATAGGAATTTCTAAGTGCAACCATAGTACAAGTATTAGAGTCTTGATCACAGAAAACTAAACTAATTTGATACAAGAGCAGTAGAAATATAACAAGAAAACACAGGTTTAATCTGTTTATGTGTAAGTAAAAATGGCTGAATAGCTTTTTGCAGTGTTTGTGCAAATAGAACTCAGATATTACATTTCAGATAGACTAGGGAGTGAATCAGATAAGTGTTGGGGAGGGTACTGACACTGTACTAATGAATTATGCTGTTGGGTGGTTATATAGAAAGGAGTTACCAACATCATGAATTTTATACAGTGAGATTGATTGCCTGACAATTTAAAGTGGATTGAAGTCACTGAATGGTCAGTCTCCCAGATGTTTTTTCTCTCTTCTTACATCTCTATTTAGATATCCTTTATCTCTTTCTTTTTATACTACTTTTTCCATTTACATTTTCTTCAACAAAGAATTCTTTCCTCCTCCTAACTCCTTTTAATTCATTTCCAGGTTTAAATGACAAGTAAAAAATGTTAGATTTGAAAACTCTGGCAAGCTGCAAGAGGACTGACAAAAACCAAATTGCACGATGTCCTCCACACACTGTGAGGCACTGGAAGCTAACTGCTTATAATCTACCATTAACTTATAAGATGCACATAGATCAAAACCCTAAGAACTTTTATGCCTCTATATGAGTTTATTTGCCTGGGTAATTCCAGTGAAGCAAATGAAAGTATACATAGAAGTAAAGTACCTCAGAGTAAACTTACACACAGGCTATGTCTATACTAGACTTAAGCAGGGAGAGGTCATGGGCTCATGTGCAGGGTCACAGCTGTCTTTATCGCCAGCTTGTTTGGATGCTCCCCGGTGTGGACCAGCCAGTGCTTGCTCTACACCCAGGCGGTGTGGATAAAGCCCCTTATGGGAAGCCAGGAAAGCTTAATAATGTGGATATGGTCAAGCCATGCCACTCGCCTTCATGGCAAGAGCCCAAACTCTGCCACTGTTGGCTGCGCTAGAACAAATATAGGCCTCTATGGAGTAAGGGGAAGCTGCGAAGAGCATAAGATCCATGAAGTTCTGCGTCCACGCTTGGGTCAGACGTCTGTGACGGTTTTCATAGTGCTGCCTATCTTGGGTAGTTGAAATGTTGCTCTACTTAGGAAAATGTTTCAAATGTGACTTGATCTTTTCTGAGCTTTCTGGATCTTCTTGAAGTTGTCCTGCTCTTTGTCCTCATCTATTCCTGCCCATGGGTTTCATGAGGTCCAGAAGTCCCAGCTAGTTCCCTGAGTGTGGCTGCCTCTGTTGATTTTTCAGCTCAAATATAGAGTGCAATCAGGCAGCTTGGTACAGTGCACATTTTCAGATACATTTCATGATGCAAGGTAGTTGGACTGAGCCACAGGGACTAGGTTAGCAGTCACAATTCCAACCCACTTCTCTGGAGAACAACGGAAAAACTGTTGTCTTTGCTGAAAATATTTATGAACTAACATCTGTTTACAGAAAACAGACCTTCCCTTGTTCTGTTCCACCTTTCCTGTAAATGTCATAAAGAGTCATACTCATTAATGCTCTTCAATAAATACAAAAAATGAACTCAAGCTTCTTATTACAGGAAGATGTGTGTGGTATACTTGTAGAGTTACAGGATTTATTAATTACCTTCTGGTAATGCGTTAAATCCTTACCGGTTCGGAAAATACAGCAGTCATGTCAGATACTGCAAAAGTATCATTAAGATTAGGGTTTTTTATAAAGCAGGTGCAAAGTAAATCTGTAAGAAAGACATCTGCATAAGCAGAGGCTAGAATTGCTCTTCTGAGTTAATAAAGAGCAAAACTAGGTTCTTGAGAGCAGTGAAAGACCTGGCTCAATATTTGTACCACCTCAGTAGGCTAGTGTTCGAAAAATATTTGTCTGCAATACCTGTTATATTTGTTACCAAGCTGCCTCAAAACCCAGTTTGATGCTGATGAGTGCTTTGGAATGAGGCTGTAGCTCCCCCTTGCCCACCCCACCCCCCAACCCCAAGGAAGTAAGGTCATTTTAAGGTGCTTTGGAAGAGCTCCAACAGCTGCTGTGGCTGCATCAGCTGAGTAAGAGTCTGAACCTTTTTGAACTACTCCTCTGAAGAGAGGGGGAGCAAGCCATCAGCCTTGTGTTGCGTCTCTTCCTTAGTGAATGAGCTTATTGCTCTGTTAAAAGCACAGTACAGGCAGGTGTATTATGAGGAGGTCATATATCCTCTCACAACTTTTAATGTGATGAGCTGGAAAACGAGCTGTGGCACTAAGAAAGATGCTCTGTGCTGTTCTGAATAGCATTTGAATCCAAGCCCATGAAGAGTCAATGCTGGAGGCTAAGGTAGTTCTTACTGAGGTCATTTGCTTTTATTAATTAGCACTTTCACACAGTTCATTGCTATTTTATTTTCTTTATTCCATTTTTCAAAGTAACAACAGATCACATGGATAAAGTGATGAAGAAGATGTGCTGGCAATACAGCTTGTGGCACATTTCCAGCAGTGCACATAAAAATACAAACCAAAAGGCGACAGTGAACTAAAATGATACAGGGAATTTTTAAAGAAGGAGCCAGTGCAAATTTGTATCTCAGCATTGTTCCCTTTTGATACCAACAGGAGTACAGGAGTCTTCGTAGTAAAAAGGTTATGGGACTATGGCTGCATAAATGTCCAAAAAGCAAATTTAAAGAAGGGAGAAATGGATACTACAGTTGGCAAGGATATTTCTTAGAAGTGATAATATAAAGGTAGAGGGGTAATCTAGCATAGTGTATCATAGGATAAAAAAGAACAATCACAGAATCACAGAATAGTAGGGATTGGAAGGGACCTCTGTGGGTCATCTAGTCCAACCCTCCTGCTGAAGCAGGGTCACCTACAGCAGGCTGCACAGGACCTTGTCCAGGCAGGTCTTGAATATCTCCAGAGAAGGAGACTCCACAACCTCCCTGGGCAGCCTGTTCCAGTGCTCCGTCACCCTCAGAGGGAAGAAGTTCTTCCTCATGTTCAGACGGAACTTCCTGTGCTTCAGTTTGTGCCCATTGCCCCTTGTCCTGTCACTGGGCACCACTGAAAAGAGTCTGGCCCCATCCTCCTGACACCCACCCTTCAGATATTTAGAAGCATTTGTAAGGTCCCCTCTCAGCCTTCTCTTCTTCAGGCTGAACAAGCCCAGCTCCCTCAGCCTCTCCTCATAGGAGAGACGTTCCAGTCCCCTCATCATCCTTGTAGCCCTCCGCTGGACTCTCTCCAGTAGCTCTTCATCTTTCTTGAACTGGGGAGCCCAGAACTGGACACAGTACTCCAGATGGGGCCTCACCAGGGCAGTGTAGAGGGGAAGGAGAACCTCCCTCGTCCTGCTGGCCACACTCTTCTTGATGCACCCGAGGATTCCATTGGCTTTCTTGGCAGCCAGGGCACACTGCTGGCTCATGGTTAACCTGTCGTCCACCAGGACACCCAGGTCCCTCTCCGCAGAGTTGCACTCCAGCAGGTCCATCCCAAGCCTGTACTGGTGCATGAGGTTGTTCCTCCCCAGGTGCAGGACCCTGCATTTGCCTTTGTTGAACCTCATCAGGTTCCTCTCTGCCCAGCTTTCCAGCCTATCCAGGTCACGCTGAATGGCAGCACAGTCTTCCGGTGTGTCTACCACACCTCCCAGTTTGGTGTCGTCAGCAAACTTGCTGAGGGTACACTCTAACTCTTCATCCAGGTCGTTGACGAAGAAGTTAAACAAGACTGGGCCCAGTACTGACCCCTGGGGGACACCACTTTTTACCAGCCTCCAACTAGACTCAGAGCCGCTGATGACAACCCTCTGAGTTCTGCCATTCAGCCAGTTCTCTATCCACTTCACCGACCACTCATCCAGCCCACACTTCCTCAGCTTCCCTAGGAGGTTATCATGGGAGACTGTGTCGAAAGCCTTGCTGAAGTCCAGGTAGACAACATCCACGGCTCTCCCTTCGTCTACCCAGCCAGTCATGTCATCGTAGAAAGCTATTAGATTGGTCAGGCATGATTTCCCCTTGGTGAAATGATTTGAAATAAATTGTTTTGGGCTAAGGAGGATAGCTTAACTATAATTTTGTTCTATTTTATATAATTTGCAGTACTTCCCACAGAAAGGATAGCATTTGTATATCTCTTAGTGGTGTCTTTGACATGACTGATGTATTTCATATATGTTTTTTTTTCCCTCTCATTCTTTTCCCTGACAATTAGTCAATGGTGGCAAAGGCACTGTCATTGTTATTGTTTTAATGGAATTGTCACATAAAATACAACAAAGGAAATCTAATGTGGTGCAGAAAACTCCATATTCTTTGAAAGCTCAGATCTCCATTTTTTTACAAAAGACAAGCTCTGTAATACCTGGGCTGTCAGCACGTAGCCAGTTCATAAAGCATGAATTCACTGATACACGTCATACATGGACATCTCTTTTCATAATACAGACAGTCCTAAATGACCAAACACTTAAATTTCACACTGAGGAACAGTGTTGTTTCCTCTAAATTTAATCCAGAGTGCAAATGTGCATTTATAATGCACTGAAAACAACACACTGAGAGGAGCATATTGAATAACAGAACACATTGAAGTTAGCTCCAGGAAAACACAATCCCAGATAACCAAATTTGAATGACAGTCATTTTTCATCCAAAAATTATTTACTGATCTGATTTTTATGAAAGAGTAAGTTAAAAGAATCCAAAAACCTGTCATCTGACGTGTCAGCCTCACCTCTGTGCCTGGAAAGATCATGGAGCAGATCTTCCTAGAAGCTATGCTAAGGCACATGGAGGACAGGGGGGTGATATGAGACAGCCAGCATGGCTTCACCAAGGGCAAGTCCTGCCTCACCAACCTAGTGGCTTTCTATGATGGAGTGACTACATCAGTGGACAAGGGAAGAGCTACAGATGCTGTCGGTCTGGGCTTTAGTAAGGCCTTCGACACAGTCCTTCACAACATCCTTCTCTCTAAATTGGAGAGGTATGGATTTGATGGGTGGACTGTTCAGTGGCTAAGGAATTGGTTGGAAGGTCACAGGCAGAGGGTAATGGTCAACCGCTTGATGTCCAAATGGACACTGGTGACAAGAGGTGTCCCCTAGGGGCCCATACTGGGACCAATGCTGTTTAACATTTTCATCAGTGACATAGACGGCGAGATTGAGTGCATCCTCAGCAAGTTTGCAGATGACACCAACCTGAGCGGTGCAGCTGACATGCCAGAAGGACGAGATGCTGTCCAGAGGGACCTGGACAAGCTGGAGAAGTGGGCCTGTGTGAACCTCATAAGGTTCAACACAGCCAAGTGCAAAGTCCTGCACATGGGTCGGGGCAACCCCCAATATCAATACAGGCTGGGGGATGAAGGGATTGAGAGCAGCCCTGTCAAGAAGGACTTGGGGGTACCGGTGGATGAAAAGCTGGACATGAGTCACCAAAGTGCGCTCGCAGCCCAGAAGGCCAGCCACATCCTGGGCTGCATCAAGAGAAGCATGGCCAGCAAGTTGAGGGAGGGGATTCTGCCCCTCTACTCTGCTCTGGTGAGACCCCACCTGGAGTCCTGCGTCCAGCTCTGGAGCCCCCAGCACAAGAAGGATGTGGACCTGTTGGAGCGGGTCCAGAGGAGGGCCCCAAAAATGATCCAAGGGCTGGAACACCTCTCCTGTAAGGAAAGGCTGAGAGAGCTGGGTTTGTTCAGCCTGGAGAAGAGAAGGCTGCAGGGAGACCTTATAGTAACCTTTCAGTACTTAAAGGCGGCCTATGGGAAAGATGGGGAAAATATTTTTAGCCAGGCCTGTTGTGACAGGACAAGGAGGAAGCAATGGCTTTAAGGTAAGGGAAGGTAGATTTAGACTGGATATAAGGAAGAAATTTTTTACAATGAGGGTGGTGAAACACTGGCACAGATTACCCAGAGAGGTGGTAGATGCTCCATCCCTGGAAACATTCAAGGCCAGGTTGAACGGGGCTCTGAGCAACCTGATCTAGTTGAAAATGTCCCTGGTCACTGCAGGGAGGGTTGAGCTAGATGACTTCTAAAGGTCGCTTCCAACCCAAAACATTCTGTGATTCTATGAAAAACTGTGAAGGACCATTTGGAAGCAATTCTATGTAATTTTTATGTGTGTTTGAAGCCATAAGACTAAGTGATGGAGGCCATATAGATAAAAACTCTCTTTCTCTGGAAAAAAAAATAATCAAAATTGTGTCAGAACATGAGGAAAACTTATCTCCTGGAACATGTCGTTTCAAGATCTTAGTCCATCAAAGGATGCTAATCACTCTCCCAAAGGCAGCTCTGCCTGAGAAGGTTCACAGGTTTTCAGAAGCAACACTCATTAGTGATGGGGTTGCATTCCTCATCAAGGCATGTTTCTTCCTCCCTTAATTGCTAATGGACTCTATAAATCCCCTTTGAATTCACTGAATCTCTGAAAAACTGCAAATAGACAGAGAATAGCCTGGAGAAGAGTGCCAATATTACAAGATGTACCCAGTGTTAGTCGTTCCCAGCTGATACACTGTAAGTCAGCAGACAAGAGTGAGGGATGTTGTAATTTGGTGAATCAATTACACTTCCTGTTATGCCCCCCCCTAACAGAAACACAACTTCTATCCTGGAGCTCCCATCCTCCATCTGCAGAGGATTCCTGCAGAGGTATTTACCACCATTGGCCATGCAGGTCTTGCTCACAGCAACACAACATGAGGGGCAGGCACGGTGGATGGGCAGGAGCCTGGAGGAAAGCTGAAAGAGGCTCTCAGTGCTTTGGGTGTAAATAGCTCGGATACTGCGGTGATAGGGGTAATAAACATTCCTCGATTAAGGCACCACTAAAGATAAAAAAATTTACAAGTATTATTTTGGATTAGTGCTTTAGGTTGTAGTCAAGTGCTTTTCCTAGAACACCCCTACTGGCGTGTCCACCTGTTTCTTGTTGCTTGTGTGAACAATCCCTAGTCCATTTCCAGTAAAATGAACTGGATTAAGTAGTTTCAGTAATTCAGATCCTTCTGATGGGGACAGGACAGGGAGTGATCACACAAGGGTGTCTGCTTACAGCTCTGTGGGGTGTGACCACCAGCGGGATGCAAGCCATCAGTTGCTTGTAGGCTGGGATGGGCAGCACGCAGGTTGGAAGAGGACTTGGATCCACAGCTTCAGATGCTGTAACAATTACTTTTCCTAATTGCTCTGGAGAACAGCGATACCTTCTTAGGCACTGCTGCATTGTAACTGTTGAAATGTGGACTTCTATAGCAGGCACAGGAGGTGAAAAAAGGCTGGTTTGCAGAACATCCATTAAAGATTGCTGAGAGTGGGTGGAAAAGGGTTTACACCAGGCGCCAAAACTTTCAAACTGAGGCAATATTTTAATGTTCCTGTTGTTTTTCTCCTAGTCCTAATTTCTTCATTCCACTAACATCTCCTGTCCACTGTCATTTCTTCTGGATGTTCTGGTTGACTTTTCTTATTGAGTGAATGCACTGGGGTAAAGGTATTATCTATTCAAGAATGCCGTCTTTAAGTATTAGTAACTTTGATAAAGCACCTTCATAACTGGCCTTTTGTGTTTTGAAAGTACCTTGAAAAGGACCCAGCACTTAAAATAGGATGTTTGATATCCCACTGCATGCGAAATTACCCACTGTGTTCCCATGCAGAGAGAGAAAAAATGTATGATCCTGATGGAGCAAAACACTTTGGCATGCATCTAACTCTAAACATGTGCATAATCCCATTGCATGCCATAGATTTACTCTTGCAAGGGTATGCTCATATACCTGTTAAGACAGGATAGCACAATAGGTGATGCTATCGTACACTGCAGAGGATACCAGTACCACAGTAAATACTTATAACCCATCCGTCAGGGTGACTCACAGAAGACCCCACTATGAAGCAGCTCCTCAGTCAGTCTCAAAACTAAACCTAGACAGTCAATGATAATTTATCATAGAAAGATGGAATTTCTTTCCTTTTCTAGGAGAGGTTTTTTGTTTTGTTGGAAAACTTTGACCTCTCATGCAACTGCTTGAGGCTTTGGTGTGTTATACCTTCATTCTGCATGAGTTGGAAGAGTGGGACAGGATCTGCATATGAGTTTCTCCATAGGGATAACTGGATTGTAAAGAAATGCTAAGCAATGCTGCAGACAAAATAACGGATTTAGTGTTGACTGAAGAGATGAAAAAGTACGTCCTCTATGACTACAAAAGGAACTTGAACTTTGGTAAACTGTTACTCTGTCCACCTCAGACCCTTTCCACATTGAATATTCCAGGTATTACAAGAGGTTCACTGGCAGTTTAATTACTGCTGTGGTGTAAGGCAGGTTAGAAAACACAATATTCACTAAGAAAATTCCTGAAGAGTTGCATGGTCCACTTCACTTTTTCACCATTGTTAGTGTTGGTGAGGATATACTGGGAAACTGGTATTGTAGCAGTACATCAAAAGGTAGATGAACTCATGTGTTTTGTTTCCCAGGCTGCAAAAAGCGGCTAAAACGTCTATTGCCCAAGTAAAAGTGGATAAACTCTATTTACCTTCAACTGCACAATTGCTTTTGGCAGGAACTTTGGAAAGTTTTAATGGAAAAAGCTAGCATAGCTGCAAGATCAAGAGGTGAATGTCTATCTGTTCTTTCTGCAGATAACTGGAAACATGTCCCCAAGATGACAGACTTGTCCTGAGTATTGTTATTACAGTGTGCTTAAGTGGAAAAGTAAAATAATGGCCATTAACATATATTGGCTATATGCTATAGGGAAACAGACTCCACATTTTGGGTTCCTGCCTCTTTAAAACTAATATTCCACAAAAGTGAAACAGTGACTTCCGCTAGGAAGTGAATTCTGCTATAATCTTAAGATACAGTTAACTTTTTCAAAAAAAATGTTTCCGTGGAAAAACATGGATTCTGAAAATGTTAAAAAAGAAGAGAAAACAAGACTTTGGGGAGCAAAATACATGGAAGAAAATCAATTTTTATGCAGCTAGTTAATTTAAATAGTTTTAATGACTCATAAAATAGGAGGTTTGTTTTCAAGTTAGAAACAGGCATGAAAGACTATTCAGGGACTTACAGGTGATGATACTTCTCTCACCTGCTGCTAAACTTGTAAGCAATCTTTTCATAGTTCCAGCTGGGGCACTAAAATATGATTATGCTACAAATGAACGTTTCTTTTGGCACGAGTGAGTGCAGAGCGAACACAAAGCCCTCACTTCCACTCATAAAGTGCCATAATACCGAGAAGTATTGCTTTGAGCTGTGCTTTTCACTGGGTTTTGCAATGAAGGTTTCATCCAGCAGGGAGCTCAGGTTCAATCATTAACCACGTGCATTTTAGACATCCTCATTTGTGTGAAATTGCATATATGGATAGTAATCAGAAACAGAAAAACATCAGGAGGGTAAATGAAGTTTTGAAATATATTTTGGAAGAATATTCAGAGATTAAGCTACGGCAATCCTTCTGCAGTCATATTTTGGAGAGGCCATCCAAACCTTTTGAGCCCTGCTTGCTGCTAATAGACACCGTGGTGGGTATTTTGCTCTCAAGGCCCGAGCTTCTGCTTTTTTTCTCAGTGCTTTTATGCTGTTGAAGTTCTTGCCCTTGACAGTCCCTGAGTGAACATAATCCAAGACATACCACACTTCCTGACAGCCTCTTTTAACAGGCATTCCAATGCGTTTTTCATACTTCATCCTTCATTCAGCCTTAATCGTCTTCCCTTAAAAGAGAAACGATACTGCTCACCTACACATATTTCTAAGTATGCACTTCTTTGTATAAGTTCTCACTTTTTTAGATTGATGGTGAATTTCTGAGGAGGTAATTGAGTTGTAGTTGTGTAAGTTTTCTCTGATTTTTTAGGAGGTTGGGTTTGGTTTTTTTTGGGAGTTTTGCAGTTACGTAACTCTTTGATATTTTTAGGAGTTTTGTTTTTACTTTTGTGGGAATTTTGCAGGCTACCTGCCAGTTCTGCTTGCAGTTATAATGATACAGTGTTACAAAAAATGCCCTAATAATGTGTGTGAAAGCTATGCAGTCAATCAATTCTGCTTACAAAATGAATCAACGCAACATTTCATAAGGAGTCAGCATCAGAGATGATGTGGTAAAGATTTGCCTGGTGCCAGCTAAGCTTTAGTTTTATAGTTGTATCGGATGGAGAGGTACTCAGATGTGTAGCATTTGCATGCTACATTATTCTCACAGCACTGGTACCATGCGGGAATTTAAATATGCAGTTTCTTTACAGTGCTGATTCTTTGGGCTTTGTGCTGTTCCAAGAGCACTTTGAACTATCAAAACCTGTAGCTGCCTGATGAAAGCAGAGGTCCCTCCTGCCTCCCCGGCTGCCCGTTTCTGTGCCAGGGTTGTCTAACCGCTGACCTAGCCCAGGTCTCTCTGGCCTTACAGTGAAGTGAACTGGTGAAACGCTCCAGGGAAAATTAACCTTTCCAAAAAGCTGTTTGGGAGCAGCTCTGGGGAACTGGGTGAGTTAAGTGAATAACCTCATCTGACTCACCCTGGTAAGCACAATAGATACGGTCATTTTTAGAGGAGCTCTCGTAGCTTTGGTGATTGAATCTTGACATTACTAAAGGGCTAATGCAAAAGCACAGCCATTGGCCCATTACAGCTGTGTGCACCAGGGCCATGACAGGAGGGAAGGGGACCAGGGGAGCCGTCTTCTGAGCAAGTGCTCCTGGAAACACCATGTTCGTCGATGCAGAGGTCTTCATGATGCTGACACCCACGTGATGCTACCAGTGTGCCGAGCAGTACTGCTCAATGAACAGCCCTTGCTGCACTGGTTCGACAAGGGTAACTTCCCTCACTTTTACTCAAGTGCTGTTAAGCTGCACAGGAGGAAGCACGAGTCAGGCTTTGGCTTGTTTCTGTTCCAGCATAATCCCTTGGAGTTCTGCAACCATCCTCTGAGATGCGGCGAGCCCGGTGCCTTCCATGCCGCCGGCACCCTGAAGGCGACGTGCCGCCAGGGCTGGCTCTGCTGGGGCAGGGAAGGGGCTCAGTTCACACACGCTGCCTCAGACACTTTCGCTATGATGGCCCAATGCGTTCCTCCAGGGGTTCTGCCAGCACTAGTTCTTTCCTAGCTACGGCTAGACCTGTAGTTCAGGGAACAGGCAAGAAGTATAGTTAAAATTGCTTTTACTTTTTTCCTGAGAACTGAGCTTATCTTGCTTCCAGCAGTGTTCCCTGCTAGAAGAGGTGCCAGCTGAAATTTCAAATGAGTTCCCTACGGCTGAAAAAGTAAAAAAAATCATTCTGTCTCGGTATTGTCTTTCTGTTCCTTAGGAACAAGAGAATTTTTGGGGGCTGGCAGACCATTAAGGCTAAGCCTTATGGTACCCCAGCACATGCATCTGCATAACCTGCATCCCTCAGTCGGAGTTTTGTTTGAGTGTGCATGTGCTTGTCCTGTACACCCACCTGCCCTCTTGCCCATACTGTTTCGAGGAAAGTCTGCCCTTTTGCCTGAGCACACTGGCTTTGGATGAAGCGGTCCTCCTGCTTGGTCGTGGGCTGGACTGACAGAGACCCGTGTCACAGAAAACTCTTGCAGGGCATCTTTTTGTGGGCAGCCATGGCCCTGTGGCATGGAAGGGGACCGTAGCCCTTCCCATCACAGCCACGCAGGGAGACATGGGCACCAAGCTCCAAGTCCAGGAGCCCCTCTCCTGCCTTCATAGCTGTGTGTCCTGGGAATGCAGGGCGTACACAGACTTATCACATCCACTGAGTTCAGAGGCCGTGACTAACATCTTGCTTCATATTGAGTATGATTTCTTTCCACCGTGTTTGTAACTTCTTGCTGCTGTGAATTTCAGAAACCTTACTTTACTCCCCTAGAATAAATAATTAAAACAATCAGTCTCCATTAACGTACAGCAATTCAACATCCTGGCATTTATGAGCTCACAGTAGGAGTTTAATTAATTAAGGATGATTCTGCATTCTTCACAAGGAAGACTGGCTTTTTTGTTTACATTGTCATAAATAGTCTCATATGTTGGAATACTTTGGAAAATACCAAGGAAATATGCTTCCCTCCCACTTTGAAAATATTCTTCCTCAGCATTTTTGTGTCTCGTTTTTATTATCTTTGCCTCCAGTAAAAGCCCTAAGATAGGCATGATTTTCAAGGAGAAGACTTCTGTACAAACAGCCTTCAGTGCATGTTAACAGATTTAACACATGATTAAAGAGAATAACGAGATTAATAGGAAGTACAAAAATAAACAGTAAAGCTAAATCAATCCTGCCAATATTCTTAGGTCTAATTTTTTGTTTCCCTCATAATAAAAGTCTATCTCCCAATGCATTGCATCCTTCCATTTTAAAAAGTATTCCAAGTTAAAAAAAATATCCTGCTCAATGTAAAACATTTCTGCCTTGGAGAGCCTGTTTTAAAAAAGGGGAGCGACAATAAAAAGTATGTGAGATCAGATCTGTAGGATTGTGAGCAGGCCAATAACCTCTGGTGATGGGACAGAAAGAATGAGATAATACAGCAAGAAATCTGATTCTAAGATTGTGAATTTGGGCTCAGGAGTCCTCTGATCCTGATCAGCATAGCACTGGAGCAGAGCAGGAACAAAGACTGTGGGATTCTTCACGGAGCTTGTATAGCATTTCCAGATCCAGCCTGATGAACAAAGCCTCGCCTCTTCCTCCTCAGTGTAGCAAAGAGAAACTCCCCAGCCAAACACCATGAAGCTGCAGAGCCCTCTTGGGTGGCATTTTTCATCTACCTGCCTTTGTTTGTCACATGTGTAATTCCTGCACACAGCGCCTGATTAATCTAGCGTTTGAGGGAAAGTGCTGGGCAGTGAAGTCCAGAATGCTATTGATTTTCAAGAAATTTAGAAAAAAGAAAGAACCCTAAAAACTGGAAGCACAACTTCCATTTTTTTAGCAGAGTCACAACTTCATCCATATTTGTGAGTGTATAGAAATCAGAGAAAGAAGAAGCGCCACACTCTAGCATAATAAGTCCACCTCCTGCCCACTTTGTCTCTGTCTATTCTCCCAGTAGAGAATATGAGCTTGATACTTGGAAAGATGCAAGGCTGGCACGGAGTGGTCTTGAAGGAATTCAAGGAACATCTACTCTGTGCAAGGAGCACGTCTCAGGAGCACAGCGGAGAGTGTGTCTCAGCAAGATAAAGGAGCACGCCCTGAGCGTCGTGCTGGCAGGAGAGCTCCTACCAGTACCTGCGTGAGCACATTTTAAGCTGGTTTAGACGTGTCCAAGCAGCTTTATAGTCACTGCAGCTGCACTGTTAGTAGTGTTAAGCCAAGGCATGCAGCCCCTTCGTTTTACAGTTCTGAATGTTTTTTCTAATAGAAAACCCTGATACTGCAGCCTCTATGTGCACCTGAGACCTGGGGTCAGAAGGCGAGCAAGCGAGGAGGTGACTTGGCAGCCCAGTAGCTGCAGCACTGATCTCAGGAAGGGGTTTTGGGTTCCTTTCGCTACCCTCCAGATTATTTGTGGTTTTGTACTTTGAGCATCCAAAGTTATAGTCCCTCCCAAGGGAGGGACTCAGGCTTCTGGCATCTGGCAATGAGACACCCTCAGGCCTGCTCTCCTCCAGGTCACATGGCTCCTGCATTAGCCCAGCTGCATTAGGAGGATTCTCCTACCTCCCTCTTTTGTAGCCTCATGCTTATGAGGCTTGTACAGGAGATACAAGATGTGAATAGGAACTCTACTTGGCCAGGGGATGCAATTAGCTGTCTCGGACAATTAAGGTGAAAATGGTTTCAGGAGACAGGTTACCTGATCTAGCAGATGAGCACCACAGAGAGGCAGAAGATCACCGACTTTTACTGCTGACTTTACACCAAACGCAGCAGTCACTGGGCATCCTGCGAGCCCGTAAACTCACTAATCCATGAGATGAGACACCGCAGATAACTCCCTGCCGGATAAATGAATTAAATTAACTGGCAGACAGGTCTGAGGAATGGAAGGGGTGGAAAGAACCAGCACACATCTGGGAAGAGGGTGAACACCTTTCCTTTCAGCAACAGTGGGTCATTGGAATAGCCCCACTGCCAAGTCTCACATTTCTGAGGCATCCAGCAGCCACGGGTGAGTCACCACTGGCATCTGGAAAACTTCCAGGCTGAGTCAGAAGCTTAGTGTGGAACTGCTACAGAAGATGCAGAAGCTTCATTTTTTGGCCTTGCACAATTAGGTTTTGCCTATGTCCCATTTTAGACGTCAGAATAGGTCTTATTTCTGCATTTGCCTAGTCTCTGCTTTGAGATATTGACTCTTATGCTTCTGCTGCTAAATTAAAGACTCCCCTAGTTCCTGTATAATTACTTTTTGATAAACTAAATAATTTGATCCCTTTAAGTCTCTTACTGTAAGGCATTTTCTCCAGTTCTTTTGAGGTTCTTTTTTGCGGCTTTTCCAATTTAACATAATTTTCATCCTAAGTCTGCTCAGGACAGTTGCAAATTATTTTGTTGTTCATTAGAAATTCAGCAAAACCCCAGTGCATCCCTGAAGCAACTCGTTATTCTGTGACTGGCAAGGCACTAGTCTGAATCAACAATGTTTTCCTGTTAAACATATGCAAAGTCTTCCTGTCCTATCCCCCAGTACATATGAGTAACCCAGAAGTAAAATAACAGTCTGGAAAAAATCTTTGCTTCACAGAGAGGATCTGACAGAAGGTGGCACAACTGCATATGCAGTTCATATGCACAGTGATTTTTCCACGTGTTGCCTGGAAGCTGCTTTTAAATATATTTTTAGGAGAGGCATTACTTTTGACTACAGCAAATTTGTATAGGTAGGCAAAGTGCTACCTATGCTTACAAGAGAGATAACTGTGTGGAAATTAGCATTTTACCTTTATTGCTTATTCCTGGTAAGACCAAATTATTTTTCACAACGTGTTTTTTATTCAATAATAAAAATACTGTTATTAAAGAAAATGAGAAATGACACCATCACAACAGCATACGGATATTTGTTCAAGCTAGTGACTCGTATATATTTACAAATGTCTGTGTTTGGATAAAAAGTGAAAGCATAGCACAAAGCCTTACAGCACAGACAGGATCCCATTTCCAGGAGATGCTGATAGTGTTTTGGCATTCCAGGAGCAAAACAGAATCACAGAATGGTAGGGGTTGGAGGAACCTCTGGAGATCATCTAATCCAACCCCCCTGAAAACCCATAAAGTAAAATTGTTTGTTCTCGTCCTTACGCATTAAGGAGACGGACAGGTTGCTTTCACTCTCTTCTTCGCTGCTCCTCAGTGTTTTTTTCCATTAAAAGCATTATGCACTATGGTCAAGTAAATTTCATTTCACTATCTAAAAGTTGCTGAGTTTTCTATCAAGCCCTCTTGGTATTCTGTGCTTACAGATGGTACGCTGGGCCTTGCAAAAGCCTCCAGATACTTTTCTTTGCCATTAGTAGAGCTGGAGGTGGCTGGTCAGCTGCAACAGAAATTCCCGACTCCCCTGGGGTGGAGATGGTGACAGGAATCAGGTATAATGCAGCTTTGGGAGAGCTTAGCTTCTGCGAAAAAACTCCAGGACACCTGAACTGCAGGCTGACCTACTGACTGTGGCTGCATATCTGTAACGAAAGGAAACTTCCCTGGGTCTGCTTATGCTTCCCTGTGTGCCAGCAGTGCCTCTGTTCTCGTTCCGCTTAGCTTCAACTTACTCTCGAGTGTGACTTGCATCATGTGCATGTAATCCATATAACCTCCATGCCGATAAAAGCTGGAGACAAGGGCCCTCTCTGCGGCCTGGCACACAACAGGCTGCAGCTCTGCCTGCTGTGGCGCTCCCCAAATGCCACTACAACACGGCTTTGGTTGTGAGTGTAGACAGATCACTTTCTGTGTATCTTCCTCAGCTTAGCTAAAATCTACACACATGCCCAAACCCATGTCAAACCCTGGTTGGTTGTCTCCGTGCCAAATCTTAGCTATGTGTTTGCCAGGTGAGAGGGACACTTACTGGAATCACTTTAATTTGGTTGGTTTTAGTGTGGTTATGAGACCTAATTAAGATTTGCAGCCTATGTGTAACTCCTAGCTCCCTATCATATTCACCTCTTAACGGTGGCCCACTAAATCAAGGCATTTTAAACTGGAACTGCTTATGTGCTGAGGAACCAAAACAGAGAGTTTTAGGTGGAAGACTTACTAACTGGCATAAATTAAGTTAGGCTGAGCCCATCACCTGGTCCTGTGTTCATTATAGGTCTTTCCTAGACCTAGCTACGTCTCATTCAGCCACACATCTGGCTATACACAGCATGACTCGTATTTACATTAATTACAGCTAGCCCCACAAATGAGAAATTCTGGCTCTACCTCAGATATTCATCTGACCAGCAAGTCTCTAAACCAGCTCTGCAAGCCAGCCAGCCGTGTGGAACAGGCAAAGTTCATTTCCAAAGCGTACCGACAGAGCAGCCTCCACACATCATTGCAGAGCATTGGCTCACAGCCAACGATAACTTTTCTGTGTAATGTATTGAGAAATATTTGCAGTTCTGTACTGACATTTCCTTGTACTCTTTTTCTCTAACATCCTAGTCAGTTATCTCCTTGGTTGGTGAGGATTTAGCCCACCTCTGTAGAACATTATTGCATGCAATAAAATGCTTATCTTTGTTGCTTATCTGGTACCGCTTGCCTTTCTACAAGTTGAGTCCACTAGTGATCTATATCAACTGATTTACTGTCTGAAACAAATGTACAGAATTGAGTAATTAAAATATTGAATGATTCTACTGTTCAGCACTATCAAAAGGGGTAAAATTGCAGCCAAGAATAATTTTGTTCAGTATTTCCCTTGGTACATTTGCTTTTTTTTCTGCAGAGACTTGAAATATTAGCACCAAATTATCTGAAGCATTTATCTCTTGCCAATAACACTATCTGCTCAGACCTAGTAAAACATGTTCAAGCTTTTCCAACATAAGCACTGTGTACTTTATGAAGTCTAAATTAAGTTCTTTATGAAATCAGCGTTGGTTATATAACCACCGTGCAGTTTCATTAAAAGTGGATTATTATCAAGAACAATCTTTCTGGAGGATTTTGCAGGCTGCTTTTCCAGAGAAAATTTTTCAGTCTGACACACTGGAAGGAAGGAAATAATTGCTGATTTTTCATATTTAAATGTAGTGCTTTTCTGCTTAGGTCATGTTTCATTTGAACCTATCTGTCTTCAGAGGATGTTAAAGAAGATACTTTGCGATAAGTTGATCTTAATATCCCATAGATGCATCTGTGGGCAGCTTTTAAAGAGACTGGAACTCTCCAATACATCTGATAATTTTATAGCTCTTCCTGTGCAGAAGTTTCTGGGTAACGTTTGTGTAGTCTGGTCTCGGGCCTGTTCCTTGCAGTACCGAAGGCTGCTGAGCTCCAAGGTCACACATAAGCTCTGTGTACAAAACCAATAATGTTTTCTAGTAAATAAGATAGCAAGTTTTTTACTTCAAATCACTCTCCAAACTTTTATAGGCTGACAATTCAGACCCCTAATACACAATGGTTTGTCTTCCCATTCTTTTCAAGCTTGTGCTTAGTGGGTCTGGATTTGCATTTGTTTATTTATTTGATTTTCTATGGTTAGATACCTTCTGCCATTTTCCTGAGACAGCTGCTGCTGTTTTTATGCATTGGAGCAGCGAAGTATCTGTCCCATCCAACTCTCCACTATCTTTCTTCCCTTTCTCACTGAGCAGCAGTAAGTGCTCATCTGGTTCCAATGCTTGGGGGCTGGAAGGATTCACTTACTCGAAGACTGTGTGGACTAATGTAGAAGTTTGTTAGATAATGTAGGTAACGCAAAACTGGAAGCCACTGAAAAACCTGGACTATTTTCTCCTTCCCCAGTTCAGACCAGTTCAGCATGTGGTATTTTTTGTGGAAATTAAATTTAAAAAGCTATTTATTTTAAATACACGAGATTAAAAAGGATCAACAAATAATTTCTGGAAGTAAACAATATGATACCTCAGTACCAAACTTTCTGCCACTGCTTTAAAATGTATTTGTAAAATAATAGTCCTTGAATATTTGTGGCCCATAGGGACTAACAGCCTCTATAAAAAGATGTTTAGGATACAAGGAGGATACAGGGAGCAGGGATATTGGGCTGCTTGGTGTCTAAGCTGTGCCTCACTGAGGTATTTTGCATTTGCTACTAAGAGGATTCCCAGCTGACGGAGAATACCGTTTTGGTTAGGACACTCACTTCTGCCGAGGTCCAGCTTCACAGCAATAACAAGTTTTTAATGTTGAGTTTCCTGCCCTTAAGAGTCACCTTCTGCACAGCAACACGATAGGAGGGTTGCCATAGGCTGTTTGAAGGATTCCCAGCAGACGTGCTTTTGTAGGTCAAGACACGGTTGTCATAAATCCAGGTATGTCACAACAAGGATGGCAGAGAACAAGGGCAGCAATGGTTTACATCGTTATGACATCATAATGTCACTGAAGAGCTCACCAAGCTTAGCTTGACATACAGAGGGGCAAAGGGAGAAGGGAGATGGAAGACGTCTAAGGAAAACAGGAGCTGCAACCTGAATTATAACAGCTCACAGACTGTCCACTAGCACAAAATAATATCATATTTACTGTATCAGAATTACTGGATTTAGCAGTCGTTCCCTATACAAACCTTATTTTCATGAGTAACTGACTTTTCATGGATACAGTAATGCTCGTGTAGAAGCACCAAGTCTGAACACACTTCAGGTGCCATTTCATATCAAACATCTAAAATTGTTTTTTATTGTGTTGTATTAATCCTATGACCCTCAAAGAATGGCAGTAGCAAGGTAACAGTTCCAGAGGCCTACCCACATAAGTCATACCAAGTTTTTAACATATACCAGCATGTCTGGTATATTTATGTGGTTCACAGTGTGTGTTTTTTCAGAATGTAAGCTTTTAGTGGGGACAGGAAGAGGGCAGAGTAAATGTCCAATGATTATTTTAAAAGTATCTCAAATAAAGTGGTATAATCCAGTGTAGGACAACCACTGTGCCCCTCAGAAATGTGTTATTTCTACAGATATCTACTAACAAACACACCTAAAGGGTCAGGTCTTTTAAAAAGCAAGATGCCAAGGATGAAAAAAAAGCATTTACCTACGTGCATAAATTTGTTGTAACAAGCTATAAGAAATGGAAAACATAAGTGAAAGACTGTTACAACTACTGGATTATCAGTGTGACACAAATAGCTCTAAACCAAGCAAAAATCCTACACGTGCCCTGTATATGTTCTCCACTATCTGATGTTGTAGTCAGTTCTATTAACCTGAAGACAGGCTATCGTGTAACAGGCTGTATTCTGTGATGCAGAGGGAGATCTGCTGTGGACAGAGCATAGCATACGACCATAATTTTATACTCCTTATGCTCAATGAGAGCGTAGCCCAGTACTCTCCAGAAAGTGAGTTTGCAAGTGATGTTGTTTAGAAACAGGTGGAGAGACAGCAAGGAAACAGAGGAGCTCATAATTCTTTATAGAAAACGCTTTTTACATTACTTCAGTGATATAAAGGGTCTTTAAGCAGTTCCAATGGCAATGAAAGGCAGTCTGGAAGCTGGAATATGCTACAGTGAAAAAAACTCTTCCTATAAATGACAGTTAAGACCCATGTGTTTTCAACAGTGTTGAATTAGCTCTTCCAGGACTTCCATGGGATATGGCGCTGCCATAGGGTATAAGAAGAACACGGTTTGAAGTGAAAGAACAAATGAAAACTTCAGAGATGAGGGGGTACCCCTAACAGAAATGTGTTAAAGAGCAAAAAGTGGAGGGGTCAGCCAGTGTTCGGAGAACAAAGTGAGAGACTTGTCATGTGTGGGAGGAAAAGAGAGGCCCACTGGCCTTCTCATCAGTGCCTTTGCACTGTAACCCTGACTTTCCCATGTTTGATCACTTCTCCCTGTGCAGATTTAAATCTGTGGCAAGGTTGGTAACAAACACATCTCTTCTTCAGCCATGCAGAACGTTTCTGCTGTATAGCATTACAGTGACCCAAATTCAGCATAAAGCAGAGAAATCAAAGCAAACGATGATCAACTCCATTCTAAACCTCTTTGTCTATTTGAAAAACAGGATGCAGCTCAACCCCCCTCAACTTCATCCGAGCCTTGAGGTCACTTGAGTGGCAAACAAGGCTTTCAGTTTTCATCCAAACCACTGCTGTTTTCCTGTGGGTACAAAAGGATGCTTGAAATTTTCCAGAAGTGAAAAGCTATTATTGAGTGAGAAGCTACACCCTATACAAAGGGGGCCTACCCTCCCCCAAAATTCTAGGTGGGTGAGAATTTCCACCCATCTCACTGATGCATATGCACAAATACCCAAGATTTAAGGGTACAGAAGTGAAAGTTTGTGTCTCAAGCAGATGTGTATTCACAGACTCCCATTTCAAGTAGTCACAATTGGCAGAGTGCTAGGACAAGTGGTCTTTCAGAGATTTCATGATGAGAGAAAAATTTGAAATTTTATG
This sequence comes from Opisthocomus hoazin, assembly GCF_030867145.1. NCBI lineage: Eukaryota > Metazoa > Chordata > Aves > Opisthocomiformes > Opisthocomidae > Opisthocomus > Opisthocomus hoazin. The sequence goes on along the minus strand of NC_134414.1, from coordinate 25,127,660 downwards.
TGTCCAGTATGCCACCACGCGCAGACTTCTAATACTTCAACCAAGGCCTTGCAAAGTCTCAGAACTGGTTTATTTGCCTTTTAGTCTCTATTCCCTCTTTGAATGCTTACAGTAAATTTTGTGAAGGATAGGGAGGTTATATTCGGGCCCATGACATCACCACGTGTTCTTTGCTGGGTACACAATGTGATATGTGCTGTTTGCTGATCTGGGATAAGACTTATTTGGCAGAACGACTGCTCTTTCAGGCTGCCTCTGACGTGCTTTTAGCTTCTGCAGTGCTAGATGACTTTGGAGGATATTGCTGCTGAGAACTGAACATCTGATCCTGCAAAGTAAAGGTACACCATCAAGAGATGCTGAGACCTAATGACTTCTGTGGCTGTCAAAGGCATATTTTGCATTTGTGCAGCTTTAGAGTAAAATTACTATGGTAGTAACACATTAGTTATGCTAGTTGTCTTCATTTTCTTACTTTTTTTAATACTACAGATTTTCTGAGACAAAAGAAGGCTCGATATAAAGGGTTTTCAAGTTTTGTTTTCTTGGAGAACCTCAGTGTTTTCCACTGAAGGTATGGAGCCTTCTGCAGGAAACATATATGCCTGTTGACAGTAGCGTGGGTGCAATTACATCTAACCTTCAGTGACTGCAGACTTTCTTAAAACAGTCTAACCTCTTCCCACCTTTATTTCTCTTTTGCCCCATTTCCTGTTGTGCTTTTTTTGAGTTGGATCTAGGAGTCATTTCCATCAGAAAGAGAATTTGCTTTCCGATTGGGAAAGTGAGCTGAACTGGCCTGTCCTACAGCTCCCCAGTTGCTTACCCGCTTCAGGCCCCAGAAAGGCAGCGGAGCTGGTGGCGGGGACAATCAGGCAGCCTGGTGCGGTGATTGCCTTGGGATTGTACTGGTTTGGTGTAATGTGAGACGCTCCCACAGCTGTCCTTTCCAAATTCTTTAGAAGTAGTCCCTTGATCCTCAGGGATCAGTAAACCACAGAGGAAAACCACTGCTTAACTAATCGGATTATCAGCTAGCTTGCTTGCATGTAATACATATTTAAACACTGCTTAATTTGGGATATTAATTACAGCTTGCACTGAAAGAATATGCATAGGTCTTTGATTACATGAAAAGATGTTACATCTTCAAATTTGTGGCTGGAACTCTTGTTCCAAGGGTTTAAGAAGCTGGTAATTGCTTGTGATAACCATTTTACTCTGCAAATTGATTTTGGCCATATACTGGCAAAGTACTGGCTGCTCTGAGCTATGTTGCCAGATGCCACCCAGATCGAACCCAAAACAGACTAGAATTTTGAAAATTTGCGTCAACATTGTCCCAGCTGTTTGTTGTCTTATGTATCTGATTATGAGTTAACTCCGGCTTAAGGGTTTTTTTAACTCCAAATGGTCTTTATTAAAACTTCATGGTATGCAGCCTACAGTGTGAATCCCTTTATGTTCTGGGCTTGATTAACAAGGAACTGTGCACAGAAAATGCCAGCATGCTTAGTGCATAGAAAATAAATACTGTATGTCCTGTGACTGGCTTCTTGCCAAAGCAGCACCGATGTATTTACAGCACTGACGTATGTACTAATCCCATTCATAACTGCATTGTCTGTGAATGGATGTTAGTACAATTCTGACCCATGAAAGCACATTATTTTCAGACAAATGATGACAGTTTGGGGGGGGAATTTCTGAAATGGTTCCTTTGCTAGTTCCTGAGTTTGTTTGTCACATGCAGAGCTTGCACATTTAGAAAAGCTGAAAAGAAGGGTAGGGATTGCATCAGGGGATGTTTAAATCAGATATTAGGAAAAATTTCTTTACTGAAAAAGTGGTCAGGCATTGGAACAGGCTGTCCGGGGAGGTGGTGGAGTCACCATCCCTGGAGGTGTTAAAAAAATGCATAGGCACTTTGGGACGTGGTTTAGTAGGAATGGTGGTGTTGGGTGGATGGTTGGACTTCATGATCTTAGAGGTCTTTTCCAACCTATGATTCTATGAGTCTGTCTTTTTATAGTTCAGTTTTCTGTGCAGGATTGATCCCACTTTAAAGATCTTTAGACAAATCTTTATAGAATAAGGAGGCTGAGAAACAGTGAAAATTTCCCTTGGCATAAAACAATTCAAACAAGATTAAATCTTCCCTCTCAGCCTTTCTGAAGACTTTTTTTTGGCAGTTTGTTATATTAATTTAAAGAAAAAAATTTAAATACCCTTAAAACTACTTAGAACTTCCTTGAAGCAAAATCCTAATACAGATCCAATGAGAAGCACACAAATACACAGAGCAGAGCGTGGGGTAAGGTTGTTCCTGGAGTCTGAAACTCTTTGCAGGATGAATATTCTAAAATGAATCTGGTGAATCTCATGTTGAAGGGAGAGTGCCTACATAATTGCATTTTTTACATAGCTTTTCACAAAAGATTTGCAGGAGGGACTTTTGTAGCAGATATCTTCACAAAAGAAGGTAATTCTGAACTATATCTGGTGCATTGGTGGTAGCTTCCCTACGGAGACTATTCAATTCGGTAAGTTTGTTCTTGGAATTAGTAGAGAGTATGTGTAATAAATACAATGACATTTAGCTCTCAGTTTCTTTCCAGTTCAATAAATCAGTATTTTGCTTCCAAATTTGTGAATCTTCTCATTTCAGTAGTATGTTGGATGAATTCAGTATTAATTCATGGAACTAATAAAAAAATGTAATTATGAATCTGATAATCAGTAATAAATTTGGTTCAAACCTGGTGTCACACAGTCTGCAAGCGTAAGACAAATTGCACTGCTCACAGAATACCAGTTTAGTTTTTATGGCTACCTGCAATTGTCCAACCTTCATCACTTTAATATAATCATGGATTTAGCCCATCTAGAAAGTTATAAACTTTTCACTGTTACCTGCTGTACTTCACTGTACTGCTCAAACCTGCAACAAACTTCTCTCAGCTGAGGAAAATCCTATAGTAAATGTCACAGAAATGTCACGAACACTTCTGGCTGATATCTAATACCCAGGCAATTTGAAAGTCCTAGTGAAAAGAAAGAAAGGATGTCCAATTTAAATTACATACATAAATATCTGACATTAAAAACCTGCCTAAATACAAGACTATTATAGAGTAAATCTGCGTAATACAAACACTTTTCTTGAGACATCTGCCCAGCAACTACACACAGACACTCTTCACTCAGTCCTGCTCAGGCTCAGCCTTACCCCATTCCTCGTCTGCTTTACTGATCGAGACCTCTGCCTTTTCTGCCCATCGGTAACCTGGCCACTGGCACTGCTACTCTGCCACATCGTCTGTTCCACGTCCTGGTCTCAGCACAATACATCACCTGGGCTGATCCTGCACCACCATAAATGTGCTTGTCCCCCTTTTTGAATTCAGTAATAAACAAACAAACGTGCTGTGTCTATCTTTGCTACAGGTGGGATTTTCAAAGCTGTTTAGTTTTACCTACCATGATGTTAATAGCAGTATTACTCTTCTAATCGATTTAAATAAACCAGGCCAGCATAGATTACCCTCAGAAATCTGACTGTGCTTGTTATTTGAACGAAACACACTCAATTAGTAACAAGAGCTGGAAAGAACCCTATGCAGACTAATTCTGCTTTGCTGTCCTCTCCAATTTTTACTTCAATATTTGACGGTAAAGAAAAGCAAGTACTGTAGGACTGTAAAGTGGTCACAGCTGCTTGCCTAACACCTGTCAGAGATACACTTGTAAAGAAGTCTCGCTGATGGCACCCTAGAATCAGTGAGCTCCTGTGGTTCTTAGGTAGCCTTCCATGAGGCTGGGGTGGCAAGCTCAGCAGAGGTGGCAGAATGAAATGGGTTTCTAGCAATGATCGCAGAGATTTTTTAGCCAGTCCAAAACCTACAGAGAACTGATGTTTTCTCTGAGGCAAGAAACCATTAGTTTCAGCCTTGGCATAAATACAGTACCTTTCAAAAAAGCAGGAAAGCATAGACTGACAAGCCTACAAGTTCTACATTTACCACGAAGACTTTTATCAGTAGACTGTGGTCATTTTAAAATAGTTGACTTCACACTGTAAACCATCCCGTATTGGTATAGTTTGTACTTGCTGCCAGGAGAGAAGCAAAGAGGCCCCAGCTGAACCACAGGTTCTCAAAAGAAGCGATGTCAATTAGCCTGTCTTCCAGTACTACAATGAAATGGTTCCCAATATCTGGTGTGGCTTCTGAGCACTTCAAGTTAATGTGAATGCATCTGTTCTACACTGTCTTTGTAATGCAGATACTCCCACAGCCCCTGGAAATCTTCTTTGAGAGTCTTCTGGGAAGCTTTCCTTCTGTAGGCATTATCTGAATTGGTGTATTTCTATAGAATCAGGAAGGCTGGAAGTGACCTCTGGGACATCTGGAGGACTCTAGTCCAACCTCCTGCTCAAAGCACCTCTCGTGAGAGCAGGCTGCTCAGGGCCTTGTCCTGTCATCTTTTGAATGTCTCTGAAGGTGGAGGTTCTGCCACCTCTCTGTGCAACCCACATTTCTCATGGTAAAAAACATTTTCTCTCTATGAAGTCAGAATTTCTCATGCTACGCTTCGTAACCATTGCTTCTTGTCCTTCTGCTGTGCACCTTCGAGAAGAATCTGGCTTTGTCTTCTCTGCACTCTCCCATTAGGTGAAGACAGCACTAAGTGCTCTTCTTAGCTGTACCATACAAAATAGAAACAGCACCTTCCTTTTTGGACCTCAAGAACTTTAAACCTTGGGATTGGAGGAGTCATCAAGGAAGGGAGGCCCAGATTGGCCTGAAGGTGTTCAAACCCACAGCTCAACAGCCTAGGACATGGCCTGAGATCAGATGGGAATGGGAATTACCCTTCAGAACCTCTGCCCAGGGTTGAAGCCATGATGCAGAAAAGACCGAAGACTTCAGAAACCCAGAGAAAGGGAAGAAACAGTGGGGAGCCTGGCCCTGTGCCTCTTTTCCATTCTGCTTTTTGCAGCAGGAACATATTATGCATTTTGTATGGAAAAATCATTGTGTAAAATGTATTAGTGGTACTGGGTGCAGAGACTTGTAAGCTGTAGGGTCATTAAAATGTACAGTCAGGCTCCTTGCTTTTGCTCTCTCTCTGTGGCCCCATGAATCTTTTCATCACTTCATTTCTGTCCAATGGCCCCACTAGGAAGAAAGGTAGCTAATCACCATAAGGATTAGCTGATTAAAGTGTTTGCAAAAATGCTTTGAATAAAAAAGAGGTATAGTTAATGTTTTACACGCTGCTGTGTAACGGAAATGTGTTATTAATCACGTTTATCGTGAGACTGATGAAACAACAAACTTGAAGGACTGTCGTTGTGCTAGGCACTGTACAAACTGAGAATGGCAGACAGCCCTGCTCAGCCGCATGGGTTTAGAAAAGGAATAGACATTAAAGATAAGACTCATCTGGCCAAAGGCAGACAGATGTCTGCTAGACGCCATAAAAATGAATTTCCTCCTAGAAATGTCTTTTTCTGACTAGTGACAGGGGATCTCAGATATTGACATCTGAAATTAAGCTCATACCGTGAGAAAGAGAGGCAGTACTAAAGCGTAGAGCTCACAATGAGTTTGCAGCAAAAACCATCCATGTTGCCTTACTTAGGGGGGATGAAACAGCTAGAAAGGTAAGTGAAAGAAGGAATAACATGGAGGGGGTCAGTACAGAGGAGAGAGAAGCTCCTGAAGTTGTAAAGAGAGGGAGGCTGTGATGGTGGGATAAGAGAGGCAGAAAAGGACTAGCTGGTCAATGAAAGATATACAGAGGTCCCTAGATGTCCAGAGATTTCTGCTTCGGGTTCTTTGCAGGCTGTCCCTCCTGCCTGGAGCTTTGAAGACAAAGCTTCCCAGCAGGGTGTGAGCTTGGCTGGAGAGCATCGCCCCAGCTCCCAGTGTCCCCCAGTGAGCCCCTCTCCCTGCACTGTTCTTGGCCATGTGGTGGTATCTTTGTCTGGGTCCGCTCTTTTCCCCTGTTGCTTTGGCTGGTCCTATAGCTGCCTCTGCCAGCTGCCTCATTATGCTCCTGTTTAGCACCTGTGACTCCACCAGATACCTGGTATCAGGTTTTTTTGCTTCCACCGTGTTTTGATAAGAGCCTGCCTTCTGTCTGAAAAGGACAGGGAGATGTCTCTTTAGGTTTAGATGTTGCTCCCCACATTTAGGTGCTGCAGTGCTGGCAGCATGTGGGATTTCTCCCTTTACATCTTTTGTATCTCCAGCCAGGTCGACTTCAGACAAGGATATCCAGTTCACCCAGTAATGAGGTATCATTAATGACTCCTTGTTCCATGCGCATATGACTTAAGGTGACAGGATGTTTTGCTTCAAGACAAATGGCAATTACTTTGAGCTGCCTGGAGGTACGCACCATTTCCAAACTAACATTTAAATCTTACCCAAGGAGGAAATTTAAAAACATAGATCTGTGCACTGTGTTTTAAATGAATCGCTCTGAAACAAACACTTGAAATACAGAGCTCAGTAATTCACCAACCAGACTCTATGTCAGACTCATAATGCATCAATAAACAAGAAAATTGTTCTAAAGACACAAGGAAAGAAGCTGATGCTTGATCCTGAATAAAATTAGTTGGTAGGCAAGGAATAGGTGAGAAAATGGCTGTGCCGCAGGTGTAATGGGGCACCGCTGCTCGGTCTTCCATCACTGCAGATGATGGAAAACCGAGGCTCACCAGGGCTGAAACAGCTCCCAGTTAGCCTGGGATCGGAAGAGCATCATAGTTGCTTTAGAGCTCCTCGGCCCTCTGAGCTCTTTAAATACCCCGGGGGTAAACCTAGCACAGCTGTGCATCATGCAGGGTTCTCATCATTTAGATCCCTGGAGTCCCAAAAAGAGATCTGGGCTGCCTGTTCTGCACCGTCTAATCCCTAGGGGATCTCTCCAGGGTCTCAAAAAAGATTGTAAGTACATAAAGTTAGCCTGGAGAATTCAAGCTGAGAACATTGAATGTATGTATTGTCTTAAAAGCACAAATTCCACTTTTCCTATAGCCAAATGTGCACTTAGTGTGGGGGATTTTTTTAGAACAGTGGATTTGACAAAGCTGGAATTCATTTTTTTTCTCCAAGCCTTTGACAGTTCACTGTAAGCTTTGAAGTCTGCTTTACATAATGACGAGATGACTCAAAAAATATCAGCTTATTTCAGAATTAAAAATTCACTGAAGAGCCAGAGTTTAGCACCAAAATTAGCAGTCCATCAGAGATCCTCACAGCAGGACACTTAGCACTTTCTCCTTGACTTTGTTTTTTTCACAGATGGCCAGACTGTACTTGCTCTTTGCGTAGGTGTGCAGGGAGGTGGGTTTCCCTTCTGTATTATCCCTCTTCTGCCCAGGTTTGCAGTTTTCGGAGTTGCAGTCCTGGTCTCTTGGTATGTTCTTCATCAGTCAGTTAGCATAACATCTTTTTACCATCACATTTTTTCTATTGTGCCTTTTCTTGTGGAATTATAGGACTATAAACTACTTTAGAGGATTTGCTGAATCTCATGTTCTAAGTGTGAGGCTCACATAATTGTCTCTGGTTTCCTACTCTGGTGCATCTACGCATTTGTAGCTCCAGCAGAGCTCTCCTGTCCTGTGGTCCTGGATACCAGCTGCAATTGATCTGCGGTCCAGCAACCTGTTGCCTCTTGCTTCAGAGGCACTGAGCAGCAGAGAGGAGCTGAGCTCTGCTACACTGTGGGATCTGCTCCTGAGCAGGGTGCCATGGTTAATGGACTGCGGCTCGGAGACACGATCTGTGGGCTCCGTGCTGCTGCGTGGTCAGCTTCTCACAACTCCCACCTTTACAGCTTTAGCAGGGACCTAACCCTGAAGTGGTCTGACTCTCTTAGGCCATAATTTTTTTTTTCCCACTCACTTGAGAATCAGAAAACTACAAATAACATTGGTGAGGCTGAGCAACAGTAAGATACAAGTTTTAGAAGATTTATGTGCCATTTTGCTTCCTTTTGCAATTATAGTAATTACATTGTCCATGTCACGTTGCTGTCTCAGAGACAGTTCAGAAGACCTGAACTGCAGAGCTGTCTGCATTTGACATACTGCTGCATGTGGAACAGGCCATCTCCTGGAACAAACTTCCAACCATATGGCTATTTATGCATGGTGTATGAAGGGAAGATGCTTGCAGGATGCTAATCTCTCCTCCCTCCCAGCTTGTTGCGGGCAGAGCTAGAGCGCAGGGGTGTGCAGCGCTTGTTATCATTGATTACCTAATGCTGAGCATGCAAGTGGGGAATCTGTTCCTCTGTAATCAAGACCAGACAAAAAGCTCCCCAACCTGCAGATGCCTGAAAAATGTTTGTTCTCATTCCATGCTGTACCTTGCAGGTCGTTGGAATGATTTACCCAGCAGTCTACTGCTGCGCTGCGTATAATCACATAACTTCATTGAACTTGAATTACACATTTAGAATATCATCCACCCTGAGCAGAGGCAAGATCTTTATTACTTTTAATAGCTGGGTTGCTATGTCTAACCAAAATATGTTTAATTGGTTACTTCATTTAAGTCATCTTCAATTCAGAGTAAGAAAGCCAGCTCTCCGTGTGTTAGCTTTCTACAACCCCTGCAGGACTTTGATGTTGTGTTTCTTTGTAATCACTTTCCCTCTGGAAATGTGGGATGTAACATAAAGTCTTTCAAGAGGAAGAAGGTATATTTGTGTTTTCTCATATACCTTCACATCTCACAGATGCAGCAGTTCCGGACTGAAGCGGTTATGGAGAGGCAAAGTGGTTATGGAGGACCACAAATAGCCATGGTCCATTATCATTAGGTGCCAATATTACAGCATATCGTGATTTGCCAGTAGATGTGAGGACTGCGAGTATTTTTGGCTCTTGGTTGCTGAGAAGAGGAGATGCGTGGCTGGTATCTATCCAGTCCCAGGAAGGGCTGTTCCTCATGTGATTGCTTTCTGTCTGGTTTGACCTGACACTGGTCTGCTCAGCTGAGGGTCTCAGCCCCCTCCGGCAGCTCCCAGTTCACTTTGAGGGCCAGGGTGCATCTTGCTCTGCCTGAGACGTTGCAGGTGTTCCCCAAAATTTGCTGCTCCAGGGGCTGAGAATCAGACAGACTGTATTACAGAGAGCCCGTGTGCCCTTCCCTTGGGATTTCCTATTTATTACTTTACTACTACTTTATTACTCAGTGGGAGTAATAAGGCTGTAAAACCTAAAACAATCCACAAAGAGCTGGATAATTAAACTAATGCAACATTACAGGACTGGCTGGTTCAAGCCACTGCTTCAAATAAAGCCAGCACTCTGAGCGACAACTTTTTTCATACCTTTGCCTGGCTCCAGGGCAAAGGAAAAGACCAGGGAATGCCCTTCACTCCTCTTTAATTTTTTTTCCAGTTGCTGCTGGATTTTGCATGGATTTCCTGGGGCATTTGCCTGAGATCACACATGATGAGCCTCACGTCACGTCACGTCACATCACGTCACATCCCTAGGTTGTAGGCCTGTAGTATGCAATGACGGATTGCACTTCAGCAGATGAGGTGGAAGTGTGACTGGTCACTGCAGAAAGATGTCCACTCCTCGGACTGACAGGCCAGTGACTGTATCAGCTTGTCATCCCAGCGTCACTGAGCTTAGGGTGGCCTTTCCAAGCCTGGCTGCCACTCCTGGGCAGCAGGGGGGTACCTGAGCTGCCTACTACTGGTGTCATCTTTGCTTTCTAGATCAGATAAATGGAGAATTTGACTCTCTGGCACAGTTAAACCTGATACTTCTCACAAGTGCTATATTTATTGTTGTTGATTATTATTTGTGAAGAGCTGGCATCGTGCTCAGCATTTTAATGAATTCTGACTCCTGTCTCCTTGAGTCTTTCAGAAATATGACAAAATGGAAAGTATTTTTTTTGTTGTTAGTAAGGATTAAAAGATGCTGTGAAGTGAAGATGAAAGGACTGTTGTCACCCACCATTTCCATTTAAAACATGCAGTTTTTGGATTTATAGTGTGATTCCAAAGAAGCGTTTCCATTAGTACATGTAATCTTTTAGTGGCAGTACTGACCGTGCCAGTGGGTAAGAAGGACCCAAGTGAGGCAGTCATAGGTGCTTTGGAAACTCCTGATCACCAGATTATCTCAGGGCAGGCAGACAAATTTTGAGGGGAAAAATACCATTGCTCAAGTAGTCAGTAGGGGTCTGTTTCCCATTTATCCTACCCTCTAAGTTCCGTTTCTTGATTCTTAGAGATGGGCACTCTAGAAATACAGGTCAATGCGGAGCACAGACTCCAAGGACATGAGACCAACCTGACTGCAAGCTGGTTGCCTGTGACATTGTTTGTGCCTTTCCAACGAATCTATTAGTGACAAAAGGCTTTCCTTTGAACGTAGCATCAGTGACATCAGTATCACTTAGTTTCTTCAGCAGGCATGTTGCATCTTCTGCCTTTCCTGGCTTGTTACATCATTCGCTTCACCATTTTTTGAGAACATGACAATTTTGCCCAACAAAATAACATATGAAGTGAGAAGATGCTGTAGTGGCACATTTGCTACAGCTCTATTCATGTCTTGGGGAATAGCAAATAATATTGAAATTGCCAACGAGGCACTAATCTACGCTTATTTTACTAATGCTGAGCCTAGTTTCTGCCTAGCTCCAGACTCTGCAGAAGGGGGCAAGGTGACAGGCTTGGACCATCTCCCAGGTGGTTTCTGTCTCAAAGCCCTCTTTGGAGACAGCCATTGTCTTTCAGCACTTCACCATCTAGATGTACATTTTGCATCTTTCATCCCTGTAAGCATAATTAGGCAGGCCTGGATTTACCAGAAATGCTGAAAAAATGACAATCCTAACCCACTTGACCCTGCCCCCTTCCGACTCCCCTCCCAGACCCCTGTGCTGAGGACATGAGTGACACCAAAGTGGGAATGTGTGGGATCTGAGAGTCGATGGGGAAACCCAATGCTTCCCCTCATGGCTAAGGTAGCCTTGAGCAGCTCTTGTATCTCCAGGACCGTAGCACAAACTAGAAACCACAGACCCAAAGACAAATGAGGTGTTTCTCCTGGTCCTATGCTGGAAGTGGTTCAACGCCCTGAGGTTTGGAATTTTGCTGGATTGCAAAGGAAAACTGGGATTCAGCTAAAGGAGCACCTGTCACGTCCGAGTCTTGAGTGTGCTTTGTCCCCATCATAGTATCTAGCAGATTCAGGGCTGCATCTGATGCTCCTCGTTGACCTGGCTGCTTCTCTTTTGTCTTCAGTAGATTTTTAGGTTCTGCTTCATTACACATTAAAAGGCCTATATCCTCCTTTCACTGACCCAGGCTTGCCCTCGTTTGTCCAGGGGCCCCTTCACAGAATTTGGGGAAGGAAACCCGTGTGTGGTAGCTGATGTCTTGCTGCAGCTGAGGCATTGGCATACATGTCTGTCCGTGGCAAGCCTTATTTGTCTTTCAGATTGGTTTCATTCTCTCCAGCTTAGTTCAGTGTGTGTTTGTGACGAATTTGAGGATACTTTTTGCCTGAAGTTGACTATATGCATGCGCACGTAAGGAAGGGAAAGAGAGCAAACACAGCATCCCCACCGCTCCCTCGCTCACTGTGCAAATGCTGCCTGCAGCACTGATGGGGACGGGGAAGCAGCTGTGGCTTCTGCTCCTTGCGAGTACCCCTCCATCTGATTGTGGCACTGCGGAGGGAATACACTAAGGAAAGCATGGAGAAGGTTAGGGTAGGCAGCAAGAACAAGATTTCAGCGTGCTTTTCCTGTTATTTCCTGGGGTACTGCTAAGCCCCGTTTCCAGGGAGGTAGCCGAGCTTGCAGAAGTGTATTCCAATGTATGTCACTGTGTTGCCATCATTTGGATGACTGTATTTGTTGGCGTACTTCACCAGAACTGAAGCATATATCTATGTACTGATGTAAAAAATTGGGGAACAGTCTTATACTACATTATTCGCAAACGGAGATAGCTTCTTGACAGCCCTTCCTTTGAGTTGCTGTGGTCCCCTGTTTCAACCATGTACACTGCCCTCTGAGTGAGGATAGGTGGTTGAGAAGCACATTTCAAGAATGGATTAGTTTGTGCCGGAGAAGTATTTTGCACGGCTCTGAAAGGGAGGCATTGTCAGGAATCCTTCATCCCATGGAAAGGCCTAGAGGGCCAGTCCAGCTCAGAGTTTTGGCTTTTGTACCAACTGGAAAGAGGTCAGCTGGTGAACCCCGCACCCTTTCCTTTTCTAGGTAGAACTAAGTGCCATGTTTTCTGAAATCTGCAAATATCGGCAAGAAATTTGGGCTATTTATGTCCAAAGTAATAACATTTTATTCTGAAATGTGCCTTTTGACCTAGTTCAAAAGAAGTAGGGCTATTTCTATATTAAACATGAATACATTAACTTCATTCTAGTTGTTTCAGTTAGAACCTATGGAGTCTCAGAGGGCAATAATTTAGACCATTTAAACTGGCCTTTTTAAAGTCTCAGAGGAATCCTAAACATATATAACATTCGCTGTATATAGCAGATCTGTGTACTTTTACCTGAGTCATCATCCTGCTACTTGTATTGCTGTTTGTTTACTTACAACCAAAACACAAGTCTCCGGGGAAACCACTGCCGTAAGCAAACTATGGGTGGTTTGATCTACATCGCGATCACCTCTCCAAGGGGCCTGAGCCGGGTAAATTCTCGTCCCCACTGGTAAACACCCCAGGGTGTGCTGAGAAAGCCAAAGTAAATAGCACGAAGTTTAGGGTTTTAAAAAAATTTCTTTTAAAACAAGGATGCTTTTTCTCCCCGTCAGTAAGGTGCTTCTGTACAAACCCACTGTTTTCTGTGTAGTCTCCTGCACCTTTACAAAAAGCGTGTGCTGAGCGACTGTTCAGAAAACTGCCCTTCTACAAATGGAGATGATTCTGGGAGGCTGAAGTCCTTTGTCAACTGACCTTTGCCTGCTGGTTGTAGCACTAGCTTGATTACAACCCAGCAGCCACTGTACTTGACTCACCGACAACAAAACCCGTGGCCCAGTGTCACCGGCTGCAGGAGCTGGGACTGCTACTTAGCAGAACAGGGTGAAAGTGTCACTGGGGCCCCTGCAGCTCTGAGAACGATTCCAGCAAAAATCTGGAGTGAGCTTAGCGAAGGCTGAGGCGAGGCGTGTTGTTTGTGAGCAGGGAGAAGCAGGCAGTGTCGGCCGCTCGCAGAGGAGCAGAAGATCAAACCCCGATGGGTTGTGCTCCACAGATCACAGGTGGGAGGATACGCTGGCTTTGGTGACCTTACGGAGATACGGAGGGCAAATTTCCAGAGGACCAGCAGCCCAGCAGCACTTTCTTCACATTAGTGAAGGGGTCATCCCCTCTACTAAACTTTTATGATCTGTAGGTGGTTCTGCTTCACCTTGCTTAATAGACTAACATTTCCACAGTGCTCATCAACAAAGTAATCAAATACATCCGCATGGGACTAATATCTTCTAAATGACACCGTCGATTTAATTTGATTTTTGACTTGCTGAGTGGACTCCGATGGCAGGATGTCAGTACAGGTAGGAAGGGTAAATACAACACCCACAGTGTGTCACCAGCGTCAGAGCAAACAGGTTTCTGTTCTGAACACAGACTGCGTTGTTCCCCACACCCGCTCCCGCCCTGAAGTGCCAGCAGATGAGTTGTGGCCCTGCTCTGGGCTGTCTGATCACTGACATTTCCATGCCTTGCCAGGCTCCAGGGCCAGACAACTTGGGAAGCCAACTCCTCACCCCCAACTGACAGCCGAGGGTGGAAAAGAAAATGTGCCAGAGCCTGGGCAGGAAACTCAAAAATAGCCATCAGCAAGCAACATATGTTCAGAATAATATGGTCCTGGCAATCCAGAAAAAAAAAATTTCTCCTGATTTTCTTGGCATGTTGGCAGTATTGTGGATGGCTGCAGTATATTGCTGTTGTACTGAAGTTTTCCTGCAGCCCTGGGGTTCAAAGGCTTCTCAGGGTAGGTCTAAACCACTCTTCTCCTTTAGTCCCAATAGGCCTCCAACCATCTGGGCTGCAGATCCACATGTGAAGTACCATGCAAAAGCTCTGTATTTCTTGCCCTGGCAAACAGATAAGAGAAAAGGTTGACAAACTCAGATTCAGCCGAAGCAAGGAAGAGTGAATTCCAGTGCCGATGGCTCTCTGCTCAGTGCTCCGGCCCCAGATGCCAGGCATTTAAACCCACAGGCTGTGAGCAAGAGATGGCATGTAAAATATGAGAAGTGGCCAAGTTTATTTAATATGTTGGCTTTTCCACTGCTCTTAGCACTGTTATCAGAATGCTTAATCGAGTTACGTGGAGCAATGTGGAAAAACACTGGTGAGCACGAAATGAAAAAGCTACTTCCAAAAACGAATCAACTGTTAGTCCCTTTGCATTGCTGGAAATCTAATAAGCCACTGATTGCACACAGGACTGATTAGTTTTAAAATATGCTCAGCTTCAGCTTTTATATACATATTGCTCAAAAAGCCTTGGGGCAGGAAAATATGAAGTCATCTTGTCAGGACCTCAGTGCTAATACCACCACGTCTTTTGAGTTGGGTGCACAAAGGCTTTCTGCCATTCCTACATGGGAGCTGAGAGATGGCCAACTCCATGCTCTCCAGGGTCATTTTTCTCAGTCATTCTTTTGGAATGGGACCGCTATAGCTGGAAGATGATCTAATCAGCCCTCCAGTATGGGAGAGCCCAGATAATGGGAAATCCCAAATGAGGCAGGTCGTGTGGAAAGCTCTGGGGAGCGTGACCCAGCGACAGCAGCCACGTGCAGTGGTCCGTAGAGCTGCCCGGTTTGTCCCATGCTGCAAGCTCTGCGAGGGTTTGGTCTCCTGACTGGCATTCCTAGGGGCCTGGGGAGCCAGGCTTGTCTGTGTGCTTTGCCAAAGAGCAAGGCTTGCCACGTAGAGGAGAGGGCTAATTTAATGGGGACTTAAATGGACAAATCAGCTGTGCTTCCCACAGCCACACACCACTCTTCCCTTCTGTGGCTGCTTGAATAGTCAGTGCAGGATGACTAGTGGGTGCTGGGCAGCTGTGGGCTGATACCAAAGCTGCCTAGAACCTGAGAGTGAGCAAGGGTCTACTCATTGCTCCCAGCTTGGTTTGAGCCTGCATATAATGAGGATGGGAGTGTGCCAGATTATAGCATCCTCTGCAGACACAGGCAGCATGATTTGCTACCTTCATTGTATCTGTAGCTTTTAGACCCTGTTTGCCCTGCCCTGCATTTTGGCCCTCTATTAGGCTCCATTTTGCATTGCCTTCAACCTTTCTTCTTCGCACTTTTCTTCACCATGTATCCCTGCTGCTGACCTTGTTGCTAGCTCTGGCACTACTCTGATTACAGAATAAGCTGATTCAACTCACTAAAATGGCAGAGAATTAAATCAGGAAAATGAGTTAACAGGGAGAGGGAGGAACGTGCAGCTGGAAATGGGGATGGGAGGGGAACTAGAGAGGAGGATAGCAGAGAATCACAGAATCACAGAATGGTAGGGGTTGGAAGGGACCTCTGTGGGTTTCAGCAAGGCTTTCGACACGGTCTCACATAACATCCTCCTAGGGAAGCTCAGGAAGTGTGGGCTGGATGAGTGGTCGGTGAGGTGGATTGAGAACTGGCTGAATGGCAGAACTCAGAGGGTTGTCATCAGCGGCGCTGAGTCTAGTTGGAGGCTGGTAACTAGTGGTGTCACCCAGGGGTCAGTACTGGGCCCAGTCTTGTTTAACTTCTTCATCAACGACCTGGAGGAAGAGTTAGAATGTACCCTCAGCAAGTTTGCTGACGACACCAAACTGGGAGGAGTGGTAGATACACCAGAAGGCTGTGCTGCCATTCAGCAAAGACCTCCCCTTTCTGTGGCAGCCAGATTTTAACTTGGTTCAGTGGTCACGGGAAATCTCAACTCCCCCCTGAGCAGCAGCAGCAGCAGCAGCAGCAATGTTAGTATTTTTAGGGGTACTCTCCAGCATGAGTAAACCTAGCAGATTCTGGCACAAGGAGCTGGTATCACAGCTTGGACTACATGCAGATATATCACAAGTTTAAAGAACAATGTTCTGGTTCTGATTGATTGAGCAACTGATGCTGTGTCACAAGAAGGCTGCACTTGGGAAAGCATCCAACTTGCAGGTTGAATACTTTTCACCCAGAAGATGCATGGCTAAAGGAGGAAATTAAATACTGTCAGGCAAGGCAGGATGCAAACTGGTCTTTCAACTTGCTGGGCCAGCTGAACAGGAGACTTGAACACTAGTATTGGAGGACCTTTGAAAGGATTTGCCTTTTTAGAAGGCAAACTACCTCCACAAAAGATTATTCCTCCCTGTAAGCAGGACATTTAGAAAGTAATTTGAAATCACTCCCACAAGTCTTCAAACCTCTTTGAAGCATGACCAGCACCTGCACAGTGCAAGAGGCAGCAAGGGAGCAGGCAGAATGCCAGCCTGCGAGTATTTGCTACAAAATGCTAAACAAAAACAAGTGACATTTGCCAGACCCTTCTGAAGCAAAGCCGGGGTGACTGCACCAGCCTGCTCTGGTATGCTGGCACTTCTAACACTGCTATTTGGCACTCCCCGGGTTTCCTTCCCGCTCCGCGCCGGGTATATTTCATCAGCGGGTGAGTGCCATCGGGTGGGGGGAAGACAATGTCAGCGTACCTGGGCTGGGGTGGGAGCTGGTGCAGGCTTGCAAGCAAAGCAGTCCAGAATCACTGGGTGACTTGGTAAAGCAGAAGGCAGGGATTCAAACGAATGTACAAAGGTCCGATGGAAAGAGACAATTTCACCTTCTGCTGTTTTTTCCTAATTTTTCTCCTGCCAGAGTCCTCGGACAGCATGTCCAGGTACAAGCGTTGCATTGTCTGAATGGACTCATTGGTGGCTGAAAGCTCTCAGGGCCCTGAAGGGCAAAGGAGCTGCATAGTAGCTTTAAACAAATTAACACTTTCATGGGAGTTGTTCCTCTCTATGTCAAGAAACAGCTTTTCCTAGAGAGGAGATGAAAGGTCTCCAACACTGTGCAAACCATTCCTCTATACTCACCAGGGCTCGTAAAGTGTGTGTGGGGACAGATCTCAGGCTCAGCTAGAAAATAGCAATAATGACTGTTCTTAATGTGATGCTGCAGCTGACCCATGCTAAGATGTTACTGTTCACCGAGCACTTCTTCCCCTTCTTTCCCGCCAGGATGCACCCCAACCCAAGCATGGTCTTGGTTCATGACTGCGTGTTGTGAATGCTCTGTCACTCCTGTGTGAGCCAGTTCATTTCACAGGCTGTAGAAAATGAAACAGGAAAAAACCAAACCATTTTCCATTGGTTGAGTGAGCTGAATTGGCTCATCAAATTGTCAGAGAAGCAGCAGAGCTGGCATTAGGTGGAGGTGAAGACCACTGCCCAGAAGGGCAAGAGGAGACTCGTTGCCCTGTTTTGGTGGTAACAAGCCACTAAGGCATGTGCCTTGTGAAACCTCACCCTCTGATGCAGTGAGATAACTGCTCATTTGGCACAGTTCTGTGAAAATGATCTAGGCCACCTTCAGTGATTTTCGCAGGAGATTTTTTCCAGATCATTTTGAGACTGAGAAGCAAGGGGTACACCCTGTCAGCAGATCTGAGGACACAGTGATCTTCAGGGAAGTGTGGGAGGGATAAAGAAATAACCTCTTAACCCTGTTCATCTGTGGCCTGGACAACATCTCTGGCTGTGGCCTAAGGATACAGCCAGGCAGTATATTTAAACTGAGCTAGAGATAACTACTGCCAAAAGGTGCCAGGAAGACCCTCTCCCCTTCCCGCTTGGGTGCCCTCCTGCCGTTTCCCTTAGAGCAGCCATGATGCTCATCTTGACTGTGGTGAGCAGGTCAGGGAGTAGGATAGGGTCAGGGAGTAGGGTAAAACAACCCAACAGAAATAAAATGAAGATTTTTCTGCTCAGTGAGTAAGATAAATCAGCTGGTGGTGGAGTCAGACAAATGCCAGCTCTGGTACAAAGAGATGGGCAGAGGACAGACCTTTCAACGGCACAGCTTCATCATCAAGAGCAAAGACGTTTCACTTGTGCTCCAGTTTGAACACACAGCACCTGCCTCTTCAGGCACGGCATGTCTGTACGCTACAGTTGATATATCCTCCACTGTGCCATTTAGGGTCCAAATTCAATAAAGTTCAGTCAGGTGATGCCAAGGTATTTTCCATAACGCCATACTGAACAGGGGTACATATACAAATTTTAGAAAACTGGACCAAGTGAAACAGCAAAAAAATGAGCTTGGTTCATTGGTCTGTTTTGTGTAAGCGGCATCCTTTCGAAGTGAACAGGAATTTTTAGCTTTTGTAAGAGCGGACAGCAAACCTTCTTGTTTTATTTGCTGCATGATTTTATTCTGGGTTTTGCCTTTTGAGTTTGCCTCAGTATTTTGTAGCTTTTTATGGAGAAGGCTCTGTGGACTGCATCCTGCTGGACCGCGTAGGATCTGAAGGAAATGATGGAAATGATTCTGTAAAACCCAATTTATGGTCGGAGTGTGGAGGAAGTCAGCCCTGAAATGGAAAGGAGTTCTCAGGCCCAGTTCTGACAACCTGCTTGTCCTTTGAGACGCGTTTGAAATTATGTTTGAGAATCCCATTGCTGGATGTAATGCAGTATTACATTCTATAGGATAGTTCGAGGGCGCCTATAGAAAGTTCACGATTTGCATTAAGTGCTCTGCAGTTTCCTGTGTTCTCCCTGCTTTCTTTTGTTCCCTATGGCTAAGGCAGTACCAAACTTCCCCACCCCACCGTTCGGCCCCCACCAAATAGGTCCTTGGCTCACACAGCAATGTAAATAGACGCCGAATAAGTGGCCTGAATAATCAAGCTTTAAATATCTGGCCGAAAATCCATTGTCACACAAAATAGACCATACAGATAAGAAGCAGGTAATCGAGAACAGCCTTTTACAGTCTGCACCTAGCCATAAATGCTGGCCAGAATTCAGGAAGGATTAGGTGTTTCGACAGGAACCCGAGCATTTGCAAACATAGCACTAAGCAGCTGCTAATGCTTTGTGCTTGCAGCTCTGGGCCAGAGCCCATTTCTTGTGTTCCTTCACTCCTTCGCTGTCTGAAACACCGTTAGAAAAGGACACAGGACCTTTCTGCCATCTCATCAGTACAGTGGTTCACCTTCAACAGCAGTCCTAGTCAGTGTGCTTGTGCAACTTTCTGTTATCTCATGAAGTCCTGTGGATGATGTTGCCCAATTACTACAATTCTAAGTTATCTCTGTACGATAAACCAGTCTAATTATGATATAATTTCTGAGGAAATGGTCCAAGCAGGATATCATCACTATTTGGTCAAAAGCAGATTGAGAAAAACAAGCACAAACTATATTGTGTATATTAACCAGGAAAGGTATTTCTAGAGTCCTGCTAAAAATAACTTAGAGGATGTATACCACTGGTTTTGGTTTGTTTTTTTTCCAGTTAATAGCTAATGTAATGGAAACTGGGCTCAATTTCCAAAGAGCAGAGGGACTTTAGAACTTATATTCTTGTTAACATCAGAGTATTTGTTTGGTGGGTACAGTGTACAGCAATAAATTTGGTTTATTTCTTGCATATTTTATTATTTTTTCTAGATGATCATATGTTATTCAAAGTTGAGTTTTTGGGTTTGTGATGACTGATTTCACATGCCACGTGCTTAGGACCACAGGCACCTCGGTCATCTTCTGAAACAGACTTTGAGAGCTCAGCCAGCTGATATTCCTCAGGTACCTGCACGGCTGTGGCACAATATCATTTCAGTGGCTTACAATCTGTAGGCTAAGGGAAGAGTATTGTCCCACTTGACTGAGACAGCACAGGAACAAACAGGCTTAGGAGGGAATTTAATACTACGTGTAGTTCAGTGTAACCAGGGGGCTGCTGTTCTGCAGCCCCCCTGCATTGCCCGCCCATCTGCCTGCACTCTCCGACTCCCCATCCAGCAATTGCACAACTGTAGCTCCGCCAGCGTAACGAGCTGATGAAATGGAAGATTACAGCTTTTGGGTGGGTTGGTTTTCGAGTGGCTCAGCTCGCTGAAACGGCTGCCCCGGTGGCCTCTGCAGCGGCACGGCGGGAGGCAAACACAGACTGCACCGGGGATGCAGGGAAAAGACAAGGAGGACACAGACTGCGGCAGGAATGCAGGGAAAAGATAAGGGGGACCCTTGCCTTGAGCCTGTAGCCCACAGCTACCAGCTGAGCAGATGCAGCTTCAGACTGAGCTCAACAGTAAGGCCAAGGAAGACCTGACCAGAAGCGGAGCTCCCGCGTACCACCTCGGTGCCTCCAGAGCTACACACACGTTTCAGTTGTTCCACGGGCTTTGCTGAATTGTTCGGGGAGCCAGAGCAGGGGGCTAGCGGTCCACCCTTCTGGAGTTGCTTTAAAATATTTTTAAAACTTAGCCCAATTTTGTATACTGAAAATATTTTGTCTTCATATACCCAGTAAGTGTAAATGGCACAGCAGCATGGTTTTGTGCCACAGCTTTCTAAGCTTCGTAATACCTACCAGATTCTTCAAACATTTGCAGTATTTAAAATGACACTTTATATTTGGTATCAGGTCAGGATATTAGCTGATGACAGTTTAAGAAATATGTAATGATGCTGGAACTATATTCAGAATCGATCCTCTAAAAAGTTTAATGAAACCTCCTCAAAGGGAGAAGACTTTCAAAATCATGCGTTGTGAATGCACATTCAGACATTCTCTTTTCTTTCTCTCTTCTCTTCCCAAAATTTTCCCACTTAAGTGACAGTTCAGGAAATAAGAAATGATTCTCAGCTACATTCCTACTGTTAGTGGCAAGCAAAAAGATGTGGATGAAGAACTTCTTGGATTTTTTTTTTTATTTTTTTGTGGAGGGGAGGTGTATGTTGTGAGGAAGATGAGGATGCCTGGGTGTTGGGGCAAAGTTATGGTGTCTTCTAATGAATCTCAAGGTTGGAGGAAAAGAGGTTATAACTTCCAAAATGCCAGATTTCTCACTCTTCATGCTGCTCTCCTCTTTCCAAGCTTAAGCATGTATTTCACCCTGCTCAAAGACAAATTTTCCCTACTAAATAATACGCAATTAGGCCCTAAAAGAGATTCATAAATAAGCCAGCTTTTATAAGGCAGCATTGAGTTAAAACACTGAAATGTTGCTGTAAAGCTCTTTTCAACTCCAAGCATCAAGGTTTGGATTTTGTGTTACTTCATCCCTCACCCTGATCCCTTTGCAGCCGGGTCCAGAAAGCCCTGCAGGGCAGCACGGTTTTGCACATGCTGCTCCCACAGCCTAAATTGACAGTAAAAGGGTTAGAAATCTGAATGCAGATCTGTGTACGGTGGCAGCAGTTTGGATGAGGGGGTGCATTAAAACCCATTAAAACCCATGTATCCCTGCAGCACAATTCTCTTTTATCTCTCTCCTCTCCCCTGTCAAAAGCTAAGGAGCTCATCTGCATAGGCTCATGTCCATAGGACTGGGGAAGCAGAGTCTTCCGCAGGCTTTACTTGTTTCTGACCCCCTGCTATTTCTCCCTGTATCTGTAGCGGCTCTATAAACTTTACTGGGAACTTTAAAGATGCTTCAAGCATTTTTGGAGGAGTCTGATAAGTATATGTGAGTAAGTTAGAGAAAAATACAAAACATTTTGGGACCTCCTTAAAAGTTCCTAAAGTTTTGCCTCACTTAGGAATTAGAAATGGGCTGCTTATCTGAATAATGGATTTTTTCCTTTTACTTGGAAATACACTTCCTTCAGAGATGTGGCGGTCCTTAACATTAACTGCTGTGATGAAACAACCCTTTGGTCTGGGTGTGAAGTCTCTAGCTACAAACATTCACTCTTTATTTCTTCCTCCGACAAATAAAACCACACAAACCAGCCCGCTGCAGGCTGGATAACTCTTTCTCATAATGAATTATTTTATGCAAATGGCTTCTGAGGGGGGGCAAAAACTTAAATGTGGTTACTATGTCAACAATTGATGGGATTTTGGTGGTCTTTCTCAAGGACCCGTGTCTGCAGAAGGCTGAGGGGAGACTGATGGAGTGGGGGGTGCTGACACCCTTCCAGCCTTTCCTCACCCGAGCGCTGGGGGCGGCCCACGAACGGCAGGGTTCTTTGGGGTTACTTTGGGGTCGTTAGCACTTGTGGGTTTTTGTTATTCCATCAGACAGGTCTTGTATCTACGCGAGGTCATTGCTGTTCGTGTCTGATCTGGTAAAGTTAGTTGAGTGAGGAACGGTAGCAGCGGCTGAGGGGAATTCAGTGTGGAGCTTTGCTGGGAGCTGACCCTCTGCAGCCGGAGTTGTTCTGTGCAGATGTTCCACCGCCCTTCTCCTGCGCAGCAAAGGTCTCTCACAATTCCCCTACTCCAGCCTCACGTAGTCTTGTTTGCGCTAGTTTGCTGACCGGATTTGGGAATTTGTCACACAAGCACATTTTTTTTACAGTGAAAGTGAAGCCAGTGTGTGGCATTTTCTGCTTCCTTTACACCCACAAACTCTTGAGTCGTAACACGCTGCTGTCTCCTTGGCTCCTGTTACTGGCGTCAACAAACCCACTTTAACAGAGACGCGTGGGGCCTCACGCATTGGGCCACAGAAAATCCATCTCGGTGCTTCTGCAGGAAAAGAACAGCTGCGTGGAAAGATCAATAAACATGACCAGTTGCTCCAAGAGTCGTAAAATGGAAAGACTCTACAAAATAACATGTGTGGCCAGGGACCCTGACTCCAGACACTGCAGGAGAAGTCCTGGGAAACGCAGTAATTAATGGGAAGCCTCAGACTTGTTTTCTTTCAGCTGTTCTGTTGTCCCAAAAATCAGGGGTTCACACATAAAAATATTTGTTTAAGGAGAGGAAATCACAGCGGTAGGAAGAAACACTTACCTGTGCAAAAAAAACCAGGCTGCCCAGGGCAGTGGTAGAGTCCCCATCCCTGGATGGGTTCAAAAAACGTGTAGATGTGGCACTTCAGGACATGGTTTAGCAGGCATGGTGGTGGTGAGTTGATGGTCAGATTTGATGATCTTAGAGGTCTTCTCCAACCTTAATGATTCTATGATTCTGTGATTCTATGAGAAATTGTTCATGAATGGTTTATCTACGCAAAAATAAACCACTTGCAGTGCTGCCAAGGCCAGAGAGACCTCAGCTGAACTGCATAATTGCTGGCTCACCGTCTGAGCTTAAAGTGTCAGAGGCTGCTGAGGTGTTATTTGCTCTTTATACACAGGGAAAAAAAAATGTGAAAAACTGTATGAAACTTACTTTTTCAGTGAAATTTTCTTCTTTGTACCTGCCTTTTCCACATTACTGCAGCTCTTTGCTCCTTTGTTTCATCTGCATATTTCCCTTTGCACGGAGGAAGAGGAATCCCTCGGGAACATGCAGCTCCCCATCGCTGGCTCACTCTCGCCTCTCCATCACCACCTGGAGGTCCCCCTACCCTCTCCGCAGCTCCCGCCTCCCACTCCCTTGCTCTACCCAGCCTTTTCTGGTGTGGTGGTCCTTCCCCATCACTCTCACATCTCCTCCAGCTTGCTCCACTCCTGCTCTCCTACCTGTATGCTGCTGCTGCTTTCCTGCGTGCTCACGCTCACCAGGCTGTGGCACCTCTCCTTGCTCTGCCACTACTTTGGAGACCGTTGCTTCCCCAGAGCCTTCCCTGCAAGCACCCTGTCGTGACAAGTTTCCCAAGGAATGCCTCAGGCTGCACAGCGATGACATGTGAAGGGGAAAGGATTGCCTGGGGTTGCATCTTTGCTCCAGGGCAGGGTATGCAGGATTCGTGCAGAGCTCTGAGGGCATTTCGTCCACAAAAGCAGCTGCAGAAGCGGCCAGTGGTTCCCCTGCCTGTACAAAACCTAACGTAAGGAGGGTCACTTTTTTCACCTTCCCCTTGATATTTCTTCTTGGAGCTTTGTGACAGCTGTGTGCCCATGAACTCAGATCTCGAGGTGTGACTGAGGAAATAATTAAGCTTTCTAAATGGTTATAAAGCTAAATCCTAAAATTAGAATGATTTGTGTTGCGTGGGGGCTTGTATACATGTGATAACTTTGCGGTAAAACTATGGCAGTAACTCACACCTCTTCAGCTCAAGCAGGGATTTGCAAGGGGGTCAGAGGGCGTGGGTGAGAGCACACGGCCGGTCTCGGTGCAGCGCACGCTCCGTGCCGTGTGCCAGGGCTGTCTGTCCCTCCTGCCACTTCCACACCCTTCTGAGCATCTGCGTTCAGGCTCCTAATTAATCACACGGAAACCTGCATCCCAGCAAAGACGCACAGATAGAGTGTTGTGTCACTACACCTGTATCAGTAGGGGAATGATCCTGGCTAACTTCCCTGTCCAGGCAAAGGCTGGTGGTCTGCTCGGAGTCTTGCTTCTGCAGCCTTTTGCTTGCTCGTATGGGAGCTCATCCAAAGCCCGCTGAATTCCAGTTCATCTCGGTGGGCTTCCACTCTGCCTCACTGCAGCTAAGCTCACAGATAAGAGCTCCAGGATCAGGTTCTTTGATTCTGCCTCAATTCTCCTAAAACAAACCTTACTGCTAGGCAGTATCTGCGCTGTCAGATTCACTTTGGGGCTGAGCCCTTCTTGGGTACGTGCTGTCGCGATCAGATTCTTCCCCTTCTGCAACCAGAACGTCCCACACCACAACAGGGTGCAGCAGTTACACACCACAGGGCACCGTAGCGGTGCGTGGGCTTGACTGAATCGAAGCTCTTCTACACCTCTGTGCTGCAAACTGCCTGTCTTCCTACAAGGTGGTCGAATGGGCAACGTTGTCTGAGACCCACGTGCTTTGACGCCCAAACGTCTCTTTCTAGCAACACTTTGTACTCACACACGTGGTTTCTGAAGAGACTGGTCCAGCCCTGCTTGGCTTAGAGCAGTGTTTCTGTTCCCTGTTTGTACTAGATTTACCCTGCCAGAGCCTAGAAGCAGAGGAATCACATGAAGCTGTTGACTAAGAATCGCCACCACTGGTGTCATTCACGGATGAAGACTCTGGTTCTGTGTTCAGTCAAATGTGGTTAGAAACACTGTAGCAGTGCTGACCTTCAGCTGCAAATAATTTCAAATCTTTTGAAGGGATTAGAGAGACCGTGTTGCTATTCAACAGGCACTTGCAGTCACTGCACAAGGCCTCCTACTCTGAGCATGGATGTGACAGTCTGTGAATCTGGGGTGGAGCAGAAGTGAACTGAGGACTCAAGTTAGTCTCTGAGGCCACAGACGCCAAGAACCTGGCTGCATTTGGGAAGAATTTTGAAACCGATCAGGATCAGTTCCCTAAAACCCTATGGGTAGATCCCAAACTAGACTCAAGAGCCAAAATTCTCTCTCTGATTCAAAGAAACAAAATGTTACTGGTAAAAGTCTATAATGTCACCTGATAGTTGCTGGTGGCGGCACTGAGTGTCATCTGTTATCAGAGGGGCCACAAATCTCATTGAAGAAACTCATATTTAATTATGTAATTTTGTTTTTCCTCTCATAAGTATACTAACATGTTGTCCTATAAGGTCTGAAAAGAACATCACCAATTTTCTATATCTGTCAGCAATCTCTGTTTCTTGTGAAGTTCTTGTCATCTAAACGCAATTGTCCTTTAGATTCCAACACGGAAGGAACAGCGTGATTTGCCAGTCCATGGTATCACAAATGAGGATGCATTATTTTTATCTGTTCCCTGTTCAATTAGTGATTCCAAATCTTGGAATTCCCTTTTTTTGGACAAAAATAATAGTGATACAACTGCTGATCAGCAGACAGGTGATCCAAAAGTTTTATATTCCATTAAACAGTGTCGTTGTAGTCTATTCAAAGCAAAAGTAAGAGTGAAAGATAGAAGTATCAAAAGTGAGTTGTGTGGGAAGATGTAATCTCTAGGAGAGCGACACTGTAAAGCTTCCCCTGTGTGCTGTGACAGGGAAGACTGTCACACCTATATGTGTCCCAGCTGAGGGGAAAAGGTCAAGGTCTGTGAGACAGACTTGAATAAGGCTATAGAGGTTTTTAATTAGAGGATTTTAACAAGCTTCCCAACCAGATGAGAATTACAGCTGTGGGTGAGTTCCTGTGGCAGTTATCTTCACGTGCTCTGTGGAGCGTGGACAGCTTTTGAATGGCAGTTGTGTAATGAATCGATTTAGCAGGGGCAGGCTGAAGACCCTTTCCTGCAACGTGCAAAAGCAACCCCGTCTTTAAGGGAATCAGTGTGCGCCTTGCACTGTTGCGGCAGCACAAAGAGAAGCCTCCAGTTTTATAAGGCAATATGTTCAAAGCCTGGCCAAGACCATGTAAATATCCACCATGTAAAACTAGTAGCCCAAATTGCACAACCTGAACCATTGAAATGTTATTTTGTGTCTTCTTGGTCTGAGTTAGTCTCAAGCAAAATACCTGGTACAACTGACCAATTAGTAAAGTAAAGCAAAAAGAAAAACCACACGCATTCTAATCTGCTATTTTATTTCTAGTTGTGACAGGTTTATCATTCTGTGTAGAGCTTTAGTAGCTGGCTTCATTTAGTAAAACAATACAGATTTTTTTTTCCCTGAAAGACAGTTCTCCCCTAGAATTTTGTTGAATTGCAAAACACTGGGACAAGCGTGGAGTCAAGGAGTGAACCTGGCTCATGTCATGCATAATTAGGTCTTACACTATAATAACCTAAGAATGCTGTGATGGATAATTATATACACATGAGTGCAAACACACATATATGATTTCAATGATGAACACCAGGTAGATGTCCTAGGTAGGTAATGAGAATGTGAAGGGTATTATGTCATATTGGTTGTAAGTCTTGCTTATACAAATTCCCCACAGGCAGAGTTTTAATAGCTCCTACGTGTTAAGCCATATGTGCATAAGGAGAGGAGTCACTATAGATCTCGGGGCATGAAGAGTGCCCAGGTCAGTGGCTCTGTGCTGGGCAAGGTGGAGCATGGAACAGCAGAAGCTTTTTTGGGCTTTTGGTCTGCATTTACAACATTTGCCCATGAACCCTGGGGAAAAAGACAGGCCAAACTGATTCTCTGGGCCATCAGCAGAGCCGTAATGATAATGAGGGAAAAAAAACCCCAACAATTTGGCCCCCTCCCCCCCCCCCAAAAAAACAACTGAAAAAAAACCCCACCCAAAGAAACAAACAACAGAAGGAAATCTGTTAGCTCTGGGGATCTCCCCTCAGATGAGAATGCCAGACTGAGAAGCTATAGTGCAGAAAACAGTTTAAAGTCTTTCTCTGGAGAAGAGGTATCTAGTGGTGATGAATGACTGGATGTTCCCTAGGGAAAAAAGTCCACAGAGAATAAAAAAAGAGCAAAAGATGGTGAGCTCCCGTCAGTAGGTACCACGAAGAAGCAGGCAGTCAGGTCAACTGTCTATGTCTTACAATACATTATCTCTACAATGCTTTTTTCTATATAAAAAAAATGTGTTTTCTGTTACTGACTCCTGGTGTGTAGCTCCTTACAGAACAGAGCTTTTAAACTGCAAGACAGGGAGAAGGGGTCACCGTCACTCAGGGGACTGCAGCCCAACGTCCCTGCAGAGGCAAAGGGCTGCGTAATTACATGTACAGTGCGGGATCTCCTCAGGCCTCCTGTTTGCCCTTCCTGCTACATTCATGAACACCATCACATCACTTTTTCCTCCTCCTGGATCCCTAGTTGATCCCTGAAATTGCACAACTTTCCTCTTTTCACTGTGCACAGCCACTGCTCCTGTCTGCCGTCATCTACTTCTTTATGATACATGATTCCTCTTCACTTGGGGCAAAGCTCTCCAGCTTTCTCCCAGCCAATCTTGCCTTCAGATTTGACTGTAAAATTGTCTCAAGTTCAGAGTCAGACTAAAGAGTCACTTCACTGCTCGGGCAAACCTCCCCCTCTTTTTTAAATATAAGCATCACATTTTCTATTCTTCAGTCACATGGTGTCAGTCTGTATTTGAAACACTCAGTAATCATCCTTGCTAATGCACATGAAATGTCTAATTTTGGTTAATACTGTGTTCTGGGACAGAGATGGTCCTTTGTATTCTTTGGTCTTTTGAGAATTTGGTTTTGCTGTTGTTCTCAGAGTATTAACACTGTACGTAGGTATGTGCTCCTGGAGGAGTTGTTCCACTCGTACTAACTAGATTATTTTAAAGAGAATGAAAACGGTTTATAGGACTGAACCCCCAATTCATATCAGTCAAATACAACAGTGGTTCAACAGGAAAACAAAACATGGCTTACTTTCGCTCCCAAAATTGTCTTTACATGCAGCCATGCTAACACATAATATGATGCGTTATTGTGATAAGAAGAGTTACTTGTCACACAATTTTAAGCCAGCTCCAAGCGATATTGGAATGCAAATTTCAACAGCCAGTCTGTTGAACAAACAGTCTCCTAAATCAGTATGTACTTACACTGCTGGCACACAGTGCCAAATTAACAAGGAAAACACCTATATCATTAGAAAGAATTATATGTCTGAGATGTTAAATCATTTAAAATTTCCCCGTCTCTTCCTCTTCTTTGTCTCTGTGGTGGGAAACTGGAAGGGAAGAAGAATGTTATACCTCTTGCTAATGAAAAACACCAAAAAGTTTATAAAAATTCATCTTTGTCTAAGATGTCCATTCAGGACACTTAATCTTTGAACCAGTAAAGTTTCTTGGTATTGCTCTCACCACAGGTTCCATAGCAACCTTTGATATTGAATTGGAATAAATTTTGGATATGTTTTACGAGAATCTTTTGAATCTAAGTAGGGTGACCATAAATGGAGACACAACTGTACTGAAGAGCCTGGTTTGATTAGCCATTGGGTCTAACAGTCTTATGTTAGACGGCAATGAAAAGTATTTCTATCCATCTACTGCAAGTGGGAATCCAGAGTATGTTTTGTTCTCTATGCAGACCACGCTGCACTGTTATGAGGATGGCAGCAGCAAATTACTTTCTAACGGAGTGGGATATGTGAAAGCCAAGTTTGGCAACATAAATGAAAAGTTGTAGAAGACAATGAAATCCCAGGAAGGGAAAAACATGACTATTGAGAGCTAAATGTATAGGCTGCAAGTGGAAACTATCCAAAAATCACAAGCGATATGACAGAGAGAGCTGAGCTTTTATCCTCTTCTGGAAGATATTGCCATATTTTCGAGTTCCCAAACCTGCTTTATCAAGGCACTGTGACATAGTGTATTTAATGCTCTCTATGATTTACAGAGAAATAATTATTATTTACAGAGAAGTAATTACTAGGTTTAGATAAATTAGAACCAGAATGCAAAGTGTTACTAATAAAAAACAGATTAAATAAAGTATTTTTTCCTTCCCTTAGAGACACATTCATGTCAAAGTATCATTAAACAGAGCACCACTTTTTGCATGGCATTAAAGAAGTCACCAGAGAACTGGAGACTATACCACCCTCATAAGCATGCGCAGAAATGTGCATTTGGGAAGTAGAAAGTGAATTGAACAGTGAGAATGCGCAAATTCATTCACACGCTTGACACATATTTGGTATATCATGGCCTTGATATTGCAAGGAGTTGGTCCTTGCACACAGTCTCTTGCAAATCTATGTCCTAACGGTCTTTATAGAAACTGATAAATCAATGAAATTTCATCACAAATACATTTGCTTCACGTATTTTGACAAATGTATTCAGCGTTACCTGCTTATTTTATGCTTTCTAACAGATCTGCATAGCTTTTCTACTACAAACTGCTGAAGTAATTGAGTCTGAGGTTCAGGTGAAGAGATGAGGGGTAGTCAGCATACAAAAACTGCAGGGAAAGGCTGGTATCTACCATGCCAGCGGCACATTCATCCTGGGCCCAATCAGGAGCAAATTCAGTCCCTGCTAATCCCTACAGCTTCCTCCAAGCTGCCTGTTGGCTCTGAGCAAGAGCAGATGTTGTGGTTTAACCCCAGACAGCAACTAAGCACCACACAGCCGCTTGCTCTCTCCCCCTGGGTAGGATGGGGGAGAGAATCGGAAGAGTAAAAGTAAGAAAAGTCATGGGTTGAGATAAAGACAGTTTAATAGATAAAGCGAAAGCCACAAAAGCAAAATAAGGAATCATTCACCACTTCCCATCGGCAGGCAGGTGTTCAGCCATCTCCAGGAAAGCAGGGCTCCATCACGCGTAATAGTTACTCAGGAAGACAAAGACCATCACTCCAACAGCTCCCCCCCTTCCTTCTTCTTTCCCCAGCTTTATATGCTGAGCACGATGTCATATGGTATGAATAACTCTTTGGTCAGGTGGGGTCCGCTGTTCTAGCTGTGTCCCCTCCCAACCTGTGCACTCCCAGACTACTTGCTGGTGGGGTGGTGTGAGGAGCAGAGAAGGCCTTGACTCTGTGTAAGCGCTGCTCAGCATTAATGAAAACCTCCCTGTATTATCAACACTGTTTTCAGCACAAATCCAAAACACAGCCTCATACTAGCTACTATGGAAAAAATCAACTCCATCCCAGTCAAAACCAGCATAGTAGGTGAGAGAGATTAACACTCAGACAGTATCGCTCGTGTCTGAGATCTCTTTCTCTGTGTTACGTATTTCCTCCATATCTGAGAGTCAGTTGGAAATTGTCTGACCTGTGGTCGTAACAGAGTCCATGGGACTGCTGCTGCTGCTGCCATCAAGGGAAGAGTCTTTGATCATATCCTGGATTGTTCATAGAAAGTCAGAATGTCATTTTTGGCATTTTTATATTTTGTCATATTTCTTTATGGTATGCAAATGCTTTATGCTTCCTGAAAACATCCTGAATTTGATTAATTATGTTAAACAAATTCAAGACCAGTTTACACTATAACTTCACTTTGCTTCTACACAGGGCTCACCTTACATATGCTGCTGGCAACCAGCACTGCATTTTGGCGGCCACTTTTCCAACTGCTGTGTGCACAGGTAGCATCAAGTAAGAATTAATTTGGTGTGCCAGAACCAGCTGTCTCATAATAAGCCAACTCATTTCTTTCATTCACCCAAACCATCCTATGGGACTAGGCGACTGAACTCTAGCAAAAAAGTGACCTTGATTTGCCTACCAGGCATCAGCTGCATCCTATTAGACTTAATAAGTAATTCATTCTTTGTCTGGGTCAGCTTTCTTCATTTGTTTTCCTGATTAAACTAAGGAGTACAGTATTTCATAAATTAATCATTCCAGTGGTTTTTATTTTCTTCTATTCTAAGGCTCTAGATTAAACTTCCCAGCTCAGCTTATATATTCTGAAGCTCTTCTCTTTCCTGTGTCCTCCATTTCCTATGATGAGAAAATAAAGAAGGCTTTTATGCACGTGTGGCAGTAGATAATAAGAGCCTGTTGTAATGTTCAAAGCTCAGATGTTCAACAAATCACCCAGCTACCCGCCTAAGGCAGGACAGAGACACTGCAGCAGCTGCTGAGCTTAACCCATGTACTTCGTCAGATGTTTCCTTCTTTCTGATGAAGGAAACTTCTCTACAAAAGAGTCTGGATTCATTTCTACCATGCTTAGCATTTCTATGATGAGGAGAGTACTTCCTTATTCTCTTGTATTTTCTACTAGCTTTTAATTATGGTAATTTCATGTTCTACTTGCATATCCAAGGACTGAAGCTAAGAGCTTCAAATAAAGCCAGGATCTGTCCCTGCATTAATACTGTTGCAGAGACTGAATTACAACTAGAATGCTTTTTCTAAGAAGTATGTAACACTGTCCCTGGGCAAACCCCATGAGTAAAATGGTTCAACCGGTTAACAGAATAAATAAACCAGATTCAAACATTAATAATAATAATAACAACAACAACAAGAATAATAATAGTAATGATTATATGTTAGGTTGCACCAAGTAGAAGAATAAAATCAATGCAAAGGTTTTCAAGACAAGTCTTGTACCGAAACCTTAGTTAAAATTAAGTTCCTGTCTGATACCATCAATTTGGGAATGGGATGACTAATGGGAAGAGTTTGGCTGTTTATGATACTACAGAATTAACGTTTGAAAGTTGGCTTTTATAGATTACTGCATTTCTGTAAAGTCCTGTAATAAGACTTCATATTCACTCAGAGCCGAATCCATTTTCTTTTTCTCTTTGTCACCTGTTGTCCTTGCTTATGACAAGGGTCAGCATTTTTAAGTACAATGGTTTCGAACCATTTGGAACCATTTGAAGTAAGCTATTGCCTCGTTCCAGTGTGTTAATCAGGACCTTGTAATTAAAAGTAACCTCCCAACAATGAACCGAGGGCTCCGTGGCTCCTTGGCACGCTGGGTGATTTGTTGCTGTGTTGTTAAAACGTTTTTACGTTACTGATGGAACAGCTTAGCTACCCGGGAAGAAAATAGCCAAGTTGGCTAAATACCTCGCTGTTACACACTTGTGTAACACACCAGAGACAAGGTTAACATGGAACCCGATACTTCCTGGTGCACTGGCTGCTGAGAGAGGAATGGTGGATTTTGGGGAACGGGTGGCATTCATCAGTAGGGCTCTGACTTTTCAGCTTGTAAAAAAGTTGAGTGAGTTAAATATGTTACTTAAAATCTGAATGACAGCATAAAATATGAGTAGCACATGGAGAAGCTAGGAAAAAAAAATCAAGAACAGCATGCTTTTAAGGAATGAATTATTTATTTATGATTTATGTATTACAGTCATTACGATTGTTAAAAACAAGGAACTGCCTCCTAATGGTACAAGAAGCAAGTGTGACCATCACTTAAATATTTGGGCAATAGTCCAGAAACTTAACTTGCATATCTGCCTGTATGTGCTCTTGCCAAATGCGTTCCCCTTTCTCATTCTCTCCTGGAAACCCATCCTTCCTGTTTGTTACTTCACCTCTTTCAACACCCATGTCTGTGGGCTGTAGGCACCCAGCTCTCAGCACCCTCTGGCGTGACTAGGTTTTCAAACAGAGACAGTATCACCTGGGCAGGAGATTAAAATCAAACCAAAGTGCATACATGTCACCCAGGGTACCAATTAATCATGGGCATTCAGTGAAATATGAAGATGTGGAAGCCAAAGAATTAGTGAAAATAGAAGGGAAACAGGAAAATTCATGGAAGAGTACCCCAACAGAACTAGCAACTAGTGTATTCTGCGTGCAGCCTCTGATTTAGGAAGACTCCAAAATTTAGATTGCCAAAAGATGGGAAAGTAAAATAGAGGGAAATTTTTTCTGCATTTATTTTGTTTCTTGTCCCTCCTTAAGCCACTTGGAGACAAGACAGTTGGTTAGATGGCTTTTTGGTCCAATCTAATGCAGCAGGTCCTAACTAGCAACTTTCCTTTGAGAATGAGATTAAGAAATCTGGCTCAAAATTTTGTCCTGGATCTTTCACTGTTTATTTTTAGTGTACCTGATTTTGTTTTAAATATTGACATCTCATCTGGTTTCTTTTAAAACAGCTACATTTTTTGTATTTTATCAGCTGCACATTACAGTCGGTGCTAGAAACTCCTTTACTCACCACTGATAGTACTGAAGAGATAATGTCCTTCATGAAGGTTTTACAGTCTTCCTTATGAAACAGGCTCTTATTACTGAACAGTATGTATAAACAGGTTTTGCTTTTATGGATGCTATCTGTTGCGTGCTTTATGCATGATGGCATGAGAAAGAGAAAGAGAGAGAGAGAAAATTGTAGGAACTTTTTCATCTTGTTGCAAAGAAACTTTCATGGCAAAGGACAGCGGTGGTTTTTGTGTACTGACAAAACCAATATCAAACCAGTGTCACTCCCAAGTCCTACAGAGAATATTCCTGTGCTGAGGACTTGATCAGTACGTTAGTTTACCTTAGCAGCAGTGAGGTACTCAGCTCTTGGGCTGAGGAATTAATCTTACCAAAGGCTTTAAAATATTGTTAAAAATAAACCAGGATAACTTAAAACATCTTTTCAAGTGGCGGTTGTTAATCTGCTAGCCTCTGCATCTACTGTCCAGGCCTAATTGCCATGTATAACCTGATGATGAACTGGACTTATGAATGGTGCTGTGTCTGGATTAATTTGCAATTGCTAACCTCAATATTTGCAGGGAGTATTGCCCTGCTTACAGGGCTTGCTTTGTATTTTGTGGAGTTGTTAACATTGAGATGTCTTTATGTAATTGATACAGCAACATGCAGATGTGCCTACTTTTTTCTTCTTTTCCAATTTTTTTCTTTGTTGTTTTTCTGTGTTCTGACTATAGTAAAAGATTTGGCATGAACTGATGGTAAGTGAACTGTTGTTCGATTTTTCTGTATTTTCAACTGAATTTTGAGCTAATGAAAAGTAGTGGATGAACACCCCTGAAAGTGTGGGAAACATGCGTTGTTTTATTAACATGCCTAAACTCAGATCACCGTCATGAACATATTACTCCTAGCAATGTGGTTAGTGTCTGCAGCGTGGTTAGTGTCCAAGCCTTCTTAAGCCTTCTTTGCTTTGGTTGAGACTGCTAACAGTGGCTGTAAAAAATAATAGTATGAATTTTACTAGATGCTAAACCATCACATGATTGAAAACCTCGTTGTCATGGGGAACTTATCTGGCAGAGGGACAACACAGCAGGGCACAAGCAATCCAGGAGGTTTCTGAAGTGCGTTGAAGATAACTTCCTAACATTGGTGACCGAGAAGCCAATGACAAAGGGCAATCTGTTGGACCTCCTTACACTTACAAACAAGAAGGATCTGGTTGAGGATGTGAAGGCTGGGAGCAGCTTTGGCTACAGTGACCAATAGTGATGGAGTGCAAGATCCTGAGAAGAGGAAACAGGACAAATAGCAGGATCACACCCCTAGGCTTTGAGAGAGCAGACTTTGGCCTCTTCAGGAATCTACTTGGAACAATCCTAGGGGAGAACACCCTGGAGAGAAGAGAGCTGGTTGACTTTCAAGAATCACCTCTTCCTCCAAGCTCAAGAATGACCCAGTCCAACAAAATCAAGCAAATCCAACAAAATCAAGCAAAGATAGCAGGACACCTGCATGCATGAACAAGGAGCTCCTGAACAAACTCAAACATCAAATGGAAGCACACAAGAGTGCATTGGATTTACATGGCAGGATTTTGGCAGTGGGGGGTTGCAGGGCGGCCTCTGTGAAGAGAGGCTGAGGCTGCCCCATGCCAGACACAGACAGTTCCAGCCGGTTCCACACTGGACCCACTGCAGGACACAGATAAGCTCATCAGGGAAGCTGGTAGTGCCCCTGGGAAAACGTATTTAAGAAAGGGGCAAAATACTGCACAGGCGGTGAGGGAAAAAGGTGTGAGAAACAACCCTCACAATGAGAGAAGAAGGAGGGGGAGGCAGTGCCAGAGCAGACATTCCCCTGCAGCCCTTTGAGAGCCCATGGTGGAGCAGGCATCCACACTGCAGACCATGGAGAGGACCACCCTGGAGCAAGTGGATATTTCCTGAAGGAGCTGCAGCCCTTTGAGAGCCCACACAGGAGCAGGTTCTCCTAACAAGAACTGCAGCCCATGGAGAAGCTATGCTGGAGCAGGCTGATCCTGAAGAACTCAAGCCGATGGAAAGCACCCATGCTGGAAGAGTT
The DNA here is from genome assembly GCF_030867145.1 of Opisthocomus hoazin. Taxonomy (NCBI): domain Eukaryota; kingdom Metazoa; phylum Chordata; class Aves; order Opisthocomiformes; family Opisthocomidae; genus Opisthocomus; species Opisthocomus hoazin. The sequence goes on along the minus strand of NC_134414.1, from coordinate 25,091,972 downwards.
CTTGAAGGACTGAAGCCCATGGAAAGGACCCACTCTGGAGCAGCAGAAAAACGTGAGGAGGAAGGAGCAGCAGAGACAAACTGCAATGGACTGGTCAGAACTGCCACAACCTCCCACTCACCTGCATCACTTGGGCAGGGTGGGGTAGAAGAGTGGGGAATGAAGCTGAGCCCAGAAAAAAGGGAGGGGTGGGGGGAAGGTATTGTTTTAAATTGTCTTTGTTTTTCACTATCCAAACCTATTTTAACTGGAATAAATTGAATTCATCTCCCCTAAGTGGAGTCTGTTTTGCCCATGACAGTAACTGGTAAGTGATCTCCCTGTCTTTATCTTGACCTAGAAGTTTTTCCATCTTATTTTCTCCCCTTGTCATGTTAAAGAGAGGTAGTGAGAGAGTGGCTGGGTGGACATCTGTCAGCCAGCCAAGGTCAACACACTACCAAGAGGTAGACACTGTCCAAGCATGCAGGGATGGGGTTAGGAAAGGCAAAGCCCATTGGGAACTGAATCTAGTGAAGAACACAGAGGACAACAAAGAAGGCTTCAACAAGTGTAAAAGATGACTAGAGCTAATGTGAGCCTACTGCTGAATGTGACAGGGGACCTGTAGACAAAGGGCGAGGAAAACGCTGAGGTTACTCAGTGCTTTCTTCACCTTGGTCTTTACTGGTAATACCATCCTTCAGCAATCCCAGGCCCTGAGTGGGACCACATGGAGAAAGGCAGACTTCCTCTCAGCAAGGACCAGTTCAGGGAACATTTAAATGAAGCTGAATGCACAAGTCCATGTGACTTGATGAGATACACCTAAAAGGGTTGAGGGAGCTCACCGATGTCTTTGCAAGGCGAGTCATGATGATCTTTGAAAGGCTCTGGTGTTTAGGGGAGGTTTCTGAAGAAAGCAAATGTCTCTCCGATCTTCAAGAAAAGCAGCAAGGAGTATCTGGGGAAGTACAGGCTAATCAGCCTCAGCTCAGTACCCAGGAAGGAGGTGGATCAAATCTTCAGGGACGCCATTTCCAAACATATGAAGGACAAGAAAGTGATTTGGAGTAGTCAACACGGATTTACGAAGGTGAAATCATGCCTCATCAACTTGATAGCCTTCTACAACAAAATGACCAGCTCAGTGGACAAGGGGAGAGCAGTGGATTTTAGCAAGACTTTTGACATTGTCTCTGATAACACACTTGTAGACAAACTGATGAAGTACGGACTACATAATTGGATAGCTGCACTGCTTGGTTCTAAGACTTATATGATCAATGGCATGAAGTCCATCTGGAAGCCAGTCATTAGACGTGTACCTCAGACGTCAGTACTGGGGCCAATACTGTTTAAGATCTTCATTAATGATCTGGATGATGGGACAGAGTGCACCCTCAGGAAGTTTGCAGGGGATACAAAACAGGATGAGTACCTGATACACCAACTAAAGCATCTGATATATGATGACAGGCTGAAAGAGCTGGGACTGTTAATCCTGGAGAAGAGAATGCTCAGAGGGATCTTCTTAATGTGTATGAATAACCTGGTGGGAATGAAGGGGTAAAGAGGATAAAGAGGATGAAGCCAGACTCTTCTCAGTGGTATCCAGTAGAAAGACAAGAGGCAATGGGCACAAACTGAAATACAGGAAATTTCATTCAAGCAGCGGAAGAAATGTGTTTCATGATGACAGTGGTTAGACACTGGAACAGGCTGCCCAGAGAGGTTGTGGAGTCTCCATCCTTGGAGACTCCAAAAAAGTCTGAAACCTGACAGGACACAGCTCTGAGCAACCTGCTCTAGCTGACACTGCTTTAAGCAGGGGCTTAGACTAGATGATCTCCAGAGGCGGCCTTTCTGCAAGGGGGATTGGACTGAATGATCTCCAGAGGTCCCTTTCAACTTCAACCCAGCAGGTACTCATGTCTAACATATAACTCTGCTAGACTTCACCCAGTTGGGCATGTGTTCAGTTTCTGTGCTTAGGTCTTAGTAAGTCAGATATTTATAATCCTCTTGGTAGTGATCTGAAACCTCTTTGTCACAATTTCAGATCATAAAAATCGTTTTGGGACAAAGAATGTACTTTCCATTGAGATGTATTTGCCCCATTTCTGTTTTGACTTGTGTAGGTAACATAAGCCCTTAAAATCCCACTGATTTTTGAAAAATATGCTTTCGTAGTTTATAGTGCAAACCTGGATACAACAGCATAGAATGGAAGTAATACAGTACAGTATTGCATCTCTAAACATGAGGTCATTAGGCCTGGGTCGTTCTGATTTCCTGGTAATTTTGAACTAGGCTGTTCTGACTGGCTGATTACTGCCCTTCTGAAGGTTTCTTTTGCTGTTTTGGTTGCTTCTGTCCTAATCAATTCTGGAGATTTACATTAAATAAATTTTTTATACAAGCTTGCTCTGTTGATTATTCTTTGTTCTGGAGATTATTCTCCATGATATTCTTCACCAAAAACTGAACACTGCTTTTGTATTTTGACTATTTCACATTTTGGATGTCAGCATCTCAAATCATCAGATCGAAATCTGAAATACCTAAAATTTAAAGGAAATTTCTGGAAAAAAAATGAAAATACTGTAACAGGCTTCGTACACATGAAAGGTTTAACTTCATCAAGTTTGTAAAGTACTTGGAGATTCTGAGATTGCAGGTACAATTCAGATACAAATATAATGACCTGTTGTCCTCTAAGCAGGACATTTCAGTTACTGAGTTGCCAAAACTGGCCTGGACTTTGCTGCTAGTCTTGCCAGAAAGTTAAGTGTTGTATAGCTCTCTGAACTTCATTCTGTCTTCTACAACAGCATTTGATATCCTAAGCACAGGCAAGCTTTCGTGGGCAGGAATACCAGAAACTGCAAGAAAAGGCATTTATCACATTTGTGTCTTTGTTGATACTTATTTTTATTTTTCCTGTGTGATCTGAATCCCAGTCCTACTTTTTGCATTTGTGAAGCACCTGGAGATCGACCTGTGCCATGGAGTATTATTTGCATTTCAGCTTCCCCTAAAATTTCAAACCACAAAGCAAGATGTGGTATTTTCTTCACCTCCTCCCCATCCCACGACCGTGACCAAAAATCAACATTCATATGACAACATCCTAGATGAGCACCCTGGTGAGTCATTTGAGATGAAGAAAATTACTTGGACTTAGCCTTTCTGGTAACCTTTACTTAAAGCTTAATAGAAGCAGAGGAAAGTCCCCTTAACATCAGTGGACCTTGTATCTGACTTGAAAGGCTCAAAATGGTAAAAGCCCAGCCTTGCATGAGAAGAGTATGTCAGTGAGGAGCTTGGTTTCTCCTTTTCACTGAAGGCTTCGAGCATGAGTCAGACACTGGGGAGTTGTAGTTCTGCCTTTATACTCTCATATAGTTAATTTTCTTGGTACTGAGCTTCCAGCAGAGCTTTCAGCTAAAATGAATGTAACTAATAATTGGGAATTCAATAAAGTCTGATTTGCAAATTATTGCATGAGACATACATGAAGCCTCATACTTCATTATAAATTATTAATTAGGTTTTGACAATTATCATGGATGTGTAAATCTATTATTAAGGAAATCTGTTGGCATTTCTACTTTTAAGAAATGAATGTAATATTGCCATTAAAAATTCTCCTTGTGATTATTCACAGAATAACTCGGAGAAATGTAAGACAGAAATTAATTTCTGTTTGAATTAGCATTCTCGTGTATGCATGATTGCAGTTATTCTCCACGTCTTGCTACTCTAACCCAGAAGAAAATGGCAGTTGGAAGTTTCTGTTTCTTCTAGGGAGGAAAAGAGAAGATCGAATCACATTCTAGCAGACCTTCTGTTATACATTATTTTGTCTTCATAGGGATGTATAGGAGGGAGCTGTACAGGTCATTGTGACTGGAGAGCACAAAGCCAGGAGCATTCTACATTTCTGTACGTGATGCGGGATAAATGGGGTCTCTGGTGGAGTGCAGTTGTACACCAGGCAGCAAAAGCTGGGAAGCGCAGGTCCCATCTCTGTGGCAGGTGTGTACCTGGTTTTCCACACTGTGGTGTTGTGCTGCCGGGATAACTCAGCTCCCCTCCTGCAGTGCCTTCTGCACACCCAGTTAGCTTCCTCTGGCGCTTTGCAGCTCTCCAAGTCATAATTATACCTTTGATTTCTGCCTCTTTCATTTGTTACAGTAAATGACCAGGTATGACCAGGTATTATTTTGGCATTTGGTCCTGCTGCTGACACCTGCAAATACTGGAGCTGGGTGTAAAGTTTTGAGGTTCATTGTTGTTTTCATTTTTGCGGATGTGTAATTAGCATGTGCCATTCTGGGTCATTCGTTTTGTCCACGCTGTCAGGTGCAGCTTGCTCAGGGTAGATTCCAGCTGATAATAACCAACTCACAGTTTGCACAATATTTAACTAGAAGTCTTTGGTTGAAACTTTTGGTTATTTCTGCCTTGGCTGCTTAATTTTACTTTCACCAGAACACTCCTCAAACCTTTGCTTTCATATGGTAAATATCTAGAAATGCTGCATATGAGACTATTCAGCACAAAGATTTTAATGAAACGCGCCTGTAAATATGCTTGCTTCTCTGTCGTTACAGTTATTTTAAGTGTATGTTTAACTTGCTGATTTCACACACCGCTGTGCAGCTGTTTGTTATATATTAACTTAAGACTCGATCCCACAAGGCAGTGACTGCTTCTGGATCACGCCAAGTCCCTTTCCTTCCCAGCAGCGTTTAAGGGCTTACAGAGTGCTCAGCACCTTGCAGGACTGAGCCCTTAATCTGGGCAACAACGGGCTCTTTCAAAAACCAAACAGGTTTTCTGGAACAAGGTTCATACTGTAAATGGGCAATATTTTATGCAATGGATTTTCATACATTTAGATCAAATCTTTTCCAGAACAACAGATCTCATAGTTAATGGCTGCTGGAAGACACAAACATTTAGGTATGTATGGTGGTAATTACATTTTACTATTATGGCTTTATTAGTTGTTCCAGTTAAGTGCAAAACCATGACTGAGACTAATACTTAATCTTTTGTGTGTTGGCTGCAGCGTGCTTTGCCCCTCTGCTAAAGCATATGTGCATTCTTAGAGCTGCAGAAAATCTGTGCAATCTAGCAAAGCCATTTGGGCATTACTCATCGCTGCGCTCATGCACTGCGCAACGGGGCGCTTTGTGCGCTGCGGCTTCAGGGGGATCCCGCCAGCAGTGGCATCGGGGGGCAGATTCCCCGCATCACCCCAGCTCTCGGGAGCCACCTCGGGCAGAAGCCACCCAGCCGCAGAGCCGAGCTGCTGGCGCTGCCTGTGTCAGTGCGCTGTCACCGATGGCACTGGGCTGCAGCCCAGTCCGTCCCGCGGGCCAGGCACTTGGAAAGGTAGGCTTTACCAAAGGGTACTCAGCCCATCCATTGCTTACATTTTGGGAAGCCAGGAGAAATACTGACTGGCCAAATGTATCCTAGTGAGACCAAGAGGTGGTGTAGCCTGTGCAAACTACAGTAGTAATTATTACTCTTTCTCTGAAGCTTGTTTCAGGAGGAGAGTCTGGCATTGGTGTGTTGCAAATTCAGATGGCTTTGGCACAGAAAAAGTGCTGTAACATGCTGCTTCTAGAGTTATTCTCACTGTTTTGTGTGCAGAGGAAGACCATAATCTTCCATGGTTTGCAAGGAAAAAAGGCAGGACCTGAAACCTTTAAGTAACGGGGTTTAATTCCATCCACCAGCAAGGAAAATTACTTCCAAAAGGCAGCCCCTGCCTGCCCTGTTCAAGACCCTGCCATGCTGGGCAAGCAAGGAGGTGCTCTTTGATTTCAGTCCTGGTGTCACCTGCGAATAGTAGTAATGAGGAACTAAAAGCTAAACCTGAATTTTGCTTTCAGACTTCTACTTAAGGTTAGCCAAAGACCAAGGCACAGTTTTGTTCTAGGGACTGCTGGAGGAATCTCACTTTAATTCAAATACACCTGTGTGTTAATAACTGTGTCTTTTAAAAATAAACAATTACACAGCTGGCCTTTGCCCTCACTCCAACAAGTTAACTACCAGTTGCGCACACATTTACATGTGGATTATCGCGAGACTGGTGTGATTTGAAGCATGCAATAGCAGAGAATCCCACCAGTCAAATGTTGGCAAGATCACAGCTCTAGCGGTGTATTCTAACTGAAATCAGGGTATGGAACTGGCACATAAGTGGAGTGTGGATCAAGCAACTTGCTGACCGGCAGTTTTCTCAGAGTAATGGCCGTCAAGTTGGCTGTATTGCTTTTCTGGGGAAGAAGCAAAAAACCCAAACAGAACTGAGCTTTTCAGAGTCTTGAGTAAATGAGAGAGGTTTCTGTGTACCTTTAAGCACAATTAGCTAAGTTAGCCACACTAAGAACTTAAGAGCTGTTTACCCATTAAAAGAAAGTGTGGAAATAGGTAGAAGTTTATGGGAACATAAGTGGACTGCTGATGCCAGCAAAGTATTTTCCAAAACTTTCGGTGTAGGATGAAGGCACCACGTGATCCCATGTAAGAATACTGCAGCAGAAAGTGGTCACAAGTACTCAATATCCTCCCTGGGAAAATAGCTCCTGGTTTAGGGGAAATGAGGTTGGGGCTGGTTGTATGCTAATTCCCTTTCATCACTACGTGTTAGCAAAGCTGTTTAATACTGCTGTAAAGCCTGGATTTCACTCTCCTCTCACTTAATACCAGGTTAAAGCTGGAATAATAATGTCTCAAAAGCTTAGAGGTTCCAGTAAAATGAGATTTGGCTAAAAATTGCATGTTGGTTTCTACTAGTAACAGTGTTGTAGCTAAGCAATGAGAGAAGTAAGACTGGTGAGAAAAGAGACTAGGCTTCATTAGGATATTGAATGATTTAGTAGAAGTTGCTGTGTCTTATTGGAAACCTTAGGAAGGGTTTATTTCTCTGGAGAGCCTGAACTCCCTCTGTCCCCCTTTTTTTAGACTTCAGAACAATGCAAAATGTAATAGTCAATTCTGAATCATTTCCAAGTGTTTGTATGATGCATTTTGCTTAAGTGTTGGAAAATCAAGATACAGAATATTGTGCATGGAGCAGGATGGATGTTATTTCAGTGTTTCTCAGGCAGGAATACGTGTAACTCTGAGGGCTGAACACGGAACGGGAGCTGTTTATCTGATGAATGATAGCAGGATTTCTGATAAATTAAGCATCTTCTCTTGGCCGGGTACAGTGAATTGTAAAGCTGATACTACAGTCAGCTGAAATTGGCTTGTTATCAAGGTGCACCTCTGACTCTTTGGTTAAAACAATTATTGTGGAATGTATTTGAGGCTCTTCAGGACTTTCAGAGTTAAAGCTTTCATGTAAATCTTGTCCCTGCTCGGAAAATTACCAGCTGCTGACAGGGGGTGTCACCAGTGGCTCAGCCGAACATATGCTGCATATGGCGGGGCTGCAAGCGCGGCCAGCGAGGCCCCGGCCCCTGCTGCCCCAGAGACTGGTGAGAACAGGTTTTAAACCAACTGATTTCAGCAGAACGCTAAAGGTCAGGCTCTGCACGTTGTTTGTCCTACCAATGAGACTGAATAACTAATAAGGAATAGACTGGCCTGCCAAAATTTTTGCTGTGTCAGAAAAAGAATTAGACGGCTTCTTTGCAAAGTGATTTTATGAACGGTAGTTTTTGAGGTATAGAGCACTCCCAGTGTCCTTGCACTGAGACTATATTGCATTATTTTTGTGGTGAAGCTGGAGTTGAAACTGAATCAGAGCTTGAAGGTAAAGCAGACTAAGACCACTGTTTGCCTTAATGACTGATTTTAATCTCTGAATTTGGCACAACAGCACTGCATAAGAAATTCAATTAAGCATTTTCTGGAGAAAGTATTTTCCTGCTTTTTTGGAGAACACACTTAAAAATATTTCCTGTTTGGGATGTTGCCACAGAATTTGTGTTTCTTTGTGTCTCTTTTGGCTGCAGACACCCACCCAGCACCACCACCAGCGCAGCCACCTCACACCCACACATCCCACACCCCACGGCTTTGAAACACAACACGCGGGGAATAAGCTGAGGGCGCTTCCACATTCCCCCAGCCCTTTTCAATCCACAGCACTCCTGAGCAGCTCCTGAGACAAATTCCAAGTCTGGAGCTGTTTCAGGAGTCCCGTTGCTTGTGGAAGGAGGAGTTTCCACTCGCTCTCCTCCGCTTTCCTCCCTGCCCTTGGATGCTTCCTTCCACCTCCTGCCCAGCAACAGCTCTGGTGCAGCGGGGGGACCTGGTTCAACTCACAGCATGGCAGGAAGAAGCAGAAGGGTGGCGTCTCTCCTTCTGGGTGGTGGCATGCTCTTAGGTTGGCTCTAGCCATCACTTCTACCTTCATCTGTAGAGACCAGGTAGATGAAGGAGATGATGTGAACAGCAGCAGGAGGTCTGTGGAGAGCGACAGCATCTCAGGGGTAGTGTGTGGCAACAGGAGGGAGTAAAGCAGCTGTTCCAGTCCTAGCACAGAAAGTTTGTTGAAATCGTGTCATGAAAAGCAAGAGGTGGGAAGAGATTTAGTATTGCTTAGACAAAAGACAACCCTAGGACAGAGTTGGTGCAAACTGCCTCCGTTTCATACTGGAGCTGGAAACATGGCTCACATCTCCAGCTTAGTGTTTTAATTATGTACCCCAGCGTGTTGAGGGAATGGCTGCTGAGGTTTTTCTCATTAGATTTTCTTAACCTAAATTTTCACCAGGTCTTTTTAAAAAGGACAGTGTGACTGACAGAAACAGAGGCATTCATTTTACTGTTTGCAATGTTTAGGCAAAGAGAGCTCACCAATGTAAATTAACTTCTCTAGCAAGGAATCTTTCAGGTTCAGAGCTACCCTGTGCTCTCACAAGACATAAATTATTAGTCAGATCTGCAAACTCCCATTTAGAAGATTAATGGACCATCATCAAAATAGGCAATTCAGTCTTGAAACAGCCACTTTAGTCTGAACTCCTTTCAAAAAACTGGACTTTAGGGTTTGTCCTCTCCATGGGTAGATAATGGATTATCTTCTCATGTGTACACTTTTTATAGCTCTCATCACCATAAGCATCAAAGTGCCAGAGAAGCATTGATGGATTTGTCCTTGCAGGCCCATAGGTTATAAGGTACTACTCCTATCATCACTTGTTTTACACATATGGCACTTAAGCTGACAAAAGTATGCTGCATGGCCAAGGTCAGAGAGAAACAAAATCCAGAATCCCTCTTCCCAGGCCTCAGCAATAAGGATATCTTTGCTGCCTTAGATGGGGGTTTCATCTTTTTCAGATTATTTACTGTTACTTTCAGGGTTGGTAAAATCTAGAGTTGTTTAACCTCTACTCACAGCAATATGTGTGTATGAGCCTTAAGGGTCTTTTAGGGCACTGGTTTCAGTCTCCCTTATTTCAGACAATTGTGCTATTTGGTACCTTAGATATACAGAACTCATGCCACCTCAGGCTAAATAATTTAGGTTTTCTTCTATACTGTTCTAATAGGAAGACAGTTGCACGATTCCAGTGTTCTGATCTTTAACAATATTCCTCTGATTTCCCACCAAAGTATGACTAACTTGTGCAGCTGCAGTACCTTTTAGAGGCAGTCAATAGGCATTATATGCATTGCTACCTAGAAACAATTATAATATTACAAATAACATCACGCTGCAAGAGATTTACTTGATTATCCCACTGATAAAAGACCTGATTTACTATGTATGGCTGTTTTTAACAGGACCAGTAAGCTAGCCCAAAATTTATAAATTTGTAAGTGTCTGATTCCATATCTAGACAAATAACTTTTTCAGTGAGCAGTATTGTATCTGCATCTTTAAATTCAGGTAACTTCTTTTCCTGCCAAAATAGACAGTTTGCTTAAATTTGATCATCCACATTTTGAAAAAATACTCTTGATTTTAGTGTTAATAAAGCAGGAGGTAGGTAGTTACTACAACACCAGAGAAAGAGAGGGACGACTATTAGTTAAAGGCTTATCATTGCTTTGAATTTTTCAGGCAGGCTAAATTCGGAGCACACATTTTGTTGAAAAGAACCAGTACATAAATGTTGTTGTAGCACTTCATTGGTATCCACTTTGTTCAAATTGTTTTTTTCTAGCTTTTCCGTTCCACAGGATTTTTGAGAGAGTAAATTCAAACAAAAAGTAGAAGTTATTTACAAACTAGAGGTAGGATTAGCAAGATTTCTTTTGGGTTTTTTCAAAAAAAGAAAGAGAAACATGATGGAGATGGTAATTCAACCTTCTGGCACAAGAAATGTGCCCATGAATGTTAATTTAGTTCAGACTGTAACAAAGACAGCAAGTTTGCCATTGTATAAAGAGACTAAACAAAGAAAAGTATTGATACTCACCGAAAAAAAACCTGTGTGGTTCTTAAAGCATGTGAATCACAACCGCCTAGAGGCCTCCACAGAGTAACAACAAACCCTGATGCCTCCCCCACAAATGCTACCTCTCCTTTTTTTAATCGTAGTGAGATATTTGCTGTTCTGACCTTATAAACATATCAAAAGCTGTAATTGTTCAGGGCTTTTTGCCCTAGCCAGCATGGAGTTAACTCAGGTGCACAGCTGCACTATCACCAGTTGGCTATTTCTGTTGCATCACGCTGGGCCAATCGTTCTGCTGAGACCTGTTATTTTATTATAATAGGCATCAGAAGCAAGCTGATCGTATATAACGTCACATAATTTCTACTGATTTAGAATCATTCCTAATGAAGTCCACTACCTGCTTCACTTTTAGAGCATTTCCATCTTTTCTAATATCTGATGGACACAGTCCCTCTGCGGTGTTGCTGTATCCCTGCTCCCTTCAGCACAGCTGAATGATTTAAGCAAGGGTTGAGTGCGCTTGTGCTTCCTTGCAAAGCCCAGGGAGAAACACCATCGCTCTGAAAGCAAACGAACGCACGCACAGCCCCTTGCTACGGCTCACACGCAAAAATGAATGACATGTGCCAGATCCTCATGGTCACTCCAGCCCCTGGCCCGAGCGGTGCAAATCCCACTGCAGGTGGTCCTCAGCTCTCAAACTCCTCAAGGCCCTTTCTCTATGTATTTATTCTTCCATTGATTTATTTTGCCCTCCTGGTTGCATAACAAGGCACCTTCATATCATCAGGTAATTTTGGAAGGACAGTTTTGAATAGAGAGGACAGGATGGCAGGGTAATTAAGTAGGTGGGGAGAGGAAGGTTGATAAAGAAGAGTTCTTAATAGTCACTTTTACATGCTATTATTTTGAGCAAGGAAAATAAATACAGATGGCTGTAGTGCCATCAGACGCTGCAGCGAGGGGTGTGACATAGGAAGAGATGGCAGGTAGAGCAGAGAAGGATGAGAAAGCAAATGGCTGCAGAGTGGGACAATCCCAGCTCTTTTTCTGAGACTGTACCTTTTCCTCCCACCTGGTCCATATCACTTTAATGTACATCCATCTAACAGATAATCTAATATAACTTTTTTCAAGAAAAAGTAAAAACAAAAAATATAAGGTATAGAAAAAAAAATTTTTTTACTAAACTGTTTTTCTTCTTATTTCTGTCTACATCCCCATGGTCCTTTTCCTTCCTACTTCTTGTGAGACACAAAATAAAGGTGGAATTCAGCTTTCGTAATTGGTAACTGGAAGTCTTCTTTATGTTTCAACACAATGATCTGTTTATTGGAAACTGCTCTTCTGTAGTACCAGCCATCTCTTCATGTCATGCTGTCTGAATAAAGCCTCTTGAGGATGGGGAGAAAGAATAGCATCGCAGTCGGACCCCGTGGGGTTATAAATAGCATTCTAGCAGCCTGAAAGGCTGAAGCCATCATTAAGTTGCATGCAGCTGTAGTGGTGTAGGTGGGTGAGTAAGAGCAACTCGGAGATGGGATAATGGTAACCTGGTACACAAGGGTCATTTTTCATTGATGGCGTGACTCCATCGGGCTATTGTGTTCTCCCTAAATTAGGTCTCTGTGTTTAACAGAGCCGAGCAAGCTCAGCGAAGCAACCTCAGCAAAGCACATGTAAAAGAAGATTAGAGGGAAAACCAGTTTGTTGTGCGTTGTGATTTAGACCAAATTGTGATAAACTTTTCTCACTTGGGTCAGTAATTGCCTTGAGCAGCAGCAAAGCAAATGCAACAGGAACTGGCCTTTCGAAAGCAGCATACCGGCTTCCTACATAAGCGCAACAATGACTTTCACTGGGCAAATTAAGAAGTTAACACAGCAATTTAACCCAAGCTGCCCTTTGAGTGTTTTCCTTAGCAACATGATTCATTTTCAGTGCCAAGACAACAAAGGTCCTGGATTTGGAAAATCCCTTTTAATTTATTATTGCTAATTTGGTTGCAGATGTACACAAATAGAAAAGTCCCACATTAATTTCACGGACTTTCTCTATAACACAGATGAAAATAATTAGCAGCCCATGTTAGTCTGAGCGTGCATACACAAACATACCACTCTTCCCTCATTTCTAAACTGAACAAACTGAAATCTTAATGCTGCTCCCAACGAAGTCGGTGGGGGAGTTGCCTTTAACTTCAGTAGATATATGACTCGGATGAATTCCCCCTGTGGGACCTGTCAGTGTGTAAAGATTCCTCGGAGGTTAATTGCTTGCAGAAGAGTCTTTGCCTGGGATGTTAAAGGAAGGTGCAAATTGCAGAACTGGAGCATTAGCTGTGTACTGCAGCCTGGAAAAGACACTGTCATTTAAAGCAAAGGGATCTCTTACTTCAATAATCTTGCATCTTAATAATTAAATTTGGTCGCTCATTAATTTAGAGTATGTATTGGAGAGTTTCTTCCTTTGCCATCTTGCCCAACAGCTGTTGAAGTAGGGCAAATGCTTTTATGTTTTTCTGAAATTATTCTTTTTGGCTCTTTTTTGTACTCCCTTTGAAGAATACCTTTTAAAAAAAATCACTACTTCAAAATAGACTTTTAGAAAGTATTTATAAAAGAACCATGAAAGAAATAACAGAGTTGTAGGAGTGGAAGAGAGGATTTCTAAACTAAGTTGAAAGAATGCTTCTCATTCAGACTTTTCAGATTTAAGTGAGTGACTTTATTACACAAATGTGCCCTTTGCCATTCCGAGAGAGCTAAGCGATATGTCACTACCTTTTAAAAGCTGGATGGGGGTGTTCCTCCATCATTAAAACTCTATATTCTTTCTCCCATGTCACATTTTTTGTAATCCTTTCCCACCTGTATTACACTTGGAATAATCCTTCTCATTCCTTGTCACATGCGCATTAAACCTCTTTCAAGTTAGAGACTTTGAGCTTCTCAAACAAGCATTTCATTTTTGTTGCGGTGTGATGACTAGTGTGATGACCATTGTCAAATCACTATTAAAAATCTCATGCATATACCAATATAGAATTTATTCTTGGAGGAGTTCTCTTCATAATTTACTGTACTTGGTCAACCATAACATGTAATGCCGTGCTGCCTCTCGGTTCACTGCAGCCTTTGTTACTCATCTGGAGTCAAACTACTAGCCTGTAAAAAACACAGTATGTAGCTCAGTTTTTCAGAAATACCTATGAAAGTGCTATGAATTTGTTCTCATGTACACCTTTTCAAGCATTCTCAGTGGCAAATAGTATTAATCCTCTCAAGAAACGAAAAAGCTAGAAAAATAGCCAGGAATGCTACTTCAAAAGCACATTTTTTTAAACGGAAATTTGGATGACATTTTGTTTTATTAGGATTGTAGAAAAACCTTTTATATAGGAAGGACTAATCTACTGAAGCTTTGGTTTGTAACTTTGAGGAAACATTTTGGCTTGTTTTTCTACAAATATTGTGAGAAACTGGAAAGCATTCCAGTTTATAGTCAGAAGAGCAATTCACCTTCTTTCTCATGGCGGTCCTGCTGATAAATTTTGCCTTGCGTCATTTTACTAAACCTTGGTGTGATGGCACCTGAATACTATATACACTTCCTGGCCTCTAAAAAAATAATAATTCAGATTAAGACACGATTTGGGTAATTGTTGGTCTCCAGCCCAGGAAGTTAATCCTGTTCTCAGACAGACTCTTCAGTGTGCTGCACCCGTGCTTCGCTAAATAGTATGCGCGTGTGGAAGGACGGACTCTGACTCAGCAAAGCTGAAGGAGTTAGAAGAAGGTTTGAACATGCTACCAGAAGATTATCTATGACAAACAAGTCTGGAAGGTTAAAACTAGAGTATTTACTTTTAGAAATTTGACAAATGTCAAACAGACTAAATACCGTTACCTCTTTAATTGCAATTTTCTAGGTATTTCCTTTATTAAATGTAGTGACATTCAAGGAATACAACATAAAATTTCTTAGCTAATTACCTAAAGTGAGCTTTTTAGCGTGACTGTTTAAGGAAGTTCTTGCGAGCATGTTGTTCCTTTGTCGATACCTTCTCGTGTTATTTCTGTCTCCTCAGGCAGTTTTTAACCTGCTGATGAGCTTCAAATATATTTAAAAGTAGGGTTCAGATCGCAAACTTATCAGACTTTCTTAAGTTTCAGAAACACTGTTGGCTGGATAAAGGACAGACCCAAATTAGTGGCTCAGTTCAGCTGAATAATTTTTTCTGCTTTGTGTTTTTGTCCAGCTGGTAGATACAGGACACAGGAGGAGCTGGGGTTCCCTTCTCTGAGGGGGGTTGTGGATCAAAAAGGGTATTGAAAATGAATGTGATGGATATAGCTGGGATATTTATGGAAAGGAATGTGCAGGAACATAGGAACATAAATCCATTGAAATCCAAGTTTGACTAGGTAGAATTTTTTAAGCAACCAGCACAAACCCCTAGAGATACCAGGGAGGCTCTGAGATAAGTTTACAAAACCTGTTGAAAGGGTTTTTAAAGTTAACTCTGATAACGTTTCATGTCTCATATAAATGAAATAGTATTTCTCTTGATGATGCTGCTGAAGTCATCCTCTTGGCCATTTCAGCGCCTTCACTGAGTCCTCCGCCACAGACTTTCTTTTCCCACGGTCTGAAGCAGATAATTCTTGTCTGCACTGACTTGAGAACTTCCCCCAGATAGTCCCAAGCTAACGTAGACCACCAGCCATGGTCCACACGGACCCTCTCCATACCGTGTCAGCGTTTCCAGTCCTACTCTCCATTTCCCCTTTGCTTCCCGTGCCCAGCGCTGTAAAGCAAACACTTCACTGCCTCATTTGAGTCCTTCTTCAAAACTCACTCCTCCCACAGGTCGTACCGCAAAGCTGAGGCCAGCAGGACCTGGGTTGGTGGCAGGCTGTGCCTGCTGCTGCTGGCTGCCAAAGCATCCTGTAGTCAATCCCAGAGTTATTTGCTACCTCATTTGACCTACATCCCTTAAGCCCATTTGTTTGCCTCATCCCCTAACTACACCTTGCCTTTGAGAGCATGTTACTGCTCTCCAGAGAAGTAATTACAGCGCGTACTGTCACACCAGTCTCGGAGGAGAGACAGTGGGGCTGCTGGCCTTGGTTATCTCTTCAGGGTGTCTGTTCTGCCGTGCACTCTGCGTTGCTCCATTTACATTGTGGCTTTACCTGAGATACATTGAAATTGTTATAGTTAAGCCTACAACTCGGGTCCAAGAGTAGAAATAGTCTTAGACAATGAACTGTCTGGGCAAGGATTAGCAGTTGTTATGTGTCTTTGTCAGGAGTCACGACATGGGGCTGTAAGGCATTTGTCTCACAAAACCTTCCTTCTAGTATACGAGCACTGTTCAGACTGTGCATGAAATGTTCTTGCCGCTAACTCTGACAAACAGGGGCAAACCAAAAGGTCCAGGGTTGGGACAGAAAGAGCCTGGGGACCAAGTGTAAGCATCTGAAAGAGCATGTGCAGATTGGCAAGAACTTCTTTTCCAGCATTTCTGTCTTTAAGCTTAATAAAGCAAACCACTCTTAGGAAAATATGCTGATTTGTTCACTGGTAAGAAATTTGTGTTTGGCACCACAAACACAATGGGGCCCCAGTCCAGTTTAAATACTACATAAAAATATTTTTATGTTACAGATTGTTTTGTTATAAAATAAGCAACTAAATATGCTTTGCTGGGGTGAAAAAGTGACAGTGATCTGAGGCTTTTCCCAAATGCTTTGGGGTTACTCGGAGGATCAGTTGCCCCGTGTAAGGAAGCGGACTATTTAACCCGCAGATTACAGCTGGGAGAACCAACTGGTGTTTGAGCCGGGGTGAGAGCCGGGGCATGTGTTGGCCAACGGGCCGTGCTACCCGGCCGGACCGCGCAGGGCCTGTGCCCGGGGCAAAGGGCGGGGGTGAGCAGGGCACACGCACCCGGAGATGCACAGCGAGTGGTGAGGCCAGGCGGGGATGGCACCGGTGGCATTTTTAAGGTACTAAACGCGATCATAGAATTGTACAATCACTAAGCTCGGCAAAGACCTCTAAGATTATCAGGTCCAGCCATCAACCCAGCACCACCATGCCTGCTAAACCATGCCCTGAACTGCCACATCTACACGTATTTCGAACACCTCCAGCGATGGGGACTCCACCACCTCGCTGGGCAGCCTGTTCCAATGCTTTACAACTCTTTCAGTAAAGAAATCTTTCCTAATATCCAACCTAAACCTCCCTTGATGCAACTTGAGGTCATTTCCTCTCGTCCTACCGCTAGTCACTTGGGAGAAGAGACCAACACCCGCCTCACCACACCCTCCTGTCAGGTAGTTGCAGAGAGCGATAAGGTCCCTCCTCAGCCTCCTCTTCTCCAGACTAAACAGCCCCAGCTCCCTCAGCCACTCCTCGTCATACTCGTTCTCCAGACCCTTCACCAGCCTCGCTGCCCTTCTCTGGACACTCTCCAGCCCCTCAGTGTCCTCCAGCCCCTCACTGTCCTCCTCGTCCTTCCCCCTCGCGTGGCCGGGGGACACGCCGCCGCACTCGGCCGACGGCGGGGGCTCGGGAAGGAGCAGACTCTGCCTTGGGGGGTTGGGGGGGGGCACCGTGGCCGGGGGCCGCCTGAGGCGCCGGAGCTTCCCGCCCAGCCCCGCCCCTCCCCGCCGGGCCCCCGCCCCCGCCCCGCTGCGGCGGGCGCTGCCATAGCGATGCGGGCGCGGGCGGCGGCGGGAACGGGCGGCGGCGGGGTGGCGGTCCCGCGGCTCCCCTCAGGTAAGGGTGCTGCTCGGCGGGCCGCCGGCCGGCAGCGCGGCGGGGAGGCGGCCGCTTGAACGCCGCTTCGCTCTGTCTGCTCGCTTGCCTCTCTGCCCGCTCAGGTGCGGCTGCTCCCAGAGCCGCTCTTCCCTGGGAATTTCTCTGCACAGAGCAGCGTCTTCGTCTCGTGATTGGGATTTTTTTGGGGTTTTTTTTTTGGTTTTTTTTGGTTTTTTTTTTTTCGCCGCGTGGAGATCTGCGAGCGGCAGAAGGGCCCCTGGGCAGGCCGAGGTGTCGGTGAAACACGAGCAAGTCCCTGTACCCGCAGAGGGACGGGGGCTCACAGAACCCGCCTTGGGG
This sequence comes from Opisthocomus hoazin, assembly GCF_030867145.1. Classification (NCBI taxonomy): domain Eukaryota; kingdom Metazoa; phylum Chordata; class Aves; order Opisthocomiformes; family Opisthocomidae; genus Opisthocomus; species Opisthocomus hoazin. The sequence goes on along the minus strand of NC_134414.1, from coordinate 25,074,468 downwards.
TGCGCTGGGGGGGCAGCAGCCGCGAAGGCCGTGCGCGGCGGCTCCGGGACTCCGCGCTCTGCGGGGCTGCCGGCGCCTGCCCCGGCGGGGTCTGCCGCCGCCGCTCCCCGGGCCCCGCCCGCCGCAGCCTGGCCGCGATGGAGAGCCCCGACCGGCTCCTGGGTCCGCTGCGGGGGCTCCGCCGCCGCCTGCCAGGGGCCGCCCCCCGCTTCCCTGTGGGAAGGAGACAAAGCAGGGACCGGGGCTGCCGCTCCCCCTCTGCAGGGTCTCCCTCGGAATCCCCCTCCCCCCCGGGCAGTGGCAGGTTTGTGAAGACCCCGCTGGCCCTTGCAGAGAGAACCGCGCCGCGGGCTGTGCTTTGAAGGCGGTGCCAGCTTCGGACTGGGCACCCCGGGGGGCCGTGGGCGTTGTGTGGCATGGCGGTGCCAGTACCTGCCTGCCCGGGCAGGGGAGGCGCGGCCGGGGGACCCACACGGCTTTCCCGTGCACCGGAGCAGGGTTTGGGCTGCTCAGCGCGGGGGGAGATCCCTTGGACAGCACGTCCCCGTCAGAGAGGCTCTGGTCACTGCCAAACTCAAGTTTTCATCGTGCTGCGATGACAGCATGGGTCAGCTTCTGGCTGTGTGTGCTTCTGAATCTCTCTTTCTTTGGCTAGGTGAAAATACTTTGCTGTGCACTTGAGGCAACCCTTATGTTTACCTGCTAGGGGACAGACAAGGCAGTCGAGCGTCACGCAACCTCCTGACAGCAGCACGTGTAGGAAAAAAGATGTGTGTTTTCCTCTTTGGGGACCGTTTGGGGATTGGGTGGCACTTTATGGGCACGCTCGGGTTTTTTTTGGATCAAAACTTCTCTCGTGTGCCTTGGGGCTCAGTGCTGAGCGCTGTGAGGAGGAAGGCTAGATTGCTGTTGTTGGGGGTTTCTCTTAAGTGTGTATTGTATTTAGGTGTAAGGTAGGTGTGGCTGTCATACTGAATTTTTTAGCTTATTAAGCATTAGAGAAGCAGGTACGTATTGAAATTATTCTGGTCTGTTAAATTGCTAATGAATGCAGTTATACTTTGAGGGAGTTATGAATGGCTTTTCACCACTGCAACACACCTTTGCTGGGTGAAAAACACCTCCTTCGTTTTGTGCGCATCTTTTATGTCCTACTGTGGGGCTCAAACTTCTTTTAGCTGGGGACTTTGTAAAGAAATTTGTCTAACGGTTGCTTTTGTTTTCCTGGCGCAGGCGGTGCAGCCTGAGGAACCGAGCTCACCCGGTCGATGTGAGAGCAAGGCAAACCAGGGTGCAGCGGATGAAGGAGAGACAGCGAGGTCAGCTGGTGGGGACAGCAGTGCCGCTCTGAGCTACCCCAGCCTCCGTCTCCATGCGTACGGCATCGAGAGCATGACAACGTTTCCCAATGGCTGTGGAAATGGCACCACCGTTACTTGTATAGTTATGGATAATAAAGAGCCCCAAAACCAGACTACATGTGTCAGTCGTGATGGGGGATACAGCACCAGCAACAGCCATGAGGAGGAGAATCAAGAGGATAAGCTCAGCCCTTCCAAAATCATGCGCTTTTTCACCACCCCTCGGAAACGGGCTAATTCCAGCTCCGACAGGCCTCGTTCTCTGGTTTTGATGGGCAACTCGTCCACGTGGAATGCTTTGTCTTCCATCAGAAAAATGGGATCTTTCAAGAAGTTGAAGTCTTCAGTTCTCCAAGGAATTCAAACAAGGGAGTGCTCAGACATCTTAAGTGAGAACGGCGTAGGCAAACAGGGTTCAAACGGGGCAGTGGTGAGAGTTCAGACTAACAGGTATTCGTATTCGGGGCCTTTACATGATTTCCAGAGCGCAGTGGAGGCTTTAGGTTCTGACTGCTCTGATGCAGAGGAGAGCGATGAGTCTTTCCTGAGGAATACTCATCGCTCACGCAGTATCAGGCGGGCTTACGGTGCTGGCCGCATAAACTTGCTAGACACGGACAAAGTTCAGAGTCATCACAACTGTACTAGGCCAACGTCACCTGTGATTGCAGAGCCAAAGATCTGTGAAATTTTGGTGAAAGACTCTGAAAACAACAGGATCATTTATCGGAGAAGCAAAAGTTCGGATAATTTGAACTTTCTGAAAAAAAGCTCATTCAAACGGAAGTCCACCTCAAACCTCACCGACCTCAAGGCTGCAAATGAGAAACAGATGTCAGCAAGGACTGCGAGTGTTACTTCTGCTGACTTGGACAAAACTGGTGGGAACCCCGAGAGGAGATCCAAGCGGTGGAAGAGCCCTATCAGGGCGAAGGATTTTGACCGAGTTTTGAAACTTGTCAGCAACGTTACAGATGTTGCGTGGAAGAAGGATGGCCCTAAGAGCACGGTGACTTCTCCCAGCGAGCAGTCCCAGAGAACAAGGTCAAACAGCAGGCTGCACGATGACTACTCCCGCAGGGTTTCCAGCAGCACGGATCATGACAGAAAGAGATGCACCTCCCCGGTATCTAGTCTACACTCTTCCTTGCCAGGAACACCTTGCCTGCAAAGCCCCACAGTTGCTCAGGATAAAGAGGCTGAAATGAATGTAGCCATTGCTGAAGACAAAAGCCTCAGGACATCATCAGGTATCCCAGACTCTGATAGCTTATCGGCCACGCTGAATGACATTAGTCCATTTCCCAATGAAGTGTTTTATTCGGACTCAGATGAACCAAAAGCTACCCAGCAGTTTACATGTGAAGCTGAAAACCCTCACGTTCCGGTCAGGCCGACTACTCCAAAGCCTCAAAGTCCCACTGCAGAGAAGGTGAAGTGCAATATGAATTTCCAGTGCCTGAACCATCACAGCACGTTGTCACTGAGCTCTTCAGAGAGCGAGGAGAGAGTCGAGGTGCCGGGGCTGAAGCTGGGCAGGAATCCTGTTTGCTTCCAGGACTCAGTGCAAACTGTGTACTATGATGATGGAAATGAAGACAGTGGCATCAGCAGCCACTCTCAGCTGAGCCTCAATTTAGCCTCTGGTGCTGAAGAGAAAAAGGAAGAGGTAAGAAAGAACGCAAAATCCTTTAGAAGCTGTGTATATATATCTATCAGGTTTTGCCTTTATTAATGCAAAACAATGCAAACAATGCAAAATAACCTTAATACTAATGGCTATTGCAGCTTGTTATTGTTAAAATATGCTGACAGCAATTATTTCCTTTAATACAGTCTCTTGGGATGCTAACATCAAATTATTTTTTCTTTGTGCGTTAATATCAAAGAAAGTTTTGGCAGCAAAGCTATTCATGTATGTTTTCAAGGGCAGCTTATTGCACCCTGCAGAGACACCACCTCATCATGTGGTCTTGCCACATTTTACCAGCCTAAGCAGTCTGGCTCTGTTTCCTTCCAAGCTGAAAGGTCTCTAAAGAGTCTGTGTATTTTTTGTGTTGTTGATTCAGTGTAAAACACTTTGCCTGTGGAAGCCTTGCAGAACATTGTAGTACTTGTAGAGTAGTGTGGCATGAAAGATACAGTATAGAGGTTTAAGCTTTCAGTGGCATCTGATGTTTTCACTGTGTAAGGATGGCCACACTGAGGGTAAACTGTTTGGGTGTTTACTTGCCTGCAGATTTCAAACAGCACTACTTTACAAGCTGGGCAGAGCGTGTTTCTACTAATGCTTTGGTGAAGGCACCAGCATTTCACTGCACCTAATGCATGATTTCCTGCTCCCAGCAGATGGGTAGATGTGCTGCATTACCTCCGAGGCAAGTTCACGTGGTAACCCTGTGCCCTTACCTAAAGCACCGTGAGCTGTCACTGGAGAAGTTGCAATGATTTGGCAGTGCTGATGAAGAGCTCTCCTATGAATCCTGCACCCGTTTGAGGTGGTGTGGCTCACCTCAGCCCCGGCAGCGTACAGTAGTGTGGGTTTGAGCTACTCAGGGTGAGGCAGCAGAGAAGGGTTTGCTGCTCATTGGGAAGAATACACTGGGGCAAAAATCCCGCTGGATCTGTATGAATATGGAAACTATTTACAGAATAAAGCTGACCCATCTTTTAAGCCACTGCAGTTTGACTAAAAGTATCTTATACTTTAGGTGTGAGATAGACAAAGACGATTGTTGCAGCTGCAGAAGCTTCAGCCTTTCATGCTGTGAAGTCTTACAATGTCTGTGAAGCCTTTTAAAATCCTGGCATGGTTTTTGCAAACTAATTGTAAATGGTTACAGAGCTTATCAGTATTGTCCTTCTGCTGGAGAAGTGCGAGTTTATTTACTATAGTGCTTGCAGCTGTGGTAAGATTGGAAAAGTAAACCCAATGTGTATAAATGTTGGAGCTCTGACGTTGTTCCTCTTCTGGAGCCCCAGAGTTGCCGCAGCCATCCATCTTTTCCAAAACTCTCACTTAAGAGCATGTGCAAGGAGATGCTTTCGCACTGCTAGGAGAGGCGAGAGCCCTAGCATGGTCGTATGTCGGTAACTGTTTCTTGGGTATAAAATGGAAGCAGAATTAATGCTACTCATCTACCATCTAGTGGTGATCTGTGATCACGACCCAAGAGAAATTCAGCTGGTCCCTCCTCTTGGCTCCCGACAAACCAGTACAGCTTTTAAATGAATGTGTACATTGGGTGGATAAAAGTTACTGCAGTTTCAGTTTTAACACCACATTCTGTTATTATCTAGCATGCAATTTAAACTTTCTCTTTATACTGCAACATATTTTAGGTTAATTGTGAGTGCCTCTTAGTGCTCACTTCAATTGTGTATGGAGCGTGCACTGGTGGCAGCTCAGGGTTTGTGTAGTGGTCAGGCAGCCGGTGCGGGCTGGAGCCCTGCAGGAGATGGAGGAGATGAAGGAGATGGTGGCCCCGGGACGGACTGCTCGGTTGCCAGGGCAGCAGCAGCGAGGGGCTGCAGCCCTCTCCCCCTGCTGTGAGCGCTGCCTGGAGCCCTCTATATGGCAGAACATCTGCGGCCACCCAAAGGGTGCAGCTGCATCCAGACCTCTCTTCCGATACAAAAAAATAAAGTTTTTGGAGGTGGAACCTGTGGATTGGAAGCGGGAGCTCTGCAGGACAGGGCTTACTTCTGTCTTACTGTGCAAGGGGTGTAAATTCTGTCCTCTTTTTTTTCCATGCTTGCTCCTCATCCCATACACAGCCCTAAAGCTGTGGCACTCAGAGTGACTACAAAACAGGGAGAGTGGTATGGTTTCTCCCTACCATTTCTTTGGAGGATTTCATTGCTCATTTCCTCCTCCTTTACAGCTTGCTTCCCTCAGTGTGGAGGTAGCTTGGTACCAAAGATACTTATGCCAGGTTATTTTTTAATTGGAGTTTATTCAGCCTGCAGGCACTTTTATGAATGCCGCATACTCACACAATGAGGTCATTGGGGTTTGAACTTTTGACTACAATTCATTTTTAACTCTACCTTACACCTCCATGTTACAGAGCTGGACCCACCCAGCAAGTTGTTCCTGTGACAGGCAAGCGCTTGGTTCATTCTCAGCAATCATTTGAGATCTGATGCTGAGCCGTGCAAATCCCTGATCTTTAAGACTATGTGTGAACCTTAAGTACACTGTGTTGACAGACAAATCTGCACTGTTTCCATGTTTCACACATCTTCTTTTCTTCGTGGATTTCATGTAAAAGCCAGTATGTATTCCAGTACAGCCACTAAACTCTCTGTGGCTCCGAGACAGATTTCAGTACAAAGCTTACAAGGTGCTAAGCAGTCAGGCTCAAACGTGTTCTCCTTTCAGGCCTGGCTGCCATAGCTGCAAGCAAACCTAGTTTCTTCCTTTACCCACTCATCTAGTAGATTAGTTGGCAGATAAAAGCTGTGGAACTTCATGCATCTCTGTATTTTCCCAAATGTGGAAACTAAACTTTTCTACCTTGCATTTCCCCAATGCTGATTTTGCAGTATTCACACAAGGCTGTCTATCCATTTACCTGAACTGATATTTTGGGGATTTTTTTTCCTGTGTGATTTGGTCTTCAGATCCTGACTCTTCTGTCACTTTGTTGGTTTCACCAAAATGCAAGGTTTGGACTGGAGCAGGGGAGGTGTTTGGCCTTCTCGGTTGTTGGTGCTGGCAGAGGTTGCTTCCCAGGAAAGAGCTAATTAAGTGCCGCCTGGATCCATGCCTCAGTACTTCTGAAGCTACAGAGGCATGAGTCACCAAAGCCCATGCTTTCCCCGTCTCTGCTTTATGCCACTGTCACTTATATTCAATATGTTGGTTTTAAATAGCATCAGGAGATGATTAAGTACACATGTGTATTTGGACTGTTGCACGTAGTCTTTTACTTTCCTGAGGAAGAGCCCCATGTCACTGTAAATAACAAAGTCTTAAACCCTTTGCTTTGGACTGGCACAGGTCGGCCACTAAGGCTGCCTAAACAAAACGCTGTTGTGAATTTCTTACAAAACAGTCAAACCAAGTTATCTGACATTTCCCATAGTCTTTGACAAGCTCTTAGAGCACCTGCTGTTTAAGTTGCCTTGCTGGCATCTGGCTTCACAGCTCACCAGACTTTTTATTACTTGCAATACCTTATCTGCGTGACTATAAGTGAATGATAAATTACAGTGAAGAGGTAACTCTGCTGTAATTAGGGATGAGTCACATTTTGTTTGCAGAGTGTGTTTTAAGTGCTCTAAGACCTGTCTGTTGACTTGCTTGTGTTCGTGCCATATGAAAGTCAGTGGTCCCAACTAATCCCCATTGTGCAGTCCCCCAGCGCGGAGCTGTTGGCAGAGCTGAGCTGGTCTGTCCTGTTCAGGTCTCTGGGTTCTGTATGTTGAGCACAGATGGCCTAACCGGGGGGACAGCTTACAGAGGAGAAGAGGGAGAAGAGCTGTATGGGTGGGCATACAGAGAGGGTTCAACTCCGTCCTCACTGTTCATCCTGCTGGTTTCTTGTTTCAAAATGTGTCCTCACAGTGAAGTACCAAAGGGGTGGTGGTGGGATGGGGTCGTGTTCAGTACCCATCAGGAGAATGCAGCAGCCAGGAGCTGGGGATGGGCATCCCTGGTACCTGTGCAAGCTCCTGAGCGCTGTGGGGCTGGGCATATCTGCTGGGAGCCGGCTGGTTTCAGCTCTCTGAACTCGTCTTTTTCGATTTATCCACCTCTGGTTCATCCACATTCAATTTAGAGTGTGGCTTAATCAGCTTAATCTGTATAACGGGAAATGCGCTAAACTGTGAAGGATGTTTACAGTAAATAAAGGTGGGAACTTTTTACACTAGGTTTACTCCTGTGGGGCTTGTAATTCGGAATGAGGACCTAGACTCCAGCGGCACCCTGGTCTTGCTGGCCACAGGGCCTGGGGGCAGAGCAGCAGAGCCCTGCAACAGGCTCTCTGCAGCGTCTCTGACGGCAAACTGAGGTTTCAGTTAGACTGAGTGACATTGGATTCACGCTAAGCTCTCTGAGCTGCTCTGCACGAGTCAGGATACGTTCACACAACATCTCCACCCTTCACAGTTACTCAAAAAGCGACTTCCAAGAGCACTTGCCCAGAGCTAAACCAGAAACCATTGTGCATTGCTGCAAACCCAAACTGCAGAACCGATCACTGAAATGATGCAGAAGGCAGCCCTCAAAGTACACGTGTAGTTTCCCGTTGCAGCAAAAACTCTTCCAACTTGCTGCAGAAGAGCTGTCAGTACAGCCTGTAATCCTTTGTTGCTGTGTCCTCTGCTAGAAAGAAGAAAAACAGGGCAATGGTGACAGTAATCTGAATTCTGGATCAGGTTAAATTTTAGGCTGAGTAACTGCAGGGCTGAATAAAATTGACCATTCCTGGAGACTGATGGAGTAATCCAGGGGTTATTGTCATCCCTGCAGAAGGGTTTGTGGGTGCTGAAAGAGGGAGTTCAGACAGACTCCACTGCGGTTAGGCTGGGGCAAGCTGTTCCCTTTCCATATTGCATATGTGCTCCTCTGCCTTTCCAGAGCATCTGATGTTCGACTCTGCTGTAGCTCTCCTCTAACACCTCAGTAATACCCAGGCACTGCTAACCCTGCGATCAGGAGTAATAGCACCCCAGAGAGCAGAATTGGTACTTCTGGCCATGTAATTTGGTTTTTGCATCGAGCACGGTGTCGAGTTGTCAGCGCTGAAAATCCATCTCGATGCTTGGAGGTTGCAGTGTTCAAATTGAGCAGAGGCAGCTGCAGAGTTCCCTGCAAGCCGCCTGCATTCCCTCTTTCTGGCATCCGGAGGCTGCTGTACTGCTCGTGGTACCAGGATGCCGGGCTCCCGGGATGCTGTGGCAGGCTGGGAGACCGTCTGGGCGCAGGAGGAGACCGAGCACGGCAGCCTCCACTCTTCCTACTCCGAGCTCGACCACAGCAGCCTTGCCCTTACTCCACACTCTTGGAAGTAATAGTTTGTAGACGTAGAGTTGTCCAAAGCAGCTCCACCCCACGCAAGCAGGAGTTTGTGACTGCTGCTGGGTCCGGCCGGTGGCTGGGCTCAGGCTTGGGCAGGGACGATGAGGCTTTGCTCTGGGAGAGTGGGGAGACTGCGGAACCAGAGGACCTCTGCCTGGAGAGGCACCGAAGAGACGCGAAGGCGTATGGCTTTTTATGTTTTGCTTTGTTAGCATAAATTCCACTTCCAACCTGTAGTTATCATCTGGCTTTTGAGGTTTGCCAGCGGATGTTACAAAGACAGCCTGGAAAAAGTCGCTTATTTTGCCAAATAAAAGGAAAATGGATTTTTTTAGTCCTGTTACTTGATCTGAGATGTTCTGATTCAATTTAGAAATTACTTAGATATTTATTTAGGGATTATTAATGCCTACACAACTTCTAAAAAGATGTGGAGGATATGAATGCTCCTTTACTATAAACTACATGCTTGATGTTCCAGTTCAGATACTGAAGTAAAGAAGGGACAGCATTAGAGCATCACCCAGCCATCCCTAAGTACCAGTCATCGGAAAACTAGCAGAAACGGTTCTCTGGTTTTAGCGCGTTTGCATTTTTGTATGACTGATCAGATTATTTCTGCAAAGCAAATAACATTTCCCTGCAAAGTCCCCTATGCCAGTCAGAAATGTTAGCTGATTTGGGTTTGGAAATGAGTTAGAGGAGAGGACAAAGGACATCGTCGAGGCTGAAGAACAGATTTGAGAGTCATGGGATCCGCTTGTCATTTCCAGTTCAGCCCTATGCTTCCACTGTGACTTATATGACTTAACTGCTTTGTGTCTGCTCCTTATCTGTGAAAGGTGGGTATTAGGAAGGTGAACTCGCTAATCTTGGTAAGGCATGTGGCTGAGAGGGGAAGCATTATGCTTGTTGATTACGATAAGCAGGCTTTCAAGCACCAGGTTAAATGAAGCCAACCTGCATTAAAAGTGCCTAAGAAATACTTGGCCAAATTTTGTTTGTGGTTGGATCTATATTGCCTGATCTTTTAATGTAGTTTTGTAGGTGTATTTGTTAGTGAAAACACTACAATTGCTTTGGTGTCCACAAATCCCAAGAGTAGAATTACATACATTTTATTCCAATTTCTAAAACTTCCATAATGAGTGTTTTGCTACAACGATTTGTGTTGCTAATGGGGATTCATTTTACCATAATGCAAGGCACACTAATGTAATTTTACTTTATGACAATGCGTAGTTTTTCCTGCATCCAGTCTAGGAGCTCATACTAGCACAGTGCAGTGGTATTCCTTTAGAGGGTCCCCCTTTAGAGCAGTGTTCTTCAAATTTGTAAACTGTGGGTCCGCCCGGTTTTGGGGGGTGGAAGGGAAGAAAAGGCAGATTATCTTGCTGTAATGTTTGTAACTTCCAAGCAGCTAAAACTTATGTTAAATTTTTAATATGGTTCTATTTGATTCCTTCTGCTTTGCTTGTTTATATAGGTGTAATGCATATATTCTTAAATGGGTTTTTTGCAGTTGTTTCCCAGAACATATTCTCCTGTCTTGCAGACCACAGGTCGAATAGCCACTGGGTATTCTAGGGACAGATAATCAATGCATTTACTTGGGGTCTTCTCAAACGCTAATTAAAAAGAAAAGATGCTACGGGCAGAGGAGGCACAGGCACGTAAAGAAAAAGTATATAGTGCAATTTGCATTTAATTAGAAAGGAATAGATGAAAACTTTATTCCTGCTAGTGAATTGCACTGGTTTAATAATTCTGGTTAGTTTGTGATAGAAGATGCACACACAGACATCATTCCCATAGTAACTATTACTGTGATGGTATCACTGTTTGAAATTGTCAGCCTGTTGGATCAACAGGGGATCACTGGGCTCTCGTAACACTTCTGGATCTTTTTATAAAATCTTGAAAGAAAGCAAGAAATAAATTTTCTCTGTGAGGCTGTTTTGTCTGGAGTCTCATAATCTCCATGTGTGTCACAACAATTTGCAAATAAAAATATTGATCATGTCCATGAAACATAAACCAAGCTTTTGACCTCAGTTAGCAGTGATGATAAAGGAACGTCAACTAATGCTCCCCCACTGCTATTTAGCAACAAGAAAAAGTGCAAAGGTTGCATTTTATCATGTACCTGGGTGGAGACACGTTGTCCGGACTTTTACTCTGTTAAGTGAAGGTGATAAAATAATTTATGACCACTAGGTCATGATCACTTGGCCCTTGTAGTTTTGCTAGCTTATATGAATTGAAAGATCAATTCTAATATTACTACTGAGTTCCTAGTATTTGGCAGTTAATGTGTTATACAGAAATATCAGCTAATTAATAGTATCTGGTTAGAATACTGGCATATAGCTGTCCCTGCTAGCATAAGAATTTTGTACATTTTTATATAGACTCCTAAATGCACACAGAAATGTGTACTCATGATCAAAACACAGGGATATCTATATGAAATAGCACAAATGCTGTGATTTTTGGCTAGAAGTATTCCAGATTCTGCTTTTAAGCCTTGTCATTTACAAAGAAAATGATGGATTATCCATCACAAGTTTTCACTGAAAATATGTAGTAATCGTGTTCTCACACTCCTCAGTCTGCTCAGGTTTTCTTTGTAAGTTATTCTCAGCCAGAATGATTATTATCTGTTTCATTTACCACACCTTTTTATAAACTGCATTTGGAAATGAATATGCATTTCTTGCAAAGACATGATTAGATTTTGATTATCTCCTTTCTCTCGATGAGAAAAAAGCAGCTGTAGTCAGCAAAGCTGCATTTCAGCCAGGCAGCTCAAAAATACAGAGATACCAAAACAAGAAGCAATGTGACTTATTGTGGAGTAAAATTTTAAAAAAAGGCAGAAGGAGAAGTTGCTTTAGTGAAAAACAGCTATGAAATATCCTTGAACATCAGCTTCCCTGGGGGTTCGCAGGCAGCAGCAGCAGCAGCAGCCGCCTGGCTTTGTGGCCATGGGGCAGGCTGCTGCTTTGGCAGAGGAAAGGGAGGAGGATGCTCTTGCCCCCGGAGACCACCAAGGCTGGAGGTTCTTGTCCAGGAGGCACCTACCTGTGACTTCCAGCAGATTGCCAGGTACAGAAAAACTTCCGGGAGATGTAAGTGTCCCCATATACTGCCATGCGTGTCTATATGTATAGATTATGAAGCGTTAATTGTATCAGTATATTTAGAACACAAAAATAAATTTTAAAAAGTCCAGATAGGTAATGGTAGGGGTAGGAGTGCAGGGTTAGTGGGCAGGGAGCCTCAGCAATGTACACAGGCATCAACACATTTATGGAGGGTGATTTTGTTTTCATTAGGGAGTTTGTTGAATAAATACTTAACAAAAAAAATCACCCAGGGATTGTTTTTCCTTTGCCATCATGATGGCAGCTGTGTGTCACCCTCACAGGCATACCAACAGCAGCGAGCTGACCAGCAGCGGACTGTGTTGGGTCAGACTTACAGTTTAGGCTGTTTCTGCCATGGAGAGTGTGGTCGGGTATAGGATGAAGGGTTATTCATGGTTGGTGTAACTGTGCCAGCAAAAGTCCTGCCATGCAATTTCAGGTACTGGCAATTTTTTACCATTGCACTGATATAAGTTGCATCCATATAAGCAACGCTTTCTCAGTACTGTACAGATCAGATCTCATGCTCCTTGGGCAGCACTCCCTCTGGAGACAATTTTGGGTGCTGAATTGATCAAATATACACTGTAGTCTGAGTAATAGTTGCAGAACCTGGCTCTCATCTGGCTTTAAGGGCTAAGCTAAGATTTCAGTGGTTAAACACCTGATGCTGATGCTGCTTACATTGGTATTAATGAGTAACAGGGAATGCCAACAGCAGTCATGTGCTATTAGATGCAACAGGGTTGTGTTGGTGCCAGGTCGAGTTGAGTGAGATCATGACCAAGTCCTTGAAGCTGCTGTGCCTGGGTTGGGAAATCAGTCTGGGCTCAGGCGAAGGAGAGATTTGGTCTGGCTGGGCTCAGACTCTGTGCTGTGATTGTCTGCCTGGGAGCAGCCTGGTAAATCTCCCACCGTAGCCTGGTCGGTGTGCTCAGGGGGCCCCGGGGAGCACCCCTGAAACAGCACACCTGGAAGTGCACCTACAGCTCAGCCGAGTGACCTAAAAATAGCTGTAAAGTGCAGAGTGGCAGGTATCCAAGACAGCTGCGAGCGGCCGGAAAGCACCTTGTGGGGAAGCTGCACTTTGCTGGAGCAATGGGGACCAACAGTGCCATCGGCATCTACCTGCAGTCAGGCTTGGCACCTGATTCCTGCCTAAAGTGCTCTGTAGGTTTGGCTCAAATTCTTGTTTGGGGGCTCAACTTGATTGCCTGAACGTAAGCGCCCAGTGCTGCTGGAGCTGCCCTGACTGGTTCCCCCCCATCTCCAGGGGCTGCTTCTGGATGGCCCGCACCTCCTGTTGGTCCTGTGTCATACTTGTATGATGCGTGGTACGGGGAGATATTTTAGATGCCTTAGGACATTTGAAATGGCCCTGGATGCTTGTGTTCAGGCAACAAAATCTCGCCCCAGATTTCTACAGGCTACAATGGCAGCTTTAACATCTAACTAACATACGAACACCTCCATTGCGATGTAGAAATTTAGATGTGGGAATCTGGAGCTGAATCCCACACTACAAGTGACATATTTCATGGGAACAATAGCAAAGAAAAGTGTAGCCTGGATCAAAGTAAATATTTATTTTAAATGGTTGTATTTGTAGATACACTGCTGTCAGGAAAAAGGAAAACTACTGAAATACAACAATTTAACTGGTATTCTGCTGTAGGAATTTAGCTGTCCAGCTAAAATTAATTAATTTGCATCAGTATACAGGAGTAGAGCTGTTTGTGTTGGCAGTCTCGGAAGAAACCTAACCCAGGATGCAGTGTAAAAGACAAAATGAATAATCTAGATAGCTAGCATTGGTGATCCTGTGCTGCTGATAGACTAGCAGGTGTGAATTTCAGAAAATCCAGTGTGGATTCAGCTTAGACCTTTACTTCTCAGATACCTCGATATTGCTTGAAATTTTTGACCAATGCTTACAATGCATGAGTCAGTGCATGACATTTTGATTTTCATCCTATATGAAGTGCCATGTAGATCTCTGCTTATGTCTATAGGTGATACCGATAGTAACTGTGGAACATAAACCTGATTTCGTTTATAAGGGATTGATCAGGAGAAGGTCATTTGAGGTCAGTGGTGCTGCACCAGTATAAAGTCAATGACAAGTGGAACAAAATTGTTTCCTCAGAATTTTTTCATTGATGTCAAGAATCAAACTTGTGCTTAAGTGAGGGCAATACTGGAGCCTAGGAGTTACGTGCAGGATATTTTATTCTTACTAGTAAGTGGTACTTGATCAGGTCCTGCTTGAATAGGTCACTTAGAGGAATGTGAGGTTATCAGTCTGGTTTCCTCTGAATTTTGCTATACGAGGATTATGTTTTCTCTTTCACTAGTATTCTTCAATGCAGTTTATAGATCTAAACCTAAAAATACATGTCCTTTAGCATGGTTTATTGCACAGCAGAGATTAATCTTGCTGTCATTTGGATCGCTACAGTAGGTGGAGTGCTGCAGAAGGAAAGCAGTCCTCTCTTTGCATATGTTATTGCTCAAGATAAGGGTGTAAAAAGCAGATTAGGAGATGACATGTGACGTGTCCTTCCCTCAGTCTAAAAGTACAGGATCATGGGATGAACTTCGCCTGGCTGGTTACGCAGAGAGTGTGCTAACATTTGTAGCTCTTACGGACAAGACTGCAAAACAAAAACATAAAATGACTCTCATGAGCTCCTTTCTCAGTCACTGCATATGTGGGGACCCTTTACCTGTGTCTGATTCTGAGGTAAGAACCTTGTTTAACCTGTGGTTTTGCTGCTCTGACCTCGGAGGGGCTGAGTTAAGGGGCAGCTTTGCTGAAGCTGTGTCGGTGCTCCAGCCAGGGAGTCACTCTCTACTGAATCAGTTATACTGTTAAAACTGGCCCTGAGGTGAAATCTGCAGAGAGGCTGAAGCAAGCTTGAGTGACAGGTGTGATGCCATAGAAATCAGATTTTATGTAAGTGCTCTATTTAGGATAAGTGTCATGCTGTAAGTGAAATAATTGAATGTAGAGCAGTGTATGACATTGATCATTTTTCATACCTTAATTGCAGTAATCATGTTAAAATGCTGACTGTTTAATGACTCTGCCTACTAGCCGAAGCGTTTTCATACAGTGAAATTTGTCTTAAGCTGTCTTTCAAATAAAAAGCGAAATCTGCCCACTGTATCAGGTGTTGTACTGGCATGGTTGAAAAGGGTAGGTGGAGAAGGTGACTGAAGATAAGTCCTCTTACACAGGCATCATTGTAAAAGGCTGATTCTAGCCTGCACGTTTGCTTTGGATATGCGTTACCTGAAATGCCTTCATCTGGTCTGAAACAGATGAAACAAAATGCAGCCAGAGACAGACAGAATGATGCCGCTCTTTTCTGGAATATTTATGAACTTTGAACATTGTCAGGAATGCACTTGGGTAGTCTAAAGATATCCTAATAAAGAAGTAGGCTGATATTCTTACAAAAAAAAAAAAAAAAAGAATTAGATCATCATTTGTATGAGAACTGAGGGCAGGGTTCACTTGCTCAGCAGCGCTCTGGAGTTTGCCATTCACTCCCTCAGGCGTCCATGCAAACTGCCACCCAGCCCAGAAACACCCATTTTCCTCTCTGTTTCTTTTCTGTTCTTCACAGAGGGGCCAGGAAAAGCCAAGAAAAAGCTGAAAATTTGGAAACTGGAGGAGAAAGTGAATATAATTTTTTATGTGCGATATTTTTTCTCAAAATAAAAGCTGCAGGGGTTTTGCTGGAAAAGCTTACAGCAGTGTTACTCCAAATGCATTGAAATCCTTAAAAATGTTCCCTCTGACAAGTATTTCAGTTGGGGTTATTTTATTTCCAAACTTGCAGTGCCAGGGCAATTATGATACCTGTAGGCATTAACCTCCGCGAGCCAGATGTGCTGTTAAGTAGGAACAACATTCTCATTTTCCAAGACTTCCTCTCTAAAAACATCAGGTTTTCTTGTATTTGTCTTACAATGTATCTCTGGCCCTAGTCTGTATGACTGTAGCCTGCTTGAGCGTATAGAAAATTAGCTTCTCCCTTCCAAACTGGGGGAGCTCCCTTGCCCGATACGCACAGGGCTGCACAATCTCTCGATCTGACCCACGTCAGAGCGTGGGGGTGAGTGGTAGGAGGGGGTGCGACCGCCCGTCTTGGTATCGGCTTACTGTTACGTGGGGATGGGCAGGCACTCACACTGCAGCCTTGCTGTTTATTTTCATCACTGAACAGAGGAAAAGCAGAGGAATAGCATAGAATTGTAGAATGGTTTGGGTTGGAAGGGACCTTTGAAGATCATCTAGTCCAACCCCCCTGCCATGGGGCAGGGACACCTCCCACGAGACCAGGTTGCTCAAAGCCCCATCCAGCCCGGCCTTGAATGTTTCTAGCGATGGGACATCCACAGCTTCTCTGGGCAACCTGTTCCTGTGTCTCGCCACTTTCATTGTAAAGAATTTGTTGCTTATATCTGATCTAGTCACTACAGGCTTTGGTAGAAAGTCCAGAAACAGTGTGCTGACTGAATTATTTTTACCGATGTTACACGTAGCATCCTACTTGTCACAGGAACAAGTCCTGTGAGTACCAGAGCTGTCTTTCCAAGACATCATTCAGTGAATTCAGGGTTTATAATCAGACCTGTCTGTACTGCTGAGGTAATAGGTGAGTTTTTAGTGTTATTAGTCATATTTGCCTAAGAGGTGCTGGTGGTTGGGTGTTAACCTTACTCAGCACAAGCATCATGATATCTTTCCTTTGCAAAGTTCTGCTTTTCCTGAAGTGTCGGTTGCATTTGTTGTGTTTATTATGGTAACGCTTTCATTTTAGGAATGTTAAGTTGATCTGCCATATGAAAAACTCACAAATGATTACGTGTCAGAAAATTCTGTGGCTTATTTGACTTGTTCACATTTAAAAAGGTTGTTTCTGATGACCACTGGAAGAGGTCCCCATCCCAGGATGAAGAAAAGACAGACACACAAAAGGTCACACCCAGGAGGTGGGGCTCTGGAAAAAGATCTCGTCCCAGACCTCTCTCAGACTATGGCCAAATGTCAATCAGAGGTTTCTCAATACCAGAAGATGCAGTTGCGGTGGACTCCCAGAAGACAGACAGCACGGATGGGGAAAATCCGCCAGGGTCTGTCATCCAAAGCAGTACAGTAGGCTACCACAGAGGGCGAAAAAGAAGACCCATCTCCGTAATAGGTGGGGTCAATTTCTATGGAAGTGGTCCGGCAGAAGAGATAGAAGGTCTGCTGACACAAGTAAGATAAGAGATGTGCTCTCTGCAAACTGCAAAAGACCCTTTCACTTCCTTGTCTCTGTCTTCAGCCTAGAAAATAGAATGGATGCTTCCTTCTCTTCCTTCCCTTTTGTCGAGCTGACATCGTGTACTTACAATTCTGCTTTCCTGGTCACTAATTACTTTGTCTTGTTGTTAAAAAACAGAACGGTGTGGAATAAAACTGGTACTGATTTTGGGTAATCTTTTCTGTATTGTAAATTAACCTTATTTCTTTCTTGGAATAGTTGTTACGTCTCGTATTGGTGTGTAAGAGCTGATTTGTGTGTAATACAGCTGTGTGTTAGGTCACCTTACGGGGTGTAGGACCTGAGGAACAGAGGAGTACAAACAATATGATAGTAACACATTATTTATTGATCATTTCAATTTCTCCAAAAGCAGCCCTGTTCCAAACCTGTGGCATTAGCTGTGCTGTTCAAAATCTTGGTATTGGCATAGCAATGATACTTAAAACTGATAAGGAAGTAGCTTTAGAAGCTTGTTAATAAATCAAAGAATTAATGAAATAAAGAATTCAAGAATTTGAAAAAAGTACCCACCCTGTTTATGTACTACTGAATTGACCTGATGTAACATAGGAAGCGTATAAGAAAATAGTGAGTGGTTGAGTTAGTACTTGAGCAGTATCTGTATACTTATTTGTCATCTCTGCTGGCTTAGGTAAGAGACTGAGAAATAAAAAACTTCTGAAAGATAAAAATAGCTCCTTTTTTCCTGGAGGGAGTCCTGAGCAAGTACGATGTGTAGAGGATCTTCACTGTTCTGATGTTAGCGTGGCCCCACCTTGTAGTTGGTTACAGAGCTTCAGGCTCATGTGCTTTGATAATGCTGCATTGATCAGGTGTTTCCCACTACCGAGAAAAGATGGGCAACTCCTGCCTCAAGCAGTTGTCAAGCTGGTAAAGCACCAGAGAAAAGGAATAGAATCCTCAAAAAATGTGATTCCAGTGGTTATTAACGGAATTTGAATCTTTTTAATCTTTCTCATGCTACTTGATCTCCTGCTGGGAAGTTCAATGCAGTATCATTCATGGGTACGGTACTCCCCATGACCGAAATCAAATGCTGAAACAGCGGCAGGATTTTCAGTCTCCTGTGAAAAGCAATTTTTAACATGAACATTGTTACTGTATATTGTGCTTTTTTTCTTTATAATTCCCTGATAAAAAAATACGTCTTGAAGCAAAACTCCATCTGAAACCAGTGAACCTTTTACCGGGGCAAAGGCCATAGTTTCAAACCCTACATAACTGGGATATTTTAAAATTAATTTTATCACTACTTAGCTTGGAGAAAAAAAAAAGAGGAAAATTGTTGTTATAAATTCTAGGCCATCTTAGTCAAGAACAACAAATAGATTTCAAAGGATAGTAAGTATCTGCAACCCAAATAATCCTTGCTGTACCATGGAAGTGATTTAACACTCTCCAAGACCTTCACTTACTGCTGAAAACAAATTGATCTGTCTTCAAACCTTGCTCAAATCAGTTTATTAATGAAGGAACATGCATCAAGACAGCTGTTTGAGTGGACTCTTTCTGTGGTCCGCGGCTGCCGTGAGGGCTGGCTGGAGCTAAACGAGCACGTGGCTGGATCACTGTGCTCAAGACCAAAACTATGGAGCATTCCCAATGGGGACACATTTTTAATCCAAATGATGGCCTTCCCAGGCCTGCCACTGAATAACGGCACATCCTTTTCTGTCTGGGAAAGGGGTCTGGGCTGAAGCCTTGCAAGAAAGTGTTAGTTGCCCGGAAATAAACACCTTAGTTGCTTAATCAGCCAGTTATTTGCATATAGTAATTGCCATCACTTCTATGAGATGTTTGATGCAAGATGTTGGACTCACTCTTTGTGATGCTATTCAGTGATAGGATCCACTGAAGAAAGGGGGTTTAAAGATGAGGTTGTAGTTAAATCATATTCAATACACGAGGAGGTTTTTGGCAGTCATATTGCAAAGTAAATTTGTAGCTGGCATGTAAAAAAGGACTAATGGAGCCGGAATATGTGTGCTAGAAATATTTTATGTTGAGGTTTCAAGGACTGATCTTCACCTTGCTGATTTTTTTTCTTAAAAGCTTTGAAAACCCATGGGAATATTTGGAAAATGTAGTGCTAATTCCTTCTTTGTTGTATTTTGTTTTGGTCTGACAGCTTAGGTGTGAGAAAACATTTTCAAACAATACTAAATCCTTGGTTTCATAATAGGGTGTCAAGAGATCATAAAAAAAACAAACCTGATCTTTCAGATTACTTGACAGAAGGGCCTATGAACAGTAACAACGGAAAGATAAGAGAAGGTGCAAAGATGAGTTATTCTGAGGTCTGGCTGTTCAGCAGTTGAGTGTTTATGCAAGGTCATTCAGCCTGGCTAATGTGGAGTTGTTCAGGGACAACAAAAAATTAGACTCAATTTGCAAATAAAACAGGGGTTGATTCACTAATCATAACAAGCAAATGAGTGATTTAACTAATGAAAATGGCTTCTAGATAAAGTTATGAGTAAACTTAGTGTTAGCTTTTTTTAATGAGTCTCCTGAGATCTTCAGGGCAGAGGATCAAATTGGTTTTGTCTTGTAAACTAGGTTTATTGTACTTAAAAGCCATACATTTGTTTGAAGAAAGCAAGCATCGCAGGAAGTGAAGAGAACATCCAAGCGTAGCGTTTCTGGTCATTCTTTCGCTTTGAGTTTCCCTTCAGATGTGTGTTTGCAACGCCAGCCAGCATTGCACAGGCTGTTCTCAAAGGAGTTAGATCCCAGAGCATTTGGGCACGGAGTATTACAAGATGAAGATTATAGAGCATGTCTGATCATAACAGAAGGCTAAGGAGTTTTTAATATAACAGAGAACTGTAACGTAATAAAACATTTTCTGTGATGCTGGTGGATATGGTATGCAGTGTTTAAGCAATGTCACTTCAAAGTAGGGGATTTTACTGCCCCTGTAATTATCTGGAGTATCTGAAGAAACCTTACTTCATACCTGAGTTTTGCTCAGTTGGACTTGCTGGTAGCTTTACTAATACTGGATTTTCCTGTTTTCTCTGTAGCCTGTAACACGGCCACCCGTCCCAGCGCACCAGGTGCCCCCTTACAAAGCTGTTTCAGCCAGGTTCCGGCCGCTCACCTTTTCACAAAGTACCCCCATCGGCCTGGACCGGGTTGGACGAAGGCGGCAGATGAGAGCGTCTAATGGTAAGATGGACAAGTCTTTTCAGCTTTCTAGATCTCAACTTCATACCCCAGCTTGGCCAGGAAGTAGATTACAGCGTGGAACGCAAAAGGGTGCAGACCAACTCGGTGACAAAGTAGTACCCGGCTAAGCTGCTTTGGTTTGTGACTTTCTCATTAGTGGCTTTTTCTGCTGTGTACATGTAAAACTTGTTTTTCACATCTACGGTTTGACATTGCTGTGGTTTCTTCTTATGTACCAGTTACACTTATATAGTTTCCACTCTCTATTCACTGACTTGTCTGGAGACAATAATAGAATATGAAGGAAGTAATGTCTAATATGCCTGAGTTCATACCCGAACCATAGCTGCACTATGCATGTATTTTTAATTTTCTGTTTGCCATGCATTCAGCTTAACTACCTAGATAGGCAAGCCTTTAATTATTAAAGCATCGTGTTTCAGGGAACTGTATGCAGTTGCAGTTGCTTATGCAGTGGTGACTGTAGCCCAGCCAGGATTCTGGGTCACAATGGACAGATTCTTGGAAAAAAGATTGCCTTTTCAGAAGCATGACGCTTTATCAGACTCTCTGATGTGCCCTGTGTATTTTTTCTGTAATTGTTCACTGTTAGCATGCAATGCTATCTTCCGTTAATAGACATATCTAGTAGTAGTGGAACATTTCTTGGCAGGTATGACCAGAATAATCTGGGTTTGTACCATTTGCGTTCTTTGAGACCACCGTGAGCATAGTCTTAACAGGTACTCATGTTTCACTGGCAAGGGTTGGACATAGAAACAAAATTTTCACTTTGTGTTCTTCACTGTTAGTAGCGAACAAAACCCTATTGGGACCCTTCACTCTGCCTCTCTGTGGAGAGAACAAGTAAAGGTGTCTGGATCAGGGCTTTCCATGACTGAAGTAGGAAGGTTAACAAATAGATTTTTCAGTGTTTCTTTGTTAAAATTATACAGAAGTTTACTAGTGAGTACTTGGCTTTTATGGTTCTAAGCTAAGTTTTAGCTGCAGTGATACCCAAATTCGGCTCAAAAAATCCCTCAACTACAAAGTAATTTATATAAGAACATTTTAAAACTGCATTTTCCAGTCTTCAGTAAAGCATGACAGTTTTCTTCAGAAGGTGCTCTCCAAGGAACAGGGTTGAGAATTTCTAACTATAGCAATGAGATACATTATATGTACTACATTAGTATTCTCCTTTTAATTTATATTGTAGTAAAATTTCGAAACTACTTTAAAACCCGTATCTGGACTGTGTCCTTGCTGTATGTATCTCGGTATACTTAATGATCCAGATTAGACATCGAGGTAAATTTGACATCTAATGCTGCAATCCTTGCTGAGATTATGTGGTATCTCAGTCCCTGATTCCAGACGGACCACTCACAGAGTAACGGGTTTGCCATGAGCTAGTTTCGAAGAAAGACACTCTTTATGTGTCACAGAGCAGGGATTCCTTTTTTATTTTTATTTTTAGTTATCCTATCCATTTCGTGAAATAATATTAGTTACCTAGACAACTGCCTGAGAGTAGTATCTTTCCAGGTATTTAGCTTTCGAATAGCTGGTCTCCTGAACATAAGCAACAGGATGACAAATAGACAAAGCAGGGTTTCTGCCACTTTTCAAGACAGTGAAGCTACAGCAGTATTGATTGTGCTAGAAGTGACTTTTGTGACTCTTTACAGTAAACGTAACAGTTGAGCAGGAAAAGCTTCTGAATCAAAAGTCCTGAAGGCAAGTGAGGAATATCATGGACTTCGCAGGTGAGAAGACCTGTTAAGTAGCTCCAGCAGAACATAGTAAAGTGACTAGTCTCACACATTCTGATCTCTTTCCTTTTGCTCTTAAATTCACAAGGCATTTCCTTGTCTCTGAACATGTGAGAGTTTTTTGTTTGCTCATGCATAGTGAAATTTGATAGCACAAAAGCCTTTTATTGTGGAAAGAAATTCTAAACCCAAGCACTGAAAACTAGTGGTATCTTATTTGAGTTACTTACTCAAGCCTGAAACATTGCATGTCTCCTTTTATAAGAATGGGAGGTAGATTTGGAGATGTACATTTTTAGACAAACAGCTGTTACAAGACAGTAACTCATCGTACCGCAGGAGACAGAGGAACAACCGGCCAACACGTAAGGGAAACTTCCCTTGAGACTTGTATTGCTACCCTTGTGCTTAAAGGGTTACAAGTTTTAAATTATATTCAAGAGGTTACCTGTTTATCACAGTAGAGCAATTTTTATCTGTATCTTAAAAACTAAGCCATCTTTTTTGCATATTGTGGTGGGGACTTGAATTTGGCTAAATTAATTGGTGAACTCCTTTAGATGGGCTCAGCTCTGAGCAGGTAGGGTGGGTTCGGCTCAAGTTAAAGGGACCTAAATTTAGTCTAAACATATGTGCTACATGAGTTAAACATTTGAACACCCATTACAGGCAGTGCAAGTCTAGGGCTTCATTCAGTTACCCACCCCAGGGTCCAGATATGTGTGGGGTGCCTGAGTACCTGCCCACAGGTGGCAGATAGGACAGAGCACCTCTGGGAGACCTGTTCTTTTCTTCAGCAGCAGCTGGAGGCCAGCAGGATATCCAAAATACTTAAAATGGAGCTAAGTATCTACATTTAAACAACTGATCTGAGACCATAGCCATTGCCACCAATGAAGGTTAACTGTAGGAACTGCCTTTGGATGAGATGGATTGCACTCTCAGCTGTTCAAATTATGACCAATACCTGCTGATCTAGACGGTTTGTTCAAATGTGCATTCTGGCATTTAATTTAATAAATTTAGGTGTCTTCAGTTCAAGTAGTATCCTGTCCTGGATGTTTGCCTGCTGTCTTAAACTGCTGTTAAGCTTTTCCCACTTCATCAAGGTTGGGTAACCGAGTAGGTTTCAGGCTGCGTGGAGCACAGCTCAGGACCTGAGGTTCAAACAAACTGGCTGTCGGAGAGAGGAGACTTTCAGATTCTCCATCCCTATTACCGATCAAATAAAAAACCCCACCCCAAATAAGTTATTGGCCATGGAAGTGAACTAGCAGGGGGGTTGGACTAGATGACCCACAGAGGTCCCTTCCAACCCTTACCATTCTGTGATTCTGTGGTTCTGTGAAAACAGTTCGCTGCTTGCTACCATCTTCCTGTTGCCCTGTCCTTGCTCCCCCACCCCAAAAGTGTGAGGATGGAAGTAGGACAACATGCAGGAAACTCAAATTCCCAGGTTGCTACACCGAGTGCCATATTTGTGATTACCAGGAGGTGGGTGGCATATGTCTGATGTTGCAGGCGGCTCCGTGGCGGTTGCTGTATTGTGCGGCCAAAGTGCCTGAAAAGCTCAGGGAGGCAGAAAGACTCAGGGATGGGACCTGAAGGGGCATCATGAAATTCACTACTGCAGGCTAAGCAGTCCCAGTGTTGCTGGGGACAGAAGGGCATCTGGACCAGAGGATGATGGCTATGTGATCCTTTGAAGGATGGGACTCTTAAGTGATGGGAAAAGATAAAAACTATTCTGGTGGGTAAGGGGATTGTTGGTCGCATAGATATCTGGGCTTGGTGATGCAAACAGGACCTAGCAGTGTGTTGGGAGCAGCTGGTGCATCAGGTGAAGCACCAAGGCAGTCCTAGGCAGAATTGAAGCTGTGGGTAGAAGCTAGAAGACCATGAGCCTGATGGTAAAATTGTACAAAGTGCTGTCAATACTATGCTCAGTGTCAAACAGAGAGGCCTTTTTACCTCCAGGCACCTTCATGTAGAAAGTTATATTAAAAAGAGGGAGATTTAGATTATTTATGAACCAAAGAACATTTAAAATGAAAAGATCCTTTGTTATCTAAACCAAAACAAAAGCAGGCTGCCGACATGCAAATCAGGAGATTATGAAGTAGTTTCTAAACAAAGAATTAGGGGAAAACTGACAAGGTGGAATAATACCCAGTACAGGACAGCACATCCTTTACGGGCGATGTCAATGATCGCTGCATCCTCAAATGGGGCAGAAGCTGACAAAACTCAAGCAACAAATAGTCAGCAACAGCTGGGTAAATGTTGTTTAGAGAGGATTTAGAAAAATAGGCACTAATAGTGAAAGTTTAAAAAGTAAGATGGAGAAATAAACATATTTTTAAAGAGGCTAGATGGCATGTGTCAGAAACTTGGTCAAAAGAAGACAACCAGTGGAGCATAACCAGCATGTCATCACTGTGCAAGCTGTATAGGAATAACAGGAAAGATTGTACTGGTGAAAGAAGGTCTCTAACGTATTAAAGAAAAACTTAGAGCCAAATCAGGTAAACAAATTGATTGTCTCATCAAGTGTCACAGGATCTGTGGACTGGAATGATTTGCCTAAATGGGAAAAAGTATAGTGACAGGATTAAATTATGAACCACCTGAGATCACCAGGATAGTGATAGTAAATGTGAGAAACCAAGGAAACCAGAGAAGTTTGAAGGGCAGCAAGCACAGTCTTAAAAGGAGACTTAAATTGCTGTCGTGTGGGTTAAGTATTGTAATGGGCCCCAGTGCTGCGTTTTTAGGTGTACCATAAATCACTCCTTGGTGTAGCTGATCAGCAGACCTGCAGAAAGGGAAGCAATTCTTGAGCCACTCCTGAGGTGCACGCAGAATCACACATAAGAGCTACTCGTCAAGGGTGGAATGTGTCTCATCTGATTCTATAGACTTCTAAGCTAAAATGGGTGACCTTGGCTGGCAGAAACAGGTAATTTAGGGTGCAGTGCATTGACCAAATACAGACAGATAGTGAATCTTGCCCTCTGTGTCCATAATGCACTCTGAGCCAACATCCCTACAGGGGTAAGAAGAGTAAAAAAATCCAATACAGTATGTGTTTTAATTTAAGAAAGGGAAAGGAAGTAAAAGTGAGAAGTCATTTATGTAACAAAGGCATTTAAAGAAGCAGAAAAAGGTGTTGAACGCTTGCAGGCAGCACAGAGGGTGTTCCAGGACAGTATATTAGCTGCTTAGAACAAATTCATATCACCTGTCAAAACAGAATCTGGAAACACCAGAAAAGGGTTCTGTCATTAAACACAGGGGAAAAGGATCTATATCAGAAGAAAAAAAAAAGACACCCTTCCAATTGATGAATTGTATCGAAATAGAAAAGAAAAAAACCTCTAGCAGTTTTGATGTAAAGCTACAGGAAAGCAGAAGCAATTTGCTAAACATATAAAAATTATGTCCTTTTTAAAAAATATGAGAACCCAGTAGACTACCAGAGAGTTGGTAGGTCATGAAGAGTTTATAGGACTGAGAAATAAAACCTGAGCTCAAATTAGATAAGAATCTGTCTCAAAGTGTCAGTAAAAGTTTTAGAGTAACTAAACTAATAGTAACAAATTGCCAGAACCAAGACTTCTAAAGGGATTTAAGAACGAAATTGCTACTGCCTCAGCATGGAATTTGTTCCTCAAAATTGCCTCAGTACAAGCAGGAAGGCAGTGATGGGATAGCCATTTATAAAGAAGTATCAGGAGGGGTCCAGTGAGCAGTAGACCAGCAAGCCTGATATAACAGTACATAAAATATATAAAGAATGTACTTTGGTCTTAGAAATGATAACAGAGAGTAACATCAACAGGCTGGTGGACTTTTATGATGAAGAAAAGTCCATGTGCCCTATGTAGAAAAAAGTTGTGTCCCACAAATGGGTTAGGTTTTCTGAAAAATATCACTGTGGATGTGACCAGGTAGAATTTACTTGGATCTCCAAAAGGCCTTTGACAAGATCTCTCAGAAATGGCTCTTAACAGAGAGGCCTGGGGTAAGAGGGAAGATCCTCCCACGCTTTAACAAGTGAGTAAGCACTAAGAAATGGAGAGAGGAAAGTGATTGGTGTTCTTAAGGAGAGAGTTCATGACTGGAGTCAGATGTTCAGTGTCTTCACAAATAATGTGAGAAGGGAGGTACAGAATGAAAATATGATTCTTGCTTTTGTGCTAAATTATTCACGGTAGTAAAATGAATAACGGCTTGAATGCAGTTGCAGAAGGATTTCACAATATGGAGACACAGCGCGCTGCACTGGTGGCAGGTGAATTTGGTGTTGAGAAAAGCAAGGCCGTGCACACGGAGGAACATGACCCTGGTATGCTTGCAGAAGAATGGACTTTGAGCTGGATATCGCCATTCAGGAAGAGATATTGCAATCCTAACAGATAATTAAAGTGTCGGCTCAGTGCATAGTAACAGTGAAAACAGTAAATAAAAGGGCAAGAATTTGTAGGAAGGGAAAAGAGGACAAAACAGAAAGCCCAATTGTGCCACTGGTGTGGTGTGTGGGGGCCATCTCCCTGTTCCTTTCCACCCCAGAAGGCATTTTTTACAGGGGACAATACAGAGGAAGGCAAAAGGGCAAGAAAACCTACACAGTGTCTCTGTGTGAGAAATGATTAACGTGGCTAGGGGTCTGCAACTTGGAAAAAAAGGAAGAGGGAAATACAAGTCTGACTGGCACAGGAAAAATGAACAGATAATAGTTAGTTTCCAATAATGTAAGAACTAAAGGGCACCAAATGAAATCATCAGATAGCAAGTTCAAAATAAAAGATAGTTTTCGCACCATATACAATTAAGTCGTGCAACTAATTGCTACACATCATATTTCACATCCCAAAAGTTTACAGAAGTTCAGAAAGTTGTTTGAAAAGTTCAGTTCATTAAACTCAAAGATACGACTTCTGCCCCAGGAGGGATCTGACCCTGATCTGCAGATAGCTGGAATTTGGGAAAATACATCAGAAAAATGCCATTATGTGCCTCATCTATTTTTATGTTCTTCCCTGGGCATCTGCTACTGGCTACTGTCAGAGTGCAGGGGGGGACAGGGACCTTCGGTCTGCTCCAGGGTGGAGGGTCCTGTGGTACCAGAGGGGTAGCTATAAATGGATTTTTCTGAGGCGGGTAAACTAGCTTTTAGTTTTGGTATTTTAGTATGTGCTCCCCACAGCCTTTTGGGAGGGCCCTGCGCAGTGGGTAAGCCAGCTGGGCGTGCGTTGGGAGCGGGTGGCTGTGGACTGCCCCTGCGAAGGACAGCCTGCGCCTGCACCTCCTCCTCTCCTTGGCCGATGCGGCGAGGAAACGAACCCCCAGACGAGTGCTGTGTGGTGGCTGGTTTGTGGCTGCGCAGTCGCTGGCTGTGCCCGTGCAGAGGAGGGGGAACAGACACCTCCCCCCCAGTGCTGGCAGCACCCCACGGCAGCGCAGGGCCAGTCATCTGGCAAAAGCCCACGCAGTCCGCTCCATCTGCAAAAGTCAAACTGCAAAACACGAGTGTTAGTCAGAGATCATTTTTAATGTGTCTTCTAGAAGAGCTGTGTGGGGTTTGATCTCGTTTCCTTTGGCAGTGCAGCTGGTTTTCCCCTGCGGGTAGGGGTTTGACACGGCAGAGAGCTTGTGCTCTGGCTGATTAAAAGCGTGAAGCCTTCACTTGCAGGTCCCAGGACCAGCAGCACCTCAGTGTCACTTCTGTTTGCTGGGCTGGTGTTTGTTTAATGATTCTATGATTCTATGATTTGTGCTGAGAAAAATGTGTGGGGCTGTGTATAAACATCTTATAACATGTAATAGCTTGTTCTTCCTGTGCTATCCAACAAGTGTCCTCGCAGCAAGAAATAATAGGGAAGTTTGGGGATTCAGAAGAGAATTCTTATCAGTCTCCTGTGCAGTGCAGCACAGTCTGGATTTTTGTAGGAAGACGGCACTAATACTGCAGGGCGATGTTTGGCCTTTCCTTCTTGGTCTGAGGCAGCGCTGGGGGAAACCATGTGATTTCAGTGGGTGTTGAGAGGTCTCTGCGTGCAGAAATGCCTCCAGGGTTTTGTGTATGCGTCCCTGGTGCTGGCAGCCCCCAGCTACAGGACAGGCTCAGCCATCTGCAGGTAAAGAGCGAGCTGTCAGGATCATGGAGCTTTCCAAACCGTAAATGCAGTGCCGTGTACAGGCACAGGTTGCAGCGGGCTTTGCGTTCTGCTGATGGGAGCAGCTCCTGCCTTTGCTTCCAGAGCGTGAGCTGGCCCAGCTTCACCGCAGAATGATGCAGATGGAAGGGTGGAAAATGCTGGCCCACGGGGAATGAATGAGGCTGTGCTCTGGCTGGGTCAGTCCTAGTGAAAGCTGGACTGTTTGGGTGCTTTCCTGCTTCATTCCCTATTTTCTGGAGCAGCTGAATTAAGTTTGAGTGAGAAAATGCCTCCGTCCTCCCCTTTTTTCCTGGGAGCAGTCTGCTGCAGCGTGAACGCTTCAGCTGCTTCTGCCCTAAATAATGATGCAGCGTTTGCCTGTGAAGCAAGAGAAGTTCTAATAGCCATGCAGAAAATACTTTCACTGTTTACTTCTGCTGGAATTTTAACCGGTATAACATAACAAAGACAGACCGATACTCCAAGCAGTGTTGTAATACAAGGAACTCCCGGCTCCCGTCTTTCCCTTTGAACTGCAGTCATTTGAATATAGATTGAAATCACGCTCAGCTGCTGTAATGAAAAACAAATGTACTCCTCCGGTTGCTGCGCTCCAGACGCTCGGGCTCTCTGAGCGTGGCTGGGGCCAGGCAGCCAGGTTTTCGTTTCTTTTCTGGAACTCCCTCCTCCCTAAGGGCACCCCGTGATGTCAGCGAGCCAGCGCTGGCTGATGTCAGCGAGCTGGCGGTGCAGCCGGCGGCGGAAGGCGGCGGCGAACGGGCTGTCCCGCTGCGCTGCGACCCACCGGGATCCCACCACGACCCGCCAGGAGCCCTGTGTGACCCACCGGGATCCCGCCGTGACCCACTGGGAGCCCTCTGCGACCCGCTGGGAGCCCTGTGGGGCCGGGCATCACCCGCCCGAGGTCAGACCCTCGCCTGGGGTCGAGCCTGGCGGCAGCATGGTAGCCAGGGGGGGAATGTCCCGATTTTGGAGTCTGGAGAGCCTGCAGATGGGTACGTGTGAGTAGAACACGCTCTCGCTCTTGCTCGCTATTTTTTATGGTGTTTTTAGATCGAACTGATAAACTGCGGTGGTCGGGGGGCCTGATCCTGGTCACGCTTGCGCCGTGTCAGCCACGGGAGCCTGCAGCCTGATGCTGGTGACAAAGCTGCTGGGAGATCAGAATTGGTCCCAGGCTGGCTTTTAAGTTTTTGCATCCTGTCAGTGCGAATGGGAAAGCCCACCCCTACCTCTGATATTTCTGTCTGTAAACAATGGAGTAATAGATGCAGGGTGCAAGCGACCTGATTTTCGCTTGAGCCCAACTACGGAGACAATGTAAGCTTGTTGATTTAGTACAGAATAATGAACAGTTATCAGTCCCAAAATTGCAGTCGTTTTTCATCTGGAGCCGAATGAATTAGGTTGTTTTGATGTGCCGTTGTTACTGGAACAGACCAACAGGCAGTACTGATAATACAGTGGAGATGTATAAAGGATCACTGGGATTAATTTTTTTTTGTGTTGCTTTATAATCTAAAAATTGATTTAATGAATTATTTATTTGCAGACTTTTAAAATAAAGCAGTTTCAGTAAGTTTCACAAGATGTATTTTAAAAGTTTATCAGTGCTCAGATTTATGAGTTTGTAGGTTAAAAAAAGAATCTTTTTTTTTTTTAAATAGGGATTCTGCATCCTCCCTGGTTAGGCAGACTATACTATTTATGTGAGTGTATGTTTAAAATGCTGGGTTGAATAGCCGTGGTCTGTTACATCGAGACTACGCCATATTTTTCCACTTTTAAATGAAAGAAAAATCTTCCAACATTCTTAGTGAACCTGTGCAGTAATCAGCTTTGATCTCTCTTGCAAATGAATACCCAAATGACCAAAGGTGCCAGTGATGGTGTGAGCGCCCTTAAGGAGGAGGCTGAAGTGTTTCTCCCTGTAAGGTAAATAACAGAAAGGGAGCGGTGTGCCTGCTAGTTGTGTAGGTGTGTGGAGTAAAGCCAGGAGTCATAGGAGTAATAGGAATAAATTCTTAGGGATAAATTAACGAGGACCAGAGAGTGCACTCAGGAGCTGGGCCAGTGTTCACGAACGCTTCTCGATTACTAGCTCATCCCCTGATCTTACAGCCGGCTTTCAAAGCAAACCTCCTCTGAAAGGGTCTGGCACTGAGCAGTGTGGACGTGGGTCAGTCGATGTTACTCCCGGTTCTCTCCGTCTGCTGATACAGAGATGATCACCAAAAGTATCTGCCACCCAGCCATGTCCCCCAGATGGGTTGTACAGTTCTGTGCAGTAACCGCACATTCACCGGTGCATGGTGACAGTCCAGCCAGCTCCCAGCAAGGTGGTTTCTCAGGCTGTTACTCCGTGCTCGGTCGGCCTCCCCATCCCCTCGGGCCTCCCCGCAGGTACCTGAGGGCTGCCAGAGCGGCTCCCCCGGCGGCGTGGGCTACTGGCCCCTCACACGGGAGGGTGGGTGGGCACCGAGGTGTGGGGTCGTTCCATCCCTGCAGGGGATGTGGTGATGATGTGACAATGATGTGACGGTGTGAGGGCACCCAGCCCGGGGCTGACTGTGGCCCTGCGGGCCATGGGGCTTTCTCATCTGCCCTGTGGGAAATGGCAGGGAGAGGCAGTGGCCTCAAGCTGCATAAGGGGAGGTTTAGATTGGATATTAGGAAAAATTTCTTTACTGAAAGAGTGGTCAGGCATTGGAACAGGCTGCCCAGGGAGGTGGTGGAGTCCCCATCTCTGGAGGTGTTTTAAAAACGTGTAGATGTGGCACTTCAGGACATGGTTTAGTAGGCATGGTGGTATTGGGCTGACAGTTGGTCTTGATGATCTTAGAGGTCTTTTCCAACCTATGATTCTATGATTTTATGAATCTATGATTTGGGTCCTTTGAGATTTCCTCTGGGTGAAAAATAGATAAATAATGGTTGTAGTTCTGGTTTTTGCACACAAAAAGGAGAATGTCTCAGTTTCATCAGCTGCTAAATGAGAAGATCCCAAAGAAGAGTAAAAAGTATTTAATGGTGGAAAAGCAGTTTTCCTGAGAGCGTTGCTGCCCTCCACTTCTGCTGTTATTGTTATATTTGTGACAACAAAGGCAACTTCTCAGCGATTCCTCTTGCATTGTTTTTTTTGGGGGGAATCATCAAAATGATGAAGCAAACAGCTGTTGCACCTTTGTTTCAGTTGCTGCAGATGGTGGGACTGAATCTTCGGCCTTAGTGGATGACAATGGCAGTGAGGAAGATTACAGCTACGAGGAGCTCTGCCAAGCCACCCCCAGGTACCTGCAGCCCGGAGGGGAACAGCTAGCAATTAATGAGGTAATGTCCTGGCCTTTGCATTGCTGTAATGATGGGCGGTGGGGGTGGGGTGTGGTGTTTTGCACGGGTCTGAGGTTTCATGTTAATAAAGTGCAGTGGCAGTAGTGGGCATAGCGAAGGATCCAGCAGCTGTGGTGTCCTGACTCTGGCAGGGCCCATGAGCAGGTGCCGAGGGAAGAGCAAGGTGACTGGTACTTCACTGGGAGTGTGACTCGTTAGCCTATGTAACTGCTCTGGAGTAGGACTTGAGTTGTTCTCGCTGATTAATATACGCATAGATTTCTGAAAATCCATAGTTTTATCCTGTAATAGGAGTAATCATGGGCACTCTAGTGAAGTATTTTGATCTCTTGGTGACTTATAAACAGTTCATTGTTTATCTTTTGTCCTTCACAACCTGATTTTCTTCCCATCTCAGCTGATAAGTGATGGCAGCATTGTCTATGCAGAAGCTCTCTGGGACCATGTGACTATGGATGATCAAGAGCTGGGCTTCAAAGCTGGAGATGTCATTAGAGTTCTAGAAGCTTCCAACAAAGACTGGTGGTGGGGAAGAAACGAGGACAAAGAAGCCTGGTTTCCAGCTAGCTTTGTCAGGGTGAGTAACTCTCCTGCCTTTGCACCATTGTCACGCAAGCTTCCTAGCAGAGTGCAACAGCAATGGTCATGGCATTGCATGTAAGTGAAGGGCCTGATCCTCAGCATCTTTGTATCTGAACATCAGTGGTGTAACTCCTAATGACTTCACAAGTAAAAAAGCAATAGAGATTCACACCCCAAGGTCCCTTAGCTCCTCTGACACCTTTTACTCTGGCTTCTTCCTTTCTGTGGTCCTTTTGTAACCAAAGGAATTTCTCAAGCAGAAATGAGGGCAGCAGAAAGCTCAGCCAGGAGCAATCAGTGTATACGAACAGGATGCAGCAGTTTTCATGAGGGAGTGGGGAAAGCTACGCTGAAGGGATTTCTTGGTAAAATAGGGTTTCATTTATTATTACAACATTGTGGAGGAATCTGGTTCACAGTCTGAACTCCCTAGTCAGAACTCGGCAATATTAATGACAGTATAACTCTCGAATAGTAGGAAATTGAACTGTGTTGTAGAAATTAAAGTACTTCTTGAGAGCCTGTAATGAAGCTTGGGCCACACTGTATGAAGTACTGCACAAAATGCAAGAGATGTTTCCTGCCTTTGCCCTTCCTAGATCTCCAGCCAACGCGGGCAATCAGACAGAAGTTGAAAAAGGAGGTGCTGTTATCCACATTGTACAGATGGGCAACTGGGGCAGAGGGAAACTATTTAAAAGCGTTTGAGTTGTCTGATTTTGTGATTTTTACCCATATGCTGGTTTGGCCAAAATAACACATAAATTGTTGGTAAAGGTCAGAAATAAGCTGAAGTCTGACAAATACACAGGTAACGCAACGTGGTATCTCCCAGATATTGTGAGTAGAAAGCCATGTATTTAACCAGACAGAAATCTCAACACTTTATTTGAATATGCAGTGCGTACAATGAAATAAATCCTGTTGTGGAAACCTCTCTGTAAGGTAAGAATGGGAACATTTCTGTAGCAAATCCTTTCTTAATAGTAAGAAGTTTGTAATAGTTTTACCACATCTTGTAAAAGTTTGCCGCTTTACTCTAGTTTGCTTTGTTTGTTCTGGCTGCAGCTGCGAGTTAATCAGGAAGAAGTGCCAGAAAATTGTAGCAGTATCCAGGATGAAGAACAAGATGCAGACATTAGCAAGCATCGTCAGAAAATAGCTGAAAACAAGGATCAGATGAGAACCAACGTTATACAGGAAATTATGAACACAGAACGAGTCTATATCAAGCATCTCAAGGACATCTGTGAGGTACATGCTTTAACCTGAGGGCATTCTGCTGACCTAATGTGGACAAAACATCCCATACAAGTTGAGAACTGGAGTGGTCTTTCATATCGCAGTATTCCCAATTGCACTTCTGAGGCTGTCAGTCAGACATTTCTTGTGTCCTCTTATGGTTTTCCTCTGTGCCGAATGCCACAAGGCACCACTTCCTTTTTTTAAAAAAAAACATTCCACTTTTGACATGGAAAAAGTGCTTTGCTTGTCTGACCACTATTTCCATAGTAATGAGAGAAGGAAGTCCAGTTTATTTAGATTTTTTTACCACTTGGTTTAGATAGAAAACTTTCGGTAACTTTAATAAAATCAATTACAGTTCAGGGACAAAACTTTTTGAAACTAACTTGCAAAGGGAATGTTTACTGGGTGAGATTTATTTTTTTGTTCAACAACGAGATTTTTGGTGGATGCTTAGAACCTACGAAGAAGTCTTTAAAGATGCTTTAGAACTACTTTGCTTGTTTGAACCATAAAATGTGGGAGATTTTTTGCTTTTTTTTTCAAATTTTGTTGGAGGCCCACACTTGGACAAGAAGCATCTTAAGACTTTTCTCTGAACTTTTCCTCTTCTGACCTGGACTGTGATGCATTTGACCTGTATTGGACTTGTATTTGTGGTTAGCACCTGGAAGGGTGCTAAGCAACCTAGCAAAGTATTCTTTGTACCCTTAGTTTGCTAGGTCTCTCTCTGCATTTGTAATGTTGTCATCCTTTAGTCCACCACTCAGATTCTTTCATGGACAACAAAGTAGACAATACAGCAGTATTTTTTTGTTTGTGTTGTGTGTTGTTTTTTTTAGATCAGGCCTTTTTATGCATTTTGAATAAAGAAAAAACAAAAAGACAAAAATTGGTTGCTAAATGACTAGTTTTAAAACATTAAATGTAAGTTTTGTCATTTAGATTCACTGTTTACTTAAGCTAGTAAGCTTGACTGCATGCCTAAAAGGTCAGGCAGGAATTTGTACACGCAGCTGTGTCACTACCATGGTTAGCTGAGTTCTAGGACATGACTTTCATATTTTACTGACCTATTAATTCTTAGACTGATATTAATAACAAATTTTCTCTAATACATGTGCTCTGTACCTCTTTTTTAAATCTGACATGCCTCTGAATTTAGTACAAGAGAGCAAACACACATTTTCCAAGTAGAGAAGCGATGCTCCGTGTTCAACGTGTGGGGTAGAGATGGTCTGCTTTCCTCAGAGTGAATCTGTAGGGTGGTGCAAGCAGGACATAAAGCTGAAAATATACTCAAGTAAGACTAAGCCAGAAGAGCTACTGCAGCTAATAATGCAAATTTGCAACCTCTGCACTAGAATGAATCCCTAGGGCTAGCGCAGTCAGGAACATGAAGCTGGAGTATACCCAGAAAAACATTTTACATTCAAGAAGTGCCTGCAGTTTGTACTGCAAGAGCTGCACAGGAGTTAGTTTTCCTTGTCAGAGTTATCCTCCTAATAGTAGTAAATGTGGTAGCTGGCTTGCAGCGTAGCCGCTGCACAGCCCTCGGAGCAGATGGCCGTGGAGGAGACAGGAATATTCATAACAGTGCCAGCAGTATTCAGGGTTGCTTCCTGGTAGACCTCACCGGAGCAATTGCAAGGCTTTTTACAGCTGCGTGCTCCCAAAGTGATTTGGAGGAAACCTGCCTGAAAGCAGCCAAACGGAGGAGCCCTATCATAACCAGTTAACCCCTGCCATACCAGTTAACCTTTGCACTCATCTGTAGCTGATGGGTGAGGATGACCACAGTGGCTATCCCTGGGTATCCAGCCCCTGCACTGCATCCTCCTTGCCACGCTCAGCTCTGTGGAACAGGTACCCGAGGATGTGCTGGCTGCACGTGGCAGCTGCTGCTGCTGCGTGTTTCAACCCTCAGAGGCCTCCGACCGTACCGTTGCTTCTTAGCTGCGCGAATGCCGATGCGGTCTAGTGTCGGTTACCAGTGGCAGAGCAGAGTTTGCTCCAGGGGCATATTAAAACTGGAGGACTCAGTTGTGTATCTGCTTGACACCTGATACGAATAAAGCGAACTGGACCCCTGTGATGTTCTTACAAGTAAAGAGAAAAAAACTGGAAAAGTGATTGTAGTTTTATGTGCAGTCGTGCCAATACTGCTACCTCCTGCCAATACCGTATGGATTTTACCAAACTGCAGCATTCTGAACACGTTATAATATATTCTTTAATTTGCTTCTCTCTGTTAGACTGTGCCCTATTTACTTACTGGTTAAGGAACCAGTACTTGAGCCCTGGTAGAAGTTGTCTTTATATTTATTGTTTTAGGGTTTGCTCTTATCTGCATGGAGAAGAACTGTTATGGCACAGAGAAATTGCTACGAAAAAGCGCGGCAGCTAAAGTAGTAGCGTGCATGGGGCCTTCCACCAGGCTCTCCTCCAGCTTGGTGGGCAGGCGTAACAAGGAGATGCAAGTGGGCTTTACACACCTTGCAGGTTTCCGGTTCCCCGCTTCGTTTACGGTACTGTGAGGCGGAAGTTAGACTGCAAGAATCAGTGTGCAAACGCTGCGGATGCAAATCTGAAATTGCATGTCCGCATGTGTGGGTGTGGCTGGGAAACCACGCGCCTGCCTGTAGATCACAGGGGTTTTGTTCAGGGTAGAACCTCTTTGCACATCTTCAAACTAAAGAGATTTTTTAATTTCATTTCCAGGGTTATATTCGGCAGTGTCGCAAACATACAGGAATGTTCACCACAGCTCAGTTAAGCACCATTTTTGGAAATATTGAAGATATTTACAAGTTCCAAAGGAAGTTTCTGAAGGATCTTGAGAAACAGTACAACAAAGAGGAACCTCATCTAAGTGAAATAGGGTCATGTTTTCTTCAACATGTACGTTGCAAGAATCAATTTTATTTACAAAATGAGCAAAATATGATAAGAAAATGCTAAGTTACCATGTTAAGAGAGGATTTTAGTAACAAGTGTTTATCAATACTAAGCTATGTACAGACAGCATTTTAGAACGTAAAATAATTTACAGTTGAGGAACTATTTAAATGTTTTAGATTTCTCCTCATCAAGCATGTAACTTTGTACACAGTTTTAAGTTTCCTTCTGAAAATTATAATGATCACAGATGAACCGGACTATTTGCAATGATCTCATATTGAGCAAGCAAAAACTTCCTAAAGCAAAACAATGAAAGAAAGTGGTGGGAAAAGAGGCTGTGAGTTCACGACAGACACTTGCTAAGCCTATAGCTGTTTTCCCCAAAGAAAAGTACTTCTTAAAGTGGGTCAGATCAACGGAGGCCTCTATGTCAGTGTTCTTACAAAGAAGGTGCATAGTTTTTACAGTTACAAGGTAGATTTCTGCATAGTTTCAAGGCTGGACAGCCTGGAAACAATATAGGAAATGGATTAATTAATCTAATTAGATATAATAGATGTTGCAAAAATATCTTTCCTCCTTTATAGACAAATACTTTAGTTAAAGCTTTGACTTTTTTTTTTTGTTTTAACAGCAAGAAGGCTTTGCTATTTACTCAGAGTATTGTAACAATCATCCCAGTGCCTGCATTGAACTTTCCAAACTAATGAAACAGGGCAAATATCGTCACTTCTTTGAGGCCTGTCGCCTGCTGCAGCAGATGATTGACATTGCCATCGATGGTTTTCTTCTCACGCCCGTTCAGAAAATCTGCAAATACCCTCTGCAGCTTGCAGAATTGCTCAAATACACCACTCAGGAGCACAGGTGAGAGAGTGAATAAAACAAATCTTCTAATAGTAGTAACACCTAATTACTGAAGCTTTCTGGGTGACACAACACTGAGGCTTTTGAGATCAGGAGCAAAACTCCCATTGACCACTATAGACAGGAGCTCCTTACTAGACAGGCATCTGGGAACCATCACAAATATTAACAAAAACAGTATCTGAAAATGCAACACAGGGGACTAACAGGATGCAAGACAGAATGAGGAATAAGCAAAAGAGGGAGAAGGACAGGAAGACGGTGCTGAAACAGGGAGCGATCAGAGTGAAAAAAAGCCAATGTGTCAAAGAAATGAAGGAGAAGGAAATCCACAGAAGAAAGGGGAAAGCTGTGTAAATGTTATGGACACAAGAGAAGGTAAAGAGGGCCTTAGAAAAAAGCGCAATCTGAGCAAGTTTGGAGGTAATGTTTTTTGGAAACTTGCTAGTAATGAACATTGCCTTTGTTTGCAGTAAAGTCCAGATCTTAGATTTTCGGCTAGGATAAATAAGAATTGAAGTTGCAGGTTATTAGCCTTTCTATTATATCCCTGAGCTGATTAAATCTTTGACTAAATTAAGATTTTATCTTTAAAAGTCTGCCTTTTTACGTTGTACAACTGCAAGAAAAATGTTCCGTTGTGACCCCTGTGCTCAAAGTCCAAATGTAGCCTGAGGCAGTGCTTCCATGGCCGAAGTCTGCACTTCTTTAACCTTGAGAAAACTTCTGTTGGAGACCATGAGATTTTTGCCAGTGGCAAAATATAGGGGATGTGAAGTACTGACATTCAGGTGTGAAGTGCTTCCATTCAGTTCTGTGGCTACCTGGGAAGTCCTGCAATAACAATTACTAATCTGAGTATCTCTTTCACTGCTACTAATTTTAGCAAGATTATTCTGAGAGTTATTAAACCTGCAGATGAAGTGACAGCAAGGTCTTGCCACCTTCCACCCGTAGTACCCATTTTCCTCTTCTGTGGCACAGCATCCAGAGTTGCCTGCAAGCACAGACAGGCGCCCAGCGTGCAGAGATGCTCACAAACAGGCGGGCCTACGCCTGCATGAAACCATTGTAAAGCTCCAGCCCACCGGGGTTTTTGGTAGCTTTTTTTTTGTTTTCGTAAAAAGTTTGAAGATCTGATGTGCACAGCCTGCCGTGAAGGCCATGGGTTATGCAGCAAGTGAGGAATAGCATACACACCAACAGAGAAAGAAGAAAGTGAGATAAGGAAGGGCAAGGTAGCGGTGTGGATATCATGCAGTCACCCTGTGGGACATCTCCCACGTTAGTAGGATCCTGTTATTGTTAGTCTCACTCTCTGTATACAGCGTGGCAGAAAAGAGTTTCCATAGATACAAATAGAGAGAGGAGAGTAATGCAGATGCAGAAGGGAAGCGCATCCATCAGCAGCAGCTGAAGAAGATAGGAACTGAGACTGCAGCAGACAAAAAGGACAGCAAGGCTGACCCCTTTGCAGGATTTATTTATGGCTCATGCTGTTTTCTGCCTCTGGCTCCCTTTTCTGCAAGAGGTGTTCTGATAAAGAGAGAAGGCAGCTGCTCTGCTGGGACTCTTGAGGCAAGAAATACATGTCTTTCCTTCTCTCTTCTCAGAGACTCCATTTGAGAAAGGTGCAGGAGTGATGGATGCTATTCAAAGGGGAACAAAAACCTGCTTGCAGGTTGGGGAGATTCATAAGCTTGTGGGGAGCTCAGGGAAAGAAGAAGAGGAGCAGAGTAATGGAAGAAGGACAGGAGACTTGCATTTGACCTGGAGCAGGCGGAGGGGGGTGCCCATCTTGGCTCTCACACACTTGTTCCATGAAAACAGGCCACTTTTGTCAGCATTGTCTCCTTTCATTCCTCTCTTCGGTGCCCATGTTCTTGGGTCCCTCGCTCACCCTGTTTGAGGTTGCTTTCAGTATTTTTTCTGCCCACGTAGTGTTCTCTGTTTGCATACATTGACCCAGCCGTTTGGAACAAGAAGGAGAAAATACAGTTGTGAAATGCTATTAAAGGAATGCCCTTTGCAATAAAATCCAACTAAAATCTTGCTTAAAAACTAATTCATTTGGTGAAATGTAGGTACCACTGAGGTCAATGGGAGTTCTACCATTGTTTTCAGTAGAGATGATATTGCAATTCATTAATCTACCTCCTCTGCCTCCTTCCACCAGTTCAATAATTTGCTCCTGGAGCCTAGCAGTACAGCAGCACTGAATTGTACAGACTACTAGGTGAGGTTCAGGATAGTTGAGAATCAGGTTTCTCTTATTTAAGTACTCTGAGTAGAGGGATAAATGGGTAATGTGGGCTCATACTTCAAGCACTGTGTCACAGTTTGTGATTGCTTCATATCCATCGTGTAAGTGATCTGTGAAACGTGCCTATATTTCATAGTGATTATAACAACATAAAAGCTGCATACGAAGCTATGAAGAACGTAGCGTGCCTGATCAATGAGCGGAAACGAAGACTAGAAAGCATAGACAAGATTGCGCGTTGGCAAGTCTCTATCGTAGACTGGGAGGTAAGTGGCAGCCTGTCCCTTTCCTGAGCAAAGGTACTGTGTACGGTACTGCATGTCCTCTGCAGGATATGTCTTTCTGTGTAGTAGGTAGTTTATGGTATCTACTTTTCAGCTGGTCATTGCTCGGTTAAAAGTCCAGTTGCTTCATTTGCAGTGATTCTGTTACTGATTACCTTGTTTATAAATCGGGAAGAGCAGCATGTATTAACATGGACACTTGTCTTTGAGTTGACACTGGATCGAGATGACAAAATCGATTTTTTTTATATACTAGACTTATAGAATCTCCTTTGGATTTTTGGTAGTTCTGTCAGAACATGAACCTGGTTCACTGACCTTAACAAGCTTCCTCCTGATTTGTGCAGAAATAAAGCAGAGCAGAACCACATTCATTGATTTTGCCTGTATGAGGTTATCTGCATTCTGTGACATTTTCAAATCTAATAATAAAAATACAAGAAAAATGAATGATCTTAAGACTTGATTATAAAATGACACTTATTAGGCACACAGTAAGATCTTAAAATATTATTTACTTATTACTTATATATATATTTATCTTCTTAGGGACCAGATGTGTTAGCCAGAAGCTCAGAACTGATCCACTCAGGAGAACTGACCAAAATATCAAAGCAAGGCAAAAGCCAGCAGAGGACTTTCTTCCTTTTTGACCATCAGCTTGTGTTCTGTAAGAAGGACTTACTGAGAAGGGACATATTGTATTATAAGGATCGTATTGACATGGATGAGATGGAAATTGTGGACACTGAAGATGGCAGAGACAGAGACTTTAACATTAATGTCAAGAATGCCTTTAAGATAATAAACAGAGCAACAGAAGAGATTCATTTGTTCTGTGCAAAAAAACAGGAGGATAAGAAGAGATGGATGGAGGCGTGTGAAAATGAAAGGAGAAGAGTTCGGGAAGACAAGGAAATGGGTGAGTGGAAGGATTTCCTTTTTAAAAAGTGGTAAAAACAAAAGGGAATGTTCTTGCTTTTATACTTCTTTATGCTTTGTGCAGATGTGCACTCTGCCTTCTGGGACTGGAGTCACTTTCTTACCCAACTTGACCTTTAGCTGTGTAAGTGAAGCTTGTTCAGGCGTGTTTGCCCAGTCACTGTGGGCCAAAGGTCTGGGGCAGTTAGCTATGACATCTGTGTCACAGCATAACCCATGTGGTTTCTGGTGCATTACGGAGAGGAATGAGATACGAGATATGACAAGATGCAATTCACAAAGGCCAATCAATAATAAAAATCCATCGAAAATCCTAGCACTTTTGTATGAATCATTGGCCCAAAACAGCTGTTCATAAAGGATGCTTTATTATAAAGCCGAGCAGCAAGAATTGTAGGTTATACTGTCCACGTCATGTAATGGCACCTCCTGTGTCCCGGAGACCTGTGCAGTTGCATGGTATCAGTAGTTACAGACCCAACAATAGCACGACTGAGCAGTTTACAGAGAAATGAAGCCTAACTTTGAGTGAGCAGGGAAAAAGGTAGCAGATCCTAGGATCACCTTTAGACCTGTGGGACACTCCAAGGACAGTGTCTTCTGTGTGAATGTACATTTAGGATTGGTTGGGTTTGGGGTTTTTTTTTCAATAGTTTCATGCTTCCTTTAAGATCAGTGACAAAAGCTCTAGCAAAATTTCATTGGCAAAACATACACAAAGAAGACAGAAACACTAATAAGAAAAAATAAAACTCTTCTTAATATTCCTAAAAAAGTAACGAAAATATTGATGCCTCTGTGTGTATGGACTGCATAAGAACTTTTTTTCATAACACTCTTCAGGCTGAGGCTTTGGGTGACAGCAGGTTAAAATGGGAAGTGCAGTGAAGTGGAAGATATAACTCAGTAAAATGTAAACAAGATGCCAAATCTCATATTCCATGCTCACTTAAAACCCCTGCTTAGAAGAACAGGAAGACAGGAATAACCCTTAGATTACAAATGTAATCTTTTGATCTTAGTGGCTTTCTCTTGTTTGATTCTGTTGCAAATATGGCAAAAAAGCACCTCCTCCGTATGTATTGTAGATGGTCTATAAGCTGAAGAAAATACTTTCAAGTTTAGCAATTCATATTCTAAAACCAGTTTTAACTCCTCCTCATT
Organism: Opisthocomus hoazin; assembly: GCF_030867145.1. NCBI lineage: Eukaryota > Metazoa > Chordata > Aves > Opisthocomiformes > Opisthocomidae > Opisthocomus > Opisthocomus hoazin. Next base: position 25,032,859 of record NC_134414.1, on the reverse strand, counting down.
GCACTGTTCCCATTAACCCCACTTGTCTCAGGTCTAGAGTAAACAGTGAAGCAGTCACCACTAAGCTTTCCTCAAACTTTGCAAACATTTCAAAACCAACTTTTCCTCCTGTGCTGAACATCACGGTGTGACATTATGATCCTGTTGGGCACAACATTGATGGCTTTCACGAGCTGCTCGGTGTAGAGCGTGTTCAGCCACCTCATGCTCACAGGGATGGGTGGTGGCTGCCTTTCCTAATTCACCTAAACAGACTCTAAAATAAAGCGGATATTGCAAAAGGGTGAAGGTGATCAGAAGGTAAGAAAGCAATGCAGAGGATCTGATGATGATTGTCCAAACAATCCCTGTCACAACAAAGTTACAGAAAGCCTCCACTCCAGCATATGACAAGAACAGTAGTGTAGTCATACGGAAGGACGATATGGAATAAATCACAGGTCCTGCACTTTTCTGAGCACGACTGAGCAAAAGAAGATAAAATGTGAACAATTTCTATTCCCATCCTTTCTGAGGAGCATTCTTGAGCTCTTCAATTCTCTATATACACCTCCTCCTGCAGTGGTTGCTTTATGGAGCACCAGGAGAGTGTGTTGAGTGGGCTAAGTGCTGTATGTCAGGATGCTTTTGAGGCTCACCCTAGTTCTTGCCCTGGGCAGCAGCAGGTCTGTCTTGTGCAGGCAGTGGGGTGTAACCATTCCTGCTAAGTGACACTGCTGCAGAAATCCCCAAGCATGAGGAAACTGCAAAGGTGTAGCAGCTACAGCCCTAAATGTCATTGTTTTTTCTACTGGGACCTCACGAAAATCAATATATGATATTTGAAAGGGTAACCATTCAACAGTGGTGGCAGTGGCAGTGACAACGATGAGATTTGTCATATAGCACTAACCCTTATTTAGGGCTGGGTCACAAATTCCCATGGTGCTGAGCACAAGGATTGCAAGGGAGGGTGCATCGTGCTTCGGGCACTGTGCAATATTGTGAAGAAAGTTCAGTATAACGAGAAACTGTATTTTTGATAGTGGCACATAGGCACATGCAGTCTGTCCTGCCGTGTAACATCCAGCCTTCTGGAACTTGCTTTTCAAATGTCGCAACTCATTATTCTGACGTACCTGTTTTGGCACAGGTATCATGAACCAGAAGAAAGATGGTTGAGTTGTAATAGCTCGTGTCCATCTGGTCTTGTGAGTCACAGTGGCTTGGATACTTTCTCCATGACCCAGAAGACTGCTTCTTTTCTAAAATTTCTATTTTTTTTTGGCATAATTGAACATTTTGTTTAGCCAAAACCAGTGGAAAGACGCCAGTATTCTCAACCTCAGGTTTAAATTTATCTTGTTGATTTTGTAAGCTATCTTGCTGGACTTCACACAAAGCCTCTAATCTAACCACTCAGAGAACAAATACATAGTCTTCCAATTCAGAACTGCAAATGGCATTTTACTTCTATTTTCAAAGACACTTTAGTGCGAGTCACTGTCTCCCAAACCATATCTAGCTTTTCTTAGCTTTTATGAATATATGGGAAGAAAAGGCCACAGCCAGAAAATCCTTCTCCAGACCACTAATAGTAACCTTAAGAAAGAGGTCTGATGTCTGTTGATTAAATTGCTTTCATTTTTTTTTTATCTGTTTCCTTGTTTCTGTAAAGGAAAAAGACCCCTGCAGAATAAAATAAACTTCTGCTACCCCAAAATTATGGCTAACTGCTGTTGTATTGCAAGTTAATAAGCTGATTTGTAATAACTTCTTCATAAGTTCAGGCTAAAAAATAAAAGGGAATTTTTAAAGTATAGAGAAGTGCAGGAAGATGCAAAATGGAACGGAACCAGACACTTCATTCTGACTTTGAATCTCAACTTTTGTGCCCTTTATGTGCATAGGAGTGAAATGAGCGGCAGCACGTACACCCTGTTGTCTCCTTTTGCAAACGTAACCTATCCATGTATCTCAGCAGGGGGAAGAAACCGGAGTGCCTGTACGTGGGCTCCAGACGACACCAGTCACTGGTGTCACCTTTCACAGCAGATGTCTGGCATCTCTGTGCTCAGCATAGATCAGTCGTACACCTGTCACGTGATGGTAAAGAGCATAGGGTTGACCACATGCTACAGCATCATTTGAGTCATACAAGTATGCAAACAAGTACATGAGAAACCGGAATGAGGGATCCAGCCCCGGTCTGATGCAGCCACAACCACATCACAGCCTGCTGTGGTGTCTGGCAAATTATGTGATACTGTCTCCTCCGAGTGGAGGGAAAGATACCCAAATTCTACCACTGCAGTACCAGTGACTTGAATGTGTCACCCCAAGTTAGCTCACAGGGAGTGAAAAAAGAAACAGATTGTAGCTTTCAGAAGTGTTAATTTACACTTTTTTTTAATCTCTCGTTATCTGGACTTATCTATAAAAAGAGCTTGTTGTGTGGTTAGTTCCCCAGTGATTGCCATTTGCAGGAACTGGAAAGCAGCTTTTCCCGGTAATCTACAGGCAAATTAATGTTCCTATTGTTATCCCAGTGAAAACCTATCTTTAAATTTATATGACAATGTAAAACATACTTCTAAAAATTTTAAGTATATTGCTATTAAGATTTACTAAAAATTGTTTAAGATGTAGTTTATTTATTTATTTTAATTTAATGTGATCAAATATTAGATACAGTATTTTTGTATCGGTGCCGTAATTTACATTTTGAACATAGGAATGGAAATCTCAGAAAGCCAGAAGAAACAAGCCATGCAGAATGCCCGTAAGTCAAGGCATGGAAAAATTAAAGGTGGGTGTTAAGAATTGCTTTACATTCTTACTGTGTTCCAGTGTTCTTTATGTTAGGAAATCGCACAATCTGGCTATGGTTGAGTTCTTCAATCTTTTAAAAATTTTTCATGGTTTACATGGAGTTCAAGTAATATCCATTAACCTGTATTTTAGTATCAAATTCCAATACCTTTGTCAGCTGTCTACTAAATCAGCTCCCCAGACTCCTTCAGACAGGCAAGTCAGTATTCTGTTTGTTAGAGGAGAAACTCAAGAGGTAAGGCAAGTGGTTTATTTAATCGTGTAAGAAAGTGCATGCAGAGATTAATTAGAAATTAGAGTTACTGATTTCTTCCTTTGCTTTTACTCAAACCGCTTGTTCTTTAGCAGTTCTGTGCTTTGTTTCAAATATCCTAAAGTTCTTTCTGCAAGCCATGTGTTGCTGTATTTATGGTAACACACTCAAAAGGCTTCCTTCTGTCGTAGACTAGGAGGAAGGACGGACTAGAAACCTGTTTCTCTGGAAACAGCTTTTTTATTCCTTTTCTTTCTCAGAAAATGTGTTGTGATTTTGTCCTTTTCCATCTTAAAGACAAATTTAGGTAAATGTCTAGTGTGTTGAGATAATAAATTGAGCAAGTGGGATCAGGTTAAGTCTGAATTTAGGAGTGAAGGAGTTGATGTTAGGTAGTCATCTGCTCCCTGGGATTAATATTATTAAAGCATTTTCTCATTATCAATCATTAGATACTGTTCTGATCCTAAAATCTGTCTGGATTTTCATGGGAGCGGCTAAAAATTGTCATCAGGAGATTTGTTCAGAATGCACAAAGGTCAAAGTCTCAGAACATTAGCCTGGAAAAATATTTTCCAAATTGAAGAAACAACATTTTTGTTGGTGGCAGTATTTTACCTAGCCTTATTCTGAGAGTTGACTAAAATACGAGCATCTACTGTGTTGTCATTCCTTTGAAATACCAGAATTTACTTGTGCAAACAATATAGCCAGGCTACGTGAAACTGTTGCTTATTTTTGGTAATTCTGTAATGTTATTTTTACTTGTATTATTCTCCTCTTAAGCCAAATCAATGCAGCAATTAAAAAGTCTTGACAACAGAAAAGGTAACAGTTAGTAGTGCTTCCATTCAAGGTCATGGTAAAATTCATACTGGCTTCACCGACCACTGAATTTGTCCCGTGGTCCTGCGCTTTCCCAGTATGGGTTGCTCTGCCAGCTGACTCATACGCTTTCTTAAACTGCTCCTTTTGCAGGTGTGAGCTATAACGGCTGTCCTGTGCCTCCTCCACACCAAAGCCTGCATCCCATTCATCAGCGCCACATCACTGTGCCTACCAGCATCCCGCAGCAGCAGGTTTTTGCCCTGGCAGAACCCAAGCGGAAGCCATCCCTCTTCTGGCATACCTTCAACAAACTCACCCCCTTTAAAAAGTGAGAGGCCAAGGACCTGGAAAGGACATCGGCACGGAGGGAGACGTAGTCCAGAGAAGGACCTTGGAGATATGGTTAAGCTTACTTGAGCTCAGTGAGTCTCCAGTTTTGGAGGGGGAAACCTGGGGCTCCCTTGAGCCAGAAGTACAACCTTTGTCTAGAAGAAGAATGAAGTTCCTCAAGACTGCTCTGAAGTCGATGTTGGCAAGTGTCAGCATTGCTAATGAAGAGCAGTCTCCCTTCTGACAAAGACAGCTTGCTGTTACTCTGAAGCAGCAGTATTTGATCGCTGTTTCTTAGTTGTGATGAAGCAGTGATGGAATCATGCAGGTCATTGCAACATTTCATTTTTCTTAACCTTATATTGATGGCCAAGTTTAGGATAGGGAGGAATTTTTCCTTAGGGGTATATCAGCAAGGAATCTTAGGAGAGTTTTCTGCTTTCTTTTAGAGCATTGAGCGAGACCACCCATTACAATCAGGTGGAGACATCCCATGGGATTAACCAGCCATTGCAGGGTTTAGTGGACCCTAATCGTTCCTGTCTTATTCTGTTAAATTGCCAAACGGCAGGAGAATGTCCCGCAAGGCCTTACCATATTCCAGATTGGAACAGGGGAATTTTATTCTGTCATATAGAAACATGAACAGAGTGTGAAATGGACTATAAAGGTATGTGCATTTGTTGCACAGAAGTGGAAGCAAGAGGAGCCCAGGGCATCTCAGATTGATTACTTTCAGTCACAGCAATATACAGCATGCATGTATGCTCTTCAGTATAGAGCTTTTATATGACTTTTTGCACATTTCTTCGCCTGGGAGACACTTCTTTATATTTCCAATGTGCTTATTTCTCTGTGTGAAATGTATTTTTTAATTTTCTAATAGAGATAATGTGAATGTACAAAGTCAGAGTTGAGACAGTACGTGCTGACTGCTGGCTATGTTACGTAGTTCTCACACTTTGTATTCTTTTAGCTTGACTTAGAAAATGGATAAATGGTAATGTAAATATATTGAAGCGGTCTGGATCCATGCTTCTTGTACACAGTCAGTTGACAATGGGTTTTGACCAATTATTTCTTCACAAAGAAAGAGAAATCCTTAGTGAGAGGGACAGAGAAATTGTGTGGACCAGAAATGGATTTTTTGTCTCGAGAGTCGTCAGTCTGTGTTGGAAGAGGAGGAGCCTGACTCAATTAAGGTCAGCTCTGGCCAGCATATGCAATATGTGATTTGCATTGCTACGATTTGACCATGACATGAAGTTGATTTGGCAGAATAACTTTTAAAAAGTCGCCAAGAAGACACAGGATCTTGATATTTGCAGCACTGGTCATTTCTGCTTGATAGCTCTCATTAAGGATAAGACTGCTGGTGATATGGAAGGAAAGAAAGACTCCGTATGTTTCAGAACTGATTTGCCTTGAATGTCTTTACAATACTTTATCCCATGCTGCTGATTAGGGGCATTATCTGATGATAAGGGTAGATCCAAGGATATTCTTTGACAATGGACACAATCGGCTTTGTCATGAATCTGTAATATATGAAGAAGAAACAAGCGGCTAGAGGCCAGGCATCTTAACAGCAATGTATAAAAGCCTTATTTTAAACATGTATTTGCTCCTACTACTATTGTTACCTCTATATTTTTATTTATCGTCAGTGTTGTGAAGCCCATTAGTTGCTAGATTTTGTGATTTTATAACTTTGTGGCAACTTCTGCAAAGCCCAGGTTTGTGGTTTTGGTTTTAAATGACATCTTTTGACAACTGTACATTTCAAATGCCTTGTGTAGATAGCTCAGCAATAATGCAAAGTCTGGTGATGTTCTGCCGAATTGTTCACTGCATAGTGAACTTCATTGCTTGTGCTTTCCCATAGCGATGGAAGATGACCTGAAACAGTTAAGAACTGAAAATATGCACTGACATTTTCAGCGATCCAGCTTAAAGAAAATGCACGGGAAAGTTAGTGAAAAAAAGCTGGCTGGGTTGTAGTTTTCTTTTGATGTTTAAAACAAGCCATTTCTGTTCAGATTTTTTTAAAAGATAATTCTAAATGCTCAATTTAAACACAAGGAGCAGACTTCCAAATGCAGGCATGGATGCATGCCCTTCCCCTTAAATGAGTAACCCTTTTGTGTTTCTTACATACCCGTTTTTGTGGTGCTTGCCACGTTCAGGCCTGCAAACCAAAGTGATGCACGTACTGTGGAAGTGGAGATGATGTTTTTCATAATCACGTTTTGAAAGACTGGTTCTAGATGCAAAAAAAAATTCTGGAGTTAGATTGCAGTGCTCACCCAGAAACTTTAGCAGCTGGACCTGAAGACATGAGATCCAGACTGACATATGTGTCTTTGCTAAAACCTGCTTCTTTCGAGGGCTCAGTTCTGTGGAGTGCTGGAAAAAAAAAGAAGGTTTTAGGATGTATGTTCCAACATGTCAGTGCCCATGAAGGCTCTTCCCACGTGGTAGTGCTGGTGCCTTAGCCCTAAAAATGAAGAGAAATGTTTGCTTATGGTTTTGGATGCAGCAGTTTTTTTCTCAAAAGTGAATTTCAGAGAGATAAAAAGCAAATGTTTCATGGTGCAGGTTACTCAGGACAGTTTCACGTATAGTGTACTACATATAGACCTGGTTGTTTTACAATATTCTCTGTGTTTTTCTTTGCAATCTGACCTTGCAACAGATTAAGAGAAAATATAACAAGACTGGCCAAATTTAGACTACACCATAATCTTTTAAACAAATTATAGTTCAGTGAAAACACACAATTACATTATCCAACAATTAAGACAAATATTTACTTGGGTTCAGCCTGACTTTAGAGTCTGTGGGAAAAAGAGTTGCAAGTAAAATGTAAAAAGTTTGTATTCTAGCAACTCTTGGCTTCTTCTGATGATAAAACTTGTGTATGATCAGAAAGGTGTGATGGCAGCATCTGTTCTTTTCATCTGTTCTTCTCCTCTCACTTTTGCATGCTTCAAGTTACTATACAAAGTTCTGGGGCAACTGCTAAGCACATTTGTGCCTCCTTTAGATAAAGCACAGCCAGAGCCTTCCCGATGGCCTGCTGAGCAGATAACCTCAGACTTTATGCATGGGATGCAGTAAAATAGAATTGTCCTCAAATGTGTTCCCACTGAGTTAGGAAAATGCCAAACCATAATTGCATCCAACTCAGAGCATTTGATGTATAAAATAATAAGATTGTTTTACAAGTGGCTCTTGCCATGCTGAATTTCACATTGAGTTTTAGTGGTCAGTATAATAACAGAGTTCAAAGACAGACTACTCAAATGTTCCACATTTTAGTTGTCTTTTGAAAATAATTATAACAGAATTTTGGAGCCAAAGGTCTTTAGCCATAGCTAATGCAGTACCTTTCTTGACTGCCTTTCTGCTTCTTTTCTATATGTGTGGCATTTGTATGTAGGAGATGCCTTCTGAACGATCTCTAATTTAAAACTTTTGTTGTAAATACTAGGGATGACTTGCATATGTATTTTTTTTTGAGGAGTGTTTTGTAACATTTTGTCTTACGTGCATTGCTTTGTGCATCTTACCATCTGTGTGCTGTTACACATGTTGTAAACGAAGTGTCTTGGCTACACAGCAGACGAATGGGCTGTTGACAGCTGAAGTACAACGTATAGGACTGCAGTAGCTTGATGTGCATTTGTTCTGAAGTAATTGCATTACAAGAATTATTTACTCTTGGAACATTGTTTGTCAAATGAATCTATTTTCTGGAAATAAGTACAAACTTACATTCCCATTATTTTTCTCTTATTGTACATGTTTGAGTTAAATAACGTACAAAGCTGAAGTTCCTCAGCTGTGTCTTATAAAACTTTATTGTGCAGTTTCAAATTTGCTGTGTTTTTTTAAATTGTCTACAAAATATCCTCTGTGATGCAAAAAGGTATCAACTGTCATATTTATTTTAAAGCAAAAAATGTCACACCCTCCTCTTGGTTTTCCAGTAGCAGCTACAGTACTTCCCAGCACAAGTTCATTTTAACGACTACTAAGCCTGATTCTGCGGCTGGAGCCTTCATCATCCAGGCAGGACCCATCCTTGCTACTGTCCTGGTCATACGCATCTGCGATCACTGAGCTTCACCTTGGCCTGGCAGACAGCTCCCTCAGCACCCCTTGGAAGTAAATGCAAGTGTAGCTTCTGTATTAGTAAATCTCCTGCTAACAGAGGATGTTGACTTAAGTACTGTAATTTAGGTAAGGGGGGGTTACATTTTACTTTTTTTGGAACAAAAGCAAAACCTTTTGAAAGGGCTCATGCAAAAGGTGTGTTCTGTAAATGTGTGTGACCAGGCTCACCTGCCTGCTGGTTAGAGCAATTGGCTGCGGTGCTGGAGAGTCAGCTTGCTGCTCTGATGCGGGGAGGATTTTCATTGCTTGTTATTCTGACAGAGCCGAGGACCATATCTGAAAGGCACGCAAGTGTTCTTCCTGCTCCAGGCAGTGCCAAAAATTATGTTTCACTGAGACACTTTAGCTTTAACAAAATAACATATTTTGCTGAAATCTTTTCATCAAAAATACTTTGGCAAGTTCAGATACTGGCAGAATACTTGAGTTTGCCGACTCCTGCCCCCTCTTTCCAGTGTCCCAGCTCTTAACTCTGTTTCTTGGTCCACCTCAAAGCCGGGAGTTTCCCAGGCCTCCCAAGGGTCATCGCTGCGGTGGGCTCTGTGCCGAGTGCTCCAATATCAAAGCGAAAGGTGTAGTCTGAGCGCTTAGTGCGGTAGATCGGATGGCTGAGAAACGCACCTTGAGCAAACGCTGGAGTACGGCGTTGTGATCCACAGGCTTCCTGAGGAGCCCGAAATTCATCTGGCCACGGTGAGCTCATTTGTCCGTTTTAGTTCACGCTTTCGCGTTCAGGACCAATCTTGCAGATCATTCCATACCATCAGGTTTTAAGTTCTTCGAGAGCTGATCTGTCAGGTGGAGCTTTTAGTTAGTGCAGAAATACAAGTATCACTCTAGTCTTGTTTTTTTGTTTTGTGTTCTTCTTAGAGGATACCTGATGATCTCTGCTTGGTAACAAAGAGAAAGACTGAAGCTTTTTTTATGTTACAGTACCCAAGGAGAAATGGAAAAGTCAGCAATGGAAAACTACACATCACGTAGCCTGTAAGGAAAGGAAAGCGCACAAATATTTAGTGTGTTTCTGCATATTTTTCAAAATTCGGTTATTCTAACTAGCTGGAGAAGATGTAATTGTGAGAATATGTCAAAACTGTACAAACTGTCAACACAACATGGCTTTTTTTAATCTTAGGTCTGTGTTAGGTTTAGTTCACTGCAGTCAGAGCTGCCTTCTGGTTGTCCAGGTGAGTACCTAGGGCTGAGAACTCACATACTGTCACTATTAGGTATTTAGGCTCTGGTTCCAAAAAAAGATGTGCGTGTGTGTGTGTAGACATATATACATTTGCACACACACCGACACCCCCATACACAGACCCTTTATAGACTCCATATGGCTTCCTCAGACAATGTCTTGGCTGGCACCTACAGCAGGTTGCACCAGACAAGTGATCCACACCCATCACACCCTCCCTCTGTTGATGTTACAGCTTGTATATCTGTCGGGCATCTTGGCGGGGCGGGGGCGATGACACCTGGGCAAGGTTTTACCCGAGTCATTTGAATGTGTCGAGCGTTCAGAGTGGGCCCCCAGCAATGACTCGGAAGAGAAACACAGGGTGATGCAGGGTTTATCGACTGTTTCGCCTCGCGATTTTTGGAAAGCTGAAACTGCTTCAGGGGGAAGGAGGAGCTCCAGGTGCTCCTGAGGGACTTTGCTGGCAGAACCAGGCATGTGCCTCCTTGTTTCTGGCGCGTAGGAAAGAAGAAGGCAGAAGGCCCAATATACACACTGAAGTGAACTGTCAGTCAGCAGATTCGCTAGGCACAGTTCATCTTGGCCTCCACCTATGAGCACAGCCCAGAATTTTGAGATACCGACTAATGAAGGATGAAAAAATGTGTAGAAGGTGCTCTGCTAATAAGGTTGGGTATATATTCTTTAATTAACCATCCGTCTCATGGTCATTACCGCCGTATTTAGCTCTTAACAAAGGTAGTAGCACAACAATCAATCTAAAAAACCCTTGCCTCTCCTGCCATTCAGGTGCAATGTTTTTTAAGAGCAAATAATGAACTTTTGCTGCTGTGCAATTATTTCCAAGGCAGCATTCTGCGAAGAGAGAGGGCACACTAGAAGGCTGCTGATGGTAATGTTTGTCGTTAAGGTGATTCCTACAGCAGTTTTCTTGGTTCTCTGCTAAAAAACCATCAAACCGGTCGAACTTCAGAGTCCATCAAGGTCGATGTAACTAATGAATTATGTCGTTGTCACTTCAGGATTGGGACAGACAGGCCGTGACTGTTGTCATTGCAAAATTCACAGCCTCTTCTGTGTCAGCGTAAGGACCGTGCCACTGCCAGTGCCATGTCCCCAGGAGCCCCCACTGCCCCCGGTGCTGTCCCCCCAGAGCCACTGGCTCTCCCAGCACCCTGCAGCGGGAAGGTTCTGCAATAAATCCAGGTTTTCTGCATGACAGGACAGATCACTGAGGGCACAGCACTCAGCTGGCAGGGTGGGCCTGTTTCAAATGACCTGAACTTTTGAAGTGTGAAAGGAAGCCAAGGCTAAGCAACCTCAGAAAATTTCAGATGGCGCCTAACAGGTAAAGAGAAAAGGATTGTTTGCTGTGGCTCTGATTTCTTCTTCTCAGTTAGCAGAGCAGTGAGGCTTATTTGCCTACAGAAGCTCATTCATGGAGAGCAGCTAATTGCTGCACACTGTCCTTGCTTTTCCCCAGGGCATGGTAGATTCAATGTCCCAGATACAAACCAGGGCACCATGACTCTTGCAATATTTTCTTATTACCACAGGGTGGTGGTGAAGACCTTAGTGAAAACTATTCATTGCTCAGCCGTGCTGAGGATGTGTTACTTAGTACGCAGACCGCACATGTAGTATCTTTGCAGTGTGGGAACCTCGTCAGACCCAGTGTTTTCAGTCACTTGCACCAACAGGGGTGAATTAAGGCCACTTCCTAGAACACATTAACTGCTGTTACTATTGGTTTTATCCTTCACTGTTCACGATCAGCATTTAAAGAGTTGATGATACGCTCAGTTGCTTTACTTCCACTAGTCCTTAGACAGCAGCAGTTTCAGTAGTTTCAAGAAGACATAGTTAAGTATCAAGTTATGGCTTCTTCAAATTTAGTTACCAATAATAAATTTAGTAGCACAATAGCTTTGATGCTTGAATGGCTAGATGAGGACCCTGCTAACACATGAAAAGTTCTCTTTGTCATTAAATTTATTTAATTCAACCTCGTTACATCTTTTCCATAATCACCTAGTATTTGTAATGCCACGTTCACAGCATTGTTGTTTGTAATTTCGATAGTCTTTTTGTCCCTACTTCCATCGTAAATTGCTTGATACAGAAATTATTACATATTTTTGCAGCACAATAAGGGTATGAGATGTGCCTTCCATCCTACAAACCAAACAAGCTGTCTAAGGCTAACATTTGTGTAATGTATTTGTATAATGGAACAGGCAAATCAAAGCCTTATTAATCCATTTTAACAATTGTCTTTCACGTAACAGTGGTAAAAGGCAAAGTACAGATCACTTCAGCTTAGAATTGGAATACAAAGAAAGATTCCAGTTTAAACCTCTGTTTTAATTATTGAACAGCTCTCAAAATTAAATCACTGACCTTTGAGAATTTAATGACCAAACAAGTGCTTGTCCTCAAGGCACATATTTGGAGCTTGCATTGCTTTACATGAAGCTTTTGTACTCTGGTTAAAGATGCCCAAGAACACTGCAAGTACAAAGTGAATGAGGTAAGATCAAGGATCCTATATATGTGACGATGGTGGTGGTGGTGATGATGATGATGATACTGATTTTGTCAGCTTGTGGAGAGGAGTGTATGTATGTGGACTGAATTGTCTGTTCCTTAGGCAAGAAACACTCCCTTAGACAACTGGGAATGGAGTTTTCTGTCAGTGGACAAGGACTGTCAGACTTCTCCATGGGGTGCATCATATCCTAACAGCATCATACAGAGCACTTCTTCCTTTTGCACTCCTCTGTGAAATTGACTAAGGCAGCAAATGTTTATATAGCTCAGAAGTAGAAAATGTTTGATTTATTTTCAATTTTCTTTAGTGCTAACCAGCAGGAGCAGACAAAGTGGGATTTTGGTGGTGTGTGATCAAAGATGTCTCTGTAGACCATTGGCAAAGGCACTGTAAATCACACTTCCAATAAATGCTGCAAAACTGGGAACTTTTCTGAAAACAGAATAAAAAGATTAAGGAAGATGTCCCAAAATTAAAGTCTTCCCCTATAAATTAATTTAAAAGAATATTTAGATTGAATATAGCTGACAGGGTGTAATTACTCTTATTGAGAACATTCTAGTCTCTCTCTACATGGCATTTGCGTGCATTGCTTCATAAGCTTCAGAAATGGTGGTGAAGAGATATAACAAGACAATTTATTTAGTCAATGCTAGTTATTAATATTTCAAAAAGAATGCTAGTTAATATTTCAGAAGGAATACTGAACTTAGTATGAAGTTCTCATTAATGAAAGAACCAATTTAAAAGCCAGTTATGTAAAATCTACTCATTCTATCACTTTTACCTACGTACTTAACCTATATAGACCAAGCTTCTATGTATTAGACATTTTTGAATATTCATTCCAAATAAAATGGGCATTAACTTTGTTGCTATTTGATTTTTGTTCCTCAGTCTAATCTCTTCCCATTAATTGCTCTTACACTCACTTAAACCAGATGTGTCTGGAATGAATGTATTTCAGTGGACATCTGTTAAAAGCCTTTATATAGGAGGGACTCTCTAACAAAAGGATAAATATAAGCTGGACTTTAAGTATCGTAGTTACATGAGGGTGAATAACCAGACCAAAGACCTGGTTTTTCAAAAAAACTCTCTTATTTGATCCCTCACATCTTCACCCTCATTGCAGCCTGCTCCAGCTCTGACCCTCTCTGAGGTAATTCAATTTATTAACCCAGCAGATGACTAACTCCAATGCAAAAAAAAAAAAAAAAAAAAAAAAAAAAGAGAGAGAGAAAGAAAGAGGATTGCTTTGTGCTGAATTAGGGCATTGAATTGCCCTAGTTCACCTCCTGTGGCACCGGAGCCAGCTCCTGGGAGATGGGAGGTTCAACTGTGCAGTCACGAGCAGGCACTGGTAGACATGTAAATGGAGAAGTGGGCATTAAGACCTCTGCTGCTTTTTGGTTATAAACTGTTTCACTGGCTCAGTTATATTATTTTTCCCTCAAGGAGCTGTTAGATAGATACTGGATTATTGATGGCCAACACTATCTGATCAAAAGTTGGCGATCAGAAAAAAGAAGGGTCTCCTCACAGATTCCAAATGCATAGGGTGCCATTTGGTAGGAAGTCTTTGAAAGAGGAAGGAGGAAGATGGAAGATGTAGACGGGCTTCTGCATGGCTCTGAAAGACAGCAGTGGCCATGAAATAGCTCCTCTTTGGGCCCTGTTCTGGCTAGAGGAGTTTACAGAGATTTGTGAACAAGGAGAATGCCAATACATTACGTAAGATAAACTACAGCTCAAAGAAACAGGACATTGGACGAATCCTTGTGTATGAATGTGGGATCACTGGTCCTACCTGAATCATTCCCCAGGGCTCAAAATTTTGACTGTCCATTTGGGCTTAGGATAGCAGTATCTTTATTATTAGCACACTTCCTTGTAGAATTGCCAGATGCTGGCGTTTCAAGGTTTTGGTCAGAGATCACTGGAAGCTCTCCGGCATACAGCTGCTGCAGCTGTATATTCCTTGCTGTAATTGCTGGGGGAGGAGGGGGAAGAAAAAAAAATGTTCACTTTTGCCTGAGTTGCCTTTTTATTCTGATCTTTAAATCTGGTTTAAGTTCAACTGAATCCATGAAATCTGGGCTTTGTCAGTCCACTCATGGTTGAAATAGAACAGTAAGAAACTCTACGGGATGCACTGAGCTGTTGTTTGCTGGCGAGATCCCGAGGACAACAAGGGTAGTTCTAAACCTCTTGTGACTTTCAGCTGCTCACCATCTACCTGCATTGAAATTTCCATGGATCCTCTTTGCAGAGTTACTTATTTCCACTAGTCACATTGCATAAGAAAAAATGAAACAGAACCTGATGCTCAAAATCACAGGGGATTAAGGAATTATTGAAATTGTGTAAAGCTGAGTTAAAAGTCTTCACCATGTAATGAACTTATGGCTGATATTCCCATTAAATTATTATTTGAAATAGCACTCAGTAGTCTCCAAGATTGTACTTAATGCTGTGTAGAGACCTGTAAATAACATAAAAGAACAGACACGGTGAAAATCCATTTCCTTTTTTCCCTCCTTCGTCTACCCTGCATCCCCTTCTTGAGCTCAGAAGCTAAATATGGGAAAACAGATAATCACATAGACTCATGCAGATGTACATTTTCTTTCTTAAATCTTTCAGACAAAATCATATAATCTATCTAAAGAATGAAAAGCTGGATTATACTGCTGGCTATTGTAGTCAGCACAGCAGAAATGCAAAAAACAGACGTCTGTACCCAGGGGTATCCTGGCATCCCCGGCAATCCTGGGCACAATGGCGTACCTGGTCGGGATGGACGTGACGGTTCAAAAGGCGACAAGGGGGATACAGGTACCATGTTCAGAATAAATTATTTCATGTATCAAATGCAATTAGTTCCTGAAGTTGTCTGTAGTCACTTCACATTAACAGGATTATTCTGCCCAGCCTTCAGAAAACATTTCAGACATCCGTCATTTACCTGTTTTAAGAAGGAAATACGAAGACAGACCTAACAATGAAAGCAACATAGCTAATACTATTGAGACGTCAGGTCCATGGGATAAAACACAAAAGAAGAATGTCTTTACCTTCTGTTTTGGGAATATTTTCATCTCTGTTTGAAAATTTTAAAGCCTGTAAACCTACTCCTACATCTCTAAGATAGCAACAATATTTCTGCAAAGAACTTCAAGCCCAGTAAAAAAACCAAACCCAACAACAACTGATAACTTGTTCAGTGTAATAAGAAGTGTGCAGTGGTAAGAAGATTTTGCTTTCTTATTTAAATTCTGCATTTGTAGGACTTGCTTCTGAGTACGCCTTGCCTACTTGCTGTAACTAAAGAGCCACTAGAGTGAAGTTCAGGAATGGAGACTACTGAAAGACAGTGTAGGATTCATGTCTGCTCTAACAGGCTATAATAGAGATTTGTGTGTAATACTGAAGACAGAGGTGATCTTCTCAGCCTCCTAGTAATTCCCACAGCACTTTAAGTGTCTGGATAAGGATGGCTCTTGCATCCATGTTGGAATATCGAGGCCAGTGTTGCGCAAGGCAATAAATCTGTGGACATGTGGACATACAACACTTCATCTGAAGTGTCACAACCCCAGAATGAAAAGCACAGGACAAGCACAAATCTGCTGCTTCAAATTTGTCCACAAAATTTCCTGGGGAAACTTTTCCCCAACGGGCTTTATGTCAGGTCAGCCATTGTGTGGCATCATGCAGGTGTCACCTGTCACCAATGCTGTTATTGTGGGCCTGGCTAACACGGCTGCACAAATCAAGCCCGATCAAACTTCTACTTATCAGATAAACTCTTCTACCAAGTCCTGATCCTAAAGATTGCGAATCACAGCTCTTTCCAGTGGAGTACGTAATCTAGTACATAAACTGAACTGAGCACAACGGTCTACAAGAACTTATCTTAAAATGTGCTAAAGTGTTTTACTGTGCCTTTCAAGCTAGTGGAAATGTCTGCCTTTCATAGACCAGCTTGCCGGTGCAATCACGCAACCAAAAGCTAATGGATCACCTGCTTCACCAGAAAAGTCTATGCCTCCACAGAAAGCGCGTGCTGCGGACTCAGTGTTGAAGGTGTGGTATGATGGGCATTTCTTTGATGGCTACGCTGGCATAAGCAGGATCCTCTACCAGATGCTTTTGCCACCCCTTCGCTCTTCTCTCTTCTGCACCACATCTGTCCGTGGGGCTACGCAGTAAACTAGATCAGCTGAAAAATAACCAGCACTTACAATTTGGGCAATGAAGAGTTAATTGCTGCTTATTGCCTGCCCTGGACCAGTGGAAGAGAAGTCTGCCCACTTTAGTATTTACCTCAGTGCTTGCTAAAGACTTATTTTTATCTCTCTTGTTTATAAAATGATTTACAGATTTCTCTGTCAAGCAACCACTTACATGTTCCTTTAGCTTTCAGTGTTCTAGCCTGGCTAAAACCAAAACCTTCTAAAATCTAGAAACAAACAAAAAGCATCCATTAGGTTCTTAATAGGCACGTACAATTAACTGCCTTCTTTTTGTATATGCAGCAGTCCAGGAAAGCCTGAAAAGTGGAAAATCTAAAGCTTACTTATTTTCATTTTTTTATAAAGCTCCTCTCTTTACTCCAGTGAGTTATCATGTGATATCACCGGCTTCTGATGAAGTCCCCAACTTTTTTTCCTAACTTAAGCTGTTATGATGACTGTTCCAACTATTCTTTGTTTGAACAAATTGGAGTGACTGTACCATTCTTTATATTGTGTGTTTATGTTGTATGTGCATACACCTTTGCAGCTAAACACATGAGACGTGGTTTTGTTTCTTTTCAAGTCAATGAAATTTCAGCAGATGCCAGACTGTGCCCATTGTGCAGAAACCGGCCGAAGAGCGGTTCCCCAGCCTGTGTTGCTGAGAATGACTCTTGGAATACGGTTACATCCAAACTGCCAGCTCTTTTTTTCTTCTGTTGTGTTCTGGGTGCAAATCCGGGAGCACACACCTTCTGGTCATCTGGGATGTTACGACAAAAATTACTTCTATAATTGCTCTGTTTAGAGCATTGGAAAACATGTCATGCTAAATACAGGGATCAAGAGTGTAAATGCCTTCCTCGGATCTACAGACAGTATTATTCCACTGTAACATTTCAATATCGCTGGCCAAACCCCTGCAGATGTCTTTTTCTTGAAAGGAGTTTGCCATCGTTTCACTGCTAGGCTTCCTGGCACTGTAAAGCTTTTTGCTGAATGTGGTTTCCTCACTCCTTTTCCTGCTGGCATCTTCCGTGGATGGAAGCAACAACAGGAGAAGAGGTTTTCACATTGGTGGTCCTGACCAGGGTATAGCTCCTCTACAAATTTTGATACCCCACCTCTTCATGCCAAGGATTCCCTCTGTTTCAAAAAAGCACAATTCTCAAGCAGAATTTCTATGCTCTTTGTCAATCTGCCCATAAACTAAAAGTATCAGCAGTGGCATCCACTGAAAGTCACGAATAAGGCTACTCTTTACATTACTGTTTAGTTAGGCTTGAAAGAGGAAGGATTAGAGAAGGATTCAACCCAAGTTTTCTGGTAATTTAACTGTTTAATGAAGATCTGTTTTTCTCTTCCGTACTAGGTGAAGCAGGACTTCCTGGCAGTCCAGGGAAAGACGGTGCGAATGGAGACAAAGGCGAACGAGGTCAGAGAAGCAGCATTTAAATTTATTATTGGTCTATCAGCTGCTACCCGTGTCTTTCTGAGCACTGGACGTGCTATACATTCCAGCTGTGGCAAAAATACCATAGAGGTTAAAAACCCTTTCCCAGAAGTATTAGAGGCTGCATACATATGCTGACAATACAAGCAGAATTTGCCACCTCCGATTATCCCTCCACTTCTGATGCACTACAACTTGTTCACTCAACCTGTTGTCTGACCTTTCCCATCTCTGATCCTTTTGTTAGCTGCTGAGGAAGACACCACATCTGCAGCTGCCTCAGGAAAGTGAGGGTACTGTAGCTATGTATGCAGCTTCAGGGATAGGGACTTTGAAAGGAATTGTAGAAGACACAAGTTATACACCTAAAAATACAGTAGATCCTTGTGGTAGGTTGACCCTAGCCAGGTGCCAGGTGCCCACCAAAGCCACTCTGTCATTCCCTTCAGCTGGACAGGGGAGAGCAAATGTAACAAAAGGCTCATGGGTCGAGATAAGGACAGGGAGAGATCACTCACCGGTTACCGTCACAGACAAACCAGACTTGACTCAGGGAAATTAGTTTAATTTATTACCAATCAAATCAGAGTAGGATAATAAGAAATAAACACATATCTTAAAAACACCCTCCCTCCACCCCTCCCTTCTTCCCAGGCTCAACTTTGCTCACAAATTCTCTACCTCCTCCCCCCGAGTGATGCAAGGGGGAGGAGGAATGGGGGCTGCAGTCAGTTCATCACACGTTGTCTCTGCCGCTCCTTCCTCCTCAGGGGGAGGACTCCTCACACTGTACCCCTGCTCCAGCATAGGGTCTCTCCCATGGGAGACAGTTCTCCCCCAACTGCTCCAGCATGAGTCCTTCCCACGGGGTGCAGTCCTTCAGGAACAGGCTACTCCAGTTTGAGTCCCCCAAGGGGTCACAAGCCCTGCCAGCAAACCTGTGTGGGCTCCTCTCTCCACGGGGCCACAGGTCCTGCCAGAAGCCTGCTCCAGCATGGGTTTCCCATGGGGTCACAGCCTCCTTTGGGCACATCCACTCGCTCCTGTGTGGGGTCCCCCATGGGCTGCAGGTGGAGATCTGCTCCACTGCGGACCTCCATGGGCTGCGGGGGGACAGCCTGCCTCACCACAATCTTCACCATGGACTGCAGGGGAATCTCTGCTCCGGCGCCTGGAGCACCTCCTCCCCCTCCTTCTTCACTGGCTTTGGTGTCTGCAGAGTTGTTTCTCTCCCATATTCTGACTCCTCTCTCCTGCTGCAATTGCTGTTGACCAGCAGGTTCTTCCCTTTCTTAACTATGTTATCCCAAAGGTGCTACCGTTGCTGATGGGCTATGACGGGTCCGTCTTGGAGACGACTGGCACTGGCTCCATCGGACTTAGGGGAAGCTTCTGGCAGCTTCTCACAAGAAGACACCTCTGTAGCCCCTCTGCTACCAAAACCTTGCTATGCAAACCCAATACAATCCTGTATCCCCCACCTGTTTAGCCATCCTATACATATGTGGCACATCTCCCGTGTGAGATGGATGTGCATCCGCAGGGTGACCTGTGTGTAAGAGCAGGGAGTCAGCCACTGTGCAAGTGGTGTCACATCATTGTGCACAAATTCAGTAACTCTGAGGTGTGGAATGTGTGCATCCTCACAGTATGCTGCATAGACAATGTATACATCCAAAAGTGTGGAAGCCTGCCAAATACACAGTGTCCAGGTTCTTGCAAAATCCTTATGGTAGCCCTGAAAAGTAACATACGGTGTATGCATCGCATGGGAGTATTTACAAGCTCCTCTACACTTATCGCCGGTCTGTTAGAAATGACCCCAGTCCTGGAAGGAGCATGAGACACGAGGCCACAAATACTGTTTAAAATTACCAAAGCTACCTTCTCTTCCTGTGTCCTTGTCCTGATGGACCCACACTGCCTTTCTCTGAGCCTCACCATAGAATGTCACCCATTTTCAGTTCCTTGCTGTTGTTAAATATTCTCAATTGTCAAGTGAGGACACCAAACTGTAAATGCAGCATTATTCCTAACATCAGAAGCCAGAGGCTCTTATGCAGAAATTATCAGTTTCTTTTCCTGATGGATAGAGTATACGATCATTAAGGTATCTTTTGTCTATCAACTGCTAACATGCCCCTCACATCGTGAGACCTTCACCTTCAAACCCTTGTGCATCAACTGGAGGATTTTCAAAGGCTTTGGGCTTCAATCCAAGAGTGGATGAAAGATAAATAGAGCATGTGTCAACAAATAACAAGGACAGAAAGCCTTTAGTTGCACGTCAGTAGCGATCTAGGTAACCCAAGCAAAGTTCCGTCATGTAGAAGTTATAGAAATGCAGAGCAAGCACGTTCTGGGTGTTGTCCACATAGAACCTTCCTCTGACCAAATTGCGAACCATCACCCCTATTTTATATACCAAAGGCTGAAAACAAGTGTCTGGACAGATGTTGCTTGTGCCTGAGGTGATGTGAGTTGTCAGTGCTACTGTCAGCTTGTGGACAAATCACACTTTCCTTTCTTTGAGCTTATTCTGCCGTTCTCTGCCACGTCACCTGTTTTCTAACACAACAGCAGGTTCTTCAGATGTTATGCTTATCCTGCACTTGAATGTATGAGAAATTGTATCTACAGTGAGCAGAGTATGTACAGTGGTGACACACACCTACACATACATGTCTTCATGCTGAAACTCATGTTGTGCCCCACTAATCCAGTGGAAGATGACAAGGAGATGTCTTTTTTTATTATTATTTTCCCCATTTAGGAGCCAATGGGACTGTTGAAGAGAAGGGGAACAAAGGAGATAAAGGAGAAAGAGGACGACCTGGGAAACTGGGACCAAAAGGAACTGTAGGGTCAGTGGGTTACAAGGGTCAGAAGGGAGAGTTAGGACTGCAAGGACAAAAGGGGTTAAAAGGAGACATTGGGCCCATAGGTCCAAAAGGGACAAAGGGTGAAATTGGCCATCCTGGAAGGGTTGGTTTCCCAGGGCCAATTGGCCCGACCGGTAATCCAGGTCCTAAAGGTAATACTGGAGATCTGGGGCCACAGGGTAATCCAGGGGTTCAGGGGGAAAGAGGCTTGAAAGGAGACAGAGGAGATAAGGGGAACATAGGTGCTCCAGCAGTCCTGCCAAGGAGCGCTTTCAGTGTCGGCCTTACAATCGCCACCAAATTTCCCACCCCAAACCGCCCGATCAAGTTTGACAAGGTGCTATATAATGGTCTAAATGACTACAACCCAGTTACTGGCAAATTCACCTGCAAGCACCCCGGTGTTTACTATTTCACCTACCACATCACTGTCTACTCAAGGAACGTCAGAGTAGCTCTGGTTAAAAACGGCATCAAGATGCTGCACACGGTGGACAGGTACCAGAGCGGAGAGGACCAGGCCTCAGGAGCTGCCCTCCTCGAGCTACAGAGAGGAGACGAGGTGTGGCTGCAGGCTCACCAAGGAGAGACCTTCAATGGGCTGTTTGCAGACGCTGATGATGATACCACCTTCACTGGGTTTCTCCTGTTCAGCACCTCTGACCCGCTGGAGCCGCTGCCATCACCCGCCATGTAACTCCACGTTATCCGTGGACGCTGTCTGTCTGTGTCCTTAAGTCCTCCCTAAAAACGTTGTCATCTGCTGGCCAGTTTCACTGGATTCACTGCCAATTTCTACTGGATTCAATGGAGAACAGGAATCATCCAGGGAGGTACGCCGAGGGCTGGAAGGGAGAGGTAGGACTGCAGGGCAGGTTGGGACCAGCCAGGTATCTCCCTAAAAGCTGAGTAAAATTTTTTTTTACTGCTGAAGTCATCACAGTGGGAAGGCGTAGGAACACACCACTTGTATCTGTAGGAAACCAGGCCTCATTTATGCACACAAGTGCTCATGGCACAACTTACCGTGCTGAAGTTTTCATGACCAGCTGATAAAACACCGCTCAGGGCTTCAGAGCCATACCTGGAAGAGTTTGAATTAAACGTCTCCTTGTCTCAGTCACAAGGTACCAAGTGTTTATTCATTGAACTGTCCTACTGTTGTCAGCTTTGTTTTTTAAAACTCAAAAAAAGTTCTAAATGTGCATAAGCCATTTTTATGGCTGCAGCTGCAGTACAGCTGGTTTCAGGAACGGCTTCTGCACCAGAGAGGACAACTCTTCAGCTTCCATGGTGCTGGGCTGGACGCATCGCTGGTTGGGTGACTTATTGTAGTTATCCAGGGGTGCATACACCAGTTCTGAAGGACAAATGTTTTAAAAGAAAGTGGGATGAAATAAAAGATAAAATTTCAGGTTCTGGGGTTACGACATGTGGGCCCCTGCCATCTTCTGTAAACATTAAGCAGTAGTTACTTCAAAGTCAGTGTGTATCTTTCTAGCTAGCATGCATAGGTGGACTTGAAACTTGGTTAGTTTGCATCCAACAATTTCAAAAGAATTTTTAAACTTGGAATTAGCGTAGTTTGATACCTCCACAGGGGCTGGGCAGATTTTACAGCTTTTAAATGCGGTTCTTTGCTCTCTGCATAGCCAAAGATCTGAAACAGAGCAAAGTGGAGTGACAGGAGGAAGCGCCACGTGGATCCTCTGACGTGGGCAGATATTCAATGCCGGTGCAAAAATACAGCATAAGGCTGCTGTACTTCAGAATTAGCAGTGCAAAACAACTTCTCCCAAACAAAAGATAATCTTTAAATAACACTGAAGCCAACATATTGGAGAACCGATAAGGAGAGATTTCCTGTGCCATAAAACTTCTGTCAACTTTCTTTTAACTTCTGTCAACTTTCTCAGAAATTTTTCTTCTTTTTTTCTGTTTCCCCCTAAAACTCAAAAATGTAAAAAAAGATCCTGGTAAGTCCCGCTCCCTCCCCTTAAAAGAAAATAAAGTGGAGATGTCCCTGCTCATGGCAGTGGAATTGGAACTAGATGCTCTTTAAGGTCCCTTCCAACCCAAACCATTCTCTGATTCTCTGATTCTGTGCCAACTGACACAGGTCAACATCATGAAATTCTGCCCAAATGCCAAGTTGGAGCCCGAGGCCCAGCTTCCCACCACCCCGAACGCTGCCGGGGAGGCAAGGGAACATGGACACCTCCCCATGGTTGTTGGCTGCCCAGGGAAATGGTGGAGTCACCATCCCTGGAGGTCACAGAATCACAGAATGTTCGGGGTTGGAAGGGACCTCTGTGGGTCATCTAGTCCAACCCGCCTGCCGAAGCAGGGTTACCTACAGCAGGCTGCACAGGACCGCATCCAGGTGGGTCTTGGATATCTCCAGAGAAGGAGAATCCACAGCCCCTCTGGGCAGCCTGTTCCAGTGCTCCGTCACCCTCAGAGTGAAGTTCTTCCTCATGTTCCTTCATGTGTCAGTTTGTGCCCATTGCCCCTTGTCCTGTCGCTGGGCACCACTGAAAAGAGTCTGGCCCCATCCTCCTGACACCCACCCTTAAGATATTTATAAGCATTTATAAGGTCCCCTCTCAGCCTTCTCCAGACTAGACAAGTCCAGCTCCCTCAGCCTCTCCTCGTAGGAGAGATGCTCCAGTCCCCTCATCATCCTCGTAGCCCTCTGCTGGACTCTCTCCAGTAGCTCCTCATCTGTCTTGAACTGGGGAGCCCAGAACTGGACACAGGAGGTGTTCGAAAAACATGTAGATGTGGCACTTCAGGACATGGTTTAGCAGGCACGGTGATGTTGGGTAGATGGCTGGACTTGACGATCTTAGAGGTCTTTTCCAACCTTAATGATTCTGTGATTTCTGTGAGCCCCAAACGACAGACCCAAGCCGGACACGGCGAGCTGGGTTTCCTCAGGACGAACAGCCGCGCTCCTCGTGTCAGCGGAGCTGCGGCGAGGGAGGGCTCCGGTACCGAGGAGAGCGGAATTTAACTAGAAAACACACTGGAGAAATCTCAGCCGGCGGAGGACCCGCCCGCCGCCCGCCATGGTCCCGCAGGGCCCCTCCCCTCCGCGCCGGGCCGCACCCGCCCGGAGCGGCAGCCTCCGCCCCGCACAGCCGGGCGGGCGGGCTGAGGGAGGCGCGGTCAGGGAGCTCCGCCTGCTCCTCCCGCTCCTCCCTCCCGCAGCCCGGGCGCGCCGAGGCCGGGGCCGAGCCGGGAGCGCCCGGGCCTGCCGTCGAGGCCGGCTCCGCCATGCTGTCGGGCTGCCGGCGGGCGCTGCCGGCGGCGCTGGGCCGGGCGCTGCGGGGCCGGGCGGCGGGGCCGGGCCCCCGGGCCGTCAGCACCAGCTGGTGCCCGGTGGGCGCCGCCTTCGACGCGAAGCAGCGGCAGCGGCTGCGCGGCGGCGCGGCGGGCAGGGAGACGGTGAGTGGGGGGGGGGACGGGGGGACGGGCCCGCGGCGGGCGGGAGGCGGCCCTGGCTGCCGGCGGCCCGGCGCTCCGCTGCTCCTCCGCCTCCGTTTTTGTTTGGGTACTTTAGAATGGCGGTGGCGGGGGCAGCCGGGGCTGTTCTGGGAGGATTGGGCGGGTACGTGGGGGTAAGGGCTTGTTTTGGGTCTGATGAGGAATGCATTCTGGCTTCTGGACACCCGGGGGCTGGAAAGTCACGGCCGTGTTTACTGAAACGTTTGCTTAGAGCCTCAGTGGAGACCGTGTGTCTGTGTCTGTGTCTGTGTGTGTCTGTGTGTCTCTGTGTGTACGTACCCTTCCACTCCCAGCCCTTACCTGGCCGCATCTTTTTAACTGGTCAGTGCCATGCTGGCGTGCTTCGGCACCACTTCAGAGTCTGCTTGTCCTATTGCGTGGGTGTCATTCTTAATATTCAGTTGCTGGTGGCAAAAAATTCATTTATTGGTGACACTCGGGCTTTTTGATTTATTTCTTTGTAGGATGAGGCAGGTAGGTTTGTTAACGAGAGTCCTGGGGTATGTAAACAAGGTCCCTAGACAGCGTAAGGTGTGCA
Source organism: Opisthocomus hoazin (assembly GCF_030867145.1). NCBI lineage: Eukaryota > Metazoa > Chordata > Aves > Opisthocomiformes > Opisthocomidae > Opisthocomus > Opisthocomus hoazin. The sequence goes on along the minus strand of NC_134414.1, from coordinate 25,008,082 downwards.
CCTCCAATGGCACACGGCGTGCAGATGTGTGGAGTACTTAACACGTGTAAAATCCAGGTGTTAGTCTGCTGGCTCGGCTGCTCCTCCCGTGGTGCCCGGGCCGGTGAAGCTGTTGAGCTCCGGGACCGAGAGATTCAGTGAGGAGATGTCTGACCTCTCTTCGTAACCCAGCGCTTGCTTGGGAAGCTTGTCTGTCTCTGTTGCCTTGGTGAGTACGCTCATGTGAGTCTCACTCCAGGAAATAATCCAGTTAAATATTGTGTGTTTGCCTGGTCTAGCGGATGGTTTTTGGATTCGCTTGGTCCACAGAGAGGATGTAGAGTTCTTTGGGAGCAGAGATGTGTATTTCAGGCTTGCAAAGAGGCTGGGACAGGTAGGGGCCAAGCAAATGCTGCGGCCAAGCAAAGAGAAGAACGCCGCAGCCATGCAGCCACACCGTTGAAGCACACAGAGACCTGCACCAGGCTTCACTGTTTTGTAATTTTTACATTTTTGTGTAAACTTGGTGTCATATGGAAGAGGAGCTCAGTGGCTGACTTCTCTCTAAGAGAAGATACCTCCTGTTCACAGAGGACTGCTCACGCAGGAGGAGCTCACTTGGGAGGGTGGATGGTGATGTAGGGCCGCAGGAAGGCCAGGAGCTCTCTGGGACACGGCAGGACACTGCATCAGCTGGCTGAGGATCTGAGTGAAGGGGCAGTCGTGAGCCTCTTGTACAGCAAGCGTGGTTGAAGGGTGATGTGGTGCATGTGTATTTGTTTGTGTGCACATGTTTATATACACGTGTGTATATATATATAAAATATCATTTTCAGTGTTAATTTCAGTCCAGTTCCTGTTCCAAATTAATAAAACATTGGAAGTGTGAGGGAAGGGTTTCTGTCTTAGGGTGGCCGGTTTATGCTAGGAGCATTAGGGGAAAAAAAGGCAGTTTTAGCAACAGTGACAGAAATAAAATAGGAAAGAGCAACTCAGGATATCCCAAAAACTTAATTTAGGGGATGCTTTTTCTTCAGAATATATACTTTTACAGACAAACTGTCAATTTGCGGCTTTTCATTTTAGTTGGATGAATATTTATAAGCTGCATGCAAACTTGCAACTGACTGCTATGACAGAACGAGTTTGCAGAAGTTGCATTGTAAAGTGACTGGCCTGCAGATTTTTAAATCCAGATTGTGACTTTTAGATGCTGAGATTAAATTTGGGGAGGGATGGCTCTTCCATGAAATCATTGTACTGTTAGATGCTGTAGTTAGGAGGGTGAGGAGACACTCGTATTGCAGTTAGGCAGTTGCAGAGGGAGTGTACTACTCACAGAGATGCTGTTTTATCTGAAATTATTTTTTCTACTGTTGTAGGTCTGTATTGTGGAACTTCTCTAGCAGGTAGCGTTAGCGATTTTGTTTGATCTGCAGTAGGACCTCTTCCACAGGTGCAGAACATAACTGCTGTCTGTGTCTACCCTGCCCAAGTCAGTGTGTTTACCCTGCACTGCTGGACAGGGCCATGCTTGGTAGGAACTTTAGGAATAAAACTGTTCATACCATAAATTGAGTTGTTACTGATTATTCCTTTGAGATCTGGTTCCAGTATTTGGGGCTTATTTAAGGAGCCCAAGACCACTGTCGTATTGCCTGCAATCCAGTGATATCTAGGGCTGCTGGCCAACTCATTCACTGTTTTGACATTCCTGCTTAGTCCTCGCATTGTTGCTTGATACGTCTCTTCAGAGGGATCATAGAATCACAGAATAGTTTGAGTTGGAAGGGAGTTCTAAAGGTCATCTAGTCCAACCCCCCTGCAGTGTACAGGGACATCTTCAACTCAATCAGATTGCTCAGAGCCCTGTCCAACCTGGCCTTGAACATTTCCAGGGATGGGGCATCTACCACCTCCCTGGGTAACCTGTTCCCAGTGTTTCAACCACCCTCATTGTCAAAAATTTCTTCCTTATATCCAGTCTAAATCTACTCTCTTTTAGTTTGGAACCATTACTCCTTGTCCTGCTGCAACAGGCCCTGCTAAAAAGCCTGTCCCCGTCTTTCTTACAAGTCCCTTTTAAGTAATGAAAGGCCGCGATAAGATCTCCCCAGAGCCTTCTCTTATCCAGGCTGAACAAACTCAACTATCTCAGCCTTTCTTCACAGGAGAGGTGTTCCAGCCCTCTGATCATTTTTGTGGGCTCATCTGGACCCGCTCCAACAGCTCCATGTCTTTCTGTGCTGAGGGCTCCAGAGCTGGATACAGGACTCCAGGTGGGGTCTGACCAGAGAGGAGCAGAGGGGCAGAATCCCCTCCCTCGACCTGCTGGCCACGCTGCTTTTGGTGCAGCCTAGCGTACGGTTGACCTTCTGGGCTGCGAGCGAATGTTGTCAGGTCATGTCCAGCTTTTCATCCACCGGTACCCCCAAGTCCTTCTTGGCAGGGCTGCTCTCAATCCCTTCATCCCCCAGCCTGTATTGATAGTGGGGGTTGCCCTGACCCAGATGCAGGAACTTGCCCTTGGCCTTGTTGAACCTCATGAGATTCACATGGGCCCACTTCTGGAGCTTGTCCAGGTCCCTCTGGATGGCATCCCATCCCTCAGGCATGTCAACCACACCACTCAGCTTAGTGTCATCTACAGAGTTGCTGAGGGTGCACTCCATTTCGCTATGTCACTGGTGAAGGTATTAAACAATACTGGTCCCAGTATGGACCCTTGAGGGACACCCCTTGTGACTGATCTCCATCTGGACATTGAGCCATTGACTACTACCCTCTGGATGCAACCTTCCAACCCATTCCTCATCCACCGAACAGTCCACCCATCAAATCTGTATCTCTCCAATTTAGAGGGAAGGATGTTGTGGGGGACCATGTCAAAGGCCTTACTGAAATCCAGACAGACGGCATCCCTAGCTCTTTCCTTCTTCACTGATGTAGTCATTCCATGATAGAATGCCCCTAGGTTGGTCAGGCAGGACTTACCCTTGGTGAAGCCATGCTGGCTGTCTTGAATCACCTCCCTGTCCTCCATGTGCCTTAGCATAGCTTCTAGGAGGATCTGCTCCATGATCTTCCCAGGCACAGAGGTGAGGCTGACACGTCAGATGACAGGCTGCAGGATGAATTTCTCTTATTTCAGAATGTAAATAGACTTCCTGTGATTTGTTTGATGCCCGTGTTTTGGAAGCGAGATAAAAAATGCATTGAGAAAAGGATGGTGTAGGAGGTTATGGGGTCGAAAAGAAGAATTTTTGAGTATTTGATGCCGAACTCTTAAGGTTTCACAGAATCACAGAATGTTAGGGGTTGGAAGGGACCTCTGTGGGTCATCTAGTCCAACCCCGCTGCAGAAGCAGGGTCACCTAGACCAGGCTGCACAGGACCTTGTCCAGGCAGGTCTTGGATATCTCCAGAGAAGGAGACTCCATAACCTCCCTGGGCAGCCTGTTCCAGTGCTCCGTCACCCTCAGAGGGAAGAAATTCTTCCTCATGTTCAGACGGAACTTCCTGTGCTTCATTTTGTGCCCGTTGCCCCTTGTCCTGTCACCGGGCACCACTGAAAAGAGCTTGGCCCCATCCTCCTGACACCTACCCTTCAGATATTTATAAGCATTTATAAGGTCCCCTTTTAGCCTTCTTCAGGCTGAGCAAGCCCAGCTCCCTCAGCCTTTCCTCATAGGAGAGATGCTCCAGTCCCCTCATCATCCTCGTAGCCCTCCACTGGACTCTCTCCAGTAGCTCCTCATCTTTCTTGAACTGGGGAGCCCAGAACTGGACAGAGTACTCCAGATGGGGCCTCACTAGGGCAGAGCAGAGGGGGAGAAGAACCTCCCTCGACCTGCTGCCCACACACCTCTTGATGTACCCCAGGCTACCATTGGCCTTCTTGGCAACCAGGGCATGCTACTGGCTCATGGTTTGCTGAGAACAATCCTGGCTAAAAGAACCTCTGAGATTTTCTTCTGGGAAATGAAGATGTTTTTGTGTGATACCAGAGTCTTTGACTTATTTTGTGACTATTCTCTCTACAAAGAGTCTCATGTGGGAACGTTTTAGTGATATGCCACAATATGCTAACTGGGATCATTCTGGTAAAGTTTTGTGGTGATAATTCCATCCTGAAACAAAGGGGCAAAAATCGAGGAGGATCACAGTGGTGTGTTTTCATCATGTTCTGCACTGCAGGGCCTGTTTGGTGTTCCAGAACTGAGCTGCCCAGAAGGATTTCAAGAAGCACAGGACAAAGCATTGCAAGAATCGGAACAGCTAGTCCAGAAGGCATGTTCAACACCGCCTGGGCTGGAGACTGTCATGATCTTTGATCAGCTTTCAGATGCCTTGTGCAGAGTAGCAGACTTGGTAAGCTACTTTTTTCATTATTGAAGCAATTGCTTGTAAACTGACTGACTTAATAAGATTACACCATGTTGTTCCATTTTATAATTTTCTGTTCTGCTGTAGATCAGCTCTGTGAAATTTTATGTTACGACAGAAAATTAAATGGATGGAAAGTTAATTACAAAGGCTTTTACCGAATGATAGGTAACTACAAATCCTGTCAAACTGTCCAGTTAATTTTAAGACAGATGTAAAAATGGTATAAAGGCCACAAGAAGAAAAAGAACTGAAGTCAGAATTGTATTTCTGCTGTAATATTGATACGTAAGCTTTCCATTGTCATTTAAATTACGGAAAAGAGGAGATTGCTCTGCGTTGTCATTTACATTATGTAAAACAGGGGATTGCTCTCAAAGTTAAAGTTGGGGTTGCAATACACATGTTCTGAAGTTACAGAAGTTTGTAGGTGAAGGTCCATAAAGAACTCACAGATTAAAAGCCACAGATGAAACTAAACAGTATCTCATTTTATTAACACAAGAAAAAATGCAGGTATTTCCTAGATTACAGTTTCTGTGGTCCACAGAATTAGAGTACTTGGTCTGATATTCTGTATCACAGAATTTTAAGTTTAACAGGGCACTTCGTATTTCTCTCTAGAAACTCTTTGCACAAATTATATCTTTTATCAATGCATCACTCTTTGTTTGAAGGTAGCAGACCCAACCTTCATACTGAAATCAGTTCTTAATAAATAGGTCACCAAATTTTTTTACTTTGGTTTCACATTTAAATTTCTCGGCATGTTTTCAGTTCTTAGATCTTGTTTCTTACTCTTTTCTATATTCCAGACATCTTTTGTGCCAGGCACTTTTTCCATCTGATAGTACTTACATGCTCTGTCGAGTCACTGATTGTCCTTTTGTCTGTTTTATTTTATGTAGACTATGCCTAATTCCGTTTAATCAACCAGTATCTAACTAAAACACTAACGTCAGTATTCAGTGGTCGTAGTTTTCTATCAGTTTGCTGAGTTAAAATTACCTCCTATGTACTGCTTTCAGGTTTACGTGTTCAAAGACGCAGAGCTTGCAGAGCTCTGTCTAGAAGCAATTTGGTGATTGCTATATATTGGCAGGAATTGTGAGATCTGCCATTCAGCACCTATTCTGTCAATATTATAAAGGATTTTAAACAGGGGTTCTAAGAAGTAAAAATCTTAAATGTATGACATTTGTAAGGTTGCCTTTTCAATCAAACTGCAATTAAACAGCAATCAAACTGTTAAATGAAGTCAAGCTCATTTCATGTACTTTCTGTAAAATCATGCTGAATGTCTTCAAAGTATTCCTAATCTTTAATTCTTTATCATGTCAATGCCAGCACCTCCCTGAATTCATCTCGGCAGTCATGGAAGCCACTAGCTCCCCAGCCCCCTTTTAGCATCCTTCTAGCCTTCTGAAATGCTTTAAGTATTTGGAGACTTACTCAAAATTAGTAAGCCAAATAAAAACCCTGTTCTGAATTCAAAAGAACTTCTAGGTTTTCTCTTTAAACATATTTCTTGCTAGGTAATGGTGTCAAAACATGACTTGATGGTCCATACACAAGAGTAAAAAGGGTTTGAAAACAAACCCTCTATGCACATTTGGTGGTATGCTTTATTCTTAACTCTGAATTCTAGTTTTAAAAATCCTTTGTAATAATGTTTAAATACAGTGGAGTATCTCTATGTTGTAAGGACTCTAAGACGCACCATACTAAAAATGTTTTTAAGAAGTGTATGGATTACAGATATTTTTTGGAAAGACACATTCACTGTCTGGTTTCATAGTTGTCAGCACAGTTTTCCAATAAGCTTATTTTGTAGAAAAAAGAATGCAAATACTGCAAATAGATTGCACAGAACTGTAGAAATAAATGTTAGTGTAAATGGAACTACTTGAATGCAACTTGGTTCATAATTCAAGATTTTTTAATTTGTCTTTTTGCCTCACTGTTTTCTTCTTCTACAATGTCAGGCTGATTTTGTGAAAATTGCCCATCCTGACTTTGCATTCAGAGAGGCTGCTGAAGAAGCTTGCAGGAACATTGGTACCGTGGTAGAGAAGTATGTTTCCTTCTTTCTTTTTTTCTTTTTTGCTATTTCCGTATGCATCTTTTAAAAATTACTGTATGATCATCTATGAAACAGCAATCAATAAAAAAAATATGTATGAAGGATTTGTGTGTGAGAACAAAGTGTCAGTCTTGCTGTTACAAATATTTAAGAATTTAGCTTTGTTACAATATCTCATGTAAGGTTATTCTGTTTCAGTTTATGTTCTGAAACCTTTTTAAGTTATCAGCTGACTCCATGTCACTGAAACCCATCAAAGATGCAAAGCTACATTTTTCTAGGACTTGTGACGGTTAACTAGCTGTTGTAAAGCGTAAGTACAGAATGCTAATTTGTTTTTAAGATTTAAGCTGTTACATTTCACAACATGTTTACTTCTGGTTTGATGACCTGTTGAATTCCAGCCAGTGAGTGGGATATGTGAAAGAGGAAAGGACAGTCTCCCGTTAAAATGAATGTTTGAGAATGTGTCCGTCTAGGGCTGTGATATATGCCTGGTCTACCCCTGCATGCTTGTGCTTTATTTAAAACCCTATTTCATAAAACATGTTCTTAAAGACTTCTGTTTCTGAAGTTTGGCTCTTCTTTGGGTCCTTTATTTTTTTCTTTTTTTCAATATCTTAAAACCTAAATCCTGTAAGTTACCTCTGTGGTCCTTCACTACAGTGAATTGATTTGCTTCTCGTCTGCTCTTCCTGCTGACAAATTGGAAAGGGATGTTTTTTAATCTCCAAACACGGTGTCCTTTCAGTATCTTCCCTTCCCGTGGCATTCAGGAGTAGTCGTTTTAAGTGAAAGCTTTACCAGGCAGTACTACGAAGGTGACTCAGTCTGCTGCTTCCCTCAGGATTCTGGTGACTGGTTGACCTGGTGTCCCACAGTAGGTTGCAGATGCAGCGAAGCCTTTTGTGCTCTGAGGAGGGCACAGTGCATCAGTTTGTTTAGTAAGCCTTGTGACTAATGTGGCTGGCTAAAAAGATAATTCTAAGATTAAACTCAGCAGAAACTGTTGCTTTGGTCTTGCCAGCGTGTTTGGGAAATCTTTTACTTGAAACTGTATTTTTTCAAGACTTAGACTGAGCATACCATCTATAACAATATGACTTTAATATCTGAACACCACTTCAGATTTAGAACTTGTAGAAAGAAGGAAGTATTCACAAATTAACCTGGGAGGCTCATAAAGTACTGTAAATGCTTAAAACTAGCTATTGTTGAATGTTCATTTTCATGGGCAAATGGTATCCATCTGGAACTACCTGCTTTTAGCCACTTTTTGACAGTGCTATGCTTCTTACTTAACACCTTCTGTAAAGAGCCTTTGCTGAAGTACAGGTGCCAATGCAATGTGTTCTGTCTCTGAAATGGGTTTTGGTTATTATGAAGTTCATTTTACGAATGGGGCTGCAGAAGCTTCCTGCATTTCAGCTGATTTAAGAAGTTAATGCTTGAGACTGTCAGACTAGGGGCTGCTGCCCACCGCAGCAATGCTGAGGTATGTGCGTGTGTTTCATTCCCCACTGTGACTCCCACCCAGTAATCCAGGTCGACACACATACTTGTAGTTAACATGCCAGCAAGTCTGATGGATGTAGTGTTGTCTGGCACGGGGACAGGCATGAGCATCTGGAAATGTTGTGGGGGTAGTAAGCTCTTGGTCAATTTCGGTGGCAGCCAGCACCACATTTATCTGATGGCAAACTGGAACACAGATTTTCCTTTAATGGGATTGGAGTCCTTTCAAAATAAGGATTAGAAAATCTTATATTATCTTTGTCCATAAAAAATAAGCTGTCAGTCTTAGACTTGCTTGTCTTTGCCACAAAATGCCACCCAGAAGTATTTTCCTATTGGATACAAGACCTGTTTCCATGCCAGTTTGTCCACACATCCTTTGGATACAAATTTTGTAGTTTTTAAGTCTGGTTGTGAACCAGAGACATTTTGAAAATACGGTCCTTGGTTTTTAATGTTGTTTCAATAAATATTAAGCTCTGCCTTTGAATAAGTAATACCAAGAGACTGAAATATTAGCATTTGTTGCTAATGCATGATTCTTTTACTCTGTATCTTTCCAGATTAAATACAGATGTTGAACTGTGTCAGAGTTTGAGACGTCTGCTAGCTGATGAGGTTGTTATGAGTTCCCTAGATCCAGAAACCAGGTACTTGTTAATGCTTATAGATTTAGGTTTTTAGATAGTATGTATCGTTTCTTATTTTGCTTATATTTTGTGTTTTGTTAAATAATACAACTGGAAAACATACTGCACCTCTGTTACTAATTTATTAGTCACTACTAAGTTACCTGCACAGGAGTGAGGAAGTCTGTAGTTCTGTAGTCTTGGAGGATGTTTCTGTGACTAGAGCATAAGATACATTTAAGCTGAATAAATGAGATCTGCAAAAACAACAAAAAAAAGAGAACTTAAATTTTTCTTCAATAACACGATTTTGATTAAAATGAGGTGCTGTACTGTGGTTTATGTATCGGTGTTTTTTAGCAATAAAAGTAGGGAACAGACTATTTATCATAAAATCATTCAGGTTGGAAAAGACCTCTAAGATCATCAAGACCAACTGTCAACCCAGCACCACCATGCCTGTTAAACCATATCCCCAAGTGCCACATCTACACATTTTTTGAACCCCTCCAGGGATGGTGACTCCACCACTTCCCTGGGCAGCCTGCTCCAATTACTGACCGCTCTTTCAGTAAAGAAATGTTTCTGAATATCCAATCTAAACCTCCCCCGATGCAATTCAGGCTATTTCCTCTTGTCCTATTGCTAGTTACCTGGGAGAAGAGACCAACACCTGCCTCACTACAACGTCCTTTCCGGTAGCTGTAGGGAGCGAGAAGGTCTTCCCTCAGCCTGCTCTTCTCCAGACTAAACAGCCCCAGTTCCCTAAATCACTCCTTATAAGACTTGTTCTCTAGACCCCTCACCAGCCTTGTTGCCTTTCTCTGGCCATGCTCCAGCAGCTCAATGTCCTTCTTGTAGTGAGGGGCCCAAAACTGAACACAGTACTCGAGGTGTGGGCTCACTGGTGCCGAATACAGGGGCACGATCACCTCCCTACTCCTGCTGGCCACGCTATTCCTGACACAAGCCAGGATGCCGTTGGCCTTCTTGGCCACCTGGGCACACTGCTGGCTCATCTTCAGCCGGCTGTCGACCAACACCCCGAGGTCCTTTTCTGCTGGGCAGCTTTCCAGCCACTCCTCCCCAAGCCTGTAGCGTTGCATGGGGTTGTTGTGACCCAAGTGCAGGACCCGGCACTTGGCCTCTCAAGGCCAACTCATTCAGTTGACCTCAGCCCATCGATCCAGTCTGTCCAGATCCCTCTGCAGAGCCTTCCTACCCTCAAGCAGATTGACACTGCCACCCAACTTAGTGTCATCTGCAAACTTGCTGAGGGAGCACTCAATCCCCTCATCCAGATCATCGATAAAGATGTTAAACAAGACTGCCCTGGGGAACACCACTGCTAACTTGATTTAAGTTTATAGAAACTTACTTACATCTTTCAAAATGAGATTATCAGTGTATTTATTTAAAGCTAAATTTGATTGCTGTAAAATGTTTTATAAGCTGCTTATTCAGTTATAGTTTTGAATTGTTTCTTTGCTGATATGGTTAGACAAGCTTAATGTTTGAGTAAGTTACTTCCTTCTTCCTTCTTTCGCCACAATCAAGGATGTGAGATTTGAAGAGGTCTTTTTCTGTTCTGTTAGAATAAATGAAGTGTCAAATTAAAATGGTAATTTGCACAAATTGGTTATTTGGTTAAACATTGTGATTAATAAAGTGGAATTATTTTGAAGGGTATTTTCAATGCAGATGATTAAAATAACGACAAAGGGAAAATCCTAGTTCACTGAGTAAACAGTTAAGGACTTAGAACACAGGAGTCTGTGTCCGCACTAGCAATACTCATATAACTGTGTTGTTATTCTCTGTAAAAGACATCAAACCTAAATGACTACTATGGGCAAAATCTGTTAAGAAATTATGCTTGCTATCAAATGAGGCTGTTTTAACGGGGATTTACTGTATTTTTAGGCGAGTGGCAGAACTTTTTATGTTTGATTTTGAGATCAGTGGCATTCATTTGGATGAAGAAAAGGTAATTTTTGGCTACAATATATGAACAGAAATTTGTCTGACTACCAAAGACCAGATAACAGAACACGCAGGACATGAATCATGTGATTCTGGGCCAGTTTGTCCTCCGAGATTCCCAGTGTCCTCTGTGGGATTTTGTCTTCTCAGAAGTGGTTAACTTTGCCTGTTTTAAATCACTTCTAAAGTGTGCTTGTTAATGTTGTTTTAGATATTAGTTGACTGTTGTTCCCAGTTTGACCCTCATCATTGCTTTGTCCTTTCTGAAGAGTTCTAAGCAAGACCTGGGATCCTGCTTGCTTTGATTGGTGTCTGCATCAGATATTTTAAATAAGTGCTTAGCTGTCTGAGCGGCTTATTTACAGAGAGGGGGAAAGCAACACCCTGTGCACTGTGATGACAGGTAAATCAAGTAGAATGTTTCAGAAGGGATCAGGTGTGTGTCCAGGCTCTCCTTTGGTGCTCACATAACCAGAAGTTGTAAATTTTGTGCACAGCTGAATGTCTGGACATGGTCTGATTACATCTCTTTGAGCTTATATGCTTTAACTTTGCAGTAGTTGGTGATGGATTTGCTAAAATCACGAGCTTTCACCATGCTCGGTGGTATGGATGCTCTGTTGGATGTCTGTTCATAGCTCACATCCCTGTATAAAGTTAATATTTTATTTATTTGAGACATTCCCTCCAAAAAGATCTGTACAAAGGCTCTTTTACCAGATTTATGTGGTGAAGTTTCTCTGAAGATCATGGTTATGATGGTGTTTTATGACCTGGAAAATGCTTCTAGAGTATATTTTTACAATTACTTTGTTTAAAGAACATCTCTGAAACTTGGACTCTGGGTTTTGTTTCTGATTTGGCTATTGGTTCTACGGTGCTTCATCCACTTTCAGTTACAATTTCACTTGCTCCTTGTTTTATGCACATTTTCCTCTTCCTCCCCTGCCTGTTCCACTTTTCTTCTATTGCTTTGTACTCAGTGTTTCTTTTCAATTGTCATTTCAGAATGTAGAAATTCTTCAGTATCATAAGTTGAAATTTACTTCTCCTACAAAGAATTTCTGCTTTTTAAAATAAAACTCAAAAGATGTGTTTTAAAGAGTAAGGGTGGAATGGGAGGACAGAGATCTGCAGGTTTTGCCATTTCTTGGACTTTACAAGTTTGTTGTATCTATACCCTCAGCCTTTTCTTTTGAGCTATGAACTGACAGGCAATAGGGAGCGTACTCTGAAGTTCACTGAAGCAAACCTTACAGTAAGGTTAAATGTGTGAAATACTGTAATGATGGTGATGAAAACCTAAATCACATATTCTTCAGGGAAAGGTTGAAATACCATAAATGCCTTGTGGTCTCCAGAAAATACTGGAATACAAACAGTAACAAGAGAACTGTAATTCCATATGTATTTCAGGATGCTGGTAGGATTTATCCATCTCAATTCTGCTTCCTTTTTTTCTCCTCTGTGTTTTACATAGCAATCATATTAGGCATAGTTCTGTAAATGCTTTCCGAGCAACTAGCAAAGCTTATGTAAATTCTACCTAAACCCCACTACACATTTTCTTACTGCAGAAACATAGGCATTTTGTTTCAAATTTCAATCCTGTATGAAATTATAGATCTGTGTGAGCATCTGATCTTGTTGACTTCAGCCCTACATTAGGATTTTGTTGATGCTGTAGGCCTAACCTTAAATGTTACATTTTCTGCTTCATTTCTGGAAAAGCCCTTTAGGTTTTAGAAACTTTGAATTCTGCTGTACTATGTCTGACTATATTATGTATTTTGTACTTTATTTTTCTTACAGCGTAAAAAGGCAGTCAACCTCAACGTCAGAATATTGGATTTATGTAATGAATTTCTGATAGGAACTCACCTTCCCAACAAGATTGGCAAACATGTTTTACCAGAGCATATTCAGCACAATTTTACAGCTGAAGGCAATTATTTACAAGTTGCTGGTCTGCATGCTGATTGTCCTCATGATCTGGTGTGTATTCGCCGAGTTTGCTTTGGTATACTCTATAGCAAAAGTGCATATCAGTTATTTTAATTGTTATTGAGGCAAATGTAGTTTATGATTATGATGTTGTAATTAACATGGAAGAACTGTTTTAGAACATAAAACAGTAGCAGCTATGAAGTAATGGAGGTGAAGATCATGATTGGGTTGAGGAAGAAGAGGGGCAGAATACAGACCCTGGATTTCAGGCGAGCAGACTTCAGCTTATTCAGAAAACTGGGAGATGGGATCGCATGGGATGCAGGCCTGAAGTGTAAACGAGCTCAAGAAAGCTGGCAATTCTTTAAAGATGGCATCCTCTAAGCACATGGGGATACTGAGATACTCAGTAGCGGGACATGCTGGTGCTTAGAAAGCCAAGCAGACGTAGTCGGGAGCCAAGCTTGGGAAGCAGGGCACTCATGATAAAGCTTCATCTCCAAAAGGTAGCAGAGAGGAGGTGGAAGCAGGTGCAAGATACAAGGGAAGAATATAGAAATATTGCCTGTACCTGTAGGGATGGTGTCAGGCCAAAGCTCAGCTACAGCTGAGACTTGCAAGGGACATCAAAGGCAGCAAGAAGAGCAACTACTGCTGCTTTAGTGCTACAAGGCTGGACAAGGAAAGCTGGATTCAGTGCTGAGTAAGGTGTGTGACTTAGTGGCAGCAGACACAGACGAGGCTGAGATGCTGATTGCTTTCTTTGCCGCAGTGTTCATCAGTGAGTTCTCCCAGCCCACTGTGCTTAGGGAAGGGGTCAAAGAGGAGAACCAGCAGTAGGTGAGGATCCAGTTTGGGATTACTTGAGAGAACTCAACCTGTACAAGTCCCTGGGAGCAGACGGGCTGCATCCAAGGGTCCAGAGAGAACTGGCTATTGTCCTTGACAGTCTTGCTGTCTTTGGTAGGCTGTGAAGGGCTGTGAAGATCAGGGAAGAACCCCAACGACTGATGGAAATACTAAGTCCCACACACCTTCAGAAAGGCCCCAAAACCGCAAATACAGGCAACTTAGCTTCACCTTGATCTGTAGGAAGGTTATGGAGTAATCCAAGTTAGGAGACTGCAGTCTGGATTGGTGGACCACCAGATAGGTAAAAAACCTCATTTCATGATAAGGCTCAGAGAATAGTGATTGAAGTGTTGTAATCTACAGGAAGACTGGTAATGAAAGAAGTGTTACAGGGATCTGCCCTGTTTAACGTCTTTATCAATGACCTAGAGGAAGTGACAGAGTGCTTGCCTACCAGATTTTCAGGTGATACTAAATTGGAAGGAACAATCGATACTCTGAAAGGCAGGGCGAACATTCAGAGTGGCCTAGAAGCTGAGGGAATGGTCCACTGGGAACCTATAATTCAAGAAGAACAAATGTTAAGTACTTCCTCTGGAAAGGGAGAATTCCTGGCGGTAGGACACACTGGGACTGATCTGCGGAAAAGGCCCAGAGAGCTGGTGAGCAGAAGCTGAGAATGAGCCAGTAGTGACCCTGGCAGCAAAGAAGGCCGACAGCATCCTGGACTGCATGAACAGGGGCAGAGCCAGAGACTGAGGGAAGAGACTATAGCCCTTGACTCATCACACTTTACGAGTGACTTCAGTAGAGGCCACCAAGACAGCCAGGAGCTGGAATGCTTCCACTGTGAGGAGAGGCTGAGGGATCTGAGCTTGTTCAAGCTGTAGCAGAGGTGTCTCTGGGGGGGATCCTGGCACCAGTCTGCCAGTACCTAGGAGGATATCATGGAGAAGATAGAGCCAGGCTCTTCAGAGCAGTGCATGACATGAGAACAAGTGACAACAGGCACAAGCTGAAGTGAGAAATGCCAGTTAGAGAAGTTTTTCCCAATGAGGATACCCAGGCACTGAAACAGAGAGGTCATGCTGTCTCTCCCATCTGCGTAGGGTTTCAGGACCTGACTGGAAAAAGCTTTGTGCAACTTGATCTTACCTCATAGCTGACCCTGCTTTGTGCAAGAGGTTAGATTAGAGACCTCCTGAGGTCCCATGCAACCTGAATTATTCTGAATAATCTTGTTTTAGTTATTGCTAATGATGCTTTTCTGAAAATAATTTGTTTAAAGTTTGTTTATAAATTGAAAATTAGTCTCTTTGAAATGTGACAGTGGTTCCTTAGTCTTTTAGCTGTGACTCTAGGATCAGGAGTGTATCGCAACACTCAAGTGTTCTGTTTTCACTTACTATGTAGTTAAATAATCGACGTGACTTTGAAATTTTGTTTGTCACACAAAAGAGAAAAGCTTACTGTGGTAGAACCCACGCTGTAATGTTTATTTTCTGTAAGAAATTAAAAATCAATTAAATGATGGCACTGATATGGTGTGAATAAAGTAATAATACTCACAGCATGTCATCTATAACCTCTTGTCCTGCAAATAGTGTCATCTGTAGAATAGCTACTGAAGCTAGGAGTAATACATCAATTAAAGAATGCAGTTCTCTGGGTCAGATCTTTGGAGAGGCTTTGTGGAAATCATATAATTTAGGTTGGAAGGGACCTCTGGAGCTTGTCAGTTTGAGTCTGGTCCTGTTCAGAGCAGAATCAAGTAGATGAGATTTCTCAGTGACATGTCCAGTTGAGTTTTGAACACGTTCCAAGGATGGAGGTTCTGTTACTTCTCTGGGCAGCCTATTTGACCACCCTTGCTATTATTTTTTTTTTCCTGATATCAAATTGGAGCTTTTCATCTCCCAGCTTATGTCCGTTACATCTCCCCTTGCTCTGCACCTCCAAGAAAAGTCTGACCTCATGTTCTCTATGCCCTGCTGCTAAGCAGAAAAAGATTAAGATCTCCTTTGAGATCTCCTTTGCGGCTCTCTCGGCCTTCATTCTATGTCACATGCTCCAGCCCCAAAACATCTTGGTGGACATATGCTGGACCCACTCCAGTATGTCAGTGTCCTTCTTGTCCTGCGGAACCCAAATCTGGCCACTGTACTCCAAATGTAGTCTGGACAGTACCAGGTAGAGGGAGGCAGTCGTGTCCGTGGACCAGATGGCTGTGCTCTTTCTAATGGAGCTCAGTGTGCTGTTGGCCGTTGCTGCGAAGACATGCTGCTGAACCGTGTTCAAGGAAGGGGAAGCATCTCACTTACTTCATGTGCTTTTTTTTAAAATGGAAGCCTGATGGTTCAGAACAGATAGAAAATGACTTGTGAATTACTATAGTTGTATTTTTTATAAACCCAGGACCTGCATTCTTGTTGAATATATTATCCAAGAGAGAAGCTTATTTCAACGAAGACAAGCATAAGTTGTTGCTGGATTTCTTAAGCCTATTGCATATGTGCAAAATAAAGGTTATCTTCAAATGGCTTGTGAAACATAAAAAGCATTTTACCAAGTTTTCTGAGGCTTGAGGTGATTTTTATTTTTTTGAGAGAGGGGCTTATGAAAAAACCCAAACAACCCAGAAACAGGAGAAAGACTGATTGTCTGTGGGCAGATGGGCAGACTAATAGCTTCCTACTTCAAAAGAAAGAAGGCTTTTCTGTTCCTCTTTTTTCTGTCCCCTGACCCTGTCTCTGGTTATTATCAGATCCTTCCATAAGCCAGCTTAACTGACATGCAGAGAACAATTTGGCTTTCTTTTGGGTTTATTTTCAGAAGTTTTAGTGAGTTAAGACAGTCCCCAGAGTAGTCTGAGAGAAGCACAGATGTTGGCAGAGGAGGGAGGCAGTGAGCAGAGGGGACTGTTGACAGAAGCAGAGAACAGGGCCCTGTCTAGCAGTCTTGATCTGTTAGGTTGTCTCATTGCATTTCCTCATTCCATCTTTAATGGATAAGAGAGCCATAGCTGTCAGGCAGTTGTGATTACTGTTGTTAAAAGGCTTTAGGCCTTTTCCCAACAGTATCAATGAAATATAGCTCTAATGCCAGATATTCAATTGCATAACTTGTTTCCTTTAAAAACTGCACTGTAGTAATGAGACCTTTTTATTTTTTTTTTATGTTAGGTGCGAGAAGCTGCTTACAAGATTTTTCTTTACCCAAATGCTGAGCAGCTGAGCCGTTTAGAAGAATTGCTTGCTAGTCGAAACAGTCTGGCGCAGTTGGTTGGGTACGACACCTTTGCCCACCGGGCTCTTCAGGGAACAATGGCCAAAAATCCAGGTATAAGGCATGTGTGAAAGGACATGCTGAGAAATCAGATGCGCTGTGTTAGGTATGAAGCCAAAAGTTACCAGTTTCTTTTGCTTACACCTACTTCTTCCAGTGAAATAACTCACTGCAGTTACGTTTTGCTGTGTGCGATACTCATGCTTTCTATAAATGGCAGTACTCACAGAGTATGAACCAGTGTTTTTGTTCAGAATCAATGCTTATTCCTTAGGTTATGAAGTTGCCATTGTCCCAGCATGTAACAAAGTAAATGTGGTACCAGATTCTCTTGAATTTTGATGGCACAGTGGTCAAAGGAGTAGTTCGTTGTTCTAAAAAGAACTTTGTTGTTCTGAGGGAGCTTGTTTTGTTTGGAATGTTTTGATGTAAACTTAACATCTTCTAAGGAAGAAATCACTTTTTTTTTTTTTCCGCTCCATTTTACTTCTAGAGACAGTAAGACAGTTTCTGGAGAAGCTTTCTGACCAGTTGTCTAAAAGGTATGTCTTTTTCGTCAAGTTATTTTTTTAAACCATACTCTTTATTTCAAGAATAGAGTGCAGTATTAAGTCAGTCAGCGTGGCTTATTATACGCTCTGATGAAACAAAAAGCAAGAGTTTCTCAGAGTTTTGAGGGGAGCTAGCAGCTTAGAATAAATTCTGTGTCTATGATCAGAGAACACCAAGAACTGAATGCAACAGGTTATATGCCAAGAAATGCAGGCAGCTGCAAACAAGGTGACCAAGTTTTAAGTGTCAAAGAACACCTCTCCTGGTCTTCTCACCATATGCACAACTCCATGTATTTTACCATCTACAAGCAAATTCCCCTGTTAGTCCTTCTTGCCTCCCTTAGTTCCACACAGCACAAAACAGTTTCATCACTCAGTATAAATGGGGTGTATTGTAAGAAAGAAAATGCTTTGGAGGTGTACAACCAGAGTGAGAGGGACTTGATTTGAAGGCACCTGAATGACAGAAGCAGAATGGATAAGTTCTTCTACTGCAGTATGTGGGCCTGCCATTTTATAGAGTGCTGTCAATCTCTGATGATGGGCATTTTCTTAGGATGGAGTCTTATTGTGTACTGTATTCCGTTGCTCAAAAAATCTTTCATTAACACTTTCATCGTAAAAATGTTTTTCAGAACTCAAGAAGATTTTGAAATGATGACAAAGATGAAAATGAAGCTCAACCCCCAGAATTCAGTAAGTTAAATTTTCGTAGGTGTTTTTCTGTTTTGTTTCTTTTTAAAAGTACAGCATAGGCTAACCTTGTTCTACAAGAAAAATGAACTCTATTTTATACAACATGTAGTATAATTAGAAAGAGAAACTTTCTGTCTTCTGGCTTCAAATGCTTTTTGACTGCTTAGCTGCTATTTGTATTAAAATCAAGCACTGAGGGTGAGGTAGCTGTTGGTTTATACAAAACGACACTGGAATAACCAAAACATAAAGTGGTGAAAGTGAATATTACTTTGTTTTGGATTAAATGACTCATTTGAAAAATAAAGGCTGTACTTTAGGTTAGATGCATGTCCAATTTGCATTCCTGTATTGTATGTATCCTAATTTTGTACATAACTAGGTTTATCCTTTTATTTGAATTGTGTATTTCTTGAAATCTGATATGAAGTCCCATTATATATTTGAATAAGAAGTACCATCTTCAAGCAAATGTTAAAAAAAAAGTTTCGTATGATATGTGATGCTATTTCTGATGATGTTTTTAGCACTGAATGTTTCCCATTATGTTTTAAAGTTCTGCAACTCGTTGAAACTGCAGAAATATTCAAAGGAAACAAAGCTTTTACTTTGGGTTCACTTGTCCATTATTGCAATTATAAGCTGGAATTCTCTTTCAGAAGCTGATGCCGTGGGATCACCCTTACTACAGTGGCGTCCTTCGTGCTGAGAGGTAAGCTCCTTATGTTCATGATTGTAATGTAAATGAGTGTCTTTATTTCATTCCCAGCAATAAGGATAAAGAAAGTCCTCAGTGTAAACAGGATTTGCTTCTTTGAAGATGTACTTCAATATGAAAAAATAAAGAGTATCTGGTGGGGCAGTTGTTTGTGACATTTCTTAGTTACTGCTGGAATGAATGCCTCTAGAAGTTTTTGGCTTCTCTGTTGTTTTACAAGGAAATATTGGCCCTCTTTGAAGATACAAGAGGATGAAATGGTTTCGGAACAGCTAGAAAATCCTTATTCTTGTTTTGCTTTTATCTCTTAGCCGATCTGCAGTAATGTTTAAAAATAAATTTTGATCACTGAATGCAATCCAACTCCTCTTTGTATTTAACTGTGTTGTACTTCTTACTGCACGTGCACCTATCATCCCCTTCTACACACTTGAAACAGCAACTTCTTGAGTAGATCTTCACTGTTTATGGGTAGAATTCATTCTCATCTCTCCTGCAAAGACTGGGAAATAAAGCCTCTACACAGATTTCAATAGTGCATAAGACCTTTGCACATAATGAGATGCCAGCTGTGAAAGATGTTGAGCGCTGCATGTTGCCTTTATTAGATCAGCAGCGGTGACCTTTTAGGTTTGTGTTGGAAAAGAGAACTTAGTTGTGCTGCTCTCACAACAGGGGGAGGAATAATCTTCCTTCACTGCAGGTTGTAGGTTTTTGGTTTTTAAACAGTCTTAGACTGGATGTATCTGATTAAAGTAGTAGTTTACCCTGGAGCAGAAAGCTACAGTGGTATAGACATGGTGTGAAGGATTGCCAGCAGTTGGCCTGGCTGTTCTGCTGCTTTCTTGTACTCTTTACTAAGACAGTAGTTTTACGAGCAGCAGCTCTGATCTTGGCCTTGTCTTAAGCTACTGCTTGCTCAGATGGGAACTGAGCTGTGTATGTGCAGCAGCGTTCCTGTCCTGGGTGTGCAGAGCTTGCCGTGCAGGGGAGGGAGAGGAATGTCCAGCTGCTGGGTCTATTCCCGGTAGCCGATGCCAGAGCACGCGGCACTCCACGGTGTCTGCATGGATTGCCTGCTTGGGGCACAGCCTGGGAGTGCTGCTTTTGTTTTAAACTGGACAGGTGGCAGACACACTTCTGTGAAAGTGTGAACGAAGCAGTGGCTATACTGGAGGAGAGTCAAGGTCCATGCAGCTCCAGATCCCATATCAGCAGTGGTCAACAGCAGTCTGTGGAAGAGCGCTGTCATGCTCAGTCAAGATACTACATTGTAGCTGACAGATCTCCTTTACCGTGCCTGTATAGCATCTTCAAAACAGCAAGAATTACATTCTGATACATAGTGCTTAACATTACTGTCAAGTGTTGATGATATTTATTGCCAACGTATCCTATTTATTTTCTACATTTCCTATAGTGTCTGCTTTCTCTGTTTTCAGAATCAGTGTGTCCCATAAGGGTTAGAGTGTTAGGTGCAGAAGGCTCTGTGTTTGTGTCTTTCTCCTCCTGAAGGAGTGTCTTCTGATACTGTCTTATTGTCCTTCTTAGATCATCACATGATGCTAAGCATATTGTAATTGAGTTGCTGATGATCACAAATAGATTATTTTGCTCATTTTGGCATTAGGAACAAAAATACTTTCTTTCCTTGTGGGGCTTCGTAAAAGACCCAGTAAAGTTACTTAAAGAATTGCATGGTAGCTTTATGAAGGGAGAGCTGCAGGTAAAACAGACCAAGACACTGGCAGCGTATCTTTGCCGGTTTTTGTTTATTCAGGCACCAAGTCTGACAGCTGGGTCAGTGTGAAGAATCTCCTGAACTGATGTAGGGCCTCCCTGATTACCAGTCAGGACTGAGGCCCAACGTTCTTCTCCCTCCAGGCTGGGCAAGAGTATTTTTTTCTGACAGGTGTACAAGCATCTACAAGACAGGGAAAGCAGAGTAGTTTTCTCTCCATTGTGTGCTGCAGTGTTTTGCTAAAAACCAAGGACATAGGTCTTTCACTGTTGTATTTTCTGTAAAGTGGTCTGTCTGTGGGAAAAGTTTTTGATCTGGCAGTGACTGAACAATGCTTTACATTTACTGTGCCCATGTTGTAGGTATTTAACAGGGTACTGGGTACTGGGTAACTAGCCTTGAAAAGTAAAACTCACTTCTCCACTGCATGGTATCAGTGGCTGTGCTTTATGACTGAAACTAGGCAGCAGTTGGAGAGTATTCGTACAACAACTAGAGGACGGGAACATGCCTTGTCGTGTCTGTGCCTTAAACATGTTCTGTTTGCCACTTATTGCCACTTATTAGTCATGTAAATGTAAATCCACTATCCTTTATCTTGTATTTGTACTTGCCTCTGTTTGACCACATCCATTCTTGATACCCCTTGGATGCTATGACATGTTCACTTCAGCGCTTTTGTGAGTGGAAGATGAGAACCATGTCTGTCACCAAGCTTCCTGCTGGCGGGAGAGTGGCCTTTGGCTATCTGTTGTTACTCTCTTTCTAACTGAGCCAATTATCTTGTTGTGTTAAATTATGTCTTTAGGGAAAAGTGATGCTGTTTTCCTTCGTTGTTTTTTTTCCCCCCCTGGGAAAATAATTTATACTTTCTGTTTGGATTTGTTTTTTTTTAAACTTATATCATGTTTCGTTTATTTAGTTATAAGACAAATTATTTATAAATTACTTATTATATCCTGTGTTATTTTGTGGTTCTGCATCATAGAATGACAAAATATGTTTTCAAATAAGATGTGTTTACCTGTCATGAATTTCTCCCATTTTTAGTATTCTTTGTTTAGTAGGTTAATTATTCTGTTCTTCAAAGGTTTCTCTTTTTCGGAAGAAATTTACTTTTAGCTTTATGCCTTTTACAGAAATGCCATGGTCATATTTGTAATAGTGCTGTGCACAGAGCATGGCTTACATTTTTGCCTGTTGTGTTTTGGGACTCAGTAGCAGTTTGTGTGGTAGATTTCTGTATTGGTATTAATTTCTTTTTTTCTGCTTAGTAAAACGATTTTGTTGAAAGGGAAGCAAATGTATGCTTTTGGGTATTTCTTTTGGGCTACTGTTGTCACTGTGGCTACAGCTGATGTACAGAACCATAGTTTCCTAGAAGCTGTCAGGTACACATTATTGTTACAAACCTGGGTATAAAGAAAGAGACTACAGGCGTTTAGTTCTTGATTAAGTAACTTAACAAGTTCTGATAGGTTGTGCGTGCACCACTAAGAGTGCAAGAAATATTAGGTGGGACAGTGTCTGTGTCTGTTGAAAAAGGTTTACTGTTTCCTGTTTTGGTCGATACAACTGCATTTGAAAACAGAAATGTGAGCAAAAATTAAACCACAGGATGCTGATGTGATCTATTACTGCCTCTTTGGTTCTCCAGATTTCGGCCAGCTACATCAATTTGTCTCAGATGACACAAAATCATGACATATTTTTAATGTGTCTGGTTTATATCTCTATGTTGTATATTTTAAATGTATTTGTATGTTTTATATTCAAAATATATGTTTATTAGAACAGGATTAAGGAAACAAATCCTTTGTTAGGTTCGCCATAATTAGTTTTAAGAGCTGGATATTTACTCCTGAAGAATGTAGGATACTCACATGCGTTTGGACTACTGAATTTTAATGACATTTGCTGTCATATCAGGTCGCCTTTATTTTCACTCTGCTTCTACAGTTGTTACTGACCATTTCTGCTGTTTTCTGAGTTGAACAGCAGGAGGAGCTCCAGACTTAAGCCATAGAGTACGTTTGTCTTTCTGTAAACTTGGCCACAATGATTTTGTTTCCGTCAGCTTTCACCAGGTCTTTTCCCTGGAAACTTGATCCTACTTCAAAAGTGTAAGTCTCCTATTGATGGTAACAGGGTAGTTTATTACTATTTTGCTACTTTTTTTTTTTTTAAATTATGTTAAATAACCTTTCTGGCTTTAAACCCACACTTATGACAGTGTAATGTTTTGTAGCTATAGTTTAAGTGAAAGAGAAAATAGATGTCAGTATAAATGTGCATTTAAGAGAAGCTGGAGACAAAAGTCTGAAATTCATGGTAGTAGTATCTTAAAAGAAGATAGAGTAATTAGGAGAACCTCAAGAATTTTGGCAGACTGAGGGTAATAAAACAGTGAATGCTAGAACATGCTTCAGCCTCTAACAAGTAAGAAGATGTCTAGTATGTATATTATAAAAATAATACTGTTCAGTTTCAGTACAGGCAAGTACCATAGTATTAATTAAATCCCATTACTTCTGAGTAAGTGCAGCTGCAGTTATAACGAATTCTCAAAGCCCTGATCTTGCAAAGACGTCATAGCCTTGGTGACTTCTTCCGGGTCATAAAAAACCCCAGAATGCTGACAGAGACCTCCTGAGGTCAGCTCTTGGCTGTGGAGGTGGCATTGACTCTGCTTAAGTCACTTCTGACAGAGGCACGGAACTGTTCTGGAGAATTTAGAGCAGTGAGCTTAGTGTATCTGGTGTTGACTCCCGTTCCCCTGACCTTTGGTGCTTACCGGGCTGGGCTGGCTTCACTGGCTGTAATTCACCGTTGGGATTTTTGCCGGAATGTCAAAAGATTTTATTCAACTTGCAGCTGGGATGTGCTTGCAGGGTTTTGCTCTCTGTGCTGGTCCATCTCTTTTGGACTGCAGGAATAAATAAGACCGGCCTTGGGGATGAAGAAGTCAATGCCAAAATAAGCTGGTTTCCTGCCATGTGGGAAGGAGGAGCCACCACAGCAGCTGAAGGCGTTTGGGAGCTTGGGGTGACCAGCTGAGCAGAAATGAGGAATAACTCATCTCCTTTCTTGTTGGGGCTGTACACAGGCTGCAGGCTTCAGGGAACAGTGGGCAGCACTTTTGTTTGTTCAGAGCAGTGGGGACGATACCAAGGTACCTAAACGTGACCGTGGATATTTCTAAAGTTGCTAAAGCTGCAGCTGATGTTGAGGTCTGCAAGTTACTTGGATACAAACTCATTTATGCCTGCTTTTGGTTCGATTATTTTTGGTTCTACAGAAGAGTGTTGTCTGTTGGAAACACCCCGTGGAAAAATAGCCCAGACCCTACATGGAATATGTGAGAAAGCTGTCACTCTGTTCAAATGGAAAGCTGAAGTGGAAAAATAATGCAAAATTTAAAAAGAACCAGGAAGTCATTTAACTGAAGTGTTCATGGGGAAGGAAAACTTTCTATAACTGTTTATAAGCAAGGGAAGTCTTGCCTTCTATTAAATCACTTAATGTAGGTGCAGAAAGTCCATTGAACTTACCCATCACTAGGCTAGTAGACTAAGCTTTTTGAAGGAAAACCTGAAAGCTGTTGAAAAGGCTTGCTGTGAAGCAGAATTCAGGTTTCAAGAATGATTTCTTTATTCAAAACAGTGTGGAAGGACAAAAATGTTGTTGATTTGAAAACAACATCCAATCTAAACGTGACTTACAGTGTTAATACCAAACCAATATTCTGAATTACCCCCGACCTCCTCCAAAATGAAATACAATTAACAGAAAGAAAAAAGGAATGTGAGATACAGGTGCTAGTTTATGGTTGATGAGAGAACAAAGGCTTTCTATTGTTATTATTAATATTTTTAAGAAATCCAGTCTTCTGTAAATCATGGTTAAGAGTCTCCCTTCAGGTAAAGAATTAAATTTCATAGTCTGGCATGTAATGAAAATTGGAAGGGGTTTTCCTTGTCTTGATCTCTTTAAGTTAACCTGAGGGGTTCATCTCACTTTTATCTTTCGCTAACAAGATTTTTTCAAGTTTCTTTGGAAGTTTTGAGAGAATCTGTTTTATGAGAGATAGTTAACTTAATGTTCTATATTTTCGTGGATGTCAACAGGATAATTATTCTTCTCAGGAAAAAAATAAAAGTCAGGATATATCAGGGACTACATTTAATAGCCACTGATAAGAATTCTTGCCAGGCAGCTAATTTGCAGTTGTTGAAGAGTCCGAATGCTCGTGTTCTGAAGAACAGTGATCCTTACTCAAATATCCCTAATGTCCAAGTTCATAAAAAGCATTCTTAATAGAATAGATGAAAGTCATGCTACACAAAACAGTCTTAGTTTCCTTCCAAATATAAGCTTAAATGAAAGTGATTTTAGAAGTCTGCATTTTATTTAGACTCAGTGAAGTCATACAAGCTTAGAAATAATTATTTATAACCACATACTACATCTTTGTTCTTCACAGGGACACAGCCTTTTTGTTTGAAGCCTGCTGTTCTTGAAGAATAACCAAACCTCATTGTGTCAGTTAACTTCTTTTTAAAATTGTTTTTTAAATTGGTTTGGCTACTTTTACTTCTTTTAAAAGTAGTGCTGGGCTGCACACCGTAAAAGTAAGGTGTCTGGATTTTTTAACATAGTTTATCCTTTAATAGAAAACAGAAATTTACATCAAAGAAACTACTGTTTTGTTTGATATTTCTACTTACTTTAGGAGGGTACTGAGATTTCTCTTTGTAAAGTTTCTGAGCTCACATTCTGACATAAACTACATAAGAAAATTTTCATTCTTTCCTGGGCTTTGTTATAAATAGAAATGTTTTGGCGTTTGAAGTCAGATGTTCAGATTGAATTAAGTTATTGAAATATATTTTAACACAAAATGAAAGCAGAGCAAACTTCATAGGTTCATTTTTGTGCTTGTCAGTCTTTCATAGCTGTGGACATTTAAGCATATGAGTTATACAGTTCTACAGGAACAATAATATTTTAAGGTTTGTTATGGCAATGAAAGGGACTACTTTTAATTCTTGATTTTTTTTTTTAAGTCAAAGTGGCTAACAAAGTCTGGCACAGAGAAAGATATTAGATGAGTTCATGTATATATTTGTTGATGCTGTCTCTGGTTTGTTCAGAGTGAGATTTATACACTGGCATCCTTTATTTTTTTACATAAATGTGATATTTCCTACATCTAAACTAAAAACATTATTTTTATTTTCTTTAATATCTAGGCTTGTAAAAATGCCTTCTTGATTTCAGGAAGTCATCTTTTAGATTAATAATTATGTTTTCTGGTGTGTACATCTGTAACACATAGAAATTTTGGTATTTCCTTTTCCTGCCTTTCCAGAAGTGCATTCAGATCCTTTAAGTTTCACTTAAGAGAATTTATGTGCTCAAGTTCAAGGGTAGTTGGGAAAACTTTTTGTAGCACTGCAAGTATCAAAAATCAATCCATACCTGTTTTTGTTTTTTTTCTGTTTTGTTTTTTACATCAGATACCCTGGAAGAAAGCTTCTATGGTAAGAAATTTTTTTGACTGGAGTATGTAGTTCTCTGCAAAGTTTGTTGTGATTCATCAGACCACCATTCTTCCATCTCCTTTGCCTGCATTTCCACAGGCATCTTCCCATGGAAAAGGCTGTGCTGTTCATCCTCTTGGGATTCGAGGGTACAACATGCAGTCCGGGCATGGAAGCCTCAGTTCCAGAGAGGAGCAAGAGCTCATGGCTGAGCTCAAGACTTCTGCTAGTTAGCTCTAGTTGGTACCTTGCTACCTTGCTGAGCCTGAGAGTGGCATTATATTTGTGTCTGCCTTTCTCCGGTAATGGGGGCATCCTAGCTGCCTATCTGAAGCACTCTGAATCACCTTGCTGGGGCCCAGAACTCACATTTTAAGTGAAGGGGTGTCCAGACAAGACGTTTGATTCATGCCCTGGCTTGCTTAGCTGA
This sequence comes from Opisthocomus hoazin, assembly GCF_030867145.1. Classification (NCBI taxonomy): domain Eukaryota; kingdom Metazoa; phylum Chordata; class Aves; order Opisthocomiformes; family Opisthocomidae; genus Opisthocomus; species Opisthocomus hoazin. The sequence goes on along the minus strand of NC_134414.1, from coordinate 24,981,741 downwards.
CCTGAATCCTTTTTCTTGCTTAGGAAGTGCTGTAAGCATGTTTCCATGTATTTGCCAGCTTTGGAGACAGCAGTACAATGTTCTGCTAGTGACGTTGGTATGCCACGTGCATCATCCTCCCCGTTGAATTCTGCCTGTCTGCTCAGCTGGTGCAGCAAGCAAGCTGCAAATTACAGCATACGAGAAAACCCGTCTTCAGGCACTTCTGTGCAGTTTTTGTCACCAAATGGAGCTCCAGTTGGTTTTCAGCGCAGATTTTAGCTGCCTGTCTCAAGAACATTAACCTTTCTTGCTAGTAGCAGTAACCCTTAGCAGTAATTTTACTGGTAGCAGGATGCCTGGTAGCGTAGTTCAGTATGGGCTGTAATAACTTCCTTTCTGATTTCTTTTCCCAAAAATACTGGAATGCATTTCCTCTTGGAGATAAAAATTGTAACTTGGCTGAGTAAATGTAGGGGCAGCTTGCCAAAGAGTGACCAGAAAGAGCGTGCTCATGTTAATGCAGCTGCTTCTTGCAGTTTTATCTGAATTTTTTACTATTTGTTTTAAATACAAGGAACAAAACTAGACAATTATCCAAGCTCACAGTTGATAACAGCTTGAAAATCATGCATAAAGTGATTCTTAGAATGGCTGGTACTTTAACATGTAGTATAATAAAAATAATTACATGCACTGCAGGGTCATCAACAGTTATTAACCTGCAGATTATGAAGATTGCTTTGCTCTGACCAATGAGCAGTTCAGAGGCAGGCTAAGCTGTAGCACTTTGGAAACTCTGTTCCTTTTTATATAGAATCGGTCACTGTCAGTTAATTCATTAATAAAGTTTTTGTCCTTTCATTCTATCAACAGAGAAGTAATGTGAAATGGAATGCCTTGTTTTGGTAGGGTTTTGTTGAGAGACTTTTGTATGCGTTTTCAAATACACTTGGTTTCACATTTGAAAAAAGTGATCAAAGAAACACCATACACCTGGGATAGAAGATGGTGAGCTTTGAGTTTCCCGTTTAGCTTCAGGAGAAATTCATTTTACAGTCTTGGATCAGCCCTCAAAAAGGCTCTGCATCCTACACAGACAAGCTCTATCTTTGTTACGAGGCAGTTTAAAGTGCTAAAAGAGCGTATTGATAGAAGTCTTCATCCTGGAGTTTTATGTGGTCTTTTAGATAATCTGGCCTGGGTCAGAGGGTGTTTTGCAGATACAACTCGAGACCCTTGAACAGCATTAGAATTTTCATTCAAAGGGCTGAGGGAAGAGAAGTTTGGCTTGCTGTCACCATCGCAGTCCCCGTTGCTGCCAAGAAGTTGTGCTATGGTGTTTTAGATTATAGCATGAATTTGAACACTGAAATACTGTGCCTGGGAAATGTTATGTTCTTGCAGTTTCACTAAGGTGATGAAGCTGTGAATAACTGAGGTTGGGTAATCATTTGCTAGCAAACAGATGCTTTTTTTCCTGTCATCTGGAAACAATGAAGTTGCTAATGGCTGCTACTGTTTGAGTGCCTGGAATCAAGCAAGAATCTTCAATAAGGCAGCTTGTAGTTTGTCTGTAAATTCTTCCAAATACTTTTCCACCCACAACCTCCAGACAGAATTCAGTTTTACAGATCTAGTAGAGATTGTAGGATTTCCTGTTCTGCTCATTGAGTATTCTTTTTTTTTTGAAAGATTCAAGTCTTTTAAATTAATTTCTTCCCCTTTCCCCATCGTCCTCTTATCTAGCATTACACCTTTCATTCTGCAGTGAGTAGCATTAAATTTTGAAGGTGGGGGCTCAAAAAAGAGTCAGTCATATGCTTGCTCTTGACACCGAAAGGCCAGATCTTCTATTAATAATAATTCCAGGAACTGAGTTTTTGCTTATAGGACATCAGCTTCAGATAGCTGAGGTTTTGGCTAATTTCTATTCCTAAATAAGCCCAAAGAAAAAGTTTTCCTGGAATCAGTGCAAGTTTGGGGCTCGACTTTCTTTAGTCATAGTTGGTCTTACTTGATTTGTGAAAAGAGAGTTCATGTATGAGGTAGGACCAAATGCAAAACTTGGGAATTAAATCTGTGTTTTGGTATCTGGATTGATTACTGCTTAGTGGGTATAGACTGGTATTAGAGAAGGATTTTCAGAGATGTACTATCCACTTCCTGGAGCAGTAGCTTTTTTCAGCACCTGATACTCATTTTGAACTGTGTTATTGCTTATTATAATCTGATTGTGAAAATTGCTTTGTATTATCATATTTTAACCACTTTCTTCGTAACTCCTTTGACATTACAGTGGCTAGCAAACAAACAAACTATGGATGCTAGATAAGGTATAATAATCACCACTGGCTGCTGCCAGGAATGTTGAAAAGTGATTTAAATATCAGTCTTGTGTCATAAGACGTTAGTGCTGTTTGAGGATTTTTCAGTATCTTTGTCTTTGATCTTTGTTTGCACACTGGTATAGTAGGCAAGGTAGAAATGGAGAAATAAGGGAGATCAGGACTAGAAACTTTTTTTTTGTATTCTGTATAAAAATATGTTGTTTTTCAAGACTTTTTTTGCAAGTTTCCATTGGCAAGAGGAATATTAACACACAGCTTTCTTTAAATGTGGGAGAGGTTTGATCCTGACAATGTTCTACCAGAAGTTACTGACATTAACTTTGTGTAGTTATTATTGAAGTGGTTGTTTAATCAGGACCTTATTGTACGCAAAATGTCAAGACTGTGACATCTTCAAACATCAGCCAGCATAGAGGACTAGTTCCCCTGGGGAGTCTGCCTTAAGCCAGTATAGTCTGTTACTGCTATTTTCATCTGTGGGTGGATAAGTATCGTGCTTTTCCAAAAGACAAAACTATTATGGACTGATTTTTTTTCCCCCACTTTGCATAGGGACGGTGTATTACAAAATACCTGTCAGAAAGCCTTCTCTCCATCCGCTTCATCATGGCGTAAGTTCATGGGGACAATGCACATGTTCAAGGAGTGCTGAAAAGCAGGAAGAAATAGACACAGAATTTCTCCCTGTAATATATTAATACCAGCTCTTCTATCCATGAAGAAATATCACTGCTTTCTCCTTCTAGTATGTATCTGCATTTTTAACAGAAACAAAATGAAACATGAAGTATTTTCAGAGTTCTTCCCGTCCGCCCCCCAGTGAACACGTTCATCCAGTATTTCAACTGAGCATGGAAATCCTTTGCAGCCGGCATGAAGCATTGTCCTCCTCCGATAAAGCTGGACTCTATCTCATACTGCAGCTGTGTGGTCTTAGTCCTAGGCTTCATATGATGTCTTCACAGAATCACAGAATAGTTGTGTTTGGAAGGGACCTCTGGACATCGTCTGGTCCAATCCCCCTGCTCAAGCAGGGCCACCTAGAGCCAGTTGCCCAGGACCATGTCCAGGTTGCTTTTGAGTATCTCCAAGGATGGAGACTCCACAGCCTCTCTTTGCAGCCTGTGCCAGTGCTTGGTCATCCTCACATGGATAAAGTGTTTCCTGATGTTCAGAGGGAGCCTCCTGTGTTTCAGTTTCTGCCCATGGCCTCTGGTCCTGTCACTGGGCACCACTGAGAAGAGCCTGGCTCTGTCCTTTTTGTACCCTCTTTCCAGGTATTTAGACTCACTAATGAGATCCCCCTGAGCCTTCTTGAGGCTGAACAGTCACAGCTCTCTCAGCCTTTCCTTACAGGAAAGAGGCTCCAGTCCCTTCATCATCTTAGTGGGCGTTTCTTGGATTCTCTCCAGTATGTCCATGTCTCTTGTACTGAGGAGCCCAGCACTGGGCACAGCACTCCAGGCATGTTCTCACCAGGGCTGAGTAGAGGAGAAGGATCCCTTCCCTCAACCAGCTGGCAATACTTTGCCTAATGCAGCCCAGGATGCCATTTCTCTTCTTTGCAGCAAGGGCCCACTGCTGGATTACATTCAGCTTGGTTTCCACTAGGACACCAAGGTCCTTTTCTGCAAAGCTGCTTTCTTGTTGGGTTGCTCCCAGCATATACTGGTGCCTGGTGTTGTTCCTCCCCAGGTGCAGGGCTTTGCACTTCTGCTTGTTGAACTTCATGAGGTTCCTGTCAGCCCATTTCTCCAGCCTGTCAAGGTCCCTCTGGATGGCAGCACGACCCTCTGGGATATCAGCCACTCCTCCCAGTTTGGTGTCACCTGCAAACATGCTGAGGGTACACTCTGCCCCATCATCCAGGTCATTAATGAAGATGTTAAACAGAATGGAACCCAGTGTTGACCCCTGGGGTATGCTGCTAGTCATTGGCCTCCAAATAGACTTTGTGGCACTGATCACATCCCTCTGGGCCTGGCCATTCAAACAGCTTTCAATCCACCTTCCCGTCTGCTCATCCAGCCCACACATCAGCAGCTCCACTGGGACGATTTTATCAGAGAGAGTTAAAGGCCTTACTGAGGTCCACGCAGACAATGTGCACTGCTCTCGCCTTGTCTGTGAGGCCAGTTGTTTCATCATAGATGTTGCTCAAGTTGGTTAAGCATGACTTGCCCTTGGTGAATCAATGCTGACTACACCTGATGTCTTTCATGTGCTTGGAAATGGTTTCCAGGGTTAGCTGGTCCATCAGAAAAAAACTCTGCTCTTCAGAAAATTTTGAGCAGTCGGGTTTCTCTTGATATCAAACATTTGATTTTTTGTGCTTTCTGTGTAAATGTGGCTTAATTTCAGGAAGTGTTTTCAAGAGTGCTGTTCTTAACTTTCTTACCATTTTCTTACTCTCTTTTCCTGCAGCTGAACTCACTGGCAGGAGTTATATGTTTTGATTTCCTGCAACTGTGGAAATCTGATGGTTTGCTATTGAGCTGTTGATGGAGTTAAATATTGATTTACTGAAGTATGTGTTTGTAGTATTGTATCATATGAGTTCTTTCTTAAAATATCATAGAATCATGGAACAGTTTGGGTTGGGAGGGACCTCTACAGGTCCTCTAGTCCAACCCCCCTGCAGTGAGCAGGAACATCTTCAACTTGATCAGGCTGCTCAAAGCCCCGTCCAACCTGATCTGAGTGTTTCCAGGGATGAGGCATCTACCACCTCCCTGGGCAACCAGCTCCAGTGTTTCACCACCCTCGTTGTAAAAAATTGCTTCCTCATATCCAGTCTAAATCTGCCCCCTTTTAGTTTAAAACCATTACTCCTTGTCCTGTTACAGCAGGCCCTGCTAGAAAGTTTGTCCCCATCTATCTCACCAGCCCCCTTCAAGAACTGAAAAGCCACAATAAGATTTCCCTGGAGCTCTCTCTACTCCAGGCTGAACAGCCCCAACTCTCTTAGCCTTTTCTCATAGGAGATCCATCCCTTGCATCGTTTTTGTGGCCCTCATCTGGACCCACTCCAACAGATCCATGTCTTTTCTGTGCTGAGGGCTCCAGAGCTGGACACAGGACTCCAGGTAGGGTCTCACCAGAGTGGAGCAGAGGGGCAGAATCCCCTCCCTCGACCTGCTGGCCACGCTGCTTTTGATGCAGCCCATGATATGGTTGGCTTTATGGGCTGAGAGCTCACATTTGTGGCTTTTGTCCAGCTTTTCATCCACTGGTACCCCCAAGTCCTTCTCAACAGGGCTGCTCTCCCCTCATCCCCCAGCTTGTATTGGTATCGGGGGTTGCCCTGCCCCAGATGCAGGACCTTGTTGAACCTCATGAAGTTCACACAGGCCAACTTCTTGAGCTTGTCCAGCTCCCTCTGGATGGCATTCCATCCCTCAGGCATGTCAGCTGCACCACTCAGCTTGGTGTCATCTGCAGACTTGCTGAGGGTCCATCAATCCCACTGTCTGTGTCATGGATGAAGACACTTAGTATCTTGTACAATCAGCTCTCTTCTCCCAGTTGAGTGGGAGGAAATGGCAGGGAAGCCCGGGATGATATTGGATGTCTGGGGGGAGAAGAATGTGGAGGTTCTAGATGGGCTTTGGACATGGTCACCACAGCTTTGGCAGGGCTGATTGAAATAAGCTCTGCAAAAAGCCCTGCAAAGAGCCCTCGTGCGACTTCCATATGAAACAACTTGAGCGTCTCTGTATTACTGCCATGGTTCTGAGATAGCGTTGTAGGCAGGCTTTGTGCTGCACCTGGGTTAATAAACCTTTCTGGAACCTAAACCGAGGTATGGTACATTTGAGTGGCTCTACAGAAACCAGTGTGGGACGAGCAGGATTGGGACAGAGCCAGAACTAATAAATGCTGCTTGTCTGAGCTGGCTCTGAGGAGATCTAGCTCTACATTACTACTGAACTCAAGGCTGAATTAGGACTAAAAGTGATGTGAAACTTTGTCCTTTTTTCTTATGATTTTTTAGCTATACAAAAAGAGTATCATTACCTGCTATTTAATCCTTAATTTATTTTGAAATAAATGTTGTATTTTTAAAAATAAGGATAATCATATTTCACAGCTTGGAGTGGTGTATGTGGAGAAATCCTGCTTCACATTATAGTATACTTCTACTGCAATAATACTTTTATAGTGAACTTTTCATTTATGGTCAGTCCTTAGTTAAAGAAGCAGTTGTTTGAATTACAAATGGGAAACTCAGCTTAATATTCATAGCAGTACGTAGGATGACGGTATAAGGTTTTAAACTGATGTGACAAAAACCAGTCCTAAACTATTATGGTATTATGGTGGTTGTTATGACTCTCTGCTAAAAAGTGTTATTTTTCTTTTAATAAAAGGGTCATTTTAACAGGCCTTGTAGTCTGTATGCAGGGAAAGCTTCAGCGCAGAATCAGAAGAGGACTGAAGCACTTAGTGGTGGGTGTAACTTTTCATGGTAACAGTCTGAGCAGAGCGTGATCACAGGGGGATGCTGTAGAAGTCTGGAGACATCTGAGATTTACCTACTACAGCTTTTCAAAAAGTGCCACTGTTGAAGGAGCTGCAGTTCTTAGGAATTACCGACTTAAAAATCTCAGGATGCTCCACACAAACACTACTTTACACTCTGTACTTCTGGCAGGCTCTGAATGTAAAGCAGTGTCCTTCGTACTCTAAACTTATGTGGCTTATTACATGGAAATTAACTCATCTGTTCTGCTTTCTTTGAGAGATTTGCTTCCATTCTTTTTATATAACTTGATCTAAAGTGATTTAGATCATGCTTATGTTTGTCCTTTTGGTGTAAAGACTTGTTTTGAGTAAGAAGGAAAATGTGTGCATTGCAGCATGTAGAGTGTGAATTTAAGTGTTGCTACACATCTTGAAGAACTTGTGTCAGTATGGTAGAGGCAAAATCTGCTTTATTTTTTATGTTCTGTGTAATTAAAAAGAGAATGAAATACATCGGCCTTAGCTTCTTGCATTTGTAGTGTGAAAATAAGCAAAATTCTGTAACTGAGCATACCGGTATTTTTGACAGATGTTGCTATGGGAGTTGCAAAATGCTGCTAGAGTATGTGATAAAGGTAATATAAAGGATACTAGCAAAATAAAACAAAATACGATGACATATTCAAGAACGAGTGCCGTGGCTTGGAGAAGTAACCCGACGCTGCTGTGCACCGCAGTGCAGTGAAGCTGTGTAGTGGATTGTAGCTGAAGTTGTTTGCAGCGTATTGGCAAATGCTGTATTGCCATGGACTTCGTTTTGAGGTCTTTCCTTTTGTGTGTGGGAGTGGGAAGGAATAAGGGTAGGTAAGTGGATAGGAGCTGACTCTTTCACAGCTGATCTCTAACTAAGCCTTTTGGTCATAGGCCTTCAAATAGCATAGTTCTCGTCTTTGGTGTTTGGCTATTGTAGTCTAGCTGCTGCTTGTTTATATTTCGGTGGCTAGTTACCATTTCATTAAGAAGCCAAAGCACAAGAGCATGAAAGAAGAAAGAAAACAGAAGGGAGGGACTGTGATTCTCTAGAGTTAAACAGTCTTTGAGATCACAGAATCACAGAATAGTAGGGGTTGGAAGGGACCTCTGTGGGTCATCTAGTCCAACCCTCCTGCCGAAGCAGGGTCACCTACAGCAAGCTGCACAGGACCTTGTCCAGGCGGGTCTTGAATATCTCCAGAGAAGGAGACTCCACAACCTCCCTGGGCAGCCTGTTCCAGTGCTCCGTCACCCTCAGAGGGAAGAAGTTCTTCCTCATGTTCAGACAGAACTTCCTGTGCCTCAGTTTGTGCCCATTGCCCCTTGTCCTGTCACTGGGCACAACTGAAAAGAGCTTGGCCCCATCCTCCTGACACCCACCCTTCAGATATTTGTAAGCATTTATAAGGTCCCCTCTCAGCCTTCTCTTCTTCAGGCTGAACAAGCCCAGCTCCCTCAACCTCTCCTCGTAGGAGAGATGTTCCAGTCCCCTCATCATCCTCGTAGCCCTCCGCTGGACTCTCTCCAGTAGCTCCTCATCTTTCTTGAACTGGGGAGCCCAGAACTGGACAGAGTACTCTAGATGAGGCCTCACTAGGGCAGTGTAGAGGGGAAGGAGAACCTCCCTCGTCCTGCTGGCCACACTCTTCTTGATGCACCCCAGGATCCCATTGGCTTTCTTGGCAGCCAGGGCACACTGCTGGCTCATGGTTAACCTGTCGTCCACCAGGACACCCAGGTCCCTGTCCACAGAGCTGCTCTCCAGCAGGTCCACCCCAAGCCTGTACTGGTGCATGAGGTTGTTCCTCCCCAGGTGCAGGACCCTGCACTTGCCCTTGTTGAACCTCATCAGGTTCCTCTCTGCCCAGCTTTCCAGCCTATCCAGGTCACGCTGAATGGCAGCACAGCCTTCCGGTGTATCTACCACACCTCCCAGTTTGGTGTCATCAGCAAACTTGCTGAGGGTACATTCTAACTCTTCATCCAGGTTGTTGATGAAGAAGTTAAACAAGACTGGGCCCAGTACTGACCCCTGGGGGACACCACTAGTTACCAGCCTCCAACTAGACTCAGCGCCGCTGATGACAACCCTCTGAGTTCTGCCATTCAGCCAGTTCTCTATCCACTTCACCGACCACTCATCCAGCCCACACTTCCTCAGCTTCCCTAGGAGGATATCATGGGAGACTGTGTCGAAAGCCTTGCTGAAGTCTAGGTAGACAACATCCACAGCTCTCCCTTCGTCTACCCAGCCAGTCATGTCATCGTAGAAAGCTATCAGACTGGTCAGGCATGATTTCCCCTTGGTGAATCCATGCTGACTACTCCTGATAACCTTCTTTTCTTCCACTTGCTTCATGATGGCCGCCAGGATAAGCTGCTCCATCACCTTTCACGGGATGGAGGTGAGGCTGACCGGCCTGTAGTTCCCCGGGTCCTCCTTCTTGCCCTTTTTGAAGATTGGAGTGACATTGGCCTTTCTCCAGTCCTTGGGCACCTCTCCTGTCCTCCAGGACCTCTCAAAGATGATGGAGAGTGGCTCAACAATGACATCCGCCAGCTCCCTCAGCACTCGTGGGTGCATTCCATCGGGGCCCATGGATTTGTGGACATCCAGATCACTTAAGCGATCCCTCACACCGTCCTCCTTGACCAAGGGAAAGTCGTCCTCTTTGTAGGCTTCTTCTCTTACCTCTGGGGCCTGGGATTCCTGAGGACCAGTCTTAGCACTGAAGACTGAAGCAAAGAAGGCATTCAGTAGCTCTGCCTTCTCCGCATCCTCCGTCACCAGGACACTCGCCTCATTCAGCAGCGGCCCCACGTTGTCCCTAGCCTTCCTTTTGCTGCTGATGTAGTTGAAGAAGCCCTTCTTGTTGTTTTTGACATCCCTTGCCAGCTTCAATTCCAGGTGAGCCTTGGCCTTCCTCGTCGCATCCCTGCATGCTCTCATCACGTTTCTGTACTCTTCCCAAGAGATGCCAGAAAATGGTATAAATAACGCTTGGACTTTGTGTATGGAATGAGGGAGCAAGAACATTTTTGCCATTTGGGGTGCACGCACAACTACAAGCAGATTGGAGACGACAGCAAAATCAGAACTGCAAAGAGTTGTGTGGCCCTGAGTGGCTAGTGGAAGGTGCAGGTTTGCAAAGTATTTGTTTGCTTGATGTACTTGTAGTTTGTTTACATTCTAGGGTCAGAGTCTGAGGAAGTTTGAGCCCAAGTATAGCTTGCATGCATCTCTGAACTGCTTATTATAATTGCTTTTTGCTCGTCCTCAGTTTCTGTGTGTGCGTGCAGAGGCATGGTGTCTTCCTCCCCACGTGTGTCTTCTGTGCAATAGAGTCTTGAACATACTTAGTTGTTTGATGTTAGGCTCAGGAAGCTTGGCCATGTCTGAACGCAATGTCACATACAAAAATCCTCACGTGGCTCAAAGCTGTAACATACTTCTTATGTGACTCAGAGAGTCCCCAGAGCCTGAGGTGTGATTCGTGCGTGGGAGGTGATTGTGTCTCCTTGGTGTTTCTGTTGTCCCAGCAAAAGACAAGAATGCAGAGTCAGCAGCACTTACTGGCTGGTCTCCTGCCCTAGCTGAGGATTTGGCTGATGCCACAGCCAAAGCAAACTCCGTTTTCCAGTCAGTCACACGGTGCAGCCTTGGCATGGGAATGGCACTTGAGTGCCGATGGACTCTTGGGGATCAAAAGCCACAGCCTGGCCACCCGTGGTGTTGCCGTGGTCTGTCTGGACTACGTGTTCGCCCCATCGCTGAAAATCAGTCAACATCTGCTGAATTTGGTATCCAAATTTGAATATAAGGAAAACTGAGTTACTGTGAAGCACTGTATCATAACTAGTCTGTGACTTAGTTTCACTATTTGAAAAATAAAGCCAAATGTGTTCAGTAAGGGCCTTGAGGCTTATCTGGTGTATTTTGTCACATGCTATGACTTGGAGCTGAAGGCTGTAGTTTATGTAGCTCAACTGACTGGCTGGTTTGGGATTCTTGTATTTCCTTAGGTACAACATTGATCCTGGCTTGTACTGTCCGTTTTTCTCTCTTGGGGCATGCATGGAAGGTTTGAACTCTTTGTTCAGTCAGCTCCTAGGAATTTCCCTTTATGCTGAAGAGCCACAGAGAGGAGAGGTTTGGTCTGAAGATGTTCGAAAGTTGGTAAGTATTCTCGTTCCCAGCATCTGAAATGACAAAGGGAATTCAGACAAGGTGGTGTGTTCCTCTGGGCCATGAATCAGATTTGGTTTTTAAATTACTTGGCTAATTTAAAATCAAAAGCACACACTAGCTGTCTAATTTTAGTTGAAGTTAGATGTCAAGGGCTTTATACTCCTTCTCAGTGCCTTTTGTATGCTTGGTATTTTATGGCCTTTGTAACATGTCTCTATGTTAAGAGTGCCTGAATCAGAAGCAGTTTCTGTTTGGAGATTGTTGTTGTACCTTTCAAGCCATCTTTCTGGATGAGCCCTGCTGGTTTTTTAGTTTTAAGTTGTAGATGACTTTTTAGATGAGTAGAATGCTGTAGGTGTATATTCTCGCACTCAGGTCTCTTTCCCTCATTTTTTTCTTCTGTACGTCATCTTTACTTTGAGATTGGTTTTTATGTCTGTATTTTTCTGCCCTCTTTTTAGGGGAGGGTGGAAATAAAAGCTTGGGCAATAATTTACTCCTCAGGTTCCCAGGTTCCTCTGTTGTCTTCCCTCCATGTATTCACTGCCAGATCTTCACTGCCCTTCCACCTCCAGCAAGAGCTGCTGTTCTTTATGTCCTGTGGGTCAATTTGTTAGTACTCCTTACTCTTTCTGCTTTTATTTCCACAGTAAACCGCTTTCTGTTACCGTTGACTTCTCAGAAGTCATTTAGCATTAAAAGTAACACCATCTGTAGCCCCTAACCTGTGACTAATTAGTTTTGAGTGAAATGCAGAAATGGCTGTAGTTTGAGGAACAAGTTGTGAATCTGGTATATCTATTTTTTCCAACTAAAATTACCAACAGATTTTACATTAATTATTCCCATTTTATTGGTCATTTTTTCGTTATAAATCTTTGGATTAGAACACCGTGTCTTCAGCTGACACATCAGTGCTTTCACTGTGGAAATGATACATTTTTTTTTTTCTTCAGGCTGTTGTTCATGAAACTGAAGGTTTGCTAGGATACATCTATTGTGACTTCTTTCAGCGACCTGATAAGCCACATCAGGTAACATTTATGATCTGATTCCAGTGTGGGTTTTATCTGACTAATGACTGGGGCCATTTGTGTTCAGTGTAAGTTTAGTGAAAGCTATCTCAATTTAAAATAAATTAAATTTAAACAGGGAATGTCTGTATATTCAAATGTGGTTTTAGGTAAAATATTTTTGTGAGTAACTTTTTGTTTAAAAAATGTCACCGGGTAGGCTGAACTCAGATTCTTTGTTCTACGGAAATGGTAGATTTTTAAACACCTATTTTCTGGCCTTCTATTTACAAGTAAAAACATTCTGAAATTTTAATACTCTTTAAAGGTGAAAGCTCATAATGGCAACTAAATTTTATTCAAAATTTGACTTAAAACTGTAGATAGTTCCAACTGTTGTGGCTTACTCACTCGTGCTGCCTGCTGCCAGTATATTAACTATGCAGTGCAGTACAATGGACACCTCACTCTGTAGAAGCATCTGCAAATTACCACCTTTAGTGAGGTGGTACATGGACAAACTTTAAATCTACATTAATTTAATATATTACTCCATTTTGCTAATAAAGAAGTTACTTCTGAAGAATAAGGAGAGAACTTAATCTATAAATTATGGATTTGGCACATCAGTAAATTTCTTTGAGCTAGTGATATTATTTAGAAAAATTGAGAGGTTTTAATAATTCTAAAACAGACAAACATTTATTTTCTTAAAGCAACACAGTCTTTTCTTTATGGATTAAGGTAGTTTCCTTCTGAATATAAAGGAAATAATAAAGATGGAGAAACAGCATGCTGCTATTGAACAACACTGTTAATAATCATTTAATTAAACTTGTGTAACTGAGTATATGTTTAGGTTTCATTTAATAGTTTAATAATCTCGTCAATGTTTAATGTCATTGCTATAATGACGTTGGCTGTCCATATGTTTGCTTTTATCTTGAAAAGGATTGTCACTTTACAGTTCGTGGAGGCAGGCTAAGGGAAAATGGAAAGTACCAGCTGCCTGTAGTTGTTCTTATGCTTAGCCTGCCCCATTCAACAAGGGGTGCACCAACGCTACTGAGTCCTGGCATGATGGAGAATCTCTTCCATGAAATGGGACATGCAATGCATTCTATGCTGGGAAGAACTCGGTACCAACATGTCACTGGTAAGAAAGTTAGAATAATGATTTTCTGGTTTAGTTAAATGTTTAATTTCTGGAAGAAAGGAGTAGATTAAAAAAAAAAAAAAAAAGGAAAGGAAAACAAAGAAAAAAACCCAAAACAAAGCAAAAAGAAAAGAGGACAAACCAGAAATGCTTGAGTTATGTTGATACTTCTACATCTTTGATGACTTGAAAATACAATATCAGATCCCCAGATATTATCTAAAACCCAACCAAACAACACTTGAATGTTCTTCTTCTCTCAATAAGAATTAGGCATTCGTATCTCTTCTTTGTGTACTGCTGCTCTCTGTTCTAGTGGTGGTATCCACTCTTGCAAGTCTGCCTTATGTGAAGTTTATAATAATGGAATAGTTGGAGGATTGAAAATAAAGTGAGCCAAACTTATACCTAGTGTAAAAGCACGATGAATCCTGGGTTGGAAATGATTTAGGAAATTGAATTAAGGAAAATTAGTAAATTAGTTCTTGCAAAGAACATACACTGGCAATATAGAAAATCTGTAAAGCCAGGCCTCTTCTAGTTGATTCTGATTAAAGCAAAGTTTATGAATTAGAAACATACTGTATTTGCAAGCATGATTAACTGACGGGCCTTTTTATCGTATGTAAATGGACATGAATAAATATGCAGTTGCAGCTAGGTGGATGCACAGAAAAGGAATATTGCCTTTTTTCATTTGGTCCCTCTGCTCAAGCAGCGGGAGTGAGTGTGGTGGCTGACAGCTTACAGGCTGCTGTGGCCTGCTGCAGTTGTGGGGAGTGGGTCAAAGACGTGTTCTGGCTAAAGCTGCTTGGCACGCTGCTTGTCTTACCTGCAGACAGCGTGGTATGTCCTCTTCTATAATGATGTGCTGGTAATCCCATTTGCAGTAGACATTTACTTGTCAAAAAAACCCCCGCAAACAAACAGATGAAATTGTAACTCCCTTGTCTGAAGGATTTTTTTTATGTTTTACCATTTTTATATTATGCTAATGATACAAAGGGGAGTCTATGGTAGAGTTATGTGCTGTCAGCAGATACTTTGCACCCAGTGACAAAATACTCTTTAAGTCTCCCACTTAGAATAGAGCGAGCTGTTTGTAAGTGTGTCGCTGCTGGGCATTGTTAAAACAAATGAACACTGCGTATGCTCTTTCAATATAAGCTCTTTATACTCTGTGTACTCTTTGGGACTGCTCTCCCCCACCCCTTCCACTCATATGGACTGGCTCCGCTTGACCTCCAGGAGTACTTACATGTCCAAAGTAACTGCTTTGGTGGGGTTCTTCTCTTGTGGCGAAACGCATGCTCTGCATGTTGATGGTTGGACTTGATGATCTTAGAGGTCTTTTCCAATTCTATGGTTCGTGTCAAAGTCTGAAAGGGGCACGAAATGGCCGATTCTGAGGCTCAGACTTTCCGTGAGCCCCTGTGTATGGTTTCAGCGTTGCCTTAGCTCCACACAGCCCTGCGTCCCAGGGGTTTTCACTCCAGCTCTAGCATTGCAAAAGCAGCGTCAGAGGTCAGTCATGTTGTTTCTGTAGAGAACGTGGGTTGTTTTTTTTTTTTTTTAGGGTTTGGAATGTGTGACAATCAAATGGCTCGTCCCAGGGATGTCTGTGGGGGGCCATCTGCTCTCATGAGACACCAGGGTGGAAAAGTGTGCAAACAAGAGGACTGCAGGCTATTGTGAGAACAAAAAATTGAACATTCTAGTTGAGATACACTGAGTTTCTGACCTCTTTTCTACTCTTCCCCACCTCCCTTTTGTAATTAACATTACCAAATGTTCAGGAACCCATTCTCCTGCTAATGGGCCCAAAACTTGGATAATACTGTAGATTTTGGCTTACGATATGCTTCTTTTTAAGTTAATCTGTCATTTTACTGTATGCATTTATTGATTGTTTAATGCATAGGTGTGTGTAAGATTTTTTAAAACCTAGCTTGTATTCCATTTCAGTTTGTCATGCAGTAGAGAATACCTATGTTATTTTCCAGGAGGACTATCTTATCCCAGATAACTGCCCAACCTTTTATGTTTCTGACTTTCAGATAATGTCATTTTTCAGGAGTTTCTTTAATGGTTGTTAAAAGAATTCTGTCACTTTGTTAAGGAGCACTGAGAAAGCATAAATGGCTAGGGGAACATCAGTGTAGTTCTGCAGTCATTTATCTCGGGATCTGCCTTGTTTTAGGCATTTTAAAAACTATTTCCAAACAACAGAAAGAAAGACTCTACTAATGAAATGTGGTGGCACAAAAGAAGGATTGGGGTGTTGTATAAGAACTGAATGACTGGATACTGCAGTTTAAGAAGTAAAATGCAATTCAGAACTACATGGTGCAGATCATGCATTTAAAGAATACAAAGAGAATTTATGCTATCAAATGGGTATTTCAACAGTGGTGGAGGAACAGAAGAACAGTTTTGTGTGTTAATGCAGAACTACTAATAGCTAATGTGTCTGTGAGAGGGGCGAATGTGATTTGAAATTACAGCGGAGGTGTATCTAGCAGCAATAAGTATTAGAATGATGAAGAAAGATACTGGTGAAACCTCATGCAATGCTTGGGCATGGTTTTGTGTCTCTGGTCTGAGTGTGAATTCAAACTGAAGCAGGTGCAGACACAAGCTACAGTGCATAGTCTGTTAGACTTTATCTTGCCTTCAGATAATGATGGCTGAGAGAATACAGTTTGTCTCAATTTAGGAGGTAAAAGAGTGTGGGAAATGCTATTTATACTAAAGAGTCTGAAAACATTGAATATAAACAGATTATGAATTCAGATTAAAAATTAGAGAAAGATTTGTGAAGATCAAAGGAGTGATTTAAACAAAATAGTCTTCAAGAAAGAATAGTAGAAGCAAAGACCGTACTTACATAGAAGACTAGTTTGGAATGTTGACATTGTCTCTAGCAGATAGGGATAGAGACGATGGCCCAGTGGGTCCGTTATTAAAGCAACAACTTTGTACATCCCTAACTTTAATGCAAAAATTAGAAGTGTAGCTTTGATTTGGTGATGTGTTAGACTTTTTAATAATTTCCGTTGTGTAAGGTGCTGATAAAGATTAGAGTAAATAAAGTTTTTGGGAAAGTGCTTTTTGAAAGCACTGACTGCTAAGATATTACCTCATTGCGCTGACTTAGAACATGTCCTCAATCTGCAGGAGTGTTCCTTGGATGAATGACTTGGTATTATAAAGCGAGGTTAATATAAAGCATAAGTAAGCTCAGCAAACAGATGGAAGCTAAAATTTGTAACTGTGAATGGGATTAAGGCAGAGTTTTGTTTACATTGTAGGTTGATTTAGGTTTAAGACACTTAAATAGATTTGGTGTTTCATGTAGGGCCAGTTTGGCTGGAGTCTGGTTTAGTTTAAAAAGGGTGTGATCCAGAGCTTTATAAGGTGCCTCGCCCAGCTGTTCAAATATTTTGTTTTACTTTGTGATTTATAGTAAAATGTGAAAAATGAAGCTTTGCTAGCAATATGTACAGTAATGCTGTGGAAATAAAATATTGACTTAATATTAACGAAGGAACATTAAAGTTCACCAAAAGTCCAACCTGAAAGTTGTGAAACCTTTTGGGAAGAGTTAACTATTTGTGTTAATGAAAATAGCAAATGCTGATGTGTACAATTATTCTACCTCTAGGAACCAGATGTCCTACGGATTTTGCTGAAGTTCCCTCAATTCTAATGGAGTACTTTGCAAATGACTATCGAGTGGTTAATCAGTTTGCAAGGCATTATAAAACGGGACAGGTAGGGAAAATTAATGTGTAAAATACTGAAAATAGCAATAAATATATTCAGGAAAAGAATCAAATTTTCATGTGTTGTTTGTTAATAATGTTTAAAGTAGAAATAAAGAATGGATAGAAATTATTTTAATATTATCATTTCAATTATTCAAAAAAAGTTAATGTTCTCATTGCAAAAAAGATAAATGTAATCTGTAAAAGAATACCCTTATATCCAAGGTTCCAAGCACACATTTAAAATTTTGAGCGTCTTTTTCCTACAAAAGTTGTGTAATTTCTATGCTACACAAACTTAGTGTAATAGGTGAGCAACTTCCACGCAAATCAAGTTATGTGGAGTGTTTTAATTTAATTACAGCTAAGTTATGACAAAAATAGCGATTCATCATTGAACTGTTTAAAGTCTGTCTTAAAATAAAGCTCAGGTACCAAATCATGGAAATAAATGGAAGTGATCTGCAGTGTCAAAACCTCTCATTTTTAGCACAGTGTAGGGTAGCGATTGAAGTATTTTGTGATGAAAAGTATACTGCTTTATTTAGGATTATGTTAGGATTAGTTAGATTCTGGCAGTCATGAATCTCTGCATTAAAACTCTGATCCCTTTTTTATATAAAGCTATTCTATGCCAGTTGACTGCAAGGATCTGCTTTCTATGGGAAATTTAGAAAACAGCTCTTTGGAACAAGGTGGCTTTTGGTGGTCGCTTTTAATGCATGGCAGCAGAACGTGATTTATATTTGTACAGCCGTTTCAAAAATACAAACCAGTAAACAATAACCAAAGTTGTTTTTCCAGTGCTTTTGATTGAGGCAAGTCTCAGTGTACTCGGGTATGATGGTTGAAGAACAAACTACCCATCAATGCAAAAACAAGAAAGCCTCTTAAGCTTTGTAGTTTTACACTTCATTGAAGCTTTTTATCCAATACTAAGCATTCAGTATTTTTCAGTATTATGAAGGTGTAATTACATTTGCCTCTATTGAATGATTGAAAGAGTATGTTGCTTAACTTCTATTTTAATAGATACTGTCTGAGAAATTAGCTCTGTAAAACTGCTTGCCTTTTTTTTTTTTTTTTAACAGAACAATCGTTTCTGCAGAATTGATTGCACTAAGAAAGTCTCCTTGAAACCTGGGAGTTAAAAGTACTCGGTTCAGGAGCATTGAACATTTATAGTTTTGAGTCCACATACCAAAATACTGCTTTCTAGTGTTCCCTATAAAGTTCACGTGGCATTTAAACATTGCGGAGTTAATCTGACTGCATATGAGTTCAGAGAATGAGCTTGACTAAAACATCTGAAAGAGATTTGTGCAACATTATTCATGGCTTTGTATTTTCAAAATGGCTTAACAAATCTAAACCATGTTTAGTTACAGTGCAAAAGCTAAGAACCAGACACTGTGTCCCATTTGGTGTTTCCATAAACTTCTTCTGTGTATTGGTGGTGAAATCTTCCCCTTGCAGAGAGCAATTGAGAGAGGTTTAATGTAGAAATTCAGTCTTGAAGGGAGCAAGAATGGATTATGCTGGAAGATGAGAAAAAGAGCCTGAAACTGCTGTGAGGCTTTTGAGGGCTTTAGATGGCTTCCTTTTAATTGCCTCTTTTTATAATTTTAGAATGTATTTTTAACCATTATGCAACATATATAAATCTACTTTTGCTTATGTTGTTTCGTCCAAGCTAGTTTTAAGAATCTGATATCAGATTTCTGTATCTGTCATTTAAAAATAGATTGAAGTAATCTTTTCTGTTCTTGAAATTTAATGATTGTTACAATAATTACTTTTATCTGTTGCGTGTATGTTACAAAATACTTTGAACAGAAAATGCCAGCTCTCTTACATTTATGGCTTCGCAAATCATTTTGGGGCTTTTATTTTCTGTGCTCATTCCCTGACTAATTTTTTTGGTGTGCAAATAGACATTTGAATCAACATTTTGTTCTAGGCCAGTTTTTTAAGTTCTTTGGAAGAAGAGTGAGTCCACTTTACCTCCATTTCAAGGGAGAAGTAAGGAAGGTGGGTGAAACAGTTAAAATGTGAAATTTGTAAAACCACTTCCTCCAAATGTTGTTCCATATGAGAACTTCCATGAAGTTTCTTCTTATGAACAAGGAGACTGAGATTTTCTGTGCAAGAAGGATCTTTCCTGCAACAACTACACCAACATAGCTGGGTGCTGACAAAAGGAGGGTTTTTTACTGGCCCAGCTTGTTTTGAGGAGGCAGTGCAGATAATTTGAAAAAGCATCCTTTTTTTGGCATTGCCGCATCTATGCTATAGTTCTTCCGTGTAATTTTTAGGTGGTGTAATTTTTAACACTCCTACTGAACAGAAGTATGTCAGAAAAACTTGGTAGTGTAGTCTCAGCTTACGATTGCCCTTGCCATAAAGCCAACTGTAGAAGGACAGGTCCTGAGGATCCTCACTTAGGATCAGTACTTATGCTTAGGGAAAGAGGAGGGGAAAGAGGTGTTGTTCTGGTTGTTAAAACACGAGCTGTGGAAAACTGGTTTTTGGTAGTACTGCGGAAAAAAGAGTTGGTGGGCAGGCTTTCAAAGATGAGAATGCATTATGCATATAGATGTGGATCATGAGGCTCTAGTCCAAAATATCTGGAAGTTTACAGAAAGCTTGTCTCTGTTTTCTGTGCATTTTGGATGGTTGTGCTGTTGAGTATTGAGGAGTGAAAAAGCTCACAAACTCTGCTGGCAAAGGAAGCAAGTCTTGTGAATTCAGTTCAAAAAGCTGGCCAGCACAAAAGTATTTGTTCCAAGAAAGTAGCAAGGCTAGTTTTCCTTTCATCTTAAAGATAACTCAAAACAGAAAATAGTAGAGGTGGGGGAAAAAAAAAGAAAAAAAGGAATAGAGAGGACTGTGTTAATTAATTACTTAAGTTGAATTACTCAGGTAAGCTGATGAAGTCACGCCATACTGAAATGAGGTTGTCACAGTGCTTAGGCAGACAATGTGGTGCATGCGTACCATTCTGGATCACTGTGTTTGTTTAATTTCATTTGTGAAGTGCACAGATATGTGGTAGGTCTGTCGAGCTAAATCATTTTAAACTTGTGTTTCTTTGGAGGCTCTCTTGAACAAAGGCCAGTATTTCAGCTGTTCAAATTGGAGCTGACTTCATTTTTCATGGAGATAGAATTACAAAGGAGTATTGTATTAGCATGATTACAAGAATAAGCCCACAGATAGTAAACAGTCATAATGTGTCGTGGTTAGTACACAGCAGTGAAGGAGTTAAGCGTGCTTTGGGACACAGGGAATTCTGTTCTTTTAGCCACCATGGCAGACATGCTGAAAAATTCGTGCCAAGATCTTAAAGTTACTTAATATAGAAGAATGGAGAAATGGAACCCAAAGGAAAGCATGTAGCGTTTAAGTTTTGAAAATGGAATGGTTATGCAATTAACATAGTTTTAACCAAAGCTCTGTGAAGTCTTTCTTTTAGAAGGAGGATGACAGTTTGATTCTGGTTTTATCGGAAAGCTCATCTTTCAGGAGAAGTAAAATAATCATGCTGATGTATTTTTTCCTTCACTCAGCTGCTTATTAAGGGACTGTGTGAGATAATAGAGCATGGAGAAATAGTTGCCTGAAACAGTACATCTTTCTCAGTACATTTGAGACCTCAGCATATCTGTACGCCGGACATTCACGAAAACAAACTTTAGAGAGAAACAGTGATCTTTGAAAAACCCTCTGGAGTCTAATTTTAGTTCCCTGAAACATTAAATTTTAAAATCTCAGAGGTGCTTTGGGAAAAATGAATGATCTCCTTTTTATCATCCTTTCAATTTGATCTAATTTTGGCAGTGTTTTTTTGGTGCCAAATTCTGCTCGGCTCATGAATTATGATCACCACACAATCTTTGAGCCAGATCAGTGGCACTGATAGATGTAAACAAAAGAACATTTACGTCTTTCTCCTGCGCCTTTTTGTCAATAGGTATTGTCATAAGAATGATTTGTAGTTGCCTGTTGATCTTAATCTGCTCAAGCAGGGCATCTTCAGGGCAGAGTAGATCTACATTGCTTGTTTGATATTCATATGGCTGCAAAATAGATAAAAATATTTTTTCAGAAGTTCTTGGTATTATCTACGTTTTACTTGGTCTTTAGAAAGTGGTGCTAAGCCATCTCCTGTGCAAGGAGATTTTAGTACATTATTAATGATTATTCTGTGTCTCCCCTTAGGAGTTCAATATAGAATAGGAGAGATGCTTGTGGGAGAATGTAAGGAGGAAACGGGTGAGTGCAGAGGCTGCCATTCCAGCAGTCTTCTCTGGCCTGAGGTCAGCTGTTTGCAGTACAGTCAAAAGAAGGCAAGGTTCTTGGGTGGAGAGACTGTAAGAAAAGCTTAGCTCTGAACTGAGAACTAGACCTGCTTCAGTTGTTTCCTGAGCAGGCCTGGATGTGACCAACTGTCCCGGGGAGCGTACAAAGTCTGTCTGCATTGCCGAACCTTGCTGCTCGGTGCCCCAGTGAACTGCAAACTTGGATCTTCCAATTCAGTTGAGGATCGGTGGGACTGTGGTTTACCAGAATGCCGATTAGAAAGGTCTTAGTGTCTTTTGTTCTATTTATTTTGTGTACCAGCTGAAAGCCTGTGAGCTTAACTTCCTCTTCCCTTATTTAATATAG
Source organism: Opisthocomus hoazin (assembly GCF_030867145.1). Taxonomy (NCBI): domain Eukaryota; kingdom Metazoa; phylum Chordata; class Aves; order Opisthocomiformes; family Opisthocomidae; genus Opisthocomus; species Opisthocomus hoazin. Next base: position 24,960,121 of record NC_134414.1, on the reverse strand, counting down.
CCGAAATATAAAATTGAAAATCCATTATGCTGAAAGAGCTGGTTTGACCTTACTTGTAGGAGTGCTCTTGGCTTTAACACTTTTAAATTATAACTCTGTAAAATATACATATTTGCTGTTGCCAAGCTTTTCGATGTTCAGCTTTCTTAACACTGACAAACTACAATTTAAGAATTCATATCCAGTTTTCTTGTACTTTACTGTATCCAAAATACAAGTGCCCCTAAAAGAAAATTTTTTTTTAATTCCATACTACGCTACTTCACTAGGAAATGAAAGCCTCCAAAAAGCTGCCAAAACTTGCTGGCTGATAGGTTTCGTGCTTAATAACAAAATCTATTCAAAATTCTGTAGGTTTCTTTACACAAGGGTTTCTCTCATAACAACTGAAACTGTGTTACTGCAAACCCACATGTGCTTTAGTTCCAGGCTGAAAAGCCATTGAAGTGCATGCCTCACTCTGTGTAAGAGGATGAGACAAGAGATGTTCACAGAGCCAGTCCAACCAAAATACTTTTTACCATTTGTAATTTTTTTCTACTTTGCTTCTTGCCTTAATAACTTTTCTGCATAATTAAATAGTATTTTGAACGATACTAAATCCAGTGTGGAACCTCAAGGTAGTCAGCTGCTAACAGCTTTATTACTATGGATAGCTGCCCATTTACTCTTACTCTAGTAGTCTGAAATCATCATGTAATTTTGAAACAGAATTTTTGTATTTGGGAAGGGTAGATACTGGCCTAACAAGGACGTACTGTAAGACAGACTTCATGTTCATTGGTTCATTTTTCTGTGTTGAAATTTAACAGCTGTGCACATTTAGGACAGGCAAAATAGTGGGTGTTGTTCTATCCCATTCTTGACCCAGCTAACATTTGCCTTGGAGAAGAGGTTACAAGCCTTGGCAAGCTACTGCATAAAACAGCTGTGCAACTTGAGAGTTTTTCTTATCTGCTTTAACTTCCAGATTCCACAGAGTTAATTGATAACATTTTCCTCACTTATGCGTAACTTCCCTGGAGCTGGGTTTTTATTCTGTGAACATTAACATTGTTTGTCTTGAAGTCATATCATTTGCACAGAATCTGAACGTATGGCTCTGCCATGAGGATCTGTAGACTTTCATGTATTATTTCTTAAACACTTCAACACATTGTAAAAGTGTAGGTATGCTTTTAGAGTTCAGTGTAATACCAAACATCTGTATTACATTGTACACCTTGTAGTAGCTTTCTTAATATTTTAGCAAGAACACAGTTATTTTAACCATATTTAATATATTTGGTTAATAAAACTGCTAGGGAGAAAAAGAATATGCTTACTAGGAAAAACGTCTATTGAGAAGCTTCGGTAAGCAGCGGAAGAAGTGTAAGGTCAAGCATTCATATACAGAATCTTAAAAAATTCTTAAAAATCTGGCATTAAAAAGTCTGTGGATGTACTTGTAGACATCTGGATAGAAAGTCAAAAAGAATTTGCTTAATGACTTGGAAAATGTCTCTAACTTTCAGCCTGTGGTGGCATGGATAATTTTATTGCCATAGATGTGGAATAAATTCAACTTTGTTAAAAATTGCAAAGGGTAGCTGTTTACTGTTCAGTACGACCAAACATTTTTATGTGGCTTAGGATAGAAGGGCCTGATGCTGCCCCAGCTGAAGTTATGAAAACCCCACCAGCTCAGTGGGAGTTATGTGGGCCTCCGTCTAGATCTAAGTGAACTATGCTCAAACACCAAAAGGAGAATCTATTATATCATCTGCTTTTGAAGATTAGTCAGGATCACCTGGGGGGACTTTAACTGCCCCATCTGTTCTTTATCTCTAAAGACAGTCATAATGTTTTTAAGAGGCATATAAAGGAGCATAGGATCATTTTATAGAAAAATAAACACTGAGACACAGTGATTTCTTGATTGCTATGTAAATTAGTGCCAATATCTTAATTGCCTCTTTAATGCTTTTTTAGCAAATGAGATTTCCTTCCGCAATGCAAAGCACTTCAAATATGTTTTTATTACCACCAGGAGTCTTTTTTTTTTTCATCTGCAGCCTTTTCAGTAATTAGCATGCTCTTTACAAATATACAACAAAATCCAGCTATGTTCTGACTTTTTTTTTTATTCTAGCCATTACCAAAAAACATGGTGTCAAGACTATGTGAGTCCAAAAAGGTGTGTGCTGCAGCTGATATGCAACTCCAGGTATGATCTTTGCATTCTAGTCTCTACTGTCTATCCAGACCTTACAGAACATATTTTTATTCTTATAATTTTATGAAATTTTTATTTTAATGTAGACACATTATCTAACTATATGCAAATTACTGAAAAATAAATTTATTTTTATATAAATTTTTATGTTTGTTTTTTGTGAACATGTTCTGTGCTGTCCGCTTAAAGCTAAATGTCTAAATATGTGGGAAAATATTGTGAAAACCACAGCTTTTGAAAATGGTTGGATGATCAGAATTCTGAAATGTGATTTAAGATTGAGTTCTTAAATTAAGAGAATCATTTAAGGAGAACTTGCAGTAGAGGAATTACTGCGTACCTTTGGATCATTAAAGTGTAGCAGGACTGAGAGGTGCGGGCCACCTTAGTAAAATCAAGCCAGCTCATTTATTTACTAGAATGTGTTTCGAGCTCCTTGTCTCCTGCAGCTCCAGTATGAAAGCGGCAGTTTGTTGCTGCCGTCAGAATTGGTGGCTGAGCTATAAGGCTGTAAGACTTCTTTCTCACAGTGTAAGGCGCAGTAGTTAAATTCATAAGCCTATGTGGGTAGATGTGATTGATAGTTATCACCATAAAAAAACTATCAGTGTTGCTTTTCTTCCAAGGAAGTAAAGGAAATTAGGGTTCTATCTAAAATGGATATTTGTTTTTTTCAGTCCTGCAACAGCAGTTCTCAGATGTGAATGGTAGCATTAGCAGCCAGCCAAGTGTTTTTTACAGTGAGAGTTTGGCTGCATGTAGTGTGCTGTAAGCTTCTGCTGTGTGAGTTTTGTGATTTTGCTTTCTTCTTTGTTTTACCTTAAGCCAGAAGCATACAATTTTTCTTTTTACAGTTGACCTACTGTTTAAGTGAGGTAACTCTGCTAGTACCTTAATAAAGGGTAGTCCTTATTTCTGAGATGTGGAAAGAAACGAATCTAAATTTTAGATCTTTGTAATTCTTCATGTTGAAAAGTGCCCAAATGATTGCAACCCTTTCTACAAACAGGAGTTGCACTGGTTAACTGAAGATGATTTAAAATGAAAACTTAAATATTTGCAGTTTGCTCTGTGCAGTTATTTATAGTGATTTAAAACTAATCAGAATACTGGAGTGTGGACCTGTAAACATATTTGTGTCAGTTACACTAATCAAAACCAGACTTAACACTGTTTTCAGTGTGTACAGATATTTTTCATTGATTTAACTTAGCGGATTTTTGAATTACGCTTTCAGTGCAGCGCTGGCTATCAGTGGCCAGTGTTGGCTATGCAGGTGTGAACAAGGAGGGTGCTACCTGTGGCTGTACCTCTGTGACATGAAAATAACTGCACCCTCTCTGCAGGTCTGGTTTTGAAATGCATGCTCCTGACTCTGAAAGGTTCTCATAAAGAGATAGCTGAGAATCCAGAAAGAATGTGTACAAGAGTATAATTAATTCATATAGGAGTTTTTTTTGGGAAAAACCAATTCTGGAATGAAATAAAATTTGTACTGAGAATGTGTAGTGGTGGACCTCTGTTCATGAAGTCCATTAACACAGAATTATTTGCTAATGTACAGACTGTAACCACCAAAGTGATGATCAAGTGCTTTTGCATGCACCCATTCTTTTCTGGTGTGTCCACAGCAGCTATATATAGATCTGACGTATTTCCTTACAAATTTTAATATGTATTTGCTATAATCTTGTCAAGGGCTGAGACTAAAAATTGACCGTGTGGGGGCTAAATGGGCTTGGAAACCAAGAATGCTTTAAGTCTCAGATATATTAACAAGTGACATGGCCTCCCTGTCCTGTGGCGGAGGAGATAGCGTGCTCCAGAAGTCAGTCAAGGAGGGGTTGTTGCGTTGGTCCCATGGGGTGGGCTGTGCAATCCTCCTGCTGCTGTTGCTGGCCCTAATTCTGTTCAACCAGTCTCGGCCCGTGCCAAATGACCGCAATGCCCCACTGAATAATATTGGTCATTTCCTACTTTCAGCACTATGTTGTTGGAGATTCCAAATGTGATACCCACAGCAGTATGCACTCATTTCAAAGAGAGAGACTGGCAGAGCCATTCTGTTTATTAATGCAGAAAAAATGTCCCAGAGAAGTTGACTCCATGGCAAATATAAAGTTGCTATCTTCCTTTGTAGAAATGTGTATTGTTACTCCTGCAGATTTAAAAGTATAATAATTAATTGAAGAAAAATATGTATTTCAATCTGCAGATACCGAAGTATAGAAGTACTACGAGTATATATACCTGGAAAAACTATGAATGATGACTCTGATACTTTTCCTTCAGAGTTTGCAAAGAGTATATTCTATATGCTAGATGCTATGTAAGCCATGTTTGACCTTTAAAAGAAAGAAAAATGCCTACAAGTTTTCCAGCAGTGGGGAAGATGCCTAAAGGTTCTTTTGCAGTCTGTTCAGAAAATAAGTCTATTGGCATGCGAAAAGAAGAAATGACGCTGGTTTTTCATCATAGCTATAATACCTCTGCATTTTCTTCCAGCTTATGTAATCAGTTACTCAAGAGGAAAGAGGAGAATCTATGCATCTTCTCATAAGGCTTTTGCCATACAAATGGAGTCCCGGAGTCTTTCAGTCAGTAGTAACTGCACTGGAAAATGCAGGACTGTTTACATACTAATGCTGTTAAGCAGACAGGGAGCTAGAAAGAACTGGAATCAAGTGAAACTCATAAATACCAATGTCAGTGCAAAACAGAGAGATAGCATGAAGATAGATAACTGTTTGATGGCCTTTTGTATTTTTAGGTCTTTTGGGAAATTTGTTTTACTGAAATTAGAAATCGTCTAGCTACTGTTTGATATTAAGTGTTAGCATGCTCCTCAGCAGTATAACCTAAAATTCTGTGGTCCTGGGCTGTGTCTTCCTTTCCCGTTTCAAAGGCCTGTGTAAACACACGGAACTGTGGTTTGTAGATAGGAATGCTTATGGCTATAAAGTTCAACCAAGTTTATTTTCAGGGATGGATTTTATTTTTTTTTAAACTATGCTGTCCAGGTGGCCTGGCTCATAGCTTTCTTCCCACGCTTTACATGTGCCAGGATCAGGGGAAAGCTTATAGCTGGCTTCAGTGACTCATTTCCCTATCACCATGTTCTTCAGGCAGTCTGTTTCACTGGCCTTCAGCTGACATTTCTCCGCTGCCTAGCTGTGAGTTGAGCTTTTGCTTCAGCTCCATGACCACAAGCTACTTGACTCCAAATTTTACTGCAGAGAAGGTCCACTGCAGTGCAGTCCGCTCCATTTTGTGAGGAACACTGAAGAGCAACTGTAAACAGGTCCTAACAAAACTGGGAGACAGAAAAAAGATAATTAAGGCTGGGTTGAAGCAGGATGCTGAAGTCTGTTGTCACATGCTGAAGTTCCTCATGTTTGGTTTGGTTTTTTTATTTTGAGAGGAGAGGGGAGTTGGTGTGAAATGACTCCTGCAGAGTCACAAATGCCTAGGGTGACAGGAGAAAGTGGGTCTTCTGGGACTGTTATTCAGATCTATTCATGGTACTTACTGTTGGTCGTATTCTCAGTCACCCTTGCTACCGTAAATGCTGTAGCTTTTGTTATGTTTTGTTGAAAAGTAAACTGGGATTCTAGAGACCAGCTCTGAGGCTGAAAAGTACAAGCAAAGGCATTGTGAAGCCTCTTTCACTTCTAAGATAAGAGAAAAAATATTGTATTTCTTACAATCTAGTATAGGTTTTTCTTTAGATTTTTAGTTTTTCGTACTACCAACGTAATGATGGAAATTTTAAAATACCCCTGCAAAGTTTGGTTTTAAAAAATAAAGTACTCATTACTGTTTGCCATTTGGTGCAGTGTCTTCATGTACTCAGAGTTATCCTCTGAACAGATATTTGCTGCCTGCTCTGGGTTTGTAGATGGGCGATGTTAAGTGCTTGCATCTTGTTCAATGTTGCTATCTGGGACATGAAACTGCAATGTCATTAAGGGCTGACTGTGCAAATTCACTGACCTCTTTTCTCCTTGTGAGGCACGTAGGAAGCAAGCAGGAAATTCAGGAGATAGCTCCTGCAAGTCATGGCTTCTTCACCCCTCTCCTTATAGCCCTGAGTTTCTCTTGAAAAAAAAATCAGTTTTCACATTAATCTGTTGTCAACAAACACTGTCAAAGGATTTGCCAAGATTCTGTAGGTTAGAAGACAGCTTACTCAAACAGAAGGAATATGGTCCTCTAGAAACAATCACAATTTTGGTGAAAGTATGTGTTGTATACAGCCCAAATAAAATAAATGCTGAATGCTGATAAATTGTTGAAGCGTTCAGAATGATTTTGTACCCAAATTCCGTAATAAAGGATCTTTTCACCGGTTGAGGGGATTATGTTATTTAGATCACATAAACCTTCCATTCTCCATGGGTGGACAATGCCTCCAAACAGCCTTTTCTCCATAATATTTCTGCATTTCATGGTTATAATTCCTAAAACAGTGTGTTTATCTCATTGGAAATGGTATTGCAGTGTCCCAGGGAGTGTGACAGGGCTTGAATCTCTAGCCAAATTATTTGCTTCATCCTTTGCACAAAAGCTTTTTGAGGTTCCCTACTGTCATTTTTTGTATTAAATATGCCTACCACAGGATGGCCTAACCTGAACTCTTTTGCCTAAATATCTGGATCCACCAAACTTCTCAAAAATACCTTGTGCTGCACAGCAGTGGGTGTCCTCTTCTGTCTTTCCTGCACTCCCACAGAACAGAAAATCTCCATAATAAAAAAAAAAAGGCTGCATTTTTTTCCATTGATGGCACACACTGAGCCTTGGCACTGTCTTCTGTCCATGCCTATTTCATGTTTGCTGTTGAAATGCCAGATGCTCTGCTTTGTTATCTTTGCTTGAGAAGTCTTTTTATTGGTGCTGCTTTCCTGATCTCCCAACACCTCAGTAATTTAGTCATGCCACTGTGGTCTGCTGCGGTTCGCAAGCGTCTGCACAAACACAGCCTATGAACCAGCCCTTACCTGTGGCAAAGTACCCTCCTGGTGCAGCGTCATCTTGGGCTAAGCCTACACCGCAGCAGTTTATTGCTTGGATTGTGCGCGCTAAAATAAAGGAAGCCTCTACCTTAGCACTGCGCTGTTGGAGTGCTCTAGCAGAAGCTCAGGGGCATCAGCAGCTCCGCGGGCAGCCTCTTACGTTCACTGGTGGGGCCGTAACGTGCCCCTGCAGGTGTGACGTTGTTTCATGGCTGCATGCACACTTCTTGGAATAGCTTATTTTGCTGTGTCCACTCAACTTTAAGTCTTTTTATCAAATCTATTTTAAAATACTTTTTTTTAAAAGGGGAGTCACTGGAGGGCTTTAGGGACAGGTCTTAATTTTATTTTAAAATGTAGGCGATTTAGTACTGCCAGTGTTCTCAGTGACCTAAACGTGGATTTATGATAGGTCATGATGGTGGTGGTTGGTGTACTGCAAAACCTGGTTTCTCTCCTCCTAAGTTATACTAAAAAGAGAAGATTTACGAAACTAAATATATTTAAACTCTTCCCTTTTTGTATTCTCTCTCTCTCCCATTCTTCTCTATTTGTCTTTTTTGGTTGTCAAATGCCAATGCCATGTGCCAAAGACAAACGCATTTTATCTCTTCAGGTATTTTATGCTGCCTTGGACCAAATCTACCACGGGAAACATCCTCTAAAAAAGTCAACCACAGAAATTTTAAAGGAAACACAGGAGAAAGTTTATGGATTGCCATATGTACCTAATACAGTGAGTAGAAGCATACTGACTGTATATGCTACGCCTTTTCTTTAATAACATATTGATACCGCTACCTCTCTGCCCCTTGCCCTGCACACTCATGTGCTTATTGTTCTATTGTTATGTTGAAAGAGTTTTCTTTGTTGCGGCTACTTTATCCAGAGAGTAGAGTGTTGGAAATTTTCAGCTAAAAATCAAAATTTAATTAATGTACCTGTTTTTGTACAGGTGTAGTCTCGTCATGCTGAACTTGTTACTTTTTCTTTTATTTTCTTTTTAAGGAAGACAGTGGAAACAATACATTGGAAAGAGGGTTTATTCTAGCTTTGCAAAGGACTGTTTGTAAAGGCAACAAATCACTGTGCTGCCGTGTTGGTCTTTGTATACTGTCATTATCAGTGTGTGAGAGCAAGTCAGTGTGAAGTAGGACTTGGAAGTGAGTTTTTCTCACTGCACTGCTGTGACCTTTGGCACATCACTTATTTACCCTTTCATGTGGTATCCAGAAGTGTTACGGCCTGGAGAGTTCTACTGAACTATGTGATTTTGATCTTCATCATGACTAACCATGCATTTGTTCTGTACTTCTTGTGACATCCGACGGTGCAGTTTGCATAGATAATAGTCACGGGGCTTCCGGGGCTGTCTGGAGCTGAATCCCTAGCTGGAGCACGGCCCAAATCTCTGTTCGACAATTTGGTCAAAATACCCAGATCCTTTCTCTGCTTTTTGCTTCTCGGGAAATGTACTTCTCATCTTAGCAAAAGTGTGACTTTCGTTCTCTGAGAAGGGTATTAGGAGGTCCGTGCTTCCCTTTCTTCATCGAAACCGCATTGCTGCTGCTGGCTTGGCAAAGCCAGAGACGTGGAAGCAAGAGTACGATGTCTGACTTCTTGGCAATTTTTGAAGTGTTGTTTCATACCGTTCCTCTGCAGGTGTTAGTTATCCAGTGAACAGAACAGTTCCCTGCTTTGAAAGTTAGCCTGTGTTTTTTGTTTCATTTAAAATATTTTTTATTTAGCTGTTACCTTCTGAAGAGTGTAACATCTTGTAATGAACATACCCTCAATATGAAGAGAGACAGCAAGTTTTGGCCTGGAACTTTATCCCAGCAAAACATACTGCCAACTTTTGAATTGTCAGAAAGTCCATGTTTACATTAATTGAGTGTAGAATTAGTGTGTCTAGTCAAGAACTGTAATACAATTTGAATTTCAGTAAAACAGTGAAAAACTACATTAGAAGAACATTGGTGCTCTATAGAGTAATGAATGTCTGTAATTTGGCTTGCTGTCCTTTGCTGCTCTTGCTTCCGAATTTAAGATATGTTTTCAGTTTAATTTTTAGTCCAGATAAAAGAATAAATGTCTTGAAAGTAGAAGGTTTTTAATGAAGAGACTATATTCCTTCTTTTCATTTAATTTCAGAGCTAGACATTGAAATATAGTAAGAAAGACCAACTTTTATTTTCATCTGTCATTTGGCTAGGCACATATATGGCTGGTAGAGAAAACATTTTGATTATTTGAATTTTATCTGTTCTCTATGGGTTTGGATTCCGCTATGAATTGCTAAGTCAGGCTTGTGTATCTTAAGTTAGTGGTGTTGGGTAAAAGTAAATCTTTCTTAGTGAAGATCTTAACTGCATTAATGTGATTTTTCTGTAGTAGCGTTGTCTGTCAGGGCTGCACGAGCGTCCATTGTTGTCTCCTCCTGGTAAACCTGAATTCCCTCTTACTGCTCTTGACAGGCAGTAAATATCTTCTGAATGTACTTGGGCTTCAATCTCATTGTGTAGACTCATTTTCTGAAACAGAGCTACAGCAGATGTCTTCAGTAGATGAATTTCTGTCTTTCTGAAGCACAGCTTAGATTATAGGACAACTTGTACGCAACTTTTTGTTACAGTCCTTTCAAGATGAGGCACGTAAATTACACCTAATAAGTAAATGCTATGTGGTGATACCCATTTTAAGGTAAACGAAAGCAGCATCCTCAGCAAATACTGTGTCTTGTGTGCCAACAGTAGGAGGGACAGTGGGAAGACAATGCTGTCGAAGTCTGTATTTGCCGTTCCAATAGGTTTTACAGGCATTGGGGCAGATGGCACTGTGTGCAGTAGTATTTACGTTGGCTGCGTTGACAGAGACAGTGGCAGAAGCTGGTGCCACGTGCGAGGCAGAAGGGAAGAGCGGAGCAGACTGTAGACAGATGAAAGCACGGAGAAACAGCACTCCATGAGACTCTGTTTTCCTGAAGAATGCAAATCTCAATTTCTGGCTGGCCATTGCTTATCTGTTCAAAAGTACACAGGGTTTGTGCTGGCTCTTGGAGGATGAAATTCCACTGGGATTTCTTTGCTCTGTTACTGAATCCAGAAGCTGACGACTGCCAGGCAGGGGACAAGGAAATGTATCTGCCTGTTTTTATAGTGTCTGGCAGTTTTGTTGCCAGAGGAGATTTGTGTTACTGAGTTTGGAAAATGAATAGAAATTTTGTGCAGGCTGGATTCTTGAGTCCTTGTGATGCCTGTAAAAGGCAATCAGTCTTCTTTTTGACTCTTCTAAGGAAGCGAGATAAACCAGATAATAACGGCCACACATTTTCCTGCCATTTCTTCCTGAATGTACTTGGTATCAAAGTCTGTGCACTGTGGGCAATTCAGTACTCTGCTTTTGTTCCAAACTTTTCTTCAGATCGTAGCTAATTTCGCATCTCTTGTGAAGACAGTTTCCATTTACTATGGCCTGCCTTGCAATTGGTAACACTGTGTGCTTTTAGAATATCTCCCTGTGTCACTGCTACCTTTGTCTCCGGGATGCCCAGAGAGACTTTTAAAAAAGTATCAGGTGACCCTTTGATCAACCTGAAACATGATCAAAGTTTCTCCCCGTGATCTGTTGCCTGTCCCCCAAGTTCAGACTCGAAAACTGCTTTCCTGTGAGAGAGTCATCAAAACTTAATGATATGCCACTGTTCATCCTGCGCCAAGCATAGTAATTCCCATCTCCTGCTGTGGGTTTCAGTTCAATATCGTAACAAAAAATGAGACATGGGACAAACAGGATCTGCAATGATAGTGGAGACTGCAGCTTCCTGCAGTTACAGGAAAGAGCTCCCAATAATGAAGTGGTTTTACAATAAACACCAGCTGCCCAAATCATCATACCTGAAATTTTTTTTTGTGAAATACTGAATCAGTTTGAATCATTCATTCTTATCTTCAAAAAATTATTAGGCACTTACATATTAATTGTCTGTCCGTCATAGTAACCTTTTGTTATTCTAATCTGGAAGTTTGGTGGGAGGTGCCGGTTTGACTTGTGACTGTGAGGAAAAATGGTTTTGAAGAGTGAGGCACAGTGAATCTGGGTTCTTTTTTAGAGCACTACCAAATAGTCCCTTTTGCTTTTTTTGAAATTACGTAGCCTTCTGGTAAGCTTTTCTTCCTGAAACAGAAGAATTACTTCTGCAGTGTTGGAATTAACCCCCACACATCATTATAATTGCATTTGATGGGAGGGAACGTGTTGGTGTGCAATGTAGGGAGCCTTCTGATAATTTTTGGAACACTGTATAACTTGCTGTATACCTTTTTGATCTAGCATATTAAGTACGTATTAGCTTGGAAGGGCCACCTCTACTGGTGGCCTAAAATTTACATCAAGTTACAAGTTTAATTACGCTTATATAGTTTTGTCCAAAGTGCAGGTTTCTTTGGCAGCATGAGAACTTAATGGCCTAGGGTTGCTAGTGATTGGAAAGATGAAAACACCTGTGAGACCAAATACGTTAGCCCGCCAAGTTTGCCAGCAGAAAACAAGGCAGGTATTGTTACAGATACCCTAGAGGGAAGAAGTGTGTGGAAAATGGTGTATCACCAATGTGGTTGTTAGTCTTTCTTCTTCCTGCAGCTGGGGGAACTCTGCCCAGACAGGGATCCTGACCTTGGAAGGCTCCACCTAGGTCCTTGTCTTAACTTGCTGGGATTGTATCTATCATGTTCCTGACAAAGGAAGGCAATGGATGAGATGCAACCTAATGTTTGGAGTGCTTGCTCAGGGAGGCTGTCAGGCACTACAGGAAGATGTGGCTTGCCATGGGTGCTGAGAACACAACTATTTCATTAACAGGGCACATATAAAGGCATCTGGGAGACTGGTCAGCTCAACTCCAGACAGAATTAGCTTCTCTGCAGAGAGAAAATAGTTTCTGCATCACACGTTGTCACCATGTGCCCAAGCCCCCTTTTTGTTTACTTGAAGAACACCTGAGAGCAAAACAGCAGCTGTATGCCTCTTTTTCCTTCTTAGGAGCCTTTTCTTAGGAGTTTGAAGGTGACCTGACCTCATGCTTAGTTGCGCTAGGTAAGCCAGAGGCTACAAATGGAGACGATGTGGTTTCTGAAGTTTTGCGTCGCAGTCTGGTACTGATCGTGGTTGCTGTCAGTAGTGGTGCCGCGGTGAAGAGCAGAGTATTGTCTTTCACAAGCCTATTCCTCAGCCTACTGAGGGCTGGCTGGCAGTTTGAATGAAGTATCTTGTTATTGAATCTGCCATCTCTGTCGTTGTGGCATCTGCTTTCTTGTGATTTCTTGTTAGGTCTTTGGAGTGGCTACTAATGTGTAGTTAGAACTCCGGTCCTGTATAACATTTCATGTGAATATCAGTAACACCATATAAAAAGAATAAATAGCCAGACTGAGCAAGCGATGAGTCAGCTCTCTTAAAATAAATAAGCGATAACCCTTAACCTCTGAAGGTAAAAGTGGTTTTGAATTCTGAAAACCTTACTCAAGTGGTGAACATAAATCTTGAAATTATTGGTAAGCAAAGTTAAGTAGCGACTGCCTATTAAATTTAAACTGTGATTTCACTTCATACTTATTTTATCTAAAATCTTCCCAAATTTGTCTTAGATTTATTCAGTTAAACTAATGTAACCTTAGAACCTAAGCAAAACTGAAAGCTAGGTTAAAGGAAATGAACAAGAACAGCTAAAAGTAGAATTGGCGCTGCTGGCAAAGGGCTTTTAAATGACTAATACTGGGTTGAGGATGAGGGAATAGAATTTATGGTGCTAATCAGTAAGATGCTGAAAAGAACTGAGTGGGAGAAAAAGCCTGTGCATTTGAATGTGTGAGAAAAGGTGGTTATTAGAAAAGTAGAAGCCATATGAAAGTGTGAAAAGCAGAAGACAGAATAAGGTCCAATGACCCAAGGGTAGAATTGTGGAAGTTTCGAGCAGCTTAAAAAACAAAAACATCAATAATTATTAAAACCAATGCATCAGAAAGAGGAAGGCTGCCAGATATTTGCTGGAACCAGAAAATAGCTAAGTATGATGATTCAGAAGACCTCATGCAGTTATCGGAGAGACTGAACCAAAGACAACCTATCCTGATGCAAAAAAGATTTGATAATAAGGCACCAGGCCCTTTAGAGACCTTATTAAGATCGTAAAAAGTAGAAATCATTATATAACTAGAGGTAATTACTAAAAGAATACAAGAATTCAGAACAAAAAAAGGCTAGGAATGCTGAGTTGCAAAATGCAAGTAGTGAAGGTAATGAAGTTTCATAACTGCTGACGAAATAAGAGGAAAGCTGGGGAGAGGACAACAACAAATGTCAGAGAAAGTATAAATATTCCCTGCCTCTGCTTCAACATTTTTTAAAAAACAAGTGAATTTTGATAAGGTAAATAATGCATGTAATTTTTGAGATGGATAGAAATACAGCTGAGCTTAAGGAATGAAAGAGGGAGAATAGTTAGTTTAGATGTAGTCAGGTTGTCAGAATACTTAAGTTTGTCAAAGCAGTCACTGACCTGGAGGAATTATCACTCACAAACTCAGGAAAAGGTGGTAGTGCTATTAAGATAGCTACTCTTATGAAGGGACGAGAACTTGGGAACTGTAGACTAATCATTCAGACTTTGTCACTTAAGAAGTAGTAGAAACAATTAATTAATAAGCAGCTCATAAGTACCTTGAGAACAATCAAATGAACAAATTAACCATGGTTTTTGTAAGAACCATCTGAGATGGAAAAAAATCCACTTTCCTCCTTGAGAAATTGATTGACTTCGGGAATAGCAAGGAAGTGGTTGACAGCATACGTCTAGACTTAGCAAGCTTTCTGACACTTGCAAATCGTAATTCTACAAGCAAACTGTGGAGTTATGGCTGAGGCAACATGTAGAAAATATGCTGATGGAGCAGGTGAAAGCTTAGTTTCAAGCTGGGACATTTTAAGTGGAAGTCACCAGGGGTCTGTCCAGGAATTACTGTGGTTCTCTGTTTTTGTTAATGATTTAGATGAGAATTTATTTATAATATTTATAGAAGATCCTTCGGCTGACAAAGATTGCAGAAATCATGTAAAGTAGAATTTAAATGATCCAGAGAATTTGGATCCAAAGCATTAGGAGAGCAATTAAATACGTAAGTATTTAAAGAACAAGAAATGTCAAAAGAGCGTGCTTTTATTCATAGGATACTGTTAAAGAAAATCGTATCTCTTTTTTTAATATGTTTTAGTATTTGCTGTTGGGCATTTAACAGTGGGGTAGTGTTGTGTCCTGTAGTAGGTGTCTACCTCTTAGAAAGATGTAGAGAAACTGAAAGAAATACAAAGTGGTTTTGGAAAGATAATAGGTTTGGAAACATGACCTGTGAGGAAAGTTGAGGAAAAGGAGTTTATTTGGCTGGCAAAGAGAAAATCATGCGGGCATACGTAAGTATGTATGTTCTGGTATGGAAAACCTTTATGAAAGAAAATGTAATTGGAATTGAGACCATGATCATTTGTTTCTTCTGAGTGAGTAGACAGTAGGAGGAGAAAAAATAACTTACAGCAAATGTGATTTTGGTTAGTGCCTAATTTTTTAAACTCATCTGAATGTTTTCCCTTGTTTGTTGAAGAGGGAAGCAGACACCCAGTAGGTCTAGGATCTCCCTTATAGGGAGTTTTAAATAAACCACTGTTGTAGATCACAAAGAAATAAATGTCATAGTAGAGGCAGAGAGCCTTCACAGAAGATTGCTTTTCCACTTTCTCTCTCTCTCCAGTTAGTTGGAGTGGCACTGATGTTGCTCATGTTCCACTTTTTGGAGTGTTTTGAAGAGAGATGAAGTCATATGTCATTACTCAACCTCTTGAAGTTTGTGTAACCCCTTCAAAATAGTTTTTTACCTTCCCATGTTAGAAACCAAAGTTGTTTACACAAAGTGCAAATCCCTGGGTTAGTTTTCATATGAGCCTTCTTAAAAGTATACTATAAAATCAAGTTGAAGAGTTTGGGTCTGAGGAGAAGATTAATAAGAGAGTTCACAGTGACCTCTGGGGAAGTGATAGTTCTATAAATAATTAATAGCTAAAAGCCATTTCAAAAAGATTGGTGCCCTGCTGAGGTCAGTATTAAAGTAGGCGCTGGGACTTTCAAAAGCCCTTAAAGTCACCCTTCAAGGTTTGTTTAGGTTTCTGTCTTTCTGGAGTTGACTTCATTTTATGATAAAGAAACTGCTGATAGCAAATATTGTGAAGATTTATTTTCCAGTTGTAATATGACACTATTCACTAGGCAACTATCTACAGCAGCAGAGTGTTTACAGATATCACGAGATATGAAGCACTTTTAAGGAAATGCTTTTGGCAAGTGTTAGCGCCATGAAACTCAAACATACTTTAGTGATAGCATTTACGTGTAGCAAAGCATTTTAAGGAACAGTGCAGGAAGTAGTCGCATACATCTCTTGGTAACTTTTGAAATAGCTATATGTGCTTTAGATATATGTTTTATATATATATGTATGAAAATGCAGATTGCTTTGTTTAGTTTTAGTTTTACATATTTCTGTTCTCACATCTCACATTTCCTTTTTTTTTTTTTTTTCCCCAGGATTGCAGTACTGGAGCTATACTTGATAGTGATACATATAACTGAATATATCATGGCCGTAAATACAGACTAGAGGGTCTGAAATGAAATGCTTTTCAAAAGTAGTGGGATATTGTCCTTTCTGTGAAAAGCTTGCAGTCAAAACAGAAAAGAAAGAGAGAGGGGAAGTATTATCGCCGTTGCTTAACAGGAGGTGGCATTTACACTGAGAGGGGAAAAAAAAGTAGTTTCTTCAAGTTCGTACCGCAGTTTGTGGCAGATTCAGGATTAGGGTTAGGATCATGATCCCCTAAATCCCTGTCTGGAATGGCTCTGTCAAAAGATAGTAAATAAGTAGTACTGTAAAATAGTAGCTATTTCATCTTCCAGTGTAGGTACAGATAATTTACATGATTAAGTTGTACTGGCAAAGATATTTTGCAGATAATATGTTGCTTAAGATGTTTCTGATTTTTTGTGAGAGCTTATCTTAAGCAGCATTTATGATGTTTGTTTTAAAAGAATAGGTCAGTACTTAAAATGAGGTTTAATTGGTAAAGTAGAATAAAAACCTTGAGCTTCAGTGTAAGTCTGTAACCAGAGGAAACCATGATGGTCTGATTCTAGTTATCTTGGGCTTATGAATCTTTAAAGCTTAGGCAGTAACAGAAATTATTACTTGGTAATACAATGGCGGGTGCGTGTTGCGTGTGTGTGTGTATCATAGAATCACAGAATGGTAGGGGTTGGAAGGGACCTCTGTGGATCATCCAGTCCAACCCCCCCTGCCGAAGCAGGGTCACCTACAGCAGGCTGCACAGGACCTTGTCCAGGCGGGTCTTGAATATCTCCAGAGAAGGAGACTCCACAACCTCCCTGGGCAGCCTGTTCCAGTGCTCCGTCACCCTCAGAGGGAAGAAGTTCTTCCTCATGTTCAGACGGAACTTCCTATGCTTCAGTTTGTGCCCGTTGCCCCTTGTCCTGTCACTGGGCACCACTGAAAAGAGCTTGGCCCCATCCTCTTGACACCCACCCTTAAGATAGATATAAGCATTTGTAAGGTCCCCTCTCAGCCTTCTCTTCTTCAGGCTGAACAAGCCCAGCTCCCTCAGCCTCTCCTCATAGGGGAGATGCTCCAGTCCCCTCATCATCCTCATAGCCCTCCGCTGGACTCTTTCCAGTAGATCTTCATCTTTCTTGAACTGAGGAGCCCAGAACTGGACACAGTACTCCAGATGGGGCCTCACTAGGGCAGAGCAGAGGGGAAGGAGAACCTCCCTCGACCTGCTGGCCACACTCCTAATGCATCCCAGGATCCCATTGGCTTTGTTGGCAAACTGGGCACACTGCTGGCTCATGGTCAACTTATCATCCACCAGCACTCTCAGGTCCCTCTCCACAGAGCGGCTCTCCAGCAGGTCCGCCCCAAGCCTGTACTGGTTGTTCCTCCCCAGATGCAGGACCCTACACTTGCCCTTGTTGAACTTCATCAGGTTCCTCTCTGCCCAACTCTCCAGTCTGTCCAGGTCTCGCTGAATGGCAGCACAGCCTTCCAGTGTATATATATATGTGTGTGTGTGGAGTTATCTGTTACAGCATGAAGGAGTTGTTTGGAAATTGTCTGATTGCATATTGATTATATTTTACTTTAAAGACTAGTTATAATGTTTACAAGTAACACTGTCTCTCAACTTCTCCAAACAAGGTCAGTCAAAGGACACAATATAGAATCAATTTTCGTATCTCTGTGTCTTTTAATCCAAATTTTAAGGATTGTGGAGCAATGCAGATCATACATACAGCTTTTTGATGTCAGTATTTTGTGTTATCTCCCGTATACCCCTTCCCCCAGTCCCTTTGTGGGGAGGAGAGGAGAGGGTGGAGAGTAAATAGCTTTAAATGATTTTGCTGTAAGCTGCTCAAGTACATTAATAGTTTACAAATAAAAATGAAATATTTTTCTTTAAGTAATTCAAAGGCCATATGGTACATATATAGAATCACCTAAGTGGTTAATTGCATGTTAAATTCCTTTCCTCTTCCCTAGTGTAAACAACTGCAAAAATATTTACATTCCCTGCCTTGCTAGATTTATTTATCATTTTATAATAAAAACAGAGAAGTGTTATAAATTGAAATCTTAATTTCTTGCTTGACTCACTTTCCAAAATGTCAGCGATGTCTCTTGGTTGGTTTACTTTGTGTGCTCTCCCACTCCTAACACAGAAATGCACGACACTGAAAAACTGAAGAGTATTAACGTTAAGCAAGTTAGGGGCGCAGTGCAAAGATGTGGTTTCTTGAAATTAGCTTTCTGTTATTCTAAACAAGATTAGAAACTGCAGCAAAGGAAGTGGCTTTAAAGCTCTTTACTGGATGTTTTTATTATTGTGAAACTCCAGAATGACGATGATGTAATTCTATAAATCTTGGAGGGGCTCAGGCCAAAAATGCAGAAAGTTGACCGAGCAAGCCGCTGCATACCTATGGAGAGAGTTGTTTCTACCAGTCAGTGAGTGCTCTAGCTTTTCCTCACAGGTAGTTACTGGCACAAACAGTTTGCAAACTCTGCACTCCGAAACTCATTAAACTGTTTCTTCAAGTGAGAATGAATTGAGGACGTCTTCAAAGCATGCTGTGAGCTTATGTAACAAACTAATGCAATAAGGAAAAAAATCCAGTGATTTGTTTCAGAACAGAAGAGTGAATTCGTTAAGCTGCAAAGCGTATGTGAAAATCCTCTTCTTGTTTCATAAAGTAAATGAGTAGTTTAAACAGAAAAGTGAGAGAAGAAATTCTGCTGTGTAATAATTTGGCCTCCCTAAGCGCAGCCGGCTGCAGATCTTGAGCTTCGGAGCCTGGCAGCCACAGCCCGGGCTTCTGCTGGCAGTGCTGGGCTGCTCGCTCCCATTGCTGTGCGGGGGCAAGGAGAAAAGAGGAGCCTCGGTGAGCCCTCTCAGCTCGTCTGCCTGCAGGCTCAGGTCTACTGGGAAAGGGACCATAGAAGAGATTCAGAGAAGGGCGTTTAGTTCAAGTAGATTAGCACACTGACTCTGGGAGTCGCTGTAATGAGTGAATGAGACTGAAATTCTCTGCACGTGATGACTGGATGTTGTTGCAGTTCTGTGCTGTGAAATCTCGTGAGCATCTTCCTTGAATTTTGAGAAAAGTAATTTTGAATTTCCATCTGGGACAGAATATGGCTGTGAAGAAGATGAAAATGCGAAGTGCAGTCAGAGGAAGGAAGTGAGACCAGATCTCCTGGTTGTCATGTAATACAAATTTTTCTTTTGCTAAAAGCACTTTTTGCTTCTGGTATTTTAAAATGATGCCTGTGTGTCTACTACATCAGAAAGGGAACCTTGCTAAGCTAAGTGTGAAGCATCCCTCCAATCTGCATCCCACAATAAATTTACCATTTTTCTCTGCTGAAAAGTGGCCTCATGGTTCTTGACCTATGACTTGCAGCTCTTTACGTCCCTCCTCCAGCTCCTGCTGTATGAGTGGCTGAAACAGTGCCAAGAAAACATTGCCTGTGCTGACTTCCAGTGTGCTTGGTTGCATGCCAGAGCACTGTTGTCCTGGAGTTCCGCTAGCCCTGATAAACTTTGGTCTCAGCAGAGGGAATTAGCCTGTACTGATTTCTATGCTAATTGCTGTTCTCTTCAGGCTCCCAAGTTACCAGAGCCTAGAGCTTCTTCCTGACTCTGAGGAGTTTTCCACCCATGCTGATAGCTAAATACAAGGGCATTAGGAGCCATGATATCAAGTTAGTGCCAGACCCAGGGGTTCTCCACCCAGTAGCCCCTGAAGGAGATAGGTTGGCTGCTCCTTTATTGGGTTTCCTGCCAGAATAAGAATTTAATTAAGAAGGGGGAGGGGGAGGGCACCAAGTATCATCTCCATCAAGTATTGTTCCTCGTGGAAACTATTCAACAACTTGCTCGTTGATGTAATTACTGTAGCACACATTTTGTAATTAGAAGACTTAAATGACGAAAATACTTCTCTTTATTTAGTGTTGGGTCTTTTCAGGTTCTCACTTGTGTTCTTTGTCTTAAGATGCAAAACAAAATGGACAGAAATACATTTTGAAGTAGGTGAAGTCACAGCAGAAACTGTTGGAAGAACGTTTTGAAAAGTGCAAGCACTAGGCAAGAATTTCTGTAGGTTGTTTTTTTTTTTCTTTCCAAAAGATGTAGTAGGATTTTCTAGCACTGATTCTGTGTAATTAATGGAGCTCCATGGAACAAAGATTACCCCCACTCAAACAAAAGTTAGGGTAGTATATATTAAGCTAGCTGTGTTTTTTTTCTTCTGGTTTTGTCTTTTTAGAATTGCATCTAAATTTTTAGATCAGATTATTTTTGTGATAATCTTAGCAGTTCTAAATTTAGGATTCAGTTATTTGAATCCTGAATTAGGTTATGTAGTCTTGAAAAGAGTTTAGTTTAACTGATCCTTCCATATTGTTAAAATGAATGAAGTGGCTTAACTTTTAAATAGAAGGTAGAAGTTGTAGTAAATAATTCAGATTTCTCCTAGAGCAGTAGTCCTATCCTCTGCAAAGATAACAGGATAAATACATCTGTCCTCCACCTACAAAGGAAGCTTATGTGACTAGTTTGGGCAAGACACCTAATTTAAGGTAGCTAAAGTAAAATGAACTGCATCTTATTCTAAGAATGTATCCTACAAGGACTTCTTAAAAAATTCCTGATAAGGTATAAGAATACAAAAGTATCAGTGAGGTATTTTTGTTTGTTACCTGATGGGATGGAAAGCCATTACACGTGGAATTTTGGAAATATTTCAGGCATGGTTATAAGAGAAGATTGAATGTTGGTGGAAAAAAGTCCCCTTTAATAGCTGCAGTGGATCAGTCGCACACCCTTATTTCAGTCTGTTGTGCTGCATAAAAAGCAGGCATGAACATGACCTGTGGATGGCATATTACCATAACCCATGGGCTATGCTATAAAATGCACTGTTTTATAAACTCCTGGAATGGGTTCATGGAGCTTCTTGAAGCAGGTGATTACTCAGAGTCTTCATTAACTTTCTAGCTGCTTACCAAAAATACAGCATTTAATAAGGAGAGTGCCCTAGTTCTACGTGTCTAACCTTTACCCTTTCGAAAAGGGAAATTAATATGTCTTTCTCTTTTTTAAAATATGGAGAAATTATTCAGCGTAACCCAAGAAAACAAGTAATTTTTCATCTATAGCTGATTTTATTAAAATGGAGTTTTATGCTAAAATGTTAACCATTTAGTTTTAAAACATTTACAGTAATGTGTTTATTTTTTATTGATCATCGGACTTTTAAAAGGAGTATTAGCTTATATATTCTTGGGCTTTTTGAACGTTTTATTGCCTAGATCATAATCTCATCTATATAAAATAGGAAGGGTTTTTTAATGCAGGCATGTAGCTCCTTGTGAATGATGGTAGAGGATGTGTCTTAATCTTTAAATATTTGTTTACAGCTAGCAAAGTACAGTTTTGGAAAGTTAATTGCTAGAACAGCATAGAATCGGAAAATGTATTTGAGTAATGTAATTAGGTACTGGGTAATGGTGAGACACTGAAGATTGGGAGTTCCTGATCAGAAACTTTGTGTGAGGATTGAGAAAAAAGTGACAGGGAATGGTAATGAGCTAGACTTATTCATACTCTAGAGTGGGGAAAATCTGTACTGGTTGAAAAAAAACCAAACATTTTAAAATCGAATATAGGCTTCAGACTTCACTAGGGAATGGCAGTGTTTGTAATCAGATTTCCTTGACTGCTGTTTGCAATAGGAAAACAATCTTAGTTGCAGTATGCCTTTCAGGATGGTGGTCATCTTGTATAACTTGAGCTATATAAAAGTAGGTTCCTTATGTATTCTAGTGAAGGGAGAATCACCTACACCTGGAACAGGCTGCCCAGGGAGGTTGTGGAGTCTCCTTCTCTGGAGATATTCAAGACCCGCCTGGACAAGGTCCTGTGCAGCCTGCTGTAGGTGACCCTGCTTCGGCAGGAGGGTTGGACTAGATGACCCACAGAGGTCCCTTCCAACACCAATGGTAATTCTCTGATTCTGTGATTCTGTGAACAGAGGGTACTGAGGCCTGTTTTAGGTGCAGACTCTGAAACAAGCTTTTGGTCTTAGATAGGTTGTGGAGAAGATGTTCTTTTCTCCTTGCTTACTTGTGACAGAGAGTTTCAACAAACCTGATGAACGGAATAGTTGAACATCTTGAAAGTGCAGACGAGCTGTCTTAGGTGCAGACCGTTAAATGCAAGAACATTTGACATGAACAGTGTCATCTGAGCTGTTGGGATTTTTCACTAAAATGATCTATTTGGAAATTATTTAAATTTCTGAGTATGTGAAACTAACTCAACAGCAAAGTTTTCCACATTCCTGAGAAAGCTGTACTTTCAAGCTGAATCTTTTAATCCTAACTTTAAAAACCTACTATACGGTAAAATAAAACAAAACCTGAGATGTTTTCCTGCTCAGTCTTCTAAAAATGTGGGCTCTCTGATCTGTTTCAAAATGTGCTTTTAGTTTAGTGATTATGGTTATAATTAAGGGACTAGTTAGAAAAACTGTAGCTATGAAGTATAAACACAGCAACCACAATACTTTTCAGAGCAAACTGGAGAATCTGTAACCAAGCTGAATGTTTTTACATACTTGCATTACAATGCGATACAGTTGGTGTTTACTTTAAAGAATAGAAAAAAAAAGAAGTTAATCATTAAGAATTTCCATCATGCATCAAGACCCACAGGAGAATTGAAGACTGGAGGCATTTCTTAATTTTCTCTAACTTTGCTGCTCCTAGTTAGTTGTGTAGGCTACTGGTAGAGGCTAGATTGCTCATCCATGGCAAATTCCATCTGTTTTGGACTCCTGTCTTAAGGTGGAGATAACCATCTTGTTAAAAGGAGCTTTTGAGTAGCTGAATTACAGCTAGTTTTGAGGACCCTACTTGTAGGTGTTGCTCAGAAAAGGGAGCTAACAACTTTGCTTCTCATCAACTGTTCACAGTGGTCTAGATTATAGGCCACTGTTTGCTACCTTTTTTAAAGGAAAAAGACTAATTAAAAGCAAATACTTTCTTTGTCCACCTTCTTAGTTGGTACTTTTTTTTTTGACATACGCATATATCTTTGACTTGGCTAATGGAGAATAAGGTGATGATCAGCACTTTCTTGAATAAAGAAACATAGTTTATTTCAGCTGTCAAAA
Source organism: Opisthocomus hoazin (assembly GCF_030867145.1). Classification (NCBI taxonomy): domain Eukaryota; kingdom Metazoa; phylum Chordata; class Aves; order Opisthocomiformes; family Opisthocomidae; genus Opisthocomus; species Opisthocomus hoazin. The sequence continues at coordinate 24,937,038 of NC_134414.1, read as the reverse complement.
ATCAGGAGATTGTTACTTACAGTGTGATAAAGAATCAAGGTTGAAGATAAATAGTTTTGGAATATTGCTAATGCCCCTTCACTTTTCTCTTTGGCTGCCTCAGAATTTCAGCCATTGACCCTAGGATAAGAACAAACATCTGGCAGCCCATGGATTTACAGTTGAAACATCTGTTAGACTGCTTTATTGTTATCTTCTAGTTCCTCTTTAAAACCACTTTCTAAAGTATGTAGAAAAATCTTGACAACAGTCATATCACAAAAATGTTAAGAGCTTTGACTTTGGACAGAAAGACAAATAACATATTGCACTTGTCTCCTCTTCGATTTCCTCAGAGAGCCGAAAGGGCGGAGTAAGTTTCTCACTCTTTCATCGATACATTCATCCATCTTCAGTTCAAAAAGTATGCCCAAATCTGTTGGGAAGCAATGTCTTTTCAGCTTGGACCAGCTTGCCTTTCCACATTGCACCAAGGAGGTGATGAAATCTTCATCCTTGGAGACACTGAGACTTTAGACAGAGTCCTGAGCAACGTCAGGGGGTTGGATCAGATGATCTTCAGAGGTCTCTGCCAATTCAAATTACTGTTCTAGTAAGGGAAGCTAAAACAAAAAAAAGTATTTTATTTCTGTAAGTAAGGCTGAGACTTCTGATTTTCTCTGCTGAGAAAATAGAAGTAAACATTCAACACTGAACAGCATTAAAAAAGGAGTCCACCATCCCTGGAGTGAATCATAAAGCCAAGTAACAATACATAAATGAATAACACTATAATTTGGGATGATAATCTGCTATATATATGCATTTAAAAATGTGCAAACAAAACTATGAACAATGACATTGCATGTGGATGTAATTTGTCTGCCTCTGAGGTTTTTTGCTTGTGGGAAGCTGTACTTTTTATAGTATTAAATTCAAGTTCCTGTTATCATTTTGTTTGTGAAAAAAGTTTACAGATTGGACTTCTCCAAGTGTGCCACTGCTCTTATCCATATGGAAAATGATAAAATGTGTGTTACTTATAAGAAGGTAATTGTGGTTTTCTTTCAGGACAGTAGAACATCACAGCTATTATCAAATACGAATATATTTTTTTCTGCTTTATTTTCTCCCTTCTGTCCCTATTTATGTATAATTTCAGTTGTGATGATCAGTATATTGGATATACAGTATTTAGGTTGAAAAGTACTTTGTATCATAAAGGATATGTTCATTTTGGGATTTCTTGTGGTGATTGTTTTTTCTCTTTTTTCCTTTTTTTTTTAAAAGTTAATAGTCATTAATAGTATAAATTTCTTCCATCATACTTCAGAAAATGCCAAACAATTTAATGGAGTTAAAAGATGACTTCTGTTCTGTTTTTTGTTTGCTTTCTCCTTACAGGCCTGGCAGCTGAGATTCAGTCATCTTGTGGGCTATGGTGCCAAATATTACTCCTACCTCATGTCTAGGGCTGTTGCCTCCATGGTGTGGAAACAGTGTTTTGCTCAGGACCCATTTGATAGGTAAAAACAGAGAAAATAGGAAGTAGAATGAAGTGTCATGCTACTTGCTTCTGGAAAAAATGAAACAAATGGGGCCACATAGGTTGACGGGCTTTTTTAATGACAATTAGTTTTTAGGCCTTTTCTGGATTTTAAGAGGATTACAAAACAGGAAATAACCACGGGTATAAAATGTACTTTGGGACATGTTCATTGATGCAAAAAAAATCGTGTTGATGTTTTAAAATACAGGTGTGCCAGCTGGGAGGTACTGAAATCCGTATTTAGACGTAATTAGAGAGCTTGATTTTCATGGATGCCTAATTACTTGTAATTTTCTATTGAAATCAAAACAACTGTGGGTATTAAACAAGCTTCATGTCACCAACTTCAAAGCTACGTATAGCTATCCTACTCATTTTGCTTTGTGAAATTAAAAAGTAAATTGTGAGATCACAAATTTGAAGTGTTCTTGTACCTTAGGTGAATGTTCAGAGCATTGTAACAGAGCAACTTTTCCCCTTGGAGCAATGAAGGCTGAAATGTTGTTCACAAATTAACATTGCAAATTAATACTCTATAAACACCAACACATATTCATATGTATAAAATGTGTCTAGTTCAGTTACTTATAGTATAATTTTAAATGTAATTTGAATTGGAGGAATGAACATGGAATCAAGGCAGTCGTCGTTTCAGGGTGGAAGATTTCATTTGATCTCTGTCTCTGAGTTCTGTAGAGATCCTAGAAGCGAATCTGACTGAAAGCTGAACAGGTTGTGTTTGCAGATGGCTGTAACATCTGTGTTTCTCTAGGGCAATGGGTGAGCGTTATCGCAGAGAGATGCTGGCACACGGCGGTGGAAAAGAGCCCATACTTATGGTTCAAGGTAGAAAAAAATTGGAATTGTTTTATTCCCTTGCTCAAGGAAGAAATAATTTGACTGCATTTCCCAAGTTGGTCTTTTTAATTCATGATTTTCATTGAATTTATGAAAGATAACTTATTCATTTGTTTAGTTAAGTGGACTGGTCGTCAACTTTGTGTCAAGGTCAGCAGAACTTGTGATACACAGAATAAAAACCACACAGATAGTTGGAGTGAGATGTTGGAAGGGGTTATATTACAAGGCTGTCTAAAGAATTCATAATAAGAGTATCACACACTTGAAGGAAGATAGATGACACCATTTTTGGATACAAAAAATGAGTAACTTTTACATACATGGAATTCATAACAGATTTGGTTATTTTGTATACAAGAATTTGAACTTGTTTCAGCCACAGCATTATAGCATCATCAAAATAGCTTTGGTTGTATTAGTACTTTGAGTATGCATTCTCATGAAATGGAAGTCTGAAGACTGTAATAAATAAACATCGTTCATAATTCCTCTCAATATCCTGTTTGCTTTTTGAATCTGGAAAACAACTTTTAAAAATCATTCGTAGTGAAAGCAAAAATACTGTACTTAATATATTGAAAAAATAATGTCCGGAGAATGAAACAAGTTTGAGAAATTGCTGACTTTTTTCTCAACTCTGTGAATGAGATGAGGATAAAGCGTTGCCTCTGTAATGTTGCAGTATTCAAAACAAACATTTTTCTGTTATTGTTGCTGTTCCTGATATGAGCACTTGGTAAGTACTTCATCTAATGGGGCATCTTTCGATTCACTCTGACAGTATTAAGGGTGAATATTCATTAGTTCATTGGCCTCTGTTCACTCCAGTTTGGTAGACTGAAGTTGTGGGTTTTTTTCTGCAGGTAAGGAAGACAGTGGTAATGTGTCTGTATTTCATCATGAGATTGGCACAGTTTAGAACATTTCACATCTTTTGACCCATCTGTTTATATTTGAGGCCATAACCTCTGCTCTCCTTAGGCTCATCACATATTAAGCAACTATATATTCTCTAGATTAGTCTATTTATATTTCTGCTCTATAGGGTTACTTTTCATTCAGCATGACTTTGTAAACTTGCCGTTCTTTACTGTTCTTGAAGAGTCTGTTTGTAACCTCAAAAAACTGTATCCCAAAATTGTGGTTTAAGTAGCTGCAGGACAAGAACGTACATTGTTACAAGCAAATCCAATTACTATATTGTAAGTTATAGTAGAGAAAGAAAGAGTGTTTTTAAACACCAGTTATGCTTACCATCTCTTCTATTTCTGGGATGCATTTTTAATTTTAATGAGCATGGAATCTTCCTGGAATGTCCTAGAGGCTATGTTGAAGTTGCTGGCAGCTCCCTTGAATAAAATATTATCTGAAATCTGCAAAATTAATCTGTGGATGGGCTTATAAAAGTCTATGGGAGTACAACTGGCTTTGCTGTTTGCATGTGAGAGAACACAGTGCAACATGGTACAATCAGTTTGGGGTTGAGAGTATGCGTCAGTTACTTTGGATAAAACTTGCTACTGAAATTAATCTGAAAAGGTGGCATCATCGTCCAGCAAATTCGAAGTTTATTAGAATTTTAAACAAAATCCAAATGTGATGAAGTCTGGCAAAGTATAGTGAAAGCATACAAACAAGTTTAACTCTTTTAATTAGATGTTTTAGGCATTTCAGTATGCATAGTCCTCATACTTATAATCCTCAATTCATTTAGTGTAGATAGGTCATTGTTAAGTCAGCAGGACCAATAGTGAATGATGAAAAGGTGATAGCTGTGGAGTTTGGGATTTGAAGCAGAGAGCGAGCTATGTTTAAGGAACAGTTGTGCGTACTGCAGGGCAGTGAACTTGACATTAATAGTAGAATAATGGGATCTTCTATGATGTGACCAAAAAATCTATGATGTGCAGTTTGATTTTTAATTTTTTTAAGTCAGCAAATCAATAAACCACTAAGCAGAGCTGTGTGTCACTTTAAGGTCAGTAACTGTAGTGCACCTGCCGGTGTGTTTGTCCACGTGTAATGGGAGAACCAGACAGCAGTAACTCCTCTCTGTCAGCATTAGCATGAGTGATACTGGTGATAAGAGCACAGACTATGATTTACAAAAAGTGGCACAAGTTTTCAATGTATTTTCACAGAATTACAGTATCATAGAATAGTCGAGGTTGGAAGTGATCACTGAAGGTCATCTAGTCCAACCCCCCTGCTCAAGCAGGACCACCTAGGGCTGGGTGTCCAGGACCATGTCCATGAAGATAGGAGTGATATTTGCTTTTTTCCAGTCTTTTGGCACTTCTCCCAGTGGCCATGATTGATCAGAGATTACTGAGAGTCGCCTTGCAATGCCATCTGCCAGCTCCCTCACCACTCATGGATATGTCCCGTCAGGCCCCGTGGACTTCTGTATGTCCACTTTGCTTAAGTATTCCCTGATCTGATCCTCTTTCATCAAGGGGGCATCTTCCTTGCTTCAGATAAACTCCCTGGCCACTTTTGTATTCTGAATTTCACTTTTACACTCTGTAGTTCTTTAGTATTTCTTTAAACAGAAATTTTAAAATATATTCAAGATCATAAAAGTAACCAGAATTCATCAGCAGATTCCTTGCCTGTGCATATTGAGATGTTCATCTGTAGACAGTGCAAAATGTAAACAAGCATGCTTGAATGACTCATGAAAAATGAAATTGAAGTGACTCAGCTCTTTTGACAAGTTAATAGTTTGATGGCTTGTTTGGGATTATTTTAGGTTAAATCACAGAACACACGTGGTGGAAAAGCTTATTATAAGTTTACACTTAATTGTTCTGTATTTATTACAAAAGTTGGGAACTTAAGGAGAAAAGTAAGAACAGTAACTTGTTCTTTAATTTGTTTAGGTTCAATCAGGTTCTGACTCCTTTTGATGCATTTTTTCCTTTTCATTATGGATGTTCCAGAATACTTGATTCCCATCTTTTGTTCGTTTTCATCAGTTGCAAAACTGTGCTCCCATAGCAGATGACCAAACAGATCCCTGATTAAAGACAGATTCCACCAAATTTAAAAGCTTGTTGATTTTACTCTTCTGCAGGGAAAGAGTCCAGTTTCTGTGCTCACTAGTGCCATACTTCAGAAACTTCAGAAACCTTAAGTTCCATAGGCTGTTATTTCAGGGTTTTTTTTTATATATATAAAGAAATGAGCTTGTACAAGTCTGATTTCTGGATGGAGGTATGCAGCCTCACCTTGAAATGCTTCCGTATCTCATTGTGAAGTTAGCCGTATTCATTGACTGTTTGATAACAGAGAACTTCACAAGCGCATTTCACTTACACGGTTTCTTTGTTACAATTTTCTTCTCAGAAGCTATCTATTGTCGTTCTTTTGTGTTTGGATATGACCTTAGCTTTTCATCTTTCTCCCACACAATTCCATAGATGGACTGATTAGGGAAGATAAAGGATCTGACCTGCCATCCGGTGGAGTTACTGACAAGATTTCTGTTTGGACTTGTCTTTGATTAGAAAATACAATATAGTGGGGTTTTCTTTTGTTTGGATTTGATTGTCTTGGCATTTGTTTCCATTTAAAAAAAAAATCCACACAAAGGCTTTATGAAACCTTTTTTAACATTTTCTGAAGTGACCACTTTTATCTTACCCCTTTGATAATCTAAAAAATACAGAAATAGTCACAAATATGGATAGCAGGGGCAATTAAAAAAGTGAGTGAACAATGCTTTGTCCAAGAGGCTTGCTTCTTTTTTTCCTTAGAGAGGAGGGAAATACATTTTGAGAAGAACTTGATTCCTCTGTCACTGTGGATTGGCCACATGGCTCTTGCAGACGCTCTCCTTCCCAGGGCTACATGGCATTAGGGATTGGAAATTCCTTTGAAGATGTGTAACCCAGGTGTCCCTTCCAGGTCCAGTTGTGTGCTGGTTGCAGGTCTGAACAGGATTCAGGTGTGCACCATCCCTCCCTCTCTCCCTTGGCACTCCCTGACTGGAAAGAAACCCAGGTGCATAGGCAGAGAGTGAATTGCGGTGTGAAAAGTACTGGGTTGGGTGATATGGGAATGGAGAGCATGGAACATAGCCTGGAGAGTGCTTCCCCTGCCGTTTTGATGCAGTCACGTTGCGCTTTGGGTCTCTGAAGGTGTCCTCATGTGAAACACACGTGAAGTTGTGTTCTTGATTCGTTGGTGCTGTGTTATACTGTGGACAGAAATACTCAGCTGTGTGCGTGCATGGTAGTCAGACCAACTGGATGTCTAAATAAGCACACATTTGCTCCAGTGCAGTTTGAAAATTTGTTTTTCCATGCCTCAAATTGAACTTTGTGGAATAATTGTGATTTGAAGAGGCTGTAAAAATGATAATGATTGTATGCCTCTTTAAAAGTATAAGAAATATGCATAAATCCTAAGAAGTGGTGTGCATGGCAACATATGGCAACTCAAACTACACGGACCCAAAATAATTGGTGTTCCAAAGGGGCAGAGGCCAAATTTTGCCACAGGCTTTATTCTTCTCCTAATTTTCTGTGATTGTAGGTTATAGCTAACCATCTCTCAAAAGGGTGTGGTTAACCACAGTGCTGTAATGTGAAAGAAAACTTCAAAGCAGGGAAGATAAGCTGTGCAGTTGCCTTAGGCTTGGGAGAGACTGAGCTGAAATAGGAGTTGGGCTGAACGTATAAAATACACTCCTAGATTTTAAAACTGCAACCATCAGACCTTGTGGACATCTTACTAAATCATTTAGACTGAAGTGCTGAGTACTTACAATATGTCAAAGCTGATCTTGCTTTGATATATTTTGATGGAGTTTAAAGGGAGACACGACCATTCTTAATGCATCTGTGTAGAGTAAGAGGTTAAAACACAGAAATACCATCAGTGTCTGCTTCTTTTGGAGTTGTCTGCTCTAAAATCTGTAGTTATTTATTTTGTAAGGGCATGATCATTTTACTCCATTAGGAATTCTTCAGCAATGACCTCATTTACTCTCCATCCTTTCCTTGCAAAAGCAAATTCTACTAGTGTCTGTTTTTGATGTCAGTGATGGGAAAAGAACAATGCAGTAGACCACTAATGCAAGAAATCTGAAATCTATTTGTCCTATCAAAAGTTAGAACTGCTGGGTAGGAGGTCATTTGACATCACTATTGCCAGAACAATTTTAAATTCTCCTACGTATTTAAAATCATGTGGAGTCTAAATGAATGCAATTTGTAACAAGTTTTGAGTGAGATTTGGTAAGACTGTATTCAGCTACAGTAAAAAACATCCAAGTGTACTGCAGTTAATTATGTTTCTTTTATTCATTTTGTAATATCTGGGGTTTGAATGTTTTTGTTCTGATTTGCCATTTTTATGTAAGAGGGAAATTAAATCTACTTGAAGATAATCCCAGCATCAGTCTCTTCTCTTGCCCCTAATCCTTACACTGTTAGCTTTTCTTCTTTTGCAACATATTGATAATCATAGTTTTAAGAATTTTTCACAGCAGAATAAATTTAAGTGCATCAAAAGAATTGGCTAAACACCATCCGGGCTGGCTGGTTTTGTAAAGTCAGTATTCGAAGGGTTTTTTGTTATTTTGGGGCTTGGGGACTGGTGGTTATATCTGTAATGGCCATTTTTATATACGGTCTGTGCAGCATTACAGTCATCCCTCCATACTGATATCTGATAGAAAAGGGCACATTCACTGTGGAAAAATAGTTCTTTTATAGAGCCACTTCTTAAAAATTGGAAGGAAGGAATAATTTCAGCAGCTTGAGATTTTTATACCTGAGCTAGTGATCCAGGTTTCCTTTCTGGGATACAGGGAGAAGTAAGTTCTTCGTAGGCACAACTCATCTCATCATAAAGTAGACCTCTGAAAAAGGTCAGATGAGTGGAGCCAGGAAGATCTTCCTACTGTTCAGTCTCTAGAAATAGAGCCAGTTAGTTCAGATGTAAGTGTCTGAGGCAAAATGAGGCCAAAAACAGGCAAAACAGATTGACTGTTCGGATTGGACTGGTCCAGTGGAGTTTAAGATGAAGTTCCAGTGGTCGTGCATGACAGTACATGTTCCAGTGGGCTGCCATCCATGTCACCTTCTTAAGGCATTCTCTCCACTTCTGAGAAAACTGCAGGAAAATAATACGAGTTTAAAATGGAATTTTTCCAAGGCTGCTAGGGAGCAAATATGCATGTCCCCCAGCCAGCCCACTCGACAACCTGAGGGAGGGAGTCTGCAAGGGTCTGGGGCTCTCTGGGGAGGTTAAATTAGTAGCTGGTATCTGGACACATCTGTTTCTCAGCCCAGCATATAGAAAGCCATTTTTCACTGTGAAGTAATTCCACAGCAATTTTACTAACGTTAGAATAGATGACAAGTTTACCAAGTATTTGGAAGTACTATTTCTGTTCCCTTTCATTTTGAAAATAGCTTGATGCAAACTTCATTTAACGGCATTTCAGTCAACCTATATATAATAAGAGATTTGTTTTCCTTTTAGTCTTCAGTATTAATCTACTGGGTCATGGCAGTTTGTGTTGACATTTGCAACATGTGTTTAAATCAGATTGAAATGGGATTCTGTGAGGTCTTAGCAAGAAAATTCGTTTTGGTTGCTTACACAAAATTACCTAGAGCTGGTCTGTTTCCTGGTGGGTTTTGAATCATTGTGTTACAGTAAAAGATTCCGGTCTTTTGGCAGCATGCAATTATAATTTCTACTGAAAGCAAATATTGTTGAGGATGTGAAAGAATATAAAATTATGTTCAGTAGGTACACCGATCAGAAAGGGTAGAACAAGGTTATATTTACACTGGCAGTTGTCATAAAGAACAGATCACTTCAAAAAAGTATGAAGATTAAATTTTACATTATTTGGCAGCTGCTTTTCTGGTACAAGTAATGCTGTAAATTTCCATATATAATCTTGAAAATGTTAATAACAGTGAAAAGACCAACATTAATGTAATGTTAAGTACAAAGAAACATCTGAAAATAATTTACAGGATGTATTCTCATGCTGTCTAAAAACTGGGATTCTGAGGAGGAAAGTGTGAAATTTTTAGCTGGTCTACTTATAGAATTACCTGACAAAGTACTTGAGCAGAAGTCTTTATTACGCAGATTTCCCTCTCTGTTATTCTGTAGCCATATGCTGCATATGCACTAGTTAAAATTCTTAATAAAAGGTAAGACCTGGTGGTGTAAAAAAGCAAAACTAAAACTGCAGTGCAATGAAAATGCATTTGTGTGCGTATGTTTCATTCCTTGTGATAAATTTCAGAGATATTTGTACTTCAAATACTGAATTAAATGCTTTTAAGGTGTGTAACACTTAGAGAAAATGTGGGGTTTTTTTCTGGCTCTGTCAGACTTGAGACTCAGCAGATAAGGATTTAGATACCCGCTCAATCAGTGATTTATTCCAGCCGTTTGGAAATGACTGAGTCTATGGGTTACATTGCTTTAAAATGGATATAATCACAGAATCATAATTTCCTGCTTAAGCAAGATTGCAATGATAAAAATCAGTTAACAGTCTTGAAACCTGTCAATTCTGTGATAATGTGTAACAGGTAGCTTGAAGAAATTAAATAATCCCTATACACTATGACTGCATTTCTTTCTTGACAAAGAAACTTGATAGCCATTTCTGTCATTTTGTGACATTAAAAATTAGTTAGCAATAAGCATTATCATTGACAAAGCTTTCAAAGTCATAATATTCTTGCTAAGAGTCTGTTGTCTTGGGTTTGTAGGTATGCTTCAGAAATCACCTTCAGTTGAAGATTTTGTGGATGCCCTTGTTTCAGACTTAGACCACGACTTTGAAACGTTTATCACGGACTCCTAAACATGTTCAACAGAACTGAATTCTTTTATGGAAGATTGCATACATCGTCATAATTGTGGAGAAAACATTGTTGTGGCTGGTTTTACTTCTTGGTGAACACTTGTAAAAGTTTGAATATTCATGTTGGTGGAACCGTAATAAATAATTTCATTGGATCACCTGGTTTCATTTATGAAGATGATGGCTTTCTGTTGCATAGGAACTGAAGCATGGAAAGTGAGAGAACAAATCCTTTAGCATGTACTGGTAAAACATTTGATCTTGTTGGAATAGCTGGTTAAATGGGAACTGAACTCATCTTCAGGGTGAGTGGAGTGATACAAATGGTCTTTCAGTACACACATTGGACTCAGGACATACTTGTTGAGTGTCATGACCCAGAACCATTTGTTTGGGTTGTTCTCATGTGCTTGTGGATATTGTTTAAACTTGTTTAATCCTATTCCTCGTGGGAACTCTGCATTGAAGAAAAGCAAATTGTGTTTGCAATGGAGGGGAAATGGGAAAGAAAGATGAAGTGGAAGACTAGGAACTGTATTTGAGATAGGGAACAAAAAGATTGGAGAAGAAAAACTAGTTGTACAGGTATGTGATGGAAAATGTTAGGGCGTGGAGGAGTGGAGGAAAGAGATACCTTGTAACACAAAAAAAGACAGACAAAGAAGTAAAATAGGTACCCCACAAATGTTTCCTAGTGGAGGGCTACGAGGATGATGAGGGGACTGGAGCATCTCTCCTATGAGGAAAGGCTGAGGGGGCTGGGCTTGTTTAGCCTGAAGAAGAGAAGGCTGAGAGGGGACCTTATAAATGCTTATAAATATCTCAAGGGTGGGAGGATGGGGCCAGACTCTTTTCAGTGGTGTCCAGCGACAGGACAAGGGGCAACGGGCACAAACTGAAGCATAGGAAGTTCCATCTGAACATGAGAAAGAACTTCTTCCCTCTGAGGGTGACGGAGCCCTGGAACAGGCTGCCCAGGAAGGTTGTGGAGTCTCCTTCTCTGGAGATATTCAAGACCCACCTGGACAAGGTCCTGTGCAGCCTGCTGTAGGTGACCCTGCTTCGGCAGGGGGGTTGGACTGGATGACCCACAGAGGTCCCTTCCAACATTCTGTGATTCTGTGATAACATGGAAAGTAGCCATGCTTTTGCAACTGCAGTGATCCAGTGGGTGTACACATGGCCATGTTTGTAAGTAAAAGTAGTATCTTTTGTTATATGAAGCGATTGAGCAAGTCATCTTCAGGTTTGGAACAGAATAGCAAACTTTAAAGCTGAATACAAAAGATGGACCATTCATTGTATGAGTTGCATAAAATGGTTGGGAGGAGGAAGGGAATTCACGAGGTGCTGTAAAACTGGTCTTGCTATTGAGTTAGTGGTTTTTAAAATAGCCAGCAGAGTTAGAATTTTAGTTCCTAGGCTTATCTTTTGCACATCTTCCGCTGACCTTCAGTATTCCGGGGTCAGCCGCTGTTTTCTGAGGAGTATCCTCCCATTAACTGGATCTTTTTGTCCTTGCATCTGTTATCTGGGTGTGTTTGTTTTATAGTGTAGTGGAGGTTTAGTTTTGCTCCTGTTACCTTGAGGGCTTTACTGGATGAAGTCGATCATGTTTCGATGCGTGTGGATTTGCAGGCATTTTGATGATTACATTGCAGAGAACAATTGCTCTGGCAATACGTTGGCAACGTGGCTGCGTGGGTATGGCCTGACTCTGGTCCCTGCACCTTTGTTTACACGGAGTTTGCTTTTAGTGATGAGTGGACGAGTGTTGGGGAACTGTTTAAAGTATAGGAGGGCATGTTTTGGGGGGGACAAAATAATTTCAAAACAAAGATGTTTTTCCAGGATAGGCTGGAGCAGTTTTAAGGTTGCACATTATATAGTGGGTGATGAACAAAGGAAATATTATCAGCGGGGCTTTTTTCCCTGTCATAATTATGACAGTTGAGTGCCTATTTACAAAAAAAAAAAAAAAAAAAAGTGAGGTATTTTTCTCTAGAAGTGGCCTTGTCTTTTAGAGGTCCTCTGCAGGCCGTTACGAAAGATATCCTAAGTGTCCTGCTCAGTGGAAATGCAGTGAAGGAAGCAAGAGAGGAAGAGAACCAAGGCTGAGAGATGAGGGCAAGTAGCTGGGAGAGAAGCAAGTGAAAAATAAACATAAAAAAGCTTAACCAGAAAAAGTGGATGCTTGGGAAGGGATAAATAAGAGTAAGGTGTTTGGATGATTGGGCCCTGTTTTTTAGCAGAATACTTTACCCTGTTTGTTCACTTTGTCTGTTCTTGTGTTGTAGGAATTTGTCTTGTATGAATAGCACTGCCATTTGACTAGAACTGGGTTCAGACCTTTTTAGATATGAAATGTTTTGATTAAACAATAGCAGGTATATTTTCAGACATGTACCACAACAAGGCTTCTGTGTTGCACGTCTGACTGACTACATTATGTATCTGCAGCTGGTCCCTGTGAGGAAAGAATGAATGATTTCACTTATCAAACCAGGTGGGTATTTTGCTGTGAGTTAAGTGATTAAAAAAACTCACAAAACCTAAACAAATTTAAATTTAGATGTGAGTAAAAGCACGTTGTGAATATGGAAGTTCTCAAAAGGATACTATAGCTCATGAACGTAAATTTAACAACCCCTTGTAGAGTAGTGGAAGTATGTTTTAAAGGAAATTAAAGGGTGTTGCTAAGGGAGCCTTGTGTTGTTTGTTGCCTGGTTTTTGTGCTGGAGTTGGCACACGTTGAAAGATTCATTGCGACAAAAAGAACTTTGCAAAGGAAATCCTAGTGCTGACACGGCCCTGGGAGCACTATGGTAAAGAAAATAAAGCATCATAATTGGCGGAATAAGCAGAGCATTTAAAATTAAGAGGTTGCCCCTAGATACTAATTTGAAAGAAATTCGAGTGATGTTGGTTCTAGAGTTTAGATACTTTATCAAAATATATGTAGTCGTCACACTGGTTGATGCCCATGGCTGCTACTACTTCCTTAATTCACCGTCTCATTTGATCCTCTGTAAACAACGGTCTTGTCGAGGTTTTATCAGAGTGGCAGCAAACAGCATCTTCCTAATACTGAAATCAGATATAGACAAAGAAGAGAAGAAAATCTTGTCTTTTGCCAGAGCACAGTGCACTTCAGCTTACTGTTGCAGTTTCATAGCTCTTGGGACATTTGACAAAGATGGGAGCTGGTAGAAAAATAAATATCACTCAGAACGACGGCTTCATTTTTTTTGTGAAGAAACTCTGTTGACTCCACTAATTTTTGTTTTATGAAATAACCTTTGAGGACTGAACAGTAGACGTGATTAATCCTCTTGGGAATGTATTATATCACCACTACGATGCTTACTACAGAAAGGGAAATATTATTCTAAGTGGTTTTTTTTTCTCTTTTTTGGTAGTTACTAAAAATGCTTCCAGCTGTTCAAATGTCTGATGCTTTTTCCTTTCTTTTTTTCTTTTTGAGGGACTTTTTATTTTCCAGCAAATATGTGTACTTTCAGTAATGTGAGACCTCTCTTGTGACCAGCAGCGTAACTCTTCTTAAATGTATAAACCGCTGTAATCCTTTTCCAGCATTCCGTATTTTCCCACTGGGGCTGCTGAACCAGCTATCCAAAAGTTGGTTTTATAATGCTGTAACTCAGCGTCATGCTTTTAATCTGAAATTGTACTATGTTTTGGATTTTAGCTGCTATAGAAAATAAATAGTGAACATCTTCAGAAGAAATTATACCCTTATGCAATCCTGAGATAATAACACATAATTAAGACAAATCAGAAAAACACGCATGGATTACGTTTGATAGTCTGAGGTGTCAGCTCTGCTTTTTTTTCATGTTTGATGTGATTATTTTTCTGATTCACTTAAGATAGACTGAAATATTGCTTCATAATTACTTTCTGGTGACATAAATGCAGCTGGTGCTGTATGGAGTTCTCCGAACACCTTACCAGCAGAGGGAACGAGCAGAGGGCAGCAGCTGAGTGAAGAAGGCAGGGAAGACAAGGGAAATAGGGCGAGGAAGAAGTGAACATAGATTAGAAACCAGACATGAAAAAGGGTTGATGTACAAGCAAACTGGCCTCTGAGTTAAAAACTTGGGGAGAATAAAAGAGGGTTTGCTTTTCAACGCAGTAAGGCTAAAATGGAAATAGCAGCAATATCTGTATCAGAAAAGGCAGAGGTGTTTAAAATATTTCTGCTTTGTCATCAGTGGAAAGCCAGATGGGAGGATTCGTATCATATGTTGATAAAATATTTTCCTTTCTACAGATGTTAAATAGCAGCTTGTACAGTGGGTTAGACTTAAATCAGTGTGCAAAAATTAAAAAAGAATATCGAAGTAATGGAGCTTTGTGTCATAGATGATACTAGGATGGAAATGAATAGAATAGATCATTGTAACACAGCAATATTGATGGCTCAGAAAATGTGCATTTCAGTTTATCAGAAGATTAAAATATCTTAATTGTGATACAGAAGCAGAAATTTGAAAGGTTGAACACGGGTCTGAAAACAAGTGTTTTTACAAAAGCCAATAGCTGAAAGTTGTAAGTAGAAAAAAATGTCCCTGATTTTTTGTTTATTTTTTTTGACAGCAGGGACAACTATAAGCACTGGAACACACATGGGGGATGGTGCTGGGGTTGACCGATCAGCAGGAGAAGTGTCCATCAAAACTGGACAATTTTCTCAAAAATATTCCCTAGTTCAGATTAGCTCGGAGAAGTCGCGCAGCCTTGGTTACGCTAGAGGACCACCACCTTTCCTGGTCTTATGAGTAATGAATGAAGACGGTGTCTTTGGAAGGAGGTTTCGCCACAGGGGCAGCAAGTCCGCGCTTGCTGGGCCGCTCTCCGGCTGACGGCTCCCCAGCTAGGGAGGGATTCGTGAGTGGAGAGCTGGAAAAGCGGTGTGACCCAAAGCACCTCCTCTGCCTGAAGTTAAGCGGGGGGCACCATGCATCTGCTATTTCAGACTGCTTCTGGGCAAAGTATTGGAGATTTTCTGTTCCCAGAGCCAGGGATTTCTTTGCATGGTGTTGGGAACAAGTTCAAGTGAGTGCTTTACCCTGGCAGATCTGCAGTATACCAAAAGGGGAACATGACATTAAAATCAGAGGACTTCAAGAACTTGAGAATTGAAAATGCACGATTGCAGAAAGCAAGCACATGGATTTCCCTGGGAGAAGGACCGTGGGAGAGCAGCTAGCGTGCTGGGGGAGGAGAGGGAAGGAGATAAAAGATAAGGAAGTATAAATCAGCCACCAGCGGGACTGCCTGTCGGCCCTTCTGATCTTCCCCAGGCTGAGATTTGTTTACCTTTTAAGTCCGCTGCTGCGGCTGCTCTTCGACAGACGGCTCTTTCAATGGAGCGCTGCGGCACGCCGGAGCTGCGCAGTTGTAGGAAATCGTTACGGCTTGTTGTTTGGAGGAAGTACCAAAAAAAACCCTGTGAAATACAAAATACTTAAACCAGAGGCAAAGTGCCGATAAAGATCTGACAGGATGACTGGTTGGTGCTCTGCTGGCGTGTAGATCTAATAATGTGGAGGAGAGGGGATGGGATGCCTCTCGCTGAGCCGTTGCCTGTGAGCCTGGAGCATCTAAGACAACTTGTAGGAGGCTGAAGCTTGCCATTCCGGCTGCCTTCACGCTTGATGGAAAGAAACAGGTGCCTTCAAATTGGGACATAGCCTACCTGTCTTAGGGTGGGATGAACCAGCTCTCGCACCTGCCTTTTGTTGCTGCAGTGACTACAGAGAGAGCACAGATGGCTGGAACAGATGTGTCAGGAATCCTGTTTTAACTTCAGAATGCCTCAAAGCACCAAACTTACTCTTTTTTTTTTTTTTCTTTGGCATTACCATTTTCAGTAGTAAAATGCCACCGTTGTTCACTTTTTGCGACTGCCGTATGTGACTGAGTTTATACATTAATGACAGTAACAGGTAGTACTATATTAAAATAGTTGCAGAAGATGCTTTTAATTGCTCTTCAGAACATCTTGGGTTTTAGGAAGTGGCTTTTGGCAGGTGTCCCCCCGACTCCTTACAGACCTCTCACTTTACTCCATAGGCACCTCCAGCTGCCCCCCTTCTCCCTCTGCTCTTACAGCTGCGGTGGGGCATGACCCAAAGGCGGAGGAGGAGGAGGAGAGGGGTGATTCGGGATGTGGCTCTGACCTGCTGGTTGCGGTCACGTCAGAGGAAAATCAAAATGGTAGCAAGGTAGGTTCTGCCTTCTTTAATGGCCTCAAGTTGTGTCAAGGGAGATTTAGATTGGATATTAGGAAAAATTTCTTTACTGAAAGAGTGGTCAGGCATTGGAACAGGCTGCCCAGGGAGGTGGTGGAGTCACCATCCCTGGACGTGTTCAAAAAACGTGTAGATATGACACTTCAGGACATGGTTTAGCAGGCATGGTGTTGTTGGGCGGATGGTTGGACTTGATCTTAGAGGTCTTTTCCAACCTTAATGATTCTATGATTCTATGATTCCCACGCTGCCCACAGTTGCTACTGGCACGTGCCCATACAGCCTGAAGTGTATCTCATGCCCGAACAGCATTTCTCACCCGCCTTCCCAGCGCCATGGGAGACGGGTGCTTGGGGAAATGCACCGAATGTGACCTGCTGAGAAGGTGAAGCGTTGCCAAGCTGGGGTGGATGAGCCCCTTTAGGTTGCACGCCATGGGACAGCAGCTCTCAGTACACTGCAGGCAGATGCACCTCATGAATAACAATAGGTCATCAAGTGGTGTTTGCATGTTGGCTTGTCCCGTAAGCATGGTCAGAAGCCTGTGTTTGGCTGATGTTTGCAGCAGCCCTTAATCTTAATGTAAGGGTTGGGCCAACTCATTGAGCTCCTCTACTAACAGCAGGTTAGCAGGGCAGTTGTTACCGTCTGCTTGTTAATGGTGCCCTTCAGAAGCAATCATGGGGCTCGATCATAGCCTGCTTTCAGTGTTCAAAATACATATAAAATTAAAAAACGCTTATAAAGTCAGAAGGGGTTGCTGGTGTCACATAGTGCACACTCCTACCAACCCCATTTTTCTTCCTCATGAAGGTGGAATCAAGTTAACTCACTTTGCAGCCCTCTGTATGGAGCCAAGCCTTCATCCAGGATAAATTTCCATGGTTCAAATGAAGTTATTAAAGCCCTATATTATTTATACGCGTTGAGCACTTTCCCCCAAGGTCATTTGACAGGCATCCCAGCTTCTGGTAGCTGAGCCGCAGCATCTGCTCTCGGCAGCCATGAGCTGCACGGAGGTGGCTCGTTGGTGGCCTGGGGGCAATGAGTGCCTTCAGCTTTGAGCAGCTGATAAGGCGGGAGCCCAGAAGTGGTCGTGTTTCTTTGCGTGGATTTTAGGAACAAAAAAGGCAGCAAAATTGCCTTGAATGTCTTGGCTTACAATGCTTCTCTTGACATGCAGATGTGCTCGGTTGTCTACACTTTAGTTCCCAGAAGAATACAGTGGTAACAAAATAATTTTATAGTGGAGCCCTGGGGGAATACAAGCGATATAGCAACTTTTATAACATACTAAAACTCTATAAAACTAATTATATGTGTTATCAGGATGATTCATGCTAGCCATAGTAAATCCCATTCGTTACAAATACAAGTTGAAATTACAGTTCCCTGTCTCTTCACATCTGCACAACACTGTCGCGATGGGGCTGAGAAAGGATTTCCCTCAGCGCCGGAGATGTAATCGCATGCTGCAAGAAAGAGGCATTATCATCAGCATCTGCGACCCAACTCGGCTGTCCGAGACCTGGCAAGTTCTGATCAGACCCAGTTCTTCCCCATCCTGGCAAATTTTCTCCTTATTTTCCTGTAAGTTTAATTTGTCACCTTGCCCTGACGCCTGCCCGATGCACGCGCCCGTCATGCCTTGGGAAGTGCCATGTGTCTGCAGGCGTTGCTCTTGCGGAAGCTATTTAGCATCGAAGCCCTTTTGCAAAACAGTGCTGCCTTGCTGGCGGTGTTTTCTCTAAATAGGGATTTAGATAACTTGTTCTGCTTAATCCAATTAGTTATCTTTGATTCAATCTGGTGTTTAAGCCAAATTCCCAAGACAAGGTGGTTTTAGTAGTTTGTTCAGTTTGTAATCTCTCTTCTCCGAAAAAATCTGCTTTTATTTTTTGCTTTCTTTGGTTTCTGACGGTCTCAAATGTGTGTGAAAAACTGGTATAAGCTGGCTGAGTACAGGGAAACAGCTGATTTGACATTCAGTTTCTTCCTTTATCTGTGAACTGCTCTGTGTTCCATGCCTTTCCCTGGGCCTGTCCGAAGTATCTGCTTAGCTGCTTTGAAGGCGGCCTCGCTGACTTTGATTTTAATTCTTCTTCCCTGCTTCGTTTGTTTCTCATCCAGCCATGCATCCCTGGTTTTCTCTGTTTCATTTGACAGAAAAAAAAAAGACCTTTCACGAACTGAAGTGGTCAGTAAAAGCTGAACTCTTCTTCTAACTCGTTCTTGGTGTGTCGGGACCCTTTGTGCCATCTGAAAACACTTGAAATCCCAGTCACCGCATCCTGCGTAACAGGTCGCTGTGGCGTAGCCCCTTCAGGAGTGCAGGGCTTGTTTAAAGGAACTGAACCCTTGAGCTTTTTTCTTACTTTTTCATTATCCACCTACGTTTTTAGGCTGGAGAGGTGAGGCTGTGCACCTCGTATGGACATCGGGAGCCGGGAAGGTCACCGTCTGAGCTCACATTGTCCTCTGCCATAGGCCCCTTTGGTGCTCAGCTCTGGGACGAAACGGTCCCGGTCAAACGGTGTACTTGGTCAAACAAGCGACACACACGTGTGTGTGTTTTATTAGCCCTGACCCTCTGGAAAAGCGTTTCAGGGCCAAAGTTAGTGTGGTGCTTCTGCAGTTTCTTCAGAGGCTTTGTTAAAAGCGCGAACTGCGCTTAGTTATTTATTTTTTACTTTCTTTTAGCTTAGTTATTTATCAGGACCTGAAGCAATGGTTGCAGTACGTACATGGAAACGGGTGATACACAAAGTTGGAGCTGGTGGTTTGGCTGACGTCCCAGAATTTTATTTTATCTCCCCCTAAATGTTGGGGCAAATGATGGGGCGGGTGAATAGTTGTGGTTTTCTGCACATTGGAGAAAAGTCCTCGTTATGCCAAATCCTCTGAGCCAGCTTTGGGCCCTCCCTTTTATGCTGCTGCTGCTTCTCACCACCCTCCACTGACCTGAAACCTGTGTTTTGTTAATCCTAGGTTAGATTTGAATGAGTTTTCTTTGTTTTCTTTTAGAACCCGTTCAGAGAAGGCGTACCCCGGTTGCAGGAAATCCCCCAGATAAATTAACCCCGTTTATGAGGACTTACCCAACAGCGGAATCCCATCGGGGCTCGGGGTGCTGCTCTTCAGCCCTGCCATCCTGGCGGCGAGGCTCACACCGGGAGAGACAAACCCTGTCTCACAGGACAGACCCCAAGGTCCTGTGCAGCCTGCTGTAGGTGACCCTGCTTCGGCAGGGGGGTTGGACTGGATGACCCACAGAGGTCCCTTCCAACCCTGAACATTCTGTGATTCTGTCTCTGCGAGCAACTCATCCTCCCACCTTTTATTTGCTTTTTTTCTACCTATACCATAAGCACTGCACGCTCCTGTGCACTGCTGTTTGCACAAATGCTAACAGAAAGGCAGGCAAGTCTCTGGCAGGGCCGATGTGCAGCTGTCTGTAACCTCTGTGCATTAGTACCACTCTAATGCTCTAAATGCTATTTAAAAAATTAAACAAGCAATGCGCCGAAGATCAAAGAAATTTAAACTGGTAACCTGATTTCCAGAACAGCTGGAGACATTCAGTTCAGAAGCACTGCAGAGAACCTGGAGGATGGTGCCCTTGGTGTTGTGCCGGGACTGCAGAGAGCCCTAGCTTTCCCCTTGGAAATGTTTAGATTTTAGTGGTGAGGATCTAGGGCTAATAGCTGATGGTGAGGATACTGCGGGTGCTGTTGTAATGACAGCTATTTGATTTGTATTAAGGTCCATGCTTGGTGGAGCGAGATAGTCCCAGTTTTATTTTACAGTCCCTTCTATTCTGGAAACTCGTGCCTGTGGCACTGTGTGTGTTAGAATTTGGCTTCAGTGGGTGTATGATTGCGTTATCTTTGTACGTGTGTAGAAGCACTGGCAGCCAGTAACTGTGAGTATGAGTGAAACTCACTGGAATTATTTCCATCTGGGTAATGTTAAAGGTACTGTGTTTGTACTTCTGTAAAATAGGAGGTTTTCTAAAAATTAAATTTCTAATAACTGGTTTTTGTAAAAATGATAGATCAGTTAATTCTTTTTTTTTCCCTTTTTTTATTTTCTTGACATGTGTCCTAAGTCTTTGTTGGCATTTAACATTTCCTGCAGATTTCTTGCTGGAGCTGAAGCCCACCCAAAGCTACAGAAAGGGAAACCCAGCAGCGTTACGGTGACCAAGTTGCTCCGTGCCTACCTGCTGCAGGGCCAGACGATAGGCTACACCTGCGGGTGGCCCGTTTATATGAGCAGACACCTCTGAGCCCTCATAGAAAGGTGCCCTGGACCAGGCAAAGGCGTGCAGCAAGCCAGACGTGCCCCGCGGCCTCTTTGGAGCTGCTGCATCTCTCCTGCTGCATCGCTGTCGTGGCTTCACGCCGGCCGGCAGCCTTTCTCTAGCGCTCATTCCCGGCCCCGGGAGCTCACTCAAGCTGCTGCTGGAGAATGGGGATAACTGAGCCACGGGATTTTAACTCAGTCCAGGTTTCTTGTTCACGGAGAGTCACTTATTCGAGCACGCACCAGGAGAGGGGTCAGTTCTTACCTTACACTCAGGAGTGCTTGAGTGACTTGGGAGCCTAAGGAGCTGCTGGCGCCCGAGTTGCTTCTGCAACTTTGAAAATGCTACTGGAGGTGGTGAGCTCGAGTATGTCTTTAGAAGTCAAAGTATATAACCATTTGCCCCTTGGGACAGAACCGTTGCAGATACAGCTGCCATCACACCCTCATTATTTTAGCTGCTCCCGTAGCACCTCCCTGTGACTTGCTGACAGTCCCAAGGGATTCCTGAGCTCAAAACTTGTCTGGATATTTGTTTACCCTTCCCACGCTTTGCCTGGGTGCTGTGTGCATGTGAATCTCCTTATCCTTTGCATTCATTTCTATATTTAGGAGTTGGCAGCCACGCTTTGCTGTGGTTCACATTAGACCATCCCAGAACAGACTGGGAGTAGGACATGTCCCATCTGACCACGCACCCAGCAGAGGAGTATGAATGTGCACAGTAGGAGTATTTCTATAGTGGCAACGTGCTCAGGTGATGAAATGAGGTGGCTAATCCAAATTTCTCCTTCCTGAATCCCCAAGAAGGCAGCATTTTGCCCTAGTGAGGCCTCATCTGGAGTACTCTGTCCAGTTCTGGGCTCCCCAGTTCAAGAAAGATGAAGAGCTACTGGAGAGAGTCCAGCAGAGGGCTACGAGGATGATGAGGGGACTGGAACATCTCTCCTACGAGGAGAGGCTGAGGGAGCTGGGCTTGTTCAGCCTGAAGAAGAGAAGGCTGCGAGGGGACCTAATATATACTTATAAATATCTGAAGGGTGGGTGTCAGGAGGATGGGGCAAAGCTCTTTTCAGTTGTGCCCCGTGACAGGACAAGGGGCAACGGGCACAAAGTGAAGCACAGGAAGTTCCGTCTGAACATGAGGAAGAACTTCTTCCCTCTGAGGGTGACGGAGCCCTGGAACAGGCTGCCCAGGGAGGTTGTGGAGTCTCCTTCTCTGGAGATATTCAACCCGCCTGGACGCAGTCCTGTGCAGCCTACTGTAGGTGACCCTGCTTCGGCAGGGGGGTTGGACTAGATGACCCACAGAGGTCCCTTCCAACCCCTACCATTCTGTGATTCTGTGATTCTGTGTTTCTGTGATTTTGCTGCAGACCTACATCGCTTGTCCAAGGGCTGGCTGCCAACCTGCTGCCAACAGGCTGCTGGTGCCTGCCAGCAGGATTGAGAAGATGTGGTTTCAGCTGCGGAGGCAGTCGACAAATTACTGCCCATAGATGAATCTCTGAGCAATTGAAATGTGAATAAGCCAGCTCTCGGTGAAAAGAGGTACTGGATCCAGCAGTGACCACTGTTTGGAAAAGAGTAGGTGTTAATATGCCCAGAGGTCATTTGGGGCTATTAGTAGTCCCGTAACATCCCTTGGCAGGGCACGTGGCAGCCAAACTGGTATTTTCTTACTGTTCAGGAGCGCTGGGGTGTTTGGCAGCAGCCATGGCCTCCATGTCTTGCTCCACTTTCAGGGTCGTCATCAGTGGGGCTGCTGAAATGCCATCCCTCCTGCAGGGCCTGGAAGATGTTCATAACAAGCTGGGCACTGGCAACATGGAGGGGATGAAGACGTCAATGATCAGTGGCGTTTTTAGGAGAAGGCTTACCTGGTGGGTCAGCTTGGTTCCTGCACAGTGGGGGCTGGAGCTGCTCTCACTGCGCAGCCGTAGCGTTAATGCCCCAAGTGCGTATACATCTCCCATGGCTTCTCTTGTTGGCTGGAGTCTGGTCTGCCTCTTCTCTCTCTCCCAAAACTCACGCACAGGTCTCATGGGAAGGATGCTCGGCGCGGGGTCCGCTGACCTGCTGCATCCTGACCTAGGGCATCAAGTGGTCCTCCAGAACAGCCCTTCCCTGACCCTGTCTTCAGGGCATGCACAGATGCTTCTGGTGGTCGCGTTGCTCATCAATCCAATGTGATGGAAACCCAGGGGACGAAATGGTGAGAAAGTCAGGTGTGGAGAACCAGTTGCTGGGGAGTCGGAGGGAAAGCAGCTGGAGCAGCGCCGTGCCGAAAGCCCTGGGCATGGCGGGGTGAGGGAAGAGGAGAACGAAAATACACAGGTGTTTAGGACCAAGTGGGCTAGATTAGGGTGAGGAGTTGGCTTTGCAGATGCCAGGTTCAGAAAGTTTCAGGCCGTTGTGGCGGGGCGGGAGGCTGCGGGTTGGAGTAAGGACAGAAAAGGGAGAAGGGCGTGTGAAACGCTTGTGTCACAGCATGGCCTTGAAATGAGAGCTAGAAAAGTGCGGCAGGTAGTAGAAAGAAGACTTAAGTACCTAGGGCAGGAGATCTGCAGGAGTTCCCAGAATTAGCAAGGACTTTTGGAAATTACCCTTGCAGGAGGAAATGAGAGTTACAGTCCTGTGCCACCGCTCCCCGTTGCTGGCAAACCTCTATCTTCTAATGTTTTAATGTTGCATGTGAAAGCTTCTATACAGGGCAGCGTCCAACAAAATGTATGCATTTAAAGATAGCTTCTTTTCTTCTGGATAAAGCACAGTTTAGGTGGCTCAAGGGCCAAAGAAGAACTGTCCAGGGACAGTCAAGATCTATCTAGGAATGTCCCCACCCATCTGTTTCTTTGAACGTGTCATATCACAGCTGTCTTACCTTCAAGGTAAATCTGCAAGGTAAACCCTATCCTGGGCTGCATCAAGAGAAGCGTGGCCAGCAGGTCGAGGGAGGGGATTCTGCCCCTCTACTCCGCTCTGATGAGACCTCACCTGGAGTCCTGTGTCCAGCTCTGGAGCCCTCAGCACAGGAAAGACATGGACCTGTTGGAGTGGGGCCAGAGGAGGGCTACAAAAATGATCCAAGGGATGGAGCACCTCTCCTGTGAGGACAGGCTGAGGGAGTTGAGGCTGCTCAGCCTGGAGAAGAGAAGGCTCCAGGGAGACCTTCCTGCAGCCTTCCAGTACCTGACGGGACCTCTATGAAAGATGGGGAAAATATTTTCAGCAGGGCTTGTTGCGACAGGACAAGGAGTGATGGCTTTAAACTAAGGGAGGGTAGATTTAGACTGGATATAAAGAAGAAATTTTTTAAAATGAGGGTGGTGAAATACTGGCACAGGTTGCCCAGAGAGGTGGTAGAGGCCCCATCCCTGGAAACATTCAAGGTCAGGTTGGATGGGGCTGTGAGCAGCCTGATCAAGTTCCTGCTGACTGCAGGGGCAGTTGGACTAGATGCTCCCTTCCTACCCTTAAAGGTCCCTTAAAGTTCCCTTCCTATCCCAACTCTTCTATGATTCCATTAAATCGGCTATAGCAGGCTGTAGTTTGTGCTGGATGTATCAGAGCTGCATCGTGATCTCCTGTGGCTGCTGCAGGTGTTGCTGTTTCCCCTCCACCCCCAGTCTACCTAGTGCAGAAAGGCAATACAAAGATTTCTTCTCTAGGAAAGGAAAGCATCTGGCTGTAAATGCAACAAGAGCTCCTCAGTGACATTCTGTGTATTAGGAAACATCATCTGGCAGACAGATATTTTCAAAAATTCCTATTACAGCACTTGCCTACACCTTGAGTAAACTCCAACACTATCTTTTTGTTGTTGAAAGCCACCAGGAGATGTAATTCATGGAATTCTTTAGCACTTCCCTGCAGATGCCATAGCCTGTCTGAAATAATGAGAGGTCTGAACCCACACGGCTTTCTTCTTTAACCCAGCAATAAACCATGTATTTTATCATCTAAAGGATTTAGCATTTCTTCTGCCTGAATCCCTCTGTCCTGCTAGTTAAAACCCTGTGTATGAAAATAACTTTGAGGCAGTTCTTGCCCGCACAAATGGGTTACTCCTCCTGGAGTAAACAACTAATCCTCCAAAGTTAAAAATATATTTAAAGATAAAATTGAAATTAATATTGAGAATTTCAGTTTATTGAGGCTTTAACGCTGAGGGTAACTGCACAAACCCGCCTGGAGAAAATACTCTTATGTGAGCTTTCACGGCATTTTGTCATCATGTGCCTTTTTTTTTTTTCCAAACAAGGGGTATTTTCTATTCACAGTATCAACATGTGTAGATGTGGCACTTAGGGCCATGGTTTAGTGGTGGACTCGGCAGCATTAGGTTTATGGTTGAACTCGATGATCTTAAAAGTCTGTTCCAAACTAAATGATTCTGTGATTCTATGAAAATATAAAAAAAGTGATGAATTTTGACAAAATGCACTGAAAGTCTTATTTGGTGGAACGTTATGGGTCTGGTTTGGTAGCTCAGTAGGAAAGATATTCTGGCTCTTGCACAGGTGCGGTGTCCCCTTAACTTCTATTGTTGCACATCCTTTGGAACAAGGTTTAATGAAGCTGAAACTATGAGTTACTAATTATAAAGGAACACAACTATTGTTGGGTCTAACCACATAAAATGGCATCAGGTTGGGCAACAACTTTCTTTTTTCTCTTGGAACGAAGTGAACCAAATGGCCAGACTGATACCGGCCGCTGAATTCCCAAAGGTTAGACTCAGCTACCACAGGTAGTAGGAGTCAACATAAATCTGTGAGAAAGCACATTTGCAATGTGTGACCAAAACCGGTGCAGTAAATGCCGTTACTCTGCTGATTCTGGATGTTCCTCATTTTGCTTTGTCCAGACGCAGCGATGATGAGAGTTGAAGTGAACATGAGGTCAGAGCCAAGTTAGGGGGCTGTAGACTAGATCTTTACTTTGGCTTTTAAAATGTGATTACTTTGCAACGTAATGGCCAGGTTTGTTCTTTTTTGGTGCACTGACACCTAGATGTCCTTTTCTCATTATTATTACTCTCTTAACGAATAATCTCTGCTGGTTTTGTTCAATATTGTTCTCTTAAAGGTCCACTGCACGCACAGAGAGTCCCCATCACAGACCACCCTGCTGTGATCCCACCAGCTGACAAGCACCAGGGCTGCTGCTGTGCTCGCAGCTCCTCTGGCGGGCCCAGCCAGCTTTGGGTGCTGCCGATCCCGGCGCAGAAATCTCATTCACTCAGTCAATATTCCAGCACGTCGCTATGGAAGGGCAAGAAACTGCAGCTCTCGAAATCCTGGAAGGGAGCCTTAGGGTACTGGCTGTAGGTCCTAAATGTTCTACTTGGTTGTTTATGGTATTTAGGTTTTTTGCTAAGGCTCCCATATTGACCTATGAAATGTGCAGGGCACTTGGATATTTCTGGATGGAAAGGCATTTAAAAAAAAATTAAAATAGAGCCTTTACTATTTTTTTAACAAAAGTTCTCATTTCATTTCGGAACTTCTGCTATATTCAGAATAAATGCTTGTACAGTGTAAAGGTCTCATTTGGACTGGTCCAGAGTGTTCTGTAATTTCCATGTTTAAGGATTTAGGAATAAAATTACTGCAACTGGCTTGGACAATGCCCTGCCCCAGATCACATGCAAGATGATCTTTTTGAAAAAAATTTGGTGGTTATTTTATTCTGCTGTAAAATATATCTTTATGTACACATATTCATTCTGTATTTGTAAATGTTTATCATTATGTTCCAATGATCTGATACAGATCTTGGGCAAAGCAAGGTGAGGTCTTGAATTCCAGTGGTTTAATTTTTCCAAGCTTTAAGTCAGTGCTCTCCCTTAAACTGTTGATTACAGACTAGATCTTGGTATAGTATCTGCTATACTTAGGAAAATTCTTGCATGCTTAATAGCACATGAATTGGCCATCCACAAACTGAAGCTGGGACCTGGGCAGAAGAAATGGAAAACATCACAAAGCCTGAGGCTCGGAGATAGCACTTTCTAAAAGCTGTCTTCTTTTTTGTGTGCTTTTCCACCAATGCATTAGAAAAATCTCATTTATAGCCTTTTGAACAAGCCAAATCTCCCTTTGTCAGGTCAACAACAACAACAACAAATTAAATCCAGCTATGGTAAGGAAGGATTTAGAAAATCAAATCACGGGAAAAAGATTTCCGTCTTCCTCAGCTGACCCTGCTGTTGAAGCTGTGGCGCTTGCTGGAAGCCTCGGCGTGCCCTCAGCCAGCTGCCTGTTAGAAAACAGTCCCACTAATCCCACTGTTCTCTGCCGTCGTGGAAGCCAGCAGGCTCACAAGCAAACCCACCCACTATTATTTTTATCCTATTGAAAGCGCCACCTTGTCGGACGTAACTGAAGTGGCTCACGGGCAACGTGAAGAGCAAGAGGGTTTTACCAACACTCAGGCCAAAACTAAATCTGGATTAAATTGCACCCTGCCAGCATGAAGCGTGCACTGTGGGGCTTTGCTCCGCAGCACCCCACCTCAGCTTGCTCCGCGCCCGACAGAGCGCTGCATGCTCCCTCCAAAGACCGTTTTCTAAAAGGGCAAAGCAAAGCCGCAGTGCCTGCGCTGGAATGTGCTGCAGGTAGCGAGCTGAACCTCCACCACCAGAGCGTAGTCAGCAAGAGGATTAACTGAACGTGTGAGGGTGGTTGCTTGGAGGGACTTCCCAGGAATGCACCCCGAAGGCCCTCAAAGAGCCCACAACAAAGGGAAAAGCCACTCAGGCGCAGACTCCTGGGAGGATGAGGAGCATCGAGTATTAAGAGTTTGGTCCACTGCGTAGAAAAGGCAGGAAACACTGCTGCACTGAAAAGCAATGTCCGATTCTGGGGTGGTGGTTTTTTTTCTGTAGACCTCTTTTAGAAAGATAGTTGGCTAGAAAATTGCAGCCTGGCTAACGACATGTATATAATATCTGACATGATCAAAGGTCTATGCCAGTTTTATGAGCATGTACGTAATGAGTTTTGAGTTGTATTTTGTTTCAATTTCCCTTTCTGGCAGGGGCACGCCCTTGCGACCCCAGCAGTGCTGAGCATCATGGAACTGCCCACACCGACACCAAGGGAACGGCCAGCCATGCCACGCGTGGCTTTGCAGGCTGCAAGCGTTGGAATGAACTCGACGGATGCTCCGGTGGGCCGGGGGGGTGGACTGCTGCTGTTTTTGACAGACTGAGACTACTCAGGAGTGCCGCACGTGGGCACAGTCACACAGGGAGACCTTGCCCTTCTGGGAAGGTGTTCCCCAGGTAAGCTCTGAATTACATACTTCAAAGACTGGAGAAACGACAGCCATACCCAGCCAAGAGCTAATATGGAATTTGCTAGCACAAGCTAGCGACACGGACAGAGCAGCTTTCAATTTCTCTCAAACCTTCCCATGAAAACCAACAGTGCCACAGAGTCTCCACCACGAACAACCTGGCTTTATGTGAGCTACCATCCTCATCTGGATCCAGTTTCCAGGCGCTGCTTTTATGTCTTTACCATAAGAAGTCACGTAATTACGTGCAATTAGCAAATTACTCTTGCTTCTCAGTCCTCTACCCTTGTCAGTCAAACCATGTCCCCCCCCTTTCTCAATCATTTAAATTGTACAAGCATCCCACTTGAGTGACATTTTCCTGAATCTTTTCAACATATAAACCTTCTGGACAACGTTTGAAAAATGGCCTGAATAATCACGGGTAATTAGTCTCCTCTGTCACTATTCACTAATTCCCTCTTCCTTCAGCCAAGGCCTGAAAATACCGCTGGCTGCCGCAGTGCGACCCGAGGGCAGGCTCTGTTGGTACGAACCAGGGGCCGCGACGAGGGCATCCTCTTCTGTTTCTACTGCCATTATTTACGTATCTATCTTGTCTGACACAGCCCACTGCGTGCACTACTTGGTTTTCTTTTCAAAGATATTATACAGACAGCAATCTGTGGTGCTCACCAGCTGCTTCTTCTCCTTTCTTGAGATGCAAAATTTTGAGAAGATTTTGAAGCACTATGATTTTAAGGATTGCTGTTAACTTACTGCTTCTTTTCAAGGTCCTCCAGCTTGAAGAATGATGCTACTGTTAAACAGCAAGCATCTCAGTACAAAGACCGTAATTGTCATGCAATTAAACCACTATGGAATTATAAAAATAATAAACAAATTGATCACTAACGTTGTATAGAATGCTATTATTAATTTGAGATCAACAAACCAAAACTGGTTCAGGTAACATTTTATTCACAAGTAGAAAAAGTATTACAAAACGATTTATACAAGATTTTAATTTACATTCCTGAAAGGAGTATTTAAAACAGCACTGTAAGTCCCTAGACGTGATATGTGGGCGGTCTAAATGCGGTGGTAGTGGATGTCTTCTGTTGGCATGTACAACATGGCTTGCCACAGGCAATATAAAAAAGACCAATTTGGTTAAATTAAGGAAAAAAAGTATATACACAATATACACATATATTTAAAAAGCACTCTCTTCATTTTTTCCTCCCAATTTGCTCTCAAGCTATCTGTCACTCATTTAAAGAAATGAGGAGTATTCTCTAGAGAGAACAAAGGAGCCGGACAGCACTGATTATACAAAGTGTAAATTCCAATGGAAAAACAGTTGCTGCGGCAGATGCTGGCAACACTTTTGAACATAGCATTTTAAAGAACTGCTGTTAGTGAAAAGTTAAATCTCCATGCGTTCTAAAAATAGCCTGCCATACACTGAAATGCACACTGGATTTTTTCTATGTACAACGTATATACAAAGAAGCACACATCTCCTCAGGCGCATGTAGTGAAAAATAACGTTTTGTCACTTCTTAAATGTATGAAGGCATCCAAAGAAATTATTCAAAACTACTCTTATTTGAATATATACTTTAAAGTATTTAGCTGAGTAACTGTACTCCCTGTGTAACTGCATATTCTTCTGTCAGTGACCAAACAGTGGTATTTGCTACTTAAAAAAAAAATAAAAAAAAAATCACATCACTTCTTCACTTACTTCGGTTTGCATTTGATCGCCGTCATTCATGGGTTTTGCACACAGCAATAGTCTCACTGGTGTTGGCTGAAGCACCTTACTGCCGTGGCTGCCTGTACCGGCTCTAGCTATTCTTGTGCAGGTTCAGTGCTCTGCGGGGTGCTTCAAAGCAACAGGCTTTTTCCATTAGGGAATGTGAGTACTGCCTCAACCTTTCCATTGCCACACAAACCCTCTGTGGAAAGATGAGTAACATTTATTGCAAATTTGCAGATGTTTTGCTGATTGCTTTGTTTTTGTCAAGGCACACTGGGTGCTTCAAAGAATGACTGCTACAGTTCATCGCTGACAAGTTTGAGCCTGCTGAATGTAATGAATCAGTAGAGGTTACTGGGATTACTCACAGCAGGGAAAACTGTTTTAGGGATAAAAATGGCTGCAGAACAAATGGTATTATGGGATGTGCTGCAACAAACTGCAATTAAAAAAAATCTTAAAGAACAGCAATGAGGGCAGAGAGTTGATAATTTACTGGGCATGCAGGCAACTTTGAGCTTTCAAGTCTAAGTTTTTTAAAAAAATGTTATGAATTAATTTTTATGTTTTGTGTGGAAAAATTGAATTTACACAATACTGCAGTGAGACGGACAGAGTGACAGGAGTGAAAAGGCCTGCTAAATGAACGAGCTAGGTCACCATGAAGCTTGACCCTTAAAAATAATGCATTACTAAAAAATATTAGTAATAGTCTCATTGTATGAATACTTTCATGGCACACCTGCTATAGTTTGACATTTTGATGTGACAGTTGATAACATTTATTTCAACATCCAAAAATTACATGCTGTAACAACAAGTGCTGTATTCCAATACTGAGACTAGCAATTAAACACAACATCCCTACCTATATGGCTGACTTTCATTAAACTAAATCTAATTTAAAGCTAATCTCCTGCTATATTTAACAAAACAACACCCCCTCCCACAAACATAATAACTGGATGGAGAGGACTTCAACCATACATATTGTAACATGCAAACTCCCCAAACTAGCTTATTGACTATAATGTAACATATAATAAAAGCTTCAGTTTATCAATAGATGATCCTTGCATAAACAGAAATGTTTGTAAGTCCTTCAACAGCAGGAAACTGATTTAAAATTAGAACCAGCCAAAAACATCCTAACACATGCATAAATCTGCAAGCAGAGTAACTGGCAACGTCTTGTCCCACGCCTTCTGACATCTGTAGATGTATGTAAAATACCCACCTAAACACACGGAAGTACTTATATTTCTTGCTGTATTTACATATACTTTTAAACTCACTCCATTAGACGTTCTGAGAATCTGAGAGAATAGAAGGTTCCTTTTTTTTAAAAGAGATGCAAAAGGTCATAAATCTACTTCCAGGGTTCTCCTAGAATGCTCCTTGAAGTTCCACTTCACAGCTGTTATGGCTCAGATGCAACTGCTCAGAGGTGTGAAATGATGCCATTTTTTCCAGCTGATCTTGATACCATGCAACACTGAAGACCAGACTAAGTTTGATGAGAATCAGCAGAGGAGCATAAGGGAAGCATTCAGCTTTAGTACTGGGAAAAACAGCTTGGTTTCCTAAAAGAAAGTGATAGAACAGCAGTTACATAAACTCATGAAAAACCTCCATGTACTTCTATACTTGACTAAACACTAAAAATATACAGCTATACTTACTGCTTCTTGTAAAAATTCACCTAAACCTGAAGACTGAAGCTGTATTAAAACACCCATTAAAAAACTTACATTTATGTACATATAAATAAAAATACACTATTTTCTGATTTTATCACATTATTATCTATTGTGCAATATAATAATGAAGTATGGCCCTATGCAAGACTGTAATGCATCCACATGTACTAAAAAAATCTGTCCTTCACTCAGAATATTTCAAAAAGACAAGAAAGATGAAGGGCAAATCGAAAAAATGGCGGAGACTGAGATGAAATAATTTTCTTGGAGTTGTCAAGAGTTCGGCCTGAAAATACATCTCAGGTAAGCCTAATCCTGTTCTTGTCCCTCCAATGCTACTTAAATTTCTCCACCAAAGATGCATAAATAATGATGCACTGTAGAGTTCAAATATGGAGAAATTATACAAAATGAATCAATAAAGTCTATTAAAGAAAAAAAAATAAAGAAAAACCTAACCCTCCCAAACCATCTTGCTTATTCAGACTTCTACACAAATCTCAGTAGTAATCCATGACAGTACAAAACCATCAAAGACTACAGGATTTTGAAATATCAGAAAAGATGTCTACGTAGACATAGGCACCAGTAAGAAAATTTATAATTTACATACCATAACAAGTATAGTGAAATGTAATTTAATTCTTATAGTGATATTTTGAAATTCTGTGGTTCCTTTTATCTAGAAGAACTCTTAAATATTAATAACATACCTCTGAAATTGATACATGGTTTAGTGGGAAAAACTCCACGAATCTCTAATTTTTTAAATCTTGTGAATAAGGAAATATATTTCCTTAAGACACCAAGAGAGCATTCAAGTTCCATTGATAACCACTGAAAAGCTGGGAACTAGCAGCGTTGAGATCTGCAGTCACAGTCCTGTCATTGTCCCTTCCTATACACACCTAGAGAATATGACTATCACCTAATGATATTTGGCATATACCAAAATGAAACTATGACAACTGCTATCAGACACATGGGCAGTTAGCGCCAGACGTTGTTACAGACAAAACTATACGTTGTAAATAACAGATTGAGGAAATACAGATAATGTTGATATTTTCCCTGACAGCAGTGGATTTTCAGGGTGATACACTACACAAGTGCCATTGAAGTCAGTGGCAAAAACCCCATGACTTAGCAGTCTGTTCACCCCCCTTTCCTCCTCTTGAAAATGGCACCTAAAGAATTTAAGCTTGATTTACAAAGAATTAAATATTGCACTTATATGTTTTCAGAATAGACATATTTTTTTTGTTAAATACTAATTACTTTCTACTTCTTATTTAAAAACAGCATGAAAGGGGCATGCAAACCAAATGGAAGAGGATCAAAGGAAGGCAGTTTTATTTCTGCAGATGACCCAAAATTTTCATAATTACAGATTGTATAATTTTCTTAATTAGGTTTGGAGTATTATTAATACTAGTGGCAACTGCTTCTGTTCCTGCCTCTGTGTACATGCACAGGAGACTATTTCATCTTTCCAGCCACAGCCTGCATAACCCTTGAGTAACATCACCAGTACAGATAATTTGGGATCCTTTCACGGATTAGCTACTTCCTGCTCAAAGTTACTTCCAATAGTAGAAAATGCCATTTTAAAAATACAGAGCACAGCTAATACTGAAAAAGACATAATGATGAAGCAGTAGCAGACTGACTTTTTGTGATGGTTATATTGTTATGAGGTAAGAGACAATTGTTTATCACCTCTTTTCATTTTGAACTCAGACCTGGATTTTCTCTGAGCTTTTATAGATTGAATTATATTTTATGAACAAACTTATGGAATGTTTTCTTCTGATGACATGGGAATATCAATGACATTAAAAAGCTTTTGAGATTCTTCTGTTTCTGCTGCTGCTGCAGTAACTTCACAAAGAAGGCTTTGCAAATATTTTTGGATGAACATTCGCATGTCTTTTATGCTTTGCTTACAATGAGCAAAGGCAAGTCCTCAGTTTTTCCCTCATAAGCCAGCACTAGCCTCACGTAACAGTTTGGTCATAAGGCTATTAAACTGATTTTTTTTCTCCCCCCTGAAATTTAATGAAAAAAAACCTGATAAAAGCTGACCAGTGTACAGACTTACCCCTACATTCCAATTCATATTATCTCAACGTTACAGTTCCAGTAGTTCTACCTTTCAATTAAATCGATGATTTAAAAATGTGAAACTGCTGGATGTCTTCTAGAGTTTTTCATTTATTTCAGCAATAGCTAGCTGTAACCTATGGAGAAACATAACCCTACAACTTCTTACAATTCTATTTTTCTCTAGCTATACGTGCCTTGGGTACTCGTTCTCACTCCTTTGTAGTTATGCTTTTTACCTCTTTATCAGTCTGTAGAGTCATTTGTTGTTCCATTACGCTTTGTCTTTGGCTGAGTTTCAGCAGTTGCTGAGATGTGAAGTGATGAAACTTCTGTGCATGTTCTGTGGTTGGATATTTCAAAGGACTTTGCAACGTTTCCATCAAGAGACTTAGCTGAAATAACTACTTCACTTAGTTCCTGGTTATTATCCAACTCAACAGCGGCTGCGTTTTCAGTCTCAGGGCTGCAGGATTTTGCAGATCCTCCAGCCAGTTCTGAATATGATTCACAGAAAGAAACACTGTCACAACAAGCTGAGTTTTGCATAAGAGGCCAAGCTTCTGAAATGTCTCCACAGGTAGAGTGTGAAAGAGAACCAAGGAAGGTAGGAATCATTTCTCCAACAGAATCAGAAGCCCTGCAAAAAGGATAAGAGACACATGGTTTCAAAAGCATTCCAGAAAATATTATCAGTATTGTAATTATTGTCATTAGTAATTATAGGTATGTCAAGAAGGTTTAACAGGGTTATATTAAGTTATTACTTGAGGCACCCTGTCAAAAAAATTCCTTTTGAAAAGGAATACAATTTGTTCCTCGTCTGGAAATGAAGAAAGTTCTGGAGAAGAATACTAAAAATAAAGAGGATGCCTACAGCCCTGCATTCTGTGAAATCAGGGTTCTAGAAAACAAGAACTACAGCTGGGGTTGTTTATAGTCTAAAGAACAGAAATATGATAAAAAATACTATAATAGTGTTCAGATACAAAGACTGTTTCAAAAAGGAAGGAATTTATTTGTTCTTAATGCATGGGGGGGGGGGGGTGTTAAGACAAGATATAACAGGTTCAAAGTGCAGCAAGAAAGATGTTCGGGAAGACTGCGGATTCTCCAACACTAGGGTTTTTATCCAAACTAATCCAGGCTAGACAAATACCTAACGGAAGCAAAAGAAGTGAAGCGGGTTCAGACTGGGAGAAGGGAATAGACAACCAGACTGCCTGAAACTCCTGTCTGCGTGATTTCACACCGAACACGCATTCACTTCAGATTTTTCAGTTTGTTCTGTCCAGCCTTCAAAATGTGAAAATAAAAGTTTTTCTCCTATCCTCTTTCATGTAGAAAAGGACAAAACATTAAAGGAAGGCAAGGATTTTTAATTCTCACAAGGATTATTTTTATTTTATGGAAAATGGAAGAAAGTGGAAGTAGAAACTCCATATTATCTATCCCAAGTGTATTTAAAGTGCATGATGACACTGACAAGTCTGAGTGCACTATACATGCCTACCTCTGTTGAAAGCCCATTAATGTTTTTTACTATAGTATATCAAAGTAAGTATTAACAAAGCCAAAAAGATATACAAATACATTTTATTTCCCACAACTGTCTACAGATTTATGAAACTGTAAAGGCTATATTAAGTCTGATATGCAGTAATAATTCGCGTGACAAAATTCATCCCACATTAACATTGCCTGTAACAGATTTTAAGTAGCCTTACTCATTTCCAGAACATGGTGCTTTAATAGCTTTGATATACACAAAAAGCATCTTCACAGATGAGGACAAAAGTCAGGACGTTGCACCACAATTGAAGGAAATACAGTATTTTGGCAAAGGAAATTGGAGCAAACTCCACTTCTACTGGAAGGAACTACAGGCTCTTTGATGTCCACATCGCATGGACATAACGTTTATTTTTAAAGCCTTAACCAAAAGATTCCTCACAAAGTACACAACTCTCAATTTGTCAGCCTTGGTGGTATAAAAGGATGACTCAAGCTTGCTGGTATTTAAACAAGTTGTTATAGAACATGTAAGTACTTTCTATCTTGTACTGAGGTCACTAAATCGTCTTGCATAAACAATACCTATGAAGAAGCTGCCGCTATATTTTTAGTTGCATTTGGCCATAAGAACAAAACAGCTGGAGACCAATTTAAACCTTATATGGAAAACGATTCCAGCTAAAAGAAATAAATACATCCTGTGTTAAAATCTGTAACCAGGAAACTCTGAATGTCACCATAAATTTTACATATTTAGCTCACGGCACTGCTGTACAAATGTACTATGGTACTACTGTAGAAATAACTACGCTACTATTGTATGTATATTCAGCTGATCAGGAGAAAATAATGGCTACAATCTGGTAGAAATTCAGAAATACTAGATATTTCAAATCTCGCAGTCATTAAGAGTTTCTAAAAAAAGAAAATCTTCATAACACTTCTAAATTGCACCTTGCTAATCCATAGCAGAACAGGGGGTCACCAAAGCTGCTAAGGTACCATAGAGCAAGAGGAAGACTATCCGCCCGTGGGAGAAGTCAGTCAGTTCTCCAGAGAACTGAAATAGCAAGTCAGCATTTATTAATACTTAAAATTTATTTTCCACCATAAACCTTTTTTGCACAAAATGGGAGGACATGGCTACAGTTCATCAAAATCCCTCATTCCACGCCAATCAGCTACTGTATCTGTACAAATATTAATTTGACTGCATTAAAAATATTTAATGTTTAATAGGCATTTATAAAACTAAGTTACCTTTCATTAAGTGTAGTCTGAGAGTGGAAAACACAACTGTGACTGCTGTGCTCCATGCTACAGGTTTCATCACAGCACAGTGATGGAATCAAGTGGACTGGTCCTAAGGAACAAAAAATAATTTAATCATGTTAAAAGTGTTAAAGCTCTGTATCAACTTAGTCTCTGTACTCTTTCAAACTTGAGTATTAGTTTGCCAGTTACTTTATAATATATAGTTTGAGGAAAGAGATTTCTTACTGCAAAAAAATAGGTTCTTTAATTTATTACTTTAAAATCAAATTATAAAAGCCAAGCCCTTCCTCCAGAAGTAATACAGATAGCAGTCATGAGTATCTACTTTTTAAATTAATTTGCTTTTCAATTAGATATGCGCGAGGGAAAGTACCACTTTCTGAGCTAACGTATTAGGATGGTATTTAAGCCTGTGCTCTTGTGCTAAATTATGTATTGGTTAATGTCATAAATGCATCTGTTCTGATACGACTTCACAAAATCTCAATGATATGAATTGTTCAGGTTGCTAATGTCCTTTAGTGCTCATATCATGTTCTTAGATACTGTCTGGTAAATCTTTCACAGTAATTAAAAGTCTCAAAGCCAGATGCAGGGCTATTTTTGTCAGAAAGAAATGAGATAGACATATAAAGCTTTTTTTTTTTTTTTTTTTTTTTTTAAGTGAAGGGTCACTGGAATGAAAACAGAAAAAAAAGTCATAACCAAATAGCTACTTAGAAATTCTGTCTGCTTATTGAGAAATCAGGCTAGGACAAAGGGTAGTCTGACAATGTTAGCTCTGTAGTTAAAGTTAAATGTCACAACTCAAGTGTTAGATAAGTGTTAGATAAATGTTCATCATGCCTTAAATTCACCTTTTAGTAGACCTAACATACCACATGTCTGTGATGTGCTTCTCTGGCACTGGCAACATGTTCTGTGGTCATATTCATTTAGCTGTGGTCTATCAAAACATGACAATTCAGAGCCATTGTAGTGAATGTCTTGTGATCTCAGAGACCCTTTGCACAAAATGAATAAAAATATATGTTAGTAAATGATATCCTTTTTCCTGTTCAGAGCCTTCTATCTTCACAGAATGCTTAAATGTCATACTATACAGTATTTCCATACATTTTCCAACTGAAAGATCCGCAATGATCATGTAGTTTCATATGACGCAAACCACAGATTTTGCAACAGACCCTAGAACAGCTGGTTCAACTACAGCTTCTTCTAGCTAGACATCTGCTTTTATTTTGATGATTTGAGAGTATATCTTATTCACTGTTACATTTTCTCAGTGTTTAACGATTCTCAGTGATTCCCATCTGAAATTTTCCACATTCAGCTTTCAGCCACTGGGATTTTGTTTATGTTGTCTTAAAGAGCTTTATATTAACAGCAGACTTCCTTTAATCTGTATAATTGTAGGCTGAGGCAAATGAGTCAGTAAACTTCACTAAGTGAAGGCTGAATTGACTACGTCTGAATTTCTCAAAACTTGCACTGAAAAGCATCTTCTAGGTTAGGAACAATCCTTACAATGCCTCTCTCAATCTTTTTATTTTTGCTTGTGCTATAAGCAGTGATAACATCAATTCTTTCTAGATATTATTCTTGTTTGACATCCAGGGTTCATTAGATGCTATAAGCATATTTTAAGACAAGTTTTTAAAAATGATAAATGGGAACTAGATCGCTTTTGACTTTTCTTTAAGGCGCAGAAAGATGTTTATTATAGACAAGCTGAATTACACTGATGAGCTGTTACGGCTATTTTTTTAAATTTACAAATTTAAATTTATAGGCATTTAATTAATCTTGAATATGCCCATAAACCCAAAATTGTTAATGACAAATCTGCTATCTACACCGGCCACATTCACTATCTCAATAAGCTGATCTGTGTTTTACAATGAGATGTGAAGCACAGATCCTCCAAGCTAGTATTTCCACATTGGCATTGCAACTCTATAATGCCATCCCAGCTTGGATCTAGAATGGTCCAAATACATCTGTGCAGCATCTAACAGAGTATGGCACAGAATTAATGCAACTGGATTTTTTCTGGACGTCTGCACATGTTCTCAGTAGAAGCTGGAACATCTACATTAAGCTGGCAAACTTGCATGGAGTCTTGGGCTTTTGCTATCTTGTTCATCTCAACGCTACACTTGCTTGAATGCTGTAGACATTTCATTTATTTACCTACAGAGAGATCCGCCAAACTAATACTGGTATACAAATATTAGAAAGAAACAGTAATAACTGCAAACTCACAGCTTGGTTTCTTCTCCATAAACTGCCTCTTGCAATAGATCACACAAAGAATAAGAAGAGCTAACAGCACTGTCGCAAGTGCACTGCATATAACAGCCGCTAGAGCAGTGTCTCGGGGACTGGAAGCAGTTGAAGGGATCTTCACAAGATTTACTTTGGTGGTACCTGCAACATAATTAAATAATAATTAAGGCAAATTATAAATGTTTCAGGAATATACTCATATAAATGAAAGTCTGGGAAATAGAAGAGGTTTGTAGCACAGGAAAAAAAGGATGTTCCATCTGCTAATGCATGAACATTAGTTACACATATAAACAGATACAATTCTCAGCAACCACATAACAAAAAAAATCTTTAAAAAAAAAATATTGGAAAATGAGTGGTAATGAGTGGAGAGGCACACAAACACATTCTGACCGTCTGTGAGAATGGAATCAGACCTTCACCATGACAACAAAGATCTCTCAGTTATTAATGTCAGCTGATTTTCATACAGAGCACGTTTCCTGGTACCCAGCTGAGGAAGCCACTCACTAGAGGGAGTCACAAATGTACCAACCTCCCTTCAGCAGGAAACCGAGAGCTGAGATGCCCCCAGAAGTTCACATGCTGCCAAAGGTATCATTTTGCTTGGGTGTGTATGTCATGACACCATGGTGATTTCCAGGATCAAACTACGATTTCAACTGTGCTAACTTTTTTTATTCAGTAGTAGTTTTTTAATACAGATAATACCTCTAGTAAAAATTCGACAGATTGACTTCATACCCATATTAGTAAAGACTTACACAATGTTTCTAGCTTTGACAAACATCGTTACTTTTAGGTGGAAAGTGAAAAAGATTTTAAAAGTATCAAAACTTTAACTACAACTATTGAAACTATCTTAAATTACAAATGGTCTTTTAAAATTAAACTCTTTTAAACTTTTGAATATTGATAGCTCATCTATTTCACTCTACTTTGAAGTCCACATCAATTCAATAATATTTTACGAGAAAAAGAAACAAAACATCAAATATTTCTCTGACAGCAAATTTTTTAAAAAACTCAAATCACATTTTATTAACTTATTTTTGTAAGTTAAATGTGCCTATTTACCCGAGAAAATCTTTGGTTAAAACCAAAAGACTACAGCTTCCCAAGAAACAGTCCATGCAGTTGTAAGTTTAAACTGGGAGATAAATGTCTGCCAGAGTATATGAAAATCACTAATCAAACTGTACATACATACAATTGTTTGCTATCTTAACTGCAGTGTAATAATAGCATGAGAGAACTCACTTACTGGCTTAGTTAATGCCATCAATGGAATTGTATTACTCAGAAATAAATTTCTGAAATAATTATGGTATTTCCCCACCCCACATCAAACACGGGCACCAAAGTGTTTACAATACCATATTGCTTTGTAATGGCCAGACTGCCAAAAAGCTAAGTATTTTGAAAACCAACTTAATGCCATCCAATTCTAAGTCTTCAGACCACTTGACATCAAAGAAAATATCAACTTCTAGGAAACAAAGAATCCAAAATTAAAAAAAAAAAAGACACCCAACAAATTAAACAAAAAGTTTCTGTGGATTATAGTATCATGTATTTGCTGGTAAGTGGGGGAATTAAAAAGGTCAGAGGTCAGATCATGGCTATTGTTCAGAAGAAAGAATGTTTAGTTGTTAATTTCCTAATTTCAGTGTGAAACCAGTGTTACTACAGTTACATCTGCTTGAATATTTCTATTTACCTTTGATTTTTACTGTTACGTTCTACTGTCACATCAAAAGTGTGAAGAACAAAATTTATAGCAGATCTTTTTTCTGTCCTTTTAACTTGCCAAATTGGACAGAGTGGAGCTACTGGAGAGAATCCAGCAAAGGGCTACAAAAATCGTTGAGGAACTGGAGCCTCTCTCCTATGAGGAAAGGCTGAGAGAGCTGGGAATGCTCAGCCTGGAGAAGAGAAGGCTCAGGGGAATCTCCTCAGTGTGTATAAACCCTTGAAGGGAAGGTGCAAAGGGAACAAAGCCAGGCTCTCTCCAGTGGTGCCCAGTGACAGGACCAGAGACAACGAGCACAAACCGAAACACAGGAGGCTCCTTCTGAACATCAGGAAACACTTTTTTAACTGTGAGGGCGACCGAGCACTGGCACAGATGGACCAAAGTGGTTGTGGAGTCTCCCTCCTTGGAGATGCTTAGAAGCTGTCTGGTCATGGTCCTGGGCAGCCAGCTCTAGGTCACCCTGCTTGAGCAGAGGAGTTGGACCAGATGATCTCCATAGGTCCCTTTCTACCTCAACCATTCTGTGATTCTGAGTTACTAAAATAAAGCAGATCTCAACGCTCAAGTCAGTACGCTGAAGTCTCCTACATGAACCAGAAATACATTTTGAAACTCTGAACTTGTACTGAAATGTTATTATTTTCATTATCACAGCACATGGTCTATTATTTGTGTTCCAGATCACAGAATCATTAAGGTTGGAAAAGAACTCTAAGATCATCAAGTCCAACAATCAACTCATCACCACCACGCCTACTAAACCATGTCCTGAAGTGCCACATCTACACATTTTTTTGAACCCCTCCAGGGATGGTGACTTCACCACTTCCCTGGGCAGCCTGTTCCAATGCCTGACTGCTCTTTCAGTAAAGAATTTATTCTGAATATCTAATATAAACCTCCTCTGATGCAGAATCACAGAATCACAGAATAGTAGGGGTTGGAAGGGACCTCTGTGGGTCATCTAGTCCAACCCCCCTGCCGAAGCAGGGTCACCTACAGCAGGCTGCACAGAAATGCAACTTCAGGCCATTTCCTCTTGTCCTATCGTTAGTTACTTGGGAAAAGATAACAGAATAAAATTTCAATTCAGCACCTTGGTACTCTTCCTCTTAACTAATTATTACCTCTCCTTCTCTTTATGTTCTTCTGTAATTCCCATTACTCACAGAGCTAAGTTCTATGACATCTTTTCCAGATCTTCAGTGTTATTTAAAAGAAAAAGCAACCAGTGTCATAATCCTTTTGTCCTAACTTGAATGCTTTTGGCAGAAGAATTGCAACCTTCCACAGAGAAAAGTTCTCACTCGGTTTCTAGGATACTCGCAGCTGTAGTTTTAAGCTTATAGTTTTAACAGACTACAGAAATTTCTGCATGGTATGTAAAGTTCCAGCATATAATTTTACTGCTTCTCACAGAATTATCTATAAAAGAGCTGTCTACACAGCAGCATGTGCTGGCTTTGGCGTGAAAATCAAGCACTGCGCTTTGATACCAGGTTTTCAATTTTAGTCAACTGCCTGATCTAGTCTTTAGCAGGTTAAAGACAGCCTAGCTAAGTATTTAAACACAAGACAATAAAAAACTGATCAGAGCATCTTCAAATATTTTTCATACCAATATACCAATGTAGCCACCTAAAAGCACCAAACAGTTCTCAGAAATTAGGCCTTCATAATTAGTAGAAAAAAGAATTGTTAATCTTGAAAGTAAAAACAGAACAAGAGCACTGGAAGTGGAGCTGCTATATTCTTGTCTCTCTTCATTTGCTCACAAAATATATCTATTTGCAAGTATAATTAGATATTACAGGAAATGATAAATGATATATATTTCTTTAATGCCCATCAGTAATATCCAAACTGGAAATACAGC
Source organism: Opisthocomus hoazin (assembly GCF_030867145.1). Lineage (NCBI taxonomy): Eukaryota > Metazoa > Chordata > Aves > Opisthocomiformes > Opisthocomidae > Opisthocomus > Opisthocomus hoazin. Next base: position 24,894,651 of record NC_134414.1, on the reverse strand, counting down.
AATTTTATTTTAAAAAGTGATGGCAAAAGTTTAAATTTATTTTAGTCATCTAGTTATTTAAGATTGATTTTCCTTAGTTGACTTTTTTTTTTTTTTTTTTTTTTTTTTTTTAACTTGAGAAAGCAATTTTCTGTTTCTGAGAACGCCTACCACTCATATTCACCTTCAAAGAACTTTTTGGAATAGCTACTGTGAGCAGTCCATTGTAGTGTAGCTCTAATTATAATGATAGTGATCTTCCCTGCAGAGACCAACATTTCAGAAGTGGATTGCTATTGTAGAAGTGGCCCGTTGGGCACTGCTGAACTCTGCTTTCAGTGTTACTCAGCTATGTATGCATTTTCATAAACTCTCTCTTTCTTTTCATGCTCAGAGACTTAATGGTCCCATTTCAGTGAAGCGAGAAGGTGCATTTTAAACCTTAAACTTGTACTTGTGTCTATTAAATGATTACATGATTAAATTTAAATATGTAATAAAACACTTTGTGAACTGGATGTGTTACATTAAGAAAGGAGGGAGTAGGTGCACACTGTTTTACGATTCTGGAAAGCATGTGCATATTACGCATTACAAAAATAAACCAAAAAATGTATTTTATTTAAGAAATAGACTTCATTTTCTAAGTCTTGGTTCCAACATATTCTGGAAATGTGCTCCTGCATAATTTTGAGCAGTAAGCTGAAATACACATTCTTCCCTTAATTAACCAGTAGTACATCATCATGTCAGGATATGCAAAGGTGTGGTTCTTAAAAGCAAGTAAAGTCTCTGCTAATCCAAGATGGTTAAATGGCAGTAACTCAGCTAATACAGAACATATGATTCCCAGCTGTATCACTGTAACTTCTGCCAATAAACAGAACAGTTGAATTTTCGGCCTATTATACCAAACACCCAGAGACAGGACAAAATGTAAAAAGACTTCCTTTAGCACTTATTTCATGTTTATATTCTCAGATTTTTTTTTTTTTTTCCAGAACAATGATTAGTTACAGTCACTACTGGAATCAGCATGACTAAAAGAAAGCTTTTTGTGGTAGATTAACCATGTGAAAACAGAACTTGCAACATTTTACATTTTCTCCATGGATATAATAAATAACAATATAACAATAATAATATAATAATAACCAAAGTTGAAGAGGATAAAATGTGGAATATTACGTTTGGGTTTTCTTTCTTGCCATGTCAAGTCAGTGCTAACCTAAAGAGGGCTTATTCAATAAAACAAAGCTAATCAAAACTCCGTTTAGATAGCAATAACATGGTAACATTAGACAGAGTGCCATCTTTTACAATCAGGATTGAAAATAAGATACAAACGTAAATTAAAAAGTTGTTAATTCCTGGAATACGGATATTACTGCTCAAAAGAGTGGCAAGGAACATTTACCTACTATAAAAAGTGTTTGCCCATTACCTTTACATTGACTGGCCCAAGTCAGTGGTATCCACCTTAATTTGACAAAAATTAAGGGCTCAGACATACCCTCAAGTTATGATAATTTAACAAGTTACTGCCTGACAGCTGAATTGCAGTGGCTATCTGTATGTGTGCTCTTGATCCATGGAAAATGCAAGGCAACGTGACTTATGTTGAAACTCCTTCACTTTGAAAAAAAGTTTAAAAGATGTTTATGTTCATTTAAAAGTAAAAAGGCAGTACCTGTACCTAGTACCCAATAAGCAAAACAATGTATTATGTATAAACATGATATAATTCAGATACTGTATGTATTGTATATGTGTATATATATAAAATACATGTGTAATATATACTATTGAGCATTAACATCAATGGAAAGTTGTCCTGAGTATATTTCTGAGTCTTTACAAAGCAGCAGATTACTTCGCTTCTGATCTTTCAAGTGGGAGGTAAGAAACATTATTAAACTTTACTGTTGGAGACTGTGGTAAACACTGGAGAGAGAGAGTCTCCCAACGTCTGTAAAAGGACAGACATTTGCATGCATGGCCTACACCCAAAAGTTCATCATGTCAAACCACATTTTTCAAATGTACTCCAAGTGCTGACTTTGAAGCTTTTAGTTTCCAACTTAGCGCCCTACAACTTTTTTGTTTTATTTTGCTGGGGTTTTTTTTGTTTTGTTTTTTTGTTTTAATGTACCAAAAAGCCCTAGGGTAGCAAATGACTATTCAATTATTTATCCATTGTTTGGAAATCCTGAGAAATGTGCTTATAAATTAAAATCTTTGGAATTTGATTTATTCGTTTCCAAGACCATTTCTCTTGCACTGTGTATTTTCACAAACTCCAACTCCTGACAGCCTTTTATGATTAAAATGGTAGAACAATTACATGTGTATGTGAATTTAAAATACATATGAACTCCACAGTACTGGATAAACATCACTATGTCTGTAAGGCGCAGTCAACCTCTGCAAAATGGTTTTCTTTCAGTAATTAAGAGATGTTAATTCTTGGTCATCTAAATTAAACTGATATATGGGCACAAAAGTTACATTGTTCCACACACAAAACTTTCACCTTTAAGAACTCTCTAGCCATTTAAAAACAGTGCATGAGACTAAAGCCTCAGATCACTGGTACCTTCAAAAAACCTGAAGAAAACAGAGTAAGTAAAAAATCAGAGGAAGTGGGATAAAATCTGTGTCACTGCTGAACTACATATTCTCCCCTCCCCCAACATCACCTAACTGGTTATCAGAGTGAAAAGACAGTATGTCTCTCCTCCACAAACTGAAAAAACTTAGCATGATCTGGTGGCACAAAGTATGTATTGCTGTTAATACGACTGTGGTGTTGCCAGCAATTACCTTTCTGACTTTTGCTTCTAGCAGCTCACTTAGCACCTCTGACAGTCGAGGGGATCTTATATCTGTTTTGAAGAAAATGCAGTTTCTTTCTCTGGTGTTTTCATGTGTTAAATCTGTATCACAAAGTTTGTGTCAGAACATACGAGATTCCTAGGTACAGCAGAAAACCTATTTCCCTACTTCACTTCTAACTTGTACTTTTAACTAAATTCTTCTCCAGACACATTTTGCAAAAAAAGAACACAATATTCTAGGATATTCTCTTGTTCAAATCCAACTATAGAATGCACCCATTCCACCCAGGCTACGAAAGTTACTTTGTCTTTTCAACAGAAGATGACAGTAGAAAGTATCTGTTCTGTATTCCCTATGTGCAGTCCCATTCCATCTTTACGACTACCCAGTTACAGAATAAAAACAACCTGGTGCAGTATTTTGAGTCAATTAAGTCTGTTTAGGAGAGTTATTGCTTATATACACGCTTTGTCACTCTCAGTTCCAAAACACTTATACAAGGCATTACCCACACAAGCTGAAGAGTTTGTAGGGCCTGAGTGCACACCATTTTTAAGCGGGTAACTGCTGCCATTACCTGCTCTCTAAAAGAGGAGAGGAAGACCATATACCCTTTAGAATCTAATTGTATATTCACTAGTTAAATGACAACGGCATGTATGTAAATATAAGAATAAACATGTCTGAAGGTTGTTTCTTTAGCCAACAGAGTAACCCACTTTCATTAATCAAAAGTGTAATGGAACGTTGTGAATCTCATGCATACCAGTTACAGATCTGCTCCAAAAGGTTCAAACCAGATCCCATAGTGGCTGTGTGATGAGCCTGTAGATTGGTGCATGGATTGGTTTTCCACTAGGATTGAAACATGACAGTGTGGAAAGCTCCATCCTGTAACCATGACCAGAGACGAAGGGCTGAGGGCTGGTAGGGCAGCTGCGACACCAGGCAGGGAATGCACATGCTCTTCCAGCTACACATGGCTGGCACACTGCATGTATTTCAAGTGCAATTGCCACGCACACCCACAATCACTGACATTAATACACTACTACAGATATCTGTATAAATCCTAGTAAAGCAAGAAGTAAATTGTTATGTCAGTCATAAAAGAGTTTTTGTCTCCCTCCGCTTCAATGAGAAGCCATCTCTAACACTTCAATTTCTACTCCAGTTATTTCCCTCTTTGTCCTGGTTCAGCTGTGGCAAAGCCCAGGCAGCAGAGCAAAAGCTTGCATGACGATTGCAAGTCATGCAATCCTAACTCTGTTAATACAAACTTTGATAAACATCACTAACAGTCTACGCAGTACATTTTCAAGACCTATGGTTTTCTTCTAAAAATGTTTCGTAAAAATAATAACAGTACTCAGCTACCTCACTTCTGTCTCCAGACTTGATAACTTTTGTCATTGGAATCACAGGGTATACTGTGATAATTTTCTGTCACAAAGTTTTTTTTTTATAGCTTTATATAATAAGGATTGTATATTCATATAAAAAAATATGAGTGATACATTACAAAACCTACTATATTTGAATATCAAATATGTGTAGGATCATTTGCTTAAAAAGGAAGTTTTTGAATTGGCCAAATAACCTACATAGTCCAGAGAGCTACATGTTCCAGCAGTGATAAAAAAATTCAATAAAATTTTAGTACCCTTCCCTTGTTGCTTCCTGGCCTGCAATTTAAATATGAAATAACTGGGTAAGGAAAATGAAATCCTGACTGTTAAGAGACATCTCCAGTCTTCAAAAATCTCTGTAATATACTAACATTTTTTTGTTACTGACATGAAGAAACATAAATGCTAAGCAAATTATTCCAGCTATTACAAATTTCATGCAGAAAGAGCCTACTTCTAACATGTGACTAACAAAAAAAACCAGTGCTGAAAGAGATCTAGAAATACTTGTCTGTGTGCATGTGCATTCAACACTGGAAGAATTTATGACATTGAATTTTACAAAGCTTATTTCTGAATTGAAACAATATATGAGAAATTAAATACGGAAGTCCCACAAACTTCAGATAAGCTTTCGAACGATCTAAAAATCAATGCACATGTAAAATTGATGCCACTATATTTTCGTATCCATTCTGAAGAGTGACAAAGGACTTGATCTTTTGACACAGGTCTTATGCATGTAAAACTTAAGCCCTAAAATCTGTATTTGTTAAATCCAAGGTCTAGGAAGCTAAGGGAAAACTAGATGCCTGTATTAGGCGTATTAGTATCACATACTTCCCATACAGTGCGAACAAAAAGTTAAACACAGAACAGAATCCAAATATCTGTCACACTAAGTAACATGGTGCCTAAAGTCACCATACTCAGGCTACAGATGTAGAAACCTGGAGAAGGATACTAAACTTTGTTGTTGCCATAAATTACTCAGAGTGGCAGAGGAGCATATATCTTCTCTTTAAACTCTGCTGCGAACAAAAATTTATGACCTTATTTTAAAATTAAATTGAGGGGGGAGAAATCACAAGCACGGCTTACAACGCCTTTCAGATCCAACCCTTGAAAGAGGAGGTAATGATGGGGTTTCTGCCTTCCATAAAAGCTTAAGAGCCCTTTGCCAAGAAGCATGGAAAGGAGGTTCAATTGCCACCTCTGCCACCTCCATTGAGATGGTTTCAGCCACTAGGCTATAAGATGAGCTTGGTAAAAGCTTATTTCTTCTATCTAGTTGAATTTGCCCCGTTGTAAAGCTTCAGCAGAAGTAGTAAGGACCCCTCTTCACACAGCCAACAGTTACGCGAAATGTAGAATGCAATAAAATTAAATACAGCATACTCAGGCTTGCCCATCACTTTTTTCCTGTTTGTAATTATGTTAAAATATCACTAATTTCAGTTAGATTCTCCATGCAAGGCAACTATTTCTAAATCTGCAGTGGTTGATGGTTTTGGTTTTTTTTTTTTGGGGGGGGGTGGGGGGTTGATTTTTTGTTTTTTAAAAACATAACTGTTAGCCATTTCCACATATTGGGGGGAAAAATATGTCTGTTCTGTGGAAAACACAGAGTGTGTTTATGTAATTAAGACTGTTTCATAATACTCGCACACAACTGGGCTGAATTATGACTCTGAATTAAGGTAGAAGTTAACAGCTGGATAACCAACCCTACTAGTATTTTCTAACTTTTTAATGTTCAACTTTGCAACCTCAGCATCTTTTAAAAAATGTTTTTTGGGGTAAGTAATTGGAAATACATGGGATTAAATACAAATTTCGTACTTCTATAACATGTAGCCTTAACACCTTTAGAAGCTGGACATTTATCATCAGCTTATTGTAATACTGCAAATATTAAGGTAAGTGTCATTTACTTCAAGGAAAGTTACCTACTGTGCAATAGTAAGCATGCACAAGCAAACTATAGCACAGATGAAAAAGCTGTAGCTTTTAAGTCAGAAATAATAATAGCTTCTAAAAAGCAGTTTTTAATTCAGCACTTAAAGCTCTGGGGATAAAATCTAGCCATACAGAACAGAAGGCTGCTGCATGCTTGCTTTGTTATATTACTTAATGTGAAACGTAACAGCTCCCCTCTTTAACGGAAGTCAATAGGAATTAGTCATAGAATACAGAAGATGCTCCAAAAGTCATAGAATACAGAAAAGTCAAGCTCTGTTGGATGGGGGGAGGGGGAGGGAATGAACAGCGACACAGCCTTCTGTAACAGGGTGCAATTAACCTGATTTGTTTTAAACACCTCTCTTGATCATTCCTCTCCACTGAATACAGACTGAGCCTAAGGTCACCAGCTTATAGATGCAGCCATTACAGATATCCACAGTCAAGAAGGAGGCATCCTACTCTGGGTTTATCAAGTAACGATGCAGGGTTTTGGACGCCTTCAACTATTTTGACTTTTAATGTCTCTGCTTCAGTCCATTAACTGTGCAACAAACACTACACATTTTACATCACTTCTAGTGTAAAGATAGAAGTCAATAGCAACTGCAAAATTTGTAACAGCTGCTTTACAGCGGCAGAACCATAGAAAAGCCCAGCGGTAATTAGTAACTCACATTCTGCATGGAATATAAAATAGTGTGTAGCAAATAAGGCCAGACACAAAATTATAGGCTTTGCCTATCCTGTGCTTTAAATGAACAAAGGCTCAGTTGGAAATAACATATGCAACAACACAAATAAAACCTGTATCAGAGTGACTATACATGAAGAAATCTAATTATGGTTGCAGGCCTCAATTCTGGCACATTCTAACATCAGCAAGTTGTCTTAGAATAGGGGCTTCAGTCTGTAACAAACATTTCATCAAACAATAAGAAAACTATTTTTATTATTTTTTATGTTTTTATTTATTTAGCAGGAATGAAAAAATAAAAATAATCTACACTAAAACCTCAGTTTTCCTCCTTGAAATTAATTTAAAAAAAGGTAGGAATATCAGGTTAATTTAAAAAAAGAGGAATATCAGGTTTTAGGAAGACAGATACAATCATTCAATCTTGAATTTGCAGTTTTCATCTAACATGACATTGGCATCTAGATGAAACTCTAACTTCAGAAGTCTGAAGGTCTAAAGCCAAAGTCAGAGCTACTCACCTTAGGCTCTCTTTCTACAACAGGGCCAGAAACAGAAATCTCCAGAGAAGTAATTAATCTGAAACGGCTTGAAAGACTGCTTAGCATTAGTCATTGAAGCCTTATCCGGCTTGCCTGAACTCTTGAGGTACCTAATTCTCTCCACTGATTATCAGTATGAGTTTCGGCTGACAACTTCAGTGTTACACATTAACTTTTATACGCCTAAATAAAGGTCGTTAATTACATCCTAAATTTCTACATGCAGATATGGTAACTACAAGTTACATTCAATACTATGCACATGCAATTACACCACTGGACTTCAAGAAAACTTTATCAGAACTGGTGGATACAACCCTTTAAGAAAGCTGTAACAAACAGCTAATCTTTTTAAAAAACAGTCACAGCCTACACCTCAAAGGCACACGTCACTGCCCAAAATAACACGTGAGATCACTCTATGATCTTTGTAAAAAAGGAAGTTGGCAGTGTGCTGCTTTAGCAAAAGTGAACCAGTAAGAGCAAGAATGTGTGAGGCCTATCACCAAAAAAATTAAAGCTGAGCAAACTAGAGTACAACAACTGGAAGGACACAAGTGATCAGGAGGAACATTTGGTCTTTCTTCTATTAGGTTGCTTCCGGCTCATGAGGTATTAGTTTGTAATGAATCATTACTGCTAAGGCGCTTAGTGCACAACTCCTGTTTTAAGGCTATCGCATTTTACCCCATTTCCAGTACATTCCAGTCCCCTGGAGTGATATTTCAGTGTTCTTTTGCTTGACAATTATTTTCTTAATAGAGAGTTGGCAATACAGAAAGCTTCAGTCTAGGTGGATTCCCTGTTTTCTATTGTTTTGGGTTTTTTAAAACAAGAAATTTAAGAGAAACATAGCCTAAGTATTTCATAGCCAAGCAACACAGCCAATAGTATCTACCAGCACAAAGTAGAATTAAAAACCTCAACACGCTATTGTGCGTTTGTTTAGCAGTATTTTATACTCACGTCAGACACAGCTTGGACTCTCTGTAGCCAAAAGCCATAGCAGTCAGCATGTATTTGTACTGTAGGCACCAAAATTCGATGCTGTTGCAGTGGTGCTAATGCAACCATTCCCAGAATTAGCTGGGTCATTGTATGAAATAAATTTAAACTAATATTTCCAGTCTGAACATAGAGTATAAGAACATTAATAAACTCATATATTTAAAAGTCATATGCTTCTGTGATTAGAGAATGTGTAAAAAAAAAAAATCTAAAAAACCCACCTCAACCCCAATTACTGCAAAGCTGTAACTACTCCTATTTTTTTAGATTATCCCCAAACACAATAAAGTAAAAGTTACCTGAAAAAATGTTTTGCAGCTTTACTGCAATGTATGCAATACTGGAATAATTTTGATCAATCTAATGGCCAAGTCAAATAAGAACTTTGCAAACCCACTCCATACAATGAACGGATAATTACTTCTAGCACTGCAAGACTGGGCTAAAGGGCTAGCCACATTAGTAAGTACACATAAGAAAAAAACCATAGGAAATCGTACTTATTCAGTACAGGTCAACGATTAGCCCCTTCTCTGTAACTGAGGAATTTCAAGTTCACTTTAATCTACTGTAATTGAGCTAACCGGCTCTTACATTAAAAAGTAATGATTAAGTTAAATTTCTTGCAGACATTCTGTACCTAAAACAAACATGCAGTATGCCTCTGGCAAAGAAGGATACTAATTATAGGATTGACTCATAAGATGAAAGGTTGCACAAGTTACTACTAGAAACAAAAGTATGGTAAACTGGTTTGAAAAAACATATTGAAATTCTCATACTCCTCTGTTGAGAATTTCATTTTCTAACTGTACCTAAAAGTGTCAAGAAACAAAACTAAACATGCTTGCAAACTCCTTGTTAACATTTTAGATGAACAAACTAGAAGGGAATACTGCAGTTACAAACTTCATCATTCTATGCACTAAGGAATTTTTTAACCTAATAAAGGTTTCTACAGTTAATTTTTACTACACAAAACCATGCAAAACTATGTATTTTGGTCACTCTCCGCTTTCTTCTGGTATATAAAACATGCTCTTCAAATGGATATTTAAGGATTCATTGCATTGTCAGGCAATGAATCCCTAACTTCACTCTTAATGCAACAATTCATTCCCTGATTTAAAAGGAATCATAAAAGAAACACATCACCAAGGCTCCAGACATCTGTGGGGAAGGATATGGAAGTTCAACAGTAGTTTTGTATTTCAAACTGAAGCTTTCACTGGGATTAGCAGATAGGGTTGCCAGCTGTGAGTTAGAACAAAGAGACAAAATCTGCCCTATACATTACTGTGTACTGACTCGATGTAACCTTCTGAATGCCAGATGGGCACCACTTACGTAAACTCCTATTAACAGTGCATGAGCTTCTGACGTGAATTCATTAAATAAATTTGATTCAATTTATTTGAAAATCACAAGATGACATTTCCGTTTTCATTTCAAGCTATACATTTCCCATCATATTGTAGCAAGCAATGAGGAACATATTTTCAAAGAGATTTATATTGGAATACTGTGTTCTCTCTGACATACATAATATATGCTTTAGTAGATAAAAATGTATTACACATAATTAGGGCCATTCTCACATTGAAACTAGAAAGTCAATGCCTTTCAGTGCAATTCAGTTTGGTCAAATACCACCTCAACTTCACACCATCTACTTAAAATATGTATGATCATAATCCAGTGAAGTTTTATATAATACATTTTCAGAGATTATAAACAAATGGTGTTGAAAACCAACATTTTCACTCTTAATTTTTTCTATGATTTCCATTTATATGATCGAAGCTATTTACACTACATCTGCTCACTCTGAAAATAATTTAATGTTTATATTGGTAACAGCTTTCTAAGGAGGGACTACTCAGACTAATCTTCAAGATTTTATATTACAGTAGATGATTTTTTAGTTTCAAATGTCTAGTATTCAAATTTTCCTGTTCCCCCCATTGTAATAAATAAATAATAATAAATAAATCATAATAAATCAAGGCCCAGAAATTACAATTTGTTTTACATTATTTTCCTTTTTGTAGATTTTCTGCTGTTGACAAATGTGGCAGGAGCTTATGCTATAAGCGTCTCAGTAAGTGCACTAATGCAGTTCCTTGTTCACTACTAGATCACCTGCTTGCATAAAATGAGAAAATTCCTTGTCTCTGTTACTCTGTCAGCATGGATAGAAATCAGTCACCAGGCTGAAAAGGATTTAAAAGGGATAATAAATAACAACAGTATGGTATACACTGTGTTCACTTGGGAAGCCAAACTGAAGACGACACAATTCTGATCTTATCATGTATCTTAAGAGGTTTGTAATAACACCTGAATTTACAATTCGGAAATTATTTTTAGCAGCCAAAAATGAGAACTGTCACACCTATGGGCCACTGGAAACATTCAGCATGCTTCAGATATATAATAGTTAAAAACAATTAAAGACAAATTCTCTGTTCTCAGAAACCTGGCCTTCAGCGGCCAGGAAGAAAAAACGAGTTTCCCCCTAAAGAATGCTAAACTGCCAGGAACAAAAATTCTTCCACAGATCCAGAGACTAGTATGATGCAGGCATTAAAGAAATGATCCATGTGCTCAGTGATAACCACCAAACACTGACAAGTGTTCAGTCAACAAACCCAATTCAGCTCAATCCAGATAAATCTAGAACTGAAATGATAAGGATGCAGAATGACAGGAAACGTTTGACTGTCGGCAAGAAAGCACTTCCTACCGATAGCTTCTTATAGCCTCACGTACGTCTGTGAGGGTCAACCAGCACAAGGGTGGGACACAAGTCCACCAAACCCAGAAGAGGAAATCTTATGGAAGCATCCCACTTGTGTTACATCACAAGCTTGCACAAAGTAACAGCAATGAAAGAACTAGAAAAGGTTGTTTTGGTTTGGTATTTTTACTCTGTTGGAAGAGCTACAACATTCCTTCATTCATCAGCTAGCAACTGAAGTAGTGATCTTCATGAGTCTTTCCCATCAGAGAGACAGTAAACTGTGAATCCTTAAAAAGTACAAATGTTTTAAGTGGCATGTTAAGACAAAATGAGTATTCTGCCTCCTTATTTCTCACTTACTAGCACCAGCAGCATTTTGCATAAAATGTATATATTCCCTTGAATCAAAGGAAAGAGTATTATTTTCAGACACACATAAAAAACTTGACCTTTACTTTTGCCAGGACAAAGTGAGGTTACAATGTTGTTCAGTTACTGAAAGATGGATGGTTCTCGCTGTATCAGTTTGGGCTTGCTTCTTCCATTAAGCAAAGAAAAAACAAAGAAGATCAGAAGTGAAGTTTTGTCTGTTTATATTTTTCTTCCTTTTTCTGATATGCATTGATTTTTGCTAAACTTTGTAGTCTTTACAGAGCTGTATTCAGCTTTTTAAATTTCCATTAGATGTTATCAGCAGACCTCCTCTAGGATTCGCTGGCCAGTCTCAAGGCACCTAGGAATACAAAGGTAGCAAGAAGTAGAACAGAGGACCGCCCATTATTTGAGATTAAAGAGTAAAATAATTGAAGAAGTCTGAAACAGTCACCTATACTTCATACAAACACATAAAGCAGGAAGTAGGGAGGAAACCTTGGTTGATTAGTCAGATAATCATTTAAGTGGAAATTCACTAAATTTATAGTTTAAGCTTTAGTTCAAAAATACAACTCAAATTGTTAACCATTTGAAGAAATTTCTATTCAATAAAAAAAACAGTCTTACTGGTATAATTTCATCAGCATCTCCAAACAGCAAAGATAGCAGGTATACTTTTCTCCTCTTTTTGAAAAGATGTAAGTATTAAACTGGAATTTCTTATTTAACCATCACTTGTGGTTGCAGTCGGGAGAATTATGAACAATACCATTATCTTAAGAAGGTGTCTTAGAACAACTGAGCTGTATTCAGATCTATTAATCTGATGAGGCACGAAACTAGGATCACCAATAGGCACAGGCCCTACAGTGCTAAGCACTGTACCATCTAGGCTGCAAACAAAATGGTGGGAACCTACCCGTGATGGGAACCTACTTGTGATGTAAGAATCTAAGAGTAAGGACAAGAAGGCAACACATAGCTAGTCAACATGACAAGGAAAGAATTCTAGATTCAAAGAAGTTCTCAAGAAAAACACTTCCAGCTAATACCCCAATCTGCTCTGCTGAGTTTGGCATCAAGAAGACACCACGGAACAGACTGTCCAGTGAGACAGACTGATCAGCTTGGAGATCCTGATTTCAGCGCCAGCTGGGCACGCAGCTGCTCAGTGTTGCCACAGTTTTGGGATGACCAGTGAAGAGCGCAGAGAACTTCGCAGGTACCTCTTTAATTTCCAATTCCATTATCTCTTGGATCAACTGTGGTAAAGAATGGGGTCTGTATTCTCCAACCAGGCACCTATTGACAGCATCCTGCCCAGCCCATGCGTATGCACTTCTTTCCACGGCAGTCAGGGGAAAGCAGGTGAACCAAAATCATTTTGGCCTAATCTAAAGCTTCAGTCTGTCCAAGCCACTTGGACTCAGAATCAGTGGAATACTCCTGGAGACCATAGTCTAAGAATGTCTGCAGGTCCCCTGGGCTTTTAAGCATTTGCACAGTTAGGCAGTGGTCAAGCAGGACAGCTGGTGATGCAATTTTGGAGTCAGCATCCTGGGCCTATTTGGATATTGAAGCGTTAACTACTTCTAAATGCTTGACAAGGGTAATGCTGCCTATACTAAGCGTATTTCTAAAGCATTCACAACTGGCGTAGTTCTTTTAGTTTGTAGCTTGAACTATGTTATTTGAAATTCACTGAGTGAAGTAAAATTTCACTATGCAAAGAAATCTAAGTCAGATTTGACGTAGCAGGCACAAAATAAGTGACCCTGCTAACTGTCACTGTAAGAGCCTGAATGAGGATCAGGAAATTTCAAACACTCACTAGAATTGCTGAAATTGTTCAGGTTACTATCAATGCATACATATACAATACAATTCATTAGGACAGCCCTCACACAGTTTTGCAGCACTAAGCTATATTACACTGGATTGGAAATCTTTCTAACAAAAATTTTCATCTGTAAAAAGTAAACTGCATGGAATAAAACATTTAAGCATAGCGCAAGAAAGGAGACAAAAGACTAACAGCTTAGACTGACTGGAAGCCCTGGGGCTTTGGCTTCCAAATTTTGATTCCTTGGTAGAGTCTGGCTGGTTACATAGAAATTCTGTTGCGTTTGGGAGCAGCACCTCCTTGCAATGTCATTTCAACATTTATAAGCTAAACTTTCTTCTATGGAAAAAATCAGGGTTTTTTCCCATTGTGTTTTGGCACATTCTGCATTTTTTTTGGGGGGAGGGGTGGGGGAAGAGGAATACAGGGCCTGAAGGATAGAAATGAGGGAAACACTTCTGACCAATTCTGTCTACTAACAAGCTACATAGTGAAGTACTTCTACAGATACAGGCACAGAAATGAGAGGTACAGACAACCACAGTTACTGAAAGTAAGTTGGGAATGCGTATGTAAAAAAAGTCTATTCTCTGAGCTACGCAAGGAGGAAGTTTTGGAACATTACTAAACTATGCAATGAATCTAAATTTCCTCTCCATTAAGTAACATTTCAGAACTATTATAATTTTCACAGATTCACAGAATGTTTGGGGTTGGAAGGGACCTCTGTGGGTCATCTAGTCCAACCCTCCTGCCGAAGCAGGGTCACCTACAGCAGGCTGCACAGGATCTTGTCCAGGCGGGTCTTGAATATCCCCAGAGAAGGAGACTCCACAGCCTCCCTGGGCAGCCTGTTCCAGTGCTCCGTCACCCTCAGAGGGAAGAAGTTCTTCCTCATGTTCAGATGGAACTTCCTATGCTTCAGTTTGTGCCCATTACCCCTTGTCCTGTTTCTGAGCACCACTGAATAGAGTCTTCTTAGTGGTAACATCTCTGGTACTAAAAGAAGGAAAAAATCTATCCCCTCTTTGTCTGCAACTTCCTGTTTACATTGGTCAGCATGTAAAGCAAATTTAGAACAGGAAGAAAAGGAGCTGTTTGACATACATGCATCTTTCCCCAATGGGTCAGAAGCATCACAATTACAAAGGACAAGGATCTGAAAACATTTAGGTTTTCTAGGTTAACTCTCCTTGATCTACGATGAGTGAAAGAAAGAAAACTCTAATAAAACTTTATAAGACATGAACAGCAATTCTCGTCTCTCTGAAACACCTCATCAAATTTGTTTCAGACTTCCTGATGATAAGTTACTCTACCATCGGGTCACATACGGAAAATATCAGACTGACTTACTACATTTTTACAAAAGTGTACATTTCAGTTACGACATAATGGAAAGCTAACGTCTCCGTAATAAAACAGTACTGATATTTATAAGCTAGTGATGCTATTAGCTGTACTTAAATTAGCTGTCACTCCTTATGACTTTCGTGAAATGTTTATACAATATTCCAGCTGCTTTCTATCAGTGTCCAACATGGCAAAGAGGATTATGAGAAATGCTGTGAGGTAACCCCAAATCAGCAAAAATACTGAAATGAGATGGACATATGTCAGAATACAACCAAATAATTAAGAATGGCTTCACTCGTTATATGCTTTCAGCTGCCGGTTGCCTCATATGCACATAAGCAGCCTACGTTCAGACTGCTTTGCGTTAGTAATGCAAAGTTTACTGTATAAAGCAACCAAATAAAAATTATAGAAAAATATAATAGCTGGAAAAACATTATCTGTAGTCTGACAGCTTTCAAATCACATAATTCTGTAAACAGAATGAAGAAAGTGATATGAGTAAATTAAAATTCCACTATGTAAACAGAGGAACTAATGTGGAATTGAACGTCATCCAAAAATTACTCTCAAGTTTAAATGCTATATTTATGTTTAATGAAATAACGTAAAAAACTCCAGCAAAGCTGACAGAGTGGGAATTTTTCTTTTACCGCTAGCAAAAGTATTTTACAGCACACGCACGTAGTCAGCAAGCTTCCAGCCCCCCCTTACTTTTAGTCATGTATTTTGTCACCCTACAATATTCCCCTGCAGACTGTAATTTCCAGCTTCTTGTCTTCTCTGTTCTGAAGTATAGTCCTTGCATACCCCAAATGAAAGTTTACAAAATCACAGATCCGCACCTTGTAAAAGTAAATAAGTAGATTTATACTAAATCTTACTTTTCCTATATTAGCTACTTTTAACACCAGGAAGAAGGAAATACCACCAGATTTTATCCCTTAAATAGCACCTTTCATTAGTGAAACAAGACATAATGTAGATTAGAGTGAGACTCAGCTGCAGTTTAGGATACTTACATTTAATTCTCAGAAAAATAACTCTGTAAACATACAGAAGCAAACTAATAAAAAAAAAATCTACAGAAGAAAACTTTAAAGAGAGCTTTGCAATCAGTCCTAGTGGAGGTAGTCAAAGTGTTGTAGAAGTTCCTTAAAGGAACAAAATTTAAAGGAGGTAAAATATGAATTCCTCACATGAAAATGTACTGTTTTCGCTGTGATCTGCTACATGCATTTTGTCTCAACAAACTATAGTCTTTACTTTTATTCCTCATCTTAGTAAAAACTGTTTATTTCCTAGTTCACGATATTCTATATATTTGAAACCACTATCACTGAAATCAACATCTCAAAACACGGCTCAGGGAAAAAAAGTGGCAATTTTAGACCCGAGTGCAGGTTTATTTCAAATGCACCTGATGTTACAATTAAACTGTAGATATTTCCACTGGTGTGACTTATTCAAGAAAACATTTCTGCTTCATTGAAGCAAAGAATGCGTTTATTTCCTGGAACACGCAGAGGCTAGTTTCCCAAGCTCCACATGGAATGGTATCCCACCCCCATCCTCTTCCCCCCTAGCTTCCCATGCTCCTTGCTTTACGTCATGAAGGCAAGAATTAGTCCTGGAGAACTAAGGATGAGTTTGGCTAGACATACTGTGCAAAAAATGATTTTTAAAAAACGTAATAGTGCAGATAATTACAAAAAAAAAAAAAAAGACAAGGCTGTTCCTTTGGTGGGGATTTGGCTGTAAAATGCTCTTGTCACCTAGGTGTTCACTTCCTCTCTG
Organism: Opisthocomus hoazin; assembly: GCF_030867145.1. NCBI lineage: Eukaryota > Metazoa > Chordata > Aves > Opisthocomiformes > Opisthocomidae > Opisthocomus > Opisthocomus hoazin. The sequence goes on along the minus strand of NC_134414.1, from coordinate 24,878,102 downwards.
TCTTGACTCTCACAGTTTATTCCAATTTTACTGTTTCCACAGCCAAATTCTATACTGAATTTGCACATAACGGGAGACCACTGACTGTAGATTGGTCCAGAAAGGAACAGTAATGTGGAAGTGCTAGGAACTATTTTCTTAATACAGCCTGAAAAAGTTCAGTGTCACCAGTTCTTCTGCGTAGTAGAAAGCCTGTCCAGCGGCTAAAGGATTCTGGTTACTCATGCTGTTCTGCATTTTGAATTGAACAATACAACAGGAACAGCTGACACAGCCAAGGTGACAAAATAATTCTATTGCTTTAATTTTAATCTGCCATCTTCTTATTACCAAAAGAAGATAAGCAGTATGGTTTTTAATGTTTTTTATTTGCTAAGACAGACTTGCTGAAAACATAATGCTTGCTCAAAGAAAGCAATGGTACCTTCAGAAAATCTTTTGTTCCTTACCCCAGCCTTTCTCACATCTCTTCTTCACTTGTGCTACCACAAGTGTTCTGGAGTAGCAAACTCATTAGATTTAAAGATAACTTCAAGAAGGGAGTTATTTTAATTCTTTTTGTATCTTTGATAGATTCACAATCTAGCTTACTGAAGAGTTTCAGCACAACCATTGGGGCAGCACAACATTGCCCTGAGCAGACAGGAGAGTGAACTCTGCAAGCCTAAATTGGTGCTGGGAAAAAAGAATCACTGAACCGTATCTACGCCACTGTTTCTCTGCTGAACAGATACCAGTTTGGGACAGTCCATTTTGTTTGGGACAGTACCTTCCATTTCAGAAATTACATCTTCGATCGATTGGGTTTTCACTCTAGTTCACAGTTCAAAGGACTCCCTTCTGTCATTCAGCTAAGAAAAAAATGTCTTCAAGTGAGAAAAATGTCTCCAGTTTACAAAGTGAACACAAACAGTAATTTTTAAAACATGCTTTCATTTCTAAGCTAATGTTTAGATGCTGACCCTATATATAAAGATTGGTATTTACAGTTTATTTACCTGAACTAAGCAAATTAAAATATAACTATATCATTGTCTGTTTAATCTTCTGACATCCTAAAAACACACATAAGTCACTGTGTCCCCTTTAAAGTTTACACAAAGATGGTAGCAATTCTCCTGGCCTCTAATACTCTTTACTTGTTCATTATAGAATCCTTTCAACTTTGCCTCTAGCAATTCACAAACTCATTTTTTCATGGGTAAATATTTAAACCAGATCTGTTTTAAAACGTCTACAGAAAGAAAAAAGATAAAAGCAAGTATTTAGATTTATAGCTAACTGGGTAATAATCAACTGCTACCAGTGCTGAAAGAACTTCATCCATGTCTCAGATTTAACACGAACCTTGAGTCCAGGTAGGGGGCTGTGAGCCTCTGTGCCCTTATGGTAATGTTCTTAAGCAAACAAGAGATTGCCACACACCTCACAGGACAATTAATTCATTGAAACAGGACATTTAAACTTTTCCTTTTCATCTGTAATATAAGCGTTAGCTACACTAATATTTGACTTTCTGTCTCACAGTGGAAAGAAAGCAAGCTAGGAAAGGCAGAGTGTTAGAACTTAGTCCTCTGATCACTGAGAACTTGCCCCATGCACCTAGTGGTCTGTCTCCATTTAACTTCAAGTAATCCAGCCTTAAACATCTTAACTATAAAAATATATTAATTATTGACATAAACAGCAAACATTTTCAGCATCAGGTGGAAAAAACTTGCTTTCACACACCGTTATTTATACTTCCTTGTAGAATGATGTTTTTGACTTCGTCTTAAAACTGTGGTATTTCCACCTATTTGATGTTAAGTAAAACTCAAAACAGATTTGAGTTCATTTACCTACTTTGTAGGAATAATTTCCTAGGCTGCTCGGAGAAAGGCATGTACACTTTGCTAAACTGAGACAGTTCATGTTAGAGACCTGAAGAATCAATATACAAATTCCAAACAAAAGCCTTCTGAAAACCACAGTAACATACAGTAATCATTCTTCATGCTAGGGTTTCCATTATTTAAGATTTTAATGGTTGGTTAGTATGTAAATAAAGCACATTTTGATGATTTCAAACTTTTTATTATTGCTTCTGTAAAAGCTGGAAATACTTGCCAATTCTCACAACTTGCCACCAGAAATACAAAAAGCAAGCAATTGTTAACACTTCTGTGATTTAGTCAAGGGCTTTGTCACAGCCATGAGATTACAGAACAAAACAAGTCTCTATTCTGGATTTACCACCGCAGCTTGTGCCAGAGAAAACGCTCTTCTCCATGGGGTTGTCTGTTGCCCACTTAAAATTAGTGGTAGTTTTGAATAGCACTTTTTCTTAGAAGAAGGGACCAAATAAGAGGAAAAACTGCATAAAATAAATTTATGAGTTAGAGATTGTAGATCAGACTAAGACTGTTGGACTTCAGATTTCACTTTCTTTTTTTGTAGATAAAAAGAGAGTAAAAACAAATAAAGAGGTTAACACTTCATTTGATCCACTGGGGGGATTAAAATAAATGTACATATGAAATTGCCTGTTTGGGTTCAAACTCTGTCTAGAAATACCTTCTGCAACTCATTGAAGTGATTTGCTCCAGTAAGTCAAGATCAGCATTTCATTCTTGGCATCAAAAGCCACGGCATCTGCTATGAAGAACATACTTTCTCTGAACACTTTTAAGATACTATGATGTCTACGCTACAAAAATAGTTAAAAAATTTTGAATTTACTTTCTAGCCTTCCATTATACATGGGCAGGAGTTACTGCTACAAACATTGTAATGTGACTTATTCTTTTTATAGAAATCTGATTTACTAGTTTTCGATGTTGCAATCTTTAATAAAAAATAAATTAGTCTGATTCAGAGGCATATAATGAAGTTCACTCAAACTGTAAGAGAAATGCACAGGAAGCCACATTCACAAAAGCTTTTGCTATTAAAGATATTGTCTGAGAATCTGGTTTTGTACGTTTATTCCCCAAAAGGCACTAAAACTAGAATGGAAGCAAAATAAGGACGTTTGGCTCATTTGAAAAACAACTAAGCAATATGTAAAATGCTGAAGAATCCTTACTTCATTAAATTTAATACAATATAAAACTATTTAAAAGTATGATTTTAACGCATAACAGCATATGCTCTGCTATTCTTTAATTTAGCACATTTAAAAAAGAAAGTTTATAAGAAACATTCTGTCCTTCTTAAAGTAGCATGAAGCATTTCAGGAACTTGACAATTCATTCTTTCTATAAACAATTGTTTCTCTTTGGAATAGAGGAAAAAAAAAATCCCAAAACTTAACTTCACATTTACAGAAACAAACAAGTACACCCAAGGTTTTCCACAAGATTATGTTGAATTAATTTTATTTTTCATATTATAAAGTGAAAAGCAATAAATGTAACAAGAATAATTCACTCCTTTAATTGAATTAAAAACTTGATAGGGTGTAGACCATCGACAGTCTTGGAAGAAGTAGTGAAAAGATTTCTGTTGCAGAATAAAGAGGTTCTCTCATTTTACAGAGATTCTAATCCTCTCATCAGCCAAGAACAAATAGGGAAACTGATTACTCATCTCCTTCTTAATGTATATAGTACTCTTAAGATATTTATCTATATTGTTCTCTCTTGCTGTAACCTTAGTACAACAGTTATTTTTAAAGATATCGACAAATTAACCCTTTTGGGTGTCAGGAAAGAATTCATACTCATTGAGGCCTACCTGATAGTACACAGAGGGTCCAGGAAGGCTGCCTTTCCTTTAGCATTAACACATAACAGAAACTAAAATTCATAAGACAACATCAGAATTGGAGTCAAGACTCCCTAAACACGTGGTATGACAGGAATGTTTATCCTCAGGTGACTGGTCATATGAGAGAACTTTGCAATTATAGTGCTGGACCTGCTGAAATGTATTAACAAAATCACATATTAACAAGAAAGTGAGCGTTTAAAAGCATTCTTCGTAACTGTGACTGTCATTTTTTGCCAAGCTTTCAAATTAAAACAGAAAACATTCTAAAGCAAAAAAGTTAATCCCACTCCAACAAGAGGAAAACAGTGAGGACTTACAGTGAGGCTCATAGGGAGGAGGAGGGTCACCACAAGGAACACACTCCATGTCTTGAAAGCCTCCAAGCTTAGTCTTCCTATAAAATCTAGAAGATAAAGGAATGAAAAAACAGTTAATCAAAACTAGTTATTTTTCCCCTCACAAAAATAATGATGTATTTTAACAAAATCCTCTATAACTGCAAACTTTTGCCAATCTGTGTCCCAACGCAAACTCCGAGGAAATAGTAGAAAATAATACTAAACAAAGGTACAGTACATATTAATTAACACTACAGCAGTAGATCTAAAGTAAATTGAAGAAAAAAAAACCCACTAAATTTGTTAGTCCAAATACAGAGTCATTATAATTTTGTGTTCATATAAGAAATAAACAATTCTGGAGATTTCAGACACAAGTCAATATCCCATTTTCCACATAGATCACAACATACAAGACAAGTATGATGAACTTCTATTAAGCAAGCTTATTTACACATTTAAAAAATAAAAGTGAACTGATTAATCTATATAACTCTCCTAAAAAACCCAAGATATTACAAGGTAATTATCACCATTAACAGTATATAATCGACTAGATGTCAGTGCTTCCTAGTTAAAATCTCCAAGATACTTTCTAGCTCAGAGAAGGAAAAATCACTTATAAATTGGTTCATTTATGTATAGAAGGGCATCCCCTCCCAAAGTTTTATCATGCTGTGTGCCAAAATCTTCAGCAAATAAGGTTGTTTCTATCTATTCTGATTGTTTCGCAGAACAGCAAAACAGTAAAAACTGCTTTTCAGAACCCTGTTTTAATAAACCAACAATCCCCTCTGACTCTTCCTTCTCCTCTAGGAAGCTCTTCACCACCAACCAAAATCACAAGGTGAATGGACTGTGAATGCAAATTAATGAATTGACCACATGAGTCCCAATCTACATTATCCAATTCTCTGTGTTGTTTCCATATTTTCACTTAAATGTATATCTTAAATATTCATGAGGGCAAGCTTTTCAAGGTATGAAAAAATGGATATTGCAAACAGAGGCATCCATCAGATGATTCAGATAAGCAATAGCAATGGGAGGCCACCAGGAGTAATAGGTGAACAATAAAACAAAAGTCTAAAGCAAACTAACTAGCCAACTACTCATTCCTAAAGAAATTTATGCAATAACATTAAAAAAAAAATTAAAATGGCTATTGTACCCAACGAGACATTTTATTCTAAAGACCCTTCAAGAACTTTACTACTGAATTTATGTTCAAGAGCTTACTGACTACAGTGACAGGCAGAAGCCTACATTCCTAAACCAGGGAACAAGAGTAGTACCAAATGGAAAACCAGAAATTTAAAGTGTTATATTTCAAATTTGTATGAGAGTATGACATTCTCTAAAGAACTTATCTACAACAGCTCCCTATCAAGTAGGTCTGTCTGTCTTTCAATCAGTCATTAGGACTAAGCTAGCATCAACAGCTGCGGTCTGTTCAGGACGAGTACATGAATTAAGTGTTTTCTGTAGTGGTATGAACTCTACTGATGTTAAATTACTAACACTGCAAATGCCATTAAAGGATGAAGACTGTATCAGCTAAAGCAAACAGCTTTCCAACTGCTCAAGAAACTCATGCTTTAACAATGTGAACAGGAATAGATTCATAGGCTGTAAGACTGAAGGCCCCTGTGATCATTTACTTTGAATGAAATGTGTTAATATTTGTTTTTAGCCGACATACTCACTGTAGTGTTTTGAACCTGAACAACAGGGAATGGCATGTTGGAAACTCGTACAAAACAGAAATAAATATGATTACCAAGAGGTAAAACATTAGCTAAACTATTTGGTTTGGCTAGCTATATCCTCCATTCGCTTACGCAGCATCTAAACTGATGAACAGGTATGAGTGGTGGCGTGTTCTACAGTTCTGTTCCCCAAAATGTCCAGACCAGATGACCTGTGACTCCCCTAGCCACAACTCCCTCCCTCCTCATGTTTCGAATTTTGCTGCCAGTAAAAGCAGGTTGTGGCAACAGCTCTCATTTTAACACGTACTCAACACATCTATTTAGAATACATTCTAGACCAGAATACTGAGAAGCATTCCCAGGTCCTCCAGTTTAGATCTACCCTTAATTCATGTTTTATTCTGTCTTCTTTTTTGCTCCTTTCTTGTCTTCCAAAATTTACCTTATATTGTTTACACCACAAGAAGAAAATTATATGCCTGCTGACAGCCAAATAAGCCTTACAATACATACATATTAATATGCAGTAAGACCATGAATCAATCCACCACGTGGCTGCAGGTAGTATCAAAAGTGGTTGTGAGTAACATCTGCCTGGGGCTGCACCTTGTTTTAGCAGTGACTTAAACTAGTATTAGTTACCAAAGCTTTACTAAGTGTTTTTAAAAGACCTCACTTCTGGCTTGACAGGAATAACTGTAGGAGCTTCAACAGTGTCCTGGTATTTGATAGCTGGTATTAAAAAAAGAAAAAGTATACAAAAATAAATAAAATAAAATTGCTGAGACACATATAGGCAACAAATGCATGAACTTTTAAGCATCTCTGAAATATATACCTTGAAAATACAAAGGCTGTTACAGCTGTAAATCAGTTCTCATCACCTATTTCTATCAATTAAACTACCAATCCATAGCTCAGAAAAGCATCAGAAATGCCTTTTAACAAATTTATGGCAGGTATTTATAACAGCAGAACTTGGCCACAATGTAAAGAATAGCCTTTTAGAGATCTTAACACTTAATATTACGAACATAGAATTTTAGCAACAGAGATGATGTCATCTGGGATGACTGGACAACAAACTAGGCACAGCTCTTGATTTATAACAGCAGCTTCAGTGAGTCTCCACCCTTGTTATAATTTGTTCCAAAACAATACTTTCAGATCCATTTATGATTCTCAGCCAGGATCATGCTCTATGAATTTACCAACATGGTGAAGGAAATTCAGGAGCATAAACCACAGCCACTATTTTTGATCTAAAAATATAAGTGTATGAGAATTATTAGGCATTGACCTAAGGAGGGGAAAAAAGGCAAGCAAATAATGTGATCAGTCTTCAAGAAGGCAATTGTGTGTGCTTCCAAATGTTTAATTCATTTTAACAATGAAGTCCGTCACCAGTAATGCTCGATATTTTGAAGTATTTTGTTCGGGTACTGTATAGACAATACTCTCATAGATCAGGTAGGTAATTATCAAACCATTTTTCTAGATGAGATAATTAAAACTGCAATTCTGAAATTATGTGCTCAGATCATACAGTAAATTGTTGGCAAGCCCAAGACTAGAACCTAGGACCTTCATACATACATAAAGGATACAAACATTTATCCGGAAAACATGAATAAGCAAATGTTAAAGCAAATTAGTTCTGAATTTATTCAAGTCTTGTCTTCAGAAATGGACTTACCCTGGTAAACAGTCTCCACACAGTGCATTGCTGGTGGCAGAACAGTTGGCCTTCTGAAATCGGTTAACTAATGCACAATCCAGACAAGGCTTGCACTTCTGAAAGCCCCAGTCTTCCTTGAATCTGTTTGGCCTGCATGTCATGCACTGTGCATCCTGCCCATATCCAAAGCCGCATTCCTGTAGGGATTAACAAGCAATAGCAAGCTATTCAGTCACTGAAAGCGTGAACAAGAAGAGAATGCTGGGATAAAATGAAGACCTAGTGCAATTATTACTGAGAGTAGGTCTTTCTAGAGACAAAAGCCATCCTTTCAGCAAGTTCAAATGTGTCTTCCACTGCTAATAATCTCCCTTACTTCTATAAGTAATACTTAGTCATCCACTTTATTCATGAAACCACTGTGTATTTCAATGATAAAGGGCTTCAAGGACTCCCACAGTTTCATTATTACTAGCTTATGGTAGAATTATTGAGCTGTCTGTTTTTTAATTAGGTCAGTCATGTGAAAGTGCAGAAACTGGGACAAGTGAAGTATAAAGGCACTTACTCAGTTACAAAAACAGCAAAGAAGCACTTTGATATTAAGGTTCATAGCTAAGGTGAACAAAGTTAATTGCCAAAGAGAGTGCACTGATCTTCAAAGGCTTAGAATTTCTGTTACCAAATAAAACAGAGCTGGTTAATGATCATCAGCCAGGCATGAAACGTTGCTTAGCCATTAAGAATTTCAGAAACTCAATCTGCTCCAGTTCTAACAGTTCTTAAACTGTTCGAAAAGTTTAATAGCGCTGCAGATCACAGGGAGTCACAACATTTTACTATACAAGAAATATCATTATGGTTGGTTATTTATCTCAAATTTAGCCATTTAAAGAAATTACTACCATTAATTTGAAAAATGACAGCTAATACAACTGATAGGCTGCAAAGAGAAACACTTCACCATCAACATGTAATAGTTGGGGGACTGAATTCTATGAACTGATTATCAAGAACTATTAACCTACTTCATTTTTATGTTGCTATTTCTTGAAGTTATCGAGTTACTAAGAGTTGCTATTCCCTTTTCTCATCTGAATATACTATTAAGTTTTTATAATACTTTGCAGTAAGATATGATGCATCAGTGACACACCTCAAACAGCAAGCCGAATACAACAAAATGCTGGAAAGGACTTATTGGGAAAGGCACAATGTGGGGACCTCCTTCTCCAGTATGTGGTCTCAGTGGAAGAACAGGGCATCTTCCCAGTGGGAAAACTGCAGGAAATCTTCAACTGTGGCAACTTAAGAAAAGGTTTCCACCAGTTTCCTCTACAACACACACATGTTCTATACATATAAATAACTTTTTCCAAAGTCATCCACCTAAGTAAATATGAAGTAAAAAGCTTTGACCCTTAGAAATGCACTCCGGATTCTCCAAGGTTTTGCACTGAGAAAGCTTCTATCGAACAAGGTCTGTGATGGAGTTCGTCAATACGTATTTCACTATATCTCTAATTTGTCATGATAAAGTTACAATAAACAACTTGAGATACATTTTACTGGACTTTCTACGAATTTTCAATTTTCTTTTATGTTAAGAATAATAATAAATAATAATAATTTTCTTTTATGTTAAGCTTATGGGTAAGAATCGGAGAGAGAGGCAACAAAGGGAACCTAGTGGTTGGTGTCTACTACAGGCCGCCAGATCAATAGGAGCTGATAGACGAAGCGTTCTTCCTCCAACTCCAGGAGGCTTTGCGCTCGCAGGCTCTCATCCTACTGGGGGACTTCAACCACCCCGACATCTGCTGGAAAAGCAACACGGCAAGCTGTAGGCAATCCAGCAGGTTCCTAGAATGCATTGAGGACAACTTCTTAAGCCAGGTAATAAGCACCCCTACCCGAGGTATTGCGATACTAGACCTGGTGGTCACCAGTGTGAGTGAGCTCGTTGGGGATGTCAAGATCGGAGGTAGCCTGGGCTGCAGTGACCACGCGCTGGTGGAACTAACGCTACTGAGGGAAATGGGAATAACAAAGAGCATAGTCAGGACCCTAAATTTTAGGAGGGCAAATTTCCAGCTCTTCAAGGAGATAGTCAGAAGGACTCCCTGGGAAACGGTCCTCAGGGACAGGGGAACAGAACAGAGCTGGCAGGTCTTTAAGGATGTATTCCAGAGAGCGCAAGAGCTCTCGATCCCCAAGTGTAAGAAGTCGGGCAGAGAAGGGAAGAGACCGGCATGGCTGAGGCAAGAGATGCTGGTCAAACTAAGGAAGAAGAGGGAACTGCACAGGCAGTGGAAGCAGGGACTGGCTTCCTGGGAAGAGTATAGGGAAGTTGCCCGGTTGTGTAGGGATGGGGTCAGAAGGCCAAGGCACAGCTGGAGCTGAACTTGGCAAGGGATGCAAAAAATAACAAGAAGGGCTTCTACAGGTATGGCAGCCGGAAAAAGATGGTCAGAGAAAGCGTACCCCCGCTCATGAGCAAGACCAGCAAACTGGTAACAGCAGATGAGGAGAAAGCTGAGGTACTCAACAACTTTTTTGCCTCTGTCTTCACTGGCAACCTCTCTCCTCACCCCTCCCGAGTCGATGGCTGGCATGAAGGAGATCAGGAGGGTAAAATCCCTCCAGCTGTAAGTGAAGACCAGGTTCGGGACCTCCTGAGGAACGTAAACGTACAGAAGTCCATGGGACCTGATGAGATGCATCCCAGAGTCCTGAGGGAACTGGCTGATGTAGTTGCCAAGCCACTCTCCACAATATTTGAAAAGTCATGGCAGTCAAGGGAAGTCCCCAGTGACTGGAAAAAGGGAAACATTGTGCCCCTTTTCAAAAAGGGTAGAAAGGAAGACCCTGGGAACTACCGACCTGTCAGCCTCACCTCTGTGCCTGGGAAGATCATGGAACAGATCCTCCTAGAAGATATGCTAAGGCAAGTGGAGGCCAGGGAGGTGATTCGAGACACCCAGCATGGCTTCACCAAGGGCAGGTCCTGCCTCACCAACCTAGTGGCTTTCTATGATGGTGTAACAACAAGGGTGGACAAGGGAAAACCAATGAACGTCATCTATCTGGATTTTTGTAAAGCCTTTGACACGGTCCCCCACAACATCCTTCTCTCCAAACTGGAGAGCCATGCATTTGATGGGTGGACCGTTCGGTGGATAAGGAATTGGTTGGATGGTCGCAGCCAAAGGGTAGTGGTCAACGGCTCAATGTCCAGATAGAGACCAGTGATGAGTGGAGTCCCTCAGGGGTCCGTACTGGGACTGGCTGTTCAATATATTTATCAATGACATGGACAGCGACATCGAGTGTACCCTCAGCAAGTTTGCAGATGACACCAAGCTGAGTGGTATGGTTCATACACCAGAAGGACGGGATGCCATCCAGAGGGACCTGGACAAGCTGGAGAGGTGGGCCTGTGTGAACCTCATGAGGTTCAACAAGGCCAAGTGCAAGGTCCTACACCTGGGTCGGGGTAATCCCCGCTATCAATACAGGCTGGGGGATGAAAGGATCGAGAGCAGCTCTGCTGAGAGGGACTTGGGGGTACTGATAGACAAAAGGCTGGACATGAGCCGGCAATGTGCACTGGCAGCCCAGAGGGCCAACCGTGTCCTGGGCTGCATCAAGAGAAGCGTGGCCAGCAGGTCGAGAGAGGTGATTCTGCCCCTCTACTCTGCTCTGGTGAGACCTCACCTGGAGTACTGCGTTCAGCTCTGGAGCCCTCAGCACAAGAAGGACATGGAACTGTTGGAGCGGGTCCAAAGGAGGGCTACAAAAATGATCCGAGGGCTGGAGCACCTCTCCTATGAGGACAGGCTGAGAGAGTTGGGCTTGTTCAGCCTGGAGAAGAGAAGGCTGCAGGGAGACCTGATTGCAGCCTTTCAGTCCTTAAAGGGAGCCTATAGGAAAGATGGGGACAATCTTTTTAGCAGAGACAACAGTGACAGGACGAGGGGTAATGGTTTTAAACTAAAACAGGGTAGGTTTAGGCTAGATATAAGGAAGAAATTCTTTACAATGAGGGTTGTGAAACACTGGAACGGGTTGCCCAGAGAGGTAGTGGAGGCCCCATCCGTGGAAACATTCAAGACCAGGTTGGACAGGGCTCTGAGCAATCTGATCTAGTTCGTGGTGTCCCTGCTCGCTGTAGGGGGGTTGGACTAGATGACCTCTAGGGGTCCCTTCCAACCCAAAACTTTCTATGTTTCTATGATTCTACATCTTTCCTGTCTTCTTCAGAAGGGCAAGCACTCAACTACACAGAAAATTAACAATTCTAAGAAAGCAACTACAAATGGGCACTAAAAATAGTCATCTTCTGTCTCCAGACCCAGGAATTTGAAAAATAAGTTTTATTTTTTGTTTTGTTGGTTGTTTTTTTTTAGCTGAAATTTAGTTTTTTACTATTGACTATTATTAAGATTAAGGAACAGACAGACCAATCATTGCGGATAGTAACAAAAAAAAGCATGTGTTCAGTTTTACACTCGATTTCATTTACGCAATGTAAGACTGTATACAAAGCTACAGGATTTGCCACCGGGGACTGGAACCAGACTAACCTCTGTTAGGAGATTTTGCTCTTCCTAAGTCTAAATACATCTTACCATTGAATCTCATTATTCCTTAACACAGTCTTTCTAAATACCAATTCTTTACTTCTTCTGTTTAGATCATCGAGATAGTCATGTTATAGGATACATTATATAGCTCAATCAAACCACATATATTCAGATCTCTTGGAATTTGTCCCTCCCAAGTCCTAGCAAACTTTCAAATATAAGGCTTGAATTAACTTAATTACAAGTTTTCCTTTCCAGACTACCTTTGAAGTTTCTGATTAAAAACAAGCAAACGCCAGGAAGTAAATTTAGAATTAAATGCCTTCAACTCACTGGCCCAAACCACCAAAGCTTGAGTAAATTGTTTCTAGCTCTGTCAGATCTGCTTTGCTGTAGTTGAATGTATGGACACATCTTAGTGGTCCTTAATGTGGAATGGTTTACTTTAAAGCTATAAAAATGGTGTATGTAATATGAAGAAATCTTCTGCCCAAGGAATTTACAGTCTCCAGTCTTTTCAAAGACGGCTTCTAAGTTCTTGCCAGGAATTCTGCAGATATAATCCATAACAACTACAACTTTATGTATGTGCTTTTTATGTTCATATAATATTTGAGGTAGTTTACTGCCTGGCAGGTGCAAATAAATATTTAAGCTTGTAAACCAGGCAGAACTTCAAACAGATCTGTACTCATAATTAACCACATTCCCAAAACTGAAGGATATGATTTAGATGATGGATTCAAACCCTTTCAAATCTTGGACTTTATAATTTAGCAGTCCAGCAAAGGTAAAAACAATCGACTGTTCTTCTTTTACCAGTACATGTGCAAAACTGATGCGCAACAGTTTTCTCCATGCTTTATTTACAAAGTTGTGAAGTTACATGGCTGATGAGATCTGAATAGTTCTCAACCCCTCTCAACCCTTCTATCCTCCCACTCACATTTTTAAAAGAGGGCTCATCTCCTGTGGCAGTTCACCTCAGGACTGCAGAAAAGAAATAAAACTTGTAACCTCAATTAGCTAGATTTAAAAAAAACAAAACAACAAAACTTTTTTTTGTGCCAGAAAAAAAAACACCAACACATTATATTTATTTCTCCTGTTGTGAAGCATACTGAAGAATGTTTAGCCCACTCTTCCCTTTCTGCTTCCGCTTCTCAATGTTATCATCAATGGTACCAGGTAACATCAACGAAAAATTTCTCTCTCAAATGATATACGGTACAAGCCACAAAAACCCAAACACTAATTTAGAAAAATGTATTCAAATTAATTTTTTAAAAACCCTCAAAATTCAAATGCACTTCTGTTTTCTGGATATTTACACAACTTTCACTATCACAGCATCGTGACATCTCATTACCTTTAACGTATGTATCCCCAGAACAACTTTGTTTAGAAGTGGGTTTCACTAAGGTATGAAGAGAGATGACTGGTCAAGGCCACCTAGGAATGTATAGCAAACTAGTTAACTCATAACTTGGTTTCAAGCTAAGACTATTAAAAGCATACACTAATAGAGACCCCTCTTAAAGCAGCAGCTTGGCAGTGTTAACATTTTCTTGGAGTATATACTACCCAAACACTGAGTCAGACAGAACGACCAGAACTACAGCAGACTATAAAGGGTAATGATGTTAACTGGTATGTTTTTTTCCCCTAAAAGTTGAATGCAATGCAAAAAGTAAATGAACAGTAAATTAGATTTTAAACATTTTTTCAATTAAAATAACATCAAATTTAATTTTTTAAAAATGCTTTCAGGCATTACTGAGATTGCAATCTGCAAGTACACTTCAGAATTTGTTTCCAGTTCCATTGATTATCCACAACCTACGTAAGTCCTTAGACAGTGCAACACAGACAAGTTCCACTTAGGCCATGATGATTACAAGAATATTTGGGTATTCTCAAGAAAAAGCCTTCTAGTCATTAAGATACTTTGAATTGATGTCAGGTCATATAACATGTTGCAGCACTATGTTGGTGCTAGGGAATGAAATTTTTAATGATACCTTTGAGTATATGGCCTTGTTAAATAGCACACAGTTTCAGCTTCCAAAACTACCTTAGGCTGTGGATCAGCCTCATCCAGAATCCAACAATCAGCCGTATCTATCAACAAAAGTCTCTGAGCAGGACAGGCTGCAACAGTGTGCTGCAAACACCTCAGATTTAGCTGCTTTGGCAAAGTTAGTGTCAGAAGTTTCCTGCTCATGGAGTAAGATTTGACATGCTCACAGGCAGCTGCTCCAGCTGCCAGGAGACCGACCCAGAAACACGTTAGCCTCTCCTGAGCTAAGATATGGCAGGCTTCTTCACAAGCAGCTCTCTTGCTTTGAGAGGCGACATAGTGACTGCTAAACATGGTAGCAGCTGCTCTCAGTAACTTCACTGGGACAACATGTCAGACATAGCACATCACCTTTCATGTTCTGCATGAGGACTGTTACATTCAGGAGTAGCTTCAAACAGTACCTTCCTGTTTAACTCACAATTCCTTTTCTGAGTCAAGACGCAGGTCTCCTTTTCCTTCATCATATACCTGGTGCAAGGAAGCAACCTGTGATAACATGGCCCTGCCTTAGCAGCTGTCAAGCTGCCTCTGTCGCACAGGCTCTCTGTACCACAGCAGTCTCTTGGTGCCAGCATTTATCATCATGTATTTGGTGGCAATGCTAGCTTAAGGAACTCTCTCCCTTTCATCTCTGTTTTTTCTTCCTTGTCATACACTGTCCTCAATTGTACTGATACAACTGATTATGAGGCTGAGCTGTAAATCTAACCACAGGACTGATCCAGGTTAAAAGTGATCGGTTCAGTGATCTGTTCTATAGTACACCCTAAAAATCTGTGTCAGCTTAACTGCAAAAGTAGGGCACTATGGAAAGAACTTGCTGTTGCCAAAACTGTCATTTCAATGTTTCTGAACTACAACCTCAGATGTAATCTGTTGACAAAACAATCTAGATTTGCACTTAAAGTTCTGAGTTGCAATGTAAGCTTGATGAGGCTGAGATGCGGCTTGCTTTTTCATCTTTAAATAAAAAAAGCAAACTATAGAGAATTAAAAAAAACCAAAACAAATTACATTGAAAGGACTTGAAGAACTCTCATTTCTGTACTGGAAAATTTTCAGGAAAAGGCTGAAGCCCAAACTATCCCAGTTTATTTCTTCCGCATTAATTGTGACATATAAATTTGACTCATATACAAGGTCTGTTCTATACAGATCCACATTACTGTTAACGTAGGACAAAAAAGGCTCTTACAATCAAGCCACACTATTCAGGCACTGGCAACTTGAAGCTACTTAAAGAAAGATAGATATTAAACCACTTGCTTAGCTACATGATGCTTTGTTTCCTACTAAATGAAAGAGATGCGAAATAATGCTGAGCCACATGAAACGAACACTTCCTTCTGAATGGGTACAATCATTTTAGCCTCCCACCCTAGAAGAACACACTGCTTAAAAAAAAAAAAAAGAAAAAACAAACCCCAAACAAAAAACAACCCCAAACAAAACCCCCGCACACTCAAAAGCAAACTATTTCAGTGGTTCAAAGGCTTCACAAACATTACCAAGAACACATGTGTATGAGAAGAAAAGGCTATATAGATTTTTTTTTAAAATTAACAAATAGAAGCAAACAAACAGGAGAAGAAGCTTTAGCTTTCACTCCCTTCCCCATCAATGCTAAAATGTTGACACAGTAACAAAGCTGGCTTTCTTATGATGGCAATATGTCAAAAGTACTTTATAAAAAATACAATCAACATAAATGATCAATGGATTTTAGTTCTAAGATAATGCAACATCTGCAGCGCTGCTGTTAGAACAGTTGATGGGGAATCAGAAAGGAAAAGCTGAGGTTGTACTATTTTTTCTTCATTTAAGGAAGAAAGAACTACTTTAAAAACATTCTTGAAAAAGAGAGCCCCATAAAACCGTGACAACAAAAGCTGAAAAGAATAGTCTAGATTCAGAAATAGTTGCATGAAATGACCAACAAAAACCCCAGCCTTCTTTTGTTTCATGCTACAGAGGGTGTCCGAAGTTGCTTATCTATACAGCCAGGAAGGTCAATCCAATAGAAGGAGCACTAGGTTTGCAACTAAAATTAAACACTCATCACAGAATCACAGAACAGCCACGTTGGAAGGAAACTTCAACGAACATCTGATCCAGCCTTTCATGGGACAGGAAGCTGAGATGATCTAGCATCCTGCCCAACCGCATCCTAAAAAAGTCCAGTGATGCGGACTCTATCACGCTCCTGGGGAAGTTGTTCCAGTGAATGATTGCTCCCACTGTAAAAAAAAAAAAATTCTTTCTTGTACAGAGGTAAAAACATCTTTACTGGTACAGCTTGTAGCCATTGCTCCTTGTTTGTCCACATGGCTCCTTATGAAGAGAGAGCCTCCGTCTCCTTGTTCCACTCTGTGGCACCAAAAGCTTCCTGCATTACCACGGGCCAGCTGATTTCTGTGCTAGTGTCTCATGTATAAATTAAGAAAAGGCAACAGGATTTCCCTAACTTAGAAAGGTATTACGAAACGGTTACGTAGTATAGCAACAAAGGTCATATAAATAACTCAAGTGAATCGTTGTAAAAATAAGTATATATATACACACACTTATATACACACACCCACTTTGTACAGGTGGTATTTTGCCCTGCACATTTATCCATACTGTTGATGCAAGTCTGTGGTATACCTGAGTGTATCTGGCAACATAGGAACAGACTGGACTATCACGCAGGACCAGATTTCATTAGGTTTTAACCCTACCTTAAGTCACGTGTGCAGCCCATGTTAAGATTCCTAAGCCTGATCTTCAGATGTCACTGTGTCTTCCCAAAAGTGCAGGAACAACTAATGACTGTTGACTTAATTGGGTTTTATTCAAAATAAAATTCACAATAAAAACCCCATTGAAGTTAAAAAAAAACCCCAGGTATCGCAATTAGGTAACAACGTATTAGTTTTGATTTCCATAACTTCATGTACTCAGTTTAACAAAGGTAAAAGGAAGAAAGTATGTGCCCAAGTGTACTTCTGCTCTAAACTGGTTGCTGACCAATTCAGTGGCAATGTATTTAAGTCATAGTACCCATCTGCAACACAGTATTTATCTTAATTTTTATCTTGAAAACTCCAGTTTTCATTCCATAGTGTCTAGCCTACTAACTCTACTTGGCTTTTGAAAAGAACACAGTTCCTATTTTTGTCTAGCCAGTAATAATAAGAAAGAAATCTACAGATTTAGATTGCAACTAAGATGAAGTAATTTCTCATAAATAAGAGTGAAGCAAGGGCTCTACAGTCCTTGACATTGGACCTGCTTCAGTAGTACTCAGCAGTAAAAGTTCTACCTGAACTGAGTTTTGTGGGAAGGAAATAGGGACATACATTTACATCAACTGTTCACACAGTCCACTGATGCATGTAGCTGGCCTTTTGTATTCAACAATATAGGCTGAGGTTTTTTGTTACCAACATAAGAAAGAAACCTGTCAGTCAATTGCTTAAAACACTTCGGGGAGGGAACCGAATTAAAAAAAAACACTGCTAACATTGTATTTTACTATATACGTAGACATAGAGCCATGCTCACACATCCAGCAGTATATCTAGCTTTATCCATGAGCATTAAATATTTGCTAGGAACACAGACATTTCTCTTGTTATTAAGAAACTGTTAATAAACTACAGCATAATCACATTATTACTTTCTCACATGTAAAAAAAACAAAGCAAACAAAACTCTCCCTGCGCTGCAAAGTACTTCAAGTATATCATTAAATCCCTTTTTCCTTTGCATTCTCACCTTCGACTTAACATACTTTGTTGCTTCAAGCTGTAGTTCAGCAAGTCTACTCTCAACTGCATTTCAGTAACAGCCACAGTATCACATCCTTCGCTATGATTCACAGAAAATTGTACCTCTATTTATAAAGGAAATTATGCTTCCACTCACATTTAGGTTTGAGCAAAACCTGTTTTGTTATTTCAGTTCTAGTGCAGTAGGAAAAAATGGTATTTGAAAGCCTATTCATGTCTGGGAGAAGTAATTGCTTACACATTGAAATTAATTAAGCATTCATATTTTCAGAAAAACTACTCCTAGGAATAAGGACTATCAGATTGTAAACAAAAATAGTTAAAGTAAAAACATAACTTGTAAGAACAGTGTAAGTACTGAGGGCATTAGTTTTTATGCTTTTATTTTTTATTTGCCAACTAGGTAAGTATGCTACATCAATGCATATAATAACTGCTTTAGTAGGACCATTGTTATAATGTGCCTTTATAAATTAAAACACCTCTCAGTCCTCAAATTTAAGGCCAATCTGAAGAAAACAAAAATCCAAACAAAACCACACCCATACCATTAGTCATCTTCAAATCTCTACTTCAACAGCATTGTTTGTATGACTAAACCTTAACTAATACTGCCTAACAGAGAAAGAAATCTTCACTAAAGTGTGAAACTTTGCATTTCTGTTAATGCACTGAACACTAGCTACAGGGGGTGGAATGACAGGGAAAATGTGTCACTCAGTTTCAGTAAATCTCTTCAAGCTACCCACAAACCACATTACTTAACTTATGCTTTTTTTTCAGAGCTGAATATAGTCAGAAATACAAAGCCACAAACTGAAAGCTTCTTTTTCACTGTTTTTTAAACACACAAACACACCAGACTTAGTAGTGTTTCACGTTAAAAAAATTTCAGAAAGAACATTTCAAATTCCCCCTTGGATCCACATAACATAGTTGCCAACAAAAGCAACCCTGAAAATTAAATTTCACTCCTCCTACTTAATACCCTAAATTCTACCTTTATCATCCTTTTTACACTGTCAGTAAGAGCACAAAACGGAGTTTGCCCTTCTATGTGCAAAGGCGCTGAGCAGGGTAGCTACTTCTCTCTTGCTTATGGCCCCACCTATCAGGTATCGATTAGTCTGCACAGTTATGTCTGCGCCACAGTTTTGCACCGTAATAACAGGAAATATGTAGGTATAGTAGCTGGACACTGAAGAAAGGGTCTTATGCTTACGCATGAGACTTGACAAGCCTGCTCACCCTTCATGATACCAGCTTGTACCCCCTCTTTTGTGCCTGACCATCTTCACACCTCTAGCGTGACACACCTGCTCCCCCAAAACATCCAGTCTCCCCATGACTCCTAATTCATTCTGTTAACTCTCACACCTCCAGTGATTGAGTTAGCGAATCCCACCATACCCGATCCTCCCTCTCATTTCAGCTGTATCTTCCTTTATTGATCTCTCTGTCCTCGCTCATCCACAGCATCTACTTTCTCTGTGCTAAAAAGCAACTAAGAGCCTCCTCATGATTTGCATTGACTTGGAATTTTGCTGGAAATATTGCCAAGTTAACTTTCTAGTCCTACCAAATCCCAGTCCATAACCTCAGTCAACATTCATCTCTGTTGATTCATTTCTGCACTCCTAAAAAACCTGCTAATTCTACAATTTTTATGGGGATTTTATTCTGGAAGAGATGCAGTTGTTCTAAAAGAAAAAACATTTACTGAAGACTCACAATAACAATGTTTCCTTCTCCATGACATTAACAAGGACTTCTTAGGTGTTTTCTACATAATACCATGTATTTTTCTGGCCTCAAACCTCTCAATTACTTAACATGGCATAAAAATATCGATTAGGTTTATAGCATTTCAGTAAGTTGTAAAATAAAGAAATTGAGCCTCACTTGAATCTAGCTTCCCAAAGTGCTCCAACCATTGAGCTAGTGAAAACAAAACCATCACCTATCTCCCAGCTGTTCCAAGGAAACATGTCAGTTCTCATTTGAATCCTATTCTGTATTTATATAATTATGCCCTTATTTTTATCATAAACCATTCTGCTAAGACAGGCTGCTACACAGAAAATATTTAAACATCATCTATACTGGCAATTTCACCTAAAATCCAAAACTGCTTCTGAAAAGGCCACAAAAATGATCAGAGGGATGGAACACCTCCCCTTTGAGGAAAGGCTGAAGAGTTGGGGTTGTTCAGCCTGGAGAAGAGAAGGCTCTGGGGAGACCTTATTGCAGCCTTCCAGTACCTGAAGGGGCCTACAAGAAAGCTGGAGAGAGACTTTCTACAAGGGCATGTACTGACAGGACAAGTGGTAATGGCTTCAAGCTGAAAGAGGGCAGATTTAGATCAGACATAAGAAAGAAATTCTTTACTCTGAGGGTGGCGAGGCACTGGCACAGGTTGCCTAGAGAAGCTGTGGATGCCCTCATCCCTGGAAGTGTTCAAGGACAGGCTGGATGGGGCTTTGAGCAACCTAGTCTGGTGGAAGGTGTCCTTGTCGATGGCAGGTGGGTGGGAACTAGATGATCTTTCAGGTCCCTTCCAATCCAAACCATTCCATGATTCTATGAAAGTCAGCATTGTAAAAATCAAGCCACCCCTGCCCAGCCCTTCAGGGGTGGCTTGATTTTTACAATACACCAACACAAAATTCATTTTTCATACTCTACACAGTGAGACTATCCAGTCTTAATTCCCTGTAGTTTCACCCCCCCTTTGTAGCACTAACTCACCTTTAAAAAAAATTATTTTAACTTGATATCCCACACCCAGACCCTCTAATGGTACTGCCTATTTTATTCATAGCATCATCATTTTCTGAACTGAGCATTTTATATAAAGAGAACCAGAAAACATAGTACTTGAAAAACTGTTACAGGTTTAAAATGACAAAATCATAAAAAAATATAATAGACATCTGTGTTTATGTGGAAATTTTAACCACATACATAAAAGCACTTATTTGAAACAAAGTAAATTCAAGAAAGTATGTTTTGCTTACCTTTGAGAGTTCCATTCCAGGTCCACACTGTTTGCAGAGGACACAGTTTCCAGTGTGGTCCCGAAATTCTTGCTCTCTGCAATCCCCAGTCTCACAAATTACCCTGCTTAGCTAAAAAAAAAAAAAAAGTAAATGCACTAAAATGTAATTAAACTGTGATTAACATATAATTTATATAAATTCTAAATCTGAGAAATAAATTCATGTTTCTACCTTAAAAATAACTTTCTGCATTATCAAAAATTGCAAATATAGCAATGAAAATTAATCATCTAACTCCAAAGATGGATAGTTGCCCTGAATTTTAAAGGCTTTCAGTACTTAGTGACTTGCAATAATTTTACAATTTTTAGAAAACCTGCTTGATATTTGGCGCTTGGGGAATGTCAAAACACTTAATTGTTTGAATGTGAGTTTAAGTTCCTCACCTTACTCAAGATTATGAGAAATGCACATGGCCATTTACTAAAGCTACAATTTTCATAAGACTAAGCCACGTCACATTACATTATATTGTCATGTTTCATTTATTTGTGATTTTTTTAAATGATGCTATTACAATTGAATAAATGAACTAAAATGTATTCTTTTAAACATAAGTATTTAGAAATTTTAAAAGGTCACTCAAACCTTTTGGAAACTTAAAAACCACCCCAAATCTGTATGAATACTACTTATTCCAGATTTCACTATCACTTCATATTTAATGGGTCCAATGAAAGAGAATCCAATTTCTGGCTTCAAAGGCATTTAAGTACATTATCTGACCAAACCAGAAACTAAGGTTATGAGAAATACTGTAAGCAGTAATATCTGCCATGCAAAGTCTCAGTATAATCACTCGAATCTTACCCAGGAACATTAGCAAACCCTGCGAGCTCCCTCAATAGAATTTTAAATAAAATGCCTGCATACAGGCTTCCACCGCAGAAAGCGCTTGCCACAACTGCTACTGAATTCCCAGTTCGTCTATTAGTCTCTCCAGCAAGAACAAAGCCTTTCTGATAGCTATGAAGCATTAATTACCCTTAGTTCTAGAGCTTGTCTGTGCAAGCCAGAGTTGAAGTACACTTAGTAGGCAATGTAATTGCATGCTATGCTATGTTCTGTGGATAAACTGAATACTCCAAACTGCTAAACTATATATATTAGCATACTGTACTAAGAGATGGCCGCTGCAAATCGCCTAGAATTCCTGCCATCTCTGTGAAGCAGTATCACCTTCACAGCACTATATTCTCCTAATATTTTCTGTCCTAGTCCAGTCCTTCTTCCACGAAGAGGCTCACAACATACATTTTTTTAACCATACATGAGGAATAGCAAGAAATTATA
This sequence comes from Opisthocomus hoazin, assembly GCF_030867145.1. Lineage (NCBI taxonomy): Eukaryota > Metazoa > Chordata > Aves > Opisthocomiformes > Opisthocomidae > Opisthocomus > Opisthocomus hoazin. The sequence continues at coordinate 24,855,827 of NC_134414.1, read as the reverse complement.
CAGATTAGTTGATCAAGCTCACTTTTAAATTGATAATTTGCATACTGATAAATTGCTAAATTTATAATTTTGATAAATTGATAAATTTGATCATTGATTATAATTTTATCAAAATTGATTATCAATTGATAATTGATAAAATGCATATTTAATTTTCTGCATATATGTATTTAAGACTTTTAGTGTTAGCAGTAATGTGTAAAACAAAAGACACCATTTCTGTGTCCGACATAATTATTTCAACATTCATCCTAGGGGGGGGAAAAAAAAAAATTAACTTACCAAATATGCTAGTAAAATTATGAACATCTTCAGTTTATCTTCTCCTTGTCCTTTAGCATCCATTTCTTACAATGAAACCTTTCTCCCGGGGGGGGGAGGGGGGGGGGAAGGAAAAAAGACAAAAATTATTAGATTTCACAATATTGTTTAAATTGCAAAAGTCATATGGCCATAGCACTTCATGTCATTCAGCATGTCAAAATATGTATCTGTTAATGCCATTAGCCATTAAAACATTTCAGAAGGATTCCTGGAAGCTAAATAACAAAACATATGCTTTAAAAAATCATGTTCTTTTTTAAGACGACAAGGCAATATATACAAAGTTTCCATAACCTTAATTCTCAAAAGAGACTGCTATCAGTCTAGATTAGAGAACGTCAACATCTGTAAATCTAACATCTTCTAACACCCCTAACATATCTTGCTTGCTTGCTTGCTTGCTTGCCAAACTATGTACATGATCAACAGACAAAAATCAACTTCTTCAAATATGGCACATATCAGCCAAGACATGGCTGATCATGAGAATGTTCCTTTTGTTTTGCAACGTGAAGCAAAATGGGTTGGCCTAGTAGGTAAGAGAACCTCTTCTACCTCATTCTGCAATGAACTGGAGGCATACACAGGATCTGTTTCTGTCATTTACCTAAGGAATATTAACTTTTTCAGAAATGTTAACATGATCCTTTATGATCTGGTAGGCAAAGAGTATTATAGAAGACATTTCAAACCACATAACCAAATCACATCCTACCTCAGACAATTCTTATCATAATCTCAGAAAAAAAGGAAAGAACAGTCATAAGGCTTGCTTAATTATTTTTTAAGTGGTAGCAAACAAATGATAAAAAAAAATAACGAAGGGGAACTATCTGAAACAGTCACGGAAAGGAAGTTCTAACTTGGGATTAGTTTTTTTGGATTATTAAATTAACAAACTGCACCCCCACAATCATTAGGAATATTGCGCTTGGCCAACAGAACATTTTTTCTCTTTCCTTTTGTTTATTTGAGTCTTTGTGGTAGTTTCCGGTTTCTTACTTTTTGTTTTTGTCAGTTACCTGGAAATGCAAGTGTAGCTTTTAGTTCAGAAATTCAAACTATATAGCAAAAATAACAAGAAAAGAATAAATAAATCCAGCCTACATAACATGCCATTTGAATTTTATCCTAATTAGCATACCTTATGTGACCGTAATATAGCATCATTGCTTTCAGCTAGATGTGAAAAATAATGTTTAAAACATTTTTGGCCTACTTCAGAGCTTAAGGACTGATGCTTAATTACGCTGTTTTAAAAGACAAGTAATTTTATCATTTAATAGGAGGAGATGTTGACAAATGACAGGATGGAACCCAAAACATCAAGGAAAGTAGTATAGAAAAAAATTAAGAACAGTTGCAAAATTCTTTACAATATGTAATTATAACATGCATAATACACTTCAAAAATACACAACCAGAATGAGCATAAACTATAATTAACACACAATTTCACATCTTACTGCATGAATACCCTAATTAACAAATTCTAATCAATAAGAAAAAAGTATACTTCAGGCACTATTGATAGCTTTTAAGATAAACTGTATCTTGAAGTGTAAAAAGAGCTAAAATCTGCTAAGGAGAACAGAACAGGCAAAGATGTGTCAGGCAGCACTCTACAAGAAAGCCAAGATTACATTTTTATGGTTATTTCTCACTTCATGATGGTAATGGTCTATAGGTCAATGACAATTATCAGATTATATGCATGTCAACATGGGTAAAAAAAAAAGACATACCATCAAGCAACACAAATACACACAGATATAGTATTTGACAGAGGTTGCTCTTTTCAATCTGAGAAAAAAAAAGCAAGCTGATAAACATGAAATGGGAAATCTCAAAGAATTCTGGATGACCCAAATACAACACTTTGATATAGAAAGTACTGTAGAACAAATGGAAAAATAGAAAAGGAGAGTCAACAAGCTTTAAAAGTTATTAAGGGCACAAAGCTGGCATGAGAAGCTAACAGTGTTAATGCTGCAAAGAAAATTAGGTGTATAAGAACAAAAGTATATGGGAACAAAACAATTTCTAGTAGTAGCAAAGACAAAACAGGACAGAGATGTAAAAATACTGTTAAGGGAAACAGAATTTTCAAAAAATGTTTCTCATCTACGTTTGAAAAGAAACATGATGGATAAACCACACACATCAGATAACAAATATATCTTCTGGCTGATTAGCAATCTGCTAAGTAAAACCATATGGGGCAGAAGACAAACTGTGAGCCTTTGCACCTCAGTAACCTTGAAAACAAAGTATCAGAAAGACTTAAGCTTGCTGCTGTTCAATTTTTATACATTTTGGAATGCTACAGAAATTCAAAGGTGGTAATGTTATGAAAAGATTAAAAAAGTACAAAGAATCGTAATACAATAAACTCTCTATAAAATACTACAGAAAAGCAGTTCAGCAAAACAAACTTGACTTCATTTGATTCAGAGAAGACAAGACAATAAAGCTAAAAGTCTAAAAGCTAAATGATACAAACTCACTAAATATTAATCCAAAGACTCATGCTGAAACAAAAGGGATTTGGGAGAAAAATCCCCATTGACTTCTTAATTTCATATAATGGTAGTCAGTGGAAAAAATCAAACACTTGTTATGCTTAATAAATCGCTATAGGAGGCAAAACTTTACAGAAGCCTGCAAATGAAATAAAGCCATAAATGTAACCGAGTTACTTAGAACTCGATGTCAAGTGATTATTCTAAGTCATATCAATTTATAGTAATTATATTCCTTAATAATATGATTGTTAAATATTACATAGCACAGTTCTAATGTAACTATGACCATCTATATAATACTACCAAAATTTTGAAAACAGGATTCTTTATAAGGTTAAAACTATATTTAATTTTAAGATTTACTTGTGAAACTAGATGAGTGACATATCAAAAGAGAAACTGAATATCAGAACAATTGTATATTTTTATGTCAAGTTTCACATAGAATTACCAATGCAAACATATTGGCGAGCTGTACTAGGGTTAATGATCCAAAGTATGGGGCTGTGGCATAATCTGAACAGTCTGTATTTTTCTGAGCACGTCAGCTGAAGCATGGAAAAATAAAGAAAATTAAGAACAGCCTGATTAACTGGCCAGCAGATTCAGTACTTGCCACATTGTTCCAATAAAATTATATTAGCTTTATGTAATGAAGCCACATTCATCCTATACATTTTTCCAATATGTAATAACCTGAAGATTTAATATGGTGAAGAAGTTGGTTAGCATATAAACAATTTATTAAAATAAATACTGAAACAAAGCTAATGACGTATTTTTATGTTTGTAATATTCTAGAGTTACAACTGGATTATAAAACAAATGCCAGTTCTTAACAGAAGGTTGTACAGATTAACAAGCAGCACTAAAAATGTCGCTGGTCATGCTGACAGCTTGTATCACACCTTTTGGAGTTGCTGTATCTGTTACACAATGATCTTACAGCATGTACCTCAAAGATTTTTAGAGCATAAAAAGCACATGGAGAAGCAGGCTGTACTAAAACACATTTCGTTGACTTAGGTGTGGAAATTTTATTGCACCTGTGAAATAATTTCTATCTGAAAGAAAATCTACTGCCTTTATAACACTCTTGCCAAATCCAACACCTTCAAACATCAAGAGTTCCAAAACCCAGAGTAAATTTCCAAAATCAGGTATTTTAGAACTGGCATCAAACTGTAGTGGACTTCTCCAACTCATCTACACATTTCTCCAGGCTTCAAATCTGCTGACTGATCATTGTGTGTACAGTGCAATCTCATAGCTTTAGGTCTATGATGTCATACAATATATCTTCTAGATAATTTGTCTTTTATAATCATCAGATCTTCCAAAATAAGCCTGCAGGTCTATGGGCCTTAAACTTCAGTGCACTTCAGTAGACTTAGTAGCACCAAAACACGTTCAAATCATTTCAGTAGACATGTATGAAGGCCTGTGGTATTGTATCATGCAATCATTGTGCTCATTGTCCCAGTTTCTACTAAAACACCCCCGAAGACTATACACTGGCTATAACACATGAGAAAGAAGTTAACTGGCGTACAATAAAAAACCTCTGTTAAGAGTACAAAAAAAATAAAAGGCTTGTTTTCATGGCAATATTTGGATAAAAATAATGCAAATGGTTAAGACACATTCATAAGTCATTGTACTGAAAGCAAGTCCCAAAGGAGACATAACTGTGCCAGCTTCTTGTCTCCTGTTTCTGTCTCCAGTTTGGTTAAAAGCCCTGCTTAAAAAGCAGATGCTGCAGCACTTAACAGGTTGTCAGTGGGCAAATTTGTTCTCTTTTGATATGAAGTGGCATTACACTGATGTCTGTTGGACACAAGTCATTCACCTCATACGCATTCAAGTTAGAAGTAACTACAAAGACTTTTCACCTATAAAATATGCACAACCAAACAGAAGTTCAATACATTGAAAGATTATTTGTTCTTGTTTGGATACTGATACCTACAATGCCGAATTCAGTTATCCTCATCTTTAGTAAATGAAAGAAAATTGCACACTTATTTTTGAGGTCAGTAAATCATTCCAAAGGCATCTTTTTAGGTTAAGAGTAACACGCTTGCCCAAAATACTCAGGGGAAAGCAATTACCATTAGTAATGTAACGAACTCAAGATACAGAACTTACATTAAGAAAGGCAGTTTCATAGTTTTAAGGTTGTGCGGGGCCTACTACGCATATGTATGAAGAGGGTCATATCAGACAATGAATTGGGAAATGTTCTAAGTGTGTTGTGGAAACAGCAACTTCCAGTGTTCCAGGGTCCTAGAATACACTGTCCCCTAGAATTTACTCCTACATTTACTTGCTCGCCCGAGCAGTAGCCATCATTCTATCTCAGAATCAATCTGTCAGAAAAATACTTCTTCCTTCTCCGCACAAAAAACAAGTTTCACCATGAAAGACACATCACCTCAAGACTTGAGGCAGTATGACTGAGTTATGGCCTACTAGCAGGTTTCTCATATATATAAGGATCGAAATTTTGAGGTCAACATCATCCACCTTCTAAGGGAAATTTCAGAAGGGGTGAAGGGTCCCAACTTTGAATTCACTTAACTTTCCTAGATCTTGTAAGTTTCCCATAATTAATTTGACTTTCAGACTTGACAACCACTTTCCATGGTCTCTGTAACATTAGCAAAGAGTACTCTGAGAAGTTCTGGATAAGGAAGAAGGAAAATAGAATCATCTTATCTTGCAACAGAGGTCTCTGGTATCCCACAAATAGGATCTCAGCTCCCTTCTAACCACCCTGTTTCCCACCTGCAGCTGTCAACTGCATGCAATAAAATGACAAGGAGTGGCAGATGGCTTTAGCAGAGTCAGTGCCCCAGGGGCAAGAAACAAGAGAAGGGAAAGTACTTATGCTGCTGCAATGATAAAGACAAAGAGAACGAGTTAGGGACCGGAACTTCCGCTACAGAGCTACACATTGTTGTTCTGTCTCCTACTTCTAGAACACCTTCCCTTTACACCCGGCCCACAACCCTTGTACTCTTCCCCTTTGTGAAGTAAAGGAGGTCTTGTCCGACCACATTTGCTCCAAATCCTCTGAGAAGGACCACATGCTGGCGGGGGGGGGGGGGTGGGGGGGATACTGTCAGCTAGGTAGCACTGATCACATTATTGTGTTGAATAAATCTCTAAGCTGCCATACATGAAATTGTACAAAATTAGGCAGCTATAAGTTCAGTTCTAGTTTTGTAGACAGAGAGAGATAGCAGATTAAAGTTGGAACATGGTTGGTGACAGAAAACACATATCTATTTTAGGGGCTCAGGGAGGAGAGAAAGGAGGTTTACACATAGCCGGGAAGTATTTGTGCTTCTCCTGAGTACCATCTGCTTTGAGTTACAACAGCTGAAGTACCAGACTTTACAGGAATAACGGTGATAATAATTTAACACCTGAAAGAAGTGAAGACACTGTAGAGATGCTGTAATATACAGCATTTACAGAACTCATTATATCCCAGTGTCTCAGAAAGGGTATCATCAGCACAACTTAAAAATGAACTACATCATTAATCTCTGATTTTGCTACTTACAAACAATGTTCCAGATCCATGCTAGTAAAATTATGTAAAATAGTTTATCATCCATATTCTTCAACATATCCAGACTATCATTAATTAAAAATTCTAGTAAAATACCATGACAAAGGTGCAAAGTGGTGGCATCTTCCCTACACTTAAACAAAGCTCTTTAGAGAATCAGAACCCATGATTCACATAAGAACTCCTAATCCCATTAAAGTTGACAAGACTACTCATAGCGATACTGAACAATTCTGTGCTTCAGCATTAAAACTGTGGTCAAAAACATTGCTCCTTCTGTTTTAACGCATCTCACTTCTCAACTTCTAGGAGACACTAGTTTGCTAGATGAAACCTCAGCGTAGAGCTGCATTTGTACATATTTGTACTCAGATATGTGAACAAGTAATACAATGAAATGAGAATGTCAATATTATATTCATATTTCATCTACACCAAAGTATACTAATAGTTATTTGTCAATGTGATTTTTAAAAATCATAAATTATATAGCACTGGGCTGGTTAATACATTAATTATTGCAATGGTGCAATGTCAGTGTGTTACATTGATCCAGCTACCCTTCAGCAGTTTTGGATAGCATGCAACATCCTAAAAGCACAGAGATGAGTTACTTTCATTCTCAGCCTTCTCTTTCATTAGGATTGCAACTGCAAGTTGTGGAAACTGAGAAAAAGTAATTTATTGCCTCCTTAACTGACAACTTAAACATCTTATTACTGAACTAATAAAGAAGTTTACTTCTATTTCTAAAAAAACCCCCCTTTGCTTACGTGGTAAAAAGCTCCCAGTTACTATACCTAACTTGTTTTACACACGATGATGAAGGTGTGCTTGAAAGAGATCATACAGCAGTTAACAAACCTACCTACCGGTTGAATCCTTTTGCCACTTTTGCTCTTATGAAATGCTACTGGACCCCTTTCTTAACTTGACAAAAGCATTTAAATTCAAGTGGCTGTAAAGATAAAGGCGGTAAATACATATTAAGTCTCAAGATTTCTCACGAATATCAGGTAAAGCTTTCAGTCCAAGACCAGATTAATGGAGACAGACGTCAGGAAAGGAAGCCAAACAATCAAAGGCTTTTCAACAGAATCATCACTGTGGCTTTTCGATCTCTTACCAGCCAAGACAAAAAGCGACTGGCTCCTCTCCCTTCAACTCCAGCTCCAAACTCGTCTGAGGCAAACAGCAACCCACTCACGCAGCAGACGCGACAAGAGGCTGCGAGGAGGCAAGCCCGGCTCTCCCGGGCTTTTTGTTCCCCACACTCCGGAGCGTGGCGGAGTCACTCTCGGGCTGCCGAGATCCGCAAAACCCGGCGACATCCGCGGCGGCTCCCTTTGGCGGCGCGGTGCCCCTCACGCCCACCGCGGGACGCCTCGGGGCAGAGGGGCCGGCTAGCGAGCGGCAGAGCCGGAGCCATCTCGGGGAGGAAGGGATCCAGCCGAGCCCTCCCCTCCTCGCCTCAGAGCCTCCCTCCCTCCCGCGGCAGGGGGCGAGCGGCCGCCCCTCGGAGGCTGGGCCCGCCGGGGTCTCCCACGCACGCACGCACCCACCTGCCACGCCGGGGCCCGCCGCCCGCCCCGCTCCCGCCTTCGTCCCCTCTGGCTCCGGCTCGGCCCGTCACCCCGGCAACGCCGCGCCGCTACCCGCCCTCCTCCGCCGAAGGGGCCGGGCTCAGGTGACCGGAGGCAGCCAATCAGCAGCCCCCGGCCCCCCCCCCGGCCCACGTGCCCCGGCGGGGCAGCGGCGGGAGGGAGCGGCCGCGTGGGCGAGGCGATAAGGGCCGCTCGACCGACGCCTCGCCCTCTGAGGGGGCTGCCCGCTTCCCACTGCCGTCCCTTCACTCCGGGAGGTGTGGGCCTGAGCCGGGGCGAACCACGGATGAGGCGCTCGGGTCCCCTTCATCCTGCCGGGAGGATGGCAGAGACTTGCTGGGTGCAGTGTGGTGGTTGATGGGGGGCTGCGGCTGCCGCTCTGCCTCCAGAGGCAGCCTGGGCTTTGGGGGCTGCAGCCTCGGGGTCACTGGTGTCCCTCAGCAGTAGCCCTGGCCTAGAAGTGCTTACGGCTGCCTAGCCCTGGGCTGTTGGGGTTAAATGGACTGGGCAAAACCTGTTGCTGCCATTTAGAAGGTGAGAGTAGAGGGAGTCCTTGTAACTCACCAAAGCCCTTTCCACCTGTCCCACCCAAAGGGCACAATGGAAGCCCTCTGATAATGCTTTCCAGAGCGCTTGAATAGCTTTTTTCCCCTGCTAACTCAGAATCTGAAATATTTTTCCATCCTGCAGGTAACAAGTTACCCAGCTGTAAGCGTAGTGTCAATACCAAACGCGACTTCAGAAATCCAGCCCTTCACAGAGAACAAATTGGTCACGGTCACTAGAAAGGATGTGCATTACTGCTACTTAATGTGACATAAATCAGGAGCTCTGCTGGACTTAGTGATGCTCCAACATTGGTGAAATCAATCTCAGAGACAGTGGTGAAAGAATCGCTGCTGCTACTGCAGGGATTTCAAGTCATTAGTTTTACTTCTAATGAAAAGGTTAATGATACCGCTACAGTCTAGACAACTGAATGGATACACTTGGAACTGAGTTAGGTTCTGAAGAGAATGAACCAATGGATATACTTGGCAGCAAAGCATTTTCAAATAAATGGAATTTTCGGGAGCTTCTCACAGAGATAAAATTTTGGAGTTTGCCAGCCACGTGGACTTTTATAAAAACAAGCAGCGCTTATTGCAAAGAGATAAATGATTGCTGCAAAATGAGTTGTTTTCAATTTAAAAAAATTGAACTAACTCAGAATTTATGGGGGCTTTCATGCGATTATCTTATAAAGGGCCTTCAAAGAAGAGTTTTTCTTCAGGAACCCTGCCAAAAGGAGCTCTGCAAGAGGCTGGAATTCAGCGAGGAATGGCATGCTGCAGCGCAACGGCGGCACATCTGTTGTGAATGGCAGCTGCAGCGCAGAGCTGAGCACGCTACATCCTCCCCCTATTTACAGACAACTGTTTCGTACGTTATCTGTTCTCTGTAGACACCAGTGAAATGTATTGCGTGAATTTTTCTTAGAGTCAGCATGAGTGTTTCAGATACTTGTTTTAAAGTAGTACAGTTAGACAAGTGTATTAAAACATCACAGAGATCTTAAAGTGTTGACTAAATACCGAGGACCACCGTATAAAGAAAAATTAAGACTTTCTCATCAGAGAGGGTGTTGCTATGCCAATGAATTAAGAGCAATGTATAGTCTGCAGCACTGAAACATTTAAGTCCGTGTTGCAGCATGTAAAGCATTTCCTCTAAATATAAAATGGATGAGTTAATTCCATTCCTCATTGAAAGATGTTGAAAATTGCAGGGTTTCTTTTGTTTTAAATCATGGTGCTTCTTTGAAGGAAATGGAAGAAGTGGACTGTTAGAGCAACTAGTGTAGATGCAAGTATAGAGATTCTCACTACAGTAGAGAAAGCAGAGAAGAAATATTTGGAAAGTAGTTTCAGCTGACCCCTTTGATAAGAAAGACTAAGTTGCGTGACATATCTGATGTGGAAGCAGAAATTGTACAGCAATAGGAAGTTGTTATCTCCATATCTCAAATGCTAACACAGTTCCCCAGTCAACTGTGAGATAGATCTACTCTTGTTATGACAGCTGTTGGAAACTGATGTCAGTATAACTGTGCAATGTCTTTTGATAGTCTTAACTACTACAAACCTTAAAATATGTTTGTGATGTTATCTAAGACACACTGTTTGGAAATGGCTCTATTTATAATCAGAAATTGCTCAAGCTATTTTAATAAATAAATGATACACGTGTGAGATTTCTAGTCAGGTTTGCTTGAAAAAGCATTGTGCACTTTCTCTTTCTGAAGACTTAAGCCTGAGGATTAATTAATGTTTATACAGCACTTTGTAAAAGCAAAGTCGCAAGTGCCAAGAATTATTATTATTTAATCTTTAAAAGTTGAATCAATGAAAGAATAAACTGTCAGAGAACTGCTATTTGAAGTAACAAAAATGCTGAAAGTCCTCCCCCTATACCTAAATACAGCCAACTGTGCTTTCATTTCAGTCTCACAAACAAAGATATTTTTCCGTGCAAATGGGTAATGCCCATCGGTGTTTAAATATGTGAGAAGACTACCTAAAATCCTAGGGACCTTTTACAAAATGGAAAGAAGTCTTTTTTTCTGAAATGCATTTCTAGAGCCTAAATATTGTAAATATTTATACAGGTAAGTCTTAATCATCAGTGTAGTCTATCTGATTAGGCAGTGTTGCTTCTTTGTGCAGCTTTACCCATTTGTGTGATGGGTCAGATCCTTATAAAGACAGTAGAATTGCATTAGACTCACATAGCCATTTTGACTTCTGAGGAAAAAGAATCCTTGTACTGTTTTTTAAATTTGCTTCTCTTTCTACTTTACATCAAACCGAGGTATGGTTTAGAAATTATTTTCCTCAGAAAATAAATGTCCATGTTAGAAAACTAGCAACAAGCAAGAGAAGATGGAAAGGTAGAGAAGCTCATCAGTGAGGTATAAAATTAATAAGTAAAACTATCTTTTCAGGGGTACAGAAACATGTTTTAGTACATCATTGTCATTTAAGGAAAAATACTAAATTTTGCTTTGGCTATGCCTTAAAAAATGTTCTTCTTTGACAGCTATACGCTTATTATTCATGCAGGGCTAATTACTTTCCTTATAATGTAATTGACTTGTTAAGTCAGAATATGAATTAATTGGTAGTATAGAACTCTAAATGATACCAAGTCAGGCCTAGTTAATCTGTCTGGCATTTTATCTCTTGATATTCAGTAAATTTAAAATTTATATATACAAATACACTTTTAATTAGAAGAAACAAAGTTTGCAGACTGACTAATGAAATCTGACTACATTTCTCCAGAAGTGTTGATAACTTGTGCAGATACAAGCAGATTGTTAAAATTTAGGTTTGCATGTTACTAGGGTGCACACTGAAACATGAACATCTTGAGGGTCCTAAGGACTTGATAAACCCCTCTAAAGAATAGTTTTCCAGCAATGCTTAACAGCCATCAGTTATGCTGACTTTTAGTTGCAATTTGTTAATAAACAGATGTACTTAAGATTTACGTACACTTAAATTTAGATTTAAGGATATACATTTAAAGTCAGTATTTCAGAAGAACTCACAATCCACCATTAAGACTCGATTTTCCAAGAGCTCGGTGTCTGGAATGCTGAACTTCTTTGCAAGTCTGGCCCCAATTATGGGTTCTAAGTTCTTCTGAAAATCTAAATTACATTTAAATACCTACAGGAGAAGCTTATTTTAACAGAGTGGCTCCAGCTACAGTCACAGAACACTCAAGAATTTGGCCCAAACTCACTCAAAATCTGGCCCTTTAAAAACCACAAATGTTTAGTGAATAATCCTAAAACTTCTAACAATTGTTCCTTTATAATGAATTTCTGGAGTAGATGTCTTAAATTTTCTTAAACACAGTATATGTTCACAAATATGAATCTGGGGAACAGAATACAAAATACTGTGAATGGGAATTGCTTCACTGAAGTAGGAGCAAAAATTCCATGAAGTTCAGCAAATCCAGGCGTTTGTTCTAGATAAGCTTAAAATTTCTTTAATATTGGTGTTAGAAAGCCGTAGAGGAAACTTCTCTCACCAGGTTAAAACGTTACTTTTATTATCAAGATTTCTTTTCATATGGTGTAGTTGAGCTATCATCTCTTTAATCTTGAAATAAAACCATCTCCCTTTTGCATGTAAGGATGTTAGGTTTATAAATTTAGTTGTAACAACTTGTGGAAGAGGAGACTTTTCATCTCGAGTATGGAACTATCAGGATTAAAAGCGCTGCTTGAAGAAGTCACAGTTTAATAAACGCACTGAGAGCAAATAAAGTTACACACAGCGTGTAGGGAATTTGGTTGGTCTTTTCTTAGAAAATAAATATTGCCCTAACTCATGAGCTACTTCGAGTATAACTTTACAGAACTATAGACAGTAGGAACGAGCAGTGCCTACCACAATCCCATCTACTCCCAAAACACTGAAAAAGTTTTGATTTTGCTCCAGTTTTCAATTGCCTGTGTATTCTCAATAGTCTGTCCTCAATATAATCCTGCTTCAGAGTTACAAATAAAATGCTGCATAAATCATACATAGTCTTTTGAACTCTGTACACCCAGAGATGTGCAGCATTGCTGTGCATGTGAACTTTATAATTTCTTAAAATCCCGCAACACAAAACTGCAAAGAGAGACCGAATCCGGTACCTGTTCTCTGCCGAAGCTCCCCAGCGCCCGGGCTTGCCGCCGCCTGACTTCGCCCTGCCGGAGCTCCCGCGTTAAACGCTTTTACCTCCTTCAAAAAAAAAAAAAAAAAAAAAAAAAGTATGTCAGCACAAGCCCAGACGAAACTCCAAATCCGGGAAAATAAAACTCCCGGTGCAGATCAAAGGCAGACGAGCGCCGAGCCCCGCCGCCTGCAATCTGACCCGCCATCAGCTGCCTCACATCAAAGGCGCCGCGCCGGGGGGGGGGGGGGGCGGGGAAGGGAGGGAGCGGGGGGAAGCGGGGCTCCCTCCCGGCAGGTACCCGCGCTCCCGGGACCCAGCTCCGCTGCTCCGGCCACTCCCCCCCTGCGTCCCCCCGCCCCGTCCCGGCGCTGGGAGCGGGCGGCAGCAGGCCGAGCGCCGGCGGGCTCCGCTCCGTCCCTTTCATCTCGCAGAGCTGCGGGTCCCGTGACGTCACGCAGGGCTGCGGAGCCCCGGGGCAGCCCGCGGGGTCCGGCGGCCGCGGTTCTCACCGGGTCCGTTCGCGGCAGGGAGCTTCGCGCCCGCCCTGGTACCGGAGCCCGCTTCGTCCGCGGAAGCTGTTTTGGCGCAGAGGCGTTTCTGGGCTGGGGTGGGTTCAGCGGTCGGGGCTGCGCTGTCGGCGGAGGGGGGCTGTCGGGGGGTGGCAGTGTGTTTGCCGGCAGACGTGCTCCGTGCTGCTGCGGCTTACGGACCCCAGAATCGTTGGGGGATCCCGTGCAGCACCGGGAAGCGGGGGAGTTCCCGAGGCTGCTGTGACTTGGGCTGTCCGGGGACGGAGGGAACGCAGCAAGGCGCAACCGAATTCCATTTTCTCTGATCTGAGGCAAGGTTAGCTTTGGGCACAGAGATTAATTCAGCCCTCTGTACTTCAGCGGTTAATAAAACATACAAATATCGAGCAGGGTGGCTTTTAGGATAATGAGCCACGCTGGAGATACCACCGAAGTTCTCGCCAACCTACGCCCCGTGCTTTGGGTACGCCACATGCGCCAATGAAAGCGATACCAGCACGGCAACCGGTAGCCGTCGGTAGGCTCCTGCAAATATTTGCACGCTGAGTAATCGAAAACTCCTTTAAAAGGCGAAAGTAAGCAGAGGAAATGTGCTTGTCACAGTTGCCTTCAGCGTTAAAAACCAAAGCGAGCCACCAGCAGATGATGGGTACTGGGGAGTCGAGTGCCGGGGCGATACAGCCAGCGCCTTGTGGAGACTCCCCCTCCCGCGCCCGGCTGCCGCCTCCCCCCTCTCCCCGCACCCTGCCAGTGGGGAGCTGCCGGGCGTTGCGGGCAGAGCCCGCGCTCCCGCCGGGGCCTCGCGGGGCCTCCCGGTGCCGCTCGGGTACCGCCGGGCGCGAGGCGGTGGCTCCGGGGCGGCGGCGGCGGGCGGGTTTGGGCGCCCTCTGCTGGCGGCAGGGTGCACCGCTGGCAGCACCGCCCCCCTACTGGCGAATGCAGAAGGCTCGGCCATTCCTCTAAGGGTAGTTTTCGTCGCTAGTTGGGCACAGTGTCTTCTGTCCGGGTGGGTCTTTGGGGGGGTGTTCTGGTAACCGAGACGGAGAGGTGTTGCAGGTACAACGGAGTATCACGCAGGTAATGAAGCCGACCTTCAGGAATACACTGCTGGAGAAATATGTAAACAAACCATAAATTTCCCTCTTTCTCTAATTTCCACTTCCATCCATTATAAAGAAAAGAGAATCATCCAGGCTGTTTGCTTCTATTTTTAACATCAATTTGCACTCTTCGACATACAGCTCCCCCCTGCTCACTGGAAGATTTTTTAATAACAGTTCGTTTGCTGATTTCATGGTAAAACTGGAAATGCCTGTGTTGAAATAAACTTCACGGGTGAGAGGCACAGTGCTGCAACAACACTTTTCTGTTCATTTCAAAGGCGCTTTTCCTTAAGAACAATACCATTCACAGAAAGAACCTTTTAGTTCTCTGGATTTTAAGCAAAAGCAAGTCCTGAAGGTCTGTTAGAGGTCTTTGATCTGTCTTTTGTACATATGAAAAAGAGAAGTAATGTTAATTATTACCAACTTCACCCTCTAAAGCTTAAGCATTGCATTTTGCATTTATGACACTGTTTTTCACTGTGGAGCCTGGAAGCCTGAACAATCTCCTATCTCCTGTTCTATAGCTTCCTCAAAATTTGATCAGAAGTGTGTAGTAATAACCAGAATTGCCTATGTAATTCAGTATTTTTCCAAAGGTTGATAATAATCTTTTCTTCTTACATAAAATCAGGATAATACGTATATCTTGTGATTTGTATAAGGCACAGAACAGACTAGTACCAGAGCCAGAAATAGAACCTATGTAACATGATGCTTCGCTTGCACCTTCTGATCATCAGCTCGTGCTTCCTCTTGGAGTCACTAATCCAGCAAAGCATTCAAGCACCAGTGCTCTGATTACAATGCATTAGACTGCTCATTAGATGTTTGATTCTAATCAGTGAAATTACTAGGGTAGGATCTGACCTGAAATTGCCGGAATTGGGTATCTGGCTTATATTCACTGTTTAGGTATCTAAAAAGCTTTGCTAGAAGAAGTGCTGGTGTTGCCCCTGTGAAACCGGAGAGGAGGCGTCTCTGAAGTCCTGCAGAGGGAGATGCTGTCTTCCTAATTAACTCCTTAAACGTTTCTGAACTTAGAATCTTCCTTGAGAAATGTTTGGTGGGTTTACAAGTCTCTTTTTAATATGTGAGGACCTCAAGCTCTTAAGGAGGTTGCTTCATTTTTCTCTTGAATGTTAGGCAAGAATTAGAGAAGGCTGTTAAGATAGGCAGGTTGGATCCCATTTTAGGAATTTTTAGGGAGACAGAACAAAGCCTGCTGTTCATGCCCAAAGTGCTTCATAGGGTCAAAGCCGTAAAAGACAGTCAGCTGACAGAAAGGAGAACATTCTGGATATGTTTCTTAGAAGAAACAATCAAACAATTGACAGTGGTTATACAAGCCCCTGCCTCGTTCTTAACGAGGATCTTCTAGTGTTCATGCTGTGCCTAATATATCGTATACATCAAACAATTTACCATGTTGCTTTGTGTACCTGCTACCTGCACTGTTTCACTGTACCTCTTCTGTCACATTTCCTCTGCTTCAGTCCATAGGAGCTCCAACAGAGGTTCAGAAAAGAAGTCAGGAAGCGTCATAGGAAAAGCAGTGCCATCGTTATAGCCCACTCGCTGGCCATGCAACCATCATTTGTGCTAACCACAGCCTTTCTAAGCATGGCATAGATATTGGATATTCTATTAAAAACGTCACACCAGCAGCATCAGTGCATTGCAAGCTTTCATCACGCACATCTACTGGGACAGCTGTGTCCTGGTGATCAACAGTGGGCTGCTGATATATAGAGGTGGAAGACAATTTTCAGAGCCTTTTTATAGCAGGTCAGCACTGGGCCTGAAGCAGTAGTTGTCAGTCTAGGCCCCAGTTGTAGTCCGAAGTGCTGATCATCACCCTTCTAAAGCACTAAGGGAGTGTTGTTCCATGAGACTGGTCGGTCCTGTGGTCAGGAAAGAAGCTTTAGAATACCCAAATCCATCCTCCTAGCTGATCTGCATTGCCATTCCCATAAAAGCTAACATGCTGTTTCTGCCTTATCACTTGGGTGTTGTTAGTCCAGGTGTTGCTGATACCTACTCCCACTCCCTGCTACAGTGCTTACAACCTCCTTGATAGTCATCAGGTTTGTAAGAACTTCAACTACAGCACCTGTAGGCAAAAAAATTCAAGACCCTTTGGCATTTCCTGAAAGAATGGCTCAGTGTTATCCCGGAGTATGTCATCAGACTTACCATAATCTGCAACACTCTGCACGGTCATTGCAGAGCAACTTGTTCTAGTTAACACGGGCTTTGAATGTGGCCCCAGCAGTTTTTGGCTTTCAGGGAAAAAGCCCTGTCTGCCATTTATGTGTGCTGCAATGGCAGGCCTTTGATCTCACGACATAGGAGGAGAGAAGAGCTTTGGTTTGCCTCTTCTGGGTCGTGAATTTTTATTGTTGTTTGTCGGTGTTTTTTTTCCCTGTGGGTCTTCATAGGACCCAGCTTTGACTGGTTCCCTTATAGGTACTCTAAGATCTAAGAAAAATGGAGATTTTTGGTTCTTGGCTCACCAGGTGAATCACTCTAAGGGAAGCCTCAAGGGCATTCCCGCATCTAGGTAATGCGGAAGATTGGGAATTTGGCTTTGAGGTTGTCCTCAGGGATAATGCAGATGCACCCTGTAGGAAGTATTAGTTAATGCACCTGTGATTTGGAGTCAGAAGTTGTGGTTTTATTCCTGGTTCTATCACATGGGTATGACTGGAGGCAAGTTACTTTTTCTCACTGAGTTAGATCTTCAGTTGTGTAACTTCTAGCTAAAATGAAATCAAAGGAGCCATGGCAGTTTATGCCATATGGCCATCCAGTCCCTCCCAGTATGTTTTTGTATCTCTTTAAAACTGATGCAAAGACAATTACTTGTAATACTGTACTAGAGATAATGCAAAACAATTCTGTATGAATTCCAAACCAAAATAACCTGGTTCTGAAACTTCAAAAGTCTCTGTATTTGAAGTGTTTTTGAAGAATAGTAAAAATAATAAGCATCCCTAGGGCACCAGTGCACTTCTCACTTTACTGCGCACTGAAGTTTCACAGCCCTTAGCTGTCTTCACACGCATCGGAGAAGTGAATCAACAGCAGAAGAGTTGTGTCTTTGTAATTGTTCCTTATTGTTTCATTAAATGAAAATACAAAGTTGCTTCCCTCTTTTACTTCCAGTTTTCACTTGTGCTGAAATGGTCCACTGTGCTTTTCTACCTGTTAGGGTGGCTGAAGCTCTGCAGCATTCTTTCCGGAGGTGCTGGTGGAGATGTGTCAATGAACTGACTTCCCTCGAGGCTGATGGAGCTTATCAGCAATATTGTTCTTGTAGCTAGAACAGGAGATTCGACAGAACCATGGTTTTGTAATTTGTATTTCAGAAGCCAGTGGATGAGTTTGAGGCACTATATTTTCAGCCTACTTTTAAAAAAATTCGTGTACAGAGTAGCATGCCCTTCCCTTCGGAACACTTTATTATCCAACCTTTACTCTTAAAGCATGCTAAGGTCTCAACCAGGTTATACCATGTTTTGCTAGTCGTTGCAAAAAAGAGTATAAAAATCCGCAACAGTCCAAATCTGAATCTAACTGTTCTATAGAAGAGGCAAAGAAAGCAGGCTAAATGGGAAGAAAGGCAATGGAGAAACAAATCTGATATGTGCAATTAACTGATCAGGAGTAGAGATCATAGCTGGCCACCTGCTTAGTTGTTATCAAAACACATGTTTAGAACTATTCCCTCAAGGGAACTCCAGCAAAATAATTTCTAAGATCATGAAGTTAGTTTCAACCAAAAATAATGTTCTTATTTTAGACAAAATGATGTTTATAAATACTTATGTCTGATCATAGAGACACTGCAGTCACAGAATCACGGAATGGTAGGGGTTGGAAGGGACCTCTGTGGGTCATCTAGTCCAACCCCCCTGCCGAAGCAGGGTCACCTACAGCAGGCTGCACAGAACCTTGTCCAGGTGGGTCTTGAATATCTCCAGAGAAGGAGAATCCACCACCTCCCTGGGCAGCCTGTTCCAGGGCTCCGTCACCCTCAGAGGGAAGAAGTTCTTCCTCATGTTCAGACGGAACTTCGTGTGCTTCACTTTGTGCCCATTGCCCCTTGTCCTGTCGCTTGGCACAACTGAAAAGAGTCTGGCCCCATCCTCCTGACACCCACCCTTGAGATATTTATAAGCATTTATTAGGTCCTTTCTCAGCCTTCTCTTCTTCAGGCTGAACAAACCCAGCTTCCTCAGCCTTTTCTCATAGGAGAGATGCTCCAGTCCCCTCACCATCCTTGTAGCCCCCTGCTGGACTTTCTCCAGCTCCTCCAGTAGCTCCTCATCTTTCTTGAACTGGGGAGCCCAGAACTGGACACAGCAATCCAGATGAGGCCTCACTAGGGCAGTGTAGAGGGGAAGGAGAACCTCCCTCGTCCTGCTGGCCACACTCCTCCTAATGCATCCCAGGATGCCATTGGCCTTCTTGGCAGCCAGGGCACACTGCTGGCTCATGGTTAACCTGTTGTCCACCAGCACTCCCAGGTCCCTCTGCACAGAGTTGCACTCCAGCAGGTCAGGCCCAAGCCTGTACTGGTGCGTAGAGTTGTTCCTCCCCAGGTGCAGGACCCTGCACTTGCCCTTGTTGAACTTCATCAGGTTCCTCTCTGCCCAACTTTCCAGCCTGTTCAGGTCTCGCTGAATGGCAGCACAGCCTGCCGGTCTATCTACCACACCTCCCAGTTTTGTGTCATCAGCAAACTTGCTGAGGGTACACTCTGTCCCTTCATCCAGGTCATTGATGAAGAAGCTGAACAAGGCTGGGCCCAGTACTGACCCCTGGGGGACACCACTTGTTACCAGCCTCCAACTAGACTCAGCGCCGCTGATGACAACCCTCTGAGTTCTGCCATTCAGCCAGTTCTCAATCCACCTCACTGACCACTCATCCAGCCCACACTTCCTGCGCTTCCCTAGGAGGATGTTATGGGACACAGTGTCGAAAGCCTTGCTGAAGTCTAGGTAGACAACATCCACTGCTCTCCTCTCATCTACCCAGCTGGTCACATCATCGTAGAAAGCTATCAGATTGGTCAGGCATGATTTCCCCTTGGTGAATCCATGCTGACTACTCCTGATAACCTTCTTTTCCTCCACTTGCTTGATGATGACCTCCAGGATGAGCTGCTCCATCACCTTTCCTGGGATGGAGGTGAGGCTGATCGGCCTGTAGTTCCCTGGGTCCTCCTTCTTGCCCTTTTTGAAGATTGGAGTGACACTGGCATTTCTCCAGTCCTCGGATGACCACACTTCTGTCTTCGAACATTTGCTCAGTTTTGCCCTTTATTTTCACTTTGTAGTTCAGATTTTTCCCCATTTAAATGAAACACCCTCAGTCTGTCTGATCTTATACCACTTTTCCCTTCCTCTTCCCATTTTTCTGTCAATTTTAACCAGAGTTGGCCCTCTTTCCCAATCTTTTTTTCCCCTGCATGTAATCAAGACAAACAAAGAATGAATTTTCTTACCTTTTTTAGTCAGTGCTTTATTTTAAATTGTTTTCTAAAATACTATTTTATGCCAGAGCTTTGATTCAGTGGCCTATTTAGTTAAGGTATAAACCCATAGAATTGTAGGAGTCAAGATCCTCGCTAATATTTGTAGTTTCCTGTGAGTTATATCAGTACAGACCTGCTAACGATACCATTCTACTTTCCCTAATTTGTCATTACTTTGGCATCTGGGAGCTCACTTCAGTAGGCCACATGTGAAATCACATACTGCCTGTATCAAATCCTGTACTCCAAAGAACACATACTACAAACATAAATCCAAGTTGCTGTGCTGAGCAATTTCAGTTCCTTATGGAACGACTGCAAACTGTGGGTACTAACTCCCTTTGCAATTAAGATCCTAAGAGCCTGAACTTGGTCACTCAGAAGTTGATAATCATGTTGAAAAGTGCAAAAGGGGTAAAGAGGTGAGGTTTCTTTCATTCCATCCCTGTAGCAAGGTGCTTGTATGTCCATATCTTTAAGCAGGAGACAGTCAGTAGGACTGAAGTGCATGCATATTTCTGAACTGGGGCTTAGCCCATGTGTTATTTTTGGAGATTCAGGCACAAAGAGCCTTTCCTCAGACGATGATATAGTAACTGACTTGTAGAGCAGCATTGGTGTAATTATTTTTGACAAGTTTCACCTCCTAGAGAAAAATAGGCTTATTCGAAGAAGTTGAAGACAAGAAGATGTACAGATTGTTACCACTCTTATACAGGCAGCTTTAATAAATAGTGCTATCATTAAGGAGGCATCTGAACAGAATCAATGTCTCAGAAGAAATAGTAACTAGATCTAATCCCTAAGCAATTGTCCGCAGCCCCAGTTGCAATACATCATTTTTTTCACATATTCTACTTTGAAAGGGTTGACAGATTTGATTATTTTTCTTTTTTTTTTTTTCTTTTTCTGGTTATAGATGTTAAAGTATACTTTCCCTGTGTGATGTGATAGCAGCTGCATCCTACTGTCTATAAGAAAATTTCCATATTAGCTACAGCCATAAAAATGCCAAAAGAATAAGGAAAAAGATAAACAAAAGAGCATAAGCTATAAAAAAGATCAGGCTCAGCTGATACTTGCTGCCAGCTTTTTTAAAGCAGATGTCCTTCTGACAATCTGTTTTTAGTCTGGAGTTCTGTATCTAGTTTGACACACATTTCCTAGCTCATGATTTGTAAAGCTTTCATATATTCCCCCTAGACATATTATTGCACTTTTCCTCACCTTAAAACTCTTTATGCTTTTCTAAAAAAACAGAGAGCTATGAAAAAATGGTTTAAAACAGCCTAAAAATAAGAGACTATAAAGACTAAATGAAGATGACTCAGGAAAATCAATCATGAGTTCTAATAATATCTTCAAAGTAATAATATAAGTGATGAGAGGCCAGCTTTAAGATTTGATTGGAAAGGGTTATGAAGGTATAACAGATTTTTTTAATCAGGAAAATACTGTTTACCTTAGGAAAGGTAACAAAAAAAAATCATAGTCAAGGCTGGTGACTATCACCTAATGCACATTAATTCTTTACTGAAATTCCACAGAAAAATCACTTCTTAGAAGCCTGTTTATTCTGTGGAACATGACCTTGCATGACAAACTGTTTTATTTCTTGTAGAATCATAGAATAGTTTGGGTTGGAAGTGACCTTTAAAGGTCGTCTAGTCCAACCCTCCCTGCAACGAGCAGGGACATCTTCAACTAGATCAGGCTGCTCAGAGCCCCGTCCAACCTGGCCTAGAAAGTTTCCAGGGGTGGGGCATCTACCACCTCTCTGGGCAACCTGATTTATTCTTGATTTATTTTTGTGTGATGTGCTTGCTCTCTCTCAAAAAGTTGAGCTGCAGAAATGTGGCTCCATTATTTGTATGATATATTCCAGCTTCTGACCTATTCTGTGTACTTTGGTGTCAAACACATACTTTTATCAAGGAATGAATGGAACTTTACAGAATGGCCAAAACCATCAGAAACATGATAATGCCCCTACTGTTCTGCAGCTTAACATCATGCTCTATGAAGCAATTCCTCCTTTGTTTATTCTGGACCTGGTGACCTGTTTCCTTCAATACCCTCAAGTTCTTGTAATAAAATATACAGGGAATATTGGTTCCATGCCCACATTTGGGATTTTATTTTAAGTTTTCAATAATCTTTGCTTTTGCACTATAGAAAATACTGATATGAAACTACTATTTCATTTGGCACTCAGTATTAATACCTAGCGATTGAAGGGCTCCATGGTTGATAAGACATTGGATCCCTGGTATGCTCCGCAAGATCAGAGCAAATGCTTGGCCTAAGCCTTATGCCCCGTTGGACTCCTGCCCAATTGCATGTTCATGCAGCAGTGTCAATCTGAAAGAAAATCATCTGGAAGCAACAGACATAGGTAGGTGTGAAAAAACGGAGATATCAAAGGGATCAGATTCAAAGGGATCAGAGGCCTGTGTGGGAAGTGTCAATAGGTCGAAGATAGCAGCCTGGTAGCCTGCTGCAAAGGGAAAATCGGTTATTTGGGGAGCTGGAAATTTTGTAAGCAGGAACTGTGTGGAGATGCAGTCTACAAGAGGCTGCAGAATGGGAATGGCCGGCGATGATGGGCTAAATACTGAAATCACCATATCTCATGAGCAAGGGTTTTCAGAAATTTTAGGTCCACTGCTACGACAGCCTTAACAGTTTGTGGCAACTACAATATAGATCTTGTGTTCAGCTCCTCCTGGCTCTGCAGCATCTGGCCCTACACTGCCCTGGCCTTTCTCCTGCAACGCAGAACAGACGTTACTTGCACAGCCTCCATTCTCCAGCAGAACAAAGAGCAAAGGCTAGAAGCTCTCTGTGTTCTCAAGTCCTTTTCTCTGTCCTTTGAAACACCTGCTTCTTCTCAGAGCAGACTGGAGTATTCAGCAGGGAATCTGTATGTCCGAGAAGGGGAGAGGATGATGAAATGAGGTGCTGTGGGACAGTAGAGCCAAAGGAGGTGAACACAGAGGAGATGTCAGTGCTCTGAGAACCAGCTTGCTTTGCAGTGTCCACTCTGTTTTGAAGGAGAGGTCCTGGTTCCTCAGTGAGACCAAAGTGACTGCTCTGGAAGGGCACTGACCATTTGTGCAAAAGATTTAGCAAGACTGAAACACTTCTGACTTCATGATAACTGTTTGGTACTGGTATCACTGAATGATTCAAAAAGTATCATTCATCACTACTACTGGAAAAACATGTATGAAGGGATCTCTGACAAAGGTTTCTTTTTATTTCTTAATGATCTTTGCCGTATTTATTTACTTAACGTGAAGAAAGCCTATTATTTTATCAGCTTCTATATGTCTGTCCCCAATACGTTTGTTCAGATAAGGAAAACTAAGTCAGTCAAACCAGCTATAAGTACCTGCTCTGCGCAGCTGTGCCGTCCTCATATTCTGGTGAACTGCGGCTACGCTGATTTCTGCAACCCTGGTTAGGCACTAGGCTTCCTACAGCCATACCTTTTGGTCTGAAGTGCCAAAAAAAATTGTGCCACTATTCAAATTTCTTCACAGATTCTTATGGAAGAACCTGTTTGACCTTCCCTTTCACATGCTGGAAACTGTTTGAAACATGCCAACACCTAAAGTTAAGTAAAGCATGTAAGGCTATGCCCAGTCTTACTTGACTCCATGACCTGGGTTACAGCTGGTGTTGAAGAGCAGCACTTTCTTGCGGTGCCTCTTTCAGCAGGAGGCAGAAGGTCCAGAAACAATGTCGAGAGCTTTGAGTTCCCCTCCGGAGGACGCAGTGAGTGGCTGATGGGAGAACATGCAGATTGTGTATGAACTTGGCGTTATATCGACACCAGGTGCTGATTTTAATAGCTTTATAAACTCCTGTACTAAACTGTAATCAGAAGCAGGTTTGCTGATACAAAGTTGTCAGACTACGTGCAGGCGGCCATCAGTTCTGTCTTGCAGAACAGGGCTGGCAAGCATTACCTGGAGATATCCTGGCTGGAGAAGGAAAATCTGTGTTGCTGGGCATTTGCAAGGCAATTATTCCTGTGATTTATCCAACCTGCGTGAGCAGTGCTGATGAGCAAGCACCTGACTGGGACAAGGGAACAGCTAGGACAATCAATTTTATATATGTGCTCTTTGTTTCCCTTCCTAGCTCTGCTTGGTAAATATATATAAATAATTAAAAAAGAAAGAATGGTTATTCTTTCATTTTATACCTCTTCATCAGCCACAGAAAAGAATGAACTAACACTGGTAAGGATACAATGATAGGTCATCTGATATCTCTGAGACTCATCTGTCTGAGGGACAAGGGGGGATCTTCCTGCCTCCAGATGAACATACAGGACAACTGTTCTTTGTTAATTCAGAGAGCCCAACCCATTTTCCAGTGCTGTGCCTCACAAAGCTGTATGCTGTACCTGGCAGAAGATTTAATTACTCGAAGGCTTGTTGCTTGACGGTGCTGGAATTTTGGCTGACTAAAACAAGAAGGTTTTGTTCTCTAAACCTGTCTGAATGGTGATCTGTCTAGTACTTTTTGTGCTATTCATGCTGTCGGGAAAGAGCATTAACCAGAAGTGGGTTCAAGATAGTACCTGATGACAGGTGTGCCTTCAGGAACCCTCAGGATGCCACTACTACCTGGAGGAGTGGAAGGTGCTTTCTATAAAGAAATAGAGGTGGAGATGGGATGGATGTATCAAAACCTAGGAATCTGAGGCATTTTTATATGATTTCAAATAAGCTCTTATTTCCTGGGCTCTTTATGTTGACGGAATGTGCAGACAGAGGCCAAAAGCCATTACCTAGAGAGTTTAGTTTCAAGAAAGCTATCTTTTCCTGTCCTCGTATTATTTTAGGAACAAATGCCAGTGGAATATGTTAAATGGCTGGAGAAGGCCTCTAGCACAGAGGAAGTCAGTGGGCAGAATGGGAGGTGAACACAAATGAACGTGTTGAGATTTGCATGAAGGTGATGATAACCTGCAGTTAAGAGGTATACTGTGGTATTTATGAAAATACACAGAAGTTTACAAATTATTGCTATATTTTAATGCAAAACTTGCAGCAGAGCAACCTTGAAAAATATCTATAAGACCTTGCACAGTGTTAGTTACTGAAAGAGAGAATTACAAATAATAAGTGCTATAAAAGTTACTCTATCTTTTGCAGCGTAAAATGAAAGCTTCTGATGTTTCAAGAATCCCTCAAGATCCTTAGCGCTGTAACTAGCAGTGTATGTGATTGGTACTGTGATTTACTGCAACTTTTTCATACTGTTTTGAAAGTTTGTTTGTTAGGCAGCTATGGAAAAGTGACTTAATAGATTAACTCTGCACATCTGCTGTCCTTCAGCCCTGCTTGTTCAGCCCCAGTCAAAGCTCACTGATGCTTGGCCAAGACCTCACTAGGAGATTTGTGGGGGTGCTGGCTCTTTTGCCAGGGAACACCTAGCCTGCGTGTTGCACTCAGCAGGAAGATCTTCATCCTTCCCCTCCAAGCCACAACCTGTGAAGGCTCCCTGAGGTCCTGCCTGGCCGTGCTGGTGTTGCCCCGGAGTCATGGGGTTGGTGAGCATTGGCTGTCTTTGGTTTGGGATGTCTGGTGGGCCAGTGGTCCCCGCTGAGTCAAGGAGCAGGTGCTGCCTTTCATCCCGTAAAAAGGCAATATGCAGCATATTATGCGCTGCTTGGTTCTTTCTGCCTAACACATGGGGAGCAGTGTGGTACAGCACTGGGGGCACCACTTTGACTTGGACTGAATCAGTGTAAACAACTATACTATTTTCTGAGTCTCTAGTTCTTTGAAAATCATGTAACACTGCACATGTCTTACTGTTTTGATATTCACAGCTTTGGCGTGCCTCTTCCTCAGCATACATCTTTGAAAATAGAAATGCGTGTTGGAATAAGACTGTATAGAAGAAGGACAGTATAAGCTTAACATTTTGGTAACCGGTAATCTCTCTGGTTTAAAAGGCTTTGATAGCTACCTTTTAATTAAGGATCTGCAAACAGCAATTTTCATCCCTATTTCACAAGAAATGTAGTTGTGTTCAAAGCTGTCCTTTATGGCATGATACAATTACCCCAACTACTCTTTACAGCTAGGCTCTTGCTCCTCGTGCTGAAATCACACAGATATAGTTATTTTGAAAGACAAGGTATTGCGGATATGATTCACATTTGCCTGTCATTATGTCTATTTCATCTTCCTCCTTTGTGAATGGTATTTTATACTTCCAATAAGTAGTTTAACTTAACCACTGCCTTCTGCAGAAGCTCAGACTTAAACTCTAAATGTTATTTACTTCCCTTTCATTATAGAAATGCATTGGGTTAGTTTATAATTAAAGATAATGAGAACATCATTTGATACCTTGTGGTAAGAAGTTTAAATATTCCATGACCAAGGACCTGGAGGAAGGAGGGTAGCAAAGATGGCAGAAGTTTCTATTTTTCTCTTTCTCCTGGAATGGACAGTAAAGATAATAAACCCTCTGGCAAATTCAGTATGTAAACCAAACGTAGGAAGATGGTAGCAGTTGTAGATCCACCTCACGTAAGAGAAGAGAGGGAGCACTGAAAAGCACAGCAATAAGCTTATGTAGATTTCGAGGCCCACCTTCAGGACATCACCACCCCTACCTCACTGCTTGCACCCTCCCAGTGGAGACAGCAGAAAAGGGGCATTGGGAGGTTCAGGCCAGATCCACCTGTTGAAGCTGCAAGTAAAAATGGGTTATGTGAAGATGCCAAACTTGACACAAAAGTGGCCAAGGCCTTGTTGCAGGTCCCCTTGAAGGACTCTTCTACGCAGGAACTTCTTTCAAAGAGGTGGAAGAGGCATTTGGAGAGCCTAATTTTTTTAAGCCACCACAGAAATATACAGAAGTGCCTTGTCAGCACTCTTGAGTAGAAAGGGCCACTGCGGAATGGCATCTGTGCAGCCTCATGAGTGAAGTCAATATTGTTATAGACAAATGTGTATATGTGAGGAGGATTGTTAATAAATGGGAGGTTTGTCAAGCTTGAATATCTCTTGAAGAGATTGCTTTATGCCTGATATTCAAGTATAATGAAACTTTTATGTGTCTTTGCTAATTGTGTCTTCAAAGAAGGGGAAGGAATAAAGCGAAGGAAGGCCACTATAGTGCTACTCATTCACAGCTAATTATCACTGTATTGAAAAGGCAACATATCCCCCCACCATATGAGAAAGAATGTACATCAGGTGTTCCTGGTGTTTCAAACCATGAATTCTCAGCAATGTGACTAACGTGTATGTCACTCAGGAGGTTTTAAATTCCAGCCCATAAAACACTGTGCATAGGGGTGACTTTCCTTCCCTACCCAGTTAGAGGAGGATAAACCTGACTTGGCATTTTGAAGTTTGCTGCTATTTCATCTCCTTCCTGCTTCATATGTGCATGTATTAGTAACAATCTCACGCAGGAGTCAATCCATTTCAATGGAGTTCTTTTTACATCTGAATTATGCTGACATATGTCCAAGAGTGCTGGTCGCTCTTTAAACGTCACTTTCTCCATGCTCAGGAGCGGTGCATCCCCCTGAGAAAGAAATCGAGCAAAGGAGGCAGGAGACCTGCATGGTTAAAAAAGGAGCTTCTAGCGGAGATCAGGTGGAAGAGAAAGGTCCATGGAATGTGGAAAGAGGGACATGCCAACTTGGGAAGATTACAGGAACATGGTGAGAGCGTGCAGGGATGCGACGAGGAAGGCCAAGGCCCACCTGGAATTGAAGCTGGCAAGGGATGACAAAAACAACAAGAAGGGCTTCTTCAACTACATCAGCAGCAAAAGGAAGGCTAGGGACAATGTGGGGCCACTGCTGAATGAGGCGGGTGTCCTGGTGACGGAGGATGCAGAGAAGGCAAAGCTACTGAATGCCTTCTTTGCTTCAGTCTTCAGTGCCAAGGCAGGCCCTCAGGAATCCCAGGCCCCGGAGGTAAGAGAGGAAGCCTACAGAGAGGATGACTTTCCCTTGGTCGAGGAGGACTGTGTGAGGGACCGCTTAAGCGATCTGGATGTCCACAAATCCATGGGCCCCGATGGAATGCACCCACGAGTGCTGAGGGAGATGGCGGATGTCTTTGCTGAGCCACTCTCCATCATCTTTGAGAGGTCCTGGAGGACAGGAGAGGTGCCCGAGGACTGGAGAAAGGCCAATGTCACTCCAATCTTCAAAAAGGTCAAGAAGGAGGACCCAGGGAACTACAGGCCGATCAGCCTCACCTCCATCCCAGGAAAGGTGATGGAGCAGCTCATCCTGGAGATCATCATCAAGCAAGTGGAGGAAAAGAAGGTTATCAGGATGTCCTGGGTTTGGCCAGGACAGGGTTAATTTTCACCGGACTCCAGGAAGGGGCACAGCCGGGGGGTAGGGGCTGACCCCACCTGGCCGGTATTCCATACCATGTGACATCACGCTGGGTTCCGGTGGGGGGGGGTGGCACGGCGGGAACGCACTCGCGGCTTGGGGGGGCACAGCGCCGGTCCTGTTTCGGGAGAGTGGCTGTCTGGGTCGTACGGTTCGTTGTTGTGTTTTCTCCTTATTTGTATCATTGTTGTTCCTCTTTTCCCTCTGTTTGCTGTTCTGTTAAACTGCCCTTATCCCGACCCACCAGTTTCTGCCTCTTTCTTTTCATTCTCCTCCGCACGCTGGCGGGGGGAGGGGCGGCCGCGTGGTGCTTTTGTTGCTGGCAGCAGCCGAAACCAAAACATTATATTTGGCGCCCAACGTGGGGCAGGGATAACGGCAGGGCTGAGCAGCGGGTGTTAAAACTGCTTTCTTAGATTTTGTTAAATTTTGTTGTAGGCATTTTTTCTGTTACTTAAATAGTCGCTGGTAAAAATGTTTCTGTCTTTCATCAGATGGTTGTGGTTTTTGAATCCGTACTTGCTGTACTTGTTCCCTGTGGTGCTATTCATCGTCACGGGGAAAAGGATCAGGATTATGATTTTACTGTACTGTACGATATCGACGTATGACATGATAACGTCAATGTGCATGAAATTAGTCTTGTATTTGCATGCGGCACTGCAGTCATTTCCGTACCTCGGACCCTATGTCTTAGAATTTGTGAATAATCAAACCCAGCCTGTGGGGAAAACCGAAGGGGATACCTCCCCCCACTCTTTCGCCCCCCCTCTCTCCCTCAGGCTGGTCCTAACGGCTTTTGAGAATTTCGAGTACCCGTGGGATGCTCAGGCCAGCACTCTCCTTTTGTTCTGCCTCCTGAATGGGTTTCAGCTTTTGTTTAGGGTTAAGCAAGCAGTTAAGAACATCGTGCAGAGACCTGCCCCGGGGCCAGATAGCTGTGAGTGGCTGGGTGTGTGGGACAGCATGGGCAAGTACCTAGGGCAGTGGGCACCACTGGTGCTTTTTCAAACTCACCCTGAACAAATACAGAATCCAGACAGTCTAGTAAAATATCTGCAAAAAGTGTGCTGCCACCCTGGGAACTCCAGAGAGACACAAATCACTGCAACATGCTGGGGTCTGGCCCACGCCTACCGAGCTGCCCTGTTCAACACTGTTCAGTGCCCTAAAAGGGAAAAGGGGGAAACGAAGCGGCAGGCACTGCGACTGGTGCTGCCGCCCCAGCCGGCCCTGCAGCCCCTCCAGCGCAGCAGGCAGTCACAGCCCCCCCGACTGGCACCACGGCTGCTGCAGCCACAGCTGCAGGGTCTGCCTCGGTTTCCCTGGCAGGCACAGCAGCTGCTCCAGCCCCAGCTCCAGCTGCAGGCAGCGTGGCTAAGCCCAATGACCAACCTGTGCCGGTAGCAGTCGCCCCCGTAAAATTAAAGAAAGACGCAAAGAGAGCAGATCGCTCCGGGAGGGATGACGATGAGCCAGGGTCATCGCGGGAGATAGAGACAGAGATCATCACCCGGTCCCTGTCCCTGGGCAAGCTGCGAGACATGCGGAAAGATTTCAGCCGCCACCCAGGCGAGCACATTGTCACCTGGCTGCTGCGGTGCTGGGATAACGGGGCCAGCAGCTTGGAGTTAGAGGGCAAGGAAGCCAAGCAGCTGGGATCCCTGGCCAGGGACGGGGGCATTGACAAGGCCATTGGGAAAAAGGAACAAGTCCTCAGCCTCTGGAGGAGACTTCTCTCAGGGGTGAGGGAGAGATACCCCTTCAGTGACGATTTTGTATGTCATCCTGGCAAGTGGACCAATATGGAAAAGGGTATTCAGTACCTGAGGGAATTAGCTGTGCGGGAGCTGGTTTATAATGAACCAGATGATGACCAGTTACCCACAGACCCAGATGAAGTCCAGTGCACAGCATCTATGTGGAGGAAGTTTGTGCGGAGCGCACCCTCCTCATATGCCAACTCACTGGCAGTTGTAAACTGGAAGGGTAAGGAGGCACCAACAGTGGATGAGGTGGCTGTCAGACTCCGGCAATATGAGGAAAGTCTCTCTTCCTCCCTTGTCTCAGCTGTAAATAAACTGTCCCAGAAGGTCCAGCGACTCGAACAGAGTATGTCCTACTCCCCACCTGTACGGGCCAGTGTCTCAGCTATTAGGGGCAAGCGTTTCTCTGCTCAGGAGAGGGAATACAGAGGCTATACACCCCGGGGCACCCTGTGGTTTTACCTGCGTGACCACGGAGAGGACATGAGGAAGTGGGATGGAAAACCCACCTCAAGTCTAGAGGCACGAGTCCGTGAGTTGCGAGGTAAAACAATCACAAAAGGGGATTCTGTTAGGAAAAGTGCCGCTCCAGTTTCCAGAAGCCAGCTCTCCAGACCAGGTAGACAGTTTGACCTTGATTCCGATCCTCTGGAGGGGACCTCCAAGTCATTTTTACAGCAGGTGAGCAGCAAATTCTCTGACGAGGATTAGAGGGGCCCTGCCTCCAGCCAGGTGGAGGAAAGGGACAACTGTGTCTATTGGACAGTGTGGATTCGGTGGCCTGGCACGTCAGATCCACAAGAGTATAAAGCTCTAGTGGATACTGGTGCACAGTGTACTTTAATGCCATCAGAGTTCAAAGGGTCAGAGTCCATTTGCATTTCGGGAGTGACAGGGGGGTCCCAAGAGCTGAGTATACTGGAGGCTGAAGTGAGCCTCACTGGGCAGGACTGGCAGAAGCACCCCATTGTAACTGGCCCCGAGGCTCCGTGCATCCTTGGGATAGACTATCTTAGGAGAGGTTATTTCAAGGACCCAAAGGGGTATCAGTGGGCTTTTGGCATAGCTGCTGTGGAGACGGAAGAAATTAAACAGCTGTCCATTTTGCCTGGTCTCTCAGAGGATCCTTCCGTTGTGGGGTTGCTGAGGGTTGAAGAACAACAGGTGCCAATCGCGACCACAATGGTGCACCGGCGACAGTATCGTACCAACCAAGACTCCCTTCTCCCCATTCATCAGCTGATCCGCCAGCTGGAGAGTTAAGGAGTGATCAGCAAAACTCGCTCACCCTTTAATAGTCCCATATGGCCAGTGAGAAAATCTACTGGAGAGTGGAGACTGACAATAGACTACTGTGGCCTGAATGAAGTCACACCACCGCTGAGTGCTGCCGTGCCAAACGTGATAGAACTTCAATATCAGCTGGAGTCAAAGGCAGCCAAGTGGTATGCTACAATTGACATCGCTAATGCATTCTTCTCCATCCCTTTGGCAGCAGAGTGCAGGCCACAGTTTGCTTTCACCTGGAGGGGCACCCAGTACACCTGGAATCGACTGCCCCAGGGGTGGAAACACAGTCCCACCATTTGCCATGGACTAATCCAGACTGCACTGGAAAAGGGTGAAGCTCCAGAACATCTGCAGTACATTGACGACATCATTATATGGGGCGACACAGCGGAGGAGGTTTTCGAGAAAGGGGAGAAAATAGTTCAGATCCTTCTGAAAGCCGGTTTCGCCATTAAGCGAAGTAAAGTCAAGGGACCTGCGCAAGAGATCCAGTTTTTGGGAATAAAATGGCAGGATGGGCGCCGTCAAATCCCAATGGATGTCATCAACAAAATAGCAGCTATGTCTCCACCAACCAGCAAAAAGGAAGCACAGGCCTTCCTGGGTGTTGTGGGTTTTTGGAGGATGCACATCCCAAATTACAGCCAGATTGTAAGTCCTCTGTACCACGTGACCCGGAAGAAGAATGATTTTGAATGGGGCCCTGAGCAACGACAGGCATTTGAACAAATTAAACGGGAGATAGTTCATGCCGTAGCCCTTGGTCCAGTCTGGTCAGGGCAAGATGTTAAAAACGTGCTCTACACCGCAGCCGGGGAGAATGGCCCAACCTGGAGTCTCTGGCAGAAAGCACCAGGGGAGACTCGAGGTTGACCTCTGGGGTTTTGGAGCCGGGGATACAAAGGATCCGAGGCCCGCTATACTCCCACTGAAAAAGAGATTCTGGCAGCATATGAAGGCATTCGAGCTGCTTCAGAAGTGGTCGGCACTGAAGCACAGCTCCTCCTAGCACCACGATTGCCGGTCCTGGGCTGGATGTTCAAAGAGAGGGTCCCCTCTACGCATCATGCCACCGATGCTACGTGGAGTAAGTGGGTCGCTCTGATCACCCAGCGCGCCCGAATGGGAAACCCCAGTCGCCCAGGAATTCTGGAGGTAATCATGGACTGGCCAGAAGGCAAAGATTTTGGAGCATCACCAGAGGAGGAGGTGACACGTGCTGAAGAGGCCCCACTGTATAACCAGCTGCCAGAAGATAAGAAACAGTATGCCCTGTTCACGGATGGGTCCTGTCGCATTGTGGGGAAGCAGCGGAGGTGGAAGGCTGCTGTATGGAGCCCTACACGACAAGTCGCAGAAACTGCCGAGGGAGAAGGTGAGTCCAGCCAGTTTGCAGAGGTGAAAGCCATCCAGCTGGCTTTAGGCATTGCCAGTCGAGAGAAGTGGCCAGTGCTCTATCTTTACACCGGCTCTTGGATGGTGGCCAATGCCTTGTGGGGGTGGCTGCAGCAATGGAAGAAGAACAACTGGCAGCGCAGAGGCAAACCTATCTGGGCTGCCCCATTGTGGCAAGATATTGCTGCCTGGCTGGAGCAGTTGGTTGTAAAAGTCCATCACGTGGACGCCCACGTCCGTAAGAGTCGGGCCACTGAAGAACATCAAAACAACCACCAGGTAGATCAGGCTGCTAAGATTGAAGTGGCTCAGGTGGATCTGGACTGGCAACATAAGGGTGAACTGTTTATAGCTCGGTGGGCCCATGACACCTCGGGCCACCAAGGAAGAGACGCGACATACAGATGGGCTCGTGACCGAGGGGTGGACTTGACCATGGACACTATTGCACAGGTTATCCATGAATGTGAGACATGCGCTGCAATCAAGCAAGCCAAGCGGGTAAAGCCTCAGTGGTATGGAGGACGATGGCTAAAATATAAATATGGGGAGGCTTGGCAGATTGACTATATCACACTGCCACAAACCCAAGGCAAGCGCTATGTACTCACAATGGTGGAGGCCACCACCGGATGGCTGGAAACCTACCCTGTGCCCCATGCCACCGCCCGGAATACCATCCTGGGCCTGGAAAAACAAGTCCTGTGGCGACACGGCACTCCCGAAAGAATCGAGTCAGACAACGGGACTCACTTTCGCAACAGCCTCATAGACACCTGGGCCAAAGAACATGGTATTGAGTGGGTGTATCACATCCCCTACCATGCACCAGCGTCGGGAAAGATCGAACGTTACAATGGGCTGCTAAAAACCACTTTGAGGGCAATGGGGGGTGGGACTTTCAAAAATTGGGATGCGCATTTAGCAAAGGCCACCTGGTTGGTTAACACCAGAGGGTCCACCAACCGGGCTGGTCCTGCCCAGTCAAAACCTCAGCGCCCCGTGGAAGGGGCTAAAGTTCCTGTAGTGCACATGCGGAACATGTTAGGGAAGACGGTTTGGGTTAGTCCTGCCTCGGGCAAAGGCAAGCCCGTCCGCGGGATTGCTTTTGCTCAAGGACCTGGGTGTACCTGGTGGGTAATGCGGAAGCATGGGGAAGTCCGATGTGTACCTCATGGGGATTTAATTTTGAGTGAGAATAGTCCATAAATAAATTGTATAAAGTTAGTTGTTAAATAGCCCTGTCACTGTCTGTTATCACTGTTATAATTGTTATATTTTGTACCAGTAGTAGCATAGTAAGAATTCTCCAGATTAAAGAAGGACGGACTTTTTCGATGAAAACCTAGCAGAGCACGGCAATGATGGAACTGGACCTGGTTTTCAACAACTGCCATCCAGCAGCTTCATCAAGATCAACATCTCCTGCAGAATGTGGGCACGGGCCGCACCAGATACATCAGCCGTGAGCTCCGGATGCAGCAAGTGACCGCCCATCACCACACATCACCTCTCCTGCCACGGAAGACCATTACGACAGATGGAGCCTGAAGTCATGGATTAAATGAACTCAACGGACACTTTAGAGTGATGATCCATAGACTAAGGGAATGATATCTGGAGACAGGAGAAGTGGTGGTGATCAACTGGACAATGGGGGACCTGGGCATGACGTAGATGGTATGGGCTTCTTCAACTACATCAGCAGCAAAAGGAAGGCTAGGGAAAACGTGGGGCCGCTGCTGAATGAGGCGGGTGTCCTGGTGACGGAGGATGCGGAGAAGGCAGAGCTAATGAATGCCTTCTTTGCTTCAGTCTTCAGTGCCAAGACTGGCCCTCAGGAATCCCAGGCCCCGGAGGTAAGAGAAGAAGCCTACAAAGAGGACGACTTTCCCTTGGTCGAGGAGGACTGTGTGAGGGATCGCTTAAGTGATCTGGATGTCCACAAATCCATGGGCCCCGATGGAATGCACCCACGAGTGCTGAGGGAGATGGCGGATGTCATTGCTGAGACACTCTCCATCATCTTTGAGAGGTCCTGGAGGACAGGAGAGGTGCCCGAGAACTGGAGAAAGGCCAATGTCACTCCAATCTTCAAAAAGGTCAAGAAGGAGGACCCAGGGAACTACAGGCCGATCAGCCTCACCTCCATCCCAGGAAAGGTGATGGAGCAGCTTATCCTGGAGGCCATCATGAAGCAAGTGGAAGAAAAGAAGGTTATCAGGAGTAGTCAGCATGGATTCACCAAGGGGAAATCATGCCTGACCAATCTGATAGCTTTCTACGATGACATGACTGGCTGGGTAGACGAAGGGAGAGCCGTGGATGTTATCTACCTTGACTTCAGCAAGGCTTTCGACACAGTCTCCCATGATATCCTCCTAGGGAAGCTGAGGAAGTGTGGGCTGGATGAGTGGTCGGTGAAGTGGATAGAGAACTGGCTGAATGGCAGAACTCAGAGGGTTGTCATCAGCGGCGCTGAGTCTAGTTGGAGGCTGGTGACAAGTGGTGTCCCTCAGGGGTCAGTACTGGGCCCAGTCTTGTTTAACTTCTTCATCAACGACCTGGATGAAGAGTTAGAATGTACCCTCAGCAAGTTTGCCGACGACACCAAACTGGGAGGTGTGGTAGATACACCAGAAGGCTGTGCTGCCATTCAGCGTGACCTGGATAGGCTGGAAAGCTGGGCAGAGAGGAACCTGATGACATTCAACAAGGGCAAGTGCAGGGTCCTGCACCTGGGGAGGAACAACCTCATGCACCAGTACAGGCTTGGGGTGGACCTGCTGGAGAGCAGCTCTGCGGAGAGGGACCTGGGTGTCCTGGTGGACGACAGGTTAACCATGAGCCAGCAGTGTGCCCTGGCTGCCAAGAAAGCCAATGGGATCCTGGGGTGCATCAAGAAGAGTGTGGCCAGCAGGTTGAGGGAGGTTCTCCTTCCCCTCTACACTGCCCTAGTGAGGCCTCATCTGGAGTACTGTGTCCAGTTCTGGGCTCCCCAGTTCAAGAAGGATGAAGAGCTACTGGAGAGAGTCCAGCGGAGGGCTACAAGGATGGTGAGGGGACTGGAGCATCTCCACTACGAGGAGAGGTTGAGGGAACTGGGCTTGTTCAGCCTGAAGAAGAGAAGGCTGCGAGGGGACCTTATAAATGCCTACAAATATCTGAAGGGTGGGTGTCAGGAGGATGGGGCCAAGCTCTTTTCAGTGGTGCCCAGTGACAGGACAAGGGGCAATGGGCACAAACTGAAGTATAGGAAGTTCCGTCTGAACATGAGGAAGAACTTCTTCCCTCTGAGGGTGACGGAGCCCTGGAACAGGCTGCCCAGGGAGGTTGTGGAGTCTCCTTCTCTGGAGATATTCAAGACCCGCCTGGACAAGATCCTCTACAGCCTACTGTAGGTAACCCTGCTTCTGCAGTGGGGTTGGACTAGATGACCCACAGAGGTCCCTTCCAACCCCTACCATTCTGTGATTCTGTGATTCTATGTGTGATGCAGCACAAGAATAAGAGAAAAAGTCTTTTACACAGCTGTAAAGAATGAATGAAAATCAGTGTATTCTGGCTATGTGGGTTAAGTAAGTAATTTGATGAGCTTGTGGGATATACTGAAGAGACTGGAAAGCTTTTGTTGA
The DNA here is from genome assembly GCF_030867145.1 of Opisthocomus hoazin. NCBI lineage: Eukaryota > Metazoa > Chordata > Aves > Opisthocomiformes > Opisthocomidae > Opisthocomus > Opisthocomus hoazin. The sequence continues at coordinate 24,819,413 of NC_134414.1, read as the reverse complement.
GTTTGAAAGACTTTATTTTGTAAAAATATTGCTTTATGAGACATTGCAAATCTGCAAAAAATCTGTTACAGCATTGTTTTATCTACAGATTTTAGCTATTTTAGAAGGCAGTAAAGTTTACAGCTGTGATCACATTTAAACTCATATTTGTAATATTCTCTGCATTGTTTTTTAAACATTTTTGACAGGTGTGGTTGGTCCTTTGTGAATGCTTTCAGGCAGGGGAAGCAGGGCTATTAGTCATACTTACATTCTTTAAGTTCCCTGAATACCAAGAACAAGAAAAATACAATTGCACACTGACTCTAGAGAGATTGGAGAGGGCAAAGGAACTCAAATAACCCCTTATCTGAAAATGTCAAATCCTCTCCTTTGATGTGGGTTTGCCCCAGCAGATTCAGCTAGAAGTGCTCTGGGGGATTCCTGTGAGGCTACGTCTTAGCTCTGCCATCCTCAGTACAGGAAAACTGCACAGTAAGTAATGACAGCACATGAACAGTCTCTTTTCAAAATATAAAGGTCTTAAATAACGTAAGAAGTGAGGTTATGTATATGTTGCCACTGGGAGGTGTGACTGCAGTACGTGTGGGCATCCTGAGATAACTTTCATCTAGCTAACAGCAAGCTCCGGTAGCTGTATCAGTGAGTTAGCAGCACCGGCTCTACACCAGCCTCTACGAAGACATACGAGTACTTGGTTCGAAGTCAGTGCTGCCACACCGTTATTGATGTTGCTCCCCAAACTGGAGAAATTAAAGCTATCTAGGCTCTGCTTATGTAAGCTATAATTGCACCTTGCTGCAGTGAAAGCATACCTAACACTGCGAAAAGTAGTGAACTGAAGTTTTAGACAGGGGGGAAGTGAATAGTCTTCATTCTGTGTGTAGCATAGCCATGAAAACACTTTTAAATGTCTGTATTGGCCTTAGACAGTACTATTATTTAATGTTATCTGGCAGAAGACTCAAGCACAGACCCACCTTTTCTCTTTCTGGCAGCTGCAAAGAACCTTATATGTATCTCAGTGAATTGCTGCAATGGACAGAAGCGCTCTGAGAAATTTAGAGGACACAGTCCACAAAGGTTTTCCATATATTTGCAGTTGATGCATTTCCACTGATAGAATGGAGACTACTGCAGGTATTGCAGAGACCCATTTGCCCTTTATGCCATGTTGAGGGTAGGACCAGCTTTAATTGCCACAAGGTATTGTGTGAAGTACCAGTATTTGTATTTAAAGCTTGTGGTGTGTCTTCCAAGTAATTATAAATCCCTTTGTAACTGTTAAGCAGCAGCTGCTGCTGCTACAGTTTTCTTTATCAGGGACAGCTCTAGTAACTGTAATAGGTTAAGTCTATTTGAAGCTAGTGGCTAGGACATTTTAACCTACTACATTCACAGTTGAAACAGAATTATTTTCACTGTGCATGCTCCTACATGATAATATTATGACATACTTTGACTTACATTATTTTATTTTGTTGAAGTTTGCATTTACAATGGGCATAAGCAGCTGACATAGCTTAGCTAAGAAACAGCAACTTCTCTCATCTCTCAGCCCCGAGTCTAATGAGAGCCTTCTTTTACAATAAGCGTCAAAGAAAAAGGAATGCATTTGGGTCAGCTATCTGGAAGACCAGAAAGCATCTGACAGATGTTCCTCAGTATGAAGAACACTGGGCATGTACAGGAGAGTCTATGTTTGATGACAGGTACAACAGTATCACAGAATCATAGAGTATCTCAGGTTGGAAAGGACCCATAAGGATCACTAAGTCCAACTCCTTGCTCCTCGTAGGACTACTTAAAACTAAACCATATGACTAAGAGCATCATCAGATGCTCCTTGAATGCTGACGGGCTTGGTGTCATGACCACTTCCCTGGGGAGCCTGTTCCAGGGACCAACCACCTTTTCAGTGAAGAATGAAAAGAGAAAGACCAAAAAAGAAAGACTGAAGCAACTCTAAACAAGTAGCAGAAAGCTGGAACAGAATAAACAACACTGTAGTACAACACTGCAGACAACTATGTGGCAAAAAGCTTTTAGGCTAAGGGCAAACTGGTGCAGGATTTGCAACTATACTTCCCGTTGTTGAATGATATCGTGTCAGAGAACCGAGACCTTGCCCACTGTTTGTATCAATAAAATACCCGAATCTACTTCATAAATTCTTCACCTGAAAAAAGTGGCAACCATCAAAACTAGCTGGTAGGTATAGCAATATATAAATATTGTATGTTGTTAATAATATAAAGTATATTCCTTTTTTGATACCTGGAAATAATCTTCAGTACAATAGCGAGAAAAGGAACAAAGGAGTCTCCTCGTATGATGATTTTGTTATTTTTAGAAATAACATAGAAGATGGAGTCATAGTGACTTGTCTGAAGGATAATTAATTCTAAAACCTACTTCTTAAGGTTGCCTTACTCTTCTTTTCGTCCTTTTTACTTCGGGGGAAAAAACAGATCCTGATATTTAAAAACTCCACGTACTTGCAGAAATACATACAAGTTCAGCAAAGTCTGGACTTGTTTGATTTTGCTGGAGGACTTGTTTTTTTCCACTTTTCTCAGCAAATTATACTGTGTAGTCCCCCACTGTACTCAGTGACAAGACTACTGAGTTTTCTTCAAAGAGTTCCTTTCTCTGACTTCTAACTGTTCACTGAGTATAAACAGGTGATAACTAAAACAGCCTCTCATCCCAGCTTCTTAGTAGTCTGATGCTTCCTCGCTCACTGAATAAAAGTAGAAATTCTTACTTGGTTTAAATGCTTCTCTTCATAAATGAGAGCCAGTGAAGGACGTAGACTGAAAATAAAACAAAACTAAGATGTTTATGTTTATTACTCGAGTGACAAAATGTTAAGAGTGAGCAAGAAACACAGATGTTGGAAAATAAAATAGAAGTGTTTTAAATTTAATGACTTAAGACATTTTAAAGTATTTACGTTACAAAAGCTAGAAAACAGGCAATTTTGAATTTTCGTTGTTTTTGTAGCCACATATGCTGGTTGGGGTAAATGGAACTATTTGTTTTACTGGAAAGTAACATTTTATTTACCTGCTTTGAACTGTAGATTTCCTAATGTAAATTTTAACTTCAAAGTATTATGTGTGCAGTGTACTGAAGCACGTTTTCACTTGTTTCCCAGTAAGTAGCTGCTGCTCTCAGTAGGAGGGTGAGATAGAAGATACTGTGAGCAGAATTAGAAGGCTTTTCAATTAGTATGAACAATCAGGCCTGTTCCCATAATTTAAGTCTTGTACTTCCTGATGGATTTCAAAGTCTATTTTGTTCTGCCCACCCATACTGCAACTTGAGCTCTTACTAGTTAGAATTTCTGAATATTACAATTGATTTGTGTGATTTATGTTCTGTAAGTGCTGCTATCTGTTAGCTGTCATTCGTCTGGCAGGAATTTGCAGCCATCTGTCATGGCGTAAATACAGTTTGCTACACTGTCTTATGCTATGCAGCCTCATTTAATCTGAAGTGTCATGGTTCCATGTTTCATCTTTGTATTTTAGTTTACTATTCCAAGTCTCGTGCCAATGTAATTTCCTGAATCTTGACTCTATCTTGATGCAGACAATTGTAGTTCTCTGTTTTACATGTAGCCTCCCTCTTTTGCATGCGTATATAATTTCGTAGAAGGTGGAAGTGCATATAATCTGATGTAGTTGTTACACGCATACACCTACCTTTTAAGAATACTTTACATGCACATGCAGATGCCTGAGCTCAGAATTCTTAAACAGGTTTTTCTGGGTTATCAAAATGCCTTAGGTTTCTCCTTCCCATGGTAAAATATATGTGAGATATTCTTGGTTAGGAAACGGGTGTGAAAATCCCCTAAAAAAGTCTGTGAAGGTGAATAATACTTTGTTTGCCCTTCTGTTAGCTCAGAGACTCCCTCTCAAGCTGGTCAGATGTCCCACACCCTCCCTGGTTCATTTGGAATCCCTTCAATGCCCACCACGCATGTTTATTCCCAGGTCCAACTGAGTGCCCACCCTGCAGTGAGTGCAGGAGCGTGCCAGCTGGCTCAGATGCTGGAAACCATCTGAATGCTCAGCCTGGGGCAGGGACCAGCACAAATTAGCCTGGACTGAGCACCGTGCTGTCACCCTATGTTGCTGTTGGTGTCCAAAGAAGTTCTCTGCAAGCGAGATGGGTTATCTTCATTTCACATGTCAGTCTGCAGTGCTGGTGTACCCACTATCCACTGAAACACAAGGGCATCCTGGCTCTGTACTGACGAGAATGACCTGCAGCTCTACTGCATCTTTTTGGAGGATGCTTCTTGGCCAGTGGAGGAAGCCCAGTGTGCTCCCTTAGTCCTGAGTCTTGCCGTGTCAGCCTTGCCTTCTGCCGCCTGCGATGTGTTCTCCTGGGGGTGGCTGGGAGAGGGGTTAGTGGCAGAGATGGCCTCAAATGTCTCTTTTTCCAGAGGAGGTGGCAAGTGCTTCAAGCGTGGAGAGACGACAGCCACATGTGAGAAGTTCCCTGAAGGTATTGAGGTGGGCCAACAGTTCAAGCATTGTAGGAGATGATGTTCATTTAACAAGATCTTGGCTAGTTTGTTATTCACAGTGGTTTAATTTCTTCTGCCCTTTCCCACCCTACCAAGGGGTAGGGATTAAGAACTATTTTTTAGTTGATTGCTTTTGAATTTTACTGCTTTCAGTGGTGAAACTGGATGAGATATATGAAATGCATTATACTGCTTGCACTTTATGGCTACTCAGCTGTCTAGAGTCACACTAAAGCCAAACGGATGAGGACAAAAAATGCCATCTGCCTTTTGAAACCAGGTTTGTTTAAACACTTCCATATATCTTGTAGCCTGGGATAAGAAAGATTGTAGCCTTTCAGCTGTGACTTGCAAGCAATTCAGATGCAGTTCTCATGCCAAGACTACAGCACACGGCTGTCAGCAGTGCTGTCCTGGCATGGGACATTATCCTGGCTGGATAATGTGGCCTCTGGCTGCAGGCGGAGGTGAAAAAGCAGGAGATGGGGAGACCCAAAATCAGCAGGAAACATAACACAAACCTCTGTGCTCTGTGCTCCCCCAGATTACAGCAGGATAGGTGAATTCCCATTGCACTGTTATTACCTTCATCCTCTGAACAATCCTGGGAGCTTCCCCTGCTCTGCAGATCTCAGGCTATGTGGTGTGTGTCATATGGCCTTTGGTGCTGTGAATATTTTAAATGCTTTTAGGAAAAGGAAAGCCAGCTTGATGGCAGGTCCATAAAATGCTTTTACATAAAGGAATAAAAGCTTGCCTAGAGAATGAGTCTTGCGAGGAGCGACTGAGGAAGCTGGGGCTGTTTAGTCTGGAGAGGAGGAGGCTGAGGAGGGACCTTATTGCTCTCTACAACTGCCTGAAAGGAGGTTGTAGTGAGGCAGGTGTTGGTCTCTTCTCCCAAGTAATTAGTGGTAGGACAAGAGGCAATGGCCTCAAGTTGCGTCAGGGGAAGTTTAGATTGGATATTTGCAAAAATTTCTTTACTGAAAGAGTGGTCAGACATTGGAACAGGCTGCCCAGGGAGGTCATGGAGTCACCATCCCTGGTGGTGTTCAAAAAATGTGTAGATGTGGCACTTCGGGACATGGTTTAGTAGGCATGATTACTTGATGATCTTAGCGGTCTTTTCCAGCCTATGATTCTATGATTCTATCTCACTGTGTCTTCTATAAGTGCACTACCAACACTGCTTCCTTTTGATCATATTTCCAGAACATCACGTTTCACTTATTTCGCTGCTCTAAGTGACCCCTGTGTAAACGATTTTCATTTGGTCCAGTGGTTGACTGAAATATCAAGTCGTTTAAAAGGAAAATATTCTTGAGATGTTCTGTGCCTGCACAGCATTCTTGAAACTAACATTTGTGATGCTGGAATTGTAAAATGTGAAAATTGCCAGTGTATACACTGGCAAATTCATACATGCACATACAGACATGTGCACACTTGCAGACAAAAATACCATGTGGGAGAATATTACTATCATTTTTTTGCTGCATACTTGTCACATTGTTCTGTTTATATACGCTTATGCAAATTTCAGAAATAAAAAAGTTGTGTCTGATTTTCTAATGTATTAATCTGCTGAAGAGGCTTAGAAAAACATCCAGAAAGAGTGGAAATTAACGTTATGATAGGTGAGCACGCTGGGTGTGTGTTGCAACAGGTTAGCAGAAGACAGCTAAACTATTTCCAAAGTAACAGAAGTGCTAAAAAGTAAAATAATTAATGTAGAAGAATAGCACACATCCCTATTGATATAAAAATAGCAAAGAGAGCCAATTTGTTCTTGTTGGTATGCAAACAGCAAATAGAACTTCCCAATTAAATACAAGAGTAATTATGATAATAATGCTTCAAATTGGTGAACCTTTTTAGGTGAGGATTCTCAGTTTTACAAAAGAATAGGTCAGAATTATTATCGTAGGAACAACAAAGGAAGAAAAAAATCCCCCTCATATCAAAAATATCCATTCAAAATCTGCTGGCGGATACTAAAAACAAGACCAGATGTGCAGATGTAGAGGAATTGCTATATCCTTGCTGGGGTGGTAATTTATGGAGAGGATTTATTGTGGAATTCACCTCTTGCTGTAGAATTGTTGTCTTCATTCCGAGGGTGTGTTCACACTTGTGAAGCTACTGGAATTTATTGAAAAAATTATTCCAGAATAATTTGGTAAAGTTCCAGAGAAGCTCCCAGCCCTAGTTTAAAAATGTTTCTGGCCTTGAAGTTTGAGAAAAGATGTGGTTTTATTTGTATGGTTGTATGGAAATAGAGTTGTCTTCCTGAGCTCACAGAGAAAGCCAGAAATAATACAGTTGAGAGATGGGATCTTCCCTGTACTAGGCTTGTTTAAACTTTAAAAGGCAAGTCCACAGAGTAGTGCAGATGAAATGCAGATTGAAAGATGAAATAAAAACAATTCACTATCAGATAGCACAGAAGCAGCATTATTGAATGGTACAACTGCACGTAGCATTGTTTTATCTAGGGCTATTTTATTCTTTAAATATTAGTGCTAGAATCTCTTAATGTCTTTGTTTTCTTCTATACATTGCATACATATTGATCTCAAATGTGTTCATCTCTTCATCTTCATATTAAAACAGTAGCCTGAATTTTAAGGCTCTGTGAAGTTGTAGATTTCTGGCAACTTACACTCATGAACCGTAAAATTTGGGATCCTTCTTGAAAAAAAATAATACCCAGCTTTCTGCAGAGCACATGAAAGCTCCAACAAAAGCAATAGATTATGAATTGCACTTCTTGAGGTTTCAGTAGGAAGATTATCTTACTGGATAAAGCTACACATCCTTCCAAACCCAAACTGCTGTAGCTCTGTGTAAGAGCCTTATAACCTACAAACACACGTGAGTAACTCTTGATAAAGGCGACATACTCATGCAGGGTCAGTCAGGTATGAGGAGAAACACTGGACAATTCAACAGAATTCCTTAGGATGTAGAATTTATATTAGATTGGCATCATGTAGTCTCCAGAAATATTTGTAATTTCTATTCCACTTCAGTGAAATAAATTGTTTGATTTTAAACACATGCATATGTGGGAGAAGTTATAAAAAAAAGCTTAGTGTGTTGAGGTGGGCAATAGTGATTTACTAGTAGAATCGATTCTGATCTGTGGGATGGGGAATCTGCACTCTGTAAGAAGAATATCCGTCTCCTCTTTCTCACACCATGTTTTCTTTTATAAACTCTCTTATGTTCACTCTACCTGCTTCTTTTTTAAAAAATAATAGTCTTGATTTTTATAACATGCTTGATGTAGAATTTTTAATGCTGTCATTAGGTTCATTCTTTTCTCCTTAACCTATATCTTTTTTTAGGTAGATATGTAAAATATAATTCATCCCTCAAATACTCCGCATAAAACCATTGTTTTATCTAGGGGAATTTTATTTTATTCTTTAAAAATCAGTGCTAGAATCTGTTAGTGTCTTTGATTTCTTCTATACATTGCATACATGTTGATCTCAAATGTGTCCAACACTGTCCTGAAAACCTTTTTGTGGAAAGTTGAAGTTAAATTCACATCAAAATATATGAAAACTCAAAAAGTATGTTTTCTTCCAAAGGACATTAGCTTGTACAAACCTGCAGGAATGCCATTTGCTCTCCTTTTGCCAGCTGTCTACCTTCAAATAGCTCCTTCTGAATGCTGGGGTAATCACTTCTTGTTGGAAGGATTCATCTCATCTAACTTCCACTATCCAAAAGTTAGAGGCTAAACCCATAATTTACACTTTCTTAGTAGCCTGAGGAGGCAAATAAGGGCCTTCAGGAAGGGTTTCATCCTGCCTTCAGCAAGGTGCCCAAGACGAGTGGGGTGACCCAACCTCCAGTGGTACTGATCTTTGTCTACCACCTGCATGTAGGCTGTAGGGATGACCTGTGTAGACACCTAAGCTACTGAAATCCCAGAGAGTTTTGATTAGGTGAAGTGAGTATGTTCTGAGAGTCTAAACCAATCTAATGAGCTGTGTGCCTGCAACACCCTCAACAGCATAGCTCTTACAGCAGAACAGTGGGATCCTGCCTGCTGAAAATTCTCTTTTTCATTTTTTTCCTTTTGTTTTTAGCAAATATATATTTTATGGTTCATATTTTTTTTTAGTTCTATTTTTTGTTTTAGTGACAACAATACCTCCCTCAGACACCTTTCACACCTTTGAAAGTACTAGTACTTGAAAACAAGTCCTAGATAACCCAAAACCAATCCACTGTAAGTCAGCAACAGGGAGAAGGGGGTCACATGTCTGAAGGCTATTACCAGGAAAAATACTGGCTCTGGAGTAAATTTTTCAAAATACTACTACTCTGCTTACAGAGACCCTAACCGTAAGCATGTTGTAAATATTTAACAATGTAGCCCCTTTTACTAAACTTTTATGCCTCTTATGACAAATTTGAATGCTGCTGTTCTACTTGTTCTGTTCTAAAGAGTTCAGTGAGATCACGGGCCACTATTTATTTATTTACATATTCATTTTCAGAGGGCCAGTTCTGATTTGGTTATCCCAATTTCATGACAATTTTTAAATTCTCATGAAAGAAATGAAATACCATTTTTTAAATGACAGCTGCTAAGTAAACTTTTTGGCCGCCATTTGCCAAGCTCAGCTCTTCTGATTTGGGGTGGGGTTTTTTTGTTGTTTTTTTGTTGGTTTTTTTTTTATTAAACTAACAACTTTTGATCATCAGGCAAAACAGCTAGCTTGTACAACACTGAATCATTTTGTTTATCCATTTTAAATTATTTCGAAACCTGTGAATGAAGCAATCCAGTCCTAGTTTTAAGGGACTGACGCAAAGACATTGAAGTCACTGATTTCAGTAGACTCTGAGGATCTAAGTGATTAGTTTGTCTTAACTTGTTCCTGTCTAAAGTGTTTAAAATTAATGGAAGTAGCAGAAAGTTACTGCTGGGGATATTTATGTTTTTGTTTCTAAATTTAAAGTTGCTTTGATGTACAGATATAAAAGAATATAATCTAAAATATTCTACAGAGTACGTTATGAACTAATGATATTTTTCAGTTCAAAAAACCATTATACACTATTTAAAGACAGTTTTGATATATTTCAAATGTCAAAGTTTTTAGAAGTTCCAAGGAGTTATAGATAAATATGATTTTTTTTATACTCATGATTATCTTAATAGATAAAGATAAAAGGAGATTAAACACCTGTAATAGACTCAGAAATATGTAAAGCTCACTTCAACTTCTTTTGGGGGAAGGAAGAACATTTAAAATAAAAAAAGATCTTTAAATACTGAAACAATAGTGTATTTTTCTGTGCTATTGGTAGGCATATTTGAATATTTAGCATCAAGATAGTCTGTGTGAAAGATAATGTAAAAAAATTCTCAGAGCTCTTATATGAAACTTTGTACTGATATTGAGATGCATGGAGAAGAAGTAAATTATGATAAGGACAGATTGTGAATGCAGGATCATTTGAATAATTTGGGAAATTTACTATAAAGAAATCTTTGGGGACACTGAAATGTCCTTATGCTGAAATGGGTGTTCAGGCCATAATTACAGGTGAGGGACCTGGGAAGGAGAGACTCCGGAAAAGGCTTGAGCATCATGATGGGATGCCATGAACACCTCCCCCGGGTGAATTTGTGTGGATTGTCTCTGTGTGTGGATGCAGAAATAGTGACCTGAAAACAGCAGGCTGCAGAAAGAAAAATTATGTGTTGAGAAGTAGCATGTGAAAGTCTGTCAGGATCTGGGAAGATCTGGAGATTCCTGGTCCTGGTGAATCCACAAGAACAGATAAACTCAGGCCACCAAGAGCCTGTTCAAGGCTATCAGCACATGCCAGCACCTACAATGGTTATACAACACAGAACGTATTGAGGCAGGCAGTGGCTGCTGCGTGCAGCCTGGCGAAGCACAGGACCACGAGGGACTTGCGGAGCACCTACCTGAAGCTCCCAGAGCCTCAGTATGACCCTCTGTTTCTGAGCAAACCACCAGGACTGGCCTCCCAACGGCTGCTCCAGCTGGGTAGCGAGGAGTGATCGCAACCGTGTGTCTGGATGCTTGAATGCACCATTGTCTGCTGTTAGTGATAACAGCTTGATGCTACTGGTAGTTAAATTCATAAATGGTGTCCTGATAGACGTTGATTGTGATGTGTGTTGACCTGTCTTGGTCCCCTATGCAGAAAGTTTTCAAGAGGATTATCATCTGAAAATGATCCTTTGATTATCAGCTCTGGAGCCCCCAGCATAAGAAGGACATGGATGTTTTGGAGCGGGTCCAGAGGAGGGCCACGAAGATGATCAGAGGGCTGGAGTACCTCTCCTACGAGAGCAGGCTCAGGGAGTTGGGGCTGTTCAGCCTGGAGCAGAGAAGGCTCCGAGTGACCTTATAGCAGCCTTCCAGTACCTGAAGGGGCCCTACAGGAAGGATTGAGAGGGACTTTCACAAGGGTGTGTAGTGACAGGACAAGGCGGAATGGCTGTAAACTAAAAGAGGGCAGATTAAGATTAGATATTAGGAAGAAATTCTTCACCATGAGGGTGGTGAAACACTGGGACAGGTTGCCCAGAGAAGCTGTGGATGTGCCCTCCCTGTCAGTGTTCAAGGCCAGGTTGGATGGAGCTCTGAGCAACCTGGTCTGGTGGAAGATGTCCCTGTTCATGGCAGGGTGATTGGAACCAGATGATCTTTAAGGACCCTTCCAAACCAAACCATTCTATGATTCACAGAATCACAGAATCACAGAATCACAGAATAGTAGGGGTTGGAAGGGACCTCTGTGGGTCATCTAGCCCAACCCCCCCGCCGAAGCAGGGTCACCTACAGCAGGCTGCACAGGACCTTGTCCAGGCGAGTCTTGAATATCTCCAGAGAAGGAGACTCCACAACCTCCCTGGGCAGCCTGTTCCAGTGCTCCGTCACCCTCAGAGAGAAGAAGTTCCTCCTCATGTTCAGACGGAACTTCCTGTGCCTCAGTTTGTGCCCATTGCCCCTTGTCCTGTCGCTGGACACCACTGAAAAGAGCTTGGCCCCATCCTCCTGACACCCACCCTTCAGATATTTGTAGGCATTTATAAGGTCCCCTCGCAGCCTTCTCTTCTTCAGGCTGAACAAGCCCAGTTCCCTCAACCTCTCCTCGTAGTGGAGATGCTCCAGTCCCCTCACCATCCTTGTAGCCCTCCGCTGGACTCTCTCCAGTAGCTCTTCATCCTTCTTGAACTGGGGAGCCCAGAACTGGACACAGTACTCCAGATGAGGCCTCACTAGGGCAGTGTAGAGGGGAAGGAGAACCTCCCTCAACCTGCTGGCCACACTCTTCTTGATGCACCCCAGGATCCCATTGGCTTTCTTGGCAGCCAGGGCACACTGCTGGCTCATGGTTAACCTGTCGTCCACCAGGACACCCAGGTCCCTCTCCGCAGAGCTGCTCTCCAGCAGGTCCACCCCAAGCCTGTACTGGTGCATGAGGTTGTTCCTCCCCAGGTGCAGGACCCTGCATTTGCCCTTGTTGAACCTCATCAGGTTCCTCTCTGCCCAGCTTTCCAGCCTATCCAGGTCACGCTGAATGGCAGCACAGCCTTCTGGTGTATCTACCACACCTCCCAGTTTGGTGTCGTCAGCAAACTTGCTGAGGGTACATTCTAACTCTTCATCCAGGTCGTTGATGAAGAAGTTAAACAAGACTGGGCCCAGTACTGACCCCTGAGGGACACCACTTGTCACCAGCCTCCAACTAGACTCAGCGCCGCTGATGACAACCCTCTGAGTTCTGCCATTCAGCCAGTTCTCTATCCACTTCACCGACCACTCATCCAGCGCACACTTCCTCAGCTTCCCCAGGAGGATATCATGGGAGATTCTATGATTCTATGATTCTATGAAAAAGACAATTTCCATCTTCAGATGCATCAATAGGCAAGTATAGACTAAAAGTTTAGACTGAAATATTGACTGTGGCTTCAGATGGCCGTGGAAGTCAGAGAAAAAAAAAGTGCCAGAGTCTCACGTCTACATGTCAAGAAGGTGAAGAACTGTAGGAATGACCAGAGTCCTTGAAAACTTGCCTCACGGGCAGAGTCAATGAATGTGTAAGTACCTATATCAAAACCAGAAATTCACTATGAAAAGGCTTTTTGAACTCTTAAACAAACTAGCCTTTAATAACATCCAGTTGGTGCAGGATGAAGCAGATAAATGTAAACTACAAATAAAGCACACATTTTTAATAGAGATGTTAATTAAACTCTGGAACAGTTTATCATGGGTTGTGGTAGATTTACCATCACTGAAATCATTTAAATCAAGTTCATATGTGTTTCTAGAGGTCTCCTCCACTTGAAAGAGGAGTTAATTCAAGGCAGTCCTGTGGCCATTATTATTCAGAGTTAGGTCAGATGATCTCAGTAGTTTCTGGCCTGGTTAAATATTAATCTAACAAAAACCACTTTGTCTATGTAGAATGAGAAGAATTAGCTATAATCAGAAAAAAATAAGACATCACAAACTATTTGAAACATAAGGTAGCCTCAGAGAGGGAGCAGGGGCTGGACAGGTAGCTGGGGATCTTGCAAGACAAACAGTTAAAGATGTAAAAGAAACTAGGGATGTAAACCAGCCAATTCAATAGCATGAAAACGGAAAGCAGTAAAAACATTTATCTTCTGGAAAAAAACCATTGTTTTTTTACATGCTTATAAGGCACGATTGGAGGGAAGAGGGTAACTGTACATACAAGACAGATGAAGACAGCATGGTCATAGATTATTTATGGTATGTGGCAATGGGGGAAAAAATCAACATATTAATCTCCAAAATCACACTCCCTCTGTCTGAGTAAGGTGAAAATTAGTTGCACTAGTGTTGAAACACGTAGAGGTCTAAATTATATACATTTGAGCAGCAATGATCTTTCGCTCAGCACAAGTCACTGATGTCTATAAACTACTGCAAATGGTATTTATAGAGGACTAACAGATAACAGTAACAGGTTTTAAAGATAAAATTCCTGAATGGTTCCTTAGCTCAATAGCATATGTAAGACTTTTTAGGGCATATGTACTCAATTAGATTGTAAGGTTATGCAACCTTTGAGTTATCTTGTGTGCCATCCTTTTCTTTTTAATGATGCATTTTCCTAGGAATATATTCTAATACATTTTCTTTTGTACACATATATTTATTAGGCGTAAATTGTAATGTCCTTATTCTAATTCGGCAGGTTGCTTCCCAGTGATTGCCGTTAATGTAAGAGTTATCAGTCATGAGGATTTACAGAGCTGGCATAGCAATGAAACAAGGCTGCCTAAGTGTCTGTAACCAGAGCAACTGCACAAGTACCCCAAAACAATACTCCAAAATAGTGCAAAGAATCAAGTTTCCTATACGATTGGTTAATTGCTCTGCTCTGTAAAAGAGCTGCTTAGGACCCTGGGCTGTATTTGACACTCATGGAGGGGTGGGTTTAGCCCACCTCGTGGGCACCAGGCTTATGTGCAGGAATCCCTGCGTGGACTGGTCGTGGCTCCGTGTTGTCCATCTGACCCCAGTTCCTTGTGTGTGTGGGGGGGTGTTACTTGGGAGAATAATTTTCAGTCTGTACCCTGGGGCACACCTGAGGTGTCCTGAGGTAAAATGTAGAAGGGGATATCCTATATCTGGAGGTTGCAAAGGGATCCTCCTCCAATCCAAGCTTCTATGAAGGAGGTCACAACAACAAAGCTGTGGAGCTTGGAAATTCTCTTTCTAAGATAATTGTTGGGTCTTTAAATTAATTTATAGGAAAGCTTTAAGTGTAAAACCAATTAGCAAATCTTCAAAGTTGGATTTTAATCCAGGCTCTGGGTCAAAAGCACTTCTGCTTTGTAAAGGAGACCAGATTATGTCTCTGCACAACAGGTAGACTGGTGGGTTGCAGCCGGCTGCGGCAGCAAACGTAGCCCCAGGAGGTGACCAGCCTGCCTGTGAACTGAGGATGGGTAGCTTTATTTTTCAGTCTGTGAGACTCCCATGCAGTAGCAGGAACTCGAGTTCTGAGCATGGCCTGCGGCTCTGGCAGCTGGGTCACCTCTGCAGGGAGGCGGCAGCCGGGGAGGGTTGTGGCTGGCTGTCGCTCCCATTTCTCTTCACCACCCAACTGGGCTCTGCCTCGAGGCACACGCAGTTCCTTTCTCCTAAAGAAATCAGATGGGGGCTTAAGTGGCATAAACCCAAACCGGGATTAATTCCTTTGATCTTTGCTTCAGCCTTTGTGTATTAGCAGGTAGCATGTGGTGCTCAAAAAAGAGCTACCTGGGGACCTCCATAGCATGAAGAAATGTGTGCCCCTCGGTGAGGGGGTCCTAAGGACACGGGACAGCTGGAGTGGCACCTGTCCTTGGGGTTTTGCTCTAGCTCTGTAGAGTTAGACTTGCTCACATGTGATACTGAGGGCTAATTTGGCCACCAAGAAGCTTGGGGTAAAGGGACTGAAAAAGCAGCTGATACCCATTTTCTACAGCCATGTCTCCTCTGTACCAAATGTGACCATTGTACAGCTTAGTTTTATACACTGACACACACTCACACACACACACTCATCACCTTAAGATTGTATTTAGCAAATGTTATGGAGGCAACACACAAAGCCCTGGGTTTTTTTAATAATGCCCAGTTGTGCCTGCAGGTAGTATCCCAATAATTTAGTTTCTCTTGAAGATTGCATTTTTGGACACAGGAGTGCCAGTGACTCAGTTGTCATAAATTCTCTGTTATTCTCCTGGGACAGCAGCATAGCTAGCAGCAAAACGCATGCAAAATGAGAGCACAGAGCTTTCACTTGATGGCTGGCTGAGGACAGGAGAATGTACTTACCCCAGAAACATAACCTAGGATGCAGGTAGGGAAGTGCACAAAAAAATGTCGATTCTTTTTAAAATTGTAGATTAAAGTTGACATCCAAAGCGTTAAGTATCATACAGCTGATTAACTATTTATTTATTGCAGCTGCTTGCATAAACTTTTGTCAGAGAAAAAAAAAAAGTAACAAATGTTCATTTTAAAACCTGTTTTCTTTGGCCTTGGCCTTTGTGCCAGTTTTCAGGGCATAATGAAGATATCCTTTAAAGTCTGAGGTTTTAAAATTAAGTAATTTTTAAAATTACAAACACAAAAAGTCAGGCACTTTAAAACATGTGAAAACAGATGAAATTTTTATTTGCATCTCACTTAGTTTGATGTTTTTTCCTCAGAAGGGGCTGGGAAAAAAAATTCCTTAAAGACCTTTTCTGCATTCTGGCAACAAACAAGGAAGAAGAGACTGCGTGGTGGAGGGTGCAGGGGCAAGGAAGACTGAGAGAAGAAAAGAAAACTGAAAAGCGGAAAGAGGGAAACCTCATTTCATTGTGAACTTTGCTTCTGCAAATGTTGACACAGATACCGAGTTTCTTCTAATTCAGGTTTTCAAGATTGAGTCTTTTATAGATGCATTGCTAAGCTCTTAAGAAGCATTATTTTTTCCTACCTAGATTGTGGAGATGAAGTTAACATTGCTTATATTTTTCATGACACCTTGTATTTTTCTCATTACACTCCACAGATTCTTTACTAATTCCATCTTTCCTTTTGTTACAAGTTTTTATACATGGCAAAAGGTCTTGCATCTGCAGTAATTCATTAAGAGATACTAAATCTACCTTCTTCAGTCACTGACATTATATAAATCTGATCACTGAATAGCATAATTTGGATCAGTTTCCCAAAAGGAAGACGAAATAGTAGGAGACTTTGATCTAAGAAGAGATAACATTACGTTATGCACAAAAATATAAACATAATTGTGAAGGAATCTGGGAAATCCAAACTTCCAGCCTTTGTCCCGCCATGGTCCAGATGTAGGACTCCTCTGGTGTGTGCAGGGGCCACCTCCATGGCATTGGCCCTGTGGCTGGGGCTGGTTTCTTCTGCTCCCTGCAGAAAGCTCCCGTGTACCAAGAGGGAAGAGGGGAGCATGTGGAAATGGTCTGTGAAGCCTGGAGAACAGCCTGCGTCAAGGAAAGGTGAAAGCAGGGTGCTTTATGCACCACAGTCTGCTGCAGATGATCCACTTTCTGCAAAAAGAAATCCATGAGGGTTATAAAAATTGCAATTGGATTTCCCTTCAGAAACTTGGCAACGCTTGTTCCCTGGGAGAAATCTATGTCAAGACCACAGTAATTTATTCTTTCCTGGCCTGAGTTTTCTTTAGCTCTCACTGAGTTTGTCCTACAGTATTCTCTCTATTATAATAATAGTAGGTATGAAATTATCAAGAAATCTGTGGTATATTTCTTGGTGCTGTCAATTGTCAGTCTAATTTTTGTTAAAATAATTTATGCACAAATTCTGCACCACCTTCTAGCAAATTAACTTGTTTCTAGATGTCAAAGGTGGCTATTTTGCCCCCCTATTTAATGTGTGCTTAAAATGATCAAGATATTTATCTTTACTAAAACATGTAACTACCGTTCTGGGAAAATATTCAGCTCCCTTTCACCACCTTGTTAACAAGTTATAAATGGTTTTGAGTGATAGCAGTACATGACAGGTTGGAGAGTGTCATATAACATTGAGAAATAGCTACATATCTGAGACGGAGATTGAATTCAGCTCTCAGGAATTTTTGTTGCAGTTTCTGTTTCATTTCAAAACAGTGGAATAAGAGGCTAAGGGCTAAAATGAGTCTTCATAGTGTTTGTGCTTGGTACTGTTTATTTTCTGTGTCCTAAAGCCTGTGAGATGTTCTGTAGTCAGAACTACGTTGTCTCATATTAGAGTGGCACCTGAGTCCTCAAATGCATAAACTGCAGCTTTATTTCTGCATCCTTTCATCCCGCTCTTGACTGGCACCTGGTGGTGCAACCATAAAATGAGTATTACAGAAAAAAGGAAAAACGTGGAGAAAACAAATAAACAGATGTTTCAGCATATTTTCTGGGTTTGGCTCCCATTGCTTCTTCTAAGGCATGCATTGTCTCCATTTTCGATCAGTTTTAAGGCAAAGTTTTGAGATCTGCAACACGGAAATCATGTGAAGATATCTGAGCTAGCTTTTTGTAGACATTACGTTAAGTTTATAATTTATGTTTTTTTCCTGCCCTAAAAGCAGAAGAGACATCCTTTCCCGAGTTCACCTCTGCTGACCCATGAGATTGAGATTACACCTACTTGTGCCAGCATGGGCCAAGGGAGCCCTGGAGGGATTCACCTGAGTGCTCCTGCTGCCTTCCCACCTCCGATATTTCTGGATGAGTGGAGCAGCAGTATTTGATGAAAACTCCTTAACATCCTTCCACTGAATAAAGAGTGAGGAAAGGGCTAAGCCTCTTGCTTTCCAGCCACCCCACTTACACCCTCATC
The DNA here is from genome assembly GCF_030867145.1 of Opisthocomus hoazin. Taxonomy (NCBI): domain Eukaryota; kingdom Metazoa; phylum Chordata; class Aves; order Opisthocomiformes; family Opisthocomidae; genus Opisthocomus; species Opisthocomus hoazin. The sequence continues at coordinate 24,801,476 of NC_134414.1, read as the reverse complement.
ATAGCCATAATAGAGGATATCACGAGTGATGGTTGTTCTCCAGCAAGAGCAAGCCAGTCTCCAGGCTTCCCCAGCAGGGTAAATTTAGGCAGAGAATCAAAGAGCTGTAACTAGTTTCCCAGAGTTTCCAGCTCTGCTTCACTGATGGTAGGTGAAGCAGCGAGTCTGGCCCAGGATGCCCATTCCAGCTTTTAATCTTTCTGCTCTAAAGATGGGATAATCTGATTTGACATTCTCATGAAATGCAAACTACTATTTTTTAATAAAAGGACATCCCTATAAGTTTTTGGTACTAATTGTGGGAACACCTCATTCACCAGATGTGCAGTCTGGGGGTGAGGTTTTTCCTGTGAGATGAGTGTGTTCAAATGCCCTTGGACTGGCGGACACTTGGGAGATGGGTCTCACACCTCCTACGGAGCGCATCAGTAATTTTACAACATGATACAAAGCTGTACAAAAAGGACATAATAGCGGCATTTGCATAAAGCATTAATGCAGAAATACGTAACAGCTTTATCTTGCAAAAGCTGTGTATCATCACTTATGGGTTTTTTTTTGCTGAAGTCTTTACTCCGTGGGAGGCTTGGGTATGCTCTTCAGCAAAGGGTGTGCGCTTTACTCCAAAACTGTGGGATAGGGCCATGGGGCAAGGGACATACTTAAATAACACCAGACAGAATAAAGAAGTCGAAAAGCTCTCGTACTTCTTGGAGGAGTGCTCTGTTGCCCTGTTATTGTACAGAAGGCTTCATTTGGGGGATTTTTTTGAGATTTCACAGTGTTTTTGAGATGGCACATCAAGGAGAGATTTAAGGTTGGACCAGCTGGGTCTGAGACGGAGCGGTTTACGAGCAGATCGGGCAGCAGGGTGCTGTGTCCTCAGGCCCCCAGGGAAGACACTAGGACGTTCCCTGCTCTCCGGATTTCATGCTGGTTTGCGTATTTGGCTACGCAGTCAGTGCGCTGCCATATAAAGATCCCATTTGTAGATGCTTCATACCCCACCAGGTGGTATGGACACTTCAACATCTAATTTTGGGTAATGAATTTGAACTGTGCCTTAGCACCTAAATGTTCCTGTGGCATTGCTCCACAGCGGTGCTCCAAGCATTTCTCTCTTCTGCAGAGTTTGACATCAATGGGTATTAAAATGACATAGTCATGACGGAAGTGAAGAAGATCCTGATGAAGTGTGTTATAAGCAGTCCTACATAGCTAACATCCTTCCCAATATGATTTTTCAGTTAAGACAATTATTAATATTGCTTTGTGTTGTGTAGGACAAGTATTCTTCTCACAGTTGTGGGCTCCTTTTTTCTCAAGCAGAGGGGCTGTACATTAATCACAGCAATAAAACCATGAACTGAAAAGTCTAATACCATCATTAGATATATCATATTTGATTTTATATTTTATTTTTCAAAGGAACTGTATTTACAATTTTTAAAGCCTGAAGGCTGAATCACAGTATAGAGTATCTAGTTTCATATACCAGATAAGTGCTTAGAAAAAGATTAAGATCAATTATGCTATTGTAAAGTTTTAAAGTTCAAAGGGCTTGAGATCTGTAAGAAATGTTCAGGTGTAATCTTAAGGCAAAGAATTACGCACTTATGGCTTCATTTGGACATGTGCTCCACAATCACAAGTTATTTCATTCCATCAGTCTTAGCTTGTGACCCAGTACTGGAGTGTGTTAACAGGGGATTTGATAAACGTCTTTAGTGCTGAATTGTAGGAACCTTATAGTTGAAGTGGCAATGCAGCAAACGCCCTTTTACTTCCATTTAGTCAGCTTAATCCACAAAGAGATTGAAATATTCTATCGTAAAAGCCTCAAAAACTGTGGTTTTTTTCCTTGCAATATTCTACTCCTGTGAGCGGTGCTACTGAAGTCCAAGGAACAACATGCTGGGGAGCACACAGATCGCAGATATTCCTGCAGCAGCGTTAGAAGTACAGCACAGAGAGTTTGAGGGAGAGCAGCCCGCAGTTTAGCATTTGCAGACTTAGACCTTCACGTCTGCTGCTTTAGTCTGCCAGGCAAGCTGCGCAGCTGTGGGGATCCCTGGCTTCACAGACACATGCATCTCAAAGGTCGCCGCTTGAGGCTGTAGCACCATGAAGCAAGCTAAGCAGTGGAGCTGAGACCTTTCTAAGTCTGGGAGCTATTTTGAACACAGGATCCTGCAGCCCCTCTTACTGCAATCTTTTCATCTGGGACAGGATGATATATACAGCCATCTGTGCCAGAACTGAATTTCATCCATAAAGACTAGAGAAAGAAATAATGGTTTGCAGGTTTATATCCATATTCATCAGGAGAGAATTTGTTTTAATGAAAAAGGAAAAGGCTAAGGCTTTATCTTGGAGCCAGCTGTGTGAAATTCATTGGAAAAATAGTTCTGAGAGACTAAGAAGGAATGTATCTACATGTATATGGAGAACGGAAAAACACAGAATTCTATGCTGTGTATATATGGGTAGGCGTGGGCACTTGCAGCTCTGAACTCGCAAGACAAGGGCCAGCTCAGGGCTAACATCCATACAAACACGCTCGTGTAGTATAAGCTACTTAATTCTGCTTTGCAGGAACTTTTATTACCTGAAACTCGGGGCTCTGTTAATATAGCTTCATGGCTTGCCAGGCTTGGGCGATGGGTATGGCAGATGTGCAACTACTGGTACCAAAGTACATAGACATGCCCCCAAGCCTCTGTACAGCTGTAGGGAGAGGAGTGGACTCAGTTTCCTTTTAACTTTTTCATGGCTACCTTTTAAAAAAATTTTATTTGGTCCCTTTTGTTATTGTATCTCTATTCCTAGAGCAGTTTGCACCTCCGAGGATGCTCCCAGCCCTGCGAGTGCCAGAAAGCACAGTGTTGAGAGGCAGAGTGAGCCTCGAGCAGCCAGGTTGCATGGAAGGTGCGAGGGAGCTCAGAGGAGAGTGCCTATGGCTGAGCACCGTGCATGCTGCAAAGCCCAGCAACCTTTTCTCTTTCCTTCCCCAGAACCAGCTGGAGTGAAGTCATAAGGAGTAGACTTTATCCTGGGAATGAAGGCAAAACTACAGAAAAGTACAAATGAGACAGTAAAATTTGTGTTTTTTTTTAATAACCATTCTGTAAACCTATTTGTTATAGGAGCCTTCCTCCTCATATTTTTAATCTCCACTCTTCTTTCCCACAGCAGTTGCCTGGTTTCTGGTCTTGCCTGTATTCTCTGGTTTGGGGCATAAGAAGAGCTGGTGCTGTTCTCTTTCTGAGGCTCCCAGTATTAGACGGGAAACTTGTCGGGGCATACTCATACATTGCTCGTTTCATGTGAGTACACTTTGCTTCTGTGTTTGCAAAGTAGCACTTAAGAGAGTTTATTATTAATAGTGGTAAATTATTCTACATTTTCTTATCAGATAATACGAGATCAAGTAGCTGTCAAGGCATGTTGGGCAGATATCTACAAAAACAGTGATATCTGAAGATCCACAACAAAAAGGAAAAATTTGGAAGGTCTTCAGTCAGCTCCTAGCAGCTGCAAATTTTGCTTTGGATGAAATAAAGAACCCATCTAAGGGTCTCTTTCTGAAAACAGTCTCGCCAAATTGTACTTGTCAGAAGTTGTATTTGGTTTCTCACTTTGATATGTTCCCAAAAAAGGAATTGGAACAAGCACCAAGAACTGGGTAAGTCAGCAAGACATCTACGTAAGATTAGAGTGTATAAATAAGAAAAAAATAGTGCCCCTATATGCAGCTGGTTTGCAAAAATAAGACACTGGAGAAGTTGCTGAAGTTGCTTTGGTGTTACTTATCTAATTCTCTCTCTCACTATTTATATTCAAATTTTACACTATATAATATGATGTGCAAGATAAACCTCCAATCTGAAATCAGCCAATGCCCTTAAGGCCATGATACAAGTGCTTCTATTTGTAAAGTATTTGATTAACTATTATATTCCTCTTGTTATATTCCTCTTGTTTCATAGTTCAGACTTCTGTAATGAAAATGACTGGTATTGGCAATTAACAATGCAGAAACTAGTGAGGAAAAAAAGGATTAGTGTAGCTGCAAACACAGTGAAACAGAGGCAACTTGTTAGTACAGAATGTTTTATATTTGCCATTTGGATTACTGCTCCTTTTTTTTTTTTATTTGAGGATATTTTTGTGCATGAACAGATGGATTTGCCTTAATTATTATTTTCCTTTTTATTTTTGGAGACAATTGTGTCATCATGTATGACAATGATTTTTTACTTGAAAGTTGTAACCCTTTGTTGAAAAATTGTGATGTAGCAATAAGGATATTCTACTCCTCCATTGTTGTTTTACAGATGTGATTTATTGTATTTTGGGGCAAAACTGATATTAATTTTGCTAGTATTTTAATTATATTTGTATTTACTTATTTTTGCCAGACTTCATGGTTGATATCAGCCATAAGTTAGGGACATCAGCATAGTATGGATGGTGTATGTTAGCTGAAGGAAATGACTATGGGCTGTTCATATAGTGTGTCGTGGTTTAACCCCATAGTGAAAGTTGAAAAATTGTCACATGCCTTTGTGTATGTAAATGTGTGCGTGCGTGCACATATGTCTGTGGTAACCTGGTACCCACTCTTTGCATCTTCTTTCATACATGCCTCATTGCTTCATTTGTAATAAAGCCTTTCTGCATGCAGAGCCTAATGGACTTTATTAGGGTAGCCAAAAAGGCTTTTCCCAAAGTAAAAGACTCTAATGCTGTGTTTTGTATATATTCCAAATCTCGATTTATCATTATGAAAGGAGTTCATGCCCTGTGCACACGTATGGTAAGTGATCAGGGAGGTCTCATCTGGCCCTTGCCAGCTCACAGTTCATTTCTCGCTTGCTGAGAAAACCAATGACATACTGACTATATGCTACAAGAGCCACCAAGTCAGAGAGTTCTCAGGTAGAAAAGACACTATAAAATTTCGATGGCCATGGAGTCCTCATATTGACAGCATGAAAACCAACTGTGTTTTGTCCTTTTTCTTTCTGGCCCAGTAAGCACTGAGCTTTGAAAACCATATTCACGTATTAACTGGGAGGCTACTACCAGTTCAAACAGTCAGCTTTCTTGTATTCAGAAGGGTGCTGAGATGTGTTGCTGTCTAAATGAATAAACATCAGTTTGCATTGTGGAATGGGTGGCAGGCCAAGTTAATCAATAATTTAATTACCAGTGACCCATTTTGCTTACTTCTAGTTGAAAGGGAATTTCTGCATTCTTGCATAAGTTATCATCTATTCAACTTCTTACAGATGGATTCAGATGATCCTTTTCCTGCCTTGAGGATGAGATGAACTTAATCCAATATTATAAATGAAAAACAGGTGTCTAGATACACATTCTTTTCCTCATAGCTTGCATTGCATTTATTTACCTAAAATAATTCCTAACTCAAAATTTGCTGCCAAAAGTTTAACTTGCTTTCACTGAAGGTGAGTGTGGCTGTGGATGCGATTACAGCAACAGAAAACAACAATTAGCAATGATTTTTAAAGTTGCAAGCCCTTGTGAGAAGGCCAGTGTTCACATGTTGTAGCTATTATTATTATTCATTTTTACTGGGAAGGCAGCTGGCTGGAGCTCCAGAAATAGAACAGGTTTAAAGTGAAGCAGAAATTCTCATTTGTCTCTAAAAATAGGTCGTCTTCCAGTACGGAATTTGAAACTGCCAGTTTTTATGCTTTTGAATTCCCAAAGTTATTCTTCCTGGATTTCTCTACATACAATTTTAGTATGAACCCTTTGAAATTGGACACTGGCTGAAGTGTTTCTTTGGCTCAAAGTCTGCATTTCACTTGCAGTTGTTTTAGTTAAATAAAGAAGTGAAGCTGGATGAGAACAGGTGGTGCGACATATGTTTTGTTATAAGCATTCTGGATTTATGTGGTGTGTGGCATCGTAGTCATCACCACAGTCAGGTGTGTAGCAAAGAAGCATGTATCCTTGAGAGATTAAACTATTTTATCTGCTCTTTTGACTTCTGATACTATTATATTCTCTGTATAGATGCCCTAACACTTTGCAAGAAATTATTGTGCATGTATTAATTATTATACTGGCTAGAGATCTAAATAGAAATCAGAATGTTCGTGTCTTAACTCTCAACAAGGAAGTCAGGAGGCTGCTCTTACTCCAAACAAGCAACATGGACAGCACAATGGTCACATTAATACCTTCACTATGCAGATGAGAAACCTATGTGCAGGAAAACGTAAATTGTTGTCACAGAAGCACTAAGCCTATGTCTAGACACCATAAGCTGGGAAACATCTTAGTTTCTGAATCAAGATGTGCACGAATGCCATGTCTGGATCACATTTTGGGGTGAAACCCATGTGCATGACAGCCATCCGTCCCCAGATCCCTGGTTTCCATAGGAAGGACATCTGCGGATGCGAGCCAGGCTGGAGATACAGTGAACCCCAAGAGATGCCCAACCCGGCCGGTCAGGGAGCCAGATGCAGACGATGGAGTGCCTTGGTGCTTAGGTGTGCTTCAGGCAGAGCCACAAAAAATGAAAATAAAAACCTCCAACTTTTACCACACTAACTCCAATTCTTAGGTGCAGATAAGTCCTCTACAGGCCCAAACAATTACCAGGATTAAAATGTTCAAATGGTTCCCAGTGCACAGGAACGGTTTTTAAACAGAGTGATGGGGAAATGGTTAGAGTAGTTCCACTATGGTCAAGAGGCCCTTGCTGGATCCCGGGAACAGCACTTCTGTGCAGGCCCCCTTTTCAATGTGCAGAGATACAGAGGAGATTCATTAGACATTTTGGATTGTGCAATGTTTATTTAAAAAAAATAGAATGCTACATCATGGGTGGGTTACTGATGAACTGCTAGATATTTTAAAACTTCTTGAGTGTAAAGAAGAAAATAGATACTTCAAACTGAGAATCCTGCCTGGGAGCAGTGTGTTCTTCCTTTGCTGCTGCAGTAGCAGTGACCATTTAAGGTCATAAGCAAGTTCAAGTTTACGAATAGAGGTAATATGGTCTATATTATCCAAATATGGTCTTTATTACCTCTTCCTACAAATACTGTCTTTATGTATTTATTTCTGATCTGTGCCACTTTTAACATGATGGTCTGTAGCTTTTCCTAAAAGCTTTTATGATAAAGCTACTGCCCAGTGTAGCCTATATTCTGAAAAACCTTGTGAGCATTTGAAGCCAAGGCTTTACTGTTATTTGCATCTCAGCCTCCAGTATAGCTGCTGGATTTATGCCTGCTCAACTCATCACATCTTCAGAGAGCACATTACTTTCATTTAGAAATGCGCCTCGAAATGTGTAAATTCACAGATGTTAGTGATTACGCACATGTTTTGCCTTATTGCTTCAAAGCCAGCAAAGGCCAAATTCCTGTGTAATTTGTACTGCAGTGACGAGATTTGGATTCATATCTTTGAAATGAAAGACCCGATTCAGAGTCTCGATTCTTTTTGCAGATAAGGGGACATTTCTGGAGAAGGGAGTCCTACACTTTAGGTGATAAGGCAGCAAGAGGTTTGCTGCGAATGTAAAGTCAGAGATGTGCAGAGTGTCAGGGCAAAGACAGAGGACAGCAGGCAGCTTCTCTACCAAGTGACAGGACCTGGGTGTTGGAACCACCGTCTGCATGTTACAGAAGAGAAGGCAAAAAGCACAAATAAAGTGGCGGGTGAAAAGCACATTGATATCTAAATGTCACAGCACTGGTGATGTTTGCATACTACACACGTTCTGCTACTGAGACTTCGGCCATGCCCTCTGTATCTGTTTACATCATTTCACGAGTTTCCATGCATGAATATTTGCTGACACATACATTTTAAACAACACATTTTCGCCATTTCTATAGTAATTCTGACACCAACCATCACAAGGTAAGACACTGAAATACAAAAAAAATAAGAAAAAAAACCCTTTATACAAATACATGTGATCATAAATAGTTTAATAACAAGTAGAAAAGTGTGCCCTATGAAGAAAATTTTCACATGCTTTTCTTTCTTCGAACCTGACATAAACATATGGGTTTGTTCAAGTTCTTGCTACATAATTGCTAAGATTTTTAGAAAAAGCTAGGCTTCAAAACCCTTATTTGTAGTTGTATATAAGCCCTCTATTGCACTTTCCATTCATATTAGAAAGACCCACTAGACACTAACAATTTTCAAAACTTTAAATTATGTGTTTAAGTACAAAACAGCCAGACACAAGGCATGTGCTTCTGAAATTTTTGCTTTCTTCTCTGCAATAGCCCTTTTTAAGGGGTAGTTTCTATTTTCTGTAAGTAGAATTTAATCTGTGTATGAATACATATGCACACAAATATTTTTCCTGTCTCTGATATCAAAACAAAAAGCCGCTGCCGTGGTTAAAGCCACTCCTGAAAGGCATCAAGCCGGCACTTCACAGACGTAATAACTTGCTGCGTGACTGAGCTCCGACACGAGTCCGTGCAACCAGCGTGCTGTTGCCCTTTGGGAAGGGCACTCCTCACCCACTCCTCCGCAGTGACAGTTACGCGACGAACATGACTCCTGGCTCACTGCACAGTAGTTTTGCAGTAATGGCCACAGTCCAAATGCCTGATATACTTAGCATCAGAAAGTAATTCAAATTCTTTTAGTTCATGTCTTTGGTCTGGAAATTTATTCCCCACTTCAGTCACTCTTTAATGACAGGAGAACATTTTTCCTTTCTAATCAGCCACTTGCAAGGTTACTTCATTTCCCCCCTAGGTCATCTAGTACTAGAGCATAAGCGTTTATGACTAGCTGCATGCAAATACATGCATTCTGCTTTGTGTCTTGCAGCACACTGCTGATGTATGTTACTGAGGCATTGTACATTCATATTCAGGCTAATTCAGCAGTTTCAGTCGGTAACAATCTATCTACTTACAGAACATTTTCCATATGGGAACTAAGCAAGATTTTTGGGAAGCTTAGGAAAACAAACATTTAAGTCTACTGGACAGTATTCTTACAGTGTCCTAATCAGCAGTCACTTACGGAATTTTGGAGGCTGTGAGTAAACAGGGCATTTTGTCACAACAAGGCACCGCAAAAGTTTTATGCCAGCTAAAGCTGTTCCCCTGATGCAGCAATGATTGTAAATTACCAGGCTGAAGTTGTTTTGCCACAGTCTGAGACTCAGTTTGATGGGGGAAGAATGCAACAGGAGCCTGGATTCATCATCACTGCAGTCGGTGCAAACAGGCTTTGAGAGGCTTGGGTTAGAGAGACTCTCTACGGCTTTGACGCCTGACGAAGCGGAGCTCGCAGCAGGACTGGGCCCAAAGTAACCTACCTGCTTCTCATATCGTGCAGTATCACTGCAGGCAAAGGAAGCTGAGGAACCAGGTTTTCAGACACTACAAAGGGCACTATTGTGTGAACACTGAGGGTATTGAAGGGAGAGGTCCAATCCTGCACGGCATTTTTGCAGGTGCTTAGTTTCAAGCATGAGAATAACCATACTGATGTCAGTGAATCACTTATGAACCTAAAATTAAACACATGCTTTGCTGGATTAAGGCTAAAGCAGAGTCTTGACATATTTAGCCCCCGGTTCTTTCTAACTGTACAACTAGGCCGACCTGTTCCTCGCCATTCCCTTCTGCAATGCTGATTAGTGTGCAACCAGTTGGTCTCTCACATGACTTGTTTTTTTTTTTTTTTAAAAGATGTGTGACAACTGTTGAGAGGCAGTGTTGACCAAAACTAACAGAGAGGCTAATGTGCTGCCACCTGCACCATCCTTTCACGTTGACGAGTATCACGCAGATAGGTGTCGCTTTCACTACTGCAAATCATTGTTCGTATTAACAATCCGGCTGGAGCACACCCGTGCCTGAAGTCATCTGGATGCCTACCAAAATGCAGCTCAGAATAAGCTTCAGTGGAAGTGCATAAGGAAAGCGCTGTGTGAAAAGAAGATATAACGCACGTCCATTTGCTCAGGGCACCCGCTGGCACCCAGAAATTTGCACCGCCATTATAATTTTAAAAGTAACTTTGCGGGGAACTGACTGTAATTGGGTTTATCTGAAGGCTAGTGAGAGACAGAACATTTTTCCGAATCGTTCTGAATATTTGGTCAATGCCATTTTTTTCTCGTTCTGGTTTTGTTAGGTTTTTTAACTCACTGCCTATTCAAAGAACAACATCTATAACGTCAGTCTTTGAAACACAGTCATGTATAACTGCAAACATGAGACTACGAGGCAGGAATCTGAAAATGCCGTCATTTAAAACACCTTGTCGTGTAAAGGAGCTCCAAGCACAACCCCACGCTTTTGCCGACAAGCTGCGAGCAGACTCTGCTCTCCGCTGGGTCTTATTCCCAGTGGGATTCATTTTGGGGGGGGGGGGGGGAACAACGCCCTCGGGTCTCAGAGTCAGCCGCTGAGATTTAGCCGTCCCGAGCGCGACGGAGCGGTGCAGCCCCGGTGCGGGGCGGGGGGGACCTCTCGTGGTAGAAACCGAGGGAGCACCCCTCGGTCCCGTCCGCCCCGACACCCACGGCGAAGCCCTGCCCGCTGGTGAAGCCGGGCGGAAATGAGAAACGGGAACGCGAGCGCGGATGAACAAGAAGAGATTAAACGGCGCTGTGGCTGCTGCTTGGTGGTGTTGCTCGTTTAAACTTGGTCACCTGGCTGCATTTTAGAAAAACACTTTGCGTGAAGATTCATGCTTTTCTGAGTAATTGGTGCCTATATTCATTGTGTACATATAATTTTCAGTCGTTTCGGTGACACAGTCCAGACAGAAGAGATTTTCCATCCCAGTTTGAGGGACATGCTCCTTCACCCTTCCACAGGCAGTAACGCTGCCATTCTTTATCCCTTCCTGCCATATTAGTTTCATGGAGTTAAGAAAAAAAAGTGGTTTTATACTTATATAACTTAATATTTCTCGGTTTCTTCACTGCATTCTGGATTCCCCCCCCCCCCCCCCCCCCCAAACATACCTAAACTATGAGTTTGAAGAACAACACTTGAAGTACTTAGAATAGTCCAGTTGGAAGGGACCTACACCGATCATCTAGACCAACTGCCAACTACCTGATTCCAGTTTTTTTAAAAATCATGAACAATGGATTTGGTCCGGGAATAAAACTCCTTAGCCCTGACCAGAACTAGCCTTGAGGCAATCCAAGAACAATACCACATACAAATGTACACTCACAGACTACTCATAAAGGTTTGTTTATTACCTTCTAAGAGATCTTAGGGAAATGCACCTACAGGTGCATCTTCAAGGCAGATAGCCAAGATTCCCATCTGAGCTTCCCAATGGAGAGATAAAGGGGTTCTCATCATTGTTTTTTGACCTTTTTATGTGAAAGTAAGATAAAAGTGCAGTGGTTTGTTTGGGTATTTTTTTTGGTCAAGAACTACTCATAAGAAGGGACAAAGAAGCTACTCCTACTCTGCTTTCCAGAGAAAGCTATTTCAGCTGTCTTACAGGCAGGTACGTGGTACAGCAAGAGGTAGATCTGCATGCACGGTGGGAGGGAAGTGGAGCCTTTGCTGTGATGTCTGCCCAGAATTTTAATGGACTAGAGGGACAGGATGGTCATGGAGTATCACGGGATCACAGGACTGTAGGATAATTTACACAGAAGGCCTCTGGTCCAAGCTTCTCTTATGGCAGGGTCAGCTCTGACATTAGACCAGGCTGATCAGGGCTTCATACAGCCAGGGCCTGAAAATCTCCGAAGAAGGAGACTGCACCACCTTTCTCGGCAACCTGTTCCTCTGCTTGGGTGTTTTCATGGGGAAAAAACTTCTATCCAGTGGTGGTTTAACCCCAGCTGGCAACTAAACACCACACAGTCACTCACTCACTGTGAGGGGAAGAATTGGAAGGGTGAAAATGAGAAACAAACTCACAGGTTGAGATAAAAAGAGTTTAATAATTAAAAAGAATTTTTTAAAAAAAACGTTGTCAATAAAAAATCCCACCAAAACAACAAAAAGAATGGAAAATAAAACCCAAGAAAAAAAACCCAAGCCATGAAAATGAAAACAACTGCTCACCACCAACCGACTGATGCCCAGCCAGTCCCCAAACAGCAGTCCCCCGCCAGCCTCCACCTGTGGGAAACTATATAACTTGAGACAGAACAGCACTGTCTCATGACCCTGAAGAATCAGTGCATCCTGTGCCTCCCTTCTCTGTTCTCATGAGATAAGTTGTTTTCACACATCCAGCTGCAAAAGATCCCGGAAAACAGCAACCGTGAACTGGCACTCGCAAAGCCACGAATCCAAAGCTGATTGGCTCTAGTAACTATTGTATTAGTATATAAGGTATTCATTTGAGCAATAAAATGCTTCTGATCGAGCACGAGATTGGGATCCATGAAGTCATTCACCACATCCACTCCCAGTTGCATTGCTGAGCATGACATCAGATGATCTGGGATGACTCTTTGGTCTGGTGGGGTCAGCTGTCCCAGCTGTGTCCCCTCCCGACTTCTTGTGCACCCCCAGCCCACTCGCCGCTGGGGTGGTGTGAGGAACAGAAGAGCCCTCGACTCTGTGCAAGAACTGCTCAGCAGTAACGAAAACATCCCTGCATTATCAACACTGTTTCCAGCGCAAATCCAAAACATAGCCCTGTACTAGCTACTGTGAAGAAAATTAACTCTATCCCAGCCAAAACCAGTACACCAGTTTTAACCTCTCGTGTTTCAGCTTACACCTGCTGTCTCTCATGTTTCTTTCCTGCACTTCTGTGAAGTGTCTGGCTCCTTCTTCTCATTGACCTTCCTGTTGGCACTGGGAGCTGCTGTCAGGTCCCCTGCAGCTGTCTCTGCCCAGGCTGAACAAGCCCACTCCTCCAGCCTCTCCTCACAGGGCCAGTGTTCCAGCCTCCACCGTCTTGGTGGCCTCTGCTGAACTCAATCCAGTTAGTCAGTGCCTCTCCTGTATTCAGGCCCCAGGCTTGGACGCAGTAATCTAGATGCGGTCTAAGGAGTGCTGAGCAGAAGTACTCGGTTTCCCTTGGTCTCCACTGTTCACACAGCCCACGATGCTGCTGGCCTTCATTGCTGCCACGGTCACCGTTGGCTCACACTCAGCTTGCTGCCCACCAAACCCCAGGGCCTTCTCCACAGAACTGCCTTCTGTGCTCGTGCCAGGGGTTCTTCATTTCCAGGAGCAGGACTTTGCATTTGTCCTTGAATGTCATAAGGTTGGACCACTCCTCCAACCTGTCTAGGTCCCTCTGAATGGCCTGCCCTCAAGTGTATTCACTAAGCCTCCCGAATTGGTGTCATCTACAAAATTTAATTAGAAATAGATCCATGCATGTAGGCAATAGATACGGCTACGTGATTTCTTTGCAGACCAACATGAGCTCACTCTTTCCCTGCTCCAAGTGTTTATGTGGCATCCAGCCTAAGCTAATATACTTTGCCTCTCAGCAGAGCTTAATAGGTTGGGATCAGGATTGTGCTAATCACAGCTAAATAGCTTTTGGTTCAGAGCACAGGAAAATTAAGCTGTGTCTGCTCCAGCATCCCATGTGAGTGTAATACGTAAGCTCACCAAAATGCATGTTCCATTAGCTCTGGTGGAGCTCCTGAATGAGGAACTGGCAAGCCTGAAAGATGCAGTGCTGTGATAAAGTGGATCCAAACCCAGGAATGCCGTGAAAACTGAAAGTGAGAGTATTAATTAATCTGAAGTCACTTACAAAAACGCTGAAAAGAAACCATTATCTGTCACTAAAACTGAGGGCATGTTATCCTAGTTTTCTGATAGAACAGCATCATTGTTTGTGATGTCCAGTATGATTTCTGGCATACTGAATAACGTGCCTTCCAGCCACCCAGCAACAATTCCCCTCACTTTTGGCAGGCTTTGGGCTGTGTGAGTGCTCATGGGCATTGAGAGCGCTGTGCACGACAGAACTTCCAAGCACGCTGGTGTTGATGCTGATGGCAGCCTTGCTTCAGCAAGGAATATGCCAAGGAAAGGCATGTCAGGCTGCTGATACCAGCCTGTGATAACCTAAACAGATGTTGGAAGTGCAATGTTGGGAGCCAGGTGTTACTCAGGCCAGAGAGAAGCTGAGGCTTAGGTGAATTGATACTCCCTGAAGAGATGCCTGTTGGCTTCCAGAGGATGCCAGTTAGACCCAGAAATGGAAGGTGACTAACAAAATGCACAGATGTGAAGGGAATCCATATATTTATAGGAATGACCAGGTTAAAGGTAGAACTTCTGCTCACGCTTACCTTGCAACCCCGACAGTTTATAATAAAGAGTGGGCATTATGAAAAGTCAGTAGCTGATGTTGTAAACAGTCAAAAATTTAAACAAATACAGCAAGCACCAGTCTTAAAGTTTCACATTCATATGTAGCAGCTAGAAATGCAGTGCAGTGCTGCTAGAGGAGACATAGAAACAACTCTGGTACAAAGCCATCAGGCAATCACTGCCTAAGAGACGCAGGAATGAGAAGATGGAAAGAAAATATTGGAGTACCTATTAGAGATGGCACCCTGTGAAATCAGTTTTTTCTTGTACACCTCTCAGATAACTGACAGAAAGAAAGATTTTGGGTCTAACATTTTTGATGGGATAGGTCTGCAATGCTCACTTTGAGTCAAATCATAGGCCATTAGGTAACATCAGGAAGCAGCTGTAGAGTGCACCTGAGTACAGTGCTACCATTAAGCCTGAGGGCTGTGACAGCAGCGGAGGTAGGGGTGATGCTACGGCCATCATTTCATTCATTGTTTTATTTATTGTTTTGTTTATTGTTTTATTTATTATTGTATTATTTATTTATTTTATTTGAGTACTCCATCTAACATCTAATCCCTTAAGTGAGTCTACACTTTCTGGTAAATAAAAATATTCCTTGACAATGAAAAGGAGACAGATAGCATCACTATAAGATTATCATGGAAAATTGTCCACTACTCAAAATCCTCCCATTATCTCTGTGCATGTTTTGACACGCGTTGCAGCCAGTTTGTGGGTACGTGTCTCGGTGGCAGACTGAACGCAATGTAGGTGCAGAGGCACCTGGGGCAGCTCTGTTTTGGGAGCAGCAATACCATGGCCAGGCTGTGCTGAGCTGCTGGCAGAGGTCAGCGTGTCTTCAGGGCTCTCTGTGGCCCATGGTTGTTGTAGCCATTGACCGTTCCTTTCTGTTTTGCCTCCTATGTGTTTGTGTAGCCAGATGGTGAGTAGGAGAAGAGAAGAAACAAGGCCGGTTAGAAGCAAAATCCTAAGAAAAACTCTGCTTAGGACTGAGACATGTCTGCAGATCATGGAGAAACATGGTCTTCAGCCCCATTGGAATGACCTCCTGAAATGATTGCTTTGGACCCTCTAACTGATTTCAGGGGAAGGCACAAGGGGAGATGGAGGAGGAAAGATGGGAGAAGACCTCCATTTATACTTATCTAGTATGAAATACCAGAGGTCAGAAATAAAAGGCCGCTGATGAGGTAGAGCTCAAACACAATAAAACATGAGAGAAACTAAAAAATGGGAGGGAGTAGCTCTTGATCCAGACAACAAACAGATAAGGGAAGATGAACAAGATTTTCCCCATGAGTGAATTTTCTGATAGCGAGACCAATACACTGGTAGGCGACAGTGATGAAACAGAAGGTAAAAGGTGAAGCTGGTTATCAAGAAGGTTCTGAAAACTGATTTAGGATGGTTGTTTGAGGAGGAAGTACTTCTTAACGTTATGCTCAAGGGCCAGGTTCTTCTAAAAAAATGTGAAAATGAAATGTGGAATAGCCACACAAAAAAGGAAAAAATGCATGAAAAAATGAGTAGAGCATTTATAAACAAGAAATTAGTACTGTCCAGCAGCTTAAAAATATCTTCTGCTTCCTGGCTAGACACAGATATTGCTGATGATCAGTCATATTTTTAATTCACCTTCATCTGGTAAACAAAGAAAGCAGGTTTAATCTCTTCTTTCAAGGTGAACGTTGTTTTTCTAACTGTATTTCCAGGGCTTCTCTGAATCTGTTCTCTGTCTTCCTGGCACCCTGCTTAACCAGGGTTAAATCAGAATCACATAGAATCTTGCAAACAGCTCTCACTCTAATAACTTCCCATTTTCTGTCTCCAGTAGATCATACTTTCCTTCTTCATGGCTGTACCACACCAGCAGACAATGGTTATCTACAACCTTTATGACAGTGATTATGATTATCAAATTAATTTATAGATTTTTTAAAGAAACATAGTTATAAATAAAATACATAAAATTACATTATATATATATTTATCTATAATATACACGTATAATAAATGCACATTTTATATATTATTTTATTATTATTTATTATAATAATTAATAATTTTTCACTGCAGGATGGAGGCAGGGTGCAGGCTTGTTGACACTGCAGTCTGAACTCACACTACCTGTCTGTCTTCAAAACCCAGTTTAACACCTCTCATTTCACACATATGGCTCTTCTGTCATGATCCCCGGAGAGCACGTACAAGAGAAAAAGATAAAAGATCCCTGAAATGTTTTCCATAGCTTTACTTATATCTGTTGGGGTGTCTGGAAATTGTTACATATGGGTCTTTTAATCTTTCTCTCCTGAGTGTACTTCTTTGGCATTTAAATAATGGCAAATAATGCGTTAAACATGATTCCACACTGACTGCTGAACATAATGATTAATGCTAGCTGATGCTTATCTTACACTCCATGTGATACCATGTTTAAGAAGGTATTAGCTACAATTGCGTAGGTGAAACATCTTCTCATGCAGGAAAATATCCTTTCATAAATAAACCAAGAGTGGAAGTGACACAGCTCTTAGCTGATTACTGAGGAACAACCTGCAAAAGCACAAAACTAATTCTATGTAGTTTTTCAAACACTTCCCATAAAGCTCTTCCATGGTAAACAAAGAAAATAATCCAAATAGCAGGAAAAGCTGAATCAGTTATTTGCATCTATGTTCACCACAACAAAGTGCAAGGAAATCTCCATGCATGCATTCTTCCAGGTGAAACTACACAGAGTAGCTGCCTTGAAGCGAAGTATGTGTAGAACAGTAGATAAAATGAAGAGTAAAAAGTTACCAGAGTCAGATGTTTCACCTAGACATTTTCCAGAAGTCTATTTAAGAACTTGGGAATGAAATACCTGAATGACTGTCCATGCTTGTAATTTTTGCCTCAAACGCTGGAAAGTGACTGATGAGACCATTTTTCAGAAAGGGTTCCAAGAGAGAGCTGAGGAACTACAGACTGGTATGTTCAATATCTGTACAGGACACTTCCACGAGATTTCTAACAAAGAGTAACATTAGAGGACCATGAATAACTATGCCTTTGGGCAAAAGTCAACATCAATTTTATAAATGCAAATCAAACCTCACATACCTACTTGAGCTGAGAGAATCACCATATAGGGATATCGGAAATACTGTCTACCTAGATTTCCAAAAGCATTTGAGTTCTCTGTCAGGTTTTTAATGAATTTGAAGCGATCACAGGATAAGACCGCACGGATAACTGGATAGATGGTTATAAGACAGGACATAAAAAGTAGCAGTAATTGGTCAATATGCATGTATATATAGCTGCATATATGAATATATATAGTAGATAGTGTATATATATATATGTAGTTATATGAATCTTATCCTGTTCCTAAGAAGCAGTGTAGGTCCAATTCTGAGTTTTACACTCATGCTCTGAGCACTACATCCCAACTATCTACTGTGACATGGTTTCAGCCTCCTGTAAATAGCTGCTTCTGCATCCCTAGTTCTTCATGGCTGCTGTGGTTTAGCCCCAGCTGGCAACAAAGAACCATGCGGTTGCTCTCTCACTCTTCCCCCTCAGTGGGATAGGGAGGAGATTTTGAATTTTGCTTCATATTTCTCATAAAGGCTGGATCACCTCTTCTGAGATTTTCCACAAAGTTAAAGCAGTCAAAGCTCCCTTACAACTTCTGAACTGGGTCTGTTACGTCAACGCAGCACGTGGCCATTGTAGGGAGATTTCAGTTCCCCTCATTATGGCGATGACTGTGGGCTGCACGTGGATGATGAAACCATTTGCTCAGCCTGGAGTGCTGCAGTGGCCCAGTGCCTTGCACGGGTGGGTGACGGCGTGGGTTTTTGGCTGCCTCCAGACCAGTGGTGCCTGGTGAGAGTCCAAGGGGTGGCAGGGGTCGTGGGTTTGTGCCTCTCCCTCTGTGGGCATCCTGCAGAGGCTGCTGACACCGACACCAGGAGTGTGGTGTGAGAGGAGGTGCCCTGCTTGAAGAGGAGGGAGGTGAAATAAAAGAGGCAGAAAAGTAGGAAGAATGGTTCTGGCTGAGGGAGGAGGTGGGTGAACTTTATAAGGCATCAGCCTCGTGGGTGACCCATTTGAGTACCTGGCTGCACTGCACCAATAAAAGTTATACCAAAATCAACAGTGGTGATGAGCCTTCTAGTTTTACTTGTTTTTCACAGCTGGGATAGTGAATTCATCAATCAAATACTTATTCTTGCCTTTGTTTTAAAATGTCCCTTGGAGGGGAAATTGGCCCTTCCCCTGCTTCACTTGCAGGAAGCCCAGCTGCTCTTTCAGGCTCAGTTTCCAGACATAGGGCTGCCCTCAGCTCACGTTCTTCCGTAAGAAGATTGTTAATAGTGCTAGCCATTCCCAATACATTTTTTCAGTCTAGGAAGGGAATTTCAAGTGACGACTCTTCATGCCTGCTGCTTAAAAAGAATTAGAGCAGTTTGTGAGACAATATATTTAAAGCGCTCTCTTTTCAATGTCCTGTCCCTCCCATTGACTCCTCTCCTTGCGATGCTTTCCTGTGTCATCTGTAATTTCATTTCAACTCCCCTATATGGATTTTTTCTGCTTTCAGGGTATGATATTGATAAATAGGACTAATGCCACCCTGCTGATCTACGTGGCCAGCACGGCCCCGGGCAGTTGCAGCCAATACGCGTGCCCAGCTCGGGAATCGAGGCGTCATTCTCAGCGTGCCACCGCATTGGAGCTGACGCTTTCAGCAGCTAAACTTAGGAGCAACACAACAGCTGTGTGAGATCATTGTGCTGCAGGAGCTTATCCAGCAGGGCAATGTTTTGGAGACTGGCACTGCGTGTTTTCCTGGCTAAACCGTCTGCTCTGCCTGGTTACAATGCCCTTCTGTTTACTTGAACTCAGTGAGGAGTTCTCACTGTGACTGTGGTGAACTTTGGTAAAGCTGAGATGTGATGGCCAGAAAAATGTGTTTTCCCTGATGTCTGTGCTGCAAAAAGCAATCTTGTAGGGCCAGATTTGTTGCTTACTTATGCTCGATACCTCCTGACCTTTCACGATCAGGACTCTAAATATGGGAATGTTGGCCTCCTCTGATAAATTGTTTGTGGTAACACAAATAATTTCACTGACTATCAGATATACTTTAACATGAAAACAGGCTTCATTTCCTTGGAAGATTAATATATCCTTTTATAAAGTGCTGCAGATGCCTCTTAGTGTTTGCTGTGTTATTTTAACCTTCAGTATGAGAGAAGTCAGCCTCAGCTCCTTGGCAGGAAACCCTTTTTTTTAACCAAAAGCAGCAGAGTCATAGTAAAGTCCAGGAGTTCTCTAAGGAACGTCCTCTGTCTGTATGAAGCTGCAATAGCACTGTGTTTTCTTCCTGTCAGTATTTGTTTTCTGTGCCTCTGCAGGCGTTACCCTGTAGGCAAGCTATTTCTAGCGCATCTTCTGTGCAGCCAAGGACTGCAGAGGCAACAGAGAACTCCAGATTCTCTAGAAATCCCTCATTTCATACTTTTGTCAGTCCTGAAGCTCTTGTGAAGTGCTATATTAATATAGCATTTTAAATGAAGACTGACAGAGGTTGGAAGGGTGTGTTTGTGGTGGTGGGTTGCTGGAGCATGGGGAGGGACAGCACTCTGCACTGACAAGTCCCCGAGGACTGGCAAGATCAGAAGAGCTCTCAAAGGAAAGGTTTCTTGGTTTTGCTTGGAGGACAACCTGACAGGTTAACGTGTGGCTAAGGTGAGAGAACAAAAAATCTTGGAAATGCCTTAAATGGTCCAGTCTTTGTGTCTGCTCAAGGCTGTATTTGAGATCGCTGATTCTTCTGAGGTCTGCTTTATGCAGAGTTGATAAAATGAATAGGAATATGAATGCGAAGTACATAAGAAGCTAAATTTTAAAATGCTAAGTGCTAACAGCTACCTGTGCCAACTTGGAAAAGAGAAACCAAACTCAGGATGCTACTGGTAGCACACAGACTTCTGAGCCTTGATGTAATCAGCACCAAAGAGATTAATCTAAGGCAGTCCTAAAGAGCATGAGCATAGCACAC
The DNA here is from genome assembly GCF_030867145.1 of Opisthocomus hoazin. NCBI lineage: Eukaryota > Metazoa > Chordata > Aves > Opisthocomiformes > Opisthocomidae > Opisthocomus > Opisthocomus hoazin. The sequence continues at coordinate 24,781,097 of NC_134414.1, read as the reverse complement.
TGTTGGTAAAGGAGAGAGGCAGAAGCAGAACAGTAAGGGTATTTACTAAAGGTGCTATACAGACAGATGTTTCCAGAGGAGACTTCAGATTGTGAACATTTTAAATGTAAACATTCTTTGAGACGGCTGGATAGTTCAAGCTCAAACTAAATAGACAGAAAATCTGTTATTTCTAGTGTATAAACTGAAAGAAATGCAAAAAGTGAAGAAATAATGCAACATTACGTTAGGAAGTAGGTTTGAATGAAACAGAACAAACCACAAAATTGGATCTGTTACAGGAGATACTTACTTCAAATGCAAGTTATGTCGGAATAGCAGCTCTTGAAAATGTGCTATTTTGGCCTTCATTCTGTTCGATGACCACCCCGTGCCTGGAGTTTGTATTGTGCTCCTGAAACCCGAGATTAGTCGGGACCATATCTCTTTAAAAAAAAAAAAAAAGCCCACACAAAGAAAGAAGAACCCACGCTGGGAAGGGGGAGCTAAAGCCTCTGCTGCATTGGGCTGTGTGGATACATCGTGGCTGCAGCAGCGGTCACGCATCCTTCTGCAGCACAGAAGAGGGGGAAAAGGGTCACTTTGCAGTCCAGATGCTGTCAAACACAAGCAACCAATGGAAGAAATGGCACAATGAGCAGACAAGCATGTGGAAGCAGTTTATGAAGAAATAGTTCAATACCGAGCTAATCCCAGCCGATGCTGTAAGTACGAGCTCAATGGCAGATCCTGTGGTCACTGCAGCTGTTTGTGGGAGAGGTTTTATGAGTGTCGCGATGCTTTTAGCACTCCCAGCTGGAGGTAGCGTTGACTGTGACACGTTTAATAATGTATTTAGGCAAATAACTGTATTGTCGGTGTCTCTACAGGATTTTTGGGTGACCCACGAGCTGCAGTGCGCTGGCAGGGTGGGTGAAGCATGAGACTTTGCACATGAGCTGGGTCTCCTTTCCTGACGGCTCATCTGGGCTCCGCTCTATAGACGTGCTAGCAGACTGCTGCAGTACCACCCTCCCTGTGCAAAGGCATCTTCCTGAATTTCAGCTCTGCCTTCAAGCTCTGGGATACACAATACAATTTTTCACGCTACACTGGCTGATTTATTTTACAAGAACCCTAGAATTACTTGTTACACAAGCTTAGTTCATGTCAAATGCTCTATTCTTAATTTTTTCTTATGCATGCCATTGTAGAAAGCTTATGAAATTCCAGTAGCTTTGCGTGTTACTATTGGGAGACTGGTTCTTAACATAGCCCTTCCAAAGAGAGTGCCAAGTATGATTATTACTCAAAGGAATGAACATTTTCCTGTCTTTGGTCTGCCTCTAGCTGAAGTAGATGTACGTATTTTTAAACATAAACATTTGTTCTTCAGGAAATCCCATGTCTTGTTCTTTGGCAAATGATTTGATGCTTTTTATTCTGCATACACCCTAATGATCTGGCACAGCTTTAAAACCAAGTAAAAAAGCAGAACTAGAGCAAATTTATGGCACTTAATTTCTCAGCAAATTGTTTTGGTAATGAGGAAAAATTTTTTATTGTAGCTAAAACTATGCATGTCAGAAGAGTGAAAAACTAAGTAATGAGTATTATTTTCCTCATTGTTTTAGAAGAATACTGATTTTGCTTTCATCTGTCTAAGTACTGCATAAGACCATGGTGATTCGCTCTAAAACAGAGTGTATCACCTAATTGATGGCCTCTGCGGTTGTACCTTGGTATTCACCCAGCTGCTGCAGAAACAGCTGGGAGATCTCACTCCAGTAGCACGGGAGGTAACAGCAGGGTAGCTGTGATGAGCAGCCTGTGCTGGCACGTTAGGGAGGATGAGTAGATGATGCAAGGAGTTGTCTTCCTTTGTGCATCTCTCTTGGGACCTGGTAGAACTGCAGCTCCTGATGCTGATGCCTGCAGATCACTACACGCTTCTGCCCCCTTCACACTGATCGCCTCAGTGGGGACATAAGGCAGAGCCTCCCTTACACAGGGAAGTTTTCCCATCATTTCTTTTGGACTTGCCCTCACCTCACATTCTCAGAGGTGTTACAGCTCTGTCAGCTGTTTATTTGCAAAACAACTTCTTATTGCTTGCTACTAGAAACTGAATTATAAGAGGCCCAATTCAGCCCTTAATCAGCTTACAAGAAAATACTGTTACCTAGGGAGTGCTCCAGCAGTGAATGTGAATGCTGAGGCTGTGGTATCATCAGTGTCCATTCTGGTCCCTTCCTTTCCTGTGTCAGGACTGTCACCCTCCCAACACCAAGCAGCATCTCTGGTTTGAAACAGTATTTCCAAAGACTGAGAGAGTAATCATTTGCATTATCATATGAGGGTTACAAGAATACAAAAAGATGACAAAAACCCAATCCCACATAGAGAATTTCTGTTCCCATACTGAAAATGTGCAGGACCGTGACACAATTTAATTAGATAAAATTGTTTTATAGGCTGCCTACTGTTGTGTGAAGACAGTGGGAAAAGTTCAGCTCCTGTGTACTTCCATTGTTTTCAGCAGAATTACACTGGGGTCAATTTGGCATTTTCAGGGCCAATTTGAAAACCTTTTCCTTCTCCATCCGTCTTTCTTAATAGCTTTCCCGTTTCTCAGCCATGATTTCTTATGGCCTTCAGGGCAACAGGCCCAGATTCATAAAAATATAGTATGGAGGACCTAAGATGCTCAAGTGAGGATCACACTTGCCTGAGGCTCCCTGTAAAGTCCAGGGAAACCCAGAGGCACTTCCAGGAAAACTGATATACCACCTACCTAAAATTAGCCAGTGGTCACTGTGCTTCACAATGTTTGGGGCTGCTTGGACCCTACTCTCAAAAGCACAGTTTCTAAAATACTGGATGAGTTTTTATGTTAAAATATATTAGTGTAGCTTTTTATAATCCAAAGTAGCATTTTCTTGAAGAGTTTAAATGGTGTATAGCTATGCAGTTTGTATGAACCCTTGGAAATACACATGGAATTGAAAAAATGTATGCTAGATTTTGAAGTATTTTATCTTTTGGAAGATTTAATCTTTTCTGAAATAAGTGTTAACTAGTTCAGCAACATTTTTTGTTATTCATACAATCATGCAGCAATTATTTCTGCCTCAGCTAAGAAATATAAAAGTCACACATTAATTTGGTACAGTAGGTTTTCTCTGTAGAACATATTCAGATTTTTCTTGTAAGTGTGTGTTTAATAGATATATTTGCATTTTAGCAGTCTTGAACTAAAGCTTTAAATGGGGTGGTCTCATTTATTAGCATTTTTCATCTTTTTGACCAGCTCAATAGAAGATGGTCATTGTTTGGAATTTTTAACAAGTATGTTGTTGGTTGTGATGGAGGTACACCAGAGCTGTGTGAGGAAGGAAGGTTTCACACTGCCTGTGAAGACCTATGTGTGTTTATGTACAAAGAAATGTGCAGCCATGAAGGTCAGACTAGAAATGAAAGAGACTTAGTTGTCTTCCCTGAACTTACCTATAGAAATTGCCTCCACCCAGGTGAAACCAAAGTCAGGCAGCATTTCTGGTAGGAGATGACCACACTCGGGACATGATGGGGCAGGTGTTTTTGAGCTCCTCTGGTGACCTCTCAGGAGGGCGTGAATGTGCCCCAGGCTCTCTCAGCAGTAAGGTTTAGAATCTTTTTTCTTACAGGAGAATGATACAGCTGGGTGCATATCCCAGTCACCAGCTATTTGAGATAAGACAGCTGGTGGAAAATCGTGAACGTCAGAGCTTTAACTCTCTGGTGTCCCATGAAGAAGGAAACAATAATAATGTTAGTATTTAAATTACCAGTTTTAGTGAAAGCTTCAGTGAAGCAAAAGGAGCAGCTTGTACCTTGTTTTAGGACAGGCTAATTTACCTGGCTGTCTCTTTATTAGTTATATACGGTACATGGTGGAGCTTTGCAGCATTAACAGCAAAATTATTGTCAGGTTTTAACTAATATAAGCTGAGATCCTGGAGAACATGATAGTAGCTTCATAGTGGTCTCATGTGCTTTACAAGCGGGCACCAGCTGTCGCCAAGTCCTGTTCCATAAAATCATTCGCACTATGAAAGAAATTGCTAATGTCAGGAGATGTCTACAAACCCTTTGGGAGTGAAGGGGAATTGCAGTACTGTGCTCTCAAGCCTTGCTTATGCTACCTGCCCTTTCCCGTAATCTGCCCTCTGTAAACCTCTCCCTTCCTTCTCAAATTTCTCCCTCCATATTTTTCTTTTTCTCCTTCCCAGGCCAATTCCTACATGAGTTACCACCTCTGATAAACTCTTATGAGGTTTTTTTGTAACAGCAGTGTCCCTGGTCTGCCCTAATCTTCCATCAGCATCTCGCATTTCTCCTACTCCCTAAGGGTGAATTTGGAGGCCCTGGCCATATATGTGCTGCTAAATAAGAGAGCTAGGGAAGAAAAATCTGCTCAGGTCCTTAGCTCTCTCCTTTGTGCTCAGAGGTGCAGCCAAGCTCATGCCTGCATGGGACCAGGATAAGCACATGCTGAGCCAGGCTCTCTGTCTGGAGCAGTCCATGGACGAGAGATGGAGCAGGCTGTGCACTAGAGGGTGATTTGTACACTGTAGAGTGACGTGGAATCTCTTTCCAGTTGCTGACAAGTAATTTTGATCTCATTACCTTCATCTTCTTATTGGACTGGCATTGGAAACACTTCCCTGGCTCTTGGCATAGGCTTGTGTTACCCCAGCAGTCCTGTGCCATGCAGTGTCTCAGCCTAACAGTGTTGATCCACCACAGCGAATTAGGTTTAAGAGTTGAAGAACTTAAAGTGCTTTCTGGTTTCCTTTGGTTACTTCTGTCAATGTTAAACACATCTCTTTAAATCATATTGGTTGTTGGATGTTTTTACAATGTGGACAGCTCATCACTTTGGGACATATACAGCTATATACAATAAATTATTTGGCTGCCTATGTTAGAAAGCACGCTCCTACTGCAGAAAAATGGGTCATTAGACCTGAGGGAGCTTTTTCAACTCTTCTGTGATGCCGTAAAACCTGATTTATTTCAGTTTCTCATTAGCTGTGACAAGGATGATGTCAGACAAGTTGTGCATGCCCTGTCTTATAAATAATAAATGAGAAGAACCACGTCTCCTTTTCCTCTAATGGATCAGTGCTATAGCAGGATAGAAAAGGCACCACCTTGCTTTATGTGGAGTATATTGCATAATGGAGTAACAAAATTGCTCAGACTCAGTTGAGCGTATTGATCCCAGGAGCTCCTGCTTGACCCTTCATCTTGATCTCTAGCATCTCCCTCCTCATGTTGTAAAATACTGTGATTAAGAGGAATAACAATAAGCTCTGAAAGTTTTAGAAAAGACTAGAAATACTAGAACAAAGTGCATGTTCAGTTTGGTCAGCCTAAAAAATCTTCCAAATATCCTTTCTGTAGAGCTTCATTTATTAATTTAGCAGCTCCAATCTGAAATGTGCTTCTTCTTTCTTTCTTTCTATTGCAGTGCCTGCAGAGAGAGCTTTGTTGTTATAAGCTTCTCATTAATCATAATTTTCACTAATAAGGTGCTGTTTAATCAAGTAGTTCAAAACACTCCACAAACACTTGTGAATGCAGCTTTATGATGCCCCTGTTGCTTAATATAGCTGTTTGTGAATAACGTTATTTCTGTTTCACATGTTGAAATGTCCATATTTGGTCTCTTGGTCATCTTCTTTCAGTGTTAGGCCACCTTTTTAAACTTTTTAATGAGGACAAAAATAGACCATTGAAATACGTATTCAGAAAGTAACATCTAGAATTAGGTATGTTGTGAAGCAATAGAAGAAAAGGAAGAGATGTCAAGTCATGGGCACACCAAATCTTGGCAGAGTTCGTCTAAGAATCTTTTCAACAGTTGCTGTGGTGAATGACACCTGCTAAACAAACAGGCTACATTTCACACTGGTTTGCAGCATCAGCAAAGGAGTTCAGTATGTTCAGCTTTCAAAAAGTTTTCTCCCCACTGTTTTGGTATGCTCTATCAAGCCAAATCTCTACGTTAATCTTGCTTCTGCAACAATTGGCATTCCTAGAAGAAAATTTTCAGCATAGCATGTCCCAGTTTAGAGACAAGCCCTCCTACTTATGAAGAAGAAATTCATATGGATAAATTCCCTGTTTAAAAGCATACTAGTCATGGACAGAAAATCCCACACCATTTGTCATCAATTTTGGCTGACAAATGCCATAGAGTTGAAAATACTTCTGGCCATGTCTGTCAAATTCTATCCATACTTGTGTAAGTACAAAGTGATCTTAAGAACCCCTTCTTGCTGCTTTTATAAAAATGTAGGCTTGGAGGAACTGAAGAGGATAAAGAAAATTTATTTATTTATTATCAATATTAGTAACTGAAAATAAAATTTGGCCTTACAACAAACACTTCAGAAGTATTTATCTGTTAATCTGAACAACATCCTTTGCCAGGTAGATGAACAGCACTCATCGGAGCTCATCTCACTTTTGAGTCTATTTCTGAAACAGCTCCCTGTATTTTGTGGGAAGATTTGTCTGGCTGCTATGTGGAATTGTTCTGGAGAAAGAAGACAGCCGGTAAGATATTCCCCACTTCTTTCTTATGGACCTGTCTCTCTCCTCAACATGAGTTATGGAGGCATGCAGCATTAAGTCTGTGGTAGTGACCTTATGCTATCAAAGCAGCATTTTTACACAACATACCCATCATTATTTCAGGCCTTTTGACCTAAAAAGAACCTACTGTTCCTTCAAAGTCCCCACAAATCTGCCAAGACCACAGCGATGTCACATGCGGCACAGAGACCCAGGAGCAGGGGTGCACACTGGGTGTGGGGCCCAGATCTAGCCTGGTTCTGACCTTGAGCACGTCAGCCAGTATGCACCATTTACACTGGGGACCAATTGCTGCTCTTGGAGCACAGGGCTGTAGTAGTGTAGGCACAGTCCAAGCACTGCATACGTTTCCAAGACAGAAAGCGAGACAGCGTCCAGCTGGTCTAAAGGCTATATACATTTCTGTAAATAGAAGTGGTCTTTTATGGGTGGAATGCGAACTCTTCTTAACCCGTCTGCTCTGCCCTGTGACTGTCTCTGATTTTCTCCTGTTGCATAAAATGAATTTTCTCTCTGTCCTGGATCTTAAATATAACAGCATCCTTTTCTGTGCTTTTCTAGTTACAGTCATGCCCTGCTGATACTGAGCCAGATGCTGTTGTGCAAATGATTTTCCTGACTTGCCGCTGGAGTAAGGCTGCCCTGCTCTATACGTTTCTTGATTTCTCTCTTTTCCTAAGCATCAAGCATGACCTGCCTGTCCTTACTTTCTAAGCCTTTGCAGCCCTTGTGCACACTCTTCTCCAGCACCATGAAGCTGACTTCCTTTTTTGGTTGGCTAATAACAACTGTCTCTAATGTTCCTGTGTTATTTTTCCAATTGAACCTCTCAGTATTTTCTCCCACAAAAGTCTGGAGGTTGATATGTGCTGATCTGAATCAAGTGAGGATGATGAGGAGGCACTGGGCATCTTGTGTCTGAAATGGCATTGCATAATGTGACCATATGTCGCTACTGGCTGGTGCTAATGGGAAGGAACAAAATTGTGGTTGCCTTTATCTGCTTGCTGCCTTTCCTCATTACTGTCCTCTTCCAAAAATATCTTCAAGAACTCTAGTTTGGTAATGAAGTATGAAAAATGGACAGTCTTTCAGCTGCTTCAGTGTCATGGCAACACCGTGTCCTGCTAACAGGTACTGCAGGCTCTGTTTCTAGGACTATGGTTCTGGGGTCTCTACTGGGGTGTTGCAACTGTTATTATCAGGGGATTGGGAATTGCTGTGAAGGAAGTTTTCTGAGAGACCTAGCAAGTCTCCATACTGCAAGGACGCCATTTTTTACTCAAGTATTGTAGCGACTAAATACCAAGTATTAATCCCACATGGCAGTCAAGCCCTAGGTACAAGATACTGTAAATCGGGTGCTGCCTGGTTGGCCCTGATGGCCACAGTCTTTAATGGCTTAGTCTTCGAGGCTGAGATGGCCAGACTCAAGAGCTCTTTAAAGAGGGAAGCCGGAATTAAAGATGGCTGCTTCTGTTATCCTCAAGTGCCTCTGGGTATTGCTGGAGCTTTTATACACTTTTCCATAGGTCAGGACCAGTCTGCTCCAAAATAACATCTCCTCTCCTCACAGGTCTGGTCTATTTGTTCAGCCTATGTATTTGCAGGCTGCTTGCTGATTATGTGATTCCTTCTAATAGCTGTAGATTGAGTACCTTTATTCCAGATTTGATATTGTTATGCAATTATACTAAACAAACAGCTGTTACAAAATATTTTGTTCCTGTCCTAAATCAGGCAGTCCTGTGGTATATCTGGGTGCAAGGCAAAACAGATGTGTTTTCTGCCTTAAACTGGGCAGCCTTGTGATATGCCTGGGTGCAAGCAAACAAAATAAAATCATCAACATCAACAGACTCCTGAACTGACGGAACAACAGAGTGAGCTTCCGTTTTAGGAGACTACACTAAAAGAATTTTTGACTTAATGTATCCATTCATTTTTGGTTTAGACCCATACATTTGACAAATCTGAGATGCACAAGTGAGCATTCTTTAAAATAAAGCTTTGTTGACACTATGTTTACAACAAAAAACTATTCCCAAATCACAAATACAAGATCATTTAATTCTAGCTAGTACTGTGGAAAAATTAGGAGCGAATACAGTGACCTGGAAAGATGCTCCACAGGCCAGCGAACTCAGTTGCTCTCAGGTAAGCGGGTCGATGTGAATTTCAGAGTTGAGAGCTTCTCCCCACCCCTCCCCAGCCACTGTTTTCCAGATACACAAATTCAGACACTGTCAGCTTCAATGTCCCAAGCGATTCCCAGGGCTTGGCTGCATGCAGAGGAGCACTGTGGGGTTGGACGGGATCTCCTGAAAGAGAGCAGTGCTACGATGTCATAGGCTGTCAGATCCCTTTTTGGAAGAAGGCTGACATTTTTCTCTGCTTGCATCTCCTTTTGGAGGGCTGACTGAGAACCTCATGGCTTTTATTACTCATTTTTCCCCACTGTAGGCTAAACTTATTCCAGAGTAATTTAAACCTATATATGTTGGTACCCACTGGACCTAATGTGTTAAAAAGCACTTCTTGCTTTCCTGTGCTCATCCATGTAGCAGATTTACAATTAATAATCTCACCTTTTCTTTGCTATCTTCACTTTCATTCTCCTTGGGTAAAGTCTCTGCTTAGAGGACAGGCTGTTGATTCCCTTGACTGTCTCTGTGGTCTCAAATCGTGTCTGTGGGGAACTCTCATTAGCTTCCTATTATCACTTGCCATAAAGCTAGTTCTGTATCTAACATTGTTGTAATTACTTCCATCTTTGCCTCCTTAACTAATAGTTTTCAACATGTTCAGTGTTTCTAAACTTCAAGAGATGAGATGCATGCCATTTCCTTTATCTGGAAAATATTTTTTCAATGGAAGATACAAGGTTGATTTTGCATATTTTGTTGTTTTTTAACTCATTTTGCATTTGTTTTCATGTGTTTAGTCTTTCCTTTCTAAAGCCTTGCACACTATTGGTGTTGCACAAAGGATCTGTAGTTGCCCAGATCACTTTTTGCCAGTCATGTAGTACTAACCTCAGTTTGATTTATGAAAAATATTTCCTACTAAAACTGCATTTTTGTGTTCCAGAGTTCTTAGACAGAGATAATCTGGTTTCTTCCAACTAGAATGAGTTAACTTGAACTCTGGCCTCAGTTACAATAGTTTCTACCTGTTTTTTTCTGCTAGCCATGTCATCTTGGTCCTCATATTGAATTCTAAGAGTAAATGGGGATGCTGCTTAGCTCTGTGACATTACCTCTGTCATGGGTTGTGCATGAGACTTTCTAAGTAGGAAGGCCATATCTCATACTGTGCCCAGAAATCATTTGGAAGCTGTTGCGGAGTAGGAGATGAATCATTCGGTGAAGTGGTACACTGCACACAGTCTGCAGTCCAAAACTGCTGTGAAGGTCCCCGACACGATGAATCAGAGCTCAGTTTTGTCAGATGCAGTTGTGTCAGCAATACACACTTGTCTCACGTGGAGATCCCTCAAACCAGGGCTGCCTGCAACTCTCCTACCTCCTGAAGGACAGAATGACATGCCAGGCTGATGATGTTATCAAGATTACCTCATCATAAGCTTTCCAGTAATACAACATGAAAAAAATGTTCTTTGCAATAGTAATTGAGGACAGGATAAGTATTAGGAGAAGCCTTGGCTTTTTGAACTTTCCTTCGAGAGCTGCTAGTATCTTCCCCTCTATGAGAGTATTGGGAATATTCTGTAACTGTAGACTTGAAATTTCCTTGTCAGGCTTTTGTCAGTCAAATGCAGATTTCTGAGTTGCAAGTATGAATTTCAATATCTACTTAAACCTTAAAGAAGGAGATACTGCAGAACATATTCATACAATAAATAAATCTATCACATTTCTGTATATCTGATTCAGGTTGTTGTTTTGTGGCTATCAATCTTGCCTGAATCCAAGTGTCCGTAAACAAAAGGGGGAACCTCCATACAATAATAAATATTTATTTAACGAGAGACGAAAAAATGAATTCAGCAGTTGAAACAGCTTTGCTTCTCAAGACTTTCAAATTACTGTGATAAGCAATTCTTTACAATCTTCATTGCATTCATAAGAATACTAATGAAAAAGACCCTGAACTGTCCTTAGAAGACAGAAAATCCAACTAAGAACACAACTGCTCCTAACAGCAGGCTAACATCCTTCCTTCTCGGCCATCTGTGTGGCAAGGTGATCAGCGAGGAAGCTGCTAGGCCGGAGGAGGTAGTGAGGCCAGCTATCATTGTGATAGCCGAGGTTACACTGTCTGCAGGGAATGGTAATGCTGGAACCACACATCAATTCATTTCACTGACTGAAGACAATTTTTTTAAAGATCTGAACCCATCTGCTCTTAATTTAAATGCTGAAGTAAGATCAGTAAGAAGATTTCAATACAGCTAAACCCTTCACTTAAAGGTAAAATAACAATTATTTTAAAAACATTGTGTGAAAGGATAACTTTACATATATATGTGTTAAATTATGATAATTATTTGGAGTTTGATTTACTTAATAGATAAGAAATTTTCCTAAATATATCTTTTTCTGCTTTAGAAATTTGAATTTAGACACAGACTTAATTATTTGTGGTCATCTAAAACAAATAACACAAGCTGTATTCTGATTCAGTACACTTAGCCCTGAAGTGTATGTTAGTAGTTTACAAGGTAGGAGGCAAAACAGATAGAGAATTCAGATACCAAGATTAGGTATTCAGAATTTAGGGCATAACTGACTTTACGGTAAATAAACATTCTTCCTAAGTTAATCTTTAAAATAAGTTCACTTACCGTTTCATCTTAAATGCATTTCTGCCAAGTGCACTTCAGGTGCACTCTTAGGCTTCATGTATCTGTTACGATTGTCTTCCGTATACAGCACTGGAAAGTGCCTTCACATACCCATGAAGGGTATTTGGTTTTCCTCATATTTGAGACAATGGTAATGTCGCAAAACAATAATCAAGGTGTGAGTTTTCCATGTTACTCTTGAAGTGCTCAAGTGAGATATTTTTGTAGCTAAAAGAATAATTTTAGCAATCCAAACAAAATCTAATTAAAATAAAAACAAAGAGAAGGAAATCTGTAAAAGTACTCACCCCACCCTGGGGAATCATATTTTCAGAACACCTGACCAAGTACTTTTCCTTCCAGCCCTGTATCATTTACAGAGACTGACTTCAACAAAAACTACTGCTGGCATAATTATTCTGAAATTTCAGTGTTTTCTGTACAAGGGCTCAGTTCCTATCCTGTCCTTCATCTCGTTTCTCATCAGAGACTCCTGAGACTGACATCCTACTGTCAGATAATTCATAAACTCTTCTATTGGCAAGTCTGCACGGAATAGTGTGTTGCTATGGTGGATGGTCCAGACTAGCTCAGATAGTAGAAATTGTACAGCTGCATTAGTGTTCAGCTCAGACTTAGTGCACCCTGCTTTAGAGCAAGCAGAGCCTATCAATTAAGCTGGCTATCTCTAAATGGCATTGTATTCTGCAATCAAGCTATAGCCCATATTCCTGCTATTTTTTTCTCTGGCTAATAGCCCCTTTGTTCATAGGTTTGTGACTGCAGAGCTCTTTAGGTTTCTGTATCACGGTTCATAGACAGCCTCAATTTCCCATTTCATTGGAAAACCCATTAAATGGTTCAGAATAAACTCTAAGCTCAAACGGTTCTACTTCTGCTTATCCTTTTGCATGCCACCCACTGCTTTCAGTTTCAGAGGAGAGGTCATAAAATCTCCAAGTTTCTGGAGAACGGCAGTGAGGTTTTAACCACATGGCTCTTTCCCTCAGTTTGTTGGGGTTTTTTTATGCCTCTTTCTCCACCTGCTATGTACTATTGAGAAATCACTTTGAGACATTTTCATTAGGTATCTAAGTTTACTTCATTGGAATTTGATGAAAGGATTCTTTATGCATAATTCAACCACGCAGTCCCAGATGGTTACTGTAAGATTATTTGAATATTACAGAATAAAACTGTTAATTAGTCGTATTATTAAAAATAATTTTTAGAGCTTTCGTATTGTTGCATGTAGTCATACTTTGTGAGTCACCTTTTCCATAAGTGAAGTATTGCAGATCTTGTGTCAAGCATATTTATTTGTTGAGAATTGTGCTTTGAGCAAGAAACAGATGAAGCTGGCACAGGACCTATATTTTGGTTTCAATTAACTTAAGTCTTATCCTTGAGAATAAGCATTGTACTTTTTTTTTTTGGCCCTGGAGACACATTTCCTCTACTCCATGGCTTTGGGTAGCAGTCATCTTAGCTGATATATCCATGCAGCATTGAGCTGTGAGGAGATACTGCCTTCATCTTGAGAACCACAGTGATGCCGGCTCTGCTTACTGCGGCGCTGGATTGTTACTGCTCTGCTGCTTCTGGTTTTGGAGCTATCACCTGCTCCGTTTGCTCAGGTAGCTCTGAACTGCCTTCCAGTATGTGCTACAGATGTATCCATACCAAATCTACTACTTACCATTATGGCCTGACTTCACTGTCTGCTGCTGGAGGCTGTCATCTCTCTCTTAATAACAAAGAAGTTTTCACAATTAAAAAATTTCAATGACTGTCAAATGACCACCACACTGTGAGGCAAAGAGCGGGAAAGGGGGTTCACTCAGCTTGAGGGAACTACGTGACCTTGCTGCAGACAACAGACCTTAACGTTGCTTCGAACTTGCCCTGGACTCTGGTGCGTGTTTTGACGAGCAATGTGTCTGCACTCTCACCCACGCTCTTGTTGGTGCAGCACTTTTCTCTGCTAAGTCTTGTGGTTTGAGTAGGTGTTAAAACTGCCTAAATGTAAACCAGCTGCCATTAATTCCTAGAATACCTTCACAAACCAGACTTCTCTCAAATACCTGGTTGGGCCCCTGGTTCATGCAGTCAAGGTTAAACACATTCACAGATTTGTGATTAGCTCGGCAGAGTCTTCTTTTGCCCCCTTCAGTCCCCATGTGGCATATAGTCATCAGTTCAGGTTTAGCTGGGCATTTTCTTTGTTTATCAAACTTTCTGCTATTCAAGGAACCTATGGCAATTATGGAGTTGCTGGTCAGGGATTGTAGTGCTTTATGGGATCTAAGAGGGACAGCTGATGCTCTTTCTCTTGCTGGTGTGGCCTTGGAAGGGGTAGGCACAAACAACTATATTTGGTCAAAAAAACCCAATGACTACAAAATTTGCCCCGTTTTTCATCTGTTAATTGGTCGTGTTTCATCAAAAAGGAACAATGCCTACTGTGCCAAATGCATCAAAATCATCACTGTCTAGAAAAAGAATCACTGTTGTACAGCTACTATCAATCTGTCCTCTATATAAAAATCAACAAGTGTAGCATTTTTATTCATGTTAATCTTAATAGCACGAATAACATAGTATTCATAGTATTGAAGTGTTGGAATTTCTGAAAGCTTTTAGTTTACATTTAATCTTAAAATTGTATGTGATGATAAAGCACGAAAGCTCGTGCAGTGCATAACAGTATAAATGCAGAGCCATATACTTGGCTGATGGTAGTGATTTATATCTGCTCCTGGTCTGGACTACTCTTTTCAGTTGAATGTGCTACACCAAAACTGTCTAGGCAATAAACATATTAAGGACATATCTACTTTACTTCCAGTATTTCTAGCTTGCTGGCACATTATTACATTACACTGTATCAGGTCCATCTCAAGTTTCTGCAGAACAGCTGTCCCTGAGAAGCAACTCTGTACATTTGTGTGGTACCTGCAGTTGTGTGATAGCCTGGAATTTAATTTAGGTTTGTAGAAATGAATTTTGAACCCAGCTAGTATACTTGTGCATTGACAAGAAAATTTGTACTTCAGAGGTGTCTGTCCTCTCAAAATGTTGATACCTGGATGGTCTTTTTTTGAAGGTTTAGCTGCTTCCTCTGGACTGTGCCTAGTCCTTGTTATATTACTAGTGAGTGTGGTCCAGGCTCATTCAGACCTACTGTTGAAAAATCCCACATGGAGTGGGATTTTAATTATGAGAATTAAACCTAGCATATGCTCCTGCCTAATAAATCCAGGAGAAAGCAGAATTTAGTAAAACAGTGGAGCCATTCTGTATCTGTAATGCTATAGAGGAGATTACAAATTAGCCCTGAGATGACCCCATACTACTTGAGATCAGAGCTTACACCTTGGGCATATCTGGTTTCCAGCTTCTTCTGCTTCTCTTGGCACTCACTTGTCAGCCTTCAGTTTTGCCAGATATCCTTGCTTTTTCCATTTGAAAGGGATATTTCTTCCATGCTAACAGGTTTAGAAGAATGAAAGTTTTTCGTTTGTGTCACAAGGCGCATCTCCCTGTATTTGCTGGTAAAACTATTATTGGTAAAACTGAAATGATGTCATATGTGTGAGATACGAGTTGTACATCATATTCATTAAACTTACAGTTTACTAAGAAAGCATTCTGTGGGGAGAGTGAAACATCCTAAAACAAAAAAGTACTTTTCCCTCATCCTATTTACACATGGACTGTTTGTAGCTGCGATACTGCAAGGAGCCACAGCGTGAGGGGATTGCTTGAACCTTCAAGACAAATGCTAGGTAAGCCGAGGCTACCCATGGCTGCAGCAGATGGACATGGTACCTTTGGGCTGTGCACATCCCACCAGTGACCAGCCACGCTGCAGCTCTGGTCACCTCAGCTTGCTTTTGTGCTATGCTGCTCACAACTGCTCTCCTGCTTGAGGATATATACCTCCTGTTGTTGTGGTCTTGTTTATTCCAGCAGAAGTCAGCATAAGCAATAATGGTTTTCTGATCAAATTGTGCTTTTCAATTGTTTAAAACATAAATTGAGGATTAGTGCTGCTGTGCTTTGTTCACAAATTTTCTCATCTAAATTTTGGATTATGTTCGGTAATTCTGATGGTTCTTACATGCTTCCCATGCTGCTGGATGGAGTATTAACAGGTTTGATTTAGTTGTAATTGTTGAGGAAAGAAACTCAGTGCATGTGCAGTTTAGACTGTATGTAGTAGAATGTGAAGTTTAGACTGATCCCAATATTAAAAGGATGGATGAGGAGTGAACAGCTAGATCATCAGATAACCACTACGGGTTTTCACACCAGAAATTTCTGGAACGGTATTAATATATATGTATTTACCTGATTTGCAGGCAAAATTACGTATTTGCATAGCTATGCCTGTGGCTTCATACCTACAACTAATCACAGGCATCCACAAAACTAAAGATTGTTTTTACAGATTGACTACTAAACCTCCTCCACCAATTCAATTAAAGACAGACATAAAATCCTCCAGCAAAGGTGTTTCCTTTTAAAAACTCATAAATCCCACAGTAAAACGTTGTCATAGGCAATGGTTGTAACTGTTTTTTTCCCAGGAGAGATTTATGGTTATGTCTATACTAATAAATTCAGTGACAGAAAGTCCTCAGATGCTGCAGCTCAATATCGTAAAAGCGATAAGGTAACCTGTATGACCACTGCAGGCACTGAAGAAGCGTAAGGTCAGAAAGTTACTGTGCCAGGGTCTGTCTGTATCTGGTATCTGACAGCCAAGCTGGCTCTCTTTCTTACCATGGGAGACAACATAGGGATGACCGTGTCAAAATCTTTCTAGGATTGTAATGTGATCTGGTAGCAAACTGACAACACCTTTGGGTCATGTCCATACCAGCAAGACCAAGCTCCCTCGAGGACTATCAGAATGATTTGCCAGTACAGAGGTGTCACTTCATGCTGTGATATAACTTGCGTTTCTGCTAAGCAAACTATTTATTGAATTAATAATTTTTAGGCTGCTTTCAGGTGCTTTAGACCTGTCCATTTTCTGGACAAGGTATCATTGTCAAAAATCCTAGAAAATACTTGTATTTTCCTAGAGTGTGTCAGTACCAATAGCAAGTAATGTATAAATTCTTTGGAAACAAGGGGCTTTTCTGTGTCCTGGGAGAAAAACAGCATTGCTGAGTTACTAAGATAATGGATTTAGCTAGAGTCTCGTCAGCATGCAAGTCATGTACAGTCCCTATGTGCGAAATCATGCACAAAATTGCAATGACTTAAAAAGCTTCCCCACAGCAACATAACAAAGGACAATCTTTGAAAGGCCAAGCCTAGAAATAGAATGCAGTCTGAGAAAGTGTGTCACTTACTAATTACGGAAAGGCTGTCTCTTAAAGTCATAATTAGCTTTCTATTATAAACTTCTTTTTTCTTTTTCCTTCCCCAAGACAACTGAAGCTTCTCAAATAACTTTAAACATTTTTCATGTGTGATTTTACTAATGATGTTTTAGGGGAAACAGTACAAGCTGGCCTGGTCTTCCAACTATGGCTGCACCACAGAGTGCCAGGAGCCAAAAGGCTTCTCTCCTTGGTGCTCCCCTCCCAACTGCAACCCATTATCCAGTGACTGCTGCAGTGGTTCTGCTCTCTATGGAATCATTCATACCTGGGCAAAATAAGGGTGGATTTGCATGGCTTTTTGCTAAAGTCTGTATTACTAAGCATGACTTAAGTGTGGAACTTCTCTTTGGATTATGTTAGATACAGATCTCTGTATCCGTAGAAAGAAAAATATATGTTGAAGCCACTTAGTAACAAACTATGCTAAGTTATATTCTTTGTGATGCTTCTCATGGTAAACATACGCTCAGAATTCATCTTCAGTCTATATACTCTGATACTTCATTTACTAACTGAGTAGGTAAATTCCTAAGTTTAAAAAAAAAATAAAATCAAGCCACAGATTCTACCCTCCTTTCTTTCATACCATTTGTATTTCAATATCATACCTACATAGCAAACCAATTCACCTTTTGCAATTTAGCCACAGTCTTTTCCATTTCTGGGCCAGGAAAGAATGTCTCTGCTTTACTGTTTGAAGAGGGACATAGGCAACTGCACATTATGAAAAGACTTGCCAACACTGTCAGAGGCTCAGAGGATTTACATTTGCACAGACCCAGAACAACACCGGAATACCACTGTCATCCTCCCAGTTCCCTCAAACAAATTGTCCTTGGATAATAACTTAATGTGTATATTGAATGAAACATTTTCTGCTGCTTGACAGCACATGCCTTGCCTCACTTATAAGCCATTCTGGTGCTACAAAAATTCTGTGTGCCGGCTTGAAGGAAACAGTTCCCGAAGGCATGTGCAGCATAGGGTAGATGTTGACCTATATAGCTGGGAGTGGGGATAGCTGGGAAGACTTTGAATCCTCCCTATGGAAAGTCATTGCAAGCTAGTTAATCTCCTCCCCTACCTGCTAGCCATTTGAATAGAAAGGCAAAATCCTTCTTCATAAATGTTGTGCCCAGACAGTTATTTTCTTTGATGGCATAATTTTATGTTGAGACTGTAGTATATGTCCTGGAGCCTTTTTTTTTTTTTTGAGCAGATACTGATGCAAAGGAAGAAACTGAAAAATTGCCCTTTTATTCAGCATTCTTACAGCTATATGTGTTAGTTACTGTACTGATTGTACTATATTGTACTGGAGGAGAGGCAGGAAACCTCACTGCTCCTTTTCAGTTCTCCATGTGCTTACAAGTACTGTAACGCACAAGGCAGTTTATAATTAGCATCATGACTCACTTAATACTAGTAACTACAACTATGCCCTCAGAGGAAATGACTTTTCCATACTCTTTGCTTCAATTCTGTTTTGTATTAATGACCTACCCATTTTCTCTTGTGTCTCTTCTTCCAGTACTCCTGAGCTGATATTAAAAAGTGGCTTCTAGCAGGTGTGAGGGAGAAGACAAAGCAGACTTTGACCCTCACAAATACTCTTCCAATTGTGCCTGCTTCTAGAAAAAAGGAAGGCAAAGCAGAAACAGCAGCTTCCAGAATTCCACTTCTTCTCCAGAAGAGAAATAAAAATCAACTGCACAAGAACATAGCCTGAATCCAGTTAAAAGACATGAAGCAAGACCTCCTTGCTTTCTGAGACCTCGCCTTTTAAGTCTATTCCTGATTATAAGAGAATGAACTTCTGTGAACAGTTGCGCAAGAGGCTTTAAAAGAAAACTGGAGAAGTAGCAGATGGTGAGGCACACAGACATCTTCGGGAATTCAGGGATGGAGTGAACACTGAGTGGAGTTTCACGTGCTTGGGCCTTCTATTGCCTACTGAAGAGATGATGAGTCACCAAGCAAAGAAAATTAAAAAATAATTTGATAATTTATAAAGCATATATCTGCTTCATGTTTCTATCGAGAAGATATCAAAGAAAAAGAGACAATGGAGATCGAGGATAAGAACAGGTAAAAAAAATTAACTCCTGAAACAATTTTCTGTTAGGCTGACATGTTCTTGCTCAGACTCCCATGGTCAGTAAGTTAAAGACTGAGTCTGAAACTTGCCTAGAATCTGTACAAAATCGCTACTTTGAAAGGTGAAATTAATTTCTTAAGTTACAAAATTGTCCATTGGTGCCAGGTTCAGCTGAATTTACTTATTAATTGTCTCTGTGAAATTAATGAGAACAGCTTGAAACAAGGAATCACTCCTGTGAGTAATGGATTCATAGTCTAACTTTCAATTTACAGGTACAGTCTACATTCACTATAGCACTTTTTGAAAACAAGTGAAAGGGAAAGTTTTCTTCCTGCAGTTGCCTAACTTTGAATACAACATATTGCTTTACTGGGAAGAATGTATAATCTCGCTAACAGCTAAAAAGCAAAGGAAGTTCCTTGTGTGAACAGTGTCTAAAGAAATCTTATGAGATAAAAGCTTATTTGGATGTTAAGTTGTAATTAGCAGTGTTCTTATTTGCTGTCAGTGGGCTTGCATCACGATGACAGCCTCCACCCTCCGCCTTGTAATGGGCAGCAATCCCACTGATGTGCAACTCTAGAATGTGCAGGATCTGCTTTTTCCTGTGGATTAAGAAGGTGGGCTTTGCATCATGTTAGAAAGTTGTTAGCAACACCTGACTATTTCAGGATCTGTTCCACTGGCTTCCTGGGTAATTTTATGATAATTCATGAAAGTTACATATTTCTATTGCAAGATGTCTGTGGGACAGAAAATTTGGTGGTTTGAAGCTCTCTCTCTTTCTTCTAGATCAGTTAACTAGGTCCTTCTAATGCAAATTTTGTACATCTGGAAATCTCTGCAGTTTAGACATTGTGCAAATTATCCACACAGCAAGCTCTTCTATAATCCAGTAAGACATGAAGGTCTCTTGTAAAAGACCTAGTCTGATGGTCAACTTGATTGGCACCAAGGACTGAAATTGAACCAGAGGTGAAACTACAAAACTGTCAGCAGCAAGAGCTGCAAAGTATGGATTGTCCTAGATGGAGCTGCAAGGCTGATATTCAGGCTGGAGATTGTGCATTGGACAGAGCTGGGACTAGATAAATCAGGCTTCAGAGGTGGGGGAGGCAAACAGACTTGACACATACTTAACTTTTACATATGAATGGCTCAATCTGTTTTGCTAAAAGCAGGTTTCTTGCAGTGAGCATTATTCATGCTGCCAACTATTTAAAATTCTATATTTCAATATTGACATTCTTGGATGCTATTAAATGACGGGCTTTGTTCCACCAAGATCATAAATGACAAATATCTTGTCATGTCAGTTACATAGTGATTTCTGCTCATTTGGTTACACAAAGTTTGTTTTTTATGGAAGTCTCAGATAAACTGAGTGTCCATTCTATGCCTATGTAGTGATATTTCAGAATACTCAGTGGAATTTTTTTTTATTCCACTATGAGTCAGTTATAAAAAATGACAGATCTCAAAGATTTTGCTAAAGTATTTTACCTGAGGTTCAACTTTAATATTGATATAATACCTAACTATTTTTAATGGTAGTCGAGTGTCAATTTTCAAATCTGTGTGCAAATTTCAGGCTTTAGATGCCCAACTTGAAGCAAATATCTCAGTTCTAGCAGACTCTTGTGTCCTTGTGATGTTGCACCAAGTTAGTTTGCTTCTTCAATTTTGGTGTAGACCCTTCCTCCAGCATGTCTTTAGTACAGTGCAAATTGATGCTTTTTGGGGCAGGGCCAAGTCTTTATGCTTTTTATTTTTTTTTCTACAGTGTCTCTAATAACAAGACTGTGCTCCCAGTTGGAGCTTCATGGAGTCCGTGCAACATATATAAAGGCAGTAGCTACAGTACCGACTTCCAGTCCAGGTTCTGAATTGAAGTTTTAGAAATTTTCTCTTTACTATATATATTTGATACTGTTAAGTACCTGAGTTAATTAATGGTACTAGGGGTGCAATTCCCTTAACTTCCCATCCTCATTCGTCTTTCTATCAATATGCAGATGCAACATAAATATTTATTAAAAGAAATTTAGCTAATTGTAATGAACTTCTCCAGAAAGGCTTAATTGATTACACTGTAGATAGGTTTTACTGCAACATTAGTTTGTGTTAAGCACATGCTGCCTTTAATCTGGTTACTATGCATCTACAGAAATCTTCGGGTACTGAATGCTTTAAACCGGTCATGATGGGATGGAGGGAGTACAGTCATACCACAGCTTTAGTTACCATGACCCATCAGCTGCTAATCCAGTCTTCACTGACTGTGAAACCCTTTACTGCTGCAATTATTTTTTTTTTTTTTGCAGTGTGGCTGCTTCTGCTCAAGATAGGCACAAGCAGGCTAACTGAAGAGAAGTTAACACAGGCTTAGTTAACTTCGCACTTCAGTTATACCCATATTTCAACAGAGAGTTTACATAAATTACAGTAATAGACATATTATACCTAATCAAGTCTTTCCATAAGTATGTATGTGTAAATATGAATACATATGCATAATAAATAAGCATGCAATCTGTTGTACATTTAAAAATCTAATCTGTAGCCTCTGTAGGTGTCCTGTTTCCCATCTCACTTTCCTTAACCTTTGTAGAAAACTCCCTTGACTTCTACATTTCCTGCTCCTCTTGTGTCCAAACATACAGAGGTATGCCAAGGGGCATACCGTATCTGTTCTGTCACACTGACAGAGATGTAAACAACAATGACAGCATTTTCAAAATCACCCTGCCCCAACTAGTGAAAGTTTTACCATCCACTTCAGTGGAAGCAGTTAGGATGTCTTTCTGTCTTATCCTTGCTGAAGCTACAGGCTAGCATACCCTCCATGCTGAAGATACCACAGCTGCTTTGTGCTTTGTGTCTCAGCTCTGTCAAAATGAGCCAAATTAATTCCAACAGTTCAAGTAAGAATTTATTAAATTTGGTAATACCATATGAAGGGGTAATTATGTAAGAAGTTGCACGAATAAATCGGAAAGAAGAGTGAAATGCAGTGGGGGTGTAGGAGGCTGGAGGTACTTGATGTCTTACCCCACACTACCTTCTGTAGGACAGGACATGGAAACACAGCCTCTGATTTCCAACAAATGATTCTGCAGCTCTTGTGTATGAGCTAGTGTTTGGAGCAGTATTTACTTCCAGCTATTGCAGTTGTGTGACCAGGCTTGCCACGTAAGCCAGGAATCCCTTTCACCACTTCCCTGTGTTTTCCCAGAAGAGGAGCCCCGTGTTGTTTCTTCCCCTTTTCCTCCCTTCCTCTCACTAGGCCTTACATATGGCTCATGTTTCTTCGCCTGTGCCACCCATCTTTCTCGTCTGAAGGATAAATTGTTGCTTGTATTTCTGTATGAAACCGTGTTATGAAGGAGACAGAATGGATACAGAGCTGGTAAAGAGTGAGCACTACCTGAAAGGATATTACTCAGTATCATTCACTATCTGACGTACAGAATCTTGCAGAGGTGCTTGAAATTCTGGCTTTTCATAATTTAAGAAAATTACTTCTTGTATTTACTTCTGTTTGATATTCTAATTTTCTTCATATACACAGGGCTCTGTTCACTGATGCCTGGAAAATATTATGAAACTTTGGAGCATGATTGGATGCAGTATTCAAATGCAATAGCAGTGGAGAAATACTTCTTAAAATGTTAATGCTTGTGTAATCTGGGGCCGCTGATCTCATTTTAGTTATTGAGTGGATTTTTCTCACTTATGTAGGAAGATAATAGCTTCATTAAGTACTCTGGAGTGAAAATAAGAAAAATGTCTTGAGGTAGTATGGAAAAAAAAATCTTTGATAAGCTGATTATTGTGTGTCCTAAACGGAGGCAAAAAAACTGGGCCTGGATTATTTGTGGTATTTAGGAACCTACATTAGGCACTGAAATCAATTTTCAAATTCAGGCTCTGCTTTTTTGATGTTTCAAAGTTAAAGTGGGTGTTCTAAATCTGGCCCTTTTATTGGCACCAAAGGCTGTAAGAAACCACCCCTAGTAATTTAACAAATTGTTTATTAAAAAATGTCTGCCAACAGCAGTGCTTGCAACACTGTAGTCCCTCCTAATGCAATTCTCTAAAGAGTAATTGAGTTTATCTTTATCACTATTTTGGTTCAATCTTTTGCATAATTTGAAATGCCAAGCATTTTGTACTGGTACTTTGTTATTTGTACCATCTGGAATCGAAAACCCTGTGATTCTTAGCAATTTGGATTTGTGGAGTAATGGTTATTGCACTATAGTTAAGCGTAAGGTTAGGTCCTCTCTTTGAGGACTTAAAGTAGTCTCTTCCTAGAGGTAGATCTAAGAGGAAATTTTACTTTGGCATTCGAGAAGATTCAGAAAACTTATGATTTATTTGTGCCTTCTTGCTCTGCTCTTTATTTACAAAGAATAAACTGAAACAAGTCTTACAGGTCTTTTAAGTGCTTTCCATCAGCATTTGCTTAGTGCCATCAAGGAACTGGTTTGAACATTAAAGCAAATAACTGAGAGATCAAAATGGTTAGATGGAAATAAATGGCTGTTCCTGGCCTCTGCGCCCTTAACTCTTTTGTTTGTTTTTGGTAGTATTTCAAAAGTATTCTCTTCTTTTGATAGCTGACATTTAGAAATATATCAGCTTGCAAAATGAATAATACTTTCCTCCAGTTCTTTAATGTTTGACTAAGTCACAATCACACGTCATACAGATATTTTGCTTATAGAAGCTGCCAATAATGGTTTCACATGAGGAGTGCAGAGTAGGAGAACTGATTTAAACTCACTGCATCAATCTATAATAAAATAGTTTCAGCAAATTACTTAAATTGTGTAACACATTTTAGGGCAAAACTAGATATTGTGTTTGAATCAAATGCTTCACAGGCCAGAGGGTTTTTTTTGGTCATTTGTACTAGATAGAACTATAGCCACTTCAGTGATTTCTTTTAAGTAAAAAATAAAAAAAATTGTTTTCTGTTAGTGGAGCTATTAAAAAAAAATAGGAACTTTCTAGTAAGGAGTGGCTTTCCAATGACTAGCACGTGTGTCTTCGGCAAATGGCAGGTTTATCCTCAAAATTCTTGAAAAGGCATTAGTAAGCAAGGGTAAGGCAAGCTCCTGGCAGTGACTACAGACCAATGCAATCTGTCACCTCCGGCTGATGTGGAATATATATAACGTAATGTTTAAAACATCTGTTAGAAACACTTAAGGAATTGATTTAAGAATGAAGGTAAGTGCTTACTGTGTTGTAGAAAGTTTTGATTCGATGTTTGGCATGCACTGCCTCAAATCTAGATGTAGCTGTTGAGTCACTGCCACTTGCCTGCCAGCACTGCAGAATGTTGTTTGCTGCACTGGAAGCTACTGTATTGCAGTGGGTTTCCTCTTGCATTAGTGGCCTAATCATGTTTGTTTCTTATCACACCACACACTCCTTTTGCAGACTCCATTCCATCTTTCTAAGCACACTGATAAGGAAGGAAGGGGCTTGCATCTACCGTTTCCTGATACTGCAAATTTATTTTAAATTATTCATTTAATTTATTACCAATCAAATCAGAGTAGGATAATGAGAAGTAAAACCAAATCTCACAAACACATTCCCCCCACCCCTCCCTTCTTCCTGGGCTCAACTTAGAATCATAGAATCATTAAGGTTGGAAAAGATCTCCAAGATCATCAAGTCCAACCATCAACCCAACACCACCATGCCTGCTAAACGATGTCCTGAAGGGCCATGTCTACACTTTTTTTGAACACCTCAAGGGATGGTGACTCCACCATTGCCCTGGGCAGCCTCTTAACTTCACTCCTGTTTCTCTGCCTCTTCCCCCTGAGCAGCGCAGGGGGACGGGGAATGGGGGTTGCAGTCCGTTCTTCACACGTTGTCTCTGCTGCTTCTTCCTCCTTGGGGGCAGGACTACTCACACTCCTCTCCTGCTCCAGAGTGGGGTCCCTCCCACGAGAGACATTCCACCTCGAACTGCTCCAGCGTGGGTCCTTCCCATAGGTTGCAGTCCTTCAGGAATAGGCTGCTCCAGCGTGGGTCTGCTGTGGGGTCACAAGCCCTGCCAGCAAACTTGTTCTAGCGTGGGCTCCTCTCTCCATGGGTCCACAGGTCCTGGCAGAAGCCTGCTCCAGCGCGGGCTCTCCATGGAGTCACAGCCTCCTTTGGGCACATCCACCTGCTCTGGTGTGGGATCCTCCATGGGCTGAAGGTGGAGATCTGCACCACCATGGACCTCCATGGGCTGCAGGGGGACAGCCTGCCTCACCACAGTCCTCTCCACGGGCTGCAGGGGAATATCTGCTCCAGACCCTGGAGCACCTCCTCCCCCTCCTTCTTCACTGACCTTGGTGTCTGCAGAGTTGTTTCTCTCCCATATTCTCACTCCTCTTTCCCACTGGTGTCATGCAGCAACTTTTTTCCCCCTTCTCCACTATGTTATCCCAGAGGTGCTACCACCGTCACTGACGGGCTCAGCCTTGGCTAGCAGCGGGTTGGTCTTGGAGCCGGCTGGTGCTGGCTCCATTGGACATCGGGGAAGCTTCTGGCAGCTTCTCACAGAGGCCACCCCTGTAATCCCCCTGCTACCCAAGCCTTGCCACGCAAACCGAGTACACGTAGTATTTTAAAATTCTCTGATCAGTCCCAATCCTTTTAGATTTAAAAGATATTTTTTTCTAACTGCCATGGCTACAAAAATCCCCCCTGCTCAGGTCAAATGGATTTTTTTTTTACATTGTCGTGTACAATCATTAATGGTAGTTCTGCATAACAAGTATGTATGTTGATAGCATTAAGTTCACTAGGATTACACAGCTTCCATTGTTCTGTTTTCCAAAGGGATAAACAAGATTAAAAATAAAGTTGGGGTTTTTTTGTTGCAAAAATCTGCAAACTGGAACACGTACTCCTTGTTGGTCAGACAGTGTAATTTCTATACAGTCACCTTCCTAGGATATTATTATTTAGATATCAGGAAAAAAAAAAGGTATACAAAGGTTGCTGTCATAAGCTGTAAAACCAAAAGAATTTGATAACAGATAACAGAATATGTACAAATCACTTTATAATAAAAAAGAGATTTATATTCTACATTCCTTGCCAGATGAATGGCCAGGATGTTGCTGATAGAAATCAGCATTGTAATTAATGCTGTAGGATTGGCTTTAAATTCCAATTAACTTTCTGCAAAGAGGTTTCTACTGAAACTGTACTTGGAATACTTCTACTTTTCGTGGAGTTTGAGAAGAGCTTGTTTTTCCCCATTCTTTGGATCTGCTGTCAGTATTGGTGTTCATTTTCCTGATGAAAAATGAGTGTTCATTAAAATGAACAAAGTCCTAAAGCGAAGAGTTATATCCATCTTGTTTAAGTTAAAATAGCTTTTTTATTATTTCTAGTGAAAGCTTCTAGTGAAGCAAAATTTTTAACATTTTCTTATAATCCCGTAGTATTGAATATACAAATACTGCTGATGAATGAAATAAGATGTTGCAGCACTGGCAAAACTCTGTCTACCTAGATACTGTGTTGGATCCTGATCCTTCTGACCTTTGTGGTTTTTAAGCTTCCTTCCATTTTTAGTGGGCTCATCTTTTCTTAGCTTGATACACTTTCTGCCAACAGTTTCACTGCATCTTTTTCCCCTTCCACAGAAACTCTGCTATCTGTTGCTGCCAAGTAATGGTTTTAACTCCCTGTCACTGAGTAAAGTCATGTATGCTTTAGTTTAGTCAGGGACTGGAACTGAGAACCTTTTGGAATGAAACGGAATTGTTGGCTGGAGGTCTGTAGTCCATCTTCCTGCTGAAAGCAGTAGGATCACCAATACTGGATCAGATTAGCCATGGCTAAGCCTTGAAAATATTCCAGTATGAAGAGTGCCTCTAGACAACCTGTGCCAGTACTGCGCTACTTTCCTGGTGACAGGTTTTTTCCTGCTGTCCAGTGTGAACCTCCCAAGCTGCAGGTTGTTGCCATTGCCTCTTGTTAGTCTTGCACTACTAAGAAGAGTTCAGTTCCATCGCCTTTGTAACTGCCCTTCAGGTAGTTGAGGGATGATACTATACTGCACCTTAGTCTCCTTCTCATCAGATTAAGCAAGCTCAACTCCCCCATCTTCTCCTTGTAGGTCACATTCTTTGGGCCCCTGACCGTGTTAGTAGTCCTCTGCTGGGATCTGGAACTGAGGAAGCCCAAAACATCACATTCTGGTCACAATATCCTAGATCCAGTCTCACCAGCACTGACCAGAGACTCACTTCCTTTGATCTGCTGGTCATCCTTCTTTTAGGGTCGCTATTGCCTCACATTCAGCCTGGTATCCCCCAACTCCTTTGAAGCAGGGCTGCTATTCAGCCCACCACTGAAGCACAGCCTGTAGTCCCAGGTGCAGAACTTTGCACACAATGAAACTTGGAGGTTTCTGTTGGCCACCTCCACAAGTTTCTCAAGGTCCCCTTAGCTCATTGGGATCACAGATAGACTAAAGCTATTAGAATCATAGAATGCTTTGGGTTGGGAGGGACCTTTAGAGGTCATCTAGCCTAATCCCCCCTGCAGTGAGCAGGGATATCTTCAACTAGAACAGGTTGCTCAGAGCCCTGTCCAACGTGGCCTTGAATGTTTCCAGGGATGGGGCCTCCACTACCTCTCTGGGCAACCCGTTCCAGTGTTTCACCACCCTCAGTGTAAAAAATTTCTTCGTTATATCCAGTCTAAATCTACCTTCCCTTAGTTTAAAGCCATTATTCCTCATCCTATTGCAACAAGCTCTGCTGAAAATATTTTCCCATAGGCCCCCTTCAGGTACTGGAAGGCTGCAATAAGGGCTCCCTGGAGCCTTCTCCAGGGTGAACAGCCCCAACTCTCTCAGCCTTTTGTCACAGGAGAGGTGTTCCAGCCCTTCGATCATTTTTGTGGCCTCCTCTGGACCCGTTCCAACAGCTCCATGTCTTTCCTGTGCTGACGGCTCCAGAGCTGGATGCAGGACTCCAGGCGTGGTCTGACCAGAGCGGAGCAGAGGGGCAGAATCCCCTCCCTCGACCTGCTGGCCACACTGCTTCTGATACAGGCCAGGATAGGGCTGGCCTTCTGGGCTGTGAGCGCACATTGGTGGCTCTTGTCCAGCTTTTCATCCACCGGTACCCCCAAGTCCTCGGCAGAGCTGCTCTCAATCCCTTCATCTCCCACCCTGTATTGATAGTGGGGGTTGCCCTGACCCAGGTGTAGGACCCTGCCCTTGGCCTTGTTGAGCCTCATGAGGTCCGCACAGGCTCACTTCTGGAGCTTGTCCAGGTCCCTCTGGACGGCATCTCGCCCCTGAGGCGCGTCCCTCAGGCCAAGGGCAGCCTCCCCCACCAGGTCTGCGGGGCCTCCCTGCGCGGAGGCAGAGCGGGGAGCAGCGGGCCGGGCCGCCACCGGCCCCGGGGGACCCGCTGAGGGCCAGGCGCACCTCTCCCCGCAGCCGCCGCTGCTTCATTCAGGGCGGCTTCTGTCCCCGCTCCCCCCTCACCTCCCTCCCTCCTTCCTCTTCCTCCGCGGCGCAGACCTCAGGGCGAGCCCCGCCCCTTCCCCGGGTGGGGAGCGGCGGCGGCGGCAGCGGCGGGAGCAGCTAACGGTTCTTTGTGTGCCGCGGCCGGCATGTGAGTGGCGGCGGGCCGGGCCGGGCCGGGCCTGGAGCCGCGGGCGTGCGGCGCTGCGGGAGTGGCTCCTTCTCCCCGGGAGAGCGGGGCAGGCGCCCGCCCGCCCATGCCGGTACCCGCGTCCCGGGCCTCCGGGGTGCCCGAGGGGGACGGAGGGCGGGCGGGGCCGGGTCAGGTCGCTGCGTGTCTCTCCTCAGCTGGTGCCTCTCGTGTCGTCGCAGGTTGGCCCGGGTGAGCGTCCTCCATGACTGCCTGGGCTGCAGGACCTTCGAGCTGCCGCCCTCCGCGGCTGTGGGCAACGTGAAGGCGCGGATCGAGGCGGAAGCGGGCTTCCCCGCCGCCGAGCAGCGGCTGTGGCACGGCGGCAGAGAGGTGAGGCGGGGCGGGGCGGGCGGCGCGGGCAGCGCCGCTTCCCCGGGGGCCTCGCCCGGCCGCTTCGTGCGCCTCGGCCGGGGCTCCCGGTGCGCGGGCAGCGCGGTGCGGGCCTGAGGGGAGCGGGGAGGCCGCTGGGACGAGCAGCCAGCCCTCGCGCTCCTCTCGATGGTGCTGGCTTGTGTCATTGGGGTTTTTGTGTCCTTTTATGACATAATCCATATGGCTTACCCTCATTTTTCTGAAGGGGAGCAGAAGATTCACCGGAGAATGCTGATGCGCTTGTTCTGGCTTCCTTTCGATCTTTAATTGATTTTCTACCTGCTCACCAGCTTCAGCAGCAGGGTTGATGCCACCCTGATGGGAAGCTCTTACGGGAAGTTAGAAGTTGAGATCTGGGTCCAGGAGAGGGGAGTCAAATGACCTTGCTGCGCTGAAGGCATCGGCCTGGGGTCACCATTTCGGTACTGCTTGCCATGTTTCTAGCCATGGCCTTGGGAAGTGGGAACCTGGAGATAGTGTTGGGATGGGAGGAGTAGAGGCAAGAAGAGGGGAGGGAGAGGAGGTTGGAAATTAGGGTTAAATAGGGCAAGGGGACTTGGAAATGCATAAAGGAGAAGAGAAGGTTCCGTGGAGACCTTATTGTGGCCTTTCGGTATATAAAGGGGGCTTATAAGAAAGATTGAGAGAGACTTTATACCAAGGCCTGTAGTGATGGGACAAGGGGTAATGGATTTAAACTGAAAGAGGATGTATTTAGGTTGGACATAAGGTAGAAATTTTTTTAGGGTGAGGGTGGTGAGACACAGGAACAGGTTGCCCAGAGAAGTTGTGGATTCCACCGTCATTGAGAGTGTTCAAGGTCAGGTTGGATGGAGTTTTGAGCAACCTGATCAAGTGAAAGATGGCCCTGCCTGTGGCAGGGGGGTTGGGACTAGGTGGTCTTCAAAGGTCCCTTCCAACCCAAGCCATTCTATGATGCTAGGAAAGAACTAGATGTATTGCTCAAGAAGCTTTTAAGAACCTACATGGGGAACACAAGCAGCCTTTAAGGGCTCGGGTTTGAAACAGACTGCCCATGTAGTTTTGCCTGATTGTGTGTGTCGTTAATTTTGTGCTCTGCAGGCCTTCCTGTTTTGTGAGGAAGGAGATCTGTGCATCACTTTCTGAAATTCGTCTGAGATCCAAGCAGCAATCTGTCTGGCACGGAAAACTATCTTTTGGCAGGGAACAGTCAGTAAGCAGACTGTAATAGCTATTCTGATTTTTTTTTTTTTAAATATTAAACTAGAATACATATGGGAATATTTATTCTGTACTGTAGCAATTTTGAAAATCCTCTATCCTTTGAAAATCCATTAAAATTTTTGAACTCCTGTTTATTGAGATCAAATTATTTTTTGATTTACTGAAGTAGTAGAATATTCATCAGTAAATATTTTTTTTTCAATTACAGCTGCTACGTGCAGTTTACAGATGTTAAGTAGAATCCATTATCTCTTTATCTCATAGTTACTTACAGTGTTAAACTATTATTTTGAGTCTATTCAGTCTCCTAGTTTCTGCTGGTGTTTTGGTACAAAAATCCTACCTGAGAAAATTCAGTTATTCTATGGCTTTAATACTTGGTGATGAGTTATGGTGTTCTGTGGATTCTTTTTTATTTTAGTGAGTCCTGAGTAGGTGGTATACCCAGTGTCAGTTATTTTACATCTTAAGACAAGATCAGCTAACGTATAACATTTCTGTAGGAATTTACAGGAAATGCACTGTTGTTGTAAGTACTACTGAAAACTGGTGTAAGTAAAAAGTAATATTTTTTTCTTATTACTGTTTTTAAATTATGACTACATACTGTGGACTAGGACTGTCTTTTGCTTATTAAATGTAGTTAGACTGTAAGTGTCTACGTCTGTGTAAGCACCAACTTCTTTCTGGTGACTTGTATTTACCCATTGAAGTGAGGAGGTAGTCCTGAGCTTTGCTATAAACTGAGACTAATACAATAACATAATTTCACATAATAAAATTTTAATACAGTTTACTATAAAGGAAACTAATTTGAGTTGGTTAAGTTTCTTCTTAGCACAGCGCACCTTCTACATTTGTTATCGCGGTATGCAGGATAACATCACGTCATATATGACTATTTTAGCATCACAATGTATGTGACTGGGACACACATATAATGTGAAACTAGAATTGCAACAAATCTGTTATGTGCTGTGATTACTAAGTAGTTTTCCTGATGGCTGCTAAGGAATTTGCTGCTTAGTTTGCCTCAGTTTCTCTGATGTTCCTGGTGAGTCCATAGGTCTGCATGTAGAGGTAGTGGGGAGATGAGGCTGTCAAATTCTTCAGGGGTGTTTCTGTGACATCTTTTTGTCTCTACTGTATTACTAGCTGATTTGAGCTGATACTGCTTAGTTTAAAACTCCTACGAAATCGCATACCCATATGTACTTTCTGAAGTACATAGACCCTATACTTCCTGTGTACGTTTATTTTCTTTATGGGCATGTACCTTAGAACAATAACTGCTTTAGTTGTATGCTTCCGGAAGTTCCCAGAACATGGGACTTTTCAAATGTAAAAACAGGAGGCCGTGGATTGCTCTTAGTATGCTTCTATAGGCATTTTTTCCACCTGATTTGTTAGCAGCCATTTTTTTGGTCCCGTAACTAACAAACTGATACTTCATCTGAGGAGTATCATTACACAAAGGAGGCCACCCTAGACCCCAGGGACTGAAAGTGCTGCTCAAACCTAATACTGGATGTTTCATGGTGTTTGTATACTTTTAGATGAAACCAGTTTCCATAGAATAAATATGTAGGTAATGAAGCTACAGTAAATTATTTATGCTGCGGAATGTTCTGATGAAAATGTGTTGGTTTTTTTATTTTATTTCAGTTATCTGATGGTATCAAGATTGTGGATCTTCAGAAGTCTCAAAATCAAGTTTTTCTGAAGCTTCGGTCAAAAGGATTGAAAGGAGGAGGTACAAAAATACTTGTCTCTGCCTATAAACTGGAAGGTCAACATGTTTTCTAATGCAATCTGGAGTTAATTGAAATTGAAAATTGAAATTATTCTCTTCTTTAGATGGCGAGCAGTTATTTTTCTTATAAGTCCTAGGTATCACTTCACTTGTTCATTATGCCAAGGAGTAATGGTTTTAAGGTAAAAGAGGGTAGATGTAGACTGGATATATGGAAGAAATTTTTTACAGTGAGGGTGGTGGAACACTGGTACAGGTTGCCCAGAGAGGTGGTAGATGCCCCATCCCTGGAAACATTCAAGGCCAGGTTGGACGGGGCTCTGAGCAACCTGATCTAGCTGAAGATGTCCCTGCTTACGGCAGGGGAGTTGGGCTAGATGACCTTTACAGGTCCTTTCCAACCCAAACTATTCTATGATTCTTTTAATTCTGCTCCAGGAAAATTAAACTTCTCATTTGAAGTGTCTTGGTGTTTAGTTTTTTCTTTGTTGTTTCATGCATAGAAGTTAGAATATTGCTGTCCTTTGGAATCAATAAAGCTTGCCTAGAAGTAGCATTAGTAGCTGCCTTGTCTCGTATAAAGTAATCTGAGTACTTGTATTCAGATACTGAAAGGATATCATTTCCGTAACCACTATGTAGAAAACTATAACACTGATAAAAACCTTTGGATTTCTTCTGATTTTTTTTTTTGATTATTATGTTTAGTCACATTTTTATTACAAAAATTGCAGGTTTATCAGTTTGTATGCTATCTTGAATTAGATAATGATACCTGAATATCTTCAAAAATGCTCTAATTAAAATCTGTAATGATTATGTTACTTGGTTGCTAGCATTAATATTCTTTTAACAATATTTTTAAAGGGGTGAAGTAAATGCTAATGAGATGATAGGATGGAGAAGGAGACCATTCTTTTCATGCAGATATTTTCTTTGGTGTCACAAAATGTTGTATTTCCTAGCCAACATAAGCTGTGAGTGCGTAGGGTTATAATTTTCTAGTGACATAGGGAAGAGAAGCGTTCTTATATATGAGCCAGAAGTTCATGTTCACATTCTCTAGAACCTGCAATGGTTAGAAAACATCTATGAAAATAGACCCCAGTTCTGTTGCATCAAATGTTTTTCTTTCTCTCATTCTTGACTATTTCCTCTGATAATTTTTTGCTGTATGTAGGCTGTGATAGACTAAATAAAAAGAGGGTTTTTTTCTTCTCTGGGCTGTTTTTTTTGCCATGCAAACGTGTGGAGAAGGTAGTGTAGTAGCCCTAAGAAATCTTCCATGGGAAAGAAAAACTGCTGCTGTTTTTTCTGCCTATGAATGGAATATTTGGCTCTGAGGTTTTCTTGGAGATACTGCTCTAAGCAGTCCATGTCTAGATAAAGCACTTAACTTTTTCTGGCCCACAGCTTCTCTGATGTAAGTCTATCTAAAAGATCTGAAGGATTTAGTACCAGCTGTTTGTGTTCATTCTGGAGCCTTTCAGTTCTGAAATCTTTCCTTACGGCAGATGAATCAAGGAAGGCCCTGAATTTCTAACTTCAGGAAGTGCATGGTCAGTAGGGCCAAGCACATTGGTTGCTGAAGTACCCTGAAGATCACCCACGTCACCTTTGTGTTCAGTCATCACTGGTGTCTGTCAAATAATGCATGATCTTTTCATATGATCACAGAATAATTCATGTTGGAAGGGACATCAGGAGGTCTCTACTGCAACCTTCTGCTCAAACCATGGTCAGCTCCGAGGTCAGACCAGGTTGCTCGAGGGTTGATCTGGTCGAGTTTGGAAAACCTCCAAGGATAAAGACTGCACAGGCTCTCTGGGCTTCTGTTCCAGTGCTTTGGCTGCCCTTACTGTGGAAAAAATTTCTTCAGATTTGTGGAACCAGTTTTGTGTTAAATATGATTGACTCTAGTACTCGGAAGGATCAGTTCAGCATTTGATAGCATGCAGTAAGTCATGATCTCTAGACCAAGTAATTGTTTTGACATACATAGAGCAGCTCTGCTCTTAGATGTAAAGAGTTAGAATAATGTCTATCTTCAGTCCTATCACTAAAGTTACTTATCTCTTCTTGTGGTTCCTGTAGTGAAATGTGTAGTTTAAACACTCCTCCTGCCTGCCCAAGCTAGATTTAGAGAAGATCGTTTTCTTGATTTTAGAGAATTTCTCCTAAGAAACAAAACACCCAAAGTTTCCTACTGTTGATCAATTCACATTATTTTGGAAGTTTGCATATTGCTTGCTGACTTTCATATACTTCTGTGTACTGTAAAAATAGTAACAAAAGTTATAAAATACTTTACACACTTTCAGCTGTGATTTGCAGTTTCTTGTTTTTTTTTTTTTTTTTTTTTTTCCCCTCCATTGATGCTATTAAGTTACCTTAAATAAAGCGCGGTTGTAAAGACAAGAAGATGTTTGATGTTTTTACTTGATGTCTTCTCAGCAAATATATCTCTTATCTATCCCCTTTTTTCCACATTGCTGAAGATTCTGTGGTGGAATTTTTTGTGTAATGTATTGTTCCATAATATACATAATGTGTGTGTGTTTTGAATCTGAATACTTCATAAACACATATATATGCAGAAGGGAGGGGGAGAGAGAGAGAATAATTACTTCATTATTAACTTTACAAGGAAGTGATAGATGGGGCATCAGTAGAGTCTGTTTTCCTTGTGTGGATTACATCATTAATATTTGTTTGAATCACATGTTATCGAGGTTTGGATTTGGGGAGCTGTGCTTTAGTCTCAGGCTGGAGTTTGAATTGAAGAGTACTGAACCTTTAATTCTGTGATAGACACTTTCTCTTAGAGCACTGTTCTGCTACTTAAAAAGTAGTAGTCCTTTAGAAGTTGCTACATTTGTACAATCAGTAGTGGCAGTTAGGGTATAACTGATGCAAAGACTTAGCCCCCAAACTTATTTCATCTAGATAGGAAACAGTACATTGACAGTAACATCAAGACTGCTATTTTAATTTTTTTAATAAAAAGATTTATGATGTATTTTTACAGTTGATTTTGGAATAACAAGAGTTTATAGTATCAGGCCTTGAGTTAATTAAAAAAAAAATTTCCCAGTAATTGTTTAGTAAGTATTTTATTTTTTTTTTTTAGTCTGAAATTAAATGCATAATAGATTTTTTTTGTTTGTTTGATTTTAGGTCGCTTTGGACAAACAACTCCACCACTTGTTGATTTTCTTAAGGATATTTTGAGAAGATACCCAGAAGGAGGACAGATTCTTAAGGTATACAATGAATGATAGTTTTAGCAGTCATTGATTTAACATTTTCCAGCAAATCTTGCAGTTGTTGTACCTCATTAGATATTAATTCTAATACAGGAGATACATGTCTGCATGTCTGTGGACAAGGCAAAGTGAGTTCTGCCTTTGTGGTGTTTTTTTGTGTGTGTGTGTTTAAGGTCTCTGAGTTTGCTTGTCACAGATGCCATTGTAATTTATAAAAAAGTAGAGATAAAATGCAGGTATTATAATTAAATCAGAGACTTCATGATGTACGTTGTGTAAGCTATCTAAAATGTTTATTTTGCTTACTATCTTATTGTTCATCTCTGCTATAAGCTATAGTAAAACCATATAATAGTATATAAAATTTTAGGAAGGGATTTTCTTAGTATAAGACTGGGATAAGCTGGAGACTTTAATACAAGAGTTTGCTGTGGAATTTCTTGGTAGCTAAATATATTTTCCTCAGTGAACTGTGACAGTCACAAAGTTTCAGCATTAGATTAAGAACACTTTTGATTGCAGTCTTTGAGTGGCTTTTGTGAGACTTGCTTTAGAGTGAAAAGAATAACGAACCCATTAATTTTGTATGGGCTGAAAAATGTTTTTAGTTTAGACATTGGTTCTCGTAACAAAAGAATGTTACAGGATTTTCTGAACTGTGGTTAGTGTTCCTTATGGTGTTTTACCATTGGTCCAGGAGACTTCAAAGTCTGCAACATCGGCATGTAATATTGTCGTGCTCCAATTTTGAGTGCAGAGTGTTACATGTACAACCCTAACAACGGAACTGACAACATTAAACACTAAAAAATTTTTCAGTAAATAGGATGGTGAACTGGTAGAGTGGCATTCACCTCACCGTACTTAAGACATGGCTGGAAACACCTGTCCTATGAGGAAAGGCTGAGAGAGTTGGGATTGATCAGCCTGAAGAAGAGAAGGCTCCGGGGAGACGTTATTGCAGCCTTTCAGCATATGAAGGGGGTTTATAAGAAAACCCCCTTATAAGAAACATGGAGAGAGACTTTATACCAAGGCCTGAAGTGACAAGACAAGAGGCAACAGTTCTAAAGAGGGTAGGCTTAGATTGGAGTTAAGGAAGAAATTTTTTAGGATGAGGGTGGTGAGACACTGGAACAGGTAGCCCAGGGAAGTTGTGGATTCCCTATCATTGGAAGTGTTCCAAGTCAGGTTGGATGGGGCTTTGAGCAACCTGATCTAGTGGAAGGTGTCCTTGCCCATGGCAGGAGGGTTGGACTAGATGATCTTCAAAGGTTCCTTCCAGCCCAAACTATACTCTGATTCTGTGACTTGAAAAAATACAGATCGTTCTACATTTGTCAAGTCCTACAGGGGGGAAGATAGGTACCTGTAGAAAATTTGTCTGATTTATCATAGCTTCCTATGCTAACATCTGGAAACGGCAGTTTGATTTTTTTTTTTTTTTTTTTTTTGAAAAGCATCTGGGGTGATTAGTTCATAGTTGGATGTTAAGCAACTCATCCAGAAGACTTTATCACATGGATGCTAGGAGATTAATTTCCTTAGTATATGGGAATACTGGATTCTAACTAAGAGGATTTGGTACAGATGTATGTATATATTTATCCATATATATAAAACACACTAATACAAATGGTGACAGATGATGACAGTTCCTGCTGTTTCTTGGAAGGTTTTCTTTGCAATCGTGAAGCTAGAAGTTGATTAGTGTGAATGCTTAAGATAAGCGTACCTTCAGTTATTTTGGCAAACCGCATCCTGGATACGTTCTGAGCAGTGTCTGTTCATAGGATGGGTGCTTGCATTTTTACTGTTTCCTAGTACTAGTTGAATCTGTAAGATACGTTTGAATCGTGAAGGGTTCAGACCTTCTTAATAATTTAAAACCAAATTTTAATTCTAACTTGAAGAAGTAAGATAATGTCCTTGGAAATCAGACAGGTAAATCTAAAAGTAGTAGTGTTTCTCTTTTCATCATTTACAATTTAGAGTTAACAGACTATTAGGGAGGGATTACTACCAGGAATTTTACTGATCTGTTAGAATTGATCTCACCATTTGGATTCTTCAAATACAATGCTGTTACAGCTGAATGTAGCAGACGCTCTGTGTGCCACAGCATGAATGCAAGTCTCTGACTACACGGTGGTTCCATACTTAATATTTCTAGAGGCTTTGGCTAGCTTTCTGTATCTTCTTGAGTGATTGCCATGATTATTCTTTTAGAAGAAAAATTGCATGTTTTTTGTAATTAAATACCTCATGGAGATTCTTCAAACAGTTATTATTTACACTGAGATGTGGGTATATTTCTTGCTCTCATCATGCTTCAGAATTATGTGGAAGTGACAATATAAACAATATGTTTTGTTTACTTGTGTGATGTGCCTTATAGATGGAACATGTTTTTTGTAATTAAATACCTCATGGAGATTCTTCAAACAGTTATTATTTACACTGAGATGTGGGTATATTTCTTGCTCTCATCATGCTTCAGAATTATGTGGAAGTGACAATATAAACAATATGTTTTGTTTACTTGTGTGATGTGCCTTATAGATGGAACATGTTGTCACAAAGTAAAAAATTGAGGGGTTATAGTTTTGAAACCAGATCTTAGATAACAATGAGCTTATTTTACCATCAACAGTATATTAGAATGCAACCTAATCTGAAATAATCTGCTGTTAGTTGATGCATTTTTAAAGTAAAGATTCATCTTGCTAGCAAGTCTTTTATGCCTAACTAAATGAAATTTATGTTGTGTGAATAAATTGGATGTGATGTATCTATGTAGGTTTTCAGTTCGGCTGAGATATGTCCTTATGCCAAACATACATATACCCATACAAACATATACGTGTGTGTGCATATATATATGTATGAGTGTGTACCTTTGGAGCCCTGATACACTTTGATGATTCAGTGTAAACAGAGAATGGGGTGAAGCTCTAATCCTGTAGGTATTTATAATCATGCTTATGTGTCTGCAGAGTATAATGCTATTGATGTAAATGGGACTGGATTGGCATATTTTGTTAAAGGTAGTGTTTACAGAACTAGTTTGTTGACATTTTAATTGTTAGAGTTTTCCATAGCTCTTACCACTACTAATACTATTTGACAAATACTCAATCTTAACATAAGCCTCTTTCTAGTCTACGGGCTTCATTCAACATGTGAGCTCTGTTGGTTCATGATTTACAGTTACTGGTCAGAACTGTTTTGCAGCCCTTTGCTGAAGGGGTATTAGAAGTGAGTGCCGTGGCTCTTGAACAGTTGGTTCATACAGAGCTCAATTGATATAGAGTGCTCTGTATTGCCCTTTTATGACTTGATTCCTCACTGTTCTCTTACAGCTGTTGTGTGGACTTAACAGTAAACTTTTAGGGTTTATTTTGTTATTTTAATTTTTTTTTTTTCTTCTACCATCTTGCATTGTTTTGAGACTTGTATAACTCTGCTTTGGGATAATATAGTAGTAACAGCTTAGTAGCTTATCTCTCAACCTTGTAACTGCTTGTGTGTGGTGTCTGAGCTCCAAATTCAAATCATGTTTGTAGTATTTGTCTGAATATTCCTTTTATAATGATGGCTGTTTTCATTCAAGTAAACTGGATAAAATAATTTTGGTTGAAAATTATGAAAACAATTACGCTTGAGACAATTGCTTACTATTTTCTACCATGTAAGTTGGAAAGCCATTGCTAGAATATGTGCAACATTACTGCATTATACTTTGTTTTTGTTTGTTTTTTTGCTGCCTCAGGAACTGATACAGAATGCAGAAGATGCTGGTGCCACAGAGGTTAGGTTTTTATATGATGAAACTCAGTATGGAACAGAAACTCTGTGGTCAAAGGACATGGCACAATATCAGGGTAAATACAAATTTTTTTTTTTTTTTTTTTAAATTTTGGCCATTATTCTTCAATATGGATGTGGTTCTGTGTTTTTCTCCTTGCTATATGGAGATGACCACCTTACTAGATGTATATTTTGTCTGTGTTCTAACGTTGATGATTCTTTTCCAAAGCTAGTTTGCTTTTGAAGGCCTTACGCTGTAGTCTTGCAGGTTGTCAGTAGCAGCT
Source organism: Opisthocomus hoazin (assembly GCF_030867145.1). NCBI lineage: Eukaryota > Metazoa > Chordata > Aves > Opisthocomiformes > Opisthocomidae > Opisthocomus > Opisthocomus hoazin. The sequence continues at coordinate 24,741,774 of NC_134414.1, read as the reverse complement.
TTCCAGCTGATTCCAGTTAATGCTATTTGAAAAAGCCTTCATCTTCAGCTTTCTTCTAGGACACTTCTCCCTGCATGACTCTGTATCCTGTTGCTTATTTCATTGTGTTCATTCGGTATCCCAAAATACAAGAGTTTTTAGTAGAGCAAGTGTAGAAGAGTTAATAAGTAAGACCTAGGATAAAATAATGCTTAGGGTATTAGACAGTAACTTTCAGATTTTCTGCATACTGACCTCTACCTTTTGAGAGCTGTCTCCAGTTCTTAATGTAAAGGTAACTGTAGCAAGTTACATTTTAGCATTCTCCAGGCAGTTCTGTTTACTTCCCCATCTCTTATTCTCTCACGCTTGCACCATACTTTGCCTCATGCTGCCTGTATACTGCAAATGTAGTTTCTTGTAGCTTTAAGGTTTTTATATAATCTAATGTGGCTTTACGTGATAGAGGTCAGTTCATCAAACAAATTAGTCTGCATAATCATCCCAAAAGGCATTCAGTCATGATTTGAAGATTTCAGTGATGGATGATCCACTGCTACGTGTTTCTAGCTTTTTTTCAGTTGTTAATCATCCTCATTGTGTCTTCTAATTTGATTTTGTCTGTCTTACTTTCTAGACACAGGTTGCTGTTGTATCTTGCTATGTATCCCCTTCCAGTGGAGGTGGTAATAGACTGTGATTAGTACGTCTTTCAAATATCTCTTTGGTAGGCTGAACAGACAGAGTTTAAGCCTTGCGCCACAGGACACTTCTTTCAGAAGTTTGTTGTTTTCTGCTTTCTGTTCAGTTTTTCAGAATGATTCTTTTAAAATATGGACACCAGAACTAGATACCACATCAGAATATAAATCTCTTAAGTACCATATACAGAGGTAAATCCATCTCCTTGCTTCTGCTTTTGCTGCCACTCTATTCCTCCCTTTCATCACCAAACATAATCTGATTGTCAGCTTGAGTCATAGATTCCCGATTAAATTTGCACATGCACACTTTAAAGAATACTTTCTCAGTTCTGTAAGTTTATTTCCTAGAAATTTTTAACAGTAAATAGTTTTCTTCTGCCTTCTTTTTAACACTTGCGTGTTTAATGTAGGGCCAGCATTTTATGCATACAATGATGCAGTTTTCACTCCCGAGGACTGGCATGGTATACAGGAAATAGCAAGAAGCAGGAAGAAAGATGATCCCCTGAAAGTTGGAAGATTTGGAATTGGCTTTAATTCAGTTTATCATATAACAGGTACACACAAGTAGATATTTTAAAATGAAAATGTTGAAGTTTTAAATTGTTTAATTATTTTAGATACTCATCAAACATTTAATATTTTCTCTATAGTGCATTTTTTAATTAGATCCCCGGCTAAGCGTTCTTAAGAAGTGTTCCTATTTTTCTAAAACCCTATAAGGTATCCTTTGGATTTTGAAGGTTTTTGGAGGAGATTTCTTTCTTCTAGTAACATCATTGTGTACTTAGTCCCTTATATTGAAATGAACATTCCTTTACACTATTACTTCAGTTATGCACTCCTGTGCATATTACAGATTCCCATAATAGCGTGTAGATATGTAAGTAGAAATGTGAAAGTTTAGAATAGACTGAAACTTTTATGTGGGTTCTTTCCATAATAAGCAGTGTTTTTATTTCATGCTAGGAATTATATTGCGTAATAGAGGTATATGCACATTTACATTTGAGAGAGACAGTACATACTCTTTCACAGACTGGTAATGTTCAGTCTTGAAACCTATTATTCTGGCAAAATGTTTTACTTGTGTACAGAAGAAGCATATAGTGTCAATAGTGCTTACAGTCTACACACTTACAACAGTACAGTGAAGTAACTTGTGAAGTGAGTTTGTAAGACACGGGATGTTTTTTTCATAATATTTTACCTAGTAGAGCATCAATAAAAGTTGAGTTAATATGTTCAATGGTTTGATAATTCTGGGAATTTATGCTTCTAAATGTACAAGATTACTGTTTGCAAGCCTTAAAGATATGTAAAGTATGAATGTAATAGAATACATCTTTAGTAAATTAAATTGTTTTTTTTCCTGAAAATAATGGAAAGATATAAGTATGTAGTTGAAAAAAATTATACTTTCTGTTGCTTACTGTTTGCTAGAATTCAAATAGTTGGATGACTGTTCATATATTTAATTGCATAATGGGGGTGTGCTTGTTTCTTCCTGTCAATAAGCACTGAATTATATGTTATCAGAATCATAGAATCATGCAGATTGGAAAAGACCTTTAAGATCATTGAGTCCAACCATAAACCTAACACAGCCTAATCCACCACTAAACCATGTCCTTAAGTGCCACATCTACATGTCTAAATACCTCCAGGGATGGTGACTCAGCCACTTCCCTGGGCGTTACACTCGGTTCATCACAGTTGTGTAACATTTTTTTCTCTTGCCCTATTAAAATTTGTCCCTTAAGACTGTATTTGAAAACTATGTTGTTTTAGGATTATTAATAGTTATTGTTTTTTATGTATACAGATGTCCCTAGTATTTTCAGTGGTGACCAGATTGGAATGCTTGATCCCCATCAAACCCTTTTTGGACCTCATGAATCAGGCCAGTGTTGGAATTTGAAAGAAGATAGCAAGGAAATCAATGAACTTACAGACCAGTTTGCACCTTTCATCGGTGTATTTGGTAGTACTAAGGAAACCTTTAAGAATGGAAACTTTCCTGGTACCTTTTTTCGTTTCCCGCTTCGTCTTCAGCCTTCCCAACTGAGCAGCAATGTTTATGACAAACAGAAGGTTTTGGAGCTGTTTGAATCCTTCAGAGCAGATGCAGACACAGTATTGCTTTTCTTGAAGAGTGTTCAGGATGTTTCATTGCATGTTAGGGAAGCTGATGGAACCGAGAGGCTGATTTTTAGAGTTACCGCTAGTGAGAACAAGGCCTTGAAACACGAAAGACCCAATTCTATCAAAATCCTAGGATCTGCAATAAATCAGTATTGTAAGGGAGTTCCAAGCAATAGCATAACATGTGTGACATACCATGTAAATATAGTTGTAGAAGATGAGAGTGTTAAGGATGCACAGAAAACGTCTTGGTTAGTATGTAATTGTGTAGGTGGTCGAGGAATGTGTACTGAACTGGATTGTTTAGCTGATGACTTGAAATTTGTCCCTACTATTGGAATAGCCATGTCTTTATCAATTAATGGGGAGGAAAAAGGAGCTGTAGCAGACTTTTCAGGAAGAGCATTTTGTTTTCTGCCTTTGCCTCCAGGTGAAGAAAGCAAAACTGGACTCCCAGTTCATGTTAGTGGTTTCTTTGGTCTCACAGACAATAGGAGGAGTATCAAATGGCGAGAGTTGGATCAGTGGAGAGATCCAGCAGCTTTGTGGAATGATCTTCTTGTGGTAAATATAGTGCCAAAGGCATATACCACCCTTATTTTGGAAGCTATCAAACGAATGGAGACTGAGAAGAATTCAGATTTTCCATTGTCAGCTGAAAGAATTTACGGGTTATGGCCGGATGAGAACAAAATCAGGGTACCCTGGAAACCAATTGTAGTACCTCTCTTTAAAGAGCTGCTCCAGCACACAGTTATTTACTCAGTGAGTAATCAGTGGATAAAAGTGGAACAGGTGCACTTTTCTGAAATGGATGAGAGTTTGGAGTACACACAGTCTGTTCTCAGCTACCTCCAGAATTCAGGGAAGCAGATTGCCAAGGTACCAGCAAATATTGCTAGTGCAGTGCATCTTACTATTTCTACTGCGAAAGCTGTGAAAAAAGTGACTCCTGCTGTAGTACGGCAAGTACTAAGGAAATCTGGACACAGTGGACCTGCTGCAGAAAAGCTTCATCTTTTAGAATTTGTGCTTTCTGATGGAGTCTACAGTGAACTGATTGGATTGGAACTTTTGCCATTACAGAATGGGAATTTTATTCCTTTTTCCTCATCTGTGTCAGAACAGGATGTAGTTTACATAACCTCAGAAGAATATCCCAGGTATATTTAATATTTTAAATACTGATACTTTTTTTTTTTTTAGTTTAAATCTGAAAACAGAGCTTTAGACTGTTACTTGCTTATCAACAAACAAGAAGATATGCAGCAGTCTGTAACATAATGAAATAATGCACAGACAGAACTCAGTTTTCTGTATATATGTACATGTTGTGTGCATACTGATTCGAAGATCCGGTAGGAAAAACCTAACAGTACAATGTATACTGTTAAGCAGGTATTCTTCATTGCGGCGCCGGGCACACGGGGCATTTCTCCTCCAAACGTGCGCACCAGACACCCTGTTGCTTCAGGTTAAATACAATCACATATGTAAATATTCATTATATTTCTAAGAACTAATTAGCATATGTAAATATCTTTCACGCATATCTGTTAGCATCTTTGGGTGGTCTTCGGTGGTCCCAAGATGAAGGCCCATCCTCTTCATCACGCTGTTCACTGATTGACATTTATTTCTGCGCAGACTCAGTTCTAGGATCATGTACATCATGTCCTTCAGGTTGTTTGGCTCCAGTCTTGTTGCTCTCTTGGTGCCTCCTTATCTCTGTAGCTTGGCGCATTTGCCCTCCCAAGGCCGAGCTGTCTGGAGTAGAATTATTTAGGAGTCTCTTTTATCCCACAATTATCCCAATTATTTGGTGAGAACCAAGACCACTTTTGTTTCACTTAATTATTTTGTCTAACGACTAAGTGGTAGCTTGTGCCCATGTCCTTCCACTACATTCCTTAATGAGAAAACAGGGATTAATGTAACAGTTACATCGTTAGATCACTACGCATGCAGGAATACAAGTTACAGTACTAAAGACTACTAAAAACTAGAAAATATTAAGGCTTTTTTGTTATAGCTTCACGTTTCTTACAATCCTCTCGATCAATACATCTCATTTGAAAAGTTTGACATTGTAACTTTACTTGCCATTATAACTGTAGAGAATCGTGTGATCTAGGCTTTAAGGGAGTACCTCAAGATACCTTTCAAGTTAGCTCTCCTATGAGAATTATAAACGGAGGAGGTTAGAATCATGCATACTAGGAAGTACATCAAATCAGGTAATGATGAGAGCTTTTATGAAACTTAAAGCTTGAGATGACTTCAGGCTTTTTTTTTTTTTTTTTTTTTTTTCTTCACACAACATTCTTACTTTCAGTGAACGGCTTAGGAAAAGCTACAAGTGTTTAGTAAAACACTTAGTGGTTTCAGGAAGTAAGCAGATACTAGCATGGAAAGAAGTGGGCTTGTCTTTTACATCTGCTCTCCCTTTGTTCTTTCCAGTCCCTCTCCAATTAATTTTTTAACTTGCTTATTTCCCAGCTGCATCAGTGTTCCAATTTGGATTATGTTTCACCAGCCAAAAAAGTTTTCACTGACACTGGGGAGAGGATAGCAAAGAGCAGGCTAGCTGGAATAAGGGACATTCAGGTCACTGGGGAGAAAGCACGACTACTGCTTTTAATGTCTGTACTGGATTCTGCACATATAAAAGATTTATTAAGTTTGGGCTCTTCTCCAAATAAGCTCTTAAAATGTACCACTTGAAGTCACTCAGACACACCAGATGTCTTACCTGTAGCTGTTACCCGTATGGATGTTCACAGTCACCCTTCCTTCTGCTTTCCCTCAGAGTTCCACTAATTTTTAGATCCTCAGCTTCACAGAATGTGACACGTGGCATGTGCTTTGTTGCTTTTACTGCCCTATGGACTATTTGTAAGGGAGGTAGAGGTGGATTGGAGTGTGCCAATATAGGTATTAAGGTAAAAAGTGCTTCAAGTAAGGTCCTTATGTAAATTGTGGTTTGAATATATGTGTAGACAGCACATTGTCAAGAAGCTTTAAGTATATGTATAGACAATAAATCTTCAAGAAAAGCAGTTGGATGCAGGTCTTCCCATGTTGCTTGAGAGGAGCTTGCTTTTTTCCCAAGTCTGCTGCTGTTCTTTTTCTATTACATTCTAAACCCATAATCTTTCTTGTTCTAGACAATTCAGGCTATTTATCAGGGGATTAACAACACTCAGATCCTGTGATTCCAGTGTCTTCTTTAAAAAATAATAATAATAAAAACATTTCTCTAGCATCTGTTGTGAGATGATTTGTCTTTTGCTATTTTTTCACTTTGTTTCTCTTTCCAGAGGTTAAGCCAGTATACTAATACAGAAAACATTCCCATGATGAGACTAACAAATTACAGCCCTGCTTCAGACTAGTCACAAGATACTTTTTTAAAAACTTTATGATACAACTGTATCTTACTCAGTTCATTTTCTGTTGGTAATGGACTTAGTTTGGTTAGTCTTGTAAGACTGATACAAAAGCTTGTTATACCAGGCATAAATCTACTTGCCAGCTGTGATAATACAGAAATTTGAAATAGTAATGCTTTATTTGCCTCTCTTCTTGCCTACAGTAATAGTTTCTAATTCTAATCTTATAAATATGATAAATGTCTTGTTAGATGTTTTAAAATGCATTCAACCTAAGTGTTTCAGTCTTCATGTGTTCAAATATGGAGCCTGTTAAAAAAGCTGAAATAAGGTCTTATGAATTTCTTTCTGTTAACACCTGTGGAAGTAGAAGATTCTGTGTTGATTTATGTATAATTAACATACCTGCTGTCAGAATTAAATTGGATAGTTATTTTTGATTTCAGGAAGAACAAAGCCCTAAAAAACTAAATAGTTTCAAGTGCTAACATAAAGGAAGGGAAGGGCAGGATGGGACTGACTCTTGGCTACAATAATCTTAACCACTGTCTGCAGATCTTTTGGAATCCACAGATCTGTGTGAAGTCCTAGAATTACACGTTGTACTTTTTTGTTTGCTTTCACATAGAATCTTTAAGAGACATAGAATAGTAGGTGCTATTTTACCTTTTTTCTGTTAGAATATAAACAAATGAAAATAATTTTCTAATCACAGTTTTTTCTGTCAAAAGAAAATTTGCTTAGACCTGCTTTGAAAAGAAGAGTAGTTGGAAAAATTAGTTTCATACTACTCTGTGCTTCTAAATGTATGATTTTCTCATTTATAAGAAAACGCCCCCTGAAAGCTCTATTTTACATATGTAAGCAATTGCTTTGCATGCGACCTGTTTTACCATGATGATTACTAAGCTGGTTGTGTCTGTGCAGCAACATAAATAAATTAGATGCTTTGCTAAAGTGTGTTTTGGGTTTTCTTGTTTGTTCGTTTGTTTTATGGTGTGCTAGATCACTCTTTCCTGGCCTGGAAGGAAGGTTACTTTCTGATGACCTGAAGCCTGAGGTTCTAGCTGCTTTGAAAGAAGCTGCCAAAAGCAGAGGTAATATGTCTTTTGTATTCTCATGTAGTGAAACAGCTTTCTAATGATTGAACCCTAATAGTTCTAAACCCAAGTTTAAAGTAATGTCTCTTTCAAAATTGAGTTCACATAAATAATTTTTTCATCTATAAAAATATTCAAGAAACAATAGACTATCTAGTTTGAATTGGAAATAACGCAAATTAAAATTATAAACGAACAAAAAGGCTGAAGGCAAGGGAAGAAGGATGAAAATTTGCAATAAAAGAATAGATATTAACTTAGTAAAGCACATAATCAAGGTTCAGTAATTTTGTTCAAGTAGTATTCCTCCACTGTAGACAGCCTGAATTTTATTTTGCATTTGTAGTATTTGCGTATGCAATAGCTCTGTCATGGTTTTGGTATTGTGGATCATCTCTTACCTCACAATCGCAAGTGATCACATCAGTGCATTTTCTTTTTTAAACCAGATGAAACCAGCTTCAGCATCAAGTGTCAAGCATACCGTAGATCATATAATTTCATCAAATGTTTCCCAGGTCTTAGTTCATAGTTTATGGTTGTGTCAATGTGAACCGACTGAAACACTTCCAGTCTTGATCAAAAGACTTGGTGAAGCATGCTGCATCTGTAGATCAGATGCTTCTATGTTTTGCTGCCTTCACAACTAAAATTTTTTGCCTCTTTTCTACTTGGAGTTTGTCTATGTTTACCTTTCCACCCTTGCATTTCACTATGCATTTGATTGGTAAATTTGAAGTCTGAGTCTCAGAAGTCTTTTCACGTAAACACAAGTTGCAAACAAGTCACTCTTCAGCTTTTAAATAGTATGAATATATGGTGAGCTGTTCTTCAATGCCTATAAAATGTGCTTTTCAGAAAAAGATTCTTGTCTCTTTTTAAATTGCTCAATTCATCAGAATTCTTTTTTAGACTGAAGACATTAGAACCAGACATAGAATACTATAAATCATTGTCTAGATTTGCTTTTCCAGATACCCTTTATCATGGTCTTCAGTCATTCAGTCACAGTCTCTATTTCTTCGGTCTGTTCTGACCTTTATTCTGCTTCAGTCCTTTGTGTTCTCTGTTTATTATTCTTCCTGTTCAGTTGGAAACCTGCTCCTTTCTCCATGGTTTGATCATTGCTTCATTATCAAAAATAATAGAAAAATAAGACAGTTCTGAGGCAAGATGAGGCAAAGCATCTGTGAAAAGATTGAAAGAATTGGGAGTGACTTATTGCACAAACAGTGTAAATATTTAAAATGATACAAATGGTATAGAACATAGGAAATCAGTGCTGGGACTTTAATAGAATATGAAGAACAGCAAGTCTGAAACTATTAAAAAAACCTTTGTTCTAGAAAGCAGAATTGTCAAAGCCTTATGGGCATATTGTATGATGCGTGTTGCGTCTGTTGTTGCAGGCGAATATGCTTCTTTACTCTTTTTTTTTTACTGTTCATTTCTGCCAGTACTGTTTTTAATTTATTTTGTTTTAATACAGGCTATAAACTGTTTACAGTAGTGACTGCCTTAATTTGTGTATCCAGATAATGAATATTCTTAATCTGGGACAGAACCATAGAGAACTACTCCGTCCTCCAGTAGTAATTGCTGGGACTTTACAAGAACAGAAATAAATAGGGATCGAGACAGCCAGAGTGAGATTAGATGGATGGAAGATTGTATGGAAGACAGGAATGTTAGCTTAGAAAAATGCCAGTTCCTCATGAGGATACCTTAAATTGACTTTTGAGATCATAGAATCATAGCGTAGTTTGGATTGGAAGGACCTTTAAAGGTCATCTAGTCCAACCCCCCTGCAATGAGCAGGGATATTTTCAACTAGATCAGGTTGCTCAGAGCCCCATCCAACCTGGCCTTGAATGTTTCCAGAGGTGGGGCATTTATCAGCTGTCTGGGCAACCTGTTCCAGTGTTTCACCACCCTCATTGTGAATGAATTTCCTCCTTCTATCCAGTCTAAATCTACACTCCTTCAGTTTAAAACCATTACTCCTTGTCCTATTGCAACAGACCCTGCTAAAAAGTTGGTACCATCTTTCTTATAAGGCCCCTTCAGGTACTGGAAGGCTGCAATAAGGTCTCCCTGAAGCCTTCTCTTCTCCAGGCGGAACAACCCCAACTTTCTCAGCCTTTCCTCACAGGAGAGGTGTTCCATCCCTTGGATCATTTTTGTGGCCCTCCTCTAGACCTGCTCCAGCAGGTCCATGTCTTTGCTGAGGGCTCCAGAGCTGGGTCTTCCCAGGTACAGAGGTGAGGTTGACAGATCGGCAGTTCACAGGGTCCTCCTTTCTAAAAATGGGTGCAGTGTTTCCCTTTTTAAAAATGGGTGCAATGTTTCCCTTTTTCCAGTCACCGGGGACTTACACCTGACTGCCATGACTTTTCAGGTATCACAGACAGTGGCTTGTCAACTACATCAGCCAGTTCCCTCAGGAGTCTGGGATGCATCTCATCAGGTCCCATGGACTTATGTATGTTCAGGTTCCTCGGGTGGTCACGAACCTGATCTTCTCTTACAGTGGGAGGGGCCTTGCTCCCCTCGTCCTCATCTTGCAATCCGTGCACTTGAGAGGTGTGGAAAGAGAGGTTGCCAGTTAAGACTGAGGCCAAAAAGTTGTTGAGTACCTCAGCCTTCTCATCTGTTGTTACCGTTTTTTCAGTCTTGCCATTGGGGGAGGGGGGGTATGCTGTCTTTGATCTTCCTTTTCTGGCTGACATACCTGTAGAAGCCATTCTTACTCTTTGCATCCCTTGCCGAGCTCAGCTTCAGGTGTGCCTTGGCCTTGCTGAGTCCATCCCTACACAACTGGGCAGCGTCCCTATACTCTTCCCCTGCTTCCACTGCTTTTGCATTTCCTTCTTATCCTTTAGTTTGACCAGCAGCTCTTGACTCAGCCATGCCGGTCTCTTCCCTTCCTTGCCTGATTTATTACACCTGGGCATCAAGAGTTCTTTTGCTCTATGGAAAGCATCCCTGAAGATCTGCCAGCTCTGTTCTGCTCCCTTGTCCCTGAGGACAGTTTCCCAGAGGATCCTATTGACTAACTGCTTGAAGAGCTGGAAGTTTGCTTTTCTAAAATTCAGGGTCCTGACTTTAGTCTTTGACTGACCCGTATCCCTTAGAACTGTGAACTCCACCAATGCATGATCACTGCAGCCCAGGCTGCTTCCAATCTTGATGTCACTGATTAGCTTACTTGCACTGGTGACCAACAGGTCCAGTATGGCATCCGCTCTGGTAGGGCTCTCTGTTACCTGGATTAAGAAGTTATCCTTGATGCATTCCAGGAGTCTTCTGGATTGCCTACAGCTTGCTGTGCTACTTTTCCAGGAGATGTCGGGGTGGTTGAAGTCATAGCCATCGACAGCCATACTCCAGTGATGGGATTTGTCCCACCAAATTTCAGTAATGGCAACTAGGTTGTAGCTTTCTAGCAGTACAGTTGCTTCAAAGTCCTCCTGTTGGTTTTCTGTGCTGTGTGCATTGGTGTAGAGGCACTTCAGCTGGGCTGTCAGCCATGTCACCTTCTTGGAGAAACACCCCTTAATTCCTTTGAGGTATTTCACTGGTGTTTTCCTGTTGGCTTCTATTACCTCAAGAGCCCCTGGCTCATCTCCATAAGGTTTCAAATGTGCTGCAGTGTAGCCAGATGTATTGTCCTAGATCATTTCCTCCAAGTGAATGTCACAAAGCAGTCCAAAATCATGCTTAAATTAAAAAATCAGAGCAAAACAACCAAAACAACATACCGATTTGTCAGACTATATGCTTAAATACATCTTAAACAGTAAAAGTAGACGTGAGCAAAATGAAAAAAACCCCTATGTATTCATAAAGCACTCCCTTGATGAGTTCTTCTAGGACAGTCCTTCACTTCCAGGCTTGGTCTCTGAGTTGCAACAAAGTCTATCTAGTCTTTCTAGTTCCTTGGAAGATTTTTGGTCACATTTAATGTCTTGCTTCTGTGTCTCTTCTTCCTCTGGCAGTTTCTGTGAACAGCGTTTTTCTAGGGACTTGTTCTTGGTTGGTAGTATGCCTCTTATTGATTAGAAGAACATATTTTAGTAAATGAACATGACAAGTATAATTCTTCTAAATCTTCTAGAAATTTGTAAGGACTTCTAGATTATCTTTTGCAAGATGGTAGTGGCCTGCTTTTTGTTCTATCTCCTCCTAAATTATTCTTCATTCTAAGAGTTTGTATAATGGTAAAGTATAACTTCAGTACCATAAAGGTTGTATGTTGTTATAAATAATAAGCATTAGAGGGGTTTTTTTACAACTTTTGAAACCTTACTTGTCAAGAATTTTACTTGCATAGCTGTAGAATCTACATTGGAGAGATTCCTGATACAGTTGCAGAAATAGAAACTTCCTTGTGTTATTTCTTTGAGAAGATGGGATGCAATTTTTTTAATGTGTTGTACAAAGACAACCACATCTTCTTTTTTTGCTCCCATAAGTTGTGTGCTGTATTTTTCTAGTTAATAACTGTTTCTATATTTAGTGTGTTAATGTGTAACTCATGAGATGTTTTCTAAAAATAGATTTGATTATGTTCTAGCCCAACAGCTTCTCTGGGGATTTTCAGGTATGGTTAACTGAAGATGTACTGGTTTGGATTGAAGCTTGATATTTGTGTGAAATTGGTGATTAGCTATTTTCATTACCCCAGCTTTCTTGTAAACAAAACTTGCCAAATAGAGCTGCCAAAAGATAGCTACCAAAGATAATTATGAAAAGAGGTCTGAATGCATTTGAGGGGAAAATGCATATTGATGAAGAAAACCTTGTAGTTATGTTACACTGAAATGATCAATATTTTTTTAATAATTCCCATGCAGGAAGATTTCAAGTATTTTAAAATCACATGTATAGATTTTAAAGCAATATTTCTAAAGTTCTGTACTTAAGTAGTGGGATTTAAGCTTAGCTTTTAAGTAGGTTCTTGTTGGTCCACTGCTGCAAGTATTTCTCACTTTCACAAACCTGCTCTGATTACTTGTGTTTTCTGTTTAGTAGAACTAACAGAATACATGGATCTTTAAGCATGAAATGAAAGGAAAAATTTTTTTTCTGAAGGATGTCTTACTACTGATTTCCAGCAGAGCTAGGACAGTAGATAATGTCTTTGATTTGACTGATGCTTTTAAGGAAATGGCAGTGCTATCTAGATGGAAGAAATATCTGAAGTTCAAATAGCAGTTGTTTCCATTTCAGTCATTGTTTTTGATGTCGCTGGGAGGTAGTGGTGTTTTTATATCTGTACTGTTTTCTTACCCCCAGATGTTCTGCAGTTTTAAAGTATAAACTGTCTTAATGGTAATTAAGACAAGAGTGTTAACATATATTTCTTTTAGTGAGGGTTTTGATAATAAGAATCAAAGCATGTATGACTTATTTTCAGCACTCCTTGCACAACTGAGTTTTGTTGCTTGTCACTTTTAGTGTAAGATTATCTACATCTGGGCTGCTCTTTTCTATATGTAATAAATAATCTTTCAAATCTATTTGAATCTTTGCAATTATAGACAAACAAATAATGGATTAGATTCTTACTTGCTACTACGCAAACAAGTAGTGTAAAGAATCAGCCAAACAAAGATACGTTTGAAGCTTCCGCTTTGATTGTAAATCTGTAGTTGCTATGTATGCCTGAGAACTCTTGTGTCAATTAACAAATGAAATAACATATTGATAATTTCCAATTTGTTTTTATTTTTATACTAATATGGAATGTATTCACTTCTAATTAACCCCCGAAAGCAAGGGGAGCTGGTATCTGCAGTTCTATTTAACAAACAGTTTTTTCCACAAAAAGAAATGGCAGGGCATGAGTGACTTTTTTCCCCGCCCCCCCCTTATTATCCCCCTTAACATCCAAAAGCACTTTGTTATGTAACTCTGCTCTGTGATTTTCATGGCTATGCCCTTTTGCTATAATTTCAGGAAGGCCATGCACTCAGCTGCAGCTTCTGAACCCAGAAAGGTTTGCCCGGCTCGTTAAAGAAGTTATGAATAGCGTGTGGCCTGGAAGAGACATGGTGGTACAGTGGTATCCAGGTTTGGAAGACAAAAATCACCCATCAGTTTCCTGGCTTAAGATGGTCTGGAAGAACCTGTATATACATTTTCCTGATGACTTGAGTGTGTTTGACGACATGCCGCTTATTCCCAGGACGCTGCTGGAGGATGACCAAACATCAGTGGAACTGGTTAGATTTAGGAATCCATCACCTATCGTTCTGGAAGATGAATCTGAGACTCAACTCCCAGAATATTTAGCTGATATTATTCAGAAAGTTGGTGGAGTTGTACTTAAGAAGCTGGATATTTCTATCCAACATCCACTTATAAAAAAATATGTGCATCCACCATTACCAAGTGCTGTTTTACAAATAATGGAAAAAATGTCCTTACAGAAGCTATGCAATCAGGTTGCATCATTCCCGTCAACACATAAAGATGCTCTTAGGGCGTTCTTAGCTAGTTTAACTGATGCAAGTGAAAAAGAGAGACGAATAATTCAGGAATTGCTAATATTTAAAAAAATCGAAAAATCATCTGATGAAAGTGTCCCTGTTTTTACTGGGCTAAAAGGTAGTAAGGTATTACACCACACTGCCAAAATTCCTCCTGGTCTAAGATTTTCTATTCCAATAGTTGACAGCAGCGATGAAGCTACTATTCGCTTAGCTAACCTGCTGAAAATAGAACAAGTAAAGAGCACAGACTGCTTGAAGTTTGTTATACAAGACATAAGAAATGATTTTTATTCGTACGATGAAACAACACAGATAATGCAATGGGTTCTTGAAAATCTGACTTTTCTGAAAAATGAGAATAAAGATGTAATAGATTGGCTGACATCACTAAAGTTTATTAAGATTTCACAGGAAAAAATAATGTCAGCAAATGAACTCTTTGATCCTGAGGTAGAACTTCTGCAAAATTTGTTTTATGCTGAGGAGGAAATTTGCTTCCCCCCTGTTATTTTTACGTCTTCAGATAGTCTTCATTCTCTGAGACAAATAGGCTTAAAAAATGAGGCAAATCTTGAGGAAAGTGATATTATGAGAGTGGCAAATAAAATTGAAAGTTTGCATGCTAACTCTAACACTAATCATGATTTGCTGTTAAGAAAAGCTAGAACTCTGTTGATGATTTTGAACAAAAACCATACACTGCTTCACTCATCTGAAACAAAAGCTGTGCTGAAAAAACTAAAATGGATTCCCGCATGTAAGGAAAGACCTCCAAATTATCCAGGATCCTTAGTTTGGAAAGGAGATCATTGTGATCTGTGTTTGCCACCAGAAATGTGTGATATATCTCATGCAATTTTAGTTGGTTCCTCAGTTCCTCTTGTGGAAAATGTGCTGTTGGATATAGAAAAAGCACTTGGCATCCCCACCAAGCCCAGCATAAAAGCAGTCTTAAAACATTTCAAGGTGGTGGTGGATTGGCACAGTTCTAAAACCTTCAGTGATGAGGACTATTATCAATTTCAGCATATCTTGCTTGAGATCTATGGATTTATGCATGATAATCTAGAAGAAGGCAAAGAAGCTTTTAAAGCCCTGAAATTTCCTTGGGTTTGGACAGGTAAAACATTTTGCTCCCTCACACAAGCAGTAATAAAGTCAGTACCTGATCTTGATCTTCAACCTTATCTACATTATGTGCCAAAAACTATGGCGAAGTTTCACCAGTTGTTTAAATGTTGTGGTTCGATTGAGCAGTTAACAGCAGACCACGTTTCTATGGTCATTCAGAAAATATATCTAAAAAGTGAGCAGTCTCTCTCGGAACAAGAGAGTAAACAAAATCTTCACATTATGTTGAGCATCATAAGATGGCTGTACAGCAATCAGATTCCTGCAAGTCTGCATACTCCCATGCCACTCTACAGTGGCAAACTTCCTTATAAACTTGCAATGAGGCCAATTCATGAGTGCTGTTATTGTGATATCAAAGTTGATGACTTAAATGATTTGCTTGAAGATTCTGTTGAACCAATAATTCTGGTGCATGAAGACATACCAATGAAAACTGCTGAGTGGTTAAATGTCCCATGCCTTAGCACAAGATTGATTAATCCAGAAAATATGGGATTTGAACAATCTGGGCAAAGAGAGCCTCTAACTGTAAGAATTAAAAACATTTTGGAAGAATACCCTTCCATTTCAGATATCTTTAAAGAGCTTCTTCAAAATGCTGATGATGCTAATGCAACAGAATGTAATTTCCTGATTGACATGAGAAGAAATATGGATATAAGAGAGAATCTTCTGGATCCAGGAATGGCAGCGTGTCATGGTCCAGCTTTGTGGTCATTCAATAACTCTGAGTTTTCCGACTCTGATTTCCTAAATATAACTCGATTGGGAGAGTCTTTAAAAAGGAGTGAAGTTGACAAAGTAGGAAAATTTGGACTGGGATTCAATTCTGTTTATCATATCACTGATGTTCCTATTATTTTGAGCCGGGAGTTCATGATTATGTTTGATCCAAATGTTAACCATATCAGTAAGCATATTAGAGATAAATCTAACCCTGGGATCAAAATCAACTGGAGTAAACAACAGAAGAGGCTGCGAAAATTTCCCAATCAGTTTAAGCCATTTATAGGAGTTTTTGGTTGCCAGCTACCACTGACTGTAGAATCTCCTTACAGCTACAAAGGAACGCTTTTCAGGCTGTCTTTTAGAACTCAGCAAGAAGCTAAAGTGAGTGAAGTCAGCAGTGCATGTTACAATACAGCAGATATTTACTCTCTTGTGGATGAATTTAGCATTTGTGGTCATAGACTGATAATATTTGCTCAGAGTGTAAATTCAATGGTTTTGAAATACTTGAAAATTGAGGCAGATGATCCCGGGGTGGCACAAGATGTTGTCACTATCAAAAAAAATTTGTGTTCTTCCAAAGCCTTGACTGCACCAAATGTGAGTGTTTTAAAGGAAGCGGCTAAACTCATGAAGGTCTGCAGCAGCAGTAATAAAAAGCTTCCCACTGAAACACCAAAGTCCTCGTGTATCTTGCAGATAGTAGTAGAAGAATTTCACCATGTATTTAGGCGGATTGCTGATCTACAGTCCCCACTTTTCAGAGGTACAGAAGATGATCCAGCTTCTTTCTTTGAAATAGCTAAATCTGGACAGATAAAAAGATCAGCTGATGAATTGCCACAGAAAACAGTAGATTCAACCACATGGCTTATATGTTCTTGCATGGACATTGGAGATGCTTTAAAATTTTCATTACATGAAAGTGGACGAAGACTAGGTCTTGTTCCCTGTGGTGGAGTAGGAGTGTTGCTGTCTGAAACCCAGGATCAAAAGTGGATTGTGAAACCTAATTGCCACACCATAGGTGAAGTATTCTGCTATTTACCTCTACGAATAAAAACAGGCTTACCTCTTCATATAAATGGCTGCTTTGCAGTTACTTCAAATCGGAAAGAGATCTGGAAAACAGACACAAAAGGAAGATGGAATACGATATTCATGAGGCATGTTATTGTGAAAGCCTACATAGAAGCACTTTGTGTTCTGCGTGACATGGCAATCAATGGTGAGCTAATTGACTACAGTTACTGTGCAGTGTGGCCAGATCCTGATTCAGTTCACGATGATTTTTCTGTTATTTGTCAAGGGTTTTATGAAGACATAGCTCATATGAAAAGCAAAGAAGGGATCAAAGTGTTTTCTGATGGTTTCTCATGGGTTTCCATGAAGAATGTAAGGTTTTTAGATGACTCTATACTGAAACGACCAGATGTTGGACCATCAGCCTTTAAGATCTTTCTGAAGTACCTTAAAAAAACTGGTTCCAAAAATCTGTGTGCTGTAGATCTCCCATCCTGGGTAAAGACAGGATTTGAAGAAGCAGGATGCAAATACATATTATTGGAGAATACTTTCTCTGAGAAACAGTTCTTTTCTGAGGTATTTTTCCCTAATGTTCAGGAGATTGATGCAGAACTGCGTGATCCTTTGATGCGTTATGTTCTCAATGAAAAAGTTGAGGAGTTCTCAGGAATTCTACGTGTTACTCCATGTATTCCCTGTTCACTGGATGGACATCCGTTAGTTACACCATCAAGACTGATCCATCCTGAAGGAAGAGTTGCAAAGTTATATGATGCTGAAGATGGAAGATTTCCTTACGGCACCACTCAGGATTATCTTAACCCAATTATTTTGGTTAAACTTGTTCAGCTGGGAATGGCTAAAGATGATGTTTTATGGGAAGATCTGATAGAACGTGCTGAGTCAGTAGCTGAAATTAACAAGATTGATCATGCTGCAGCTTGTCTCAGAAGCAGTATTATATTAAGTCTTATTGATGAAAAACTGAAATCTAGGGACCCTAGAGCTAAAGAATTCGCTGCAAAATGTCAAACCATCCCTTTCCTTCCTTTCCTTAGCAAACCAGCAGGCTTCTCACTGCACTGGAAGGGCAGTGATTTTCAGCCTGAAGCGATGTTTTCAGCAACCGATCTTTTCACTGCTGATCATCAGGATATAGTTTGCCTAATAGAACCAATTCTTAATGAAAATTCCCACTCCTTTAAAGGTTGTGGTGCTTTGTCATTAGCTGTCAAAGAATTTTTAGGTTTACTGAAGAAACCGGCTGTTAATTTGGTCATAAATCAATTAGAAGAAGTTGCAAAGTCATTTGATGGAATCACATTATATCAAGAAAATATCACTAATGCTTGTTACAAATATCTACATGAAGCAATGTTACAGAATGAAGCAACAAAAGCTATGATAATGGAACAACTGATAAACCGTAGTTTTATTCTGGTTGAGAATGTGTATGTTGATCCAACAAAAGTGTCTTTTCATTTGAATTTTGAAGCAGCACCCTATCTCTATCAGTTGCCTAATAAATATAAAAATAGTTTCCGTGAGCTATTTGAAAGTGTGGGTGTAAGTCAGGCTTTTACAGTTGAAAATTTTGCTGTAGTTCTGGAATTAATAAATCAGGAAAGAGGGATGAAACAACTAACAGAAGACAACTTTCAGCTTTGCAGGAGAATAATTAGTGAAGGAATATGGGGCCTCATTAGAGAGAAGAAGCAGGAATTTTGTGAGAAAAAATATGGTGAGATTTTGTTACCCGATACTCGTCTTGCACTTCTGCCTGCAAAATCTTTGTGTTACAATGACTGTCCATGGATTAAAGTTAAAGATACAACTGTTAAATATTGTCATGGTGATATTCCAAGAGAAGTTGCAGTAAAGCTTGGAGCAATACCAAAACGCCATAAAGCTTTAGAAAGATATGCATCCAACATCTGTTTTACTACCCTTGGAACGGAATTTGGCCAGAAAGAAAAATTGACAAGTAGAATTAAAAGCATTCTTAATGCCTACCCTTCAGAAAAAGAAATGCTGAAAGAACTCCTTCAGAATGCAGATGATGCAAAAGCTACAGAGATCTGTTTTGTGTTTGATCCTAGACAGCATCCAGCTGATAGAATATTTGATGAGAAATGGGCACCACTTCAGGGACCAGCATTGTGTGTTTACAACAACCAGCCTTTTACAGAAGATGATATTCGAGGAATTCAGAACCTTGGAAAAGGTACGAAAGTAGGAAATCCCTGTAAAACTGGACAATATGGTATAGGTTTCAATTCTGTTTATCACATTACTGATTGCCCTTCTTTCATATCTGGCAATGATATACTTTGTATTTTTGATCCTCATGCTAGATATGCACCGGGTTCAACATCAACAAGTCCTGGCCGCATGTTTAGAGATTTAGATGCAGATTTCAGAACACAGTTCTCAGATGTGCTGGACCTCTACTTAGGAAATCACTTTAAACTGGATAATTGCACAATGTTTAGGTTTCCTCTTCGAAATGGAGAAATGGCAAAAGTATCAGAAATTTCCTCAGTTCCATGCTCAGATAGAATGGTCCAAAATCTTTTAGATAAGCTGCGTACAGATGGAGCAGAACTCTTAATGTTTCTGAACCATATGGAAAAAATTTCTATTTGCGAGATAGAAAAAGCAACAGGAGCGCTGAATGTGTTGTATTCTGTACAAGGCAAAATCACTGATGGAGACAGACTGAAACGAAAACAATTCCATGCATCTGTAATTGACAGTGTCACTAAAAAAAAGCAGCTAAGTGAGATACCTGTGCAACAGATTACTTACACAATGGATACTGAAGACTCTGAAGGAAACCTTACAACTTGGCTAATTTGTAATAGGTCGGGCTTTTCTGCCATGGAAAAGGTATCCAAGAGTGTGGTTTCAGCCCACAAGAATGAGGACATTACTCTTTTTCCACGTGGCGGCGTAGCAGCTTGCATCACTCATAATTACAAAAAACCTCACAGAGCGTTCTGTTTCTTACCGTTATCATTAGAAACTGGATTACCTTTTCATGTAAATGGACACTTTGCTCTGGATTCTGCAAGAAGAAATCTATGGCGTGATGATAACGGTGTTGGAGTAAGAAGTGATTGGAATAGTAGCCTAATGACAGCACTGATAGCACCAGCCTATGTTGAACTGCTGATTCAGCTGAAGAAACGGTATTTCCCAGGCACTGATCCTGCAGTGTCAGTACTGCAAAACACACCTATTCATGTTGTGAAAGACACTTTAAAAAAATTTTTGTCCTTTTTTCCCGTCAATAGACTTGATATTCAGCCAGATTGGTATTGTTTAGTGAAAGCAGTTTACAGTTGCATTTATGAAGATTTGAAGCGTCTTTTACCTGTTATGCGCGCTCCAAATATTGATGGTTCTGATTTGCATTCTGCTGTTATCATCACATGGGTTAATATGTCTACTGTGAACAAAGGCAGGCCATTCTTTGACAATTTGCTACAGGATGAATTGCAACACCTCAAAAATACAGAATACAACATCACAACGCGGAAGACAGTTGCTGAAAATGTTTACAGACTCAAGCATTTACTCTTAGAAATTGGATTTAATTTGGTATATAACTGTGATGAAACTGCAAATCTTTACCACTGTTTGGTAGATGCAGATATTCCTGTCACCTATGTGACACCTGCTGATGTCCGATTATTTTTGATGACATTTTCTTTTCCAGACTCTAGTTGCCACATTGGAAAGCTACCCTGTCGCCTTCAGCAGACAAATTTGAAACTCTTCCATAGTCTCAAACTTTTGGTTGACTACTGTTTTAAAGATGCAGAAGAAAATGAAATCCAAATTGAGGGCTTGCCACTCCTTATTACTCTTGACAATGTTTTGCAAATTTTTGATTCAAAGCGACCAAAGTTCTTAACAACATACCATGAACTGATCCCATCTCGCAAGGATCTCTTTATGAACACATTGTATTTGAGATACAACAATATTTTACTTGGCAGTGAAGTAGCGAAAGTTTTTGATATCAGAAGTTTTGCTGAATTGTTATCATCAGTTCTGCCTAGAGAGTATAAAACTAGAAATTGTATGAAATGGAAGGAAAACTTTGCAAGTGAATCTTGGCTTAAAAATGCCTGGCATTTTATTAGTGAGTCTATAAATATTAAGGAGGAGCAAGAAGATATGCCAGCAAAATTCAGTGATGTTGTTGAAACTTTGAAGGACTGGACTTTGCTCCCAGGTGTAAGGTTTACTGTCTCAGCTAATCATCTTGTTGTGCCAGAGTGTGATGTTTTGCTGCCCCTCAGCATTATGCATATAGCTGTTTTTCCAAATGCTCAGAGTGATAAAGTCTTTCATGCTTTAATGAAAACAGGCTGTATTCAGCTGGCATTGAACAAAATTTGCTCCAAAGACAGTGCTTTAGTGCCTTTGTTGTCAGGATGTACAGCAAATATAGATAATCCTTCAAGCATTCTGAAAGCCATACAATATATGGTACAGACATCAACTTTTAGGACTGAAAAGTTAGCAGAAAGTGACTTTGAGGCTCTATTAATGTACTTCAATTGCAATTTATGTCATTTGACATCTGAGGATGACATTAAAATTTTAAAGTCTCTTCCATGTTATAAATCAATTAGTGGCCGATACATCAGCATTTCAAAATATGGGATGTGTTACGTCCTCACAAAAAGCATCCCATCAGTAGAAGTAGACAGATGGGCACAATCGACTTCATCAGCTTTTCTTGAAGAGAAGGTTCATTTGAAAGATTTGTATACTGTGCTTGGATGTGTCTCTGTGGATGATCTTGAAGTGTACTTGAAACATCTTTTGCCAAAAATTGAAAGTCTGTCTTACGATGCAAAATTAGAACACTTAATCTACTTAAAGAATAGGCTAACTAGCATTGAAGAAACATCAGAAATGAAAGAACAGCTGTTTGAAAAGCTTGAAAGCGTTTTGATCATTCATGATGTAAGCAATAGATTGAAACCTGCAAAATATTTTTATGATAAGACTGTAAAAGTGTTTGATGTTATGCTTCCTGAAAAATTCTTTATACCTCCAGATTTTTTTAAAAAACTAGAGCAACTTACAAAGCCGAAAAATCAAGCTGCATTCCTTCCGTCATGGGTAACTTTTCTACGACATATCGGATTGAAATTCATCATTTCACAGCAACAGTTATTACAGTTTGCTAAGGAGATCAGCATGCGAGCGAATACAGAAAACTGGTCTAAAGAAACACTACAGAATACTGTTGATGTCCTCCTCCATCACATATTTCAAGAAAGAACTGATCTTTTGTCAGGAAATTTTCTGAAAGAACTATCATTAATTCCTTTTCTGTGCCCTGAACGAGCTCCAGCAGAATTTGTTAGATTTCATCCTCAATATCAAGAAGTCAATGGGACACTTCCTCTGATACGATTCAATGGGGCACAGGTGAATCCTAAATTCAAACAGACTGATGTGTTGCAGTTGCTGTGGACTTCATGTCCCATTCTTCCTGAGAAAGCAACACCTTTGAGCATCAAAGAGCAAGAGGGAAGTAGTCTTGGCACGCAGGAACAACTTGAGCAAGTCTTAACTATGCTGAATGTTAATTTGGACCCTCCCTTGGACAAAGTTATCAATAACTGTAGGAACATATGCAATATAACAACTTTGGATGAGGACATGGTGAAAACTAGGGTCAAGGTCCTAAGAAGCATTTATGAATTTCTTAGCACAGAGAAAAGGGAATTCCGCTTTCAGCTTCGAGGAGTTTCTTTTGTAATGGTGGAAGAAGGCTGGAAGCTCCTTAAGCCTGAAGAGGTGGTAATAAACCTTGAATATGAATCTGATTTTAAACCTTATCTTTACAAACTTCCTTTAGAGCTTGGTACTTTCCATCAGTTATTTAAACATTTGGGTACTGAAGATGTTATTTCAACAAAGCAGTATGTTGAAGTTCTAGGTCGCATATTCAAGAACTCAGAAGGAAAGCAGTTGGATCCTAATGAAATGCGCACAGTCAAGAGAGTAGTTTCTGGCTTGTTCAAAAGTCTTCAGAATGATTCTGTCAAGGTTAGGAATGACCTTGAGAATATGAGAGATTTTGCCCTGTACCTTCCCAGTCAAGATGGTAGGTTAGTAAAATCTAGTATCTTAGTTTTTGATGATGCACCACACTACAAAAGCAGAATCCAGGGTAACATTGGTGTGCAAATGCTTGTTGATCTTAGCCAGTGTTACTTAGGCAAAGACCATGGTTTTCACACTAAATTGATAATGTTGTTCCCTCAGAAATTGAGGCCTCGCTTACTTAGCAGTATTCTTGAAGAACAATTGGATGAAGAGTCTCCCAAAATTTGTCAGTTTGGAGCATTATGTTCTTTGCAGGGAAGATTACAGTTACTGTTGTCTTCAGAACAATTCATCACAGGACTCATTAGGATTATGAAGCATGAAAATGACAATGCTTTTTTGGCTAATGAAGAAAAAGCAGTAAGACTTTGCAAAGCTTTGCGGGAAGGTTTGAAAGTTTCCTGTTTTGAGAAGCTGCAAACAACATTAAGAGTTAAAGGTTTTGCTCCTATTCCCCACAGCAAAAGTGAAACATTTGCATTCCTGAAGAGATATGGAAATGCAGTAATACTGCTTTACATACAGCATTCTGACAGCAAAGACATTAATTTCCTGTTAGCATTAGCAATGACCTTAAAATCTGCAACTGACAACCTGATTTCTGATACCTCGTATTTAATTGCCATGCTGGGTTGTAATGATATTTACCGGATCAGTGAGAAACTTGACAGTTTAGGAGTGAAGTATGACTCTTCTGAGCCATCAAAACTTGAACTACCAACGCCTGGCACGCCTATACCAGCTGAAATTCACTATACACTTCTTATGGATCCAATGAATGTATTTTATCCTGGTGAATATGTAGGTTACCTTGTTGATGCTGAAGGTGGTGATATATATGGATCATATCAACCAACTTATACCTATGCAATCATTGTACAAGAAGTAGAAAGAGAAGATGATGAAAGCCCCAGTTTTCTAGGGAAGATTTACCAGATTGATATTGGGTATAGTGAATATAAAATAGTGAGCTCTCTTGACTTGTACAAATTTTCAAGACCGGAGGAAAGTTCTCAAAGCAGGGATAGCACACCGTCTACGCCAACCAGTCCCACAGAATTTCCAGCACACGGACCAAGGACAATTCCACCTCTCTTCACTGGTAGAGAGAGCCACAAAACAATGTCCTCAAAACATCACTCTCCGAAAAAGATAAAATCGAACTCGTTGCCAGAAATATTAAGAGAAGTGACATCTGTGATTGAACAGGCTTGGAAGCTTCCAGAATCTGAAAGAAAAAAGATTATTAGGAGGCTGTATCTTAAATGGCATCCAGATAAAAATGCAGAGAATCTTGATATAGCTAACGAAGTTTTCAAACATTTACAGAATGAGATTAACAGGCTAGAAAAACAGGCTTTTATGGATCAAAATATGGACAGAGCCTCAAGAAGACCATTTTCATCCTCTGCTTCTCGATTTCAGTCAGATAAATTTTCATTTCAGAGATTTTACACTTCATGGAATCAAGAAGCAACAAGCCACAAATCTGAAAGGCAACAGTATAAAGAAAAGTGTCCGTCTTCCACGGGGCCATCTTCTTCGCAACGCTTTTTCGTCCCACCTACATTCAGGTCTGTTGGCAATCCTGTAGAGGCACGTCGATGGCTTAGGCAGGCCCGAGCTAACTTTTCAGCTGCAAGAAATGACCTTCATAAAAACGCCAATGAATGGGTATGCTTTAAATGCTACCTTTCTACTAAACTAGCCTTGATTGCAGCTGACTATGCTGTGAAGGGCAAATCAGACAAAGACGTAAAACCAGCAGCCCTTGCACAAAAAATAGAGGAATATAGTCAGCAACTTGAAGGGCTTACAAATGATGTTCAGACACTGGAAGCTTATGGAGTAGATAGCTTGAAAACTAGGTATCCTGACTTACTTCCTTTTCCACAGATTCCCAATGATAGGTTTACTTCAGAAGTTGCTATGAGAGTGATGGAATGTACTGCATGTATCATAATAAAACTTGAAAACTTTATACAACAAAAAGTATAAGAGATTTGAAGAGGTTAGGGAACTGTTGTGTCAAGAGCTGAAGTATTTCATGTGACGGGATACAAATGCGATTGTGCAGATTACTGAACATCCAAGAGGTTACACATGGCCAAGCTGTTCAGAAGCATAGTGTGCAAATGTGGATGGTACCGAAGTACTTAGAACTGAAATGTATTTAAACAGGATTTTTTTTTTAACTGAGCCTGCTGTATAAGCAAACTGTAAAACATGAATATTTTTTAAAATTTACAAGGAAACTGAGCTGCAAAAATGAGCTGTATGTACAATATTGTGATTAATTGGCATATTATTGAACTGCACTTTATATAACCAAAGCTTAGCCTTCTGTTAGATGAAGCCTGTAATTATAACTCCATATTAGTTTTTATTTCATTTAATAGAATGTTTCCAAAACGGTAATGTCAGTTTTCAATGTACTAATCTTAAGACTGGACATACTATGAAATGGGAGTTGGGACAGACATTAAAATAACTTTGGAGGTGTTGCTCCAAAGCATTTCTGTATTCTTTTGTACTCTGTGGACATTCATGTCACTCATAGTAATACTCTTATCAGCTGGATCTGATTATAAATTTGCTGCAGCATCACATTGTGAACGTTTAAAGAATAGTTTAGTACCTCTGAACTGGTACAGTTACTTTAATTCTGAATAATCATACTTGATTTAACATGCAACTTTATGTCATGCATTGATTGCATTTACTTTATTATAAAATAATTAAGTATTTAATTTGCTTTTTTTTTTCTAGAGCCTGTCATCTTTTGTTTAATGAAAAATGCATGTGGGTGATACAAAATTGGTGAATATTATTATATGGTGTTTTATGTTTTTTTTTTTCTGAACACCAAACCTCATTTTTCAGATGTCTAAAACCTTGAGTTTCTTTATTTTTTCCTGTGTGTGTGCCTTTGTGTGTGTACATATATATATTTTTTTTCCACAAACAAACATTGATAATAGTACAATTCAGTAACCCATTTTTGGTGTACACTGAGCACTGTTTTTTGTTACATGTGTAAAGGTGCTGCAATGTAATGCTCTTTTTATTTTGTTGTTCACTACGGCCCTAGGGAAGTCTGATTTTTAGTTTACACTCTTTCTTTTATAGTTCATAATACTTTTGGTAATGTCATGCAATATGTTCAACATTAGCTATTTGTAAAAAAAATAAAAAATAAAAAAATATGGAAGGATAATGCTAAGTGGAACAATTTTTCTTTGCTGGATCAGCCACATTTAACATAAGTGTTAAATATGACATGCTATTACAATTGTTTACTTGACAGCACAGTGAAACTGTAATTTAACTTACAGAGTACAAAGGACAATAAACAACAGTGAGCTTGCAGGGCTGTTACAGCTGCAATAGTATTGTAATCCAAAAATAAAAAATAGTGGTGAAGGCTTCTTCAGTTTTGTGCAAATTATAAATGGATTGTTCTCTTCTGAAAAATCTTGCCAATTGTAGTGGGAAGAAATATGATGTTTGAAAAATGATACTGCTTCTGACTGTGAAGCCCTATTATTATTTCTGCTATTAAGTGCCATAATTTTAATAAAGAAAAATGCAAACATATATTTCGGTCTGTGTTTTGGTTTTATAAAGTATACTAAATTTACCTGTTATTTCAAGCTTTCTTTTACATAGGTAAATACACATTCTCTTTTCAATTCTAAATAATTGTACAAATATTAAAATCCTATTAAAAACAAAAAATGCTTTTTTCTTGCAATGACAAATGTTTGCAATTTTCTCAAAGAAATTGTACATTTTGCTGATTTTTTGCAATAAATAGCATATAAGTAAAAGATAAATCCTGGTGTGCCATGAAATAAATCAGTTTAGTTAACTCCCTATGTTTTTTAAAAAGATTCCTTTGTGGCTCTTAGTTTGTGCATTAAGTCAGATGAATAGTATTCAGTGTTAGCAAAATACTTACAAAAGGAAACAGTTCTTGTGGTTTTCAGTTTAAACAGAGCTAAAATACAAGGTAGCATGGTAGCATGAAAACAAGCAACAGAAGCAACATCAACACTTTCCCATTTTTAGGTGAGTTCTGGAGGAAGGAAATCTTTTAAGGACGTAAATATGTTTTATAAGCAACTTATGTTGCCTTCCCAATATTATTAGGAATCATTAAAATGGTTGGGCAGAACTACTAAACTCTTTTCTTATATTTTTATTTTGTATATATTGTTGAGTGCTGACACTGTGAGAAAGAAAATGGTCACAGTTCTGAGGAAGCTAATGGTCTGAAGTAATTTCAAATATTGAACCAAGCTGAGCAAGAAAATCTGAACGACAGAAAAATTAATTTGTGCTACTATTCCTGGGTTGATACTGTCAATCAGTTACAATAAAATTTACATATGGATGCAGAGAGACAGCGAAGAGTGGTGTCTCAATTGGAAGTCTCTTATTTTCATTTTTTATTTGCTTAACTCAGTGTAACAGATAACCTAAATAAAGAGGCCTTATGAGAGCAGGAAACCATATTGTGATAGAAATTGATTTCATAAGTCCCATTTAATCCCCATTTAAAAATAAATAAATACTTAATTCATGCTTCCTTTTGGGTCAGCTGTGAGCTTTGGGAAATGCGGAATAACATACTTGTTCCTAAGTTGGGCGTGGCAGCCCAGAACAGTTAGTACGTGATGATTCCTTAGTAAGGGTCCGTAGAGGGAAATGTTAGCATGTAGGTTCCACAGAAATACATTTTACGATTAATTCTGCACAGTGCACAAGTTCACAAGAGAGAAAAGATCTTTTCAGCCAGGTATATGTCCTAGTTATCTTCCACAGGTACCAGGAACGTGTCTAGGAAAAGCAGCTTCAGTAGTTCTGTCTCCCAGTGTCATAGCTGTGAGGCTTAGCAAAGCTCAGTGGTACAGGAAACTGATTTAACTGTGCATTTAGTAGCTTAAATCTAAGGAAATGCAGTTGTAACAAGCCTTGGCAGGTTTGTTACTGTTTATCTTCTTGTGGAAGCTTTAAAAGTTTTCCTCTAAAACAATGGCGTTACACCTGTTCTGAAAAGCCCTGGTCACTTGCCTCAGCTATTAGTGACAAGAAGACAACTTTCTGAATTTTTTTAAGGAAAAAGATTTTTGTGTAGCCAATTACCAAAAGAAAAAGAAATGGTTTGTTGTATGAAGAAATGCAGTTTTGCAATATTTGTACTCAAATCATCATCAAAATAAAGTTACTATGGTGATTTGAAAACTAGAATTTAAGAAATATTAGCATAAGGATTGCATTGATTTGGTACTTGGATTGCTATACATGAGGCTTTAATAAAATATATTGTAATTGCTCCAACTGAAGTAAAGGAGGGTAGTACCAACTTTGAGTTTTCCTATTGCTGGATCTAAACACTGAGGATGGCTGGACTGGTATTGTGGAACACAGGCAGAAGTAATAGTTCAACAGTAATTAAACTTGACGGCCAAAGTACATGTTTTCATTTGAAGAAGACACATATTTTTGTCACATGGAGGTGTTTGTCAATGAGTTTTTCATCAAAACTGGTTATCTTTTCTTTGGTTTGCTTTCTGGAGGATTAATTCAGTAGCACTGGCACAATGTTTTGCTTACTTTCATCTACTACAGATGAAGACAAAGGAATTCTAGGTGTCCAGTGAAACCTAATTGCAAAGCATTTTCTAAATTCGGGAAAGTAAAATTTTAGTTGGGGCCAAGATTTTTAAATAATGTACGTTTCACATTCTTAGGAAGATAATTTTGTTTCAAAACCGAAAACATCTATGTAAGCTGTGTTTCCATTGAACACAAAAGGAGAAGCAGACTTTTCAAAATGTATAAAGTTTATTCAAGAACTCAGTTTTTAGTTCTTCCAATTTCCTTTTGCATAAAGCTATATAAATATAAGACAAATGTCAATATTAAAGGACTGTGAAATGGAAACAAAGAGGGTTGTGCTTGGGCAATCACCAATAAAGTTTTGCTACCATTTTGATATTTTTACTCTTCCACTGTGTAACAATCCCAACCAGTTACAAGAACTGCTGTAAATAATTTATTCTGAGGGGACAAAAAAAAATGCAAACAATACAGTTCACTATGCTGGGTAGTGGTGTTTTTTTCTCCATTTGGATAACACTTTTAAAAATAAACTGGAGAATTTCATACTCTCACTTTCCTGTGCCATAATTTTCTGTTAATCTGTAACTTTTTACTAAAGTTTGATTCAAGTAGAAACAATAATTTTGCAGTATTAAAGAGAGATGGAAAGACATCCACATGGAGATACCAAAAAATGATAATTTAGTGATGTATGAACTATATTGAGATTAACAATTCAGATTATTTCACTGGCTGATTACACTATGGTAATTTTCATATAAACTTTGTTTCTCCACTAGCCGTAACTAAAAGAAAAAAACCCCAAAATGTTCTTCAGTGACAAGAAGTTGCCATCCATGCTTTAAAAAACCTTCTAACTTCTGTAATGCAGCTGTATTTTCAATGTGAATTTTGTAATGTAATGAAAAGAAGAATGAAGCTTAAACAACAAAGAGGGGCAAGTTGGTGATCTGGATGATGGCAGAGCTGTGGATACAGCAGACCTGTTTAGTTTTCTGTACTGCTCAGAAGCCACCTGTGAAGTGAGGCACGTCCAAAAGGTTTGTCTCCGCAAGAAAGGCAGTAGTGACTGCAATGTCAAACTGAGGTGCCATAATGCTTAGTAGTGTTACTAGCCAGGAAACGGCACCCCGATTTCCCTGTCTACCACAGCTTTGTAAAAAGGTTAATGAAAACAGAGCAACTTCAATGAAAAAAGTTGCAACAGAAGTGACTTCCGAATACCCACTAGTTCAGGGCTTAGGTTACTCTTGTGATACATGGAACACCTGGATTCAGTCCCTTGCTCTGTATTAACTGGCAAATCACATTTGAAAATGTGCCTCCAGAACAAAAGCTTAACATGCATAACTTGAAATGCTGCGTTTCCACTGCCAGCAGAATAGGCAGACTGTAACTAATGTGCCTGACTAACATCTAGGGATTAGATTAGGTGAGTGAGTAGTTTGGCACCACATGGAAGTGGGTGTATGTTCCTTGATGTCAGAAACATAGGTATGATGACAATTCAAATGCCTTTTAAACTGGATAGTGGCTGAATTCTCTAAGGACTGAAGTCCTGGTTTTGCCGTTATACCCCATCTATAAAGGACTGTAGACATTACAGGCCTCCAGGTTACTTGTAGCAGTTTTTAGGTATCTGGCACACGCAATGGAATTTGCTGTCCTTTATTTTAATACTCCTACTTTCTATCCAATGAATAAGCCCAGTCTGCTCATAATTTGGTCTGCAAAAGCTTGCCCACGGAGCTGGAACCGCCTAAACTGACTTTAAAGGAATGCTGAAGACAGTTTTTTGTTAAAGCCTGCTTCAGCTGAGGGCTTAGCTGTAGACAGAGATATAATTGAGACATACAGAGAGATGCAGTTGAGAGATATAGTTGTAGAGATACATATTCCTCTCTTTAGGGCTAACAGCCCTGGACTCACTCCTGAAGGTAGATGTCTAAGCCCAGGAAAAGGGAATTTCAGAAATGGAAGATGTGTGGCTTCCTACGTCTCCCTTTTAGGTGGTATGTTCACAGTCGGAGCACTCTCCAAATAACACGAGAGACCTTGATTCAGTTGCCTCCTTTGTCTGAAGGGACCCAAAAGCTTGGCTTAAGCACATCTCCTACTTTTCCTATTGAAGCTCTTCCAGTCTGCATTAATTGCTGAGGGCACCACGCTGCTAATGAAGGGCAATTTCAGTACTGCACATTAGACTCATTGGACAAATTACAAAGGCAGCCCTTGAGGCAGACTGCCTGGGGCTTTACTACAATAACAGCGGATACTGTTAACTGGGGGCTCTTTCTCAGCTCAGCCTTTTGTGGGTATCTGGGATCACAACTGAGCGTTGGGTTTCTTTGCTTGTCCACCAGAGCTGAAGTAGCAAGCTTAAAAAATAGCATAGCCTTAGTCATTCTTTTGTTCTGATTCTCCTGCTTTAAGGATTATAATTCTTTTCTCTAAAGGATGGACATTCTGTTGTTTAATAACAATTATGTTAATTATGTTGTTTAATAACAATTACAAGTTAAATTCTTTCTGTAAATAGACACCAAGGCACTATGTGATAGCAGTTCCTACCTGGGTAATAATATAATCAAGTACATACAAAACAGCATCAAAGGAGTTAAAAACCCATGAGGTTTAAACAACAGACTATTAAATACAAATCCTGCTACCCAGAGGTGTGCAAACAATTTATTTGTGTTCAGTGCAACACTGTACAAGGGAATGGGTCTGCAGTTGTGTTTCTCTGCAAGGTCAATAAATGGTTTGTCAACTCTGGTGAGCATTTATTTTGTATCCAAAGTCCTAATGTAAAAACTAATAAAGAGTAGTTTTACTCCCTCCATTTGTGATGGAGTCTTGTTCTGACAGGATCAGAAATATCAGTTAACAGCTGCAGATGAAAATGAAATGGTCCTCCTCTTAATTGAATCCCATGGGCTGCAGAAAAGGATTTTTTTTTCCCACCGCCCAAACAGTTCCTTGTGTCAGACAATCTGGAGCCACATTAAGGATTTTTTCTTTTTACTAGTCCAGCTGGCAGAACAAATTCCCTTGTTGAATTAGCATGTCCTAAAATATAAAAGAGTTTACATGAGTATGATGGTGCAGGCAGTACAACAAACTATTGCTATTATAAAATATACTAACATATTTCTCTGTTGTCTATTGAACAGATTTGAGACACAGGGAGGTGTAAATGACTCTTGGAGCTTTTTGTATAAGTTATTTTTATACGAATCTCAGTAATAAGCCAATCCACATATATGTTGCCAAATTAAAGTAGAAAGCTACTAGCAATTTAACACCTTTTACACAGAATTTATACAAATACCACATTTTTCATATCTTGTGTTATTGCAAGAACAAAATTGCATAGACCATTTGCTGGCACTTTCTGAATCTTCGCAAATAGTTCAAGTAGTTCCCTCAATTTAATTTCACCCACTAATGCAGTAAGTGTTTACATGTAGTGAGAGAAAAAAAACACAGAGCTCAAAAATATTAACAATGACATAATTATGTGACTGAATAATAGTTCAGCAAGGAAACATATTCCTTCTATTTATTTTTTACATGCTCTCTGTAAGGCTGTATTCAAAGTGTCACTGACAGAACATGTAATTTGTACTTCTGAAGTTGAAATGTCATTTGTGCTCTTCTTCCCCTTTCACCCTGTAGTCCAGAATTGTAGATACAGACTTGTTTCCTAAACTGAAGTACTTTTTTTTTTTAAAATTCTACAAATTCTGCTTTTGGTAATGCTCTTAAGCAATAATATAAAACTCCGACTCGCAAGCGGGTGTGTGGCCTTTCCTGGTGCCTCACTGACAGACACGGCTGAATTCTTGGCAAGTGGAGCCCACGCCAGCCACTGACAAGTAGAGTTTCCCATCCGGACAAACGCAGATTTCGTAGAGCCCCTGAGAAATACCGGATCCACCCCTTGTACCCTCAGGCAATTTGGGCAGTCGCACAGTTTCAGCATCGAGCAAAAGCTGCATAGGAGAAAGCAAGACAAGTGGGCTCATTAGAGATAACAATGCAAGAGCGCGCCATAATCCAACATGACTTTGCCTCAGCAGTGGTTTGAGAAGCCTTCTGCCCAGAGTTGTTATTTACAAAGCTGCTCTCAGGCCTGGGCTCTTGCCAGACGCTGGAACGCTGGAGAGGGATGAGCTGGTGCCCATCCTCTGCCTTAGCTCGTAGCTAAGAGACAGGGCGCCTGCCTGTACGCTGAATAGCAGGACATGAGCACGGCTGCTGCTGCTCCATCCCGGACCGGGTGCCGCAGCCTTGCAGCCGTACCAGCTGGTTAAGAATGGACACACAGGTTGGTCCGGAGTTCCTCTGTGGAAGAACGGGCACTGTAGCGCCTTGTAGAGGGGATAAATAGGCTGTGGCATGTAGCGTGCTGTTGCTGACGGTGCAGTTTTCTGCAGAGCTTCACTCCTTCAGTTAGCAAGCTCTGGGGCCGAGTGTCTGCCTCCGGGCCATGGACCCTGCCAGGGTGCCTGGGGATCACGGTGCCCATGGGGAGCCCAGCGCTACCGGAGTTTTATTAGAAAGCATTTCTCTAAGCTAATACAACATTATGTCAATTGGTACTATTATTTAATCTGACCCAAAAATAAAAGTCTTATTATTGGCACCATTAATATCCTGTCTCCTAAAATCTGAGGAATTAAAGTAGCAGAACTTGAAAAAAGACTTGAAATTATTAGTTACACGCAGACAGAGATATCGACCAGAGTTACAGAAACAGAAGGGCTTGTACTCACCACACCATCACTGCTGTGTAGTTTGATATCCATCTGGGAAAGAGCTTCAATATTCCCAGCTTGCGCTTTTATATTAATTCCTCGTGGTGCATCCATGCTCAGAGATCGAGTCGGTGATTCCAGCCTGAAAGCAGGAGCAGGGAATCTGACAGTAGCACATTCTCACATGTTCCTTTAGTTTTTGAAACATAAGTAAACTTTGAACAAGCACTTGAATAATCTCGCCTGAAGTCATATAAAAGATGCAGCTTCTTTTTTCTTCAGGCAGACTTGAAAAAGGAGGTAGCTATTTAAAAACACCAAAGTATCCCAAACGAAAACTATAGATGAATTCATAAATGTCCTGATTTTGGTTACAAACGCAATGCGTTATTTCAGCAAAAACTTCAGATTATTTCAGTATGATTGTAATTTATTCTTTAAAACTGAAACTCATTTTAATATTCTCTAGTTTGAATATATTTTCATTTTTGACATAAAATATTGACATTAATACAATTAGTGCAGTCTGGAAGTCTTTTAATCAACAAGAGTTTTACACTGCTGTCAGTCAATGCACATATGTTTAACTAGATGGCATTTGAAACTTAAAAATCAATAACTTGGTTTGAAATAAAAATTACACAATATAACAAAGCTGCAAACACTCCAGTGCCACAAGATGGCAGGAAGGTACTGTCTTAGCTAGGTAATCACCTCGTCAGTTCAGCTGTGCAGGACTAATGATTTTTATTTTCCAAACATTGCTTTGTTTCATCAGAATTTTGGTATAATTTCCACGGTAAGTAGCAGGGATATAAGTAGTAATTAAAAATCATGAGAAGGAAAGAAAAAGCCTAAGCTCAGCAACAAGCTAGTGGTTATATTGCTTCTTTTGACCATTACCTACAACTGCTTCGTCTGGAGGCACTGGGAACGCTGCAGGATCAGAGTTGATACGTACTGTGTTTTGTTCCTGTATATTGGCTCACCCTTCCTGATGACACCAGCCTGAATTTTACAGTATCAGCCAACATTAAACAGGTGAATATTAAGGCCAGAGAAAATGAATCAACCGGTGGTCCCAGTTTACTTTACATCCACGTTACCTTCCTTATTCTGTATCTTTCCTGGACACATATAAAATAATATTGGCTACGCCCATAACACAGAACTCAGAGGTGTGTCCCCATTCCCAGGTCTGCAGGTGCTCACCCACTGCGTCTTCTGGAAATGCAGGGCTCTCTGTGTGCGTGTGTGTGTGCGCGCGCACACGTATGCGCATGCAGTCCCAGCAGACGCTGCGCTGTCTCCGTGCGTGCTCGACAGCTGCCAATCTGGACGATCTGTGCCCCAGCAGGTCCTTTACTAGGTGTGCAGCCTGCTGTAGGTAACTCTGCTTCGGCAGGGGGGTTGGACTAGATGACCCACAG
The DNA here is from genome assembly GCF_030867145.1 of Opisthocomus hoazin. Classification (NCBI taxonomy): domain Eukaryota; kingdom Metazoa; phylum Chordata; class Aves; order Opisthocomiformes; family Opisthocomidae; genus Opisthocomus; species Opisthocomus hoazin. The sequence goes on along the minus strand of NC_134414.1, from coordinate 24,707,112 downwards.
AGGTCCCTTCTAACCCCTACCATTCTGTGATTCTGTGATTCTGTGTGCGTCAGGTAGGCAGTCTAGACGCTGACTGCTAATCACATGCTAAAGGAATTAAACAATTACCCACACTCCTGACGTAGCACTCGGATGGATTTAATTTACTCAGGCTGCTTCAGTTCTTCCTTCTTTTTGGAGTTACTTCATTAAAAGTAGAATTTCAAAGAAGTCACTATGTGCGTGTGAGAAGTTGTATCTTAGAGTTCTGAAGGAGCTGATATCTTAAAACCTAAACCCATGATATCTGAGCACAGTCAAGCATAGTGACTGAAACATTTTTTTATCCCCAAATCTGAAAATAACTCAGGCAATACTGGCTTATCACTGCTGGCCAGAGGTAGCAGAAGATTTTATCTTCTCCTATCTTCAAAGGTCCCTTCCAACCCAAACCATTCTATGACTCTATGTTTCTATGATCTGCCTCTCCCTGACATTTTCTGGGTTAGTCACCTTCAATTAGTTTGAACTCCAGATTGATAATTTAAATTCCAAACAATGGATAACTGCTTCATGGTTCCATATCAGCACCATATCCATAAAATAATTTGATGCCTTATCCCATGACTCTGATATGGCACAAACTTCTGTCATGAACATGCTGAGAATAAGGGCATGAGTATGAGTCTGTTCTGCATCAGACATCTGATGTAGTACTAGTAATCTTTATTAAGCAGTGTTTGTGATTTAGCAACTTTTCTACGACTTCTTGCTTTAGATCCTTAGATTTACACTTTTATGAAATGGGAAATCAGTTCTTCCCTGATTTACATGGGAGGTCTGCTTCATGGCAATATTTTTCAATGCACATTTGTATGCAATATATAAAGAAAAATTAATCAGAGTTTGTAATTTCAATATTTAAAATTTAACATATTTTCATAAGTTAGTGTCAAGGTAGTTGAATGTAACTGCTGCCACTGTCTATTTTAGCAAAATGCTATAAACATTGAATAGTTCATGTTTTCTTGTGAAAACCTATGCAAGTCATCTATATGCAGACATAAGTTTTTATTTTTAAGCTCTATTGAATATTACAAGAAGGCAGACTGGGACAGATTTTTGAAAAGCATACCAGACCTGGAGTTTGAAAAGCAATCAAACACTGGAGCAGTATTTCTTAATTTCTAACAAAATTAATGTTGGCCAGAAGCCTACAGACTACGGAAGCATTTACAGATTTATGATATGACTTACATATAATTTAAATTACATGGCAGAATTACATTTGCTGTATTAATCACAGTCCTCAATTTCTGCTGTTTATATAGGTCCTATTTCTAGGTTAACTAAGGGTGGATTTACCTAATTAGGTAAGCCATTGGAACTTCCTGGCAATGGGAACTGCAGTGAAGCTTAAGCAGTGATTCTGAAGCCTGCTGGAACTATTATGTGTGAGATTTTAGCAGAAGCAACATTCAGTAACACTAATGATGTATTTCATCATACAGCATTCAAAGGTGCAGTGCCTCAAGTCCAGATGTACTAAAAGGCAAACAGGCACCTAGTGTAGAAATGATGTGACTGAGGTGAACCTTAACTTTGAATGTCCCTTCTCAGTCCCCACTTGGTCCTGAAGGCGTGACTTCCTCAGCCCCTTGGACATCGGCCTTAAAGTCACCTAAAATTCTTCAGTGGTCCAGGCCATGAGACACTTCCAGTTTGTCACTGGTGGGAAGCTATGCACTTCTCCTGTATGCTTAAGGGTCTGGGGACCACAGAACTGCGCTAGCAGAAGAGCTGAGTGATGGAGATTCTTGTGTAAACTCAGGGTGTCTCGGAAAGGTATGAAGAGAGCACTGCAATTATCAACACTGGTGGCGTTTTAAATAGACATTTATAAAGCAAAATGGGCATTTTTTTTACCCGTGACCAGTAGATCTGCTTAAAATGTGATGGGAGGAAGTTGCTCTGCACTGCGAATGCTTTGGGTCAGTCAGGAAGAAGATACACAACTGTGTGCAGATAATGGCTGATAAGAAAGTTTCAAGATCTCTTCCCTAGGCTATAAATGGAGAGAGTAGACTGGGCTGAGCAAAACATTGATGTGCACCCCTCAAAAGTCTTGGAAAAACATGGATTCAGTTTGCTTGCAAATGTTGGAGGGTGCTTGGAGACTCAGAGGACAGAAGTTGATTGTCTTAGGAGTTTTTGGTCATTTTATAGTGTTTCTTTGAATTCAGGCAGTAGAATGATGAGGGCATATATTGTTACCCATCACTTTTTTTTTTTTTTTTTTTTAAATTACAGACATATAAATTACACTGAACAGAATGGAGTGAGGATCTTTATAATCTAGAGGAATTAATCTATGTAATGTGCTGTCCTAAATGAGACATCTGTCACAGCCTGTATCCCATTTGGGAAGATGGATTCTGTACGTACAAGTAGCTTCTAGGTACTGAAGTAGCTGCCAGGGGTCTATTAGCAAGTGGTGTGGTGCAAGAGGAATTAATTGGGACCGCGCAACTTTTGCTGCCAAGGACCTGACAACCCCGTTACATGTGTCCTGAGGAGTACTCTGGACTAGCTGTTGCCTGACCCTCCAACACTGCATGCCCAGAAAGGTTGGAGCATGTCAGGCATTCTGTAGGACAGCACAGCTTTCAGGTTAATTTAATCCAAATGTCATCCTGTTCACGTGCCCCAAACAGTTCCACAATGAGAAGCAAGATGCGGGGAGCTCAGGCAGCTGGGACATTTCCCTCAAAAGCATGTTTCTACTTTTAGTCAAAACACTCATGTACACATATCCATGGAACATGAAGCAACGGAAACCATATCCAGGCCCATTTGCAAAGTAGGAATTTTGCCTTGCTTTCCTTCACCCTGAGCCCTGCAGCCACCTGGAGGTTTGTTGGCAAAGTGCCGGGAAACTGCACAGCGCCAGCTAATGAAGGGCAAGGAAGGGTGGGGGAGTAAGAGGCCCCTGATAATATTTCACAGCTCTGTCATCTGCTGGACGTTGGTCCTCCAGCAGTCCATTGCAACTAAAGCAACTGATTACAAGGAAGATAATATTTTTATGCCTGTCTTCTTCTTTATTGGTAAGAGAGTTCCAGAAGTCGACTATACTGTCTTGGCTGGCTGCCAAGGAAATTTGGTGGTGAGGTGTGCAGAATAATTCATGAAGGACTATGTGAAAGTCTTCTGAAGGAACCTGGGCAGCATCCAGGCTCTGGATCTGAAACCATCCCAACAACCTAAAGGCTTGGAGATTCTCACCTTTTCCTAGAAGCATGTTGCTAATTTGTGGAGACACCAGAGCACCAGAAATTGCTCAGTTGGCTGTTCAGGGAGGATGTGAGGGGAGTGACAGCCTGCTGCGGTTGTGGTAAAGAAGCAGCTGATACTGCCTGTGCATGCCGCAGGAATATCGATCTCTTCTGTCATCCTGTTCTGGCAGGAGATGGAAGGATATCTTGCTGATCCTGTAAGTACCACAATGCATTAGAAAGCTGGTCTTAGTACTGCAGAAGTACCACAGTATTCTGGAGTCCAAGTTTCCTACCACAGTGTGGGGTTCCTTGACTCTCAGAGCAGGACAGAGAAATCAGCTGGCTCTTGCGAATGTGGGGAACAGTTTATTCCTTCCTTCTGGCCACTTTTTGTCCTTTCCGTCTTACATGTCAGCATCTCTCCTGAATTCAGTGAGGACAGAATTCCTCGGTATGACTTTAGATAAAAGTTCCCCACATGTATACATTCCTCCCAGCACCTACATGAGTAAGACCAGGGTTACTGTAACTGGACTGGATAGGTAGATGGACACTGCCTCTAAAATTGTGGTGCACCAAACAACTGGTGTGCCCCTACATACCTACATACAGCTAACTCCTTCCCTCCTCCCTTCCCCCTCCCCTCACCCCCCGCTTTTTGGTTAAAATAGCCTGATCAATTTTACCATACAGAGAAGATTTTATGAAATGGAAACCTGGCACTAAAGTGTTAAAGGTATGGTAAAGAATTTAGCAGTGTATAGTGTATTAAGTATTTGAGTTATATATGTTCTTGTACCAGTAAAACACTTATGTAATTTAGCCCTGACTCAGCTTTAATTAAAAAAGGGCCCTTGTACACAGAAGAAAATAAAATGTCAAATATACTGGACTTGATTTATTTTACTTTATATCAGATTATTTCACAGCAGTATGTTTGCTAAGATCATTAATAAGATATTGGTCTGGTGTTCACCTACATGGTGTTTTCTTTTTTGTGAAGCCCTTTTAAACACTGAAAGAACATGAGGTGGATCCAGGCAGAACCTAAATGCTGGCTAATTCATAATGCCTTTTCATTAAAAGTTTTTCACAAAGATTTCTCGTATTGATTTTTATGAGAGTTCATAAAATATACTAATCCATCACTTCTACTTCTCTAATATGCTCAGTCTTACTCCCATAGTGCTTTAGTATAATTATAATAACAGGATCCATGCAAAAGGGCCAAATATGTATATTAAAAGTTTGATTTAAGAAGCAAATCATATGAGGGGGCAGAAGACGGTGAAAGATCCCACATCGCTTTCTTTCTGCCATTTAGTCTTTGTAGGACTGAAGATGCTGCTTCACACTCCTTCCTAGGCACTGATATGGGAGCATGCATGGAAAATACAGTATTAGAGAAAAGATTGAAGAATATGAAGAAAAAATGGTACTTGCTCCACTGGTGTGTATTTCCATGTTGTTCTTGTTTCCCCTGAACTTCCATGAAGATGCTAAAATTGAACCTGATGACCTCATAAGGATGTCTGCTACTCTTCTGAGTACACAGCTGTTTGACCCACCTCTCAGTAAATCAGAGAATCATAGGTTGGAAAAGACCTCTAAGATCATCAAATCCAACCATCCACCCAACACCACCATGCCTGCTACACCATATCCCGAAGTGTCACATCTACACGTTTTTTGAACACCTCCAGGGATGGTGACTCAACCACTTTCCTGGGCAGCCTGCTCCAATGTCTGACCACTCTTTCAGTAAAGAAATTTTTCATAATGTCTAATCTAAACCTCCCTTGATGCAATCTCCGTGACTTCTCAGAGTTAGAAAACATTATAAAGAAATGAAGTACTTTGACTAAATGGTTCCAAGGCCAAATAAAGCCATCACAGTGAGTTCAGTAAGGTTGCCAGTAATGGCACTGAAGATCTGATCCTGCAAAACTGCATTCCTGTAAAGGTAAGCACTGTGGAACTCTGTCTGTGCATGTGTACTTCTGAAACTAAGCTTGTCTTTTTCTGAGATTATGAATATATATAACTTTTCATTCCTATTTTATTTTCATAGAATCATAACATAGTTTGAGTTGGAAAGAACCTTTAAAGTTCACCTAGTTCAACCTCCCTGCAATAAGCAGGGGCGTCTTCAACTAGATCAGATTGCTCAGAGCTCCGTCCAATCTGACCTTGATTGTTTCCAGGGAGGGTGCATCTACCACCTCTCTGGGCAACCCGTTCCAGTGCTTCACCACCCTCAGTGTAAAAAATGTCTTCCTTATATCCAGTCTACATCTACCCTCTCTTAGTTTAAAAGCATTACGCCTTGTCCTATTGCAACAGGCCCTGCTAAAAAGTTGGTCCCCATCTTTCCCTTCAGGTACTGGCCCCCTTCAGGTACTGGAAGGTTGCAGTAAGGTCTCCCCGCAGCCTTCTCTTCTGCAGGCTGAATAACCCCAACTCTCTCAGCCTTTCCTCACAGGAGAGGTGCTCCAGCCTTTGGATCATCTTTGTGTCCTCCTCTGGACCTGCTCCAACAGCTCCATGTCTTTCCTGTGCTGAGGGCTCCAGAGCTGGATGCAGGACTCCAGGTGGGGTCTGACTAGAGTGGAGCAGAGGGGCAGAATCCCCTCCCTCAACCTGCTGACCACGCTTCTCTTGATGCGGCCCATGATAGGGTTGGCCTTCTGGGCTGCGAGTGCACATTGGTGGCTCATGTCCAGCTTTTCATCCACTGGTACCCCCAAGTCCTTCTCGGCAGGCCCGCTCTCAATCCCTCCATCCCCCAGCCTGTATTGATACCAGGGATTGCCCTGACCCAGGTGAAGGACCCTACCCTTGGCCTTGTTGAACCTCATGAGGTTCATGTAGCCGCACTTCTTGAGCTTGTCCAGGTCCCTTCTGGATGGCATCCTGTCCCTCAGGCATGTCGACCACACCATTCAGCTTGGTGTCATCTGCAAACTTGCTGAGGGTGGACTCGATCCCTCTGTCTATGTCATTGATGAAGATATTAAACAGTACTGGTCCCATTACGGACCCCTGAGAGACACCACTTGTCACCGATCTCCATCTGGACACTGAGCCGTTGACCACTACCCTCTGGATGCGGGATTGCTCATCCACCGAAGAGTCCCCCCATCAAATACATATCTGTCCAATTTAGAGAGAAGGATGTTGTGGGATCATGTCAGAGGCCTTATAGAAATCCAGACAGAGGACACCCATAGCTCTTCCCTTGTCCACTGATGTAGTCACTCCATCACAGAAGGCCACTAGGTTGGCCAGGCAGGACTTGCCCTTGGTGAAGCCATGCTGGCTGTCTTCAATCACCTCCCTGGCCTTCATGTGCCTTAGCATAGCTTCTAGGAGGATCTGTTCCATGATCTTCCCAGGCACAGAGGTGAGGCTGACAGGTCGGTAGTTCACAGGGTCCTCCTTTCTACCCTGTTTAAAAATGGGTGCAATGTTTCCCTTTTTCCAATCACTGGCGACTTCACCTGACTGCCATGACTTTTCAAATATCATTGAGAGTGGCTTGGCAACTACACCAGCCAACTCCCTCAGGACTCTGGGATGCATCTCGTCAGGTGCATAGACTTATGTATAAGTTCAGGTTTCTTTTCTTGAGATAAACAAGAAGGGTTAGGAGAGCAATAGCTACAGGTCTTGTTACAGTCTATAAAGACGCAGAAGCATTGAGGTTGCATAGGGGACAGGCTGTGAAATGGGGCATAGAGCATCAGATACTGTTGGCACATAACCAAAACAGCTTTTTCACATTGTTAAGTAAGGAAGAAACCCTCTATGCCTCTGGCATACAGAAAGGAGTATTGCCTTGACTTGAAGCCTGACTTCGGAAAGGTGAAAGGGGAACAGAAATTAAAATAGGCAGTGATTGGAGGTCATGGAGCAGAGGAAGAATAGAAAAGGTAAGAAATGAAGGAAAAAAAACATGAGGAAAAAAGGTGGAAAAGGAGAATCTTTAACCTGTCAAGGAACTAATGTCTTGAAAGTCAAAAAAGCAACCTAAAGGATTCTGTGGGCTTAATTTGCCTTGGTTCTCTGTAGGCATCTGCTTTCAGCCCTGCTTTTGGAATGCATGTTAACCTTTAAAAGGCAATAGCAGTATATTGGCTTTTTGATTAGTCTGAAAGCAGTCTAATTCACTGGCAATGCGGCTAGACATTGTAAGAGAGTAAACCACAGAGAAAGCATGCACTAGTTACACCGCAAAAAGAGATCGTCAGCATTTATTTATGGTCCAGTATACAGAATTTTAAACCACATTCTCTCTTTGTGACGAGACTGGATTCCTGCTGACATGACCTGAGCAAAACTAAGCTGGAGTTGTGGAGGTGGATAGCGAGCAGCAGGCACGCACTAATGCCGGCTGCCCATTCCTATCCACACTCACTCATCTCCCAGCAGCTTGGTGTTCTGAGGTCAGGAAAGTGGGGAGGGTGATCAGGATGTAGCTAGAAGAATATGACTACCCAAAGCTATGGATCTTGGTGTTCTGCCTTGTGGCTTTTGTTTCTTTGCCAGCAGATCCAAAGGCAAAGAAGGACAAAACAACAGGACTGAGATCTCAGTCTCGGTATATGCCTCATTTCAGGTTTGTTTTGTAAAATTATTTTCTTTGGAACGGCTCCTAAAATTACATCTTCTTGCAAACAGGAAAGATGAGTTTCACAGCATGTTCCAACAACTGTGTATATCTTAAGGACACGGAAGTATTGGTATTCAACAGTAAACTCAGATAGCTCTTACTGAATGTCAAAAAATACAAAATACTAATGAGTCATTAAATCTTCTTTCCTGATCAGTTTCTGCACAGTAATGGGAACATAGCAGTTACTTAGTCAAGCCTTTGTGCAAAATTCTGATTTGACATAACTATCATAAATCCTTCAAATGATGACTGATTTTTCTTTCTAAAATGTACCATTTTGTATCACACATATTGAATTTCTCCATTTAAAGATGGAATAATTGCTTCCTACCTAGATGATGCTGTCTTCCATATTTCTTCTTTCACTTTGATACTCTAAGTCTGAACTTCACTGAGTTAAACTAAATGAACTATAATGAAAAAAAATTGACTGAAAAACAGCATCCCTTTTCCCCTGTCGAGTCCATTAGTTCGTCAATGGTTATATTACATCATCCCAATTTTTGTAGCTTAGTTCAAAGAAACGATTTTCCAAAGCTTATTGCTCCTGGGAGTTGCCTGCACTAGGACACCTATTCTGTTTCAGTAAGACTAATGTCAGTATCTATAGCTCCTTTACACTGAATCCCAAGTTAGTCTATTATTAATGCCACAATAAAATGTAATATGCAAACCAGCATGTTTTTAATGAATCAAAATTAAATAACAATTATTTGAAATTAAAAAAATAACTTTTTTGCATTTTCTTCCAAGTGCATCTGGCTATTTAATTGCAGACAAATTTACAGGAAAACTTACAGTAGCACAAGATACAGCTTAATAGTAAAACTGTGCTTTCAACTTAAGTATGCCAAGGCTAATACCTCTCCACAATAATGTGCCAGTAATAAAAAAGACCACCAGCATCTTGTGAAAATACAGAAAAGTTGTCTGATAATATGAGAAGAAAACAAATAGGGTACAATCGAACTCAGGGAAACATACTATGAGGGTGTCTGTTTAGAGGCAAGCGTACATACATAGGAACTGCATTTAAAAAAATTATTTGGCTGGAATGAAGCAGCTGTACACAAAGCACCTCATTTTTCTAGTAATTCTAAAGCTTTTTTTTTTTAATCTTCAGTGGCACTATGTTGCAATTTAAAGACTAAATTAATGGAGCAATTTGTTGTAATTTGATTTTTAAAGTCACTTTTTTCTCGACTCTCTTCTGCTTATTGCTTAAACGCATTAATGAAAATGTCATTTTGGAAGGTCCATCATTTTGTCTTCAATCACTTGGGAAAGTCTCAAAATGTGCTGGGCTTTGCTGGCCGTTTGTAACATCTCTGACCTCTAAAAAATAGACACAAACGCACATTGTAATGCACTGAAACATCCAAAATACTTCAATAGCAGCAGAGTTACTCTGAAATAATTACACAAGGGTGTAGCAGACTCTGCTTTTCCTGATAGCCTTCCTTCTTGGGACAATAATGTTCTTGACATTTACATATATACATATACTGACCATCCTAATGTGTGAAGCACCAGCAGTTGTTACAAGAGGCCTAGTAATAGCAGTATAGGACTTTTGTATGGCATGTGTAATGTTGCTGCAGGATTCTTTGTTTTAAAAACATGATTCCTTTTGGAAAATAAAAATAAGATTAAGTCAATTATTTTTGTCGGATATCAACAAGGTACAAAGTGTTAATAGTGTATGGTTACTAAGATTAAAAAATAATGGAAATCTGTACTGGATTCTGTATGATCAAAGAAAATAATATCCTTTAAAAAGCTGCTGTTACCTTTACAGCTAGATTTTCTGGAGGGCGCAAAGTTTATTAGATTCCCCTCCGAGATCTCTGTGTTGGTAAGGGCTAGGAGCACTTCATTACTCGACCACTTCAGGGTTGAGTTCTCCATTCTGGAGGGGAAAAAAAGATCATTGAAGCACTTTCATATTTCCCTTTCTGCCAGCTCTCAGGAAGGGGCTGTAATAATATGTGACACAGCTGAGCTTATTGTGCTTGACTGGAATGAAGGGGAGCCACAGTTCAACGACAAAATCCCATTGCTAACAATGGAGTCAACATTTCATGAACAGCTGCTTCGTGGTGGAATGGAGAAACCAAGAAGTCAGATCCTAAGTAATCACTAGGCTCAACTAAGCATAGGTCACCTCTAGGGAATGCATTTTCTAAAGCTGAAACAGCTTATAATGACCTCATAGAATCTTGAGCTACTGCAGTAATGGATTGTTCGAGTTCTTCTGTGTTTTACATTAGACAATCATTGGATAGAAATAAAATAATAATTCATCAGATTCTATGGATAAATTCATATGTCCATAGAGAAATTTATCCATTTATCCATGAATCTTTATTAAAATGATTTTATTCATAGACTTATTATGACCTTGTAACTCAAATGGCTTGGTTATGGAGTCAAGTCTGTTAGTTGCTCTACTGCTGAATCAGGGTGCCTAAGTTTTAAGCACTGGAACATCAGAGCTGAACGACCCAAGAAACCAAAATGGATTGTGTTCCTCTAATGACTTCTCTGTTAAGAACTCCATGAAAGAAAAGCACAAACAACATAAGATTGTTTCATCCTCTGTTATGCTTCAGGCTGTGGCAATGGAATGATCCAGGATTAGAAGAAAAGAGAGACTGTGCTGTTTTCCTGAAACAAATTTGCAGATTTGTAAGCTTTAAGAAAGAAGTAAATTACAGGAAGACACTGGAGATTAGTGGTGCAGAGCAGTACAGAAAATCAGAAAAACCCTAAGAACAAGAATTGCTGGAGTCAATGGAAAAAACTGTAGAAGATAATAAATACACATGTAAATACAAACATTGGAGGCTGACACACAATTACTGAGATTAATACAAAGTAGAAGTCTGAATTTGATGCAGAAGATCTGCAGAAGGTTTTGAAGAAAGAAGAGATTCAGAAAATTGTTAGCAATAAAAACATTAAAACTGTATTTTGAAATTCTCAAATTCTTTAGTGAGCATAAGATAACTATGGATTTTTACCAAGTTAGAAAAGACAGTTATTTTAGGTCAATATGATGGTGTCATGACTTTCTTGAAAAGATAAAGTTCTAGCGTGGCCAGGGCCTCCAAGCTAATTATTAGCTTGGAAGAACTCATTACCTCATGCCTGATATCAAACAAGAGCCAGTAATTGGCAGCATTTGCTAATCCTAGTTACAAGGTTATATAAACTATGATTAATAATTTTGATGAGTTTATGGAATATGGGGTTAGATGTGGAAAAGCTTTACTCAGGGATTTGAACATTTCCCAGGACAGTGCATGGCCTTGTTTTTTAATGATGAATTTTAATTTCTTCAGAGCTTAACCAGAGATGGCACAGTCGATAAGTGCGCGATTCCTCCAAACAAATGTAGTTGCCTATTGTGAGGAGTATAGGTGATCCCCCGTGCACCCTTCAAAATGAATAGAAATAGGCACTCCTAAGGCATAATTAATCTGATCTATTTTACATGTCTCTGTTAGGATAAAATGTAACATGCCCTAACAGTTCCTGTTGCCTTCCAGAAAGAGGTGATAAGATCTGATGTAGATAGCTACACTCTAGATGTCTAAATGAGTTGAATCAATTCCACCTGAACTATCTGCCCGAGCAGTTGTAACCTCCTGGAGCCATGCTCCAGGTATATTAGTCTCTCTGAAAGTGCATCTGTGTGGGTGGTTTGTGGGAGGATCCCTTCCCACTTCAGTGAATGAATGAATGAATGAATGAGTGTTTCTGCTTGTCGAGAGGCGAGTTCTAAATGTGGACGAGCATCTGAGATGCATCTGTGTATTCTGGGCACACAGAGGTCCTCTAGGTTTGGACTCTTGTATGAATGCAGCCTGACTATGTAAGAGTTGAATGGCAACCAGAAACGTGTGCCAAATTATCAGCTCAATCACACACACGAACAACAAAAAAATCACTAAGGACCAGAGTGTTAGGAAGATACAGATGAGGGGGTTTGTTGTTTTTGTTTTTTAACCCTACTCCATATGTATTGGAAGTGTGGTTGATTTTTAAATAAATGTCTGTTGGGGCTTTTTTAAGCTTGTCTTGTCTTATGTTAAAAATTATCAAGGACAAAGGGCAGATCCCTGAGGCACTCCAATCCTTTTGGGTGGCATTCTTAAATGTTGGGAGTCTTTGCTGTCCTTGAAAATGTCTCTGGTATGTTTTTCAGCATATTATCCTTTCCTTTAATTTAAATTAAAAAATTCTCATCACATTTTTATTTCTTGAAACAGCCTGTGTTTCAAATTTATTCCATATTTATGTTCTAAATCTGAAACAAGTGGTAACAGACAATTCCCGTAAAGCTCAGTTATGATATTCTGGATTCAAGGGAATTGTTCAGCATAAGCACAGCAGGCACCAATACTGCTTATGGCTTAGGGGTGATCTCTGCGCACAAGTGCAATTACACAGATATGAATAACAGATGTTTCCAGTTCCCAAGGTTTTGCTTAACAGAACTTGTTTTATGTAAGCAATACAAAAGAAGTGTTCAAAGTTCTAGGACAAATGCACTTACATGTTAGTCTTAAAAAGCAAATAAAAGTGTCCAGTTTTAACAGTACTTTGAAAAGACTATAAAAAAATTAAAACAACATTTATAATCTATTAAAAAAACATAGCAGATAGGATTATTAGTGTAGTTATTTGTTTACTAGCTCTCCATCCATCTTAAATATTGAGGTGTTTTTGCCTGTTTGTCCACTGTCACTCAGTGCAGAGTTGTTGAAGAAACAAAGACTAAAGATCAGAACTGAGATATGATTAAAATAGAAGCTTCTCTCAAGACTGACAGTTGTGATAAAGAGTGGTAAGCAGAGCTAATTCAAAAGAGGTCTCTCTGATGACCTCAATTTTATGATCTGCTGAGTCTCCAGGTAATTAAAAATGGCCAAGGTCCCACTGAATGTGATTGAATCTGGCACATCACAGCTGTTTCCAGCATGGCTATCTTTTTCAAATGGCTTTCGTGATTTTGTAAAATAACCTACTGCATTATACAATTTTACTCTCATATAATAACACTTTGCATCACTGTTGTAAAAAATCTGGTTACTATTTTCATTATGAGTACTTTCATAAAATTATCTTCCAGGTTGAAATTTGCTATGCCTGTCTTTTATATACCTCAAGAAAATTTTTCTTTAATATGCAGAAGCATAGAAAGATTTCAAGTAACTGGAATTCTTCAGTACACGCTGTTCGTACTGTCAACTTGCTCTGCATGGAAAGAAACACTCAAGTGAAGAGGTCTTTGCTGACAAGCAGGTCATGCCCTTCCCTTCCTGTGATTCATCAGTACAGTGGCTGAATATGCCACGCTCTCTCCAGATTCCCCACAACTGAAGTCTCACAGCTGCACACACAGGCGGAGGAAGAGGGGAAAGACAGTGAGCAGTGACAGTGCACAGGTGCAAAAATCTTGAAAGAACTACTGTTATTAGGGAATGCTTCCCTTTCTTCTTCCTCCAGCTTTTTCGACAGGCACATCCTTGCAGTGGGTGACGCCTGTTTCATGCCTCCCCCTCAGCTCCCTTGATACATGTGCAGACAGGTATGTAAACGAAAGTCAGTGTAAGGGATGCTCTACCCAGCTCAACACTATGTCTTAGACCAGTGACAGCACAATCATAGTTTTACAAATAGAGCTCCAGGTGGTCATCTGCAAGGTGTCTGTTTCTGTGACAATCATTAATGAAGTTTTCACGGTAGCTTGCGCTCCGGTGGAGTATGCCGTAATCACTGGTGACAAGATCACTTTCACAATCTCACCAAGCAGTCTGATATTGACGGGTACCCAGGTCCAACAGCGTAGGGGTAGAAATCGTTACACCTTTGGTTTTTGCACTACTGACATAAGCCGCCATGGAAAATACGTAAATGACTGTCCTGTACAAGTGGCAGAAACAACTCCTATTGATTTTAATGTGTTGACATCTCTGAAAAACTAAGGCTTTAGGAAGAACATCAGCCGCCTGACTGGCTTAAGTGAAAGTCAGTTATGACAGTGGGCAGAAACGCGGCACACGTTCTCCAGGATTACCTGGCAAAAAGGCCACCAAGACTGGTGAATGGATTTCCTCTCCTGCTGTGACTGAGGTACCTATGTATCTCTCTCTCACTCACTGGTTTCAGAGACAGGCAGTCCTTCGAAATGGGAAACGTGTTGTAGGTGCTCAGGAGAGCAGCTCTGACTGCCAACACAGGTTCGCTGAGAGACCTGAGGCTCTGTTCCCACTGGTCACCAAGTGTCCCACCTACCACGTCTGTGAGAGCAGGACAAAGGCCCTCTGCAGACTCCAAATTACAGAAGGGAGAGTGATCTAATGAGCAGAGGTAAGTCTATCTCCTAAGGTTATATTGTCCAGATGTACAACCATATATATGCCATGCAGGTGAAGCACTGTAGTTTGTAAACTAAACTGCAATGAACAAGTTTTTGCAAGAGCATGGGTGGACACAAATAGCTAGTAATGCAAGACAGCGAAAACAGACCGTACTTGGAAAATTCTTTCCACTTTAGGATTAATATATCCAAGAAAAATCACTGCTTGAATGAAGATTAGATGTGAAGTAGTACCCAAGCCTTTGCTAGTAAGATATTTTTAAATATCTGAGTCAGAAATGTTTCTGAAAAGTTGATAAATATGTCTTGTACTGTCCGATCCATTTAAACTATGCCTTTTCACAGATTTGAGTCCATCAGATGAACGGACAGAAATTATTTCAGCTTCCAAGAGAAGTATTTGATGGTGTTCTTCGTTAAGCCGAATGCAGTAAAGTATATGAATACAAATTTATATCTAGCAAATTAATGCCAGGGGTCATAAAATTACATTCCAGTAGAAATATCTCACTAGTCAGGGAGCAGAGATGCTTTATAAATACTAAGTCATAACCATAGACTTACTGTTCTGTTACGTAATTAATTCTCTTCTGACTGACTAGGCTTTTGATTTGCATAATGAATGTAAATAAAAATCACTGTACTTCAATTAGTCAAATGATATTTTTAGGCAATTAGCATGTAAGCATTAGTATTACAAATATGATTAAGCAAAGATTTAGAAATATTTTTACCCTATAGGCTTCCATACATCTCTTTCTAGATTTCCTTCATAATTCTTACTCACACCACTACAAAACCCCACAACTTCATTTTCCAGCCTTTCTCTCTGTCTTATTATACAGTTTAACCCTAGCAAATACTTTAAGTGCAAAGGGAAATCATATTATGCATGGGGAATGGAAAGGATAAAAGTAAGCCTTCATAAAGAATCAGAGAGAAGTAGAAGCCATAAGAAAAGTGGAGTTATGCAATGCCACGGAACAGAAGTAAAAATTAAAAGCAACATATTTATTCTCAATATATTGATAGGGACGTCCACCAGCAATCCACCAGTACAGTAATTTACCTTAACCAAATACCTAGAAGGTGTATAATTATGCCCGCTGTAAGGGGTTTGCATGGCAAGGTTTTGGTAGCGGGGGAGACTTCAGGGGTGACTTCTGTGAGAAGCTGCCAGAAGTTTCCCCCATGTCCAATGGAGCCAAGCCCAGCTGGCTCCAAGATGGACCCACTGCTGGGCAAGGCCGAGCCCATCAGTGATGGTGGCAGCACCTCTGGGATAACATAGTTAAGAAGGAGAAGAAAAGAAACTGTGGTAAAACAGCAGTGAGGAGAGAGGAGTGAGACGATGAGAGAGAAACAACTCTGCAGACACCAAGGCCAGTGAAGAAGGAGGGGGAGGAGGTGCTCCAGGTGCTGGAGCAGAGATTCCTCTGCAGCCCGTGGAGAAGACCATGGTGAGGCAGGCTGTCCCCCTGCAACCCATGGAGGTCCATGGTGGAGCAGATCTCCACCTGCAGCCCGTGGAAGGGACCCCATGCCAGAGCAGGTGGATGCCTGAAGGAGGCTGTGACTCTGTGGGGAGCCCGCGCTGGAGCAGGCTCCTGCCAGGACTTATGGACCCATGGAGAGAGGTGCCCATGCCGGAGCAGGTTTGCTGGCAGGGCTTGTGACCCTGTCGGGGGGGGACCCACACTGGAGCAGCCTGTTCCTGAAGGACTGCAGCCCGTGGGAAGGACCCACGCTGGGGCAGTTCATGGAGAACTGTCTCCCGTGGGAGGGACCTCACGCTGGAGCAGGGGCAGAGTGTGAGGAGTCCTCCGCCTGAGGAGGAAGGAGCAGCAGAGACAAGGTGTGATGAACTGACTGCAACCCCCATTCCCCGTCCCCCTGCGCTGCTTGGGGGGAGAAGGAAGAGAAACGGAGTGAAGCTGAGCCCAGGAAGAAGGGAGAGGTAGGAGAAAGGTGTTTTAAGATTTGGTTTTATTTCTCATTACCCTACTCTGATTTGATTGGTAATAAATTCAACTAATTTCCCCATGCTGAGTCTGTTTTGCCTGTGACAATAATTAATAACAGTGATTCGGCAGGGGAGCTGGACTAGATGACCCGCAGTGGTCCCTTCCAACCCCTAACATTCTGTGATTCTGTGATTCTGTGATCTCCCTGTCCTTATCTCGACCCACAAGCTCTTGACCCACAAGCTTTTTGTTATATTTTCTCTTCCCCATTCAGCTGAGGAGGTGGAGTGATAGATCAGCTTTGATGGGCACCTGCCACCCAGCCAGGGTCAACCCACAACACCCTCAAACTATCAGTATTCTATAACATGTAAATCACAACCTAATAAATAGATATTTTGGTGCTTTTTGGGGCTGGACATAGGTATTTCATTAGAATATGAACCAGTGCTTCTTAAATGATATATTTCAAGTTTTGGTCAATGCCAATATTATACTTTTATTTAAAATATGTCTGTTTACCTGGGAAATACTGAAATCTTTTCAGAATATACCCATAAGCTGTTAAATAATATGTTAAATGATAACATTTTATATATATATTTATAACCATAATCTGACAAATGTTGGCGCTCTGGAAGAGTGACATCATTCCTGCTATACTGCTTTTCAAATCCAAGAAGGGTGGAATGATGTGGGTCACTTTTGAGCTTGGATGTAAACCTTCAGTGGAAGACCTGGTAAAATGCCACAAACTGACTTACTAAATGTGATTTCCCACAGGATTTGTGCTCAGAAAGGCACAGCCGCTGGCTGTCGGACATCCATTTATGCCAAATGCGTGAAAAAAGCTAGTACTCATCTATGAGCACTATATTCATTATGCATAGTGTACAGTTAGTTAATAAATGGAAAGATATCACTGAGTGCTCAGTTTAGAAACATTGTTTTGAGATTTACACAGCTTTGCTGATGCATTATTTTCCCTTAGAAAACCACAGGACATGCAGATCACAAGAAGTGAACAGTATTAAAATCACAAAAATATGTATGAGTTATGTGTTATTCCAGGCTATGAAATACAGGAAGAATCGAATAATATTCTAAATAATATTCTAAAGTGCTACAAATTATCAGAAAAATATCAGACTGGAAAAATGTCTAAACTGAGACACTAGGTTTTCACAAAGAGATCATTATTTGATGACTGGGGATAAAAGGGTATGTGTGCTGGCATGAAATTCTGGATAATATCAGAGGAGGCTACTTCCAGTACCTAACATGGAACCCGGGGAGAAGGTGGCTTTTAGGGAATTGGTATAAATGTCTCTGTCTACAGCAGTGAGTTCCATTAGTTATTATTACACATTTCCCACCTACATTTTGGGTCACAAGTTACGTGTCTGAACATGGGCTTCTATAATTCTGTTTAGTTCCTTCTTTCGGAAAGCAAGGTACCTGGCTGCCATTAGAAATTTGCTGTGATCCCATTAGGGGCGGCAGATAAAGTCCATGGAAGCCATCAGGAGATCTGATTGAGGCAAGTTCTCAACATGCCAAATACACACCAAAGCACAAGTGCTGTGACCACTTTCAGGGAAAACCACAGAAGAGCTAACAGTTTCCATCTTTTCATAATATTCTAAATAATATATAAAATATATCTTTTATATAATGTCATATTACATATAATACAATCCTATTGATTTTGCTATTCAGCAAGGAATTATGAAGCATCGGTTCAATTCCCTCCTCATCTTGAGGGGAATGAAACCTTATCTGTTACCTCTATTTACCAGACTACAAAACAGTTTGGCGGGAGTAAAGAGCTGGATTATGGCCATCCCTGGGTTGAATGTCAGTCTTTGCAAAGCCAAGTAATCCATCAACAAACAGAAAAAATAAAGAGGAGATAACCTAGGGGTCAGGACGTTCATCTGGTTCTTCCTCCAGGATTACTTTTTAAATCATAACTGAAAAAACCCTGGTCTCCTCCTGCTTTTGGCTGAATGCCCTAAACACGAGAATAACTCTTGCTTGCTCTCCTGTGGTCCCATGACCATACAGAAGAACAGGTTCAGCCTAAGGGAAGGAGATGTGACCTAGCTGATAGGCACTTGCTGTCAAGAAGCACTCCTGCACCTGGAAGCTGTGTAGGCCCTTGACTATACCAGGCAACTGGATTGCAGAGAGAAGTAGGCGTCTAGACATATTTCTGTTCTTATTAATGGTAATTGGCTATTTTTAATCAGGTACCCCCTCAGCGGTGTTTGTCTGGGGAGGTTATTTCCTGATAGATCCAAATCTTCCTGTTGACTGGAACTATGCCATTGAGATGTTTATCGGACACGTATTACACGAGACCCTTTTTTTAGGTCTCCACTACGTCCTAAAATCTTAACAAATTTTGTAAATGAGAACTAGGTATCTTATGTAGAGATAAGAACTCCAGGAAAGGAATTCAAAAGTGGCAATGTTATGTTAAATCCAGGAATGCTTCTGTTTTGAAATGTAGATTTTGTTATTACAATTCTTCCTACCAGTTGGAAGTCAGTGCAAGCACATCTATTTTTCTTTACAGGTGAGTCATGAATTCAGTCTATTAGACCGAGAAGGACTCTATATACTTCCTTAAAATGACAGGATGAAAAGACAGTTACTGACCACAGTATAATTGCATTGCTCTGTCTCCATTACTTAGCTATAAAAAGGTAAGTTCTAACACACTTCTCTCTTTGTTTCTGGAAAAGCAGTCTATCTTGAAATTTGGCATTTGCCCGGGAAAGCCAGCAGAATGCATAAATCAGAAGGCCATGTGTGTCAGCTTTGTTTGTGATACTGCCCTAAATCTGAATGACAGGAATGAATGTGGCCGCCATTCATATGGCACGAGCCAAAAAGTTATGAGCGTTAACAGCTTTCCAGTTAGCTCCTTGAAACATGCAACTAGATTTGCAGTGGATGGGTTTTCTTGAAGCAGTATTCCCTATATTTAATGTTGTGTACCATGACGTTTTATACCACGTTCACCCAGGATATCACATTAATGTGGCACAGCACAACCACTTAAGGAAAAACAGAGGAAAAATATCATAAGATTAATAAATGGTGAAAGTATGGAGATAAAGCTTGAGGTCAGCAAATAGGTTATATCACCTGTAACTTGATACTCACTATCTTAATCTGGAAAGGAAGCATATTCAAATTTAAAATAGAAAAGTAATACTTAAAATTGCATTTTAAATTTTCATATTGGAGTGCTTTTCAGTAAGTAGCTTCCTTTATTTAACAGCGTGGAATGAAACAGAATATTTCTAAAGCATTACAAAATTGCCATTCATTGGTAAACTTGTCTCAGCCCCTTCACAACAGAATGCATGAATTTTGTTTACAGTGACATTTAAGGTTACCCTTGAAAATAACCTTTTTCCAGCATGAGCCTTGTAAATTGCTCTTCTCTGTCTACATCCTAACTTAGCATCTGCACTGCAGACAAACACATTTGCTTCTCCACCCTCCCTGGAAGCCCTCCATGGAATCACTGTCATCTCTGCTTTCAGATTTGACCCTGCTTACGGATGGCAAAGACAGCAAAAAAAATAATTACAGGAATGAGGCATTGTGGGTAAAGTCCAGGTCTTCAGGGCCAGCCAGGACATGAGTGAGTGCTGTATTCATTGCACAGCTTCATGCCCTGATAGTCAGCATTTTTCTTAGGGTTAAGCTAACTCGGTTTCTAGCATGGCTGTTTGGCAGCTCTGGATTTATGTCAGATATTAATGTCAGTTGCAACTGTCAGTGTTGATGTGGCCACGTAGGTACTTCTTTGACATTATACTAACTATTAGCATAAATTCTGTAAATTCCTGAAGAATCTGTACTTCCCACTATTTTAAGTTAATGGAAGACAGAACTGAACGGGATTTTAACTACTACACTCAAGCTCTGCTAACACATAGCAACATTTTAGATCAAAACGTGCTTATAGTTTGTGTGGTGAAAATCACAAACAGATAAGCTACAACGTAAACTCATCCATGCAGCAGAACTTTAGAAACACTTTGAATTAACCTCAAGGTTTTCCTTTAAATGATATCCTATTTCAAAAACAGATGAAAAATTTATAGGAACAATAGTTGTATGTAGTCTGAAACAGTGTAATTGTTATTAAATGAACTGCAAATAAGAACTTAAAATGTAACACAGCATAATAGCTGTAGGATAAAACTATTAGCTTTAAGCCTATTAAAATATTATTAATTGATGATCCATTTGAAGCAAAGCAACTACCATAGAAAATAATTGATATGTATCCAATTAAAACTGCAGAGAGCTTCTTGGCTTTGTAATTAAAAAATTCTATGTTCTACTTTATCAAAAGTGAGATAATCACAGGAAATAACAAATTTTCAATGTAATGAATGCACTCCCTCCAAACCAGACAATGTTCACAACAATGCAGAATCCTACATATTGGTCGAAGTCTGTCACATGCAAATTCTACCATAGTAAAAGAAACACATTTTTGAAAGTGGAGATCAACATGTAAAACCTAACATCTTAAGCTCATTCTGCCTTCATATGCAAGCACAAGGTACCTTACTGTAAGTAAATCTTAAATATCAAGGAGAAAATTTAAAGTACCCTAATACTCTCCCTCAATTTGAGATTTCAGTCACCAAGATACTGACAATGTTCTTGAAAGCTATAATCATCTTCTGCTACTCTCTAAAAGTTATGCCAATTGGAAGAGAAACACTAAGAAGAGAAATTATGACAGAAAGTAGCAGACTGCCGAGGTACAAAAGGACAGAAGTATAACTGTTAAAGAGATCCTCTTTCATTGCAAATCTTTCTTCGAACTGGCTTATAAAATGAAACATAACATGGTCATGAACAAAACGCAAATTGAGTTTATTACTTCATCATAACCAACATATTATAAACTAATTTGGGATACTCAAAATTACATAGAATAATGCACAAAGAAATGCTGTTCCACAGTTAAGGAGCTCTGAAACATAGAAGGTACTTTATCATGATTTTCTCACCCCAAACTGCTTTTTAGTTATACAGAGCTTTGCATATTTCCAAACTTTTCTTACTAGTCTGTTTCCTCAGATTGATACTAGTTTCTACAAATCTTGACTAATTATAGGTTGATGACCTACTGCAGCAAGCAAATTCTATTGTGGAAAAAGTCATACTTAAATATTTCAAAATGGAAAAATAGAAGTTTACAGAAAAATTTTCCACAGTATTTTATGTGGCTTTAAGCAATAAATCATTAACAATATATTTCAAAATTGCAGAGCAACGTATAATTTTCCTTCAAAAATAGTTCATCACATAAGATACAAAAAAGTTATTAGCAGTTCTGTTCTAAATGCTGTTGAAAATCCCTTGTTCAGAAAAATGTGAACATCTATAGCAAACATTTACTTACTAGATTTATGTGTAAATTCTTACCTAAGCTGTTTAAAAGCTTCTGCCTTCACAAGTGGTGTTTCTACAGAGTGTTCAAAAAGTGCTCCTTCAGGCCCTGAAAAAAAACCAACTATATTGTAAAAGTTCAAATGTAGAAAAAACAGCAACAGTGATTTATATAGCAACTTCAATATCAGAAATTAAGATACAAACCCATATATTAACATTTAATGAGACAACTGAAATGTACACAGTCCTACTATTACAGTATTGACTGAAACAACAGAATACACAGGTAGTGTAAAAGTACAGGTGTAAATTCTTGAAATGAAATCTAAAAAGACTGAAGACAAAGAAATTTTAAACTACTTGGGCAATAAAATAAGTAAATAAGATTTTTACAATGTAACTTCCATTAGAGTTAATAGACATAATTAAAATCCCACAAAACCTTCGCAAATATTACAAACTTAAATAATCATATTTGTTTTAGACTATTCTATACACAGCACAAATTCTGGCATATAGTTTCATCAAAGATTTCCCCATTTTTAGGCAGACTTGCTGAATATAAAATGGTATTTATGCAAGTAAAATGGTAGCGACTGTGGGATCAGCCAGTTTACCTCTTGAAATAAGAGTAATTTCATCCCAGTGGGGAAGAAAAAGTGTGGTGGTCCATGTGTAGGTGGTGGTGGTACACATGTAGGTGGGGCAAAGAAAGTCATCAGCATGAAAGGATTATTTGTGTTTTGCTGCTGCAGGCAAATACGTCTGAAAGCCCAGACATCCAGAACCCAGAAGTTCATGGTTGCAGATCCCTGAACTGTTCATAAGATCCTTCCTGTAAAGAGGCTACTATGTAGCCTCATCATTGTAATATCAGTACTCTCATCTCAAGGAGAGGACTTAAAAAAGCAGCTAAACACCACCGGCAGCAGCAAGGGTGGAGTGTCTCACCTTCAGTTCATTGGCTTTGTGAAGGCACTCATTCAAAATTGGGGAGGCCTTAGTGAGAGATCTTCTACGGTTTAGAAGATTAACGTATCTAAGCACTTTTTGGGTAAATATGTATCATAGAATCATAGAATACTTGGGGTAGGAAGGGACCTATAAAGGTCATCTAGTCCAAACCCTTTGCAATGATCAGGGACATCTTCATACACCAGGTGTCCCTGGAGCTTTCTCTTCTCCAGCCTGAATAACCCCAACTCTCTCAGCCTGTCCTCATAGGAGAGGTGTTCCAGCCCTTGGATCATTTTTGTGGCCCTCCTCTGGCCCTGCTCCAACAGCTCCATGTCTTTCCTGTGCTGAGGGCTCCAGAGCTGGACACAGGACTCCAGGTGGGGTCTCACCAGAGTGGACCAGAGGGGCAGAATCACCTCCCTCAACCTGCTGGCCATGCTGCTTTTGATGCAGCCCAGGATATGGTTGGCCTTCTGGGCTGCGAGTGCACATTGGTGGCTCCTGTCCAGCTTTTCATCCACCATTACCCCCAAGCCCTTCTCGGCAGCGCTGCTCTCAATTCCTTCATCCCACAGCCTGTATTGATAGTGGGGGTTGCGCTGACCCAGGTGCAGATCTTTGCCCTTGGCCTTGTTGAATCTCATGAGGTTCACATGGGTCCACTTCTAGACCTTGTCCAGGTCCCTCTGGATGGCATCTTGTCCCTCAGGTGTGTCACCACTTAGCTTGATGTCACCTGCAAACTTGCCGAGGATGCACTCGATCCTGCTGTGTCATTGATGCAGATATTGAATAACACTGGTCCCAGTACGGACCCCTGAGGGACATCCCGTGTCACCTACCTCCTTGTGGACATTGAGCTGTTGACCACTACCCTCTGGATGTGACTATCCAACCCATTCCTCATCCACCGAACAGTCCCCCATTAAATCATATCTCTAAAATTTAGACAGAAGGATGTTGGGGGGGACCATGTTGAAGGCCTTACAGAAGTCCAGATAAACGACATCTGTAGCTCTTCCCTTGTCGACTGATGTAGTCATTCCATCCTAAAAGGCCACTAGGTTGGCCAGGCAAGACTTGCCCTTGGTGAAGCCATGCTGGCTGTCTCAAATCATCTCCCTATCCTCCATGTGCCTTAGCATAGCTTCTAGGAGGATCTGTTCCATGATCTTCCCAGGCACAGAGGAAGCAAAACTATATATGTATATGCAGCACACATACACACACACACACACACACATGTATGTAGCAAGGCAATATATATTAATATCTAGGGTACTACCCAACACAGCTTTTCTAACTGCTCTTTGAATTAAAGTAGAATGCAATAACTGCCAGAAAAGAATTCTGGGCTGGAGAAAGCCTTAAGTCAGGACTTTTGACTCCATCTAGAGAAACAAACTCTTAAGACGCCTCTTCAGCTGTAGCCTGGTGAATATGCATACATGCATGTGCATGCTTATTTAAATATTAATATTATCATAGTTAACCTAGTAAATGTAAATATATATGCAAACAAAAGAAAACTGGTTTTTTTTGTGTGTTCTGTCTGGAACACCAGATGAGATTGGGATAAAAAAGTGAAAATATATGTAGAATCAGGCAGAAGGAAGGAAAGACGAGGGGAAGTGGATGATTAGAAGGTATGGTGTAGATGGTATAGATGTCGTATTAGATGGTATTAGATGCGGTATATAAGGGAAAAGGGTAATAAAAATTAGTTGGGGAAACCACAGAGTACATGGTAAAAAGAAAAAAAGTGAAACCAAGAGATACCATTAAAAACGAATGCACTGCTGAGCCAGCTGATGGGAAGACTGTCACTTCGTGAGGGCTAGGGGAAAGTTCTCAAGATATCCTAAGAAAGCATGAAATGTACTGCTTTTTGAGAAGAGCTCTAGCTAAAATCATGGTTCCTTAGAATGAAATCTCCTTAGCTTGGATGGAAGAGAAGTACACAAAATACAAAAATTACCATACCGAAACACTTCACCACTTCAAGGAAGCATGAATTTCTAAGCTCCTATTTAAATTTTATTTAGCTGTTGATATCATCAATTTAAACAGATGAGTCTTTCTGGAATCTGCTAACTGGCATGAATATTACAGTGGAAAATATAAAATTCATTAATTCAGCCAGGACTTCAACCCTTCTTCATTACCATTAAGATTATTTTGCAAGATAAAACCTAATGTTTGGCCGGACATAGTTAATCATTCTCCTGTTCCTGTATTTGTTGCTGGTGGGTGTTACAAGGTGGCAACCTTACACATCGGAGATGATGAAAAAAAAACCCAAGGAATTAAATAAGTTTGTCAGAAAATGCTGATTTGGTACAACTAAGATTTTTTGCAGGGATATGCTGATCTGTCAAATCCTCTGATGTAGTTTATTTGCCAGCTAAAGGTGGCAGCGAATTCAAGCTTTTCTTTGCGCAGAGACTGCCTCAAATGCAATTCTTCTGACACGGTGGTGCTTTGAGAATATATCATGCTCCCTCAGTGTCCTTCATCATTCCACTATGTCCTACCTAACAATTCTTAGCAAAGCAAGCATTTAACTGTTTTCCTAGCTCAGATTTTCATCCTGGATTACAGTGAATGAGTTGTAATTTCAGTGAAATATATACTATCATAATGCCACCTGTGCTAACAAAAGACTTGTCAGTAACTTTGAATGACCTCCAAAACCCACGATTTATCAGGGGTGATAGCTTGATCTTAATGTCTTCCAACTGTAGTTCTGGGAAGTCTTTAGATATGTTTGAGGTGCTGAAGCGTGTCCAAAGAAGGGCAAAAAGTTGGTGAAGAGTCTAGAGCACAAGTTTTACGAGGAATAGCTGAAGGAACTGGGATTGTTTAGCCTGGAGAAGAGGAGGCTGAGGGGAGACTCTATCGCTCTCTACAACTACATGAAAGGAGGTTGTAGTGAGTTGGGTGCCAGTCTCTTTCCCAAGTAACTAGCGATAGGTTGAGAGGAAGTGGCCTCAAGTTGCATCAGGGAAGGTTTAGATTGGATATTAGGAAAAAATTTCTTCACCAAAAGGGTTGTCGAGCATTTGAACAGGCTGCCCAGGGAAGTGGTGGAGTCACTGTCCCTGGAGGTATTTAAAAGACATGTAGATGTGGTGCTTGGGGACACAGTTTAGTGGTGTCCTTGGCAGTGTAAGGCTTACGGTTGGACTCAATGATCTTAGAGGTCCTTTCCAACCTAAATGATTCTATGATTCTATGTCTACATTAGGAGGCACTGTGACCTGAAAAGAGTGGATTTATAGTGATATACTTGGTGCTAAAGATGTGCTGCTCATACTATGTACATCTAGGGGATTTTACTTTGTACCAGCTCTGGTCTCATCCTGTAGACTTAAAATATATTTGCAGTTTTGATGAAGTAAATGCATTCTTGGAGCCTGTTTCTCAGTTCAGTTTAATCCAAAAAGAATCCACTGTTTTCACTCCCTGACTCCTCCATGGTATAAACCAGCAGGACACGAGAACTGTCAGAACCATCAGACTTACAGTAAAAGTGCAGTTCTGATGGAACAAAATGCTGCTGTAGATGCATATTTTGGCTTGATGACCTTGAAAGGCATTTTTTAATTTCCTTTTTTTTCCCCTTCCTTTTTCTTACTCTTGCATGCATCTACTATACCTACCCTAAGTTCTATGGTATGCTCTTCCACTTGGGTATGGTTTGGAATCCAATTCCTTTTCCATTAGATGGTTGTTACAATTTTTCATCAATTTTCAGTACCAGCTTAGCTGTACTGTTTCATAGGATGAGGTATAATGAAGATACAATACAAGGGAATTCCCATTCTTAGATAAGCTGCATAGCTTCTTATAATGCCAACTGTATGAAACAGAAGAGTTTGAAATTTCATGTCTTGCTACACTGATGCATGTCCTTACATACAATGGCCACAGTGGTAGCATTTGACTTTGTGCCAATTTCTCGATATCTAAAAAATACTGTCACATAGTGAAGATCTTGGCGCAGTTTCTGGATACAAGATCCACTTCCATCTTGTTTTAAGGTCTGTAGGAAAAGCTGAGCATTTGATAACACTGCTATTCTGGATAGAAAGACACATCAATTATCACCGGGCTTCTTCCAGTTGTCTGAAGAAGGCCTCATCTGCTTCTTCCCAACTAGGTGGTCTGCAGTACACACTCACCATGCTGTTGCTCATCTTGATCTGCTCTCTAATCCTGACCCATAAGCTGGCTCCTCATCCATCCCGAGGCTGAGCACCATGCATTCCTGCAGCTCTCACACATAAAGGGCAACTCTGCCCTTGCCCTTCCAGCCTGTCCTTGAAGAGCCTCTATTCCACTGACGTATGTTGAGTGGCACATTTGTAAAGCACCTTAACTGTTTGTGTATTATAGTGTGTCATTACTGTAGTTACAGTCCTGAGATTCAAAGCACTGAAACAGTCAGTACATGCTGGAGCATCTCCATGGAACTTAATGGTACAACACTGTTTTACTGCTATTAAAAATCTAGTCTTACATTTTTATAGACATTTCCTGCTATGTCCATGTGTAAAAAGAAAAATATGTTTTTTTATTTAGTCCACTTGCTATAGACCATATAGTTTCAATTATTAGAAAGATTAGGGCAGGAAATCATCACTTACATTAATATTTTGCAAAAGTAACATTAATGGTTATTCATAGAATCATGAAATGGCATATCTAGCTATCAGAGTAATAATCAGAGTAATAAAAGGTAAATGGAGCTTAGTAGTTTAACTACATGAACACAGCCTGTTATCTGCTACTGCTGACAAAATAATAAATATTGACTTCAAAAGGAAAAGATGTGTCTCTAAAACTCAGCTGGTGTGTTTTGTCTCCACGTTAGACATCAGCAGGTGGGCAGACTCTCAAAAGCTCTACTCCATGCTCTGCTTGATTTTTATATAATTCCTCTGTCATCTTTAGAAATCCATACAATCACTATAGCTCATCATTATCGATTTGTAGTTTCAAAACTGACTAAAAGTGGAATTAAAGGTTGGAAGTATCTTTATCGGTGGCTTCAGGGAAAAACATGAGAAATGGAGTCCTGCGTCCAGCTGTAGAGCCATCAGCACAGGAAAGACTTGGACCTGTTGGAGCAGGTCCAGAGGATGCCACAAAAATGATCAGAGGGCTGGAACACCTCTGCTATGAGGAAAGGCTGAGAGAGTTGGTGCTGTTCAGCCTGGACAAGAGAGGGCTTCAGGGAGACCTTATTGCAATCTTCCAGTACCTGAAGGGGCCTACAGAAAAGCTGGAGAGGAACTTTTTACAAGGGCATGTAGGGAGAGGACAAGGGGTAATGGCTTCAAGCTGAAAGAGGGTAGATTTAGATTAGATATAAGAAAGAAATTCTTTACTATGAGGGTGGTGAGGCATCGCCACAGGTTGTCCAGAGAAGCTGTGGATGCCCCCTCACTGGAAGTGTTGAAGGTCAGGCTGGATGGGGCTTTGAGCAACCTGCTGTGGTGGAAGGTGTCCCTGCGGATGGCAGGGTAGTTGGAACTAGATGATCTTTAAGGTCACTTCCAACCCAGACTGTTCTATGATTCTATGCTGATTCTATGAAATTCAGTAGCACTCCTTCTCATATACTCACTCTCACTGAGGTGAAAGTCAAGAAACTGAGGTACCAGAATATGAAAGACAAGCACAAAATACTGAAGTTCTCTAGCAGATTAATTAAACATCATCTTCTGTACTTCTCGCACCTTTTTTGTGTGCAGTATAGCACTGGGCATGACATTATTAAATACGTTTATATCTTTGAATTGAAAATGAGGTGCTAAGCTTGGCTGATAAAGGTAATAGTAAGGGTGTAATAAAATTCTATAGGCATTTACTTTGATATCACATCACATTTTGATTAAGAGATTACAGGAACACAAATCAGCCTGGAATCCATTATATGGATTAAAATTGACTGATACATCTTAAAACATTAATTGCAAACAGAGAACTATGAGTGAGGGGATGTGTCACTAGTGGGGCCAAATGTGATGTAACATTTTATCATGGACTTGGAAGAAAATAAGTAATTACTGATGATTTCAGAAGCCAGACAGTGGGAAAGAGGTGATGGGAAAGAAAAGTACAAGTCACTAATAAAGGGATCTCTCAATTATTTGGCAAATATAACTTTATCAGGTCATCCAGGTTTAGGCTTACCTCTCTGTGCATGAGCTCTCTTCTCAATTATTTAAGCTCAAACTAACTTGTCTAGTAGTATTTTCTCATCCTGATTGCTTTGCTTTGACAACATTCGTAAACTTTATTACTCAGAAATCTTCTTCTCTTCTAACTAAAATTCAGAATGCCCTACTGAGTCTTGAGGTCACCTTTAAAGCCATCCTCAAAACTAGGTCTGCAGCCTGCTCATGAGTGGGCTGACAGGCTGCTGGGGGATGCCACGTGCCAAAGGAGCCCTCACGATGTCTTGCTGTGCGATGTGCAGTGCTGCAAGGCACAAGGAAGAGCTCAAGGCAGTGGAGTGAAGTCTTCTCTCTCACAGGCTTTCCTAATTTCACTCTGGGACCTGTTTATATACAGCCTTTTGTATTTCTCCTACAGCACCTTTTAGACATAAGTTCACATTTGGTGATACAAAAACGAATAGTGTTTGTTTGCATTTGAGATGTAGCTTGGTAAGACTATAAAAGAAACTCTATGACCCACTTATCTATGAAAGGGATGTGAGCTGATAAATCAGATGCCTCTTCTAGTCCAACTTTTACATTCCAATTAAGGCTTGGACTTTATGCATTAAAGATGACCAAATACGCACACAGAGATGTCAGCAAGAGGAGCCTGGCAAAACTGATTGGAGCAGGGGAGCGAACATCTACACAAAGAGAGATTTGTTAAGGCTGAGTGCCATGATGGCTGCTGAAGCTCTGTTTGAAATAAATCAGAAACTTGTTCTAGGGATCTGCTCCTGTCTCTCGGTCCTGGATGGCAGGTCTCTTGGTCTAAGCACTACTGTGGCTCAGAATCAAGGCAGAGAGAGCAGAAAGACCAAACTCCCCAAAGGAGCCCAACTGCATCGCTATTTCTCAGCCTGTGCAAACCAAGAGCATTTGAGTCAGCACTTGAACCCAGCAATTACAGCATTTTAATTAAAAAGTAATTTCCAAACGCCTTTATAAAACAGCACTGTCATTGGAGAATTCCTTCCTCACTGGAGGAGACTGAAGCCTATGATTAGCAGTGAACAACTCCGGCGATCTCACCCTCTGCTTCTCTTTCTGAAGGTGAACCATGAAAGAGGAAGACGTGAGGGAGCATGTAGCCAGAGGCAGAGCTTCGTTTTGCTGACAGACATCAAGAGTGCTTGCTCTAAGCTGTCCCCTCACGCTGGGCACCTGACATGTTGTATGGCATTACAGAGCACCGTCCTGGAAGGTGGGACTCCAGGATTGATGTCTCCTGGGCCATGGAGGGAATTCAGCCTAGGCCTCCCACTTTCTAAAACAGACACCCTGCTCTAAAAGACAGGCAGGTGGTAACAGAGATAGCATCACTTGCATGGAAATCATAGAATCATAGAATCATATGTTGGAAGGGACCTTTAGAGGTCATCTAGCCCAACCCTCCTGCAGAGAGCAGGGACATCACTAACTAGATCAGGTTGCTCAGAGCCCTGTCCAACCTGGCCTTGAATGTTTCCAGGGATGGGGCCTCCACTACGTCTCTGGGCAACCCGTTCCAGTGTTTCACCACCCTCAGTGTAAAAAATTTCTTCCTTCTATCTAGTCTAAATCTACCCTCCCTTAGCTTAAAGCCATTACTCCTTGTCCTGTCGCAACAGGCCCTGCTAAAATGCTTTTCCCCACCTTTCCTGTAGGCCCCTTTAGGTACTGAAAGGCTGCTATAAGGTCTCCCCGCAGCCTTCTCTTCTCCAGGCTGAACAGCCCCAACTCTCTCAGCCTGTCCTCATAGCAGAGATGGTCCAGCCCTCTGATGGAAGAAAGCCAACTGGAAACATCAGTGTTAATTGTAGCATGGGGGTATGTGGACGGATGTGGTGTAAGAGGGAATGAAAACACTTATTTACACATTCTAGAGCTGTCACTTCCAAGGAAGCAACCTTGCCTTCCTGTGAGAAAAAATTCTTTATCAAACAGCATGAAGTCTGAACAGTATGACACGAAAAAAAAAATAACCTCAGGGCAAATTTTCTTGGAAAATGGCCCTAAATTGATTTCTTATCTACATTACCTACTTTATCTCTTAAACTGTAAAGGAATAACTTTAATTATGATACGAATATTACTACATTTACTATTTTATATACTATTGTTTATGAATATAATGTAATTTAATCTTAAAATACACAAGATCAAGATATAAATTTTCTTTATGAGAGGATCAAAGTCAGCAAGTTTCATTAACACTGCCCCACACACTATCAAGCAACGACTATCTACCTCTTCAAAGTCTAACAGAATGTTTATTCACATCCTCAAATTCTCTCCTACTTAACTTGCCTTCTGAGCAGAAGTGTTTAAATTAAACACACATCTTCACGTTGCACTTCAGTGTTAGCTACTTAGACTGAAAAACCTTTCCATAGAACAGAGCACTAGAAAATCACCGACAATATTCAGCAAATACTTTAAGAGATTATGAAAGACAAGCAAGCAGAAGGACAAGTGGTAAATTGGAGAAAAGGTGATATAATATGCTTCTGCATAAAGATACTGATCCGCTCTGCCTTGTCAGCTTTTCTTCAAGAAGAGTGGAGGCTAAGCAACTGCCTTCTATTAATTTCTTCTCTACTCATCACCAAAATACTCCCCGATACAACAGTCATGATATATAAATTATTATTTGTACTTGTTAAAAAGTTTTTTTTGTGCAGTGGTTGAGGCCATTTTATAACTGCTGAGTTCTATTGTATATAATTTTATTTATGTGAGCATATTTTCTCCCTTCTGTGGACATCCTTCTAGGTGGCAAGTTGCAGAGCAGGCAAGGGAGTGGCAAAACACGACTCCTACAGGCAGGGACTCTACCTACTTGTGCAGACGAACTTTGTTTCCAGCCGGTGCTGTTACTTCACTCCTTCTGCTACGACAATATTGTTAGTTATAAAGCTATTGGCTCTTTGCCAGCAGATACACTGTTACAAGGTGGGTTTAACTGTCACAAATGCCACCTGTATATATAAAACCCTCCCAGAACAAAATGCTGATGTTTGATACCCCTGTAGCAGCATAACACATTTCTGCAAACGATGCAGGTCATTACTGAAATAATATTAAAGAGGATGTAGCTGGAGTACATGCTCCTTCAGGCAGCATTTACTGTCATGCAGGGTTAAGTTCAGCTTTGGTTTCATAGACTTAAATTTAAGTGTCTATGATGTAGGTGTCACTGATGAGCTAGAGGCAGATTTTAGTTGCCTCACCACAGGTACCTACTGTCATCTAAAATACCCTCGTACATCCTGACTGCCCTTCAGCTGCCAGGATCAAAGCAAGCACATCCTGTAGGTACAGCGATACCATGCGGGGTCTCATACACCTTAAGGTGTTTCAAAACACTGCTGGATGCTTATGTTTAAGCATCTGAACTCAGCCACTGTACTCAAGGGAGCTGAGTGAGCCATTGAGCTCATCCTAAAGTAGACAACCGCATTTGGTCGGCAGAAGAGCTCTCCGCGTGCCAGGACTAGGTGTCTCCTTCAAGGTGAGATGAAGCACGCTCTAGGCTGCAATGACAGTGTTGACTGGGCGTTCAGTTCAGTTGTCTGGACATGGGCATCCAGACCCATCTGCGACCCTGTGGGGTATCTGAGACACTTTGCTGATTATGGGTTTCCCCAGGCATTTGCTATTCTTAGGAGAATAGAGAGAGAGAGTCTGCCACAATTTTATTCTACCACATGGGCTGGAAAATGTCTGAACTGCAACAGTATGAGGTCAAACGCACTAAATTGTGGGAAAATGACAATTCCTGAGGTGTTTGTTGGGTTGGATTAGTTGATTCTTAGACTTTTTCATTTTTCCTGAAATACCATGAATCATAGACATTTGCACTCTGCCGTATTATATTTTAGTTGAAAACTGTCAGGTTGTCTTACAAATTGCTACTGAGCTTTTCATAATTCACATAAATAAGAAGAAGTAAAATCAAATAGTTCACTATACTGTACACAAAAAACTGAAAACTGTTCTTTACATATTTTAAGTCTGAGGTAGTCTGTTTCTTATGGTATGAACTTTTCAAAATTTATTTCACATTGATCTTGTTCTCTATCTAAAATGTTTAAAAAATTGTCTCAGTATGCAAAGTATTACTAATCTATCCTTCATGCTAATAGTATCATTTAAATCACAATTTCAATAAATTAATTTGAAGCAAAGTAGACACAAATCTCCTCTCACTTATATTAATTTTACACTGAAATAACCTCAATGACTTTAATGGGTTTGCTTTTGAATTTCACTACAGTGTAAAAAAGACACAAGCAATGTGTCTTCCTACATCTACTAAAGTAAACAATTACCCTTGCAGTGTAAACATTAATATTGGACGAGTCAGAATACATGTTTTAGCATAACAATTTTAACTCGTGTATAAATGATTTTTACTTACTTTGAGCACAGATAGACCTTTTCTAAATCAGTTAACAATTATGCAGTTTTTCATATCTTTGTTAAACATGCTTTTCTATTAAAGTTTAGCATCCCTTGGGCAAACAATAATTATTTGATATGGTTTCCTGGTTAAATAAAGTTGTAATTTCAATTAGGTTAAAAAGTAAAAAAACTTAAGATAAGACCCTCAGGCATAAACAAAATTTATTAACACATTTATTATAACTTAACTTTGTCTTTGAGACACTAATTGTATAGTTACTACCACATTTGTAGCTTTGCATAGTGAAAAAATATGCATATATCCATTCAGACTAAGACCTCAAGGTTTCAGAGGACCAATAATTAGCAAAAGTTAAACATGATAGTTGCAATCGGGTTAAAAAAATTAAAAATGTATTTGAAAACAAGTTATAGGATAATCTCAGTATTTCCTTTGATGGATTCTTCCACTGAAAGAGAAATTGCACCTTGAGTATCTGTTTTAATGCAACCTTACACCTGGAAAATGAAGGTCATTTGAAAGGAAATAGCTTTTCATGGGATAACTTTGACTTGTTAACTCTGTAAATGAGTACGTTGGTGAGTTGCAGAAATAGCATAAGACAAACTCGTCTTCTGACAGATGACATTTTAAATATACTACAAATACCATCCTGTGATGTATGTGCTACACAAAGAGCAGAAGTACAGCAGCTTTCACTTTGAAAGATAAAACCATATAAAAATACTAGAGAAAGTTTAAAATGTTTTCACAAATAAAACTCAATACCACTCACACTGGAATATCTACAATTTTTTTCAGCCTCAGTTAAGAGTGTGCACTGGAAATGTTAAATAATTCAGAAAAAAATGCACCAGTACAGTTCCAATTACTAATGGCTTTAAAATAAAATACACACATACAGACATATATAAATATTTATATATATATATTATTATTTTACTGTTAAAAGTTCTTTCTGATTATTCATTGAAAACGGTCAGAATATCTTCAGATTTCTGTTTCCTAATGTGGTAAAACCAGAACCTGTGTTCACACACAATTAGGCATTTTAAAATACCATTTTTATTGTGTTTTTCTTGTGGCTGCTATTTGGGCATTTCTTAAACTGTTACAAACCTGTGACTCGAAGTTTATCTGTGCCAATTACAATCTCATTTTCATCCACTGTGAAAAGTGCCTTGCCATCCATTGAGTTGATCTGAAATTGCTGACCGTGGAATTCTACCATTTTAGGACCTGCAAAGCACAGTAGAATAATGGAATAATTACATCAGCTTTCTTCAACCTTCTGTATTAATTGCTAATAATCTGAATTGTGGTCTTAACAATTTAGTGACTCATTTAAGTACATTAAGGATCATGAAGCATGCAGCTATTCTAAGGATAGTGGCCCTGTAAGTACTGAAATTGGATAAGTCTACATGATCTGATTTGTTGTTCAAAACTGTGTCTGGAGTCATGCTTTCAAATTGAGTTTCCAGGGAATTTCGGAAATCCCTCACTAACTGATCCAGGCAAACATTCATGTTCTTGGTGTTGAAACTGCCAAGATTCTTTAATCAGTATAAGTGTATAATTTTTTTTTTTTATTAAACACAGAAACTAATTATTGAAGTCTTTGCAGCATCATCCCTTTTGACTAGAGAGGCTCAAGTGCTTTAAAATTGCAAACATCCCATGTAAGGGCAGGACTCTCAGCTCTTCATAACAAACGCCAGTTTAGCTCCACACATCTAACAAATGTTACTGATCACGTTCTTAAAAGAGTTTCAAAAAGCGGCAAGAGTATTTCCAATTGGATTTAGTACTCAAAAAATTAAAGTAACTGTGTGCAAGAGAGTCTTTATATATGACCAGATCCTAAATTCAGGAAAGCATTCTGTTCTACAGTATTGGCTTGGTAAGCAGATATAAATCAAACCCTTAACATTCCCCTTTCTAACCACCTGATCAATTAAAAATTCACATCACATAAATTTGAATGTCTATTTGATAGAACCACCATCTAAATCTGTGTTCAGCATTAAAATTACAGAGAATGGTCAAAGCAGTTAAGACTCCTTTTCAGCACTAGGAATTTTTGTTAGTTCTTACATTAAAATGGCATTAAGTGATGAATGATTGATTCTGCTAAGAAATACATTCAGTACTTCCTAAAATTTGCATGGTAGCTGATGCGAGAGATGCACACTCTAAGTCCTATACAAACTGCATATTCCTTTACACAGCAGATGCAAACTATTGCTTTTAATTGGTCACCAAACACGGAAACAGCTATAGAGGCCATAATGTCCTGAACTAGGCCATAAAACCAAATACTGATTCTGCTTGGAAACAGTCAGGCTACAGGGCTGAACTCTGCAGTACATTACGCTCTGTGGGCCATGTGCACCCAGGCACTGCCCCATTGATCTCAGTTTGGCTCTACTCTAAAGCTCCACTGAAGCACGTGGCTTGATTTCTGAGCAGTGTGTTGTAAAACGTGAGCTCAGAAAATATCTTCATTCAGTGAAAAGGTGTTAACAACTTTTTTTTTTTTTAACAGCAAAAGAAGCAGTTCAGGGTAAGCGAAGCAAGGATGGATCCCTATCAATGCTTTCCTAGAAAATCTTGGTCAGGGTGTTCTATTGTTCCTATTTCTACCCAGCAGCAGTACTGAAACTGCCCATTTATGTAGTGTAGGTAGATCCTTGTGTATTCAAACAAATCAAAGGCCTGAGTAAACTGGCTGCTAACAACCTTCCTGGCGCTGCAGGGGCCGGTTCCTCTTCTCATCCTTCCCACTCATCCAACACCACGATTAGATTACAGTGCTCAGCACAAGTGTGGGAAACATAGACTAAAGCCTCTGCTGTCTGATGTGACACAGCTCGAGTCATTCAGGCACACTGAGGGTACCATGTTTTTGCTGAAAGGGATTTAGGAGTGATTCGCAGTCTCTTCCGCTGAAGATGTTTTACACTGAATAGAAAAGGAAGGTACTGTTTGGAGCCTTTATTTCCTCCACAGGAAGGCAACTCAAGTGTCCACCTTCCAGGGTCAACACGCTGGCTGTAGGACTGCCGGAGAAAAGATGCACCACCACCTCTCCTTCCTCTGATGCTACTTAGTGTCAGAACTCATTCTAAAAAGCAGGCAATTAAAATATCTGCTGGATTAGACTGAGCAGATGAGATAGAAATGAGAATGCTTACTTTGCAGACTCTGACAAGGTTAAGTATTTTTCTTTTCAGTGCTGTCAATATTTTAGTAGGTCTGACATGCTGGAAGCAAATATTTTTATAAAGCTATAGAGTATTTATTGATTAAAAGAATTGGTAACTGAGTGAGGATCCTGAAGACTTGCATTTCAGGTTTGTGTACTTTAAAGTAAAGTAGGTGCCCAAGAACTTCCACAGACTCAGTTCTAAACTGTGAGGTTTTACAGTGCAGGTAATCTTTAAAATACTAATTAGAAACTGCTGTAATGGCATTTGTGCAAGTCTGCAAACAATACACAGCAGTATCTCTAAAAGACAACTCAGAAACATATACTGTTAATTTATATATAATTGCTGATTTTTTACACATGGTCACAGAAAAATACTTTAGTCTAATGAAATACTGTATGTTTAGAAGGAAAGCTATCTACTGATCTCCTTGGTACAAAGGTAGTGAGCTTTGAAAACAAAATTTCTGGGCCTGAATAGTGGCACTTCTGTTCTTTCCTTTTCAGCATCTTGGTAGACACAGAAGCTTTCGTTATGAAGCACTGGAAGAAACAGTGGATCTGAAAGAACTGGAGAACTGTGACATGATTTGCACCAGGCCTAACTTCATCTCCTCTAGGAGTATGCTTATTTTATCTATTTGCTAATTTGCTGAATCTATTCTATGAGCAATCTTGTCAAAGTAAGATCTTCCATGTTTCTCATAGTAAGAACAGGAAAGAACTAGCTCAAACAGCATGAATCGATTAATTTGATTTCCACATCTGCATATTGCCAGAAAATTTACAAGTTTTTGTTAATTGGCTTGTTATGGAATGTAGACTAGTTCACAGAGAGATGTGGCATGACCAAATAAAATAGTTATAAAATATAGGAGGCAGCTTTAACTGAATTTAGGATGAACATATACACACTAAATAGCATTTACATACCTTGGACCAAATTCTTTTTCTCTCACCAAAGCAAACGCACTCATATCACGTAGACTGACTTTTTCGGCTTTCCTCTCTAACGCAAATTTCAGGCACGGTGTCCATACAAAACATCATACTGATAGAACTGGTGATGCGATATATACCAGTTTAAGTAAACTGGTCCATGTATGCACTGACCCCATTCCAACAGTGATCAGAACAAGGCTGGGATTCAGCCTTTCCACTCCCAGCTAACTGTTTTTAACATTAGACCACAGAAGCCCATTCTTCATTCCAGGCCAATATAAATGTAGAAAAACAAGACGCCAAAGAATCTTCTATCAAAAATAGGGCCTGCCATAAAATACATATCCACAAAGACTTACTGTCAATGAAATTGGTAACGTGTAGGCAGACTCTTCAAATCTATTTAGTTCTGTGAAGTACTAAGCACTTTTAGTGTGCCTTTAGCTCTTTCAGAAGAAAAGGCTTTCCAACACTGAAGGAATTTCTTTAATTTCAGATATTTTATTTTCTTACTCTCTTCTGCTAGCCATTATTTTTGATAACCTATGGCTGTCACCTACTCTGTATGCTTCATTCTTCTCGTACAACCTAGAATCATTGAAGCGTTGAATACGAGCCAAAGTCCTGAGTGCTTTGGGATATTGCTATGCAATTTCATTTTTAGTTAATTTGTATTATATTAAAGCACCTTACTTAAAATAAGATCTCATTAAAAGTGTACTAAAAATGTAATACTCCTACAGATTCAGTTCTAGCTCCGTGAGTAATACAATACCAATAAATGTAAAGTCATTACTTTCAGAAGCATAAAATTAGTCAGATTTTTCATATGGAATGGTATGGAAGCACTTGCTGGTCTTTTATCAGAACAAGCACATCATTACAGAGAATATGCAGCATGTTACATATATACATTTTATGTCCATATCATACATCTCATTTCACCTTTAAAAACATCTCTAATATATTAACAGAACACTTGCTGCTCCTGTTTCCTCTTTTTCTCTCAGTTCTCCTTTTATGAAACGGATGCAACAATTATGCCCTTTCAGATCAAAGTAAGGATGCCTTATTGTCAGCACTTCTTATACTTTGTTGTTCTTTATGGTTGAACACAAGTCTAGAGATCTTTAAAAAATTGGTTCTGAATGATCATTGCAGACACTGATTGTGCAGACACTGGCAGCTCAACCTAGTATTAGGTATTTATGTGGTAGTACTGTCCCCTCTCAGAGTGATTTAGGTAACTAAATGTCTTTATCTATCTAGACATTATCCTTTAAAATACTCTATTTAAATATAAAAAAACCCCATAAAATACTTAATTGTAAAATGGATTACTGCATGTAGAAACTGTTGCAGGAATAGTAGATCACGTTTCTCATGGTGACTTGACCAAAGGCTACAGTGTCACCTTTTCTCTCAGGCCTAATGAATCCAGAATTTCTTGCATGATGAATAATTTCAACAGGAAATGGTGAAACACACAGTCCTCCGACAGGGAAAGCAAAAACGAAAGCACTAATGTAGATGAACATGATAATCTGAAACCCTGTATGCAGAGAGGACCGCTGATCAGAGTCTCTCATCCTTGAGCGAATACTTTAGTCCCTCTATCTTCTGTATAAACAATATATATATATTTTATTTAAAGAAAGCTATGAGTGTATTTTCATAAAGCCAACTTCGTCACTGTGTTTCAGGAGTATTCTATGCATGCCTACTGGATCTGGGAAGAGGACAATGCCAGGGGACCAATTAAACAGATGGGGCGTGACTCCATTGCCTAAGCACAGCTGTCTACTGCCATTATATGTACTATGGCGTTCCCTGCCTGGCCTTCAGCTTATTTTAGATGCCCTAGAGTATCTAAGACTTCTACACTGGGCTAGAAAATCTGAAATGGGGTCTGTAAGCAACCCAAGCCTTTCCAGATTGCCAGCTGAAGACCGGGCAAAACAGAATCACAGCAGAATGCAGAAGTCAGTCACCTCTGGAGGTCACCAAGAACTACCTCCTACTCACAGCAGGGTCAGCTTGGTTGGGAGTTAGATGAAGGTGCTGAGGGTCTTGTCCAGGTGGAATTTTAATATTCCTGAGGAAGGGGAGTCAACAGCCTCCCTGGGCAACCTGTTCCCATGGTTAACCATCTAACAGTGATGCTTGTCCCCTCCTTTTATCCGGTTACATTCTGTCTCACTGCAGCCTATGACTGTTGCCTCTTGCCCTTTTGCTGTGTACCTCCGAGGAGAGTTTGGCTTCATCTCGTCTCTACCCTTCCTCGCAGCAGGCAGCAATTAGAAGCCCCCCTTTAAGCCTTCTTTTCTGCAGGTTAAACAAACACAATTTCTTCAGCCTCTTCATGTGCTCTCACTCCCTGACCATCTTAATGGATCCCTGTGGGAGTCTCCTCAGTTTGCTCCCTGTTCTGTTCTACTGGAGGGGGCAAAGCTTAACACAGTATTCCAGGTCAGACCTGCCTGGACAAGGTCCTGTGCAGCCTGCTGTAGGCGACCCTGCTTTGGCAGGGGGATTGGACTAGATGACCCACAGAGGTCCCTTCCAACCTCAAACATTCTGTGATTCTGTGAATAATACAGCCCAGTATGCCATTAGCCCTCATTGCCACAAGGGTACACTACAGACACATGTTCCAGTAGTCCACCAGGATGGGAGGTGTGTCTTCTTCTGCAGACCTGCTGCAAAAAGATAGGGATCTAGCTCCTTTTTTGGCCACTAACTGCCACTGGAACTCTTGTTAGCTTTGAGAAGAAAGTACTGTTACATTTGAAATGACTAGGATTTTAGATGTACTTAATTATCCAAATTCTGTAACAGATTATAGTCACAATAAATTTCAGCTATTTTAAGCTAACCTTTACAAATTCATCTAGCGCTAATCAATGCAAATAATTCGACCTTCTTGTTACTTTAAAGGAAGGAAGTACAGGAACTGCCTTCACCTTTAGCAATAAGTATTATCTTCAAATTATCATCCAATGACTTATGTTAATGTTTACTATACCATATGAACCAAAATATGTTGTTCGGGATTGCAAATTTACTGAAAACTGTGGAAGTTGAGAAGGTTATAAAGTACCTCATAATTCCCGTTTTTTCACTTATTTTGAATTCCTTACTCCCATTGAAATAAGCAGAGATTACTCAGGTGAGTAATTGCTCTCTGATGAGAGACAGGTATCCACTATCTGTTTTTTTTTTCTAAATAATAAATAACTTCCCAAACATTATTTTTTTTTTTTTTTTTTTTCAGAGCTAAGCTCTATAGTTTTACATGCATATTGCTTTTCTCTTCTTCTAGACACAGTTAGAGTGACAGCATAGGATTCAAATCCCCCTGGCCAGGTTAAATTTCCCCTTAACTGTGATGCTGGCGTGTTTAAGCAAGATGGCAATGCACATAACTACCTGATTAACTTCTAGAGGATGTTTAAAGTCTGACTTCAGTCAGCATTGCTGACCCTGAACATTATCACATATTTCTTCACAAAGATGATCATATTTGGGGACAGGGTGTGTAAATCTTGCTATGGTAAGCACCTTACTATACACGGTACAGACATCAACAGTATTTTTTTTGCAGAAGAGGATACTTTTCATTTGAGTCTAAATCTTAAACTGTAGTTGTAATGACTAAATTACTCTTTTCATAAATAAGTTTTCATAGCAATATACTTAGCTAGTTTTAATTTAAATGTATGTTTATTACTACTTACTTTTTTCTGCTATTTGTTTTAATTCTTTTCAAAATTGTATCCATTTAAATACATAATGGTCTCACAAAAGACTAACAGCATATGCATTTAATATAGAACAGAAACACATCTGCCATGATTTAAAACAGGAAATTAGAAAAGAGGATCGGTGAAAAAGCCTGTAAGATGTTTTAGCAGCCACCTGTCATTCTCTAAATTTTGCTTGATCTGAGTCAACTAAATTTCACTTTTAAATAAAACTAGAGTGTATGTCTTGATATGATCAGATTGGTAGCTAAAATTTTATACTTCTGGAAGTAAAAATCCCTACTGCAATCCCCTTGGAGCAAATTTTGTAAGTTCTTGATCACAGGAAGACTTAATCACCTCAAAAACACTTCAATGAAGTTTCCAGTTTATCTTTCTATTAATTATTCCTATGTTGTATCTTCCCTTCTTATAGCCCAGCTGGACAGCAATTAAAGTTGTGCAAATAATCATCTTCCTGCAGTACAAAGATCTTCAAGAAATATGTTCTGGCTTTTATCTTAAAGATAAGAAAGAACTTATTTGGACAAAAATGGAGTTTTTAATGAAAGCCTTCTGGGAAAAAATAAAGAAGGAAAAGCTAAATGATTTTACAATGTCATTAATTAAGTCAAGTTTACGAAACTGGCTTCAGGGTTTTTCCTGTAAAAACACCATCAAACTCTTCTTACATACATCATGCTTCATTAACACTGTTTTCTCCCTATTATGTCTCTGATGAAAAAATAACATCACTTGAAAATTAAATATCAAAATGCTGATAAGAAAAGCAGAAATTATTTGACATTGGAAAGCAGTAGTTTATAGATAGCAATTAATGATAATGAAGCAATATATATTAGGTAGTGACACTTGCCTGTTTCCCTAGAATGTTGCTCCTGTTTGAAAAAAGAAGGGTGGGATAGCACAAATGCTCTCACTGTAACAATTGTTCAGATTAATGTGATGGACGTGAAAATAGTTTCTAGGCAGAATTTTGACAGTAATTCCGTTTTCAGACTGCATAAACCAGTTTGACTTTTACCATATTCCTATGCTTTCTAAGTGATGCTGATTTCATGTTTCAAAGTGCAGAACAGCTTCATAATACAGCTAAGTAAGTAAACTCCCTCTAGCTTTAAATGCTTTAAACTGAACCCCTGACCTGAAGCTCATGACGTTACTGTTCTTTGGTGTAAATGATTGAACTAGGAGGAGGACCAGCAGTCCACTGTACTGGAAATCTGTTCTCACAGACCTTGCATGACTTTGGAAGTCCCTTTCCTCTGTGCTTTTCTTTCTCCTGAAAAAGACATGTTACAGTCAGAACTTAGGGTCTTCTCTAGGTCAAAACTTCCTTACATGATCCTTGA
This sequence comes from Opisthocomus hoazin, assembly GCF_030867145.1. Classification (NCBI taxonomy): domain Eukaryota; kingdom Metazoa; phylum Chordata; class Aves; order Opisthocomiformes; family Opisthocomidae; genus Opisthocomus; species Opisthocomus hoazin. The sequence continues at coordinate 24,664,528 of NC_134414.1, read as the reverse complement.
AAAATTGATCTTTTCAAAAACTGGCCCTACTTTTCAGTAAAGATAGTTGGAAACATGTTGCTTTTCATCCACTTTCTTAATATTCGGCACTGGAACGCCGCAGCAAAATCTGACTGTATTATATTCATCTGCTGGTAGACTGTATATGTAAGCATATGTTTGCTTAGGTGAAGCATCATTTAGTGTTTGATATCAATGCTTAAGTATTTGATAATTGACTATATAGTCTTATATGTTTGTTTTATATATATTATGTATTTGTTATCATTCATTATAGAAAAACTGATAATATTTTTATGCTAAGTTGCTTTATTATGGCTCAGGGTGTAAATCAAAGGTGCTAAATTTCTTTTTTATTCTAGGACTGAATAAGACTTTGAAGCAGTAAGAACAGGAATCTTGGAGATGATGGTTAGCAGCTTTTATCAACTGCTTTCTTGGATTATCAAAGTTCTAGATATTTCCATTCTGAAGGTTGATGAGCAAGCTGTGATAATGGCATCTGAATCTTACTCATGATTTTAAAGACAGAAGCTATTCTAACAAAAATAGTTACCATCTGTTCTGTAGACATCCCTGCCTTGCCTACAAGCATCTCTCTCCACGGTTTTCTTAATTCCCTCTGACTCTCCAACCTGCACCTTCCCAAGTCTTTGCCTTACTTAGATTCCTTCCTTGCTGTCTGTTAGCCAACATCCTTTTTTAAGTCCCACTTCTCCCAGAAATACTCCCCAATGAATCACAGCCCCATAATTCCTTAACTAAATGTCCCATTTCCTTTATTGTTTTAAATTGTTATTTTTAAAATTATTTACTTGGTTTTAATGAGTTTCTTTGCTCATATATGAGTTTTAAATGATTTTGAAGAATATCTCAAACAAAATGGATATCTTTGTCATCCAGTGGGCTACTGAAGTCAAAAATAGTAAAGCACAGAACTGGTTTGGGTTTTTTATGATCCCTATTATTTTGAAAGTATTCTTTTCCCGGCAAGCAGTTAAACATATCTGCATTCAGCGACGCTTCTGAAAGCAGTGTAATTGTGGAACACAGTCCAAAACACAACAAGACATTGAGCTGCTGGAGCGTGCCCAGAGAAGGGCAACGATGCTGGTGAGGGGTCTGAAGAACAAGTCTTAGGAGAAGCGACTGAGGGAGCTGGGGCTATTTAGTCTGGAGAAGTGAAGGAAGGGGTTAAAAGGGATATTAATAGAAGTGGCATTACCTAATAGTTGCTGTGCATTTAAAGAGAACAGATAGTGCCTATCTATTGTCTAACTGAAGCAGAGAGTCTTGTATCTCCATACAAAGGGGTTAGTTCCTGATAGGGGCTGGAAGTCGCCTAGAACCGGTTAAGACCGACCCTGCTGAATGGATGGGATCCAGAAGAGAACTGAGTTTGCGCAGAAACAAAGGTCAATCAGCGAACAACGTGATGAAGAGGATAAGCCTTCATCTTGGGACCCCCAACGACCACCACCAGGAGGCACTGCGCAAGTGCAGCCGGGAGGAGTCTATGGAAATTACATCTTGGAACTAATTTTAATATGGAAATTATTTCTTGGAACTGATTTTGATACGCAATGAGGATAGATGCATATTTATAGGTGTATTGGGAAATCTAATGTATATGTAGTATTTGATTGTATAAATTGAAGAGACACGTTGCTGCTCGGGACGCACAGCTTTGGTGGGACTACACCCCGTGCCGCCCAGCGCTGAATAAACATACCTACTTTACAATCTTACAGATTGTGGAGTCTGCTTTCCACATGTCAGAAGAGGAGGCTGAGGGGGGACCTTATTGCTCTCTACAACTACCTGAAAGGAGGTTGTAGTGAGGCAGGTGTTGGTCTCTTCTCCCAGGTAACTAGCGATAGGACGAGAGGAAATAGTCTCCAGTTGCATCAGGGGAGGTTTAGATTAGATATTAGGAAACATTTCTTTACTGAAAGAAAAGGCTGCCCAGGGAGGTGGTGGAGTCACCATACCTGGAGGTGTTTAAAAAACGTGTAGATGTGGCACTTCGGGACATGGTTTAGTACGCATGGTGTTGTTTGGCGGACAGTTGGACTTGATGATCTTAGAAGTCTTTTACAACCTATGATTCTATGATTCTGTAAGATCTACTGCATATTTAAAGAGCTACAATGTCCAGATAACTCCTGCAAGAGGTATGTCCTGCAGGTGAACTGAGGAGCATGTAGGAACTTTAAAACAAGAGTGCTCACAGTGGAAGTTGCTTGCATTTGATGTTATTTTACTATATCTGTGATTCATGAGGGAAACCTTTTTCATTCTTGCGTAATATGAGCCTGTTATGCTCATGTGAGGAATTTCATAGAAACTCCTCAAGTAAAGATTTGTTTCACATCTCTTTTGTGAATTACTTCTACTGAAGATTGGGTATTTAAATCACTCTTAGTAACTTTTTAAAATATTTTAATGGATCATTTGAATCACAGTCTTCTAGGAGTTAAAAGGTACTTTTGTTATGATCTTATAAGTGATACTATATTATATTGTCATCTTTGGAACGATCCCAAACATATCTATACAGCTGCTTCACAATGGCAACTACTCTTATTTATAATATGAATAGACTATTAAGACATAATTCCAGCATGCAGCAACTGTGGAAGGCATTAATTCTTTAGCAAAGGCTTATGCATATGAAGTAAATCAGCCACACACCTATTTTTCACACTTCTTCCAAGGGAACATCATCTTACATGTATGCATTTTATGACTGGCTAAGGATAATGGCAAAAAACACCAAGCTGTGTACAGATCGTCCTTTACTTTAACAGACTGCCACTTACCCCAGTCACTGTAGTTCGACCATATCTTTAGTTATTAACAGAGTTCTTTACAGTATTAAGTTTTTAAAGCTTTTTCAACATTTTTCTATCAGTCTAAAATTAGTATGATTTAGTATTACTAATATTTCATCTTAGTATTTACAATGATATCAACTATAGAGGACAGCATGAGACCAATTGTTAAGGAATTCAATAAGTGGAATTGCCAGTCAGAAAGAGATTACTTAAACATCAAATATTTCAAATAATATGCAAATACACTTTAGCACTTCCTTTTGATGTAGTTTTGACTCTCCAAGGCTCAAATCATTATTTCACCCTCTTCTCTAAGCATTTCTTGTAGAGCAAGCCAGACTGCTGTCAGAATTTTCCCACCTCAGTGTTGAATTTGAATTGTCTTTATACACTGAACACTGTAAAATTTGAGATGCAGGTCTTCCAGTCTACACTCTGCTCCTTCCTACTGCTTTTGCCACATATCGCCTAAGCTAGATACAGCCTCTCTGAACAGCCAGACAACTTTTCATCTGGACAACACGAAGTATTTGGCTTTCCCTTTGGAAAGCGTTAAAGAGGCTTGAGATCATAAGGTACAAGAACACTGAACTGCACATTACTGGGAATAAGGCCAGAAAAGCCAGGTGATGAAAAGTGGAGAAACAGAATGAAACTACCAATAAGGACGGAAAATATGAAATATGGGTGGTACTTGCTATAAACGACTCACTACTGACAAGACAGTTCCCATCCAGCAGAACTCTCCCCCCTAAATACCACAGTCCTTGTTCTAAAACATGGATTTGTATTGACCCTTGTCTGTCTATCCGGTCTTCATTGTACAAGTTTTCTTCAATCTAGATGTCTCTAGTCATACAGAGCAGATATTTTTAACTTTCTATTTATTTGAGGCAGCACATTCCATCTCATTTTCTGTACCGCTCTTTGTTAAAGCTCTGAGAAGAAGACTAAGTGGTGACTGGGAAGGGGAAAAAAGAAAAGAAGAGATGGTTTGACACTTGTTGTTATTTTTGCCAGGCTTCACTTTCCTAAGGTAAAATCTATACCCATTGGATGGCACAGCAACTAAAATATCTTTCCTTTCAGTAAAATATATCCTTTACACTGGTTTCAGCACTGAAGCTCTCTGTTAACTGGGAAGATACACTATGGGTGAATATCTCAGACTGCTCATTTATGGACCTCAGTTACAATACAGGTGCCAAAGTCCAAACGAGCAATTCATCTACATCACTTTTTTTTCCCAACAAAGTTTCTTAATTGTTCATGCAGAAACGTTGCCTGAGAAGCAATGCACCTTCCCCTGCCAAAGGTCCGTCATGTTTCCAGCTTGAAATACGGAGGTGCCTTATTTCCACAGGGACACAGTCCTCTAAGTGCATCATGAGTATATTAAAATCATAGAGTCATAGAATACAATCATAGAATCATTAAGGTTGGAAAAGACCTCTAAGATCATCAAGACCAACTGTCAGCCCAGCACCACCATGCCTGCTAAACCATGTCCTGAAGTGCCATATCTACATGTTTTTTGAACACCTCCAGGGACAGTGACTCGACCACCTCCCTGGGCAGCCTGTTCCAATGCCTGACCACTCATTCAGTAAAGAAAGTTTTCCTAATATCCAGTCTAAACCTCCCCTGATGCAACTTGAGGCCATTTCCTCTTGTCCTAGTGCTAGTTACTTGGGAGAAGAGACCAACACCTGCCTCACTACAACCTTCTTTCAGGTAGTTGTAGAGAGCAATAAGGTCTCCCTTATGCTATGCTATGCTGCATGAGGATCTTAGAAGAAATAAGTTAGTAAATTGTTACATTTTTCTCCAGAGTCGAATAAAGCTTAAAAAATATTAACAAAACTAAGAAAAATTCTGTTGTATCTGACACATATTGTTGCCATTCTTGCCCTAAAAATATGATTTAGAGTAGTGTCTGTTTTTTCTTGCTGTCACGATCTATCACTTACATCTGTCTAGATCTATTGATTTCACTCAGTAAACCAATGTATCTTACTGCTACCAAATATAGTAAAACTTGTACATTTTCGAGTTGTGAACTTGCATTTTTTTTCAGGACATCTGCTTAAACGTATTAGTTTCTGGAATGCTAGGACCTTTCTCACTATGTTCTCCTGTGTTGCATTTTCTTAGAAAATGATTTGCAACTATCAATAGATATTTACACAAGACAAAGAGTAACTTCTGCAGTGACCTTTCTTGCATAACTCTGCTGTAAGTAAGTGCTTCAAATATTTACAGAATTAATACTTAACTGAGAAACTGAAAATATACTCTTGGTACTTAGTGAGTGGCAGCTGGACTACTCAAATATGGCCATAACAGTAAAAAATAATCACGTGTTTAGTGCTTTATATCCTCTAAGCTCCTTGCAAATATTCATTATAAAGTTTTCAAAACAGTGAACAAGCAAAAATCACTTAGACTTACCCACATTTAATCTTCCTGTGACTTCCCCATTTGAATTGCGAGCATTCACAGTCACGTTGTGAGTAGACTGGAGAAGCAGTGATGAGTCCTGAAGTATGGAGCAAAAAAAAGACATTCAGCAGAATAATTAGAACTGTTAACAATTTTCAAAATTTAGTCTAGATTAGGTCAGTCACTGAAAGAGCTCTGCAGCTACAACCATCCACACATATCATAAAATAATTTGGGCAGATATTTTTGATTACTTCAACTATATCAGATTTAAAATAAGAAAAAAAAATTGTAGATAATAATTGAGGTAAACAAAATCTTTAACTGATAAGAGTGCCTAAGCAGATCTCAGTTGTCAAAATATTAGGGAATATGTGATATGAAGAGAGTATTAGCAAGCTGCCTGCTTGTGACCTCAGAGGGGACACTCATTCCAACATAAATTAGCAAGTTCCTAATTACTGGAATACTGTTAAAGATCAGTCTCTTTCACATGTATGGCTTTTGGTACTTTTCCTGGACTCAAGAGAGACATGCAGCACCTTGAAGGGCTAACCACTGAAAGTCATTCCCAAGTCATGTTCCCTTCGTAATTTAATGCTTAGAGTATGAGATAACCTGAGAATTTTGAACACATTTTACATGAATTTTACTACAAACACTTCTCTGATAACACTGGTAGAAGCAATACACAGTTTGGAGTCCAACTTACAGGCTTTTTTTAAAAAAGGATATCTTACAAGTAGGAAAAGAGGCTATCTCAAAAGAGGACACTAAGTGAGCAAAATAAATGAATTTCATTTTGTACATTATATCAGGAAGAAGTGAAAGCTAACAGAATTAACACAAATAATCAAAAGTCTTAGGAAAAAAGCAAGCAGTATGTTAGAATGAAAATTAACAGCAACAAGTTAGTATGAGGTGGAAAAGGAAAGTCAACAAAGATCAGGTAAATATATTACATTTAAGTAGATATGCTAAATGACCCACAAATCTGGGCAATTTTATTACATTTATTTGGCTGCTGCTGGTTGATTTAAAAAATGTTAGTAATTTGTCACATCAAATGTAAGTGTGAATAAACTGTATTCTAGACCTGCAGCTTCCATACGTGTGTTGTTGACTAATTAAAATCTAGTAACAGATCTGTAAATGCTCATCCTTTATCTTTCCATGAATATGTATTAGCTAAGATGCAATGGTGTTGCTCACAACTCTGTGTTGGACTCATAATGAAGGCATAAACTTGCAACAGGCTCCAGAGATGATGCACAGAAAGTAGATTTTCTGCTACATATTTTCTTAGCACTTTGGAGACCTCATTAGGTGAGAAAAGCTGTTAGAGGACTGCAAGGAGAACACTATTAAGGCAAGGGAGAAAGCTGCTGTGATAGCTGTGAGTGGCCCAATTCTCTAACAGGCAAACTTAGAAAAAGAAATCATAATAAATACGCAACTTTATGACAATAAAAATACAGATGGCACTCCAGAGATCAAGCTACAGGCAATTAAGCCTCTAGAGAGTTCAAACATTTTAAAAAGGAAGCAAACAAACAAACAAACAAAACACCTCTGATGAATTATCAGTTCATAGGGGGCAGAGACAGGCAATACCCTGAAGGCTCTAATTAATGCACGCTACTAATGATCACAATAGGTCACTAGACAGCTATGCTTACATTAGATGCTGCCATACCTCTTTCTTCCTGTATTGTACTAAATGTATTAAGAACTGGAAGGAATATTAAAAGAGCACAAATGGTAGCTTAACACTGCATAACGATTTTTTGGGGCAGAGGGAGTCTTTAAGTATTAGCTATGCCGGTCTTAAAAAGTTACATGTCTTAACGGATAAACAACATCAAGGGAAATTCATTCAAGGGCATAAATAGTTTTCGCACTGCCTATGAAGTAGACAAGAATACAGCATAAGAAACAAAATGGAAACACAGATTTAGCAACGGAATTTCACTGTCTAAGAGCTGTTCCTGCTACTGGAAATACTTGTTGCAGAAAGAAAGAAAAAGAAAGGCTTAATAGACATAAAATATGTTGGCACTGCTTAAATTTCAGTAATCGAGCATTTTAATAATCTCATCCTAAACCCTCTATCGACCATATTTTCTGATAGATTTATTTACACTTTCTCTTGCTAAAGCGATATAAACACTAACTTGTCCTCTAGTTTCAGAAAAGTCTCATAGCTGGCTATTTCTTCTAATGACTTGGTGAGGATGACTACATGTTTGGAGTAACGAAAGAGCTATATTCAGCTTTTACTCTCATTGAACACCACTTTATACAATGAAATGTCCCATTGGTTGATGACACTGTTCACAAAACATGGCTTAATTTTGTGCGAGTTTAGATTACAAACAATAGTTCTGAACAATCTTCATTTTGTTGGCCAGAAACAGATATTGCTCTACAAAAAAATCACCTAAGTTTCAGAGTTCACCTGGATAATTAAAAACCAACTCAGATTCTCTCTTTCTTTCTCTAAACACAGTACTTGAATAAAAATCTGTCATTCCATACCATTCTCAGTGCCATTGTAAAGTTTATCTTCTTAATAAACATTTTCCTTTACCAAGTATGCTATTCCTTTTTACCTCAGTAATAATAATAAAATTTTCTGTCTATGTAAACAAGATTCAATCCTAAATCTTCCCATTTAGTCTTGTAGATTTTATATACTTCACTATATAAAGAATCATACATTTAGTATTGTTGTCCTAGACGTGACAAAACCTGAACTTTTTAAAGAAATTGTCACTTTTCCACTAAAATTCATTAATTTTAGAGATATTTAAACTATTCCGTAATGACTGAATATACAAAACAAGCAGTTTCACAGAGAAATCTGCATTAAAAAATGATCTCAGTAAAAATAATTAACAACTTGCTATGCACTCTTAACATTGTGGCATTGCTTACATACAATGACCATTATAATTCCTTTTTGAGCTATTTCTTCTCACATGCCTAAGAGAAAAGTGTTAATTCTGCCATAGTATCCGAACATTGACGTAATGATCATGCTTGTAAAGCATGCAACAATATGTGTGTACACCCGTATACACACACATACCTATATACACACATATATATACAGACATTTCCATGACAGATGCCTGGACTTTGCCTAAATTCAACTGTTCGTAAGTGTATTGATTTTATTCTAGCATTACTGAAAGATTATATGCTTACCACTCGAGAATGGATTTCTTTGGCGTAGAGAGGAAATAAGAATTCCGATTCCCCTTCCAGACGAAGGCCTTCTTTCGTAACACGCAGGTGTCCCATTCCAGTCTGAGGAGAAAATGCAAGAATTTTGCAGATTTTATTATTATTATTGCTGCATTTATTTTTTGTTCTTTTAATAAACTCGAAATTTCCAGAGCTCCCTGCCTCCAGTCCATCAATAAAGACACCCATACTAATGCACCTAAAATTTTGAGAATTCCTCATTTCTTCCAGGAGTATTTTTCTTTAACAAACTGTAGCTTTCAAGAAAAAGTTATTAAAGTCCGGATTTTTTTTGAGGAAAAAATACACTATTATAGTGATTAACTTAAAAAGAAGTGCATGTGTACTGGCTGTGCTGAAATACTCTTTGTACTTGCCTTCTAAAGATCTCATGAACAATAAGCTTACATAAAAACAATAAACTAGCATACAACGAACCTTTGTTAACTTCTCAAGGTTTATTCTATCAATAATGTATTTTACAAGGAAAGTGATACTTCTCAGTCTATTGAAGAGACAAAGAGGGATTTTTATTTGCTTCTGTTTTCAGTAATTACTTCTTTCTTTTGAACTAACTTTTCATTCCTTGGTTTATTTTTTTTCCTCCTCTAATGGTACATCAAGGCTCTACCTCTCACACTATCATCTTCCTTTCTCTCTGTCACCTGCTTGTCAGTATTTGTGCCTTCCTCATTCTCTCTTACTCGCCTCCTTGCTATTTTAACCCAGTTACATTTTCCAGCCCATATCTTATTTCATTCTTTTTACTTTCTTTCATCATTATAATGGAATTGATAACACGAAAAATGAGTGAGCAATTACTTTAGTAAGTACATCTGAGGACTTGAGGCTTCAGCTGCAAGCTATTTCACAGATATTTAGCTATTTTGTAAAGGATTCACCCTTCCCCCTGCCATAAAAAGTGACAAGAAGCTCGGTAAAAAATTTGCAGCCTTACACCTCGGCCACACACAAAAATATTTCAAGTTAACTGCTTCAAACTACAAGGAGTAGGTGGGAGGGCTAAATAATAAGCAATAAATCAAAAAAAGTATTTCCACTCCAAATATTTTTCTGGTTGTTCTCTATGTAAGCAGAGAAGAAAAGATACCTGAGAGGCTGCTGCTGATACATCAATAACCTGTTCATCTAATGAATGATGCCTACCACTCCAAGAAAGCTGGAACTCTAAGAGACTGTAATCATTTTCAAATATGGTATGTTCCAGCCAATGAGATTATATATATATATTTATATAAATAACATGTCTAACCACCTTCAATGAAAAACTGTAGCTATTTCCTTTTAACAGGCTTGAAGAGAGACAAAGAGAGAAACAAGCTTTTCTTAAATTCTGTAAGGTAAGAAATGTTTATGTCAGCAGTTCAGTCCACTGGAGAGCACATCTGCGATTCCTCCTCAGTAAAGATTTATTTCAGGAAAGAGGCTTTTAGAATAGCTATTTATGAAATCTGTTATTCAGTGTCAATTATTTTACTGCTTTAAAATACATAATGTACTGACTTCTCTCAGTGGACGTAGATACAATTTCTAAATTCTGGACCACTGCAAAGCTTTTAAAAAGCATCTAGTATATACTGATACATCTCACAAGACAAAACCAAAATAAGACCTATGATAAGCCCCCTGTGGCTTTCATAATCACAATTCCCAGGCAGCACTGAGTGACTTCGAAATACATTTCTCTAGTGAACACATGGACAGTTTTTTCTACCCTATAACACAAAACAGAGATCACTTCAACACCATAAAAACACATGGGTTTTAAGACAAACACTTTTGAAACAAATGATGTGAAGTGTTAGGATATTCTAAAGGAACTCCATTAACAAATAGCTCTCATTTCATTAACTAAATTTAGGATTCATTATAGCTCTGATCTCATGCCTTTTCTCATCAGGTGAAAGCAGATTATATTAATCATCAGGTTTAAACAGAGTTTGCATATTTTTCCTGGAATATAAGGAATTAAATAAACAGCATATTATAGAATAAGTATAAAAATGACATTGAGATTTAAGAAGGCAGAGGAGGAAGAAGTAGCAATTAATTCTTGCTCTGAAGCAGATTGGGGAAAATTAACAAACGCCTGGGTGGCAATCTCTATCCTGCCTTTGGCTTTGCCAGGAAGAAACATTTAGCAGAGGCAAAAAAACCTATAACTGATGTTGAAAAAGAAGATTATGCAATTTACTCAGCATACTCTTTCTAATGGATTCAGATTTTTCAGCAATGATTATTCTAAAAATGCTATATAGACAAAGGAATGTCTTTGACATCAAGAATAATAAGGCATGTGAGAAACTTAGCACTTTAACTTACCTCTAAGTTCTTACTTTTCAGTAAATCCAGTCATACCACTCAGGATTACTTTGTATAAGTATGTCCTATTTTCTTCATCAGATATTTGATTTAAGCATTGACACAAAGCTCACTTTCTCACACATTTGAATAAGACCCTCATTATTCATTCTTATTGACCAATCGAGAAGCGCAAAAAAATATGGAAATTTAGACTTGGATTACCTGCATAACAAACAGATAAACTCTAACACGCATGAGAACAACAAAAATGTGGATTTCATATAATGACCCTCATTTCTATTAGCATTGTGACTGTAAACAATTATTATTTCCTTAGTACCACGATAACTGAGCATCTCGAGATTGTAAAAGTACTGAGTTACACAGTACTGTGAGATGGGGAAATTCTATTATCCCCCTTTTATAATTGGCAAAATGAAGTTACAGGGAATGTAAAAGAAAGGGGTTTAGGATAAACAACCATCCTAATGCACTGAGATCCAGTGACAAGTTCCATAAAAAGAAGTGTAATAGTTACATATAATGTTCTCTCAACAACCACTCCTCTTCTTATATTACCGTTTAGGAGAAGCCCATTATTATTTAACGAGTATTGTGACTTCCTCAGTGATGAACAACCTTGATGCTTTCAGTTTCAAGGATTTGATTCTGTTCCTATTCAAATCATCAAATAAAAATATTTCTGTTGACTTGAGGAAAGGTTCCAAATGTCAGTTAGACACAGACTTTGATGCAGTTATACAACAAGCTATTGATTAGGGGGGGAAAAAAGCTTCATTAAACACAGTGGATGTGTGGCAAGTCTGGATTCTTGCTGTCCTGATGCTTGAGTGTGCTTGGCCCTGAGGTGTAACCCATTGCTGTGCATATAACCCTGAGACTCCCACGTTCCAAATAGTTAAAGCCCTCAGCGAGGCAGGGATTGAGCCGGACAGAACAGGAGAATGAAATGACATCTCTGTGACACTAAGCAGACTTTGCTATTGCTGCAATGAGTTGACTGGTGTGGGAACTGCTGGCAGCTGCCAAGCCCTTATGCACCAAAGATGCAATTTAGCGTTAGTCTTCACAAAGGTGTAACCAGTTTTCATTACAAAACTGCTAGGCATATTCTCATTGGAGTAACAGGATGACTTCAACCTTATTGATCATTTGAAAATGCTCTTGAGGAGGTAATTGCGTGTAAAGAGACAAGGCCTTCTATAAGAAATTCAAGCTCTGAGTGGGTTCAAGCCTCATAAAAAGCTAGCAGAGAGGTGTAGTATGTCCACAAGCTGTGGAAAGGTCCTTGTTTCTTTCAGAGGACTATGGAAGGCCCGAGTCCTTCATCAGGACCAAAATGTTCCGAAAGTCATACTAATGGGTCTGGTGGTATGGCTGCCTTCTTCTGGCTATGAATATCTATGTTGAGGAAAACACAGATATGACTAGATAAAGCAAATTTGACAGGATTGGTATACCTAGTGTTAAAGGCCTGTCTTCTTAAAACAGGCTGCAAGAACTTTCCCGCTTTCACCTGTTGTCGTAACAGGATCTGCTCCTCGGTCTCAGCACCAAGAAAGTCACTTGGAAAAAGATGCACATTGCCATGAGACTACTAGAAGTGGAAGCAAGCAGCCATAGCTCTAGGGCTCTTGCACTCACAGTGACTTGCTCTCAGGCAGCTGAGCCTCATGCGGTCCATGGCTTATGGAGTCAAAAGAGCATCAGATGATATATTTGGGATTTATCTCCCAAGTCAATACAACAATGTAGAAGTCTGCTGGTGTAGGCATGTGGCCCTTAGAAATGAGGATGAGGCATAAGGAACACTCATTCAGTTTATGATGAGCATTTCTAGTCACCTAAGCTCAATCAAGAACTGTAACTTGCATTTTCCTACCAACACAGAAACGGATAGATGGGGGGAGGCTTACTATATCGGATCAACCACTCTTCTTATTGTATCATATCATCACTTTTTCTGCACTTTCTCAGCATTAGACTCAATTCCAGTGCTCAGACTCCTTTGAACAACGGAAATTCAACATCTAGTCTATGTATCAGCTAATAGCTGCACAGGAAGATGTGTATTTTCCTCTTTCGGGGAGAGATCAAATACTGGAAAGACAGGCATATCCATATATTAGCATGGTTACAACAATAAAATCTCTAGGTTGATTCAATCATTAGCTTCAACAGGCACTCAATTCACATTAGAGTAGCTCCTGTCTCAGGAGTTAACAACATGTTTGATTTCTAATACCTCCTTCCTGAATATTCAAATTTTCCAAATATTAGAAGTCCACACATACTGTAGTTGCTGACTGGAACTGATAATGATATTAACTTCAGAGTAGACAGGATGTAGCATTTCCATTCAGATTACACTTTTTCTTACTCACAGGATACTTACATCCTACTTTTGGGCCAGCTCAGGGAAAGACCTTGGCAAGTCCAGACCAAGACATCATTTGTTGTGCCCCAAAGCTAGTTCAATTAATGGCTTTATAGATCCAGCTTTCACTGCCGTACTTCTTGCAGCAATTACTATTTAGAGAACTTGCTTTGCAAACAAGAGTGTACTGTTTCACTGAGATAATAGGGCTGTGGGTAGAGATTGTTAAAGAGCAATCAGCAAAACAGGATTGGTAATGAATCTGATGAAACTCTGTTTGACTTACAATATCTATTTTGGAGCTAAGTACGTGCTTGGTATGATAACATTACTGATGCCTCATCTCATTTTCTGTTGCAAGGACTTTATTTCCTGGGTTCAGACAGAGAAGGTTATCCGACTCCTCTTTTTAGATGACAGTGGAGTCTTTTCTGTCGAAGACATTGGTCAAATCAGAGCCCCTAGTAACAGCAAGCACTCCTGGTATAGCAGTTCGTCTCACCAGGCTCAGGGCTGGATAGGGACTAAAACACCCTTTGTGGATATGACTAGAAAGTGGGTGGGTAATACTCCATGATCTAGAAAATCAGATGCCCACTTTGAACTCCACAGGTTTCTAAGGCAATGGCTATGAAATATGTAAATTCATCATACCATTGGCATTTGCTTAGTTTTGATGAGATTTCTTTCATAAAACAGGATTCATATCTAAGATGCATACTTTCAAGATATTTTCAGGTCCTCTTTATCCTGATATATAGAACAACAGACTTTCTTACACAGATATTAATTACAACAGGTATTACTCTAGAGGAAAAAACAGCTTCTCAAAACAGCTTCAGTTCCAGCTTCGTTTCCTTGCTCAGCAAGGACTAAATTCTGTCTCTGGCTTTGTACTGCACAGACATTTCAACGCTGGGTAATACTCTGCTAATAAAAATAGCACTACATCTGGCATTACATCTTCTGGGACTGATTTACTCAAGATTAGAAAACTACACTGCTGCTCCCATTGTTACATATATTTATTCAAGAACTGAGTTTTTATTAGTTGGCTAAAAAAATATATTAATATTTATAATTATGTAACTTAGCTAAAGAAATTGAATTAAATCTTTTCTTTTGATTTGTAAAGGTTGTCAAAAGGATTTTCTGCTGAACAGCAGTGCATGTTTACTTCTTGAATTACTCTGAGGAATCAGGGATATCTGCATGGTGTATATGATTACACAGATTATGTATTGATTTAATATTGTAAATCCTATCATTTGTACTAGGGAATGTTTCATATTCTATGTGAAATGTCTCAGCACTCTATGCCTTGTGTAAGCATACAGTGACAAGCACCTCCACCTTGATAGATTTTGCTGTCTAAATAGTCAAGATGACTGATTAAATAAACTTTAAGAGCTGAGTTTTGGTTACCTTTGCTAAATGCCATCATGACCATTTTTTTATTCATAGTTCAAAAATTTATAGTGACCACAGAGATTTTACATGTAAAAATATAATCACTTATTATGATGCTTCTCTAATGGCATTACTGATAAGTGCATTTTTATAACTCTTTTCAAGCAAAACAGAAAAAAATCTTTTCCATTTTCTCTATAGTGCATCACAGCAAGCTCTACTCTAGCACTGACAGTAATATCATCTTTAAAATAATGGCATAAATATATGCTATGCATCAATAAAATGATAGATTAACATGTAGTTGTATAAATTAATTATGCAATATACCTAAAAAATAACAGCAATGACAAAGAAATGAAATATAATGTTGGAAAGGGTGAGAGCTTTTTGCAATTCCTGCTGGGTTACATTCAGAATTTTTGACAATTTCCAATCCACACCCTACTCCATAGCTAGGATCTGATCATACACTTTCAAAGATAGTAGACTTTTTCAGTTGGTTCATGATGAAACATGAAAATTAAAAAAAAACACAAAACTGTTCTGCACTTATGAAATAAATTTTTCAACATAAAAAGTCAGGAGAATGTTTTAGTGCAATTCATGTATTTCCCAGCACAGCTAATGAGGAGTTTTTAATTCAATTGCATTTTTATTGTATATTATTTAATTATTATCACACTTCATTTAACTGAATTCTCCACACAACTTTACATATACAGAAATTCATATTTGAAAAAGTTTAGTAAGCAGTCAGTACAGCTATATATTAGGCAACTTTAGCATGGAGGAATACGATTTCTCATAATCATTTTGTCTAAGCAGACATTAAGGCAAAGACCAGAAAAAAAAGACCAGAAAAGAAATACTTTAAAATATATGAAGCCATTATATATGAATTCATTATATATGAATATATTAAGCCATTGCAAGATGTACACAAAACAGGCATGAAGATGTCACCAGGACGCTTACTAAAAAGGGAGAAGGACAACTATTAGAGGAAAAAATGAATAGACAAAACAGGTGATGGAGGGCCTGGGTCATTAAGGAAGTAAAGGCATGAAGATCTGATATGGAACTGTGAAAGGCCTTTGAGAAACCAAGAACATAAGGATTTTCCATTTACTTCTGTGGACAGTGCAGGCAGGTTTCTTAAAGTGAAGGACTAACAATAGGAAAACATATGCTAGATAAAAAGGAATGGAAGAAATCACAGGAGTGATCATCTGCTTCTGGAATTCACAGGCTTGGGAATTTGTAAAAACAGTACTAAGGCTACTAGTAAGATCTTCATTACATATCTGAAAGTCTTCAAAGATCTGTAAAAGATCATAGAAAACATGGGATTTCTTGTTAGTTCACACCAACGGAAATAAAAACAGTGAACAGCTTAGCAATAGGATATTGTATGATTCTTCTGAAGAACGATACATTCCATTCTGAGTCTAATTGTCTTCTGCATACTGGTCCTCCATGAAAAGCCGGTGTGAAAACACAGTTTCTATGTGGGGTAAGAGAGAATCAATAGAACTTCAAACGTGTAATTCAATATTAATACTCCTGAAATTGTCCAGTAGCCAGATTTCTACATTTTAGGACAATGGCGTTTTAAGCTTGGATTAGTCTTATCAAAGGTTGAATCTGTTTAGTGGGAAACTGCTTGTAACATAATATTTATAACATTTATTTTCCTGTCCTAATCTTGTCATGCTTACAGGTCCCAATCTGGATGGAGGTCTTGTTGCGCTAGACATTGCAGAAACTCAGAGAAGGCATTTACTAGCGGCAATTCTGAACACACCAGACAATACATGAACTGGAACATGACATATGAATGAGGTAAACAACATACGTCTTGGGGAGCCATCATTTAAGTACAGTGGTTACTTTTCTGTCTCACTGATTTCTACCAGAGCTTGGCAAGCTCAGGTCATTTCAGTGCCAGTCTCAAAACCGACATGTCCTAAGAGTATCACATAGAAAAATGGCAGTTGAGGAACTCTGCACAGTGAATGTTTCTGATCACATGGCTGGATTTCATAAGTAAATATATATGCAATTATTTGTATATGGAGAACAAAAATAGGAATTAAGCCCAAGTTGTTCACTTTATCCATCTCACGTTCACTTCAGTAGGCTGGGCTTGACTCTGGGTACTAAATTGCAGAGCAGGTGCATGCCACAGTGTCCCCCCATCACCCATGTCAGCACCCCTTTGGGAAGGTGGATTTTGAGCAGTAGAGGGCCTACAGGTACCACTCCTGTAAGCACTTCGGCACCTGAGATCACACACAGGCAATCAGGGTGTGCACTTGGATCCGGGCACTGGGAAGTCCCCGGGTCCCACATTTTGGAAATGCTGTTTCTTTTCATCAGTGTCCTCAACCTCAACCATTCTGTGTCAATTTATATTATTCTAAGAAATGCTACAGTAAATTTTTACTGAGTATGTGAATCTCAGTAATAGTGTTGTTGAGTATATGATGATCTAAAGATATATATAATGTCTTTTGGGAGATTTAATCTCTTATATGAAGTCAGATGACAGCACTAGAAAAAACAGACTAAGCTTCATTGACAGAGACCTTTTTCAAGCCACTCTTGAGCTACACACATTGTAAATTTCACCAGGTCTATCATTCATCATTCCTATTTCCTACATTACAACACCTCTCTTTGCTCCTGGGAGCAAAAATACGTGCTAAAACTTCAGAAAAATGTTAAAAAGTTACTGATTGTGTCAGGGCTCAGAAAAGAAGGTGGGTAGTCTGGTCATGAGACCAGAACATCTGGTTTTGCTTTGGCAGAAGGTTTCCCAAGAGCAGCTTCATTTAAGTTTCCCCACACAACTTAAAACTAGCAAAGCAGAATACGGAGCTGCCATCAAGCCCTTACGAGCTCACCTGTCCACAGTTCTTAAACTTGTGTATACACTATAATCTCACTGGACTCATTTTAAAAAAAATCTATATCAATATAAATTATTCCAACAATAGTAAACTTAGATTTTTTTTCATTTAAACAAGTGTTCTTCCACACTCTTTTACATACACAAGTTGATTCATAATATAATTCAAGCAAATGCTTTAAAAAAACTATATATATGTAAGTATATATCACACTACTCAGAAGTCTGACTTCCTTTGAGAACAGACTTTCTGCAGTAAGTATCTCAATATCTTTGTTTTCAGCTATTACTCTTTGCATAAAATATTTAAATATTCATTGTCTGATAGAGAAAATGGGAATAACTGTGCCCTCATTGGATGCAAATTCTCTTTAACTTCATAGAAAACCAGCAAAATACAGCTGTTCAGGATTATTCAGAGTAGAAGCTATGGAACATTGGTGTTCTGACTTGAAAATATTTAGTAGAATTCAGGATGAGAATATGTGAATAGTTAAATAAATATTTGATTTCATTTGAGTATTTAAAAATGTAACATTCTCAAAATGGCAACTCCTTCCCTGGAGCATACACTGTTAATGATAAAATGCATGGAAAGACTGTATAAGATCATTAGTGTACACCTTTGCAGCAAAGGAGAACTCTTGCTGTGAATGAGTGTTCTTTACCATACATTTTTATTGCTGTCTCGTCTGGTTTTAAATGTTCCAAATGATTTGGCGTCTCCAATATAACAAGGCATGCCATTACACAGTCTAGTAAGTCTCACTGTCAGAAAATATTACCTGATTTTCAGTTAAAATTTTGCTTTCTTAATTCATCACATTCCTAATTTCATATTTTTCATACTTCCTTAAGTAAGCCCCTCCATCTTCAGTGCCTGAAATTTTGAAGTGCTTACATAGTTGTTTCTGTAAGTATTTGATTGTAAAATGCATATACTTATAGATCTAGACCGATATAATGATCAGCCAACTAATGTGTACATATAGCCATTGGTTGTAAGATTATACATAGTTAGTATGTTTTCAACATTTTCTTATACAATTAAACATAAACGAACTGGCATTGCCTTATAGAAAACTTTGGAAAAGAATTAAAAATAATTTTTAATACTTTGTCTATATTTGTTACTAATTGCCCATGAGAACCCAAGAAGATTAGCACAGTGGTATGTCTGTGATAAGTTTCTGGGAACAGGTATATGGGTAGAGCACTCACTAATTACAAGTAAGCCAAAAGAAGAAAATACCTGTGAATAATATTTAGAATATTTGCTTGTCCAACTGTAGCAACTGTCAGATTTATTCCAGTGCCAGACCTAACTGTGCATAAAAGAGAAACTGGAAGTAAAGACCACTCTCAAGCCTAAATGTGCAGAGCCCTTCCCATTTCTCATTGCTTACATCTTTCGGCCCAGCTGAAGTGCAGCCATGAGCAGGCTAAACATCTGTCCTGTTGTTAAGGAGAACCATGCTTAGAATATGCACTGATGGACTGGACATTGTGTGCTTGTCCCTCCACATACCATGTTCATTCTTGTCATGATAAGGTGATCCACAGGTTTTTCTTAGGCTTAGTGTTAGGGCTTGACCTTCCTCTTGTTAGGCCCTCAAACCCAAGTAAGGTTTAACGTGGATGGCAGAACATGGGCTTGAGTGCAGATTCGTCTCCAGTTTGACCAACAGTGCATCTAAAACTATAAAAACCTATCTGCCTCTTAATCTGTGCTTAAAATTTTTTGTCAGAGAAGAACCTTCATGCCAAACTCCAGACTGGAGAAAGGCAACTAGTTATCCAGGGAAAACACTCCTGTTTCACGACTGTCTATCCTTATCAACAGGAAACTGGACAACTTTCTTGACCTTTCTTATTCCAGGACACTGTGACAGCTGTGGTAGCCATGAAAACCCATGGAAACATGGGTTTCTCCATCAGAGGTTAGGAATAAACTTTGGCACACAACTGTTCCTGGCATTACGATAATGTAGCATAACCTGAACAATATCATAACAGAATTAATGTGGGGCTTCTGAACAAGATTTCCTATTGCATCAGAAAGGGTAATCATCTGATCTGGTGCATTTTTCACACGAGTTTTAGAGTACCACTATGACAATCTATGAAATTCAATAGTGACCTAAAAGTTCTGGTCCAGGTCTTCACTGATCATAGTGTAGACACAATGGATCAGTATTATGGGTGAAGTTCTGAGGATGTGAGTACGAATTCTCTATGTGACAGCAGGATAGGATGGCTAAAGCTTGTTATATTCAGGAGAAAATGTGAAATCAGTCTCATGAACTTAGTTTTCTCTAAGAAATACAAAGATAATGGAAAAGTATAAAAGCAAAAAACCCCCAACAAAACCCTCAGAAATCACTAGTCCACAGCAATGCAAGCAAAAGATTACAGCTGTGAAATCATATCAGTTATGTAGCAAACTAAGAAGCCAAATACCTCTTGTTAATGCCTCCCACTGAGCAGCTAATCCCTATAAAGCTTTCAGATGCTCGGTGTTGTATAAAACACTGTTATACAGATTAGCTGAACACCGTCCAAATTGTTTGCCAGTCATGCAGCCTTCCACAGTCATGTCAATATGGAATTTGTACGTTGAGCAATTAGTATGGGAGATACTTAAATAATTTAAGAATCAAATTCCAAAATATAGATCCTCAAAAGTCCTCTTCACGTGTCCAACAGATCTAGACATACTAATCTTCTTGCATTTAAACTATCTGGTCAACACTGGACACGAACACAATCAAAATTTCGTAACTGACCATCTTATGCATAACGTCTACAAGGATAAAGAGTGGCCATGTGAAGAGGTACTGATGTCCTTTTACCTAAGAACAACTGGTTGCAGGACGCAGCTGGGTGGTTGCGCTCCCAGATTAAAATCCCTCCTTTCCCTTGGGAAAATCTGACTTTATATCTTCTCCCCAGAGATCCATGTTCTAACCAACAGATTACAGTACATTGGACATTGGGATTCTCTTAGTCTCTCTTTTTCTAGTTCTTTCTACTTCATATAAATTCGTTAAATATTAAATGGAGCAGAAGCTACAGCAGAAGTGCTGTAATCATCTGACAGCTAAAGCATCTGTCAGCTCCAGCCCACTAAAAAAAGTTATTCCATATAAATCAAAACAGTCTCAATTAGAAAGACTGAGAAATGCCCAACTCTATAGTCTATACCACAATAAGGACTTGGAAAAGAACAATGAGAGTCAGGAATATTCTTGAATTCAATATATTCCGTTCTTTTCTAGCTAAGTATTTTAGGATCTGATAGTGTCTAGAAGGATGAATTTTCATCTCATATGATGGCGTCTAGTCTAGTATAACTGATGGCGCTGAAATTAAAATGATATAAGCCAAGAGTCAGTGGACCATTTTAAAATTACAGCATCATTTTCAATTAAGACAACAAGGTAGAGGAGCAAACTACTGTATTTTTTCCTGTGAAGCATTTCTCTTTGTCAGAAGCGTAAGAAAGATTAATAATGAGTTTTTCAGAGGAAATCACTAGTATAATATTATTTGTAGAAAAAAAAAGAGATTTTGTCTTGGCAACGTCATATAGCCAACCACAAGACAAAACTTAAACCCAAAAATGATACTAAAGTTTGCCAATGTCTCTCTTCTGTTGGAAGGCTCAAAACTGGAGGCTGTGTTATACGTGTGTCAAAAGAGTGCTGTGTAAAGGGGGATAATCACGTCCTGTGGTCTCTGTCCCTATTCACACAGCCCAGGAAGCTCTTGGTCTTCATTGCTGCCAAGGTCACTGTTGGCTCATGCTCAGCCTGCGGCCCACCAACCCCCAGGACCTTCTCCACCGAGCTGCCCCCAGCCAGGCAATCCCAGCCGGTGTTGATGCCAGGGTCTCTTCCTTCCCAGGAGTGGGATTTGAATTTGTCTTTCTCAAATTTCACAAGGTTGGACCATTCCTCCAGCCATCCTAGGCTCCTCTAGATGTCAGCTCAAGCCTTGAAAGTATTGAACGGTATACCCAAATGGGTATCATCTGCAAACTTAGCGAGCAAGCATTCTGTCACCTCTTCTAAGTTATTGATAAAGTTGTTAAAAATGACCAGTCCCAGGACAGACCCCTGCAATGCTTATAACTGGCCTCCATGCAGAGTACAACGCATTAATAACTGCCTTCT
This sequence comes from Opisthocomus hoazin, assembly GCF_030867145.1. NCBI lineage: Eukaryota > Metazoa > Chordata > Aves > Opisthocomiformes > Opisthocomidae > Opisthocomus > Opisthocomus hoazin. Next base: position 24,642,778 of record NC_134414.1, on the reverse strand, counting down.
GAGCCTGACCATCCAGCCAGTTTGTTTTTTACTCATTTGGTTTTCCACCCTTCATGGCAGTAATGGCCTAACTAGGGTACAAGAATATTGTGGGAGACTGTTAAAAGCCTTACTAAAGTCAAGGCAAATGACATCTTGTGCACTCCCATTATCTACAAATCCAGACATTTTACCATAGAAGGTAATCACGTTGGTCAGGCATCATTCACCCTTGGTAAATCCATGCTGACTGTTCCCCATTCCCTTATTCTCCCTTCATGGGTCTTGAAACATCTTCCAAGAGGATTTGCTCCATCGTTTTCCCAGGGACTGAAGTGAGGCTGTGCACCCCATAATTCACCAGACTGTCCTTTTGGCCTCTTTTCTTGAAGACAAGCGCAACACTTGCGTCCCTCCACCACTGAGGGTGGACCCCGTCTCCATAACCTTTCATACGTGGCAGAGGGTGACTATGCAAGAGAATCAGACAGTTCTCTCTGCACCCACGGATGCAGCCAATCTTGTTGCCCTTGATGTCCCTTGCAAGTCTTCACTAGAGATCAGCTTTGGCTTTCCTGACACAGGAAGCCTGACACATTTCCTGGCCCAGACAATGTTTCTAAATTTGTTCTTTGTAGCCCCTCCTTGCTTCCAACTCTTCTATGCTGCTTTTTGCATTGGAGTTCTGTCACAAGTAAGCTGTCTAGCTAAGCCAGGCTACTTACCTTCCCAAGTATCAGGACAGATCATTCCTGCATGTGGATAATACTGTCCTTGAACACCAGCAAGCTTTCCTGAGTAACTTTACTCTTCAGATCTGCCTCCCATGAGTAGCAGATCCAGCTGTGTTGCCACCCTTAGTTGTCCCATCTAGCACATAGCCAGAAATTATCCATGACTCCCTCTAGAAATCTTCACTGTTTCCATCCTGCATGTTTGTTCTTTCAGCAAATGTCAGGGACATTAAAGTTTCCCTCTTTCAGACCTGTCAGACCCTCCAGAAATGTCCACAGGACTTCTGACATCCTCGCCCTGTTGCAGCCCTAAATCCCGTAAGATTCTTAATTTCTAAACTCTTAGGACTAGCAATCCCCTTTAGCTCTCAGAAAGCCTCAATACATTTTGAAAAAATCTAGAATTTCCACTTCTAGCAAAATTTTGATATGTTATGTCCAGGGAAAATAAAACAACCTCCATTTCTTTTGAACTTTCTAATTTTCATGCAAAATTGATTCTAGTTTTTTAATTACTCAATTTCACCTTATACATCAAGCTCAAGGCATAATTATTTGATCCTGTCTTCTCTAAAACAGCTGAATATAATGAATCCACAGCTTTCTTCTCTCATGCCCCCCCAAAAAACTTAAGACTCTGTCCCCCTGAACTCCAGGAGACTAAAAGAAAAAAAGAATGAGACATATCTGAAACCCGTGAACCAATATCCACAACTTGGGGATGCTTATATGTCATGTAATTGGGGAAGTATGATAAAAGGAATACATTCTCTGTTCAGGTTGTTCCCTTTTAGTTTAGATTTTACGAAATGAAATGAAATGAAATGAAATTCTGTTCAATTTAGTCATGTTTATTTAATGCAGAAAGCGTCCCAAACAATGGAGCTTAGAAAAGTATTCATCTTTTATCATCCTTCCAAATTTCTACAAGAAGATTAAAATCTATTCATCTTGCAGCATGTCTATGTGTGGTTCACATTCTCCTTTATCAGCTTAGCTTGTTTGCTTGTGTTTATCACACTGTCTGTTTTTTTGGCTTGAGACAGAAGATGTGTGCATGGATTAATTCTATGCCAGAGTTTGCGGAAGCTCGTTTATAGTTTCATTATTATTTTAATTTGGATCTATGAACAGACATAGCATGTGATTTTTGTATACTGCAAGCTATTATTTAATAAAAGCTTTAAGTATGCTTTACAGAAAAAGAAAAAAAATTCATCCTATAAAATAAATTTTGAGGTCTAAATAACAATTCTGCCAACACTGAGTGGGCTCATCAAAAGGGCTATGCCAATCAACCACTAAAGCAGCAATAACCTTATGCACTATACTGCAAAAATGTTTTCCTGATAACACCACACACTACAATCATGTTACGTTTTCTTTGAGCATAAACTCTCTTCAGAACTGTACTACAAAAATACCTTTTAAAATGTTTATCACATTTTCTTTATAAACATTAGAAAGAATAGAGCTTGTTGTGTTCTTATAGAGAAACAATTGTTAATATTTTATTAGCTATTAATATTCTAGTATTGCTATCAGGGATAACATTTGAATGTATTGTTTTAAAACTAGGACCAAATACTTTTAAGTACAATCTCTACATAATATACCTACAACATACAATTAATAAATTTAAGAAGTATCATCACATTCGACAGACTAATATTTGCCAAGTAACTGATAACTGCATAGGACAGCATTTCACAATTACTTTTAAACTCTTCCCAGTAATGAGTATGTTTAATTGGGTAAGTAGAATATATATGATTCAACTGATTTCCTAAAAAGCAAATACTTGTCAAGCTTGGAACTCAAGAACCCTAAAAATCTATTCCTGAGAACATATTGTTACCTCTTTTTCAAACAGTAACCAAAAACTTGGAGGCATAAATGCTTATTTCTGTTAGGAAAAGGGTTTGATGACAGTGTTGGGAATTTCTATGACCCTCATTCTTTACAAACAGTATTGCCTTAGACACAGGAAAGGACCATGATGCTTCACTTACACTTCCAGACTTTGAACATGCAGCTAACCCCTATACTCTTTCTTAAGAGTTTTCTTAAAGGCTAGCAGTGCTTCTCTGGATGATATTTCTGGTATCTTCAGAGTTATTTTGTCTTGAACGATCTCTGTTAAAACAATACCCAGCAAAAAAAGATCTCTGTTCTTAATGACCCCACACATACTTTTCCTGAGGATTGTGACACGCACACGTACTTTGCACAAATGTTCTTATAGCTGATATTTAGCTGAAGTATGGATATTTCCCCAAAATTATCCCAAATGAATGAAGACATTACAGTTAAGTCACTATTTAATTGGGTATGTCAGGAATACAGATTCTTTAACAGAGAATTAGGAAAACCCTTATAACCATGGCATTCACAGTCCGCCCTGTGAAAGAATGTAAAAGCCTGCACCACTGGAGCTGTTATTCCACTGCTCCTGTTGCCAAGGCAGAAGGAGACTGTGCTGCAACAGACCAAGGCATTTGGTATCTTCCTCAGAGATAACTAGTAGCAGATAAGAGTTTCTAGAAGTGGAGTTTCTGATGCTATTTTTTCAGTCCTGACTGATAGTGGAGAAGAAATACCCAGCCTCATACAGTGAAACTAAACCAACAGAAAATAATTTTTAAGACTCCTTAAAAAATATTAATCTGACCCACAGAAAATAATTTTAACAGTTATTCATGTTCTCTGTGATTCATGATGTGCAGTCACTAAGTGCACATCCATGTAAACTGTGTAACAGAAAAATTGTATGTGATCTAAGATGTTCTGCACTGTAAGCTGTATGACAGTAACAGTGCTGAAAAGAATTAGCGTTAATTATTCGCGCTTAAAATTAACCTACTTTCTTTACAGTAAGAGAAAGTAGAGTATAGAAATACTTCTATGAAGATAAAATGACCTTCATTTAGTGACAGAGGCATAACAACAATAGATAATAGGAAATTCAATATAACACTTTCTTCAGTAGCAGGGGTAGAGCTGTAGGAATTTACTATTATTGTCTTTCTTGTAATGAGTCTGTTCAAATCATCTGTGTATCATGACTGTGTGTTAGGAACAAATTAGCTGAGCTTCAATACTCACTGATGCATTTTATTGCATTCTGACTAAAGCCACATCTTGCAGACTTCTGGAAGTTATCCTTTAATCTACTACACGCAGAATTACATTATAAATATTAAAATACATATGACACTGGAAAGTTACTAAATTTACTCCTGAATAACACACCAGAAGGCTGTGCTGCCATTCAGTGAGACCTGGACAGGCTGGAAAGCTGGGCAGAGAGGAACCTGATGAGGTTCAACAAGGGCAAGTGCAGGGTCCTGCACCTGGGGAGGAACAACCCCATGCACCAGTACGGGCTCAGGGCAGACCTGCTGGAGAGCAGCCGTACAGCGAGGGACCTGGGTGTCCTGGTGGACGACAGGTTGACCATGAGCCAGCAGTGTGCCCTGGCTGCCAAGAAGGCCAATAGCATCCTGGGGTGCATTAGGAGGAGTGTGGCCAGCAGGTCGAGGGAGGTTCTCCTTCCCCTCTACTCTGCCCTAGTGAGGCCCCATCTGGAGTACTCTGTCCAGTTCTGGATTCCCCAGTTCAAGAAAGATGAGGAGCTACTGGAGAGAGTCCAGCGGAGGGCTACGAGGATGGTGAGGGGACTGGAGCATCTCTCCTACGAGGAAAGGCTGAGCGAGCTGGGTTTGTTCAGCCTGAAGAAGAGAAGGCTGAGAGGGGACCTAATAAATGCTTATAAATATCTCAAGGGTGGGTGTAAGGAGGATGGGGCCAGACTCTTTTCAGTGGTACCCAGCGACAGGACAAGGGGCAATGGGCACAAACTGAAGCACAGGAAGTTCCACCTGAACAGGAGGAAGATCTTCTTCCCTCTGAGGGTGACGGAGCACTGGAACAGGCTGCCCAGGGAGGTTGTGGATTCTCCTTCTATGGAGATATTCAAGACCCGCCTGGACAAGGTCCTGTGCAGCCTGCTGTAGGTGACCCTGCTTCGGCAGGGGGATTGGACTAGATGACCCACAGAGGTCCCTTCCAACCCCTACCATTCTGTGATTCTGTGATTCTGTGATAATACAGCTGTTTAGTCTCAAGCATGAAGTAGTAATTATTACCTCTGAGCTGTAATTAATTGGGCAAATAAATTGTTAAGTTTTAGATGCTGATAAATAGGAGAAGGAAGCTAAGAAAAACAGCAACTGTCAGCCATATTTTAATACTAAGGAATTGTGTATCAGATAAAATTACAGCAAACACATTTATAGAACATGAACAGAGACTATGAGACAACACTAAAATACATTCTCTTAAAATGGTCACAATTCACTTCAGTATAATGTATCAGCAACTGCAGTATTTTAAAGATTATTACCAATACAGGAATTACAGATCAGTAAGTACGTTCAAGATAGATATTTCTTATATACTCTCAACTGAAGTACAAATTACAAATAAGAAGGAAGAAAAAAGAACCATCTATTACATACAGAGAAGCTGATGTACATACAAAATAAGTGAAGTGGAGAGGCAGGGAAAAGAGAATATGAAAAGAATGGAAAATTAAAGAGGACACTTACTGGTGAAAACCACATCACTTTAAGAATCCAGATTGTCAAAGAAAAATTCACAACAAGGATGATAAGCAGGAGTAGAACAAACAGGTAGAGGCAACGCTTTCTCCAGCCATAAATTCCAATTTTGTAGATGTATTCATTTTTCGGCCTCTCTAGGCTAGTGCCTGGTGTTGTTGTAGTGTATTGTTCACGTACCATCTGCTATGTAAAAATAAAAAAAAGGACTGCTTAGTTGTTTGAGTTAAATTAAAATATTTATATAAAAACTGAAAGAAAATATGAAGAGATAGTTTTAATAGCAAGTTACTAGAAACTAGAAACGCTTATGAAGTTTTACCTGGAAAGCATTTTCATGATGTCCCATTCAAATTACACTTACAACTTACTTTTCGGTATACATGATGTGATGTTTTCACATATAAACTGCATCATTTGCCATTTTCAGGAGACTTAAATTTATTTTATCCTACATAGAATGGCAACACTTTCCTCCGATTTTTTGCAATATTCTAATTGTCTCATCACAAAATATTTCACCGGATCGTATCACACGCTGCTTCTCACAGAACAATATTATTTTACTGTAAAAATAGTTACAAGTGGTAACGACACCTTGTAAGCATAGGTTTAAAAACACTTCTACATATTCTTTCCTCAATTCAGTAACAAAAAGCATTCTTTGTGTTGCAAAACTTAACTGTGTATCACTGGAATGTCAAAATATGTTAGGCTTCAGAATCTGTATATAAAGAAATGAAATGGTTCTTAATAACGTAAAGGAAATAATGACTTCTCAATTTATCAGATATTCATATTTCAAGATATATTAGCAATAAAAACATTACTTACCGGGTTATAACAACTTCCTTCACTTAATCTTATTGTTCTTAAATAAGCATTCTTTGAATTTAAAGAATCTTACCAGGTTGCACTTCCTTAAAACATGAAGTTAATCACTAATTTCCACCTCTACAGCACAGAGATCACCAACAATTCAAACCATTCATTAAAGCTTACAAATAAAGCCAAGAGAACAAAATCTCAGCAGCTGAAGCTGCTTTTCTAGAACAACAGTAGGCAACATCTGTCTCATTTCCACCAATATAAAATGAAAGAAAAAAACCCAATCATGGTTGTCAAAAAGAAAATCGATATTGTAAGTTCAGACACTTCCCATGAGCAAGTACATCCCCAGGCATCTTACATGATGACCAAAAACCGGTCAACTTTCCTACAATATAATGTTCCTAAATGAGCGTGCCTCCCGATCGGTTTCACACAAGGTCTCCTCTCAATTCTGAATTTACTCCTGGAAATGAGATCACTGTGCTCTGCTCACACAACTTTCAAAACGTGATTAAATTACATCCTTGCCCAGCTGCTGAATTACTACTCTAAGTCCTTAAAGATGCTCCTTTGAAGTCTCCTGCAGAGCCATCTTATGTCTGTAACAAGCTTGTGGCTGCCAGTTCTAACCCTCATCTTTAGAAAGATGTCATCTTTTGTTCCTGCAGCTTCCTTTCGAACTACAAGACAGAGGAACACAAGGTAAGTTTTCAACTGAACAGAAGTTCATGCACTATCTCTTTGCATATATGCAGTACTAATCTTACTTCTGCACTTCCATTCAAAAATCTTTTACTTTGTTGTTTATTTATTTTAAAAAATGAGACTTCATCATCATCAGTTCACAATGAAACTGTGCTACAGCTATTATGGGACAATATTCTAATTAATTTTTTGCTGCTATCAGTCTCAGTTGCTCATGATACTGTGTGCATAAATATTTTCATCTGCTGAAAATGCTGAAAATAGTATAATGATTTATTAGTGGAGGATCATAGATTCTGAAACAACTTGGCTTAACATTACTGCAAAACATTGTAGATTTACAAGATGTTACTTAATATTCACCATATGAACTATGTTTGTTTAGAACTATTAGATTATATTTTTCAATTCCATGTATTACTCAAGCACCTAGTACTGATTATAGGATATTGTTTATATATGAGCTGCTATTATTTTTTTGCTGTTTTCCTGCTAATCATTGTATAACAAACCATACCACTCACAGAGAAGTTGCCCTTTATCTTAAATCTACTTTACCATGCTCTGCCAAGTAAGACAAATTGGGACATTTATACATACAATGGGTTTCATAAAATGCTTAGAAAGACCTTTACCCTTACTTCTACAAGGATTTTTCCTGAACACCGTAAGTTATGGGATAGGATGCAGTACCTGTTATCTGGTGACACCAACAGATACACTTTGAGAAATAACCGTGCAGTTCTTGCTCAGGTATAGCACAACTATCTAATATCTGAACACAGGGTATCCCCTGAGTTTCTTACTGTTCCCTTCACTGCACATACTTGTTAAGTGTCAGTGTAACAGGAAAGAAGATAGATGGCAGCTACAGGAATTTCCGTAGTAATAGAAGCCCCCTTCATGAGACAGACTTGCCTTTTTTTTAACGAGATAAATAAAATCCACTTCTAAGAACAATTAAAAGGTTATTTCAATAGGGCTGTGGGAAAATGGACCATTTTTCAGAAACTGCAGAGTCTCCTGAAGTTACCTGAGCCTTTGACAACAAGTCTCTGGCTGTGGCATCGAAGCTTTGCCTGTTCCTTGTGTTACTGTCCGCTACAGCTTCAAGGTAAATATTGCAGTAGAAACACTGTTTATGATAAAGAGTAAATGAATTCTCAGATCTTTACATTTTTATGTCAGCCTCACCATAGTGGTCTCTGAGGTTGGGATTCATCTCATGGTGGTAGATACCACAGATTTAGCCTTCAATATCTGAGCCAGTCAACATGGACGCCCTTTATGGTCAATGGAGATAAACCTATCCCTGCTGGGAATTCTTTATCTGACTTATTTTAGATGTGTATTTCAGACATCCAATGAACTGCACCTTAGATGTGCTTAACTTCTCTCCACAAAAAGAGAAATAAAGAGAGCCTGGGATGACTTTTTCATATGTACACACCTACATGGCTTAGGCATACACATTTGGTCAAATTAATTCCAACCAGAATGATTTCTAGAAGCATGTAATTTAAGAAGAAGATAGGATTCTTTTGATTTCTGTTCTCCTCTGTTCCATTTTTTGACCTGTTGTAAAACATTTATTGTGTCAGCTGAGAGTTTTCTATATAATGTATTATGTGCTGATGTTTAATGAGGTGAGGTCAAAATCCATTATGCATTTCACTAAAAAGCCTGTGAGTTTTGTGGTTGTTTTCAGCCCTTCAGAAATTTCACAGGGGACATCTCCCAGTGCAGCGTTGCTCCCTGCACAAATTATTTTTTCTTAACAGAAAACAGTTTTGTTGTTCCTGAGCATTATTAATACTGCTGAAAATTGCTTTGGTCCTAGCAAATGGGTAATGCTGGCCTAGACAACTGACTGCTTTGAAAAGGACTTATCTACTTAATATAATATTTCACGATTTTTAAGAGAATTAGTGGCCCAGTACCAAGTAATCACAGGGGAAATCCTTTAAGAATTGATACTGTTGGACTGTTTGAATCAACTTACCATATCACTTATACGTTCATGGGCTGAAATCACATAGGAGAATAAACTCAGACCTGTCTGGAGAAGTCAGAGAGAAATTCTTTTATAGGTTTGGGCAGTTTTAGGTAGCTGGGCTGAAAGAAAACCTTAGACAGGCAGAACTCGTAGTTGGCTGATGAAGTCTGCCACGATTCAAGAGAGACTCTTAGAAGGAAAACAACAGATCTTTAGTACTATGATGAAAAATGTGATTTTTTTAATGGAATAACCACGAAACTGTAAGTTGGTTGTGTAGGAGTATACTAAACAGACACCAAGAAGGAAGTGGTTCCTTAGATGTCTGGGTGTACACTAGTTGGAGAAGCAAGAAGTTTGCACAACGAACAATGACTTTGGTAACTGTTATCTTTATATTCTTTTACAAGCAGGCTGCACACAGTCACAAACTACAGAGAGTAAGAACACTCCTGGCAAACTATAGTGCAGATAGAATGGCAATTTAGTTTCAGAATGAAAATTCTGACGTCACTCAAATGGGCCATGAAAACATGTATTATTTGGATGATGTCAGTAGTGCCATAATAATAAAAAAATCTCCTACTTCATTGGAAGTGGAATTTCTTGGTGTTCCTACTTAGGGGCCCACACAATCAGAAGTCAAAGAGGATTAAGGTCAACTACTCACGTATTCCTTACAGATTTTTGTATATGTGGCAATAATTCATGGGATCAAGCTCTATCATGCTGGTTTGCTATCTGAAAGTATTTTCCAATTGCCATCACCTGTTTTACTGAGATCCATTTTTATCCAATTACTTCTTGCCCATTTGCTGATTTAAAACATATACTGAATGCTAATTAGCTGCCAAAAGATTTGTCACAGATTTTAAATGATAGATACAACTTGTGTATTACTTGTACACTTCAGATCTTTTGACCATGTGAGATTTTCTCATGTGTTCAGGCATTACTTGTAAGTGTTGCACATAATGCATGAAGTTCATGCCTACAGGATACACATAAGCTGCTGACGAAAGAGCTGTATGCTCTTTACATTGCGTTACTAAAGGTGCCCCCTAAAAATACTTACATGACAGAACATTTCCTTGGATTGATTCCATCTTTTTCCATGCAAGACTTGGAGACTGGCCTCTGTGATTTGCAGGATTCAGAGGCCCAGGAGATTTTTATATTAATACACAGACATTGAAAAACTGTCCATCAACAATGTTACTGTTGGATTTAGGTTAGTTTAGGCATCAAGTTCAAAAAACTATCCTGACAGTTCTGTAATAATCAATTAAGACAGCTGTGTTTTGAAGAAGGAATTTGCAAACTTATCAGCAAGCCTACTTGGGAAGGCAAGCCTGAGCAGAAGCTTGTTAATCATATTATGTTCAGGAATTAATCCTACAGGCAATTCGTATCTGTAGGAATTACTGAAGTCAGAATACTATTTCAATTAAAATAAGCAATCTCAGTTTATCTCAACTGTACAAATGTTTTCACTGTTTTTGTTCATAAATAGCTATGTTATTCTCTTGAACATAAATAAAATTCTCCTTAATGCACAGTTCAGAATTCAAGTACTTTGTCATGTTGTCATAAAGCAACTAATAATAAAAAACTATTAGAAAGCATAATTTAAATAAAACTACTTGGTTAATACTAATATCCAACTATGATTCCAGTAATAATTATATAATTATTAGCACTTGGTATTTTTGAACTGTTCCCAACTGTGTTGGTATTTTCATCAAAGACACAACAAGAGTAGCACTCAGAACCTTTTCAAGTAAGAGTTAAGATGAACTGGTGAGGTTTTATGAAGATATTTGCATCACTAATGCTCATACTATAGACGTTCTTTTGAAAGGAAGCTTCAGTGATCAGTGCTTCTACTCTTCTCTCCTTACATGAAGGATATTCATTTGCAAGCAAGAAAATTCACAGTACGTGTGGGGATGAAAGAGGTGATATGCTAAACTAAAACAATTCAGCAGGAAGACCATTTTAATTATTTAAACTAAATTCCTGTGCCATTAGATACAAACTGTAAACTGAAACAAAACAAACTGTCAACTCAGGCAAGTGAGAACTACTTTTATGATCTGCATACAGTATCATCATGGAACATTATGTTTATTAATGTTGTTTCTATATAAGGCATTGAGCTAGATGGGTATTACTATATAGTATGAACATCAGAAGTACATGAAGACTTCACACTTTGGTGGGACTCAGGCATGCCCACTTTTGTCTTTGTGGAGAACAGAAGCAGGAAACATATGCAGTTGCAGCATTTTCCTGACAGAGGAAAAACTCTTGAGGCAAACCTGTTGTTCAAAGAAAAAAAATTAGAAAAGAAGGGAAACTTTTAGAATCCATATGGAAAAGCTTTCAAGACAAAATCAGAAAGGCAGGGAAAACTCAAACTCTCATGACTAGACAAAAATTTTCTATTTCCTTTCAACCCTCCCTTGTTCCAACACACTGTATTTGATCTTGCCCAACCTTGTCTTGCTGTGATTTGAGTATTATATAGTATATTACAGTCTGAATTTTAAACTGGTCTCATCAGCTAAAAAGAGCTCAATCCATGCAGTGTAATTTGTCGAATTTGGCAAAAAAAATCATAAGGCCTAGTTAACTCTTTATATAACCTGCAATGCAAATTTATATAATAACTATGACATGGTCACAATTAACAGCTTTGCACATTTTAAGTACCACTGCAACAACTGAAAGGTAGTCACTGACAGCACAGGATGAAGCGCTATATTAAAAATGATTATTTGTCTAATATCTGTGTACCTATAAATGTCCTTTACAGTAAAAATGTTTTTGAAACTTTGTTTTCAGTTTTTCAATTTATTTATTTCTCCTCCTTTAATAAACTCCCAAAACATTAATGGGATTAGAAAAAAGTCATGTTCATGATACTTCCTTCAGAATCTAAAGGCCAACCAAGAATACTAGACAAGTTTTTTTTATTATTATTATTTTTAGTTTTTGCATATCGTACCAACATTTTAAGAAGTAGCTAGTTTCTGGTATGAGAAATCCCATGTCTCCCCTGTAGAATGCTTAAAATGTTTTAATAAAAAAAAAAAAAGTGAACCTTCTCTCTGAAATTCTGTCACCATTACAGCTACATTCCCTTGAGTACTGTAAAAAAAATTAAAAAACTGTTTAAAAAATGTATAAAAAAATTAAAAATCTCAAAATTATTTACTTTCCTGAGACTTCCAACATATATGTTACTCCATCCTGGTAAACAACAAAAATCCTTTCAAGAACACAAACAACTTTAGAGTAACTGACGTAGAAGTGATTGGATGATGATGTGGGTGAGACACCCACATCTAGATGAGAAAGCTACTGGCTAGACCTCATGGCGCTCTCTTACTATTACAGATTTTAGAAAGAAGTCTTTCAGAAGAGAGCAAAGAGCAGCCTGTAAAGCCATTGTTTTCATCTAATAATGAAAGACTGAGGTCCACTAATGGAGTCAAGATCATTTAAGTGTTTACACAAAGGACTGCAAGTCCACCAGGAGAACAGAAGATACGTAATGGATTGCAGTCAATGTCAGTACAGAAATTATTGCAGGCTCTTCTGGCTATGAGGTTTCTCTCTCTTGCTCTTCCTTGGACTTAAAAAACTTTTACATGTGAAGCAGAAGCCAAAATAGATTCATTACACTAGATCTTTCTTTTTCTATAGTCACACTTCTAACAAAATATTTATAATTAAGCTAGGTACAAACTAAATGACTCAAAATTATGAGTCATTTAAATGCGTTCAACTAATACAAATAGACAAAAGTAGGAGACTGCTTAATCTGCCTTTTTTGTCCTCTACAGTATGACAGAAGACAGGGGTTTGTTATGGAATGATGGTGTACCTCTGTTACTGCATTCAGCTGTTCATGAGGTGATGAGAGGTAGTCTTTGATTTATCATGTAACAGGTTTCCCAGAACAGAATCACAGAATCACAAAACATGAAAGTCAGAAGGGACCTCTGGAGATCATCTAGGCCTATTCCCTGCTCAAAGCAGGGTTAACTTTGACATCAGAATTGGTTTCTTGTTCGAAAAAAAGGTACAATCAGACATCAGAGCCGGGCAACATTATGGAGCGATTTGTCCTGAATGCGCTCACCAGGCATGTGAAGGACAACCAGCGGATCAGGTCCAGCCAGCACAGGTTCATGAAAGGCAGGTCCTGCTTGACTAACCTGATCTCCTTCTATGACCAGGTGACCTGCCTAGTGGATGAAAATAAGGCTGTGGATGTCGTCTATCTGTATTTTAGTAAGGCCTTTGACACTGTTCCCCGCAGCATCCTCCTGGAGAAACTGGCTGCCCATGGTTTGGATGGGTGCCCTCTTCGCTAGATAAAGAACTGGCTGAATGGCCGAGCACAGAGAGTGGTGGTGAATGGAGTTAAATCCAGCTGGTGACCCGTCATGAGTGGTGTTCCCCAGGGCTCAGTTTTGGGTCCAGTCTTGTTTAACATCTTTATCAATGATCTGGATAAGGGGATTCAGTGCTCCCTCAGTAAGTTTGCAGATGACACCAAGTTGGGCGAGAGTGTCGATCTGCTTGAGGGTAGGGAGACTCTGCAGAGGGATCTGGACAGACTGGATTGATGGGCCAAGGCCAACTGTATGAGGTTCAACAAGGCCAAATGCCAGGTGCTGCACTTGGGTCACAACAACCCCATGCAATGCTACAGGCTTGGGGAGGAGTGGCTGAAAAGCTGCCGACTGGAAAAGGACCTTGGGGTGTTGGTTGACAGCCGGTTGAACATGAGCCAGCAGTGTGTCCAGGTGGCCAAGAAAGCCAACGGCGATCTGGCTTGTGTCAGGAATAGTGTGGCCAGCAGGAGCAGGGAGGGGATCGTGCCCCTGTACTTGGCACTGGTGAGGCTGCACCTGGAGTACTGTGTTCAGTTTTGGGCCCCTCACTACAAGAAAGACATTGAGGTGCTGGAGCATGGCCAGAGAAGGGCAACGAGGCTGGTGAAGGGTCTAGAGAACAAGTCTGATGAGGAGCGGCTGACGGAGCTGGGGCTGTTTAGTCTGGAGGATGCTGAGGGGGGACCTTATCGCTCTCTACAACTACCCAAAAGGAGGTTGTAGTGAGGCAGGTGTTGGTCTCTTCTCCCAGGTAACCAGCGATAGAATGAGAGGCAATGGCCTCAAGTTGTGTCAGGGGAGGTTTAAATTAGATATTATGAAAAATTTCTTTACTGAAAGAGCAGGCTGCCCAGGGAGGTGGTTGAGTCACCATCCCTGGAGGTGTTTAAAAAACGTGTAGATGTGGCACTGCAGGATATGGTTTAGTAGGCGTGGTGTTGTTGGGCGGATGGTTGGACTTGATGATCTTAGAGGTCTTTTCTAACCTACGATTCTATGATTCTGTGATTATCAGGAATTTATTTTCTTCAGTAGCCTTAGCGTCTCTGAATAGTCCTGCTAAATTTGGATTGTCCAGAGTCTCTGTGGCAGCCTTGCATGCAATTTGGAAAAATATTCATGTTTTTTTCAAAATTATTAAATACTGCCTGGACTCCTCTACTGTGTTGTTACATGTAACTTATTGGAGTTTTGATCCTTTTTGCCCCATTTGATGCAACTAACACGTTTTTACAAATACCTTCCTGCTTCTAACAACTTCTCTTATCCTGCTTTTTAGCTATACTGGTTTAGCCATGTCTTTTAAATATGTATTCACTCTGAGCATCTGATATGATATTTTGAAGTAGTCACATGCAAAAATTTGTTTCCTTTTCATAGGCTGCTTCCTTTTTACACAGTGCCCTTGTTAAAGTTAAGAACGATGACTAAGATTCTTCGGCTCCTATTACTCCATCAGAGATACTTACTCTAATATCAACATGGCCAATATTACAATACACTCCCTGATAACAACATGAAAAATACCTTGTGCACTGCTAAGAACTAAGTCAGGAAACGACTCTGCTTTCTGAGACTCTGCTCCCAAACCCAGTCATTTGTGGGATCTAAAAATGTGGTCTGAATGTTGGACCTAATTATGACATTTATACTACAAAGTAAAAGAAAAGATAGTTTCCTTTCGTAGTGTTTCTGATCCACTACAGCAAGTCACAGTCATTGTAATCACCCTGGTGACATCATTGGCAATACTGTCTTTAATAGTATCATTCAAATTCATACTGTTAATATTATTATTCTGTTTAGATTGCACATTTCAGTCCATGAGTATGTTGATATAACTGCTGAGTTGTTGATATAACTGCTTTATCAATCTGTCTTTACAGTAAACTTCCGTTAACACATGGTACCATTTGCATGTCCTATTCTGTCTTTCCCGTATGTTTTTAACTTGGTGTTACCCACTGACTGTTCTCCTTCTGTTATGTTTTCAACATGACTGTTCAGGTTCATTTAGTTTCTTAGCCTCCTTAAAGCCAAGCATTTTAATTTTCCTATCTTATTTTTAGGCTATAGTAACTCGTGTAACTTTCTTTCATTTCCTAGTCTTCTACCTCCAATTTAAATGTGACTTTGTTTGTTCATCATATCCTACTGTCAGGTTCTTTTTTATCCTGTAGCTAGAGATGTATATTTTTTATGACTTCCCTCTTCATTCATTCCAAATGTGCTCCTCTGCACTGTTCAGCTTTCTGTCAAGCTTAAGTTTGAAAAGCTCTAATCTTCTTAAAGTGACAGGTGCCTGGTTCTCTTTCTGTTAAAATGAAGATGTCATTCCTATTATTGGCTCCCTCTAGTTCAAAAATATTCCCAGCTCTTAATGAATCTGAGCCCTTTTTCTTACTCATGTTCTTTCCATATGGTCTTACATGTGGCAGCAAAAATATTTCAAAGATTGCTACCATGGAGGTCCTGGTCTTCAGTTACTCATACCTCAGTCTAAGCTTTGCCTTCAGAACCTCTCTGCTAGTTTTCTAGACTCTCAGTGGCTTTAGTGGTTCCCCCAATTTCCAGGTTGCAGACATGTAGCCTCTCCTGTGCCTAATTAACTGAATCAGCAATTTTCCACAAAATGTTGCTGCCTTCCTTTACCTATCAGCCAAAAGATAAAGTTTCCTAAACACCGACACTAGGTATAAACAACCACTAATGTTAATCAACTTAAATCCAAGTTACTTGCTGAGCAGCAGATACAGCTTCCCCTGCCTTGAATACAGTGCTGGAATTACTGGTGATATAACAGAATTCAGAGTCAAGAAATGTGCTGCTTTCTTCCTTCTTTGTCAAAATTCTAGATATATGGCTTGTGCAGATCTGAAATCCAGCTGCAGTAGCTGGATTTCAGGAGGGAAGGAAAAAAGATAAATCAGCCAGCTATACATGGAGCAGAGTTTAAAATGTGGTTCTGCTGCAGTCATAGAAGGATATCCTATCCCAGTTCACTTGACTAAGATTCTATGCTTAATGAATTTATATAATTTATAATTTTTATAATTTATATGCTTTCTGCATATAAATACATGACATTTCATGGACCTGCAGAAAGCTTCATTCTACTTAAGTGCTACTAACATATATACAGATGAAAATGGTGATTTCCAGTTTAATATACCAAGATAAATTTTCTTCCACATGACCTCCACTCTCTGGAAATTTTCTTTCCTTGCCCTGCTCTCTCTCTGCTTCCCCCCCTCCCCCCAATTTCAGGACTGTACTAATGAAGTTTGTTCTCTATCCCAAGACACTGCTTAGTGTAACTACTGTATTTGATGATATTCTTGCCAAAGTTGCTTTTTTGCACGGATGCAACTCGTTTTTTTGAACACTGACCCTAGTGGAAAATTAAGAGGTTAGAAAAATGAATGAAACGGGCAAGGTAACCCACGCAGAACTTCCTTGGCATCCTCCTCTTTCTTACTACCCTCCTAATAAGAGACTATTTTAATTTAAGGTGCTTCTATTGTCTTGCAAATTGAGCTGGGATGAGATTAAATCATTCTAGCTCTCACTAACCTTCAAGCATGCAGAAACATTACAGTGGACTCTGGTATCAGTAATGTGTTAAGCCTTGCAGGACTTTTTAGTATAACCTTCATTTCCTCTTAAATGGAGGAGGAGGAAACCAGAGAGCTACACTTGTTCACTTCCTAACTACAGAACATGCTATACACTGGCACTGCCTCCCAGCCAGGAATTCTCTACTTGTGCAGATATTTGAGGTCTTTTGCAACTTGTCTGCTACTCCATGATTCCTTTTAATAATATTTTAGGGAAAAACTGCTTATAGTTCACCCACCTGAATGAAGGTCAAGCTAGGTGTCATCAGTGGAGCAAATTTTAGAGAACTGAAATTAAGAATTCTTGTTTTAAAGTATTTGCTCAGGACGGGAGAAACCCAAGGGACTCTAGTGTAGTCCACTTAGACAATGGGAGTCAAATTCAGGATAATAGTCAAGCCCAGATCCTAAAAAGCTCTTTAGCTCAGGATCCAGCAATAGCTCAACTGAAAGTGTGAATTCCAGTGAACTCCAAACTTGAAATTGCTTTCAGATTTTCTAGTCTAGGGTAGTTACATATGTGTTCAGAACTCGTGCAAATGCTGACAGTGGTGAGCACATAAAAAATGGCAATTCCACTGCCATAACCTGCATCCTTCACTCCCTGACTTGGTGCATTTTCTCCTCTCCTCTACTCATAACGCTGAACAAGTCAAGAAGGAAAGAAATACGATTTCTGCCGAATAAGAAGGAAGGACAGTGCGAGGATGGTGCAACACAGCTTGCAGGGTAAGAGGGAAAGGCAACTCCCATTGCTCATGCTGGGAAGGGATGCCTGAAGCACAATGAAGATATTCCCTTAGCCACCACCTCAGGAATACCTGGTCCACAAACTGAGGCCTGAAAGTTAAACATAGCAATTCACATACATTTACTATTTTAGCTGGTAAGACTTGTACAGCTCTGCATCTTAGCAGTGCCTTCCAAATACTAGAATGAATCATAAGGAGATGATTATCCATTACTTTTTCATTCCTTTTTCTCTGTATAAGGGGAAATACAAGGGCAATATGAATGCAGAAAATGCTACTGTTTAAAAAAATCTTTCTTGGTAGTGCTAATAAGCCTATTTTCTGTAATTAAAACCTCAAATGTATTCCTGAAGAATAAATAATACATCATAGACTCTTCAAAAACCCCACAGTAATAAATACCCTTCTTAATTGATAAACAATGTATTTTGACATGGAAGTT
The DNA here is from genome assembly GCF_030867145.1 of Opisthocomus hoazin. NCBI lineage: Eukaryota > Metazoa > Chordata > Aves > Opisthocomiformes > Opisthocomidae > Opisthocomus > Opisthocomus hoazin. The sequence goes on along the minus strand of NC_134414.1, from coordinate 24,624,691 downwards.
AAAAAACAAAAACAATGAAAGAAAAGTAAATGGACTGTAAGAATGAGTAACACCATAGTTAAATCCAATCCTAGTACCAAGCGGAACTGTTTAATTGGCTGTGTTTATATGGACAAGTCTTAAAATTATTAGCTTGAGCCCTGCAGCACCTATCTTGAGACAGGTGGAAGAAAGGAACAATTTCATGCAAGGAATGTGGAGAGCTATGTGCCCTTATGGAAAGGCTAGCAGAACTGACATTCTTCCTCTCCTTAAAATTGAACAAAAATCCTGTCTTTATGGGAAATAAGAACAGTGTGCATTTGGTCTACTGTGTAAAGAGCTTTCTCACTAAGAAGGACAAAACAAAATTAAACACACAGGGATGACTTGAGGATCTAATAAGTTTTCCACCTATAAACTATAAAATTCTAGTCTTTACAGGATTATAAATTACACTGAGAGTTGAATACTGCATCCTCTCTTATTCTGATCATTTGATCCTTCCAGGTATCAAAGGGCTTTTCTTCAGATGAAAGTGGAACGTTTCCCTCCGGGTTGTCATTCTTTGCAAGTAATATAGCTTTACAATGCAATCTAGGTGTTTCTGACACTCCAAGAAGAGAAATGCAGAGAACATAGCTAGCAAATTTACAGAACTTTTGCTATAATCTACCAGAGGAAGTTTTGTTCACTAGGGTTTTAGTTCTTTTATTCAGTGACAGCTAAATGATTCCCTTATTCAGAACAGACATGCACATTACATTGGATGCAGATAAGGCCTTTCTATTCCGTTCTTATTACAGTAATTTACTGAAGAAGTCTGGCATTGAATTCTTAAGGTGGTTTGCAAGTAACTTGATGGAAAAAATTCTGAACAAAATACCAAATGATAGAATTTTGGATATGTAAAATCAAACAGTTCTTTTAGTTACCCGACAAGACTGTGACAGTTACTGTCTACAGTACAAAAATTATATTCTTACAATCTGCGATTGCAGACATCCAATTTAAAATTATTTAAAAAAGAAGAAAAAGAATTAATAATCAGGCAACACAAGATCAGTTGAAATCAGAAGTTAAACATGACGATTAAAATCAAGTATTTAGTGAAACCAAGATTTAGCAACATATTGCTGTACATCTAACTACCCGTCAGCCAATAATGCAAATTATTAACAGTACCAGCAGCTGTCAACACAACTTGATATAAACAGTTGATTAATCTCAGTACTTACCAATATCTTTGAAAGTATTCTGAATTTTCAATAATTATAGGGATTAAACTTCAAGGAAGATATTTTTTAACTGGTTAACATTCATAGCAACAGAGGAAAAAAATGGAGAAATAATTCAGCATCAACTAAGAACTAGAACATGCTTGTAATGAAAAGATAATTCTGAGATACAGTTATAACATTACAAAGTCTTGTAAATTGTTAAAGTGTTATATAAAAATCAGTGATATTTTTAATGTATTGATCTGCTTCTTCATATTTTAACAGTATTTCTATTATTGGTGTTCAAACTGTTCTGAATTCTAAGATCTATTACTTTTGTAGTTCCACAGTACTTGACAGTGAAGCTGTTTACTACATGAGTGAATGCAATTTCTTACACCAAGTCAGCTCTTCAAGCATGTAAATATAGAAGAAACAATTTAAGTACTTTTTTCTGTAACAGAACACTCTAAACCGCAGAAAACTGGCACTGAAGCAAATGGGAATGTTGTAGTCTAACAGCCATTAGTTTCTGAACTACACACAATGAGACATACTATGCAAAGAACACAAATTATCTCACAAGTCAGTCCTTCTCTCTCCTAAGAAAACTGACATTCAAAAATAGATGATGTAATTACAAATCTATGGAGAAAAAGTGACAGAACAGTTCTTTTCTTTGCCACTCTGCTGATCCCTGCTTGATGCCAACCAACACAGAACATACACGGGCTGGAAAGGCTGAGTTTTTGTAAATATTCTTATCAGACATTTAATATTGTCATTGCTTTATTACAATTAATAAATGATAGTATGGTTGTGCTACTCTCTTTTAAAGTATAAGAGAATTTAATAGTATGAATGCCAATCACTTTGTTCCTGTTGGACTCTTCCACAGGAACATCTGAATTAGCAGTACAGATCTAGCTCTTGTTTTATAATTTTTAAGTACTTGACTTTGCTACCTTTAGAATGCTCTAAAGTCTTTTTGTTTCATATAACTTCCTAGATTAAAAGAAACAAACCAAACACAAAAGAAAAAAAAAAAAGAAAATATAGCATGCTATTCACATAGAACTCACTCATCTGTCGAGTCCTCATCTTTAGTTCTCACATACAGACCTTGGTAAAACTGGTTGCAGACGTAGACGTTAGTCGTCTCTATGGACCAGCACTAGGAGAGAACCAGATATTGTGGCAGCGCATTTCCTACTTGTTTTTTTACAGCGGGACAGTGAGAATACTAAGGAACCCTTCTGATCATTAGGTGGAAGAGTCTTTCTCTCCACCTGTCCCAGAAACTGTACTGTTTCTTCCCATACAAAACCATCCATATCTCTGTTCTTCGTTTTCCCCATCTCCATGCAGTAAAGTCTCAATTTCTTACTTATTTTAGCCAGACCTAGTCTCTTTTCCTACCAATCAATCAGCTGCATTTCTCCCAGGTTTTGTCAAATCTTTCACCTTCCCTACTTTCTTACAGTCTTCACATTTTTCTTCCACTCTTTATACAATCTCAGTCTTCTTTCTCATCTCTTCTTTGCCACTTTCCCTCTGCTCCAATTTTCTGACTCCTTCTCTCAACGTATTTATCCAGCTACTTCATGTTTTCACTTGTATCTTAAAATGTCTCCTCTCCCTTAAGCTTCACATTTATTGGTAGCTCCAGTCTCTCTGTCACATCTATCTCTAGAATTTCTTCCAAATCCAACCATCTTGGCTGACCAGACCCAGTTCTAATTTCTCTGGAGGACCAGCACCCTGTATTTACCTTCTTCTTTCCTCTCCTTGCTTGGCTTTTGTGCCCTCTGCTGTAAAATCAATTCTTCCTCCATCTCCCCTGCAGACACCAGCAGAGCCATAGGCAAACACCTCACTGAGCGTATAGATTCTTACGGAAGACAAGATCCCAGCTCTCATTTCCCATTTCCAGACCCAAACCTATTGCAGGGAAAATTGTGCTTCATCTCTATATTCCTGCCAGAATTGTAACTACTCATTCTGTGGTGATGGCACATTAATCCAGTCTGGAGAAAGGCTGAAAGAAACTGAAGTATAAGCAGAAACTTAAAAGACTGGCTGAAACACTTCTCTCAGGGATTCAAAACTCACTGTGAATTTTAGGGTTAAAATATTAGTTATGTTTGGACAGATTTTTACAGGGTCATAAAATGCGTACTTCACCGTCATTGATTTGCTGACCCAGGCCATTTTTTAGGCTAAGAATTATCCTACTTTGCATCTAGAATAGTAAACTAAGCAGGGTCAAGGCATGTGCTGTGACCATCCACGCTGTTCCACCGTCAGCACAGAGTAGCCTGGTCTGTACCACCCGGCACTGTACCAGGCACGGCCACGGCTGCTTTACAGACTGGGGAGGGCACAGAGCGGGGCTCCCAAGAGGGCACTCCATTTTGCTGGCAATGAGAATTAGTTATACAGATGCAAGCTGTATCATGCCATTTGCTGAGGAATAGCCTTTGCTAGCACATATGTGGCTTACTCAAAAAATAAAAAAATAAACATAATAGACATTTCATTACCTTTCTTTTGAGGAGATTACCAAGATTACAGAAACCCTGCGTGGTGAACAAGAATGCCATCTGCTACACAGTTTCAAACTTACTTCTTGCTTTTATAAAAGGGAATAATTCCTCATTTGAAATAGAAAAAGTTTTATCAACTTGTGACAGTCCAGAGAAAGTGAACTATTTTGCATCATGTGGTAGCTCCGTCGGGCTATTTAATACAACTATAATTTCTGGTTTTACTTAAATTTGCATGTAGGCACGAAAGATGTCATTCTAGCTGACAGAAATTCTGGAATATGCTCCAATATTTATAGGTTCATTTTTCTTTCTTCCCTGCTACAGTCTTTTGAGTAACTACTCCAAACTGAAAATTATTTGAAAATTCTACCAAAGGTAAAACATACTTCTGCTCTTTAGAGATATATTTGTTGTTTGTATTAGAAATTGGATGCCTGGCAAAAAATTTTACATTTCAGACATTTCATGAAATTCAAATTCTTACTCTTGCTATCATATTTATACACCACAAACTGTTGTACCTGCAAAAGCAACACATGCAGACCTGCAATAAAGTCCCAGCAAAAATTAAGGACATGTGAGTCTGCCACTGATTTCCAGACTGCACTACAGAACTATTCCTGTATTCTCAAGTATACATTAAAGTCTCTACTGTCCTCCAGAGAAAATCTTTTTCATTTGGATTTACAATATCATTGGGAAGCCCAGGAAACTACAGCTCTTCTAGGACAACTACATAAAATATGTATTTTTAAGACATTGCCTTTGTTCTTCAAGTAAAACTGTTTCACATTGCATTACAATGGACTAGGAAGATGTCCACAATACCTTTGGAAGTTTAAGCTTATAGGACATTCTCCTCCTATTCAAGTGCTGTAACTTAAAACATTCTTTTCCAATTGCTTGCAAACATCTGACTGTCTACTTCACATTTTACTTATTCATAAGAGACTCTTCCTTTAAAATCCCTTTGTAACCATTTGTAAACAGAATGAAGGTCACATTTTGGCTTAAACTGACATTATTACTCATTTATTTGTACAAAATATCAAGATAGAGATAAACTGCCTGGGGTATCCTACCCACTCTGACAATCCTGAAATTCTTTCTGCATATAAAAATTAATAGAAATTGCATAATATTTGAAGATCTATTTGTCTTTCTTATCACTATTCTACTTTGTACTCCAGCTCTTTGAAGAACAGACAGTGGGAATACACTGTTGATTATCAATACCTAAATATATTGGAAGCTCTTGGGGCAGAAAATTAAGATGAAGACGTGTTTGATGCTCTTGCTTCTTCTACCAGAAAGAACACAAAGAACTTTTTTCCTTCTTAATATGAGTGAATACCATCTGGTCCTGGTGACAGAATAATTATTGATTTTACTGATTTTTCCCAAAATATCTTCTATTGATATTTTAATTTGGGACACTTCAGAGTCCTTCTCCAAATAGAACAGGCACACACAAAGATTTCCTAGACCTCCTCAATGGGGAACACTGATGTTAACTCATTTAAGATTCTTTTTTTTATATTTTTGTTCAGGCACATAAAATATAAATCTCCAGTGTCTATCAAGTACCCAAATGTATATTATTAATATACACAATACAAGTCAATAGAAGAAAACCCACAAAGGAACTGAATGCATACTGTGGACTGCATGAACACACATCAAAATGCTCCTGTAAAGTATCAGGTTAACTACTTGCAGCATCGCTCAGCAACAATATTATCCCCTGTATTTAATAATTTTTAACATCAATGATAACATTGTTAGAAGGTATCTAACTCTGCACATCTGCTGAGGAAGCTATTCAGGCCTACATTCACTGGCCATTCTCCTAACGTGTGAAGAGAAAAAAAAAAAAAATCACTGTCAAGACAGTGATTTAGGTATGTCTAGGTACACACGAAGTCATTTAGGAAATACCACACAGCAGTCTGTCTCTATGGTCCCCTGATCAGTCAGCAGTAACTTTACACCCACTAAAGCCGACTCGTGATCCAGAACTGGAACTCTGAGATGTTACAAACAGCCACAAGGCATGAAGGACTGGCCCTCACTACCTCTGAACTGTAGCAGTTCAGACATGGTATTTGAACAGACAGTACATCTTTTATGAACACAGCAATAATATTCAGAAACAAACTCGGAATTTGTGTTGGCAGGTAAGTGTTTCATCTAGGAGGAGCACTGGGAAGCAGCAAACTAGGAAGCATAGCTTATGCTTTCCACTTATATTAGCAGCAAAGATGAAACTGAAATTAGTGACAGTGTACAAAGGGAATAAAAAGAGAATCGGGTAGAGGGCCTGGGTATGTTTCTGCTTTCAGTTGGGCTTAAAAATCCTTTAAAACCATCAAAGAAACAGTGAAAGCTTAATGATTTGTACTATAAACAGAAGTAGTAATGAGGCTTAACTGTACACAGATTTGTACCTTTTGTTCTTCAATTATCCACATCAATGCAGTAACCTTGTTACTTTTGCTCTCTCCAAGTAGTTTATAAAAATTCCCTGGGCAAAAGATAATACATCCCAGTACTAGCTAGCTTGAATTGTGTGTTCTGACCCAGGAGATACTATTCACATGCCAACAGAATGTACCAGGACAGAGCGTTCCTTTAATGAGGGCACTACCACACAAGAAACTTTGCCCAAACTTGAAAAAACTTCATTACCCTGAAATCCTCTATTCTTCCATTTTATCATACTCCAATTTGGCTGCAAAGTGAAAAGAGATGGGGGTGGGGGTAGCAACTTTGAGGTGTACAAACAGTAAGTAGGATTTCATCAGTTTAATTTATTAAAAAAAAAAAACAACCCAGAATGAAATACTGATAGATGGAAACAATTAACAGGGTAATATTTTACACAGCTTTTACAAACAGGTTTTATATTCACACACCTACTTTTCCTACAAGAACAGAACATGTGATAAATAATGAAACAATACGAAATACTCAAAAAATATTAGGAAACCTAATGACTGATGTAATTAAAATAATTTTTCAGAAATGTTTTCAATTTTGTTTCAGTTGCTTTGTGTTACTATATCCTATTCAATCAGTAGATCCTACCTAATAACAACGAATTGACCTACACAAATACTCATTTTAAACGTTTATTTTCTTATAGATGAGGTTAAAACCATAAAAGAGACAATACTAGGGCACACCTATTAGCTCAGTAACCTCTCTCTGATGGTGACTAAAAGACGATACTGATGAAAGAATGGAAGCCTTCTTGCAGATCTCCATCAAATTGTTCTCTATGACCCCACTCATTTCTTTTCTAGGTTGTGTTGTCCTCCTTGTATCAAAGCTGTGCTATTCCTTCTGTGGCACACATACCTTCCTCTTAACTTACTCAGTTCTGAAGCGCAGAAGGAACAAAAAGCACACACAGGATTCAAAAGGCAGGTAGATTATGCAGTTATACAACATACTCTCTTTTGATCTCTACCATTTCCCCATAAATTCCAAATGTTTCATTTTCTGACAACTAGTGGGTGCTGAACTGGTGTTTTCAATGAATCATCTATTATAACCCCAGGATTTCACTATGAAGTTATATAATAGTTCAGATACCAACACTTTGCATTTGAAGGTCTTTTTTGCGCCCATGTGCAAAACTTCCCATCTACCTAGACTGGATTTTATCTGCCATTTTCATTTCTGATCATTCAGTCTTGAAATGCCCTTCAGTGAAGTAAATAAAGATGGAGAGTGGTAACCTGCACAGGCAACTGGCAGGTGACAGTCACTGGAGGCTTCCTTCACCAGGAGACGGAAGCACCCATCCGCTGACCTGACTGATGTCCTGGGAGTTCTGCTGCTTGCTGAGTGATCAGATGCAGGACATTGCAGAGACTTCTGGGGCTTACCCAGCCCTTGCTGCTCACCACATGGGCAGCAATGATACTCCTGAGGGTGAATACATGAAGAGTGACTATGGAGCTCTGGGAGAGGGGCAATGGTTATAAGGGCTGGCTGTTTTTTTTGTTCAGTCCTTCCAGTGAAAGAGAAAGGTTTATATATATAGGAGTGGACATATCTGGCCTGTTAACACCTTAGCATGTAGCTGGTGTCAGAGGCAGAGCTTTGGCTTTTGTGACACAGGACCCTATGGAGTGAGAACTATCGAGAAAAGATGGGATCAATCTGACCAAATTGGGCAAGAGCATCTTTGCTAACTTGGTGAGGAGGGCTTTAAACTAGGTACACCAGGAGAGGGTTGCTATAGCCTTAAAATAAGTGAATGCATGGGGGACAGCAAAGAAGCACCCAGGGGACAGCATGACAGAGAAGTTTCTTTCCCTGTCTTTATAAAAGCAGTATGACTGCGGCCCATCTCTGGTGTCTGTACATGAATGAACACAGCATGGGACACAAACAAGAGCAATGAGAAGTTCACACACAGCTGCAGAGCAATGATCCCACTGGAATTACAGAAATACACTGGACAGCCTGCACGACTGGAGTGCTGCAACGGACAGATACAAGCACTCGGGAAAGAAAAGCGGGGGAGGCAAGCGGAAAGAGGGCTGCCCTGTGTGCAAAGGGCTGAGGCAAATGCATACAGTTATGCTCTGAAACAGAAAAGCAGACATTGAGGAGGTTATGGCAAAGGCCAGAGGACAGTTCAAAGGACAAGTGATGTTCTGCTAAGAGTCTGCTACAGACTCTCTGACCAAGTACAGCAGGAGAGTGGACTAGATGATTTCGAGAGGGCTCTTCCGAACTGTATTGATCTAGGATTCTGCAGTCTTCAGAGCTGGCCTTTTATCACCATTAGTAGTTAATTTATTTTATTTGTGAGTTCTTTCAGAGGTCTTTGGTGAGTATCTTCTGACTTTGAAATATTACTGTATATTTTATCTACATGTCCCCTATAGATAAGCTTTTTCTATGGTCCTTTTAATCTGAAATAGATCCTTTGATGAGTACCCCATAAAGTGGGGTTCTAGCACAGAAAGTGCTCCAGTTTCTTCCATAATTAACAGAAATATAATTCATTCATTTTGCATACTTCTTGTATCCTTCACTTCTCTGACTATTCGTTTTATAGTCTGATCATCCATTTACCAGACAAACTACCTGGCAGGTTTTGGTGGTTGTCATGTTTGAAGAAAGATTTATCATCACTTCTGATGTTCACTGTTCCTTAAATATTTTTGCCCAGCTGTAAGAATTAACCTGCCAGAGTTCATGGCCTTTTGTATTTTGTTCATTTGCACATAACTTCAGATTTAGGAAATACGAGCTCTTGCTACTATTTCCCTTAATCTGCTGATTTGCCATGCTGAGTTACTTTTGCCCCCTCAAACTTGATAGAGAGCATAGATCCAATCTGTCCTTCCAACAAAACACTCTTAACTATTTTCTGGGATGCTTTCAGCTTACTTTTTGGCAAGCACCTTCATCCTTACGTAGATATTTTTGAAGCTGAGCACAAGTCGGGCGTGGATTTTTGGCTTGAAATGTACACAGTGAGTATGTTTTACATATTTGACATGTATAATAAAATATCTTATTCTGTGTTGGAAAGTGGGTGAACCTAATCTTAGATTAGGTTTTGCCAATATAAAATAATGATAATTTTGTATTGCAATAACATCTTTCCATGAAGAATACATAATCTATGTAATTTCACAAAAAATAGTTTGCCTATAAACTTAAGAGTTTATTTATCTGTCCAAAAGACAAACAGAATTTGCTATGTGTTTTTGACCACAATTTAAAGTGTTTCAAAGCAGCTAACCTGCTTCTAATATGCACTATTGCACCAAGTAATTCTGACAGTAGTTAAAAATTCCTGTCTTCTCTAGAAGACATAGCAAAGTCATACTAATTTGAAATGAAATAATATTCCTTCATAAAAAGAGAAATAAAAACATCATCACAATTTTAAGAAATAGGAAATCTAGATGAACAGTTCAAAGAATAATCTTAATACACTTCTTTTGCAGTACAAAGTATACAGTTTTCTATTTATTTACAGAGTATTTATTTAGCATACTGCTTATTTGGAAAGAACATCTTAGAACTCCCCTTAAGTCGTCACATTCAAACTTTTATTATATCAGATCATCAGTAATGCTCCTAACCTGGGTGATTAAACAGAATTCTGGCTACTTTCGAGTGGTTTGTATGTCTCTGGGTATCATAGATGTTATGACAAAATGGATATACCCATGCTGTTTGTATTGCTATTTAAATTGCTACTCTCAATTACTTCTTCTTTTACTGTATTGCTTGGATGCTCTCAATTACTTTTAGTTCCTCCTTTACGATCAATGTACTGTATCTCGAGAAAAGAAACACCCCAAAGTTTTACTTTTACACATCGTGAAGTTAAACTTTGCAGACAGGATCTGGTAGTTTGTAGCTTTGAGTTGCAGTGAAGATTTGGTTTCTGTGTACAAAATCTCATTTCTTAAGGACCATTAAATGCAAGTAAGAATTGTTTTTGTGGCCTTCAATTTGTCTTCACTGGAGACAACACCAGGAATCTCAAACCACTGGCAAGCATGAACTTTTTAAAAACTTTTTTCTCATTTGTCATGCTTTTTCTGGTTACTTCTATATGCAGGGGAAGTGTGACACATGTGCCAGAACTGCAAAGCTAACTTACGGGGAGGAATGGGGAAATCATCATCATTGGGGTTGTTGAACATACAGAAGGGCTTGAAGTTCTCTATAAATGTGAAGGAAAGGAAAGCAATCCCTCTGATGGATACAAATCACGAAAGAATCTTTGCTATCATAATCTTATGTGGATGTCTACCAGACAAAGAATAATTTTAGATACTTTTAAAAAATGCTTTTTAAAAAGCAGTTACATCTTTTTCTATTTAAAAATACTATTTTAAAAAAAGATATCTTTTTATGTTCTAGGTGTGTGACAGTGGATCCTTTCTACCACAAAACAATGATTACCAGCAAGGCCAAAATGTGTCATGTAGAAATACTTTTCCTAATGCAAGTCCCACTTGGACAGAGCTTTTAGCAAAAGTCCTTTAACATTATCCTCAGTGTCGTTCTCAGGAAAAGTATTTCATGTCATCTGTTCTGGGAAGAGGTACTCACTGTGAGAGCAAAAAGAAAGAGCTCTATTTAAGTACATAAACACGTAGGCATTGGTATAACCTCTTCTCTTTTTCCTGTTCTTGCTGCTGCTTTTATGAAAGTGCTACTTCCAGGTAGCATGCTGTTATCTCTTTTGAGGCATACTTCCAGTTCATACAGTAGACTTCGGTGCAATAACAAAACAGAAAACAACTTCTTGCTGTGGTGCTTTCCTATGTTGGTTGAAGACCTTGAAAAGCTGTCTATTTATCCTTGCTAAATGATTTCACACAGTAAACGGAGTTATATTCCTATTCTGTGAAGTCTTTTTTTTTGGATAGTGAAGTGAAAATACACAAAAGAAACAAGGAATGGAACTAGACGCAGAGGCTAGAGATGAAAATTAGTCTTCATGTCTTCCCTCCCTAATGCAAGTGATTGATCACAGATATGTTTTAAAAAATAGGAAAAGAATAATTTGACCTTGCAACTAGAAAGTGACAACTGTACCTTTTTTGAAAAATCACATTAAACTAAAAATTCAAAATTCACTTTCCTATTCAGTAGCAAGGGAAGCAAAATGCTTTCCTATTTATACTGTGTCCCAACATTTATTTTAAATATCTGCCCTTTTCTGATGAATTTTAAATGTCAACGAACACAAACTGATATACTTCTGTTGCAATGCAGTACTGGTCGTAACAGCTTTATTACTCATTTTTACTTATGCAGGGGAAAACCAGATTAGTTTAAATGTGTGTTAGACACATAAGGAAAACATCAGAAGACATGTGCTTCAGAAGCCTTTTTTGGTGTTGTTGACTTCAACTGTTTAAGCAGCAACCGACTCTGAAGTCTCTTCAGCAACCGTGACAAAGCAGTAACGTAATGCAAGTAACACAGAAGATGAAGAACACAGCAAAATATATACTGGTTTTGATCAGTATGCCACTTTTTGGATTAAAGCAAATAGGAAAGACATAGCTGAACTTTCAATTAGCTGTAAAAACAAATGAAGCATAAACAAAATCCAGGAGTACATGTTAAGTAAGTACGCATCTGAAAATAAACTAAGAGCAAAATCTTTCATTTGACACAACATATGTACTGCTTGTATCTCAAAGTAGAATTTTTCACAGAAAGTACTTCATCCGAAGAGGAAATAAGCAGTTGTTATTAAAATTCTTAACTTTCAATTAAAGTTGATTTACTGGTGTAAATCAAGCACTGTAATCTGAAAAGTAAGACCTATTTTTGGCCTATTTCTTCATTTTAAAGATCCTAATTTGGGAAACTGGAAAACAATTCCTTTCTGGATGAAATAACAAGCACATTACATTCACCAGGAAGTATGTCTGTAGTTTCTAAAGTTACTCTTTGGGCATACACAGGAGAAGATATTCATGGAGCACAAGCATAACTTCTCTTTTTTAACTCAAATTACACAGCTTGTTTGCTCATTAAACATAGACAATAGTGCCAGACATGTCGATCAGTTTTTGTAGTTGGAGATCTTATTAGAGAACCGACCCAGAACATAAAAATAAAAGGGGTATTACTACACAAAAGTCTAATAACAATATCAGTATGCTATTTTCTACCTATGCACCCACTGCAGCATTAATTGCAGTTTTGACCATAAATAAGGAGCAACAGACTAGCTCCAAAACTTTGAAAATTTTAACCATAGTTTGTGAAAACAGAATTAAAGACATTAAGACCAATTCCCTAATCTGTTCCTTGTAGGTCTGAAGAGAACTGCAGCTCATGATGAAGTACTAGTTCTGATATGCAGTTAAGAAAAAATCTTTGTGGCTTTTGTGCGCCCTTAGATCCTTTACTACCTGCACTGTAGGCTGGATTAGACCCCTATTTCAGGAGAACAACTCACTTTAATGTGTAGGGATCACTAAACCTGAAACCCACTTTCCAGTCTAGCAAAGGCTTTACTTGGAAAACCAAGTTCCACAACAGCATAAATAGAGGTCCAATGTATGTTTACAAACATCCTCATCTGATATGTTTGGCCGATAAGCTCCACTGCAAGTCAGAAGCAGGCAGCAAAGCATTTATATTTTGATTAAAGCCCTCTGACAATTGTCCCTACAATAAATGAACATTTCACTGATCTCAGAACAGTGGTGTTATCTTCTCATGTAAGCATTTTTCCAGGAAGAGAAAGATCTGCAAATGAGGCTTTCCTAAACTCAAATTCTGGTAAAGTCTATGCAAGTTTCTAATGGCAAAATAAAGATAAATGATGCTAGATCTTAGTTTCTGCAGGTTCACCTAGTCCAGGTTTGCAGGTGGTTTGGACTGTTCCTGACCATCTGGGCAACTAAATTCTGCCTAGCACCGATTTTAATTCCTTAATTGGCTGTTGAAGAACAACCTTACACACATTTCTGGAAGGTAATCATCCATCAGAAAGGTTTTAGTTCAATATAATGACAGCTGAGAGATTTTTGTTAGCCTCTAGAGTACAAAAGTAAAGAGTGTCCTCATGACTTCAAAATCCACTACTTCAATCTAAAAGAAAACACTGAATAAAATTCAGCTGAAACTTAAAATCATCTACCACAATGTTGAAATCCAGGATGGGAAAACTGTCTTGTAAATTTTCTCATTTCTTTTTAGCCATGGATTAACAAAAGATGAAATCAGACATGCAAAAAAGAAAAAGTCTTGACCCTAAAAAGTGCAGTAAATTAAATCCTGTGAGTAGACTCTTGGGGTTAAGAGAAAAAGGTTACGTAGTGGGTATACTCAGGAAACAAGCATGAGAGACACAAGTGAAGACTGTGAACTATGGTGAGAAAGTGCCCAGGGAATGCTGAAGAAAATCAAAAAGAGAAGGGAAAGGCAGCAAAAGATGTAAACTTCTGATAAAGCAAAGGAAGAGAGAATAATTTTGCTTTCTGCTGCCTTTACATACTAGTCATTTATATGCTTCACTTAATAAACAACCCTAAATCAAAGCTTATTTCCAGGTAATTTTCTGCATGCTAGTTTTGAATTTTTTTCTGAGTTACAGTCTTATGTTACTAGGTACCTGAGGATTTCTGATACAGGAAGACAGTCATTTTAATGTGCTTAATTTAAATAGCATTTTAGATGTTTTCAATACGGCTAAGGGGATATGGCTTTGTCTTCCATGAACATGATTAAAATCAGTTCAAACAAATCACCAAGTGTGAATCACAACACTATCAGTTCAACAGATGTTTATCTAAAAGTAAAATTAACAAAATATATGGATCTAAATGTAAAAAAGTAAGTACTTCTCACAGATTGTGAAAGTTGTCACAGAATTTCAATGAAATGCACAATTCAAAAACAATGTGGGGCACTCATAAACACACAGTGGCTTTATCAAACACAGCTTATAAACAGTTTATTCTGTATTATGACAATATAATAGTCTTATACAACTTCATGAATATAAGAACTGCATTTCTGTTCAAAAGCATTACCTTCATACATGCATTGAACATAATTATTAAATGACTCACGAAATCATGCAGAACAAAACAAACTATTTCATAATGCAGTTCTGTGTTTAAGTAAGATAAAAGTTTGCAGAAGCCTTCTTCAGTATTTCCATTAAATGGAAAATACCTACCATAACACAACAAAACTAGAAGTAGAATGTTACGGGGAAGAAAATTTTTCTGCATAAAAACCCCCACCTTTTATTACACCAAACAGCAGGACTGAAAAAGCATACAAGTTTTTCAGTATATAGGCCCTTTGTCAGGTCTGTTTGAGCATTTCAGACTAGAGAAATAGCCTGAAAAGTAGTATGGGCAGCATACGACTACCATCTCCTATCCTGTTCTTGCTGCCCATCCCACAGAAAGTTTGGCTCCATCTACATAAAACGCTATACTACATCCATCCATACTACATAAAATTTGGCTCTGGGTGCCCTCTGAGTAAACTGCACCTCTTTAGCCCTCACGACTGTCTTTTTGTAGAACCAGGACATATGCTAGAAGCCTTGGGGTGTAATATGAAGGTACAGATTTTATCAGGATACTGTTACAGCAATGAGGAGGGAACCAAACCCGACACAGCCTTGTCTGCCTCATCCATGGTGACTTTTGGGAGTGTTGACCATGCTCTCTCTCTCTATCTCATTTGGCACTCCGGCCAAACCCAAATCAATCTCTTCCTCCTCCACATACTGAAATCTATCTTATAATTTTCTTATTCCTAACATGAAAACTTTCACTCAGGCAAACAGTAACTACAACCTTTTCTGCCAGTCTCCCAAATGTCCTCCTGTGACTTTTAAGTTCACAGGGAATGCTGCTATTAAAACAATCCTCACTGTTACTTTTTTGGCTTTAAACTCTGAATTGGCCCACTTCCTTCTTGTATTTCCAAGTAAAATTCAAGTCCAGTATTACAGTAATTCTTACTGATTTATACCAACTTTGTGTGGGTCCAACAGGGACTCGAGAATACTGCTAGCTACCCATCTCCCATGATGTATCTGCTTTGGTAATCTGTGATGCCCTCCTCAGACTGAAAGTAGACATGAAATCTGAAACACTGCAGACTGGATCAGCTAGTAAGACAACCAGAGGAGTAATCAAGACCACTAGGCAAATAATAATAAGAAAGGGAATATTCAGGAAAATCCTTCTGAGCAAATTCTAAGAATCACAGAAAAAATTAGGGTGCAATGGACTCCTACAGATCATCTATTCCAGTTCAAAGCGGGACTGGAACAGACCTTCGGATGCAGTTTCCAATCTACAGCCTTGCCAATGCAGCCCAGTCTGTTGTTAGGGTTCATTGCCATAGCTGAGCTCTGACGACTCAGCTTCATCCCAGAGCATTTATTTTTTAAGACCTACTTTCATTTTATTCTACTTTCAATAGTCCAGAGTCACCATAGCATTGTTTTTTTTCTTAACACAGCCCGTCACTTCAATCTCCTTTTTCTCAAAACGGAGGAAACTGGATGCAGTGGAACTTTGCAGAGAAGTCTCCTTCAACCAGTAGCCATCACTGACAGAGGCTGCACACTTTGAAATTCAAAGTAGGACCTCCAGGAAACTTTACCTTGAAACAGAGGCTCATGTACAATACACAGCCAGCCTATTCTGAAAGCCAACAGTATCCAGAGCTAATAAACCAATGATGCAAAAAGTCTGCATAAAATTTAGTATCTGCCACTTGCATTACTGGAAAAAGCTATGGCAAAGAAAAGGTACTGAAAATTCTTTTGTTCCTCACAGCACTGACCACACAGCAAAAGAAGAAGGGGGAACTGAAGAGTTTTAACAGGCATTACTGTAAGATGATTCCACCTCTACATCCCATTACCAAAAATACATATATATGATTCTTACAGACAACCTTAAGGATATACATATGTACACACAGAAATAAACAAACGTGATATGCTTCAGTGAAAACTATGTATTTTATAGCTAATACCAGTAATTTCCAACCTTTACCATGTACCACACTCCATTTTTAAAAATACTGAAGTACTTTAGTTTATGGTTCTCTTGACATTCTTATACAGAAGTAGTACTTCATCCACCACAGAAACATGACCAGCCCCAGCATGGAATGCAGCAGGTGCTTAACAGCTTTTGGCAGATAAACAGAAAGGTTTAATGAGAAGACTGGCCCAGGCAGCCAAAGTTACAGATGAATTAAATAGTGAGAATGTTGTTACCCAAACTGAAAATCTGACCAGGATACTGAATTAACCTGTTACCCAAACTGCCATGATGCTTTTAGCCTGATTTAATAAATAAAAAAGCAACCACACTCTATGTCACTGTCTAAATCATCTGTCTCCTATTCGTTTCCCTCCCTCCTACAACAGCTTCTGAGCTTCTTGGCCAATTTTAACCAAATTCAATAGACAAGTAGAAGTATTAGAAACACTACATTCCTACAAACTCTCTGAAAATGAGACAGAAGAGAGCAGAAGAAACCCCATTTATTTCTCCACTGAGAGACTGCAATGGGCAAGACGACCTTATTAGATATCAGAAAATCTGTATCAGAGAAAGACCTCTAAATGTCTCTGTTATAGAAAGTCTTCAGTCACTGCTCATTAAACATCTAAGACAATCAACTTTGAGAAGTAAGTCCATGGGAAATCCAGCTTACTTAATTCCAAGTCATGAAAATAATTAAAAACTGTAAGAGGTTAGGACCTGGGATTTGTATCTCATGTAAAAGGCATTACTTTTCACAGGAAGGAATAATCTTACACGGCTATTCAAGCAACAGGATCTTGACCAGACAACTTTTAAGTGCCTTTTGACAGAGGCTTGGGTTTGTATGATAAAATATATCAATTTCTTCCTTTCAACTGTTCCTCCAAAACTCTTTTCCCGTACCTTAAAACACACATTTTTGCCTGAGTCTTCTCAACACTAAGTATAGTCATACATATCTGAATAATTACAAACGTATTACAGTAAGGATGAATATTGTATCTTCATATCACTACTAAAGCCTTACGATTACAAATAAAAAATGAAATATAACCTGCTTGTAAACAGTGAGTTTTCAACCAGGAAAAAGTTGTGTGTTATTAGTAAAAGTGTAAAGATTCAGAAAAGATTTTAAATGGTTCCCTCTAATGCTTGGCTTAATTTAGATCCTTTTATTTTTAATCTAACTTCATGCAGTGGTTCTTACCCTTTGGTGATGTTCTAGGACCATTTGTTATTCATTACGTAATGGAAAGTATGTCTTTATGCAGTATATCACATTTGTTTAGAAGAAAAACATACATTCATCTCAGCCAAAGAGGCATCAGTTGCGACTACGCATACAACCAAAACTTCCAAAATCATAGAATCACAGAATGGTAAGGGTTGGAAGGGACCTTAAAGTTCATCTGGTTCCAATCCCCCTGCCATGAGCAGGGACATCTTCCGCTAGACCAGGTTGCTCAGAGCTCCATCCAACCTGGCCTTGAACACTGCCAGGGAGGGGGCATCTGCAGCTTCTCTGGGCAACCTGTTCCAGTGTTTCACCACCCTCATGGTGAAGAATTTCTTCCTAATATCTAATCTAAATCCGCCCTCTTTTAGTTTACATCCAAAGTTAGTTTAGTTTACATTACAAAATCTTAAATGACTGCAAACTTTCAGAACTTCATGGCACAAAGTCACTACAGTTCTCTCATGGATTGCTCATTTCAGTGTGGCTACACAGGCCAGAAATCATCTCAGCAAATACAGATAACATCAGCCATACTTACCCAGGCTCCCTCCACAGACAATGCAGAGGCAGACACTTCTGGGACATGATTCATCTCCTCCTCAAGTAGAAGCAGATCTAAGATAGATAGGGTGAAATCACCCTTCTCTCTAGAAAAGGAGCTTAGTTGACTGGTGTTGATGCAGTCAAATCATATTCCTACACTTTGAGAACACCATGTTTTAGGAACTTATGTGCTCATTCTGATGCATGATTAAATATGCAGTGTGAGCACCTGTTTGTGGAGAGACAGCAAGTATCATCCAATAAATCATCTGACAATGAGTCAGTAACCTATCAATACCCAGTTAGTAATTTTCTTTCAGTCAGTGAAATCATCCAGGAGAAAATGCACTTGAATTCCAGGAGCCTAAAAACTTGTTAAAGGAGTTCTGTATACACATAGTTGGACGCTCCATATTAATTCAAATACGCTTCAAAGAAGTTAGAACTGAATTTGGTAACAGTTCCTCAGATGGAAGGTTCTTATCACACTATCAAGCCAAAAAGAAGTGCTCGGCAGAAGCATGGATCCATTCTTGACTAAAATTAACTTTGAGTATGTGATACATAAACTGAGAAAAAATTAAGAGCTACAAACCTCAGAAGTATACTACTGCAAATCAGATATAAAAATATCTGTATATATCTATAAGTATAGTAATATCTCTGTATGGTCATTTACTGTAAAAGATTTAAAAAGTACTAAAAGTTAGCTTCTTCATATTACACAAGTGCAAGTTTAAACTATGCAAGTTAACACTGCATTTAATTGTAAAAACAAGCATATGTAAACTATCAGAATCTAAAATAATAATTCTATATAAAAATGAACACTTAAATTTAGGTCCTAAAACAAATCACATAAGCAGCAACATGATCCTTAAATGAGGACAGAATGAGCCTGAAATGTTGCACAGAAAATCACATGGGGGAGAAGCTCAATACATCCATCTAACAAGTACAGAGCAAACAAAAAACAACTCAATTATTAATATGCTAATATTTTAATACAGGTATGAAAAGAAATTTTAAAAATTGTTGCTTACCTTAGAGATCTGAAAAAAATGTGGACTGCTGAATAAACTACAATCACTTTCTTCCCAAGAGGGAATTGTCTAACTTTTCCACTACTTTCAAATCTGGAGTGGAAGATATTTTAGGCCTGGCCAAGTATCACTGGAAGAAAATTCGTTCACATGTTTGGCTGTGTTTTGCATTCCATCCTGTTGCTTTGGCATACAGACACAGCTAATTATAATCTGTGACATAAGCAGCTAATTCTACCGCTAAAATGGTTGTGTACTGACTCCAGAAAGGAACTGCCCTGCTGTAAGACATAACCAATCCATAATGCATACTAACGTGGCCCAACCTGTCATATAACGCCAAATGCTTTACTAAGATCTCAGAATACGAGACACTTCATAGAATCTGCACGTAAAAACTATTAACCTAGTTAGCTGCTAATGTCATACAATGCAAAATTAGAAACAAAAAAAGACTTCTGCTTTCTTTTCTGAATCCATATGTAACATCCAACTGAATTTTAATAGTAATTTTCCTGAAAATTTTTTATTTTAATGCTAATTTTATTGTAACTACATTCTATACTGGCTGGTATACAAAGTCTCTTTAAAAAAAGAAAATACATATAATATACCCGTAATAGCACATATAACTGCTATACAATAACTACTTTAACAATTACCAACCTTTCCAAAAAGTTAAGTCGTTCTTGGTATTTAAGAAAGATACATATAAATACCAAGAGCTATATATAAAAAAAATTGCATATATTACATATTTTAAGATGGTATTATAGAGATTATGAGACATCTTTTTTCAGTGCCATTTAAACTTTGAGTTCTCAAATGCAGAAACAAGAACTCCAGCCCAGTGCTGCTTACATTAGACTGACTATACAAACAACAACCAACAGACCTTCTGTTCAACATATGATATTTTAGAATCTGTGCTGGTTGCTGTCTGAAATTTAAAAAGCATTAAAATATACATTTGTAACATTTACAAAATAAAAGTTTTGTGCTGTGTGAAGCACTGCAATCATCATCTATACGTTTGGACAATTTCATTTCTCAAAGCACAACGTTTCCTTTTTTCTAGCCATGCACTCACACTGTTATCATGCTTTGGAAGATGAAGCTCCTATCAGACATTTAACAGCTGCAGATCATAAATTTAGTACTGACACAAATCCAACTGATCACAGGCTTACAAGATACTTTTTTCCCTTTATGAATTCTGTGGCCATTAATCCTTTATCAGCCTCTGTTTACATACAAAAAATGGAAAAGTTCTTTTCTATACAAAGCAATTAATTCACTGGTATCTGACAAAAACGACAAATATTTTTCATAATAAAATATTTATAAATATCTTTAAAACAACTTTTCTGTTTAATCTCATGGATTTATGAAAGATTAACTGAGACAGAAGCATTTGTATATTGTTGTTCTGGTTTCAGTTGGGATACAGACAATTGTGTTAACACCAAAGCTTTTCTTTAATTGAAAATCCCTGTAAATATTAGAGGAAAAAACTTATAAATGCCAGACAGTTTTGAAGGGTTCATTACCTAGTCATTATTTCGTCGACAGGTTATTGATGTCTGGGATTTCCTGCACAATTTTTTGTCCATTCTTGGAGAAAAGCAGAGTATCAGATAACACTGGATAGAAGAGCCCCAAAAAAGCAACATTTTAGCTTAGTTTTAATATGTTTTCTTTTGGCATATTTGCAATTATTTCATTTCCCAATTTCTAAAAAAAGATTGACTAACATAGTGTCCAGCTACAGAAAGAGATCAGATTGGATTAGATTGGAGCACTGGACTGTGATTAATGGAATGAAATTTAACAAGTTGAAATGCTGGATCCTGCACCTAAAATGGAGGATGGAGTAATGCCGGGCATAAGTATAAACTGGGAGGTGAGAGGCTGGAGAGCAGCCCTGCAGAAAGGGACCTGGGGGTGCTGGCTGGCAGCAGGCTCCACAGGAGCCAGTCCTGTGCCCTGGCAGCCCGGAGGACAAACCGCACCCTGGGGTGCACCAGACACAGCACAACCAGCCGGTCAAAAGGGGGGATCGTCCTGCTGTGTTCAACATTGGTGCGGCCTCACTGTGAGCCCTGTGTGCAGTGCTGGGCCCCACAATTTGAGAAGTTGTGAAGGTCCCTAAATGTGTCCAGAGGAGGGCAACAAAGTTGGTGAAGGGGCTGGAACGATATCCTGTGAGGAGCAGCTGAGAACTTTGGGCTTGTCTAGTTTGGAGAAAAAGAAGCTGAAGGGCCACCGCATGGCTTTCTTCCTTCTCTTCCTGAGGAGGAGAAGTGGACAGGGAGGTGCTGAGCTCTTCTGCCTCGTATCCAGTGACAGCATGTGTAGTAACGGTTCAAAGCTGCACCAGGAGAGGTTTAGGCTGGACACCAGGATGCATTTCTTTACTGACAGGGTGTCCAAACACAGCAACAGGCTTCCTAGAGAGATGGTTGATGCCCCAAGCCTATCAGTGTTTAAGAGTTATTTGGACAATGCCCTTAACAACATGCTTTAGCTTTTGATCAGCCCTGAAGTGGTCAAGCAGTTGGACTACATGACTGCTGTAGCTCCCTTCCGACTGAAACCATCCATTCTATTGTGTTCTGTTTCTGGGATGCATTAGGAGGAATGCGGCCAACAGGTCGAGGGAGGTTCTCCTTCCCCTCTACAATGCCCTAGTGAGGCCTCATCTGGAGTACTCTGTCCAGTTCTGGGCTCCCCACTTCAAGAAAGATGAGGAGGTACTGGAGAGAGTCCAGTGGAGGGCTACAAGGATGGTGAGGGGACTGGAACATCTCTGCTACGAGGAGAGGCTGAGGGAGCTGGGCTTGTTCAGCCTGAAGAAGAGAAGGCTGAGAGGGGACCTAATATATGCTTATAAATATCTGAAGGGTGGGTGTCAGGAGGATGGGGCCAAGCTCTTTTCAGTGGTGCCCAGTGACAGGACAAGGGGCAATGGGCACAAACTGAAGCATAAGAAGTTCCGTCTGAACAGAGGAAGAATTTCTTCCCTCTGAGGGTGACGGAGCCTGGAACAGGCTGCCCAGGGAGGTTGTGGAGTCTCCTTCTCTGGAGATATTCAAGACCCATGTGGACAAGGTCCTATGCAGCCTGCTGTAGGCGACCCTGCTTTGGCAGGGGGGCTGGACTAGACGACCCACAGAGGTCCCTTCCAACCCCGAACATTCTGTGATTCTGTGATATCACCTAGTAACTCTCTCTATAGACAGAACTTCAGTGTTATTTTCTGCATATGATTACTCTTTTTCATCTAGATACATGATGTCTTTTGTCTGCTTTTCTACCTATGTAGTATCTGCAAAGTAGAAATTCTAAAAATGAAAAGAACAAATAAATACCTCAGCTAGTAACTTCTGAAGTTCTCATGAAGTAGGACTGAAGCAAGAGCAATTGTCAGCGAGTTCTGTATCATCTGAAGGCAGCTGTCCTCCTATTTAAATGCAAACAATGGAAAGAGAAAGGAAAAAATTCCATGAGTATGGGGAAAGAACGAGATATATTCCTGAACTGCCTTCCTGACTACTTCAACTGACAACATCTTACAAGCGATGGACCAAAATCCACAGATTAAAATTGTGGAACACTCAACACCTGTTTGGACTGCAAATGTTCATGACAGCACAGTTTACAGTAAATGAGAAATAAATACTAGTCCAAAACCTATGTGAAAAACAATAAAAAACATTTCTGTTGCAATGTTCAAATTCCATCTAGCATTAGAATGCATCAGTCTAATGAACAGTTACTTCAATTATGGGGTTTCATGCATCTGTAGAAAAACTAAATTCTTCTCCCAGTCAAGTAATTATCTTCAAAGGTCAAGAACGCTGATGTCCCATTCCTCACCAAAAACTGCCAATCTCCTTTTTGTTTGGATTTTGGAGGTCAATAACTGACGATTTAGTCCTGGAAAAGTAACTAAGCAAACCTATTTACCTTCCACATGGAACATGAGTACACGTATACCAGCACTTGACTAAGTACAAGTACATGCAAATTTGTGCCATAAAAAAGCAATGGAAAAAGATACATAAATTGTGGTTTGAATATTATGCCATTAAGAGATGTCATTTTTTTTAGAGCAAAAAATGATAATTTTGACAAAAACTCTGTGTATACCCACAAGATTTCAGTAACATCTGCTTATCCCTCAAAGTACAAGACAACACAATGGTGGACAAGACAATGACGATCACGCATCAGTGTAACTAATTCATCTAACAAAAAACAGACATAGAAGCCATTTAGTCATCTCTATATCAGCTCTAACTTATTCAAATAATTTTCACATCTCTGACATGTTTAAAGAGTGTGATAAGTATTTATTAAGCAAAGGGCATTCAGGACAAAAGAAGGATATTCTAGCCACTATGGAAAAACAAGTTATCTTAGAAATAACATACTACACAAGAATATTACAGTTAATAATAATAAATTCTAGCTTTATTTTAATTCTCCATGTTAGATTTTCTCTGATTACTTGCCAAAAGGCAGTATGTGTCAATAGAAGCTTATATACTGTAGTCAGGAAATAGATTCTTAGACCATCTATGCAGTCAAAAGAGTATCTGGCTAGTACTGGACTAATGCTCTTACTGCATTTGCAGTATCTTTCTCTTTGTGGTCAAAAATTAGTCAGTGTCAGTCACAATCCCTTCTCAGAAAAAAAAACAAAACACAACAAGATATCCCAAGCCTCTTGTGTCCCCAGAATTACATTGGAAGAAATAGTTAATAACGAAGTTAACTAAGAATAGAAGTCCTCCACTGCTGAAAACTTTAATTATGTGACAAACAGTAAATATAGCTAAAATTAGGATGTATAATTCCAGATTAAACAGAAGGTTTGCCATGTGAAAGATTAAAAGATACCTTGATACAGATTCAGAAGGGTCAAATAGTACAGCAAAAGTAATTTACGTTAATGACAAAATGGCACATACCTTGGGAATAAACTAAAATTCATCTGAAAATACAGACCTATTAGAATTACCAAATGAAAAAAAAAAGAATCACACGCAAATATTTACCTATTAGAATCACTGAATGCAAAACCCAAACCCATCCAAATCTCAAGCAATTAAAGTGGGGGGTAATTTTATTAATGGTCAGAAAGCATAAAAAGTAGTTAGTTACTAGACATTTCTGGACTTCCAGGAACCAAGGGAAAATGTCCAAGTCTTCTCAGTTCTTGTTCTGGTGCATGATAGTTACTTGTGTGCTTGAATAATGATGCAACAGAAAAATCACCTTTTCGTAAAAGATTTTTCCAGTTCTCCTGACTTCCCACTGCTCATAGAGGCTCTAACATGACATGAAACAACAACTGCTTGAAACTATTTTTTCTAGTGTTTCCCTCCAAAGCCTTTTGAGTTGGCTATGTTTGATGTGCTTTTTAAATCTGTAAGGGATAGGACAGCAGGCTGTTTACTGATAGATTGAGACCTTGCCCCTTCCTAAGTACAGGGCTACGGTGAATATCTAGAAAGGGATGTCATCTTCTAAATCTGAGCAAAACAGTGAGCTAAAGGGGGACTTCATCTTTCACATATAAATAGAAAGAAACATTTTAAAGTTACTGTTGTGCCTATTAAAGCTATAAAAATGTAATTGTTGTCAATAGTTACTTAAACAAGGTGGAAAATATTCCAAGAGGAACCTTGCAGAATATTAACACAGGACCATCAAATATACCAGGCTTTAAGGCAGATCTGCCAAGACCGTTTCATTACATGGTATCTACAAGGAGGTTCAAAACAACTTTGAAACTTAGAATATTTATGCTCTATTAGAGTATGAACAACAATAAACTAAAACAGAAAAATCTGAAAATGACTATGCAAACCAAGATAGAAATAAAAGAACTTCTAAGTAAGTATCCAACTGCCCAGCGTGTCAGTGCACAGCAGGTCCTTGTGTCTGGTTTCTAGGGATTTTTTCCAGCTGTGAGCACAAACAGCTGGCTGTAGCTCTATTGCCTGATCATCCTGGCAGTATTCCAATCTCCACTTCAGCTGTTACCTCCCAGTTCCTTGCTGCCATACTCCTCTATTCCTTTTTTTGCCACATTCTGTCACCTGGACTCTCCTCCTCCCTTTGGCTCGCTGTTTTGTTCAGTGGCTCCAGAACGAAACCCTTTTTCAACTCCTGTTCACCTGCTCTACTCACTCGCTTTTCAAATTAATGTAGGTACAAAACGAATTTATGTAAAACAGATTCAAACTGTCACAGAGGGCTAGTTGAGGGGTGGGGGTTGGGTGTGTTAAATGGTATCTTCTGCTTGGATTGCATCTTCACACAATTTGATTAAAAATTATTTGATTTCTGTGAGGTTTATTCTGTATGATTCTTTCAAGAGGCTAAGTAGTGAGGCAGCAAGTGAAAAGCTGCATGTGTACTTTGTGTTCACTGTTGTACTCTGTGCGAAGATGAGCCTGACAGGTGAACTGGAATAGATGTAAGGTGGGACAAATTGCTTTTCTAAGAGCAAACAAGAAAGCTCAGGTTTGCAGACCCTTTCAAAGCATCAAGTTAAGGCGGGAAAGACTAATATGGAATCTGTGGCTTGCGTGCAGACTAGAAGACACAATGGAGAGACCTTGCTATAGTAGTATCTTAAAGGCAGAAGATGTTGCCTAACTTAATACCAATGAGAAAAAAAATCACCAAAAGTTACGTGTCCTAACAGATTTAGAATTATTTTGTCCTACTGCATGGTTGGTACGATTCAAGCATTCTCCAAAGTATGAAATTAACCACTGTTGGCTTGAGGAAGTTAATTGTTCGCTTTTTCTCAGGAAGAAAATCAGAAATATGTACTTTGGTTTACATGAAACTCTACCATATTCTGGACAGGAAAGTGGAGTAAAGCACTTTTTAAGAGGTTCATTATTTTGAGCACTGAGATTTTTATTTTAGGATATGATTCACTGCCCACCTATTCACAGCTCCATCCGCAAGCACTCTGTAACAGGTAGCATATTGACAGTTGTATTCTGTACAGTATGTCAAATCACTTCTACAACAGATGTCAACAGCACTAACAATCAAAAAAGAACCATGTTTCATATTCTTTGGTCATAATATTTCCTTTTACATGACTTGTCATTTACTAAAAACAAAAGCAAAACCCCCAAGTCCACTAAACTTCTAGAGCAGGATAGTCTAGTCTTCTGCCTTGGGATATATGAACTTTGAGGAATTCAAGTGAAACACATGGCTGTCACCCAGTATAGGTGACTGTATAAAAAAGAAAACTGAATCACTGTCCCTCCATGGGTGAACAGGTTTAATAGTTCTTGGAAGCTCTGTATCTGCACCCACATTCTCATATTGCATACAGGTTTGTACAGATACAAACCCTAAAGAATACGATGAGTTTACCACCCTTTTTTGCTTTCTTCCTACTCCTTTTATCTCCTTCATTTTTGTTTCCTTCCCTACTCACAGGCAGATCAGAAGTATAGCTGACCGAGAGATATAAAAGCCCCCCATTTTCTTTTATCATTAGATGTATTTTTCAGTAACATATCTTTAATTCTGACATAATAAAGCAGGTGTATCTAACCTGCATTTGAAATAAAGCATATAAAAGCATCTAAAACTGTTTAAATCCTGTGATTCAGTGTCTACTTCATTAGTTAGAATTTTTTTTCATTCAGTACCAGTATGCATCTTCCCAGAAAGAGAGGAAGCATGAGAGGAAAAAAAAAGAAAAAAAAGAGTTAAGGCATACAAGAAAAATGTTTCCTGTTCCAAAGGATTTAGCAGAAGAGAAGTGGAAATATGAAAATTACAGTGCTTTGGCCAGGACACTATGAAAAGGAACCATGGTCCCAGAGCTCATTCCATGACAGACTCCATGCCCAGAAAGTTTTAGTGGATTGCTTTAGTGGATTGCAATTTTATATTTGGAGCAACTGACAATTAAATTATTTCTATAGGAGGAACCTGCATTACTTTACTTTTCTTAAAACTGCAGTCATCAATAACTGTGATAAAAAGATGGAATACAAGTTCAACATTTAAGAGAAAAGATAGCATTATTATAGTGCTTCTTCCCTGTTTAACAACTGGAGAAAGTTACTGTGGGACAGTCATACCACAGACCAGCATGCATGCTCAAAGACAGAGCATGAGTAAGACTGGCTGTTTAGATAGCCTAGATTAAATCAACACATTCCTGATAATCTGTTAAGAGTCCTAAAGAGAACTGCCTTCATTTCTTTTGTTGCACAGGTTTAACTTTCAAGATCTCAGAAGTACCTCCAAAAAATGAACTAAAATTTAAAAGTTAACAGAAGAAAACAAAAGAAAACAAAAGAAAACAAAATTGAAGGAGGAGTTAACCCAAGGGTATGTTTCACCTAATATGTAAAGTGCGGTCATTTACCTAACTAAATCTTGCTCCAAGAAAAATGAGGATGTTAGTTCTACTAACATCAATGAGTGAGCAAAACAAGCATATAGAGAATCTATATCCTATTTTTTATTTAGCAATAATCTAGACAAAAAGAAGTTTTAAATATTTTCAGTTTACATGACTGCTTGTGTTCACATGTTCTGATGAATATTCAGTGTAAAAGACACACAGGAATAATGAAGGCTTCAACTGTGTAAGAAAGTTACATGAGTTTTCGTGACCTATTTCTAAACAATTTGTCTTTATACTTACACGTATAAAACAGAACTTTGAAGTGGATCTGTTTAAAACTTTCTCTTATAGTGAGCTCCTCAAAGTAAACCAGAAGTTTTTTAATCTCAACTACACTATAAAATATAACTTGTTTGTTTGTTTGTTTTTAATAGAGAACCTGGAAGCAGCTAGGTAACACAGACATAAATAGGAGACAGCTTATAAACAATTAATTTCCTGCCCATTTCTCTTTATTTATAAACTGTCTCCTTGCTTTCAGACCTGATCTCTGTCCCCTCAGTAATTACAGGAGTTGCAGAAAACCCTGAATTTTCCTGCAGAATCAAGGAAGTTTCCACTTCATCACCTGTGAACATGACTTGCAGCTCTGTGGCCTTTGCAGCATCTTCTCCTCTTGACTGTTCCTTTAGATCTGCAGGCTCCTAGACCCTTGTTGTGTTTCTCGCTGCCTTTTTACTCCTTGGTAAACTTGTGTTTTCTGAAATCATCTTTTCTGGAGTATTTTTCAATGTCCTTAAGCAACGAACAACCTTCTCTGCTTCCATGAGCTCCTACCTGATTCAGTCAATCCTATTAACGAAACACAGCAAGTACGAAGAACAAAAAGCCCCCAAGTTAGGCAATCTGCCACATTCACCTGTGTTTACATTAGCATCCTATGCAGTAGGATGAATTAGCTAACAGACAAAGGCACACACTTTTCTTCAACAGTTTGCACAGTATATGCCACATTATAACCAAATTATATGTCCTCTGAAATCAGGCATATTTCCACTGTTAGTGAATTAAACCATTTCTTTTAGACTGTGTAGGAAAAGTTTTTATCCAATACTGATTATCTTTCGTGGTTTTTTTGGTAGCCAAGCAAAAGCCATGTTCCCAAAGCATTTTACAAAACTACGCTATAAAACACTGAATAATTAATGATTTTCCATTTTACAAGTTGCTACTGTAAAACTGTTCTGAAGTAGATTACTCTTCATTTTGCACTCAAAATCATACTACACCTTATGACTCACTAAAAGAATGTCACGGAAAAAAGCCTTAGCATTTTAAAATACCAAATATGGGGGGGAGAGTGAGAAAAGGCACAATAAGAAGCATTTTTAGTGCTATAAAGTAAAGCAGCCTAAAACATATATAGATAACCTACTATTTTGGAAACTAGGAGTATTTTGTAGAGCTTCCATTTTTCACTCTGGAACTGAGTCTGAGTCCCTCATTTCTGAACTGCTAATGTCAGCTTAGACCTGCACCACACAGGTACAGAGTCAACCCAGCAAAACAGTTCACAGAAAGAATTCCTCATCTTGAAGGCTTGGACAATCTTTGGTTAAGAAAATGCATCCACATTTTAAAACATAATTTAATTGATGATTTCCTGAGATCACTCTATGGATACTCTGTACTGAACCATATTTAAGAATGCCAGACTGATGTACTTAATCCACAGTCACTTTTCTAGATCGAGACGATTGTCCTCATCAGGCAGACAATGGAAGCTCAACATCTAGCTGAGATCCTCAGGAGTTTTTACCCCTCCCAATGTCCTAGGAAGACAAAAAGGCAGCCAATAAAAATGAAGTAGAAAAAGGACAAACAACTTTTCTGATCAACCACCATAATAAAATAGCGATTTGTGCTTCGACCTTCTGTGGAAAAACACTCAAACAGCATTTAAAGAGCAGGGATAAAAGTGTACAGCAAATCATTTTTCAGAGTCTGTTTTGAAGGTCTGAACTTGTAAAAAAGTAGAGTCTCAGTATCAAAGGTTAAGTTGCAGCCCTTGATCAATCGGATCCTTTTTGAGATACCATTCACTACAAAGACTGTAAAAATAACAATTATTAATGTTAATAATATACCCCAGCAATCTGTTGGCCCTACTGATATTTTAGCTTTGCCAAAATGTAAGAAGAAAAATTAGGCACATAAGAAGTGTATTTAATCAGGAACTTACCATCTGGCATAAGCAAGTAAATGGTAAGTGTAGCCCTTTTAATATAGAAGAAGCTATAATCAACCAGGGAACAGACCATAAGCTATTTCTTGTTTGATTGAAATGTGTAAATTAGGTATGGGAATAGAGTAATTATCCAGTATTTTGATGCGTTATCCACAAGGCCGAGCTGTGGGCAACCACAGCAAGCAGAGTAACCATAGTAAAACCACTGACTTAAAATCGACAGATATAAACTGAAAATTTTGGCAGCCTTTAAATATCTGACACCCAACCTTATTAAGCAAAGTTAGAATACACTTAGAAAATAAATAGCTGAATTAGTTTAAACAAGGAATGAAAGCATGCCTAACATTCTTTCTGGAGTGCTATCTGGAGTAATGTTTATTATAATTGGGCATCCCATTCTGACAGGTTATTTTGAAAAAAATAAACAAAAGCCAAGTATAGAAATGGGCAACAAAATGAAGTAGGCTCTACTCAGCTGCTCTCATTATACAAAACGGGAGAAAATTGGTTTGGTTTTAGGAATAAACATCATCAACAACTGCCTAAATTTCTCCTTTAGTGAACCTGTGATTCGTAATAGTTTCAGAATTACTAGCCAAAGTAACAGAAGTTATGGTTACAAGACCTCTTCCCTGTTATTTAGTCAATACATTTTACTTTCCATCTTTACTCCTCACGCTTAGTTGGCTTTGCACCAGCTAAAGTGAGAACAGCTGCATCCTACTTGGTAGGATCACCTCACTCATTGTCCGGGTAAGCACACTACCTAGGCAGGCTGCTTCCTTTGGAGCGGTGCAGTCAAACACCCAGCCCATCAGCTGTTAGCTAACAGCTGCTGTACCAAACATCAGGCCAAGCCACAGACCAGCCCCTCCAGCAGGAAACAACTTACAGAAATTCACTGACCATTTCCTAAGATAAAGGTGTCCAACAGCCTCTGACCTACTCTTTTATTTTAATCCCTCGGAGCAGATAAGCATCAAAATCAGTGTATAAGTGTGCTGTCGCCATGAGCTACTGTACAAAACAGAATGGACCCTTTTATTCACAGTATAATTATCCGCAATACCCAGCTTAACCATGATTTACAGCTATCTGTACTGTTTGTAGTATCTTCTAAGGAAATATCCTTGTTGTTTCCCAGAATATCGATAGGAAGAGGCCTTAAAGGATGACCAGCAACATATGAGTAGTCAGTGCCAAGCCTTTCAGACTTTCAGAATGTGCACACATCTTTGGGGGGTCTTTTTCTTTAATTGTGGTGGTTAGACTTTAGAATTAACTGAGTTTACCTGCCTCACAGGATCCTTAAAATTCCATGCTTGGCAAAAACATCAATACCAGACCACTTAATTTTTGTATCTTCAAACAAGCTCTAGTAGATACTTAT
Source organism: Opisthocomus hoazin (assembly GCF_030867145.1). NCBI lineage: Eukaryota > Metazoa > Chordata > Aves > Opisthocomiformes > Opisthocomidae > Opisthocomus > Opisthocomus hoazin. Next base: position 24,593,524 of record NC_134414.1, on the reverse strand, counting down.
GTACTTTTCTTTTCTGATTAACTGTGCTTGATGTCCCTGGATTTTAAGCTTTCTCTAAAGTCAAGGACATACTCGTTTACTGACAATAGCTAGTAGTTCTTTTTTCTTATACAATTGAATACTCCTTGGCTGCCACCTATATAATAGCCCCAAAAGAAGAAAAAAAAAATGAATGAAGCTGCATTTTAAAAACAGACATACAGCCTGATATATACCTGGGTGCACAGTACAATACGTATCCTTCTCTCTCCCAAAACTTCCCCACAAGTACCTACTGGTTGCCACAGAACAGAGCAAACAAAAAGGACGGTGTGTTTTCAGGCTACTGAAATAGTTCCAGAAGAAAAGATCTGGCCAATACTATATTCAGATTTTCTCCAGAGAATGGTACAGGAAGAGAAGAAATATTTTTGGATACTTGTGTTGTCCTAAAATTTTGAAGACAGAATCAAGGAGGGATTGGTGCTTTGACAGCTGGGGCTAGAAGATAAGTTGCCTCCAGCCATACTAGTTTTCATGATGGGGTCCCTAAATATGCCATTAGCTGAAGACTGGGAAGTCAGGGAAGAGAGAAACCAATTTTTGATATTCAGTATCCAGCAGTACACAGGAATACTCCTCCTGCAGCCACATGGATGGCCAAGTGACTGTGAGGAGGTGAAGACAATGACTGGCCTTCAGGTTACATACTCAGAAACTGGAAGGAGTTGAATGTAAATGTGTTTGGAGTGTTGCTGGGGAAGCTGTTCAGTCCTTGGGGCAGATTATAATGATGCTTCATGTGAAGGCCATACACTGACAGACCAGGACATGAGCCGGCAGTAAAGTACCGTAGGAAAGTTTGACCTTATTCTGACATCAACTAATGGAGGTCATCTCACTGCCACAAGAGACAGATCCTGAACAAAGGATGAGTGCTCTGAGGCTGCTGTTTTAATAGCCAGTCTGATGTAGGCAGATACCCCTTCTGCTCTTAATGCTTAACATGGAGGTTACAGGTCAAGGAGCATAGCCTTTAAGATTTGGAAGGCTAACTCTGCAAGCAACAAATCCGTACACATTGAATGTCTTCCAGAAACACATTCCACAATATGACACAGGAAATTAGTACACTCATTTAATCATACAACGTAATCTCTACAGGAGAGGCCAATAGAGAAAAACAGATTCTTCTACACTTTAATTGTATCTCTTTGCTCAAGTAGCATTTTATATCCCCATATATTGCAGGGATCTTGTATCCTTCCCTTGTTTTTCACTGCAAGAGAACAGATTTAATACATCTCTCATTGTGAGTCAGTGATTCTCTGGCGAGTACCAGCTGCTCTTTTCTGCTAATGAAATGGGTGGTGGTGATGGTGTTTCTTCACTCATGTTTAAATAATCTGAGATAACTACATGGGTAGTCTTGGGTAGATATCTGGTTAATCGTCAAACCATGGCTTAGAATGGACAGGTCATATAAGGATCTATATATTGTATCTCTTTATTTTAATCAAACAAACATGGATCAGGATACAGAGATATGTATGAAATGGTCTGCACTAAGCACTATACGTAGGTATTGTGATATGGACTTTAAAGAAACAGCAATCAATTTCTGATTAGCTAAGTTATATTCTCTTTGCTTCAATAAAAAGAATGAAATAAAGAAAACATCTAATTTATGTGAATTCCCTCTAAAATTTGAAGTATTCTCTTAGATTTTTCTAAATAACACAAACAAGTCTGTCTCTCCATACTGCACATTTGTACTTTACACTCTAGACTGGACAAAATACCATAGATCATATGCCTTAAATTTTAAACAGTTTTAACATTCACAGATGCATTAAATAATTTTAAAACTAATCTGAAAGCTTTAGTTGTTACACTGTGTTACGCCAAATTACTCACAGTGACAAAACTGGTTTCTCAAGCCACAGTCTTTCAGAGATACACACGTGAATTAGATCATGTATTTTCTGTACTTCGTAGACTGCACTGGGATCACTGGCAAACATAGTAAAGTAAGGATAAATTTCAGTTTTCACATAACTGCACTCCATTTAATCATCTGTTTGGTCCACATCTGGCAAGACAATTTTCAAAAAGATACACCAAATATATTAGTATGGTTTCATGGATTTACATCAGTGGGTTTTGTTTGGTTGGTACCATTATTTCTACTTGTGGCATATTCTTAAAGTAAGCCTATACCTCAAGATAGCTTGCTTTATTTTATCAACATAATTCATATTTACTTACAGCATGAGTGTTACACGCCCATTTATAATAAAAAAATAACATAATTAACAGAAAATATCTTCGGCTATATGAATTTTTAAACAGCATATTAAGAAAATAAAGACGACAGGCAAAGACAGATTCATAATCCCACTTCCATGCTTAGTAAACAGTAAAGTGAACATATTTACTTACACTCCTCTAGGAAAAATCTAGCTATTTAAAAATCATTTTTTCAAATGCTTTTACTGGAAATACCATATAAAATCAATTGCTTGTTTTGTGTAGGCCCAAGGAATAGAACCTGAGGAGGGACTCAATTAGCAAGATGAGCTAAAAAAGCAAGACAAACAGATGGACACATATGGCAGCTAATAGTGTGTCAATTTCTTATGAACGAAAGTTAAAAAAAAATCCCACCACTCTGCATTCCCAAAAGATAACTAAGCATAAATGAGCCGTATTTTTTTTTGTCTTATTGAAATGATAATTTCCAATTATCAACACAGTTCTGTGTCACTCCCTCAGAAGCAATAATCATTTCAAAATTTGAGATACGTATTTAACACGCTTGGTGCAGAAGAAGCACTACTGATAACTGGCTACCTCTGAAGGATGCTTCCCTGTATTCAGTAGACTGCAGTACAGCATCTGTAACAGTATCAAGTAATAACAAATCTCACACCTCATTCCTAAGCCAATCCCATGCAATTAACTACAATCCTGGGTTTCACCTGCCTTAGTAAGGATCCACAAATATCATCTTTGTGAGAAAACATTCAATTCCCCATATTTATGCTTTCCTGAATGTGAATAGTGTAAGTTTTTCAGGAAGTTGGGTCTATCTCAGTTATCACAGACCTGGTGACCTGCCTTTGGAGGTATCTGTAACTTTTATTTTATTATAGACGGATGCCTTAGTCATCTTGCTTCTTTTTAGCCACTGTGAATCTAACGATTAATCTTAAGAGAAAAGACAAGGATTGAATTTAAGGCAGAATGTTCACAGTCATTAGAAAATCCTGATTTCTAGAGAACTGTTAAGATAAATTTTATCACAAGTAACTCTAATAATGAAAATGTAAAGTACAATTTTGTGGGTGAAATTACCAAAAGTCTGCCTAGTACATTTGTGTTAGTCTGGGCTAATAATCGGAAACAACAGTCTTTTTTATAAGCTATGTAAAGATTTCAATGCTTCACTTAATCATTAAATAATCATTAAAAGAAGGATAATATTGATTCTATAACAAAAGAAGCTTATGAAGTTACTGAAAATTTACACTAAAAAAATCTCCAAAATAAAGGTTGACAAATTAGTATGCTTTGAAAAATTTACAGACGTCAAAGCAGTTAAGGCTAACAATTTTAAAAAATTATTCAAACTATAGCAATGCAGAGAATTTGGCTGCTATAGACCACTTGATGCATGTTTTCTATTTTCTTTACAGAAAAAACAAGATGAAAGCAGAAAAGGATTTTATGACTGTGAGGTAGTCACAGACTCTCACATCAACAGCCCTAAAGAAACAGAAAGCTCCCAAAGAGAGAGAATTGTGGATGTGCCAGGTGTTCCACCTGGAAAGCAGAACTGCAGTCAACCTATAAAGTAGAAACAGGTAACTATAAAAGTCCCAGACAAATTTAGGGAAAAAAAATGAAGTCCTGGTGTACCACATCAGTCCTCCTGCCGGAGTTCACTCACTGCCTTAGTAGCTACTCAGCATGTGGCTAGAACCTAGGTCCTAATATAGGAACAATTAAAGAAACACCAGGCCCCTGTGTAGCTACAATATGACATCAATCTTTTTCTTTTTCCTTAAATAACCAGAAAACAAGATGTCTCCTTTGAAAGGTATTTAAGTTCCTAGAAAAGCGTTTTTAAAAAGTGAGTTCCTTGAAGTTTCCCAAGTTGTAAACAGTATATTATCTTCCACTGTCTATAAACTAAATTTTATTTTCCACCGTAAATCTGATTTGATGAGTAGCTATTGAACTCCATTTGAAGTAAAATTTGCTCACGCCATATTTTCTTTTCAACTGCTTCAACTAATTTACAAAAATATAAAAAAAAGGTAGCATAAAACCAAAATATTCACCATCTACCATGCATCTGTCACTGAAGTAGATTACGTGACAGCTTTTTAGCATCAGGCTTAATTCAAGACAGAAAAATAAATTCTCTTTTCATCAAGCTCCTGCCTGTGAAACTCTAAATTCAGCATTACATCTGGGAATTCTCCTATTAGCACTCATAAACACAGCACATTGTAGCTAGGTAGAGAAACAAAGCTTATCTCCAATGTTTTTTTTACCCTCATCCAACACCTTCCACAGCTTCCAACTGAAAGAGCTGTTGTATCTCCAAGCCCTTCTTTACCCTGATATTCTTGCTTAGTTGCATTTTTGAGGCTTCTGCTTGTGATTGTAGCTTTCAATACCAAGGGGGGAAATCTGCTTACCAGTAATGGTGTTTCTTCCTTGGGTAATTCACAAGCACATTTTAACAAAAGTTGTATTTATCCTAATTACAAAAGACTGAAGTCTTCCCTTGCAGTGTGCACAGGAGAAATTCTCTAATCCCTGCCCCACTAACACTGCATGAAACAGAACATACCCACTGCCATTTTTGTACTACTGCAACCTTCAAGCAGTTCCTTTCAGATGCAGAGACACATGTAGAAAAGACTTGCTGTTTCTGTCTAATGCATGTACAGACTTGAAACCACTTTCTCTGAGGAGCTCACGTAAGTATTCTAACACGGGCTGATGGCATGCACTACCCAACCATCAATTAGACAGTGGTGGTTTGACAAGTTCCATTATAAATGTGACTGTAGACTTTGGGAATGGCGCAGTGCTTGATATGTGACTTTAAGGCAAGATGTCTGAGGTAGGATGTTAAAGAATACAGCTACTGAGGTCACTCCAGTACTGATAAAATGCTGGTATCCCAACAGGTCCAAACACAACACCATATATGTCAGGACAAACTGCCACACTGAAACAACAGAATCCACTTACCACAGTGGAAATGCAGAGTTTGGGAAATTTCTGTAAGGCTTACACATGCAAAGGTGAAGTACGAACACATTTTTGATGTTGAGCATTTAACAATACAGAGCTAGCTCGAGAAGCGTAAGGCCAATGAAGAACACCGGGAGGTGAATCTCCTAGATTAATTTAATGGCATTTTGATGCAATGAAGAAAGCATCAAGGAAACACATTGAGGGACTTTCTGTCTTTCATAAGGACAGCATGGCCGCTGGAGCAGATAATCACTGGAGGTCCCTTCCAACGGAACTATTCTGTTCTATCCTATCCTAACACACCTTACATTTCCGTAACCTGGATTTCATTTGCCATTCTACTGTCTCACCACTCATCATGAGAAGGTCCTTCTGAAATTATTTAACTGATCCTAATTCTTACTTCTTCCAAAACATCAGACCTCCAAACCTCTACATAGCTCTTTTTCCAGCTCTTTTCTGTGTTAGTACAAGTCATGTGCATTGCGCAAGACCTGTGTTACGTGAACAGGTCTCAGCATGGACTGCTGCAGATCTCAAAAGCCAATGTTCCTCCACTGCAAAAATTTAGCATATATTCCTACTCTCTGTTTTTCAAGTTTTAGCCACCTGTTTACCCTTTCAGTACCCTTCTACTTGTGCCACAGCTGCTTAGCTTCTTAAACTTCTGGTTAAGGAATCTCTTTCTGGAAATCTAAGGAACCTATAATCAATGAGATCATTTTTACTGATTTAATTTTCCACGTGCAGGGACACATGATGTCATACACCTAGAATGAAACTTTAAACTGGAATTGCTCAAAAGACTCATCTAAATTTTGAAAGCAAAAATATCTAGACAGATTCCAAGTCAAAAGTATACCATCATTCGCTTTATTCGGTTCTTTTCATGGCTGCTTTGCCTTCATGACACTTATTTCGGAAATTTAAGAATTTTTCTCATTTTTTCCTTCGCATGGTACAACAACAACAAAATTCATGTCAAAAAACTTTCAGATGCATCAAAGAACAGAAATTACACATGACAATGCTAAAGACTGACAGAAGAAGCTTCTATTTTAGCATCCAATTTTCTAAGAATTAAAGAGCAAGTATCAAAGTGGTAGCAGTATTAAAATGAAGGTTGAAAACTGTCAGCTTTTGATAGGAAGATTATTTTTAAAGTGTTAGAAACTAGTCAGACATTCCTAAGTCAAATGAGAGCAAATTAACAGCTTAAACATTCAGGTTTACATGGGGTAGGTACACACTGAAATACAAAGAGAAAAGTCTTTAAAAAGAGGCAGCTTACACTTTACAGAAAGGCAGAAGAGGCTATTATACCAAACAAAATTCCATAGAACTGAAATAGGTTCTATTGTAATTGGAATTATTAATGTAAAGGAACATGCTACTTTATTCATGTAGAGTTACGTTACCTATTTCATGAGCCAGTGAAAGGAATTCTGAAATCTACTTTGGCAACCTATGCATGGCAATTTAGGCACTCATCATTCTTCTAGCAAACAACTTTGTGGATGATCTGCATGGCTTTAGATTCTGGACATAAAAGACCATAACTATCCAAGCATCTAGATTACATGATACAACTTGGTTTCAAGGGAAAACAAAGGAAAGACAAAAGAGAAAGAAAAATGCAGGTTCATGAGGGTTCTGGGTAGCTCTACTGAAAATGAAAGTACTCTCAGAATTATTTAGCAGTCCTGATACAGAAAAATGGAAGCAAACTATAAAGGTGTATTTCAAGATGTAAAATGGTCTCTAAACATTCCTAAGAGAGACTGTATGTTTCTATCAAGGAAATACATCAGGTAGTTAATAGGCTCTTAATTTGTTGGCTATACCTTTCAACAAATCATTCCTGTCTTTCAGTGTACATTTTTTTTTTCTTATGAAGCTTTTTTACCTACTGTTCAGAAGTATTTTGTAAATGTGATGAAAGAAACATTACTCACGTATACTTCTTTGAAATGGGATGCTTTGCTCACATTCAGGCTCTGTGCACACTTCCTGTGTGTTGGTGTCTGTGTACAGATGCGGGTGAACTAGCATTTCAGCTGGATGCCTTTTGCATCAGTAGCAATAGGCATCACCTTACCTTACGGCATGAAAAGCAAAAAAAGAAAAAAAAGACAGTGATCATCACTGCATTCTCAATTCCTTCTAACCCCATGTCTCCTAGTAGGAGGAATTCTGAAGGAGCAGAGGTAAAGAAAGGCTAGTGAATGTGCATTCAAGCAATATATACATATAGAGGAACTTTCTCAATTTCTTTCTTTTTATTTCTTTTAGGTACTTTCTAAATGTACATTCACAATGTGAGCAAGCTCACAAAGCTCTACCATACTCAGTAAATAGGTGGAACTTGATTTTAAAACCCTCTGAGGAAACCTGCTCCGCCAAACAAACACAGCATCAGTCCTGCATGCCTCCACAATAACAAACTGGTCACTAAAAACGTGAATGGAATTAACAATAGCCATTCTACAAATATTTAGGTTTTGTATCTTTTTTTAACAATTCTGCTGATGTGGTCTGAACACAGAATAGACTCAAACTGACAGAGCCACTTGGGAACCTTTTAACCATTTAGATAGCCCCTGAACATAAGTGGTGATGCCCTTTCAATTTTCTGGTAACAGAAACTGCTGTGCAAAATCAACAGAAGTAATCTTATCTGCCTCTTTTTTGTAAAACCCAGACAAATACTGTATGAGGAACTATTTTCCCACCTCTGCCCCAAAAAAATCCCAACCAAACAAACCCACAAAACCACAAAGAACCATTAGGTTTGGGTGAGAAAACAGACATTTTAACACCCTGATTCCATCCTGGAATTTCAATGCAGCTTTGGAATTTTGAAAGGATTCTCAGAAAATCCTGGCCAGGGAAAACTACTGAATACAAAGGATGACGCGTAAGAGAGCTTACATACCTCTAACTGTAGCTAAAACAGAAGCCTGTGACACCTAGAAATTATAAGTGTTCTAATCAGGCTGTAATTATTATTAGTTTGCCTTGAACCCAAACGTGTACTAGAACAACTGTAAACAAAAGTGTAAAGTAAGCGTACTGCAAAAAGTGTGCTAAGACACTGTAATCCAAACCAGTATGCAGGTATTTTGTAACACTGTGATGACACAGCCAGACACAATGCATAAATAGTTTATGTAAGTATGTGAGCAACAAGACCAAAGGGACAGATGAAGCTATGTGTAGATGCAGTAGGCCTCCAAGTTACAATAAATTGCCAAAGAATAAAATAAGCACAAGATATTAACATGACAGAGGACGGCAAATAGGCAGAACATCCTGTCAAATACAGAAGCAGCACAACTGGAAAGGCAAAGAAAATAAGCTAAGCAATATCAGGAGACAGTAAGACATCCCTTCCCCTTTTTTAGGGGAGAAGGCAAGGTGGATAAAAACGTGAAGAGGAAATACAGAAGAAAAAACAAGCCTGCTTCAATTCTGGTTTCTCTCAAAGGGCTCTCAAATCTGATCACCTTGATCTCAATGACCGAAACAAAAGACCACAGTCATCAGTGCTAACTGTATGGTATCATCCCTGTGGTTTTATATGTACACAGCTAACCTGGAATATGATTGTTAAAGACTAATATTTTCATATATATAGTGATAATGCTGTAAGTACTAACAATTAGCACATGCCGTGTTGTTAACGAATGAATGTGTCAAAGTTTTGCTTTAAAACTTAAAACTGGCCTGATCTGTCAGTCTTCTAAACAATCCCTGCCATTACAGCAATCTGCAATTCCCTGACTGCATATACGCATGTCCATACATACATCCACATATACACACACGCGTATGTATATCCATGATTACACACATACACCCACTGAGCTACAAAAATAAGAACAACATATTCTCAGATTGGTGGAATTAGGAAGTGTGAACCTGAAGTATTCTTAACCAAATCTCAGTTGGACAAGGGATTCCCAATAGCTTGAAAAATCTAAGCAATTGTTCACACAACTGTAGCTATAGTATCACTCTGTTCACTGCTTTTCTGCTTTACAAGGCTGCCATAGCTCATGAGAGAAGACCTGAATGCACGGTGTTGTAGGCATAGGGGTTACAGAAGAGTATCAGACTGGATTTGCCATTTACCACAATTCCAGAAGCCATGTAATTCACAGAAAATAAAGCTCAGGTTTTGCAAAAACTGAAATCTCTGGTTCAAACAATGATGGAGAAAGTGCAGAGAGAAAATGAGGCAACACAGAAAGGATGTCAACAGCCTATCTTTTTGTCGCAGACTGTGGTAGTCTCTCTCTACGGAAGAAATTCAAACGTGGAAGGAGATTAAGCTACCATCATGGAATAGTGAAAGACCTACACTGATAAAATGTTCATACACAAATAGTTGGTCAAGGTGGGTTGATGACAAGTGGGTGTACTGGTTTGGCCTGGAATGGAGATAATTTTCTTCACAGCAGCTCATATGGTGCTATGTTTTGGATCTGAGACCAAAACAGTTTGTGTTTTGTTTGTTTGGTCTGTGTTTCAGCTATTGCTCAACAGTGTCATGGCCTTCTCTGTTTCTCACACTGTCCTGTAGTATGTGGGCTGGAGGTACACAAAAATTGGGAGAGGACACAGCTAGGACAGCTGACTCCAACTGACCAAAGGAATATTCCATACTATATGACACTGTGCTCAGGAATAACAGCTTGGGGAAAGAAGGAGGAAAAGGGGAGGGCATTTGGAGTTATGGCATTTGTCATCCCAAGCAACAGTAACACATGATGAAGCCCTGCTTTCCTGGAAATGACTGAACATCCACCTGCCAATGAGAAGTAGTGAATGAATCACAGAATCATAGGTTGGAAAAGACCTCTAAGATCATCAAATCCAACCATTTGCCCAGCAATACCATGTCTACTAAACCATATCCTGCAGTGCCACATCTACACGTTTTTTGAACGCCTCCACGGATGGTGACTCAACCACCTCCCTGGGCAGCCTGCTCTTTCAGTAAAGAAATTTTTCCTAATAGCTAATCTAAACCTCTCCTGACGCAACTTGAGGCCATTTCCTCTCATCCTATCGCTAGTTACGTGGGAGAAGAGACCAACACCTGCCTTTCACGTAGTTGTAGAAAGCAATGAATGAATTCCTTATTTTGCTTTGTTTGCATGCACAGCTTTTGCTTTACCTATTAAACTGTGTTTACCTCAATTCACAAGTTTCCCACTTTCATCCTTCTGATTCTCTTCCCCATCCCACTTGGGGAGAAGGAGCAAGCAGCTGTGTGGTGCTCAGCTGCCTACTGAGGCTAACCCACAACAGTGGTAAAACCAGTAACTCCTCGATGTGATAGCCACTCTGGACTATTTTAGGAGACATGGTTTTCTTGTCAGAAACCACAGCAGTAACCCTCTGTCCTGTCCGTGCTCTGCCTTGTGGCTAGCAGCATTGTTATTCTAGTAGACACTGACGTAGTTAAGTCGCCCATGAGTAGCAGGTTATGTGATCACGTGACTCCCTCCAGCTGTCTAAACTATGCAGAAATATAAAATAATACTCATACATCTTTCTAGATAGTGATTATTTGTCCGATCTTTGGATTGCAAGAATACATTGCTTATCTTTACATCACTAATCGTCTACTATACTACAGCTGTTAATTCTGAATTGTCAGGCAAATGAGACAGTATTTTATATCCACAGAAGTGAAAATACATAAAAAGGTAGCAATGCCCAGAATTTCACAATACAAGAGTATCCAAGTGAGAAGAATAAAGGACGAGAGGGAAAGGTGTGTAAGCTGGCTGAAAGCCCGCCTGCAATCTCAAGAAACATCTAATTCCATTTCTATGCTCTGTTAACTTTCCCAGTGCCAGTCTCCTCTCTAGGCATGATCTGGTCCAGGGACTGGTAAATTCACAATGTTGGCACAATTGCCATTTTAGGACAGGGTGAAGGACTTTTCTGTTTAGCAAAGAAGAGTGGCACTCTACTGCTGATCTCAAGGGCCTAATCGGCTTTCCAGAAGATGTCTAAAACAGCATAGCTTTTTTATTTAGTCAAGGTAGACCACAAAAATACAAATGGCTGCTAGACCAGTGCCTCCCAGGTAGAAGACAAAAACCAGTTCTTTCCTTCTCTTTTCTTCCTTCACCTGCAGAGCTTCAGTTAAAAAAAAAAACCCACACAAAACCCCACCACCCAAACCTGACCTCTGCCATCTCTCTTGGGATCACATATGGTCATTTACTACCAGCTGGCACACAGTCCTAGTCAAAGCAATGTCCAAGTTATTTATATATGTGATCTGCAATGGAATGATTCCAGCCTAGATATCCACGCAGAAAACTGCATTTGTTCTTTCTCTGTGTGTGCTTCAAGATGCCAAGCCCAGGAAACATAGTGCAGCTACTCAGGACTGAAGTGTCTGGTATCATTGCCTCCACTGACTCTGATCACATTTCAGACCATGGCTTACCAGTATCCAATCTCTATATGCCAGTCCATCTAGCAGGAAGATATTTGGCAAAGTACCTTAGACTGAATTACAGTATAACTTCCAGGGGACAACAGAAACTTTACTGAGTAAAGGAGGATTCTTTGACCAAACTCCAGGCCCAGGGCAAGGAAGAAGAAAAGGATTGAGCCTGACTTCCTTCACTGTTTTCATTGGGACTTTCTGGAGTACGAAACTAGTGAAAACATGCCACAGTACAGTATTATTTCAGAGCAAAGAGTAGGCACATCAAATGCAATGATGCCTCTAGATAGTACATATGCTAAGAATTTAGCCAGACTGAAAAAGGAAAGTGGACAAATTCCTGGATGAGAACTCTGTCTAAACCTCACATACAAAGGCATAGCATCCAGCTCTGATAATTCCTGAAGTATGTATTGCCAGAGTGCAGGAGACTATTCTGGGGAATATCACTAAAAGCTTGATGCTTCCTATCCTTATATTCTTTCCTAGGCACTTGTTGTGAGCCACTGTCAAAGACTACTGGGCAAGATGGAGCTGTGGTATTTCCAAAATTTATCATAAATACAGTACTGGAGATACTGGCACCCCACACACCTCTCACAGTCCTCTGTTTTATGTTAAGGTGAGCGAAGGTATAATTAATTTCTACCTGCAAGAGTTTGAGACTGAGATGTTGTCACTGTACTGGTTTCAGTTATCAAGGAATAGCTGTCCCCTCTAGCAGGGAGCAGGGCATGAGTGGCACCCATCACAATGCAGACTAGCATTCTGAGACTGATAAAGACGTCTCAGGAACAGCAAAGAATGCTATCCTGTCTATCCTGGAAGGTATCCAAATCATTACAAGAAGCCCTACATATACAATGTATATTCAGCTGATAAAACCAGTCAGGGAGTCCACAAGTCTTCCTTGGCAGTCCACAAATCTCTGTGGAGACCTATGCACTGCAGTTGCCACAGTTCTAGACATTACATAGAGAAAGCCATATAAACAGACCCCATCTACTACCCCAAGACAGATGGGAACTCCCCTTGAACATATCCCTTATAAACTTGGTTGTTTTCAATATGGATGATTTGCAGATATATTTTCTACAATTGACTATGAAAAGACTCACATTTGACTCACTTAGGTTGAAGTCATTCCTCAGGTACAAGCCGGGGGTTGGCACACTCCAAAGAAAAGTATAATGCTTCTATTCAACGGGGACAGGTGCCCAGAAAACGGAAGAGCAGGTGTCAGATATCTTAAGCTTCTAAACAGAAAAATTCTAGACCCAATCCTGATCTCACCTCAATAGGACAATCTAGTTCAATTTTCTCAACCAACAGTCTGTGTAGCAATGGCTGACACTTCATGAAAGCAAATAGGCAAAGAGAATCATCCTTGGCAAGACAGCCGTTTCCTCCAAACTTTGCAGCACAACACAACCACAGATGCCAAATGACAACATTTCATGTTAGCTCACGCTGCTGTATCCCATAAAACTGCATAACCCTAAATAAACACTCTGGGATCACAGCTTCACCAAAGCTGACAGTTACAACATCACGTCTAGCCAATTACTGTAAATGAATGGCTTGTATAAACATACTGTTGCCATCGTGATGCTTTCAAGAGGTAAGCAGTTCAAGAACAAAGAAACCTATATTGTGAGAGTCCAAAGTGTTCTGAAGTAGCTGCTACACCGTCGTACACTCCTGCTTATCTGCAGCAGGCATGCAACTTACCTTGATGAAGAGTCTCAGGCTTGAGAAGAACAGACGTGAGCCAGTCCCCACTACTCGTCTCAAGGAACAGGTACAGTCAGTGAACATGTTTCTCTCTGAAGTCCTTTTCTGATTATACTGTAATGTCATGTTCCCTGTTACTTATTCTCTCTTATATCTAAATCTTTCATTCCTTGCTGCAGAATGATCCAGCATGAACAGACTGGCTTGCGAGCGAACCAATCTAATATTAATCTACAGTCTGGCTGTTAGGGCATTCTCTTGGAAGATGAAGTAGCACACTCCAGTAGCCACTAACTTTCTGAATTTGGTTTTCCACTTCCCTGTCCTTTCTCTAGCCTATGATGAAAAGGGTGGATAGCTCATCAACTTTACCTTTTTTCCAAGTTATATTAAATAAAAATCAGCACTCTCCAGTGCAAAATACCTCCTTTGCTTCTGGTCTGGAGAATTTTGGACTTCTAAAATTTACAGCCACTGCACTATATATGTCTGTTTTACATTAACCATATGTGCATTATACATCAAGTCATAAATTATTTTAAAGACCTTTTGAACTATGCACAGTAGCTCATATTTAGCACAGGCAAATATCTCCCAAAATATTCCCAATCAGATGCACCCTTGAAAAAAGGGATACCTTGCTAGTCATTGTGAAAAGATTAGCCCTCATTATGATACTGTATTTCATTTTGTATTTTTCATAAGTTTGTATGAAAAAGTTCAATGTTACACACAGTATCTCCTTTCTTTTAATCTAGTAAGAATTAGATTATATTTAGCTTGTTTCTACTTAGATTGCAGCAGGTAAATTGCAATTCTTTATGGTACTCACATTTAAATCTTTCAAGAACTTTAAGAAACATAGCCCATAAATACAATCTAAATTCTTAACATATAATCTTGAAACAGTCTGCCAAAACACATCAATATGAAGAAATTTACCTTCATTTGGTTGTGACCTGTAATTTTTCAGGATGACAGCTTTGGCATGTGATATATTTGCAAAGATCACGTATTCCCCTCTGAGAATGACAACTTCCATAGAATTTAACCCGTCCTTGACATCTGCTAATGTTTATGTCCATTATTACCTATGTATGCATCCTGTACCAAATACTTCTCATAATAAACAGGCATGATATATTTTAAGAATATCAATATTCCAAACATATAATATTACAATTATATAAGATTTGTTGTAAGACTGTGACTTTCAGTGAACTCAACAACAGAATTTGCCCTTTTATCTATGCAATGTATGTGAGAGATCTACTTTTACAATTTCTTGGAATGGGTGACTGCTCACTACCAGTGCACGAGTATAATTCACTTCATGCTTAGCCTTCTCTCTAACAGCAATAGTAGGCCAATGCACTTCTGGTACTTTCTTTTCCCAGGATTGTTGGGACAGAAACCAAGCAATAACCACTGTACTGGACAAGCCCTTCTGGTGGCGGCAACATTTCCAGTGGGCTGATGTCCAGAGGACCAAAGGGCCTATCTCCTGCCGCAGTGGCAAATGAAACTCATGCCAAAGGAGGGGCCATGAGTTTTCACAAAAAGACAGTGGCTGAAACTAGCCAGCCATCACAGAATCATCCACAGCCTTTTCCCTGTCATTGTCCCACAAAGATTTTTGGGAAAAGAAGAGTTCAGGAGTAGGGTTAATCAATTGGTTTTGACAGCAGCAGCTCACTCCAAGCTACCTGGAGTAGCACACATGAAAGTCTGCAGTGATTATGGAGTAAGCCTAATATTTCTGGAGTGGGGAAAAAAAATAATTAAAAAATTACTCTAACACTTTATTTTCAGCTTTGCAGCAATATAAGGCAAAAGTTTAGGCATGAGGAGTTTACAAAATATTCTCCCCTTGGCCAGTTACTGTGACCTTGCTTGTTACTTATAGAGGAAAACAAAGATAGAGTATTTTTTTTCCATTGAAATACTTGAACCACCTGCTAGGATTGCTTTTGGTTAGTAATTACATGCAAGGTCAAGCTGCTTTGCCACTGTGCAGTTTTAATAAGGTGCCTCCCATGGTAAAGCTACAAAAACACTGTGACCCTAATGTTAATATCAAGTTTGACATAAATGTGAAAAATTTATTTGCGTAGCCATGAAATATAACATAAGAAAATGTATCAGCAGGTCTAGCTAAGAAGTAAAAATGTAAACAAAATATAACAAGTATATTTTTTATATATATATAAAAATATTTTTTATATATACACATAACAAGAAGGGGCTTGTTTCTTGAAGCTTCTTCTGAAGTAAAGTTTACTGTATTACAGGATTCCATTCTGCCGTATGTCGCTAAAGGTAAACAAGATAACAGCAAGGACATGATAAAGCACAACAGCTTTTATTCCAGTTATAAAAATGTTAATTCTGTCACCTATCTGCTAAAGTCTGTGAATTCAATTTCAACATAGCTGGTCACAAAAAAAAAGGGTAGCAAAAGTTAAAAAAAGATAATTGGATCCTTACCTCATTGCAATATAGTCTGACACTTCTGAGGAACACTGTATCTTCTGCCAGTGACCAAAAGGTTACACGGCATGGGAAGTGTCTCCTGTCACTAAATAAGCTATTGCGATTTATCCACTTGGAAAGCTGGGCCTTGTTTAGTCTGTTACAAAAGTTAGAACATCATGATTTTATTATAAAATTAGACTCATAACCAGAGTACAACTTCTCAGTAACAAATTACTATGTATTCTCTGTATTTACATGAAAACTATGTTAGATTTGCTACTAAAATATAAGGCAAATATTCTGAGAAACACGAGGCAATCCTAATGGCATGAAATGTCTTACTTGAGTATTTACTTCTACAGACAAAAGTCAACTATTCAAGAACAGTAAGTCATCAGAACCACAGCTTTAAACATATTTCTTTAATTCTGGGCAGAAGCACTAGTTTGTAGAATGTTCTCTTGCCTGTAAACCGACACTTCTGTAATGGAAGAAGTCCAAAGATCTGTTAGTGAGACAGACTACCACTCAATAACGATAATGAAGACAACTTATATAAAATTTAGAACTATCAAACTCACTGAAGCAAACCTCATAGTCTCTTATATGAGAAAGACTATGTATTAATTTCCTACAGTATACTAACTGCACTATAGACTCTTTGGTAAGGCAAAGCGCAAGAAAACTCATATAACAAAATGTTTTACCTCTGTCTTACTTAAAATTAACCTGCAATGACCTCCTGAAACTGCTTAATGAGAAACCTTCCTCTAGGTTAAGCAAAACTTCCTCTGCAGTTTCTCCTTCCAGTTATTGGAGCTCACTATGGAATTCTGCTATGAAATAAGGCCAGACAGCTTTTCACAGGGCTTTGAAAATTCAGTTGGCTTACACTCAGGCAATGAATAGAAAGCAAAAGATCTATGCTAAAGAGAAGTGAGAAGATTGCTTTATGAGAGGTAAGAGACATGAAGACAGGGAAACAACATACAAAAGTGAAACCAAGAAACAGGATGAAATGAAGGGACTGAGAAAGGGTGAAGACGGAAACAATCTGCAGCAGTCAAGCTCGCTGGTGAGAAACAACTACAGATAATGAAACAGGACAATATACAGAGAAAGAGGCAGAAATATAAAAAAAAGGAAGACGAAACAGCTAGGTGGAAAGACACATTCCCACGAACAATCTGAAATTCAACTCAAAATTCTCAGATCTTGAAGTGTTTTGTAAAATAGCTGACTTCCAGCAAATCTATTGAAAATTATGTTTCAATGCCCTAGTAATAACACACACAGTGGAGAGGACAACCTGCTAATGCCATCAGTATCTCTGTATACTCAAGTGATATGCTGTGTAGTATAGGTATGGATGATGACTGTCAGTAACTCACAGGAGAAGACAATATAAAAACACTTACAGTTTTTATTGATCAGGTTTTTAAATTACCAAGAAAAGAAGACATAAAAATAATAGAGAGGTCATAAAGACAATGACAGTCACTTTAGCATTACATAAGCAAAAGCTATTAAAATGTTTTATGCCTGAACAGAGACTATCAGGAGTATCCCATCAGAAAGGAGACAGACATCCAGTAATTCATAGGAGCAGATGGAAAGTACTTGCCACTATCAATTATTGGAAGCTTAGAGAAGTTTCCACTTTCCTTAAGAACTGAAGGGGTTTGGTACAGAAGCTTGTCCATTTACATGATCTTGTAATGAGTAGAGACAATTACTGAAATTTCAACACTACTTAGCAAAATTAAATAGTACTAAAAAATTGGAAAGCTATAAAATTTGTCTTGCTTAGATAAGTCAACACAGATCACCAGAACTACCACCTCAGTATTAACCTGCAGTATCACCAAAATCACTTCATTTAAGTTCTTGACTGAATAGTAAACACTGTAAGACTCAGTTACTGTGAAACAAAGTCATTCTTTTGCTGTTTGTAGAGGTGAGCACACCCGTGTCTACCTACAAGAAATTAAACTCTGCTTTTCCCTTTTTTTCCACAAAAGCATTTTAACTACTTCCACTTCAGTATTTTCTACACTAAACATTTGAGCCTCATAATTTTTTAAAACATTACTTATAATGAAAATCTAAACATAACACATGAAAAAGAAATTTAAACTTCTCTGTTTTCAGCTGCTCTGCTACCAGTTCAAATCCTAGTTTTAGAATCCCCTATTAAATTTTTCTTAATAACCCAAGCCTTTCTCAGTATCAGGCAGTTCTTGAATTTAAAGTAGTTATCAGCATAAATAGAGAATATGTAACATGAAAGTTTAAATTATATTGACAAATACGTATGTTCAGAAATACAGAATTTTATTTTAGTTATTTAATTAGTTTCATGATTTTATAAACTGTTTCAAGAGTCCTCTTTGAGTAACATCATGTTTAATAGTGTCCTGGTGTAGCATGTTAAAACTATGCCAATAACAATACATAAAGACAGTGCACACATCTTCCCATGGCATTGTGCTTGCTGTGTCTAACAGACTTACACTGCCAGCATAGTCACAGCAAATTCTGTAACAGCTGCTGAAACTCAAACACCTAAGTATATCTGCACATAACTCTATACAGACAGCTATCCCTAACTCCTAATATGGTTCTCTCCAATTATATCTAAGCTACTGTATTATCCCACACTCTTTTGGGACACACTGTCCACTTAGCAGAGATATAAATACGTTCCCTCCATGTTAAAGGATACCTATTCCACCTACCGTAAGAGTACACCATTCCCAGAACCGTTACCACAAAATTATTATGATTTTAATACCCATTATGAGTTGATAAAGGAAACTGCACTGAGTATCTTTCAGACATTTTTTACATACCACTGTTGTGTTCTTTCTATTATCAATACATTGTTTTAGTTTAAGATTCCTACTTGCTCCTGTCAACTGATTCTAGAGAATAATGATATAGTGTAAGATTGTTCTACAAGAAAAAGAAGTAATCTTTTCCTTCCATCAGAATCATTCTGTTTCCTTAATCTTTTGTGACTATTGAAGATATCGCCAGTTGTCCCTGTTTCTCATGCAACACCAATTGCCTTCTTGTGACAAAACCCTGGTGCATCTCAATTTTATCTCATTAAAGACCTAGATTGTGAAAAAGCATAATTCATGTACTTCATGCTAAATGAGTTTACATCTAAACCTAACAGGAGGAAAAGACATGCCAGCATCTCCTTTAGAAGAACGTCTGCATTAATAAGCTATTCAAAAGGATGAACAGAAAGAATTAATTCATTTTCTGGAGTTCCTCAGAGAAAGTCATGACAGACTCTCCAAATATTATTAGGATCAGGCAACTTCTATGTGATGTCTGTTGCAGCTGATTGCAGAGATAGCCTGTTACTACAATCGACTTCAGTCAATCCATATTGTCAGGTATGCATTTTCTTCTTTTGTCACATGACTGAAGATAAAATATAGCTTTCATATAGTCATTGTCTTTGGAGAATACTGTACAATGGAACAGAATTAAGAAAGAAATGGTTACTTATAGCTTATGTATTTTTTTTATTGCCACACATACATATTTTCCATTTTTAGCACTCCCATTTTTATGCACCGCAAAAAGACAATCTGGTAATTTTGAATCAATGGGGTCAACTGGGGCAGCATAGATATCTCATGCATTTCCAGAACCTGGAGGACTATCTCCTTTATCAATAAAATCCTGACGAACTCAAGATTACAAACTTAGAAGACTGCAGGTAGAAAAAAGGCAAAGAGAGGCCAAGATATGAAACATATTTGTGTTTATACACATAAATACCTGTTTACAATGCAGTCCCCAAAATAATGGCTCTTATCTATAGTAACAGCACTTTCTTATTCATCAAATTCATGTTCACATGCATATTTTACTATTGAAAATTTTCAAGACGTATCATTTTGGCTTTGGGAAATCAGAGTGCAATTCACATCAAGATTGGAAAAAAAAATCTACATGGACATGTCTACCTGTCAGCCAAGCTGTACTTTGTCAATGCAGGACTTTTTCAATTGCCTAAAAAAATGTATTTTGGGTGCATTAGAGTATCTGAAGTATCTACACAGCGCTACCAAATATGAGAGACTCCTTTCCTTCTATTGCAACAACTACTGGCCAGATCCACAGGGCCCAGATGCCCATCTGCAGTCAACTCAATTGCGCCCTGTCTACTTTAAAAGTAGTCTTAGAACTCTTTTCCTAAAGTTTTTATCAGCTACAAACACAAGCGCAGTATTTAACAAATCTGCAAACTGACAACTTGTTGTTCCTCTGGTAAATAAGATGGAAGCTGTCAGGAAGATTACTTCTCAGAAAGAACACCACAGCAGTTCAAGGCCGAAGACAGTGTGTGTGTGATAATCTTTGAATCCTTCCAAAATTTTAGCAGGTTCAGTAGGCTGAAATTAGATTCGAAATTCCTTCAGAGTAAGTTAAAAATTTACAGAAAGGATCCTGTTTGTGCAGATAGTTATGCTGGTTGAGAGATACCTATCTGAGATGAAGTTTCAGTAGGACCTTGATCCCTATGAAAAAAATGCATATGGGAGACACGTCAAAAACATTTGTAGCTTCCTTAGCCCCTGCAAATAATATTTGATTGTTGCAACTCATAAGTGACAGAAAAAACACCTAGCAGCACAATCTGCCAAGACAAATCCAGGTTCCAAGGAGCAGTCTTCTGCCAACTAATAAATCTGTATTATCTTTTTAGAACTTCTTGCCACAGGAATAAAAGCATAATTGCCAGGAAAAATTAATGAATTGTAGACATAGCTGTGAGGTAAGCTTGTAGTGAACTCATCCAAAGCTGTATTCCTATAGCTTCTCTATGTACTCCAAACCTCACGGAGCTACAATTTAAATGAAAACAGGATTTTATATGCAGCCATAAAAATTATTTTAGTCTAGTCACTTCTGCTGTTAATTACGATTTTCTGCACACTGTGCAAAAAGACTCTTTTGAGTCCATGCTCATCATTTACACAGTGAGCTGGAAGCTGCAGTACTCATGGTAAAGAGACTGACCCTGAGTCAGAGATTATATCTGAAAATGACAGTACAATCAATAAACCCTAATGATGGATAGATGAGAAGCAGCTTTCACAGATGGCCTCAACTCTTGGATATTTGCATGAGGAGCTGATTTCCAGATAGGCATGGACCTTGAAGTAAGCCTGACAGCCAAGAGTGGACGCAGCAAAGCTCTGCTGGAAACATGGGCTGGAAAAATGAGAAAAATTTTCTGCACTTGTTCACCAGCTTGATGACAGAACTAAGGAAAACACACAAATCAGCATGCATGTCCAAAAATTATTATCTGGCAATACAAGGTCTACAATCAGTTTTGCATTCATCATGGATAAAATGCTCAAAGACATATGTGCAGGTGCCACGTATATAACCAACCTGAGATAAGAATTTACTGGCTTGCTTGGGCACACTTGCATTTTTTGTTGGAATGGAGGACTGAATGGATTTGTTATTACCATATTTTTTGACTCAGCTGAGAAAACAATAAGAATAGATGCTGGTTTTGGATTACTGACTGAACTGGCTGCAAGTTAACCTATATAATTCAGACACACAGACAAAAAAAAATTAAATCCTAAATATAGATCTTGACAAAAGCTGCCATAATTCACAAGAACTTTCAAAATATTCCACAGAATTGAGTAAGTTTTGTGTAAGAGACATTGTATAATGATAGTAACAATTCCAAGAAAAAGTGTTAGATATCCTTGTGTCTTAGATAGATTACCACGAGAAAAGATAATCCCGAAACTAAGAACAGTTCAGCAATCACTAAGTTTAACTAGAAGGTAACAGAGATACACAGCGCCATACTTAATGGGAGGGAGGGATGTTTTCTTTTAGTACAGATATGTCACTTATTTCAGATTTGAGATTAACCTTCACTTACAGGAATAAGAAAGCAAGGAGAGTGAAAATCCCCTTATGATCTATACATATTTCCTTTATTGCTCAAAGGCTAGTGTTTAAAAACATACAAACTCTTCCTGTTCTCATAAGAAGAGTCTCTAGGTAGGGATTAGAAAGGTAGGTGCAATCTGGACAAAGAGCAGAATCATATATATAGTTCTGAAGTGTCTGCGGTAACTCGTCAACAAGGGTTATTGGGTTCTTAATACTTATTATATAATGACTTCCCTTAAAAAGGCAAATCTGAGGAGACTGCTATTATGCTCTCGGCCATCAGTCAAATTTGCTGTTAAGAATACAGCATATGCTAACAAAAGGGTATTATTAAAGAAGGCAAAAAAAGACCTTTTCCCCTAAATGTGTACGCTTTCCTTGAAGCCCCGTTATTTTAGTGGGCGGTAGGGGGGGAGGGGAGTTTCTCTGCTGGTCTGAGTAAAGTCAGCTTTGCCTTTCTTTTCAGAAGTTAGAATTCAAGATTTCAGTAGCCTCCAGTTTGCTATAATCCTAAACATACAATGCTTAATATTAACATGAAACCAACTATACTCCTTAAAATTTCTTACTGTATGCCCTTGCATTAGAATCAATAAAGACCTGTGCAATACTATAGCACTGTCATAGATTTCAAAGTAATGTTGAGTTGCATCAAGAACTGAAGGACATCTAGAGTGCTTAACCTGAAATAATATTTTGGAACAGGGAAAGTCCTTATTGATATCTTGGGTAAATTCTCGACTGAAGTGTCCTGGTAATTCTACCCTTGGAAAAGTAATGATGAGGGAGTCCACTTACCCGCAAACCACAGCTTTTTTTGGCCTTTTTTAGTGTCTCACAATCCATCAAACTGAACACTTTGCTTTGAGGTCCTTTATATATGTGCCCGCTATAGCATCTGGTGGCAATGAATTTGACAGTTTAATTACTTAATAATGTTTTCTTTTACTGCTGACTGATAATTTCACTGAATGTTATCACACAATGAGAAATGGTGAATAACGAGCCTATCTTCACCTTTTTTCATGCCACTCAATGTCACTCCTGTCACATCACCTTTTAGTGCCTCTTTTACAAGCTGCAGAACTCTAATCTGTTTGATCATCTGTTGAAGTAGGTATAGCATCTCCTTGACATGTTTTCTGCCTTTCCCTGAATGGTTTACAAACTTGTATCTTTTTTTGAGATAGAGTAACTGTAACTGCCTATGGTATTTAAAATTGACAGAAACATCATCATTTTTTTCCATTTTATATATATATATTTTTAATATTGGTCTTGGTTCCTATTCTATTAATTCATAATACTCCATTCCCTTTTCTGATCATCACTGAGCATGAACTCACATTTTCAGAAAGTTACATTCACTAATTCCAGTACTCCTCTTTGAGGACCCAACAGTGTTCAAAAACAGACGTCTGAGGGCATACATAAGTACCCTCTCACTGCCAGCAAAAGAGATGTATCAGATTTGGTACAGGAAACTCGGAAAGTCCACTCCTTTAAATTTTAAAGCAGCTCTTTAAAAGCATACACTCATTCTAAGTATGTGATGGAGGAGGAGGAAAGCAGCAGCAAGAATCAAAATCACTCTTTGTAAAACAGAACTTTAAACAGAGAAAGTAGAAGCAATAGATGACAACATGACAAAGGGCTTCTGTAGGGAATTTGTGTCTACAAATAGGGCCTTGATAGAATGAACTGACAAAGTGATCAAACCCCAGTGTTGAAAAAAAGTGTGCAAAGTCCGGAATACCAAAAGATCTGAATTTGCACCATCAGCAGAGGACTGGGTAAGAGCTGCTAAGATTCACCTCTCACTGTGATTCAAGAGGTTTTCAGAGTGTCTCCTGCTTTCTTTATTTGAAACATCCATTTTTCCTCTCTATTATAGAATAAATGGAACAAAGATGCTCATCATCCTTCCTGCTGATGCTGCTCACAATGTTAAGCAGAAAGCGAGCTTCATAAAACCAGCAAATGATTCATAATGCGTACAAGGTAGTTCTGCTCTGTCAGTTAAAAGTGGAACCTCCCTTAGAGCATGCAGTTTTCACTTAAAAATATATAATTTATTAAAACATTAAACAGTCTTGAAAGTAAAGAATCATCCCTCCCCTGCAGATTGCTCTTCATAATTTTTCGTTTGTTTAGGAAACTGGGTGCTGAAGCCAAAGCATCAAGTGCTGTGCTAAAACAAGACACACGTATTTTTAAAATTGCAATGATAAAGTTAGTTGCAACACACATATGAAGTGATTCGTATAGCTGTGTGGCTTTCCCCAAAGCAAAATCATGAAAACATGCAGAGTAAATAATTTTTGCCTGGGACAAACTGCTAAAGAAATTACCCTTTCTTTTCTTTTAGAAAAATCTTCCACTGTATTTTGAATATATTAATGCTTTTTTGAAAACAACAAATTCATATGATCTATGGTCTGTCTTTATAACACTTCTTGGGATGGAGGAAAACCTCCACAATTTCCATTAGCTCATTCCGCTTGCAAACATACAAATATTTGCTCTTTTGAAAAGCTGTTGTATGGTCAACAACAAAATCAGTTTGATGTTTTTCCAGCCTTTTCAATTAAAATTTTTCTTTAAAATTTTAGAATCTCCTTTTTAAAGAA
Organism: Opisthocomus hoazin; assembly: GCF_030867145.1. Lineage (NCBI taxonomy): Eukaryota > Metazoa > Chordata > Aves > Opisthocomiformes > Opisthocomidae > Opisthocomus > Opisthocomus hoazin. The sequence continues at coordinate 24,568,999 of NC_134414.1, read as the reverse complement.
TTAGCCTGACTGCAGACATCTAGCTCGAAATATTTCCAGACTGGCTGATCTCCAATTCCTTCTATGGATGGAGCATCCAATTTATGTGACAAAATATAGTTTTTCCAGTTTGGCAAAAACAGTAGAAGGAAATAAAATCCTGAGAGGAAAAAAACCTAACCAAAATAAGGTAGTTTCAAAAGAAACATGACTATAAAAAAATCCCACCACCCCCACCCCCCAAAAAAAACCCCAAAACTCGAAATCCTGTTGAATTCATCGGTAAGAGTTGAGGAACCAGGTAAGCTAACTGATAAAAAGTTAATTTCACTGGTGATATAACATATCCAAAATATCATGTTTTCTTCACAAAGGAGACCCAGTTCCCCTCGCTTTTTGGTTTACATAGTACAAAGTACAATCAGTTCTCAGCAGCAATTCCTGATGTTGGTGTAAGAATAATTTGTATGCATTTTGGACTTCTTGAAACTCGAAACACTGAAATGAAGCAACGGCTTCTCTAAACACCAGTGATCTTGATTCAGACAAGTCCCAACCGATGCAGGAAGCATCCATATTTTCACTGACTGGGAACACTGAAGCAGCATACTGCCATGAGTTTGGTTAACCTGCCAAAAAAGGGAAGCCCTAATGTCTGAAGAGGTAATCCCTCAACGTTCAAGCAGTTACCATCTGAGTGAATTTCCTCTAAAATGTTAGTTGGAGAATTTCAAGCACCAGGAATATGCATGCTACTGCTACATGCAGTACACATACCAGACACTATCATATATACCACGTGGACATACAGAAGTAATTCCCCAACCATAATGGTTTTTTCCCACCAACGCCCACTGGTTTCAGGCCACTACAATGAATCTGGTGGAATCACAACATGGGCGTCTGTAATTGCGTCAAAGAATTTTAGGAACTGATGGAAACAGGAGAGCATTCTTCACACCGACAAGACTGTTAGGGTTGTTCGACTTGTCTTGCACTGACAAAGGAATTAAAGAACAAGGCTTAGTGAACTCATCACATGCCTGAAAAGATCCTGAGAAGTCCTCTTGACTTCCTTCCAGGTCCGTGAAGAGCACAGGTCATGTAATGATGACTGTCCCAACAGAAGTAATAACAAAAAGACAGCTCTGACCAGTGCCAAGACACAGCAACTGTTTTTCTAAAAACTGAACCTTCTTTCTAAAGAATAGAAGGCTTCAGAACCCAGTGTCAGCTCAGATAACAAGCAGGAGGTGGCAAGCCATCTCCGGACTTCCACAATGGCTACCACCATACTCTTTTCAAGACTGGTTACAACCTTCTTTCTCAAATGATTTTGAGGACTTTGTTTTTGAAAGTGGAGTGGGAAATTGGAGAAAAATTTATTTAATCAGCCAGATCTTCCCATTTCGATTCTTTTTTCTTGGTGTTTGTTTCCAATACTTGCAGGTTTTGAAATCGGCACCAGGAAAAGACTGAGTACTTTTTATTTACATGCACGTGCACCTCTGTGAAAAATATACATAAATAATATGGGTGTGTTCAAATCTCCTAGCAAAAATCTTCATGCAAAACTTCATAGTCTGAAGAAGCGTTGTGTCTAAAGAAATCAAGACAGGGAAAACGTATTATGCTATGATTTTTTCACATATTAGGTTTTTCACAAATAATGTTGCAAGTTAGTTTATAATTCCTCATTAACAAAGAAACTCTAGTTTTGAAAAACTGCCAGATATTTATGTAAAGAATTTCCTTGTTTCTGAAATTAAATAAATTTCTGGGCTTAGCATAAATTCATATATATATATATTTATATATGCTATTTTGTTGGGTTTTTTATTTAATGCATATTTTTGTTTTGTGCACATTCTACAGTTCCTTGAATCTTGAAACTTTCTCCTCAGAACTGTCCTATTCTAGAAGCTATCTACTTTTCTACAACACAAACATGTTTTTACCAGTAATTTCTATGATAATATAGAGTAATGATGTTCACTGTACAAATACAGATTCTACAGATCAACCCTTGGAAAACAAATAGAAGCTGTCTCTCCAGGTTTATATGCACATGACATTATTAAGTTTTCAGAATTGTTTATAATAAATGTTCATTTTCAGAAGTAGTGAATGCTTAATGCACAACAAGTAAGTAATTTATTTGTGTATGATTTACTTATGTTTCAGTTTACAAAAGTCTTCCATTTCAGAGGCTGATAAATATTATGTGACTTAAATCAACAGCAATATTGACAAATATATTAATTTGGAACATCATGGTGAGTCTCTCCACCGAAGTGGAAGAAAAGATAATTAAATGTTCTGTATCACTCTGTTAAATCTAAACCTCCACATATTAGCGGAAAGCAGGTAAATTTAATAACAAATTCAATATAATAACAATTTGTTAAGAGACTTTAGATTGCTAAGATTTTCAGGGACATACACCCCTAACAGAGACTCAGGTTTTTTAACACTATTTGTAGTTTTCCTCTAATGTTTTCATAAATGTGTACAAACGTTGACCATGTATAACCTTTAGAAATTATCTAAAACATAATAGTTAATCAAACAGATCAATAATTTGACATATTATTCCCCATTATTTGCTGACTTAAGTCACTTACTATGAATAATTGTCAGAAACCAAAAAGTAAAACTAGCACTTATATTACCTTGGTAATTTTCATGAGGTTTGTGAACAGCATTTTAATTACAAATAGTATATGTGATATGATTGTAAGGTACACTTCCCAGAAGTATTCTGACCTGACATTCAGGAAAAGGTTATTTGGTTGCTCAGTGAAAACTACTGTATTAAAAAGAATTTCTAAACTAGAAGCTTCAAAAGCACTTTCTTTCTTTGAAAACTGTGGTGTTTATAATGAAACTTTTATAACAGACATACATACTACTCCTGCTTTGGGCTTTACAACAGTTGCTAAAAAGACAGTAATACCCATACCTTTACACTCAAATAGTCCCCATACACTGAAATCCATTGCATTGATTTTATTTTAAAAATAGGTTACAATACCATATTCATAGAATCATTATTACCAATCCATCGACAAACTGGAAGACTTTCTTAAGAGAGATACCAGTCTGTTCTGATAGATAATATTTATCACTTTATTAATAAACTTAAATGACAGAATATACTTGTTGAATCTGAGCAGGACATTAGCCCAAGGAGAGCTAGAAGTCAGACAGTATACTGGACAAAATCAGAATAATCATGCTAAATTGAAGACATGATCTAGGAGAAAATTAAGATGCAATTCAATGAGGTAATTTAGCTGAGAATAATCAACTGAGAAAGTACAGGATGAGGACAAATAGCATGTAGCTATTCTTCAAAATGGTATTTCGGTGGCTAGTTATGAAGAGCTAAAAGTGATCAGCAATAGAATATTCTTGCATAAAAGACAACACACTGCCTTGAAGTGTAAATTAATCTTTACAGTTTACAGCTTTATTTTTTTATAGAGGATACTCTACCTACAGAATACAGAAGAACTGAAAGGAATTCAGCAGAAAATATTAACTAGCAGAGGTCTAGAAAAGGTGACATAAAAGGAAAAATGAACGAAACAGGAGGCTTTCAGTTGAGAGGAGACTGAGTGGAGATGTAACAGAAGACAAACACCCAGAACGTGCACGCAAAGTGAAAGCTCACTCTGCTTATTCTGCAGGAATACTACTTGTTTGTGGCCATCAGAAGGAATTCTTTCGCAAAAGCTAGCCCTCACTTTCTACTGATTTATAGTATGTAGTCCTCAGTGCCTGGGTGTTGAACTTGTAACTAAGATGGAATTTTCTTTAGTATTCCATTTTGCATCAGTCTCTTGATTCTACAGAAACATTACACTCAGTTAACTAGATTCACCATGATTTTACCTAGTCCAATGACACCAGATAGAAAATCTGTTACTCCATTGTAAACCTATCATGGGTCAGGAGAAGCCTTTTTAAAGTATAGCAGTACAAGGTTTGCAAACAGAACTACAAGAAAATGCTATATATATGCAACCCCAGTTTTCAGGTAAAATCAAATACCATAACTGTTTCTCCAGGTATACCTTCACCCCAAACACTCAAGGTATGCATTATCTTCAAAAGCTAGTAACTTAGTTTTTATGGCAAAAGTTGATGCCCAAAAAATCCTCAATTCCTCCTCTTTTTTTCCCTTTTACCAAACTTCCACACATCCATACCTTAATGGCAATTTATACACCTTCCTTGCCTCACCTGGCCATTTTCATTGCTTCAGATTTCACATGCTGTAAACGAACATTTGTTCGACAATGGCTACATTTAATCTCCTGAATTCTAACACAAGCTCAGCTTTTGATAGTAATAGCTACATACTATTTGGACATCTTGTCAGAACAAAAAGCTTATTAGCAAACAAAGCATTTTGCTTCAGTAAGGCAAAAATCCACACTCTCCCTCCGTGTAGCTTAAGCACTGCTGCATTGACAGTGACTTTAACCGAGATGCCAACATGAAGAAAATTAACTCGCACACCTGTCTGCAGAACTAAGCACTAAATTCATAGGCATCCGAATATTAAATCTGTACTCAAAATCTTAAATTAGACCCTACATTACTACATTAGTTACTTCTTGCCTCTTAGTTACATCCTATCAGTCATTTTACAAGTGATACATTCACTTTCACAAAAACACACTGAAAAGTTAGTCAGTGACAGTTTAGAATGACACCTTGTTTTAATGCACTATGCACTACACATGCTCGCTCCTATGCAAACCAAGTTTTAACTGTCATGCTGTCAAAAAAAATGGTAATTCCCTAGTCATATCCATCTTTCAAAGGAAGTAAGAACTACAGACTGTTTCACATGTTGAATGAAATCTGGCACTTGCATGAAAGCCCTGAGAGGTTACATTTGAAGCTAACAAAAAAAACAAACAAACAAACAAAAAACAACCCCAAACAAACACCAAAGAACAAGACATATCAAAGTGGGAAGCATTTCAAGTTTTATACATGCCTATACTTCTCTTTCCTCAGCCCTCACTCAGCTTAATGTAAAAGTCCATTAATAAAAAAATCAGCGTATATAGTCTCCAAGCTGCACTGGGTCATTAACTGTGATAGACCTTCTCAGGGAACATATCTGTGTGTTCATTAAGAAAAATCCCAATCTGAAAATCACCTTAAGTACAATGCCTTATCGATGTCCAGTGAACAATCATGGGCATTACCTGCAGTAAGAGAACCGTGTTGCTCGATCTAGTCTTCTTTTCAATGCTCCCCTAAATTTAGTTCCAAATTTCTCATATTATTAAACACAAAAGAAAATGCTACACACTCTTTCCTGATCTAACGAAATTAAGCTCATTGCACTTAAGTTTTTCCTTTGGCTTTTGCAACAAACATTGGGGGATTACCTTGGTACTTCAAAACTCGGAAGTAGAACAGAACTGCAGCTGAAAATTCTTAAGGTAGATTATCTCCAATTTAACCAAGGGAGTTAGTGCATAACATTCACTACTAGGGGGACCTCGCCTTGTCTGAAACGACTTCAACCTGTTCACTCTCAGGGCAGTTTGCAATGTACACTTCTTTCTTTGGGCTGGTAAGCAAGGGGGCTTTTGGAGGTATAGATTTTTTTGTTTTTGTTTTAAGACTGCTGAATGTTGTTTTTTCACTCTGCAGCAAAGGTTCCTAGAACCTCTGCGGGGCACTCTGTTCACTTTTTACTCAAATGATTTTAGAAGAACTGATCAAAAAATATCAATCCGCCTTATTGTGCTTTGTATAAACTATGAGCAAAAGGGGAAGAAAATCGTTGTGAAACACCTGAGGTGGGATTTCATCTCTAATACTGTTAACGATAATCCACTTCTTGTATTAAAAGTTTACACTTAATCCTCAAACTTTCAGTTAAGAAGCCCCAGCAAAGCACGAAAGAACAGCAGTGCATTTAAGTGTAGATGTAAGTTTAAGTGTCACAGAACACAGCACACTCGCTGAAGTCTCAGGTGTACCGCTTCGCGTTTCTTTCCGGTAAGATTTCGTTGTTTGTTTTCCTTTCCTAAACGCACCGAGGCTGACACAAGGAGGTAACCCAATTCCACAGGAGACCGAAATGCGGCTATTAAAGACGCCAACGTGACACCCCTGCGGGTACTTAACCCTGCCTCTCCGCAGCGAGCGGCACCCGAGGAGGCCGGAGCGGAAGGAGCTCAGCGAACCGCAGCCAGCACCGCTCCCGCCGCGGCACTCACTGCCCGCAGCGCCCCGCCACAGCTGCGCCTCCTCCCCGCGCCCCCGGCCCCCTCCCGCTCCTCGCCGCCCCGCGGGAAACTTTCCGCCGGCCGCTGCCGAGCCTCCGGCACAGGCGCTGCGCGGAAAGCGCGGCCTCGGGGACCCGACCGAGCTCCCAGAGCGCGAAGCGGGGTCTCGCCGAGGGCTGTCACCAACCGGCGGACGGATTGCCGCCTCGCCTCCCTCCTCCGCCCCGCGGCAAGCGGCCGGAGCCGAACTTCTCCGGCGGCGGGTCGGGACGGCTGAGGGGGAAGGCGCGCGGGGCGGTTACCTGGGGTCCCCGCTCGGCGGCAGGGCAGGGCAGAGTCCCCCGCGGTGCCCGTCATGCCCGAGGGGCTGGCCGGCCCGCCCTGAGGCGCAAGTCTTCATCCAGCTCCTTCCCTCGTCCCGGCGCGGCCGGCCGCCCCTCTCGCAGCCTGGCTGGCGCGTCGGGGAGGGAGGAGGAACGGGGAGGGCGGAGAAGCGGCCGAGCAGGGGGCGGGAAACGAGCAGCGCCCTCCCCCTCACCTCCCCACGCCGGAGCGCCCGGGGGGCAGCCCCTCTTCCCGCGCCGCCGGCTCCCTGCTCGCCCGGCCGCCGACGGGCTCCCGCCCTTCCCGCGTCAACAGGCGCCCGGCGCGGCCCCGCCGGCAGCAGCTCCGCGGCTCTCACAGGGCCCGGCCCTGGGGCGTGCAGGAGGCTCCCTCCGAGCGCCGCTGCACTGCCGACCCCTTCCCCGAGTCGCAGCCGGCCGGGGCCCGCCGGGCAGGGAGCAGCCGGCGCCTCTGGGGGGCGCCTCCGCCCCACTTGGCGCTGCGCAGAGTGCGGCTGCGCGGGTCGGTGCGGGCGTGGGAGACTTTTACTGGAAAGGTTTAAATTGAGGGGGGGGGGGGGGGGGGGGGGGCGGCGGCGGCGGTAGGGCACGAAAGGAGTGGGGGGTGCATGTCGGAGGACTTTGGGGCAATGTGGGACTGGGAGGTCTGTGGGAAGAAAAGGGGGTCTGGGAGGTAAAGAGGGAAGTTGCCTGTGACAGAGAAGAGGAGTGACTTGTAGATTGGGAAAGATAAGGGATAAGTATGGGGTTTTTTCTGGCAAATTTTACAACAAGGGTGTTTGGAAAGGCAGAGAGGAGTGAATACCAATGGGATGACTGAGAAGGAGAAAGGAGTAAGGAAAAGGTTGTCAGGGAACAGAGGAGAAAATGCGTGGCCTAAGTGGGCAGAGGCAGGGCTCCAGGAGGTGAGGAGAGTGAGGAGAGAAGGGGTTTGGGAAAGCAAAATTGTGCGGGGCTTGGGAGGAAAGGCACGTGAAACTGGGGTGGTGGGTGTGGAGGAGAAGTTTGGCTGCCTTGTCATGGAGGTTAGAAAGTGAGCCATCGAGGAAGAGATTTTAATTTAAAAGGAATTTTAATTAGGGGGAATATGCATGAGTGAAAGCATTGCAAAAGTAGGAAATAAGGGAAGCACTGCAGGAATTGTTGGACAAGAAAAGACAGATCAAAAGAACATGTCACAGCTTGAGAGAGCGGGCAAATCTGAGCAGCACACACAAAGTATTGAGTTGAAAGGAGGGGGAATATTGACTGTGTACGGAATAGAAATTACACTGTCCTTGAACTTTTGCCATAAGAATTGTACAGTGTATCTTGCTGTTTTCCAGCAAATCATCCCATCCCACGTGGGCAGTGGAGAGGTGGTTTCCAACTCTACGAACTGAACTCACCTTTACAACCAGCTTAGCAAAGTGGATCCCAAGCATCCAGGAGTAGCCGTAAAAGCAATATTGCCTACAGACTTCATGTCATCCTAGCCCTTGGAGAACTGAATTGAGTTTTAACTTTTAGCCAACCCAGTCTGAAGCACAGATGAGCATGTAGATTCATCGCTTCTAGTATTTGCTAATGACAAGGGAAGGTAATGCTGCTGGACTGAATAGCTGATGACAATTCAAGAGTGGCTACTGTCCCTCAAATGGAAAAAAGCAGAGATATGAGATGGGATATGCACAGTGATTAATTAAACTAGAGTAGAAATCGCTGGTTTTACACTGAATTGTGTAAAGTGTTTACTGCAGAAATGAGAGGAGCGAATGCTGAACGTCATCTTTTCATCCAGGTTATCATTTATGTATGGATATGTGTGGATGTTCGCATATATGTGTCTTCCTCCATTGACTTTCTGCAACTTTTTTGGCATGACCTACAACACTTTAAACTACTTCTCTTTTTCAGTCAGAGTCTCATTCTGATCTGTTCCAACCCCTTGTATCTCAGCTATTCTGGAACAGCTGTAGTGAACTGCAGTGAACTTGTGTCTGGCACAAGACTTGTGCTGTATGAGTGACTTATAATAATGAAGGTATTGTAGGCACAGACTAGCCAGGGTACAGATCGGATTAAAAACAAAAAAATCTTGCCTGCTTTAGTGTAGGACTATGTAATCCAGATCTTTCCATTTGGTTTTCTCCATTATTCTTTCTGCCTTCTATTGTGCAGAATCTTTCTTCTGGTTGTGGCTCATCAATCCCTATTGCTGTACCAATGTCTGAAAATAATTTAAAATACTTTGTTTGTATAGATATTTTTGCAAAAGTTACCAAAGATCTAGAGGATGATACTTTAATAGCCGTCTCTTGCATACAAATGGTGTTCCAGTCTGGAATTCCAGGTGCTGTTGTAGTATTGGTGAAAATAATAATGGTTGATAATATGTGTTTAGCTGTTTGTTCATAGGAGTTGGAAGGTCCCTGGGAGTTACCTCTGGAGCTGCTGCTCAGGACTGGTGAAAATTCTGGACATATGAAAGAAGGAAAGATCAGCATTTTCAAGTTATTTCAGAGATTTGTTGTCCCTGTTTTTTGGTGGTCATGGAGCAACCAAGATCTGTAGCTAATTGTGAAATCTTTTGTGAAAGGCCCCACTCCGGCATGCTGTTTGCTACCAGTTTGTATTGTGTGTAACAGATCTCTTCTTCTCCCTTGAACTGCAATGTGCCTGAATTTGAGGTAATGTACTGCAAATTATTTTCCTGGATACACTAGCGAGTTAAATCAAAATCAGTGGAAAATTCAGTCATTTTCTTAAAGAAAAAAAAACAAAACAAAACCCAAAATACCCACTTTATATCATAGAAAATGTTACTAGTGATCAAATTAAATCTTTCTTGCAGAAAAATATATCAGAACAAGAACGACATGCTGGTAAGTGAAACTAGTTTAAGAACATTCAACTTGCTAGAACATTGCAAGTTTTGCGTATATATATTTAGTGTATTTTTTCAGGTAAATTTATCTTCATAAACTCTAGTTTGTCATATACAAGCATATTTTTCTACAAGAAGCAAGTAATACTTCATTTGCTTTAGCTTGTTTCAAAAACTATTTACCTGCTAACATATTGTAATATACATGGATTTGTACATCCAAAATAGGATTTTAAAAATCATTGGTGCAAGTAAAATGTTCACAATATGATGTTTTAATCACTGGGACAGTGGTAGAATTTGATGCATTGATCACCTAGACTTAAAGGTAGTAATAACTTGCGCATAAGAATCTGTTCTATAGAAAATAAAATATCATATTATTGATAGCAACTATAAAATCCCTGAAGAAAACTAATTTATTTTGAGTGACTGTGTATTCACTTGGATTCGAAGACAGATTGCATATACAATGCAATAAGAAATGAGTGAGACAGGAATGTAAAGACATTTGATTTTGTACTGAAAAGTACTTGAGGCCCCATCTGGAGTACTCTGTCCAGTTCTGGATTCCCGACTTCAAGAAAGATGAGGAGCTACTGGAGAGAGTCCAGCAGAGGGCTATGAGGATGATGAGGGGACTGGAGCATCTCTCCTACGAGGAAAGGCTGAGGGAGCTGGGCTTGTTCAGCCTGAAGAAGAGAAGGCTGAGAGGGGACCTAATATATGCTTACAAATATCTCAAGGGCGGATGTCAGGAGGATGGGGCCAAGCTCTTTTCAGTGGTGCCCAGTGACAGGACAAGGGGCAACAAGCACAAACAGACGCACACGAAGTTCCATCTGAACATGAGGAAGAATTTCTTCCCTCTGAGGGTGACAGAGCACTGGAACAGGCTGCCCAGGGAGGTTGTGGAGTCTCCTTCTCTGGAGATATTCAAGACCCGCCTGGACAAGGTCCTGTGCAGCCTGCTGTAGGTGACCCTGCTTTGGCAGGAGGGTTGGACTAGATGACCCACAAAGGTCCCTTCCAACCCCTACCATTCTGTGATTCTGCGATTCTGTGACTGAACTGGCTAATGTGTTGATCAGTTAGATTTTGTGGCATCTAAACCATCATATAAACAGTTGAGTTCACCTTCTCCTTCTTCACCTGTCCCCATCCCCCATTCATTGGCGATGTTGTTTGTCTTTTTTTGGATTCCTACTCAGGTGTAACAAGCTAGGTGACTTTCCCAGTAAAGAAGCTGAAGGTCAGAGTTGGGAATAGCTCATACTGAGAGCATGGATGCACCTGTAATCAGCTGGCTCATGGCAGCTTATTCATCGTTCTACAGAGATACAGCCTTTGGATTATTTCATGACTTCTCACCGTGCTGTCATGCATCATGGTATCATTAAGCTGCCAACATAGCCCTGTCCTGAGTGCCTAACTTCACAGATATGTATACTGGACTGTGAAATAGCTGTGATGTTTCTGGGAAATCTCTCTGGCTCGTGCTAGATATCGAGTTTGAGCACTTAATAAAAAAAAAAAGAAGCGGGGCTCTTAATGTTTTGAGGGATTATGCCTGAGTGATCAGCTTCCCTCTGAGAAAGAGTTTTGGGTATTTTTGAGGCCATCTCCCTGGACACTATCCAAACTGTCTAAGTTCAAGGTCCAAAAAATTCAAGGTGGTCTATCTCAGGACTAGAGGATGCAACACCTGTTTTGAGGCTATGTGTCATCATCACCTACTTCTTCTTTGTGGAGCTATACAAAATATAGGTGCCTTCTAGCAAGCCCTTAGCAGCAGATTATTCCCTCCAAGACAGAGAGAGCTTTGTCTGAGCTCCATGATAAGGTGTCAGTTATAGCTTCCCTCTGGAAATTAGAGGAAAGGATGACAGGGTGTTTCTTTGCATTCTGACCCGGTATCCATGAAAAGGAGCCAGCCTAGGTATGAGCTGCAGAGGGCTGAAGTCCTTGGGGGCCACTTAGAAGTATGCTGACTTCTGTTATAACCTGGTAGCTATGAATATATTAGTGTGGAGGCTACCTTTCTCCACTGGTGCTAAGAAGGCTCAAAGATTTGTAGGCTCTGGCATGGGAACTCTTTTGTAATTAGACACTAGTTGGTTTCTGGATCTGGCAGAGGATCTAAGAGCTGTGGTGAAACATTTCTCAACAGCTTGGTTTGTTACTTGAACATTTTTAATCAATCTCTATTTGTACACTTGGAGTCCACACAATTGTACTTGTGTTCCCATATTTATCTGTAGGGTCTTTAGTTTCCATCCCTTGCTTCTGCTGTTGTACTTAGATTATAAGTTCTTAATGACTACCTTTTTGCTCTTTGTATAGCATTTAGCACAAAATGGTTCTGGTTTCTGTCTAGGACTCACAGTAACTATGGTAATAAAATGATAATACCAATATTAGTGACAACGATAGCAGTATTTATACTACTAGAAAATTATATGGAAAGCTAGAAGATACACAACTTCTATTGCTCAAAGTCTTGTGACAAAAATAATGATAGTTTTTGCTCATAGTAGCAGGTTGTTGCACACACATTTGTATATCGTCATCTCTTCTAGTAATTAAGAGGATGAGGATCTGAATTTACAATGAAAACATCCCTTCTTTTTCAAGCATCAGTTTGGTTTTGCAGCTCAGTTGTTATTGACAAAAAGAGAAACAAGAGACAGTAAAAAAAACCCTAACTTGACATGTCTCAGCTTTCATTTTTTGTAGTACTTGATGTCACAAATACGCAAATAATCATGGAGTCTTTCACAAAAGATTTTAAGCTGTAACATTAAACATTAGACCCATACATCCTGAGGACATTTTTTGTCTAAAGAAATCAGGATTTCATCTTAGAAAAGTAGAAGGGAGCAAAATTTTCTTATTTATTCCATGGCTTACATTCAAACTGTAACCACGTAGGCTACAAAAAACCTGATATTGCCTCTGAAGAAGTCTCATCATTGCAAATTCTCTGTGGAAACGCATGCCTGAGGCTCAGTCCTGAAGCCTGAGGCATGTAGGAATTGAGATATATGCCTCTTCAGTTTTTCTGTTGCCTATTGTATTCCTCATGCAGCATCTGGAATCTATGACTGGGGGATGATTTAGAGAGCTGGAACACCTCTGCTATGAGGAAAGGCTGAGAGAGTTGGGCTTGTTCAGCCTGGAGAAGAGAAGGCTCTGGGGAGACCTGATTGCGGCTTTCAGTACTCAAAGGGGGCTTATAAGAAAGATGGGGACAGGCTTTTTAGCAGGGCCTGTTGTGAGAGGACAGGGGTAATGTGTTTAAACTAAGAGAGGGTAGGTTTAGACTGGATATAAGGAAGGAATTTTTTACACTGAGGGTAGTGAAACACTGGGAACAGGTTGCCCAGAATGGACGCTCCATCCCTGGAAACATTCAATGTCAGGTTGGACAGGGCTCTGAACAACGTGATGTAGTTGCAAACGTCCCTGCTTATTGCAGGGGGGTTGGACTAGAAGGCCTTTAAAGGTCCCTTCCAAACCATTCCATGATTCTATGATTGTCTCTCAAAGTTCTTGAAACTCTTTATCTAGCCTACAAAAATGCAAGTGTGTCATTTGAGCATCCTGGAAAATGATTTTGGAGATTCCTGTCTACACCTGTTGAATCGACAGGAGCTTAGGCAATAATCTGAGGATTCGTTGGTAAGTAGCTGAGGTTTGCAGCTTTTTCTGGCACCTTCTCCACTGAGGGGCCCCAGTGTGTAGGCACAGGAAGTTCCGTCTGAACATGAGGAAGAACTTCTTCCCTCTGAGGGTGACGGAGTACTGGAACAGGCTGCCCAGGGAGGCTGTGGAGTCTCCTTCTCTGGAGATATTCAAGACCCGCCGGGACAAGGTCCTGTGCAGCCTGTTCTAGGTGACCCTACTTCGGCAGGGGGGTTGGACTAGATGGCCCACAGAGGTCCCTTCCAACCCCCAGCATTCTGTGATTCTGCGATTCTGTACTGGTTCAGTCCTAGGCTCCTTTCAGTGCAAACCTACTGGGTCCAACCAAGAGGAAACCCAGTCAGGATAGTTTCCTTGGTGTTCATTCCTTTCAGGCAGTATCAATGAAGGCCATTCCAAATTGCATTCCCTGTCTAGAACAGTTCTTCCAAATTATCCCTTCAGACTTTGCATGCCTTCCTTGTTCCATTTTTTCCTCATTCCTCTTCTTTTTTTTCCTTCTTATTTTTGAATGTATGCTGAAGATTCCCTGCTTCAACTGAATTTTATTATAATTTATTCAGACTACACATCTTGCTTGTCTTTTTATAACTTTTAGATCTGACCAATATGAATGCATCGTTAGCAGAGTGTACACAGTTCTCATTTCTACCAGTTCTGTACCAGTTTATATTGTGTCATTTTCTCCTTGGTTGCTGTTTTGCCTTTTTTTTTCCCTCTATCTATGGGCCAAGGGGCAAACTAATTAGATTTTAAATGCCATATTGCAGTTCTAAATAAGGAAATATTCATTAAAAATAACCTTTTATTATGACACATCTTGTTACAGTAGGGCATACAAAGATAAATTTTATAATTTTTTAATTTTTTTTTTTATTCATTCTGTCTACTTAAAGCAAGTCAGTGATACAGTATAGTTGGACAAGTGTTTTGGTAGTATCTTGGTAAAGGTGGTTCAGAAGCATGAAAATTCTATTATAAAGCAATTGTAGTAGGGTGGCCGTTGCTTGAAAAAGTAATTTTTTCACAATGATATATGTTAAATAGTGTATTAAATTTGAACTGGTTTAATACAACAAATAAGACTTACTTGTCTTTTTTTTTAAAAATGGATTTATCTCCTGAATTTATAATCTGTGTTTCTGTACTGGTACAAAGAAGATAAAGCTCTGTTATAGGTATTCTATAGTGGTTGTAAACAAGCCTTTTAATGAACAGCTGAAAACTGGGTTTACAACATTGTTAACAAGGTTTTTTTGTTTGTTTTTTTTTCCTATCTGAACTGTACTTTGTCTCTTGCCACATTGCTATGGACATACATGTAGCATAACAATTTTATTTTCAAGTCTTTACTGTCAGCCTAACCTCCAGGACACTATATAGGGAAATGGGAATTCCTTGGGGTCTTTGTAGTGGTAATCAGCACTTTTGAAATCTCTTTTGCGCCGTTACCCAAACTTCATCAAGACGTCATGTGGTCCTGAAGAGGAATAATTTTGTTTTCTTAACTCACTAATTCCTGTGTCATCCAGATGAGTGCATGCCCACTGTATGTCTTTTAAATGTACTAAGTGATGGGTAAAAGTAATGGTAATAATAAATCTAGTGCTTCAGCCATGTTACTACATTGAAATGTTATTTCACATCATTCTTCTACTGTGCAGTAGTTGTGCTGGAATTACTTCCGCTATCATGTGTTATATCTGTTATAAAATTTTGAGTTTAATTTATATTATGTGCATCTATGTTTCACTCACTTTTTACTTCTAAGAATATAGATAACACATGTCTCTGTAAGGAGCACAAGGAAAGTAAAGAAAAATAAAGAAACCAAATACTGTGCATTACAAGAATCCTGTGTTCCAGTCTGTGTCTGTTTCCTCTCATCCTACCGCTGTGCACCTCCGAGAAGAGTCTGGCTCCATCTTTCCTGTATCTGGTGATCAATTCAACTTTATTTACATAAACACATTATTGGATACATTCCTAAGTGATGAGGGAGCCAAATATCCTTTTATTTCTGTAAGCTATTGGGAGAAGCAGAGCCACCACTTTGCCTTCGTGTCTTTAACAGAAGCACTTGGAGTGCTCTGTGCAGAGCTTCCATGTTGGGTCCTTTGGGCTGCTTGATCTGTTTCGCTTCAGCTCATGTGGGATCTTGGCACTGAACTGTGGAAGCCGAGTTGTTCTGAGTACGCGTAGGTGCAGAACTGTTGGTCACTAGAGAGCTTTACATCAAATCAGGCACACCATAAGATTAAGTGCGCTAGAGAGATTTTTCAGCCACAGTTTTGTCTTAAGCACCTAATACCCATACAAATGTGGTTTTGAGTCATGACAATCGGCTATCTGTAGGATCCAGTGCTCTTTACTACGACCTAAGGATGTCTTACCCGACACCCAGCTGCCACTCGAGCAGTGTACGGCTTTGCTCAATGTCCTTTGTCGTTTTGCCATATGGATTTCTTGGACAACCTAAGACATCTGAAATGACATTAGACACTTGTATCTGGGCATATGCTTATTCCCATTATTTGTTTCTTGCTCCTGTTCCAAGGATGGCTTTCAGTTTGAGCTTAAGAAACCTTCATGCAAATGCCCGTGTATATCTAACTGTAAACTAAAGGTTTAAGCTTCCATTATCATCAGCGGGGATCTGGGGCTTGATTCATTTGCTTAAACAACTTAAGTGAGCATGGTGTGCTCTAGCATATGCAAGACATCCATGGGATCTAAGAGATGTGAGATAGGATTTGTGGGAGACCACTGGCCTTTTGGGGCAGCAGCTGGAGGCCAGTTAAAACACCCTACAGGAGCTCAAATTGCGGTAACCATTCCCTGGCCAGCTGAAGACTTATTACATGCTTCCATCTTTCTTCACTTCAGGATATATCATGGAAACTTTCTTCTTTCTGCTGCGTCTGCTTCACTGTGTAGTAGCATGTCACCCTGCTGTCACCATTCAATTATCACTTAATTGAAAATTGGCTTGATTATGAATTTCATGCTTTATTAAAATCAATTTAAACATAAATTGCCATTGAGTAACATACTTTGATATAATTCAATGTTACTAGCAAAGGTGCTATGCTTTTTTCCATACTTCACTGGTGCTTCTTTCAAACCAATGAATAAATATTTCATTAAATATTTCATAGAAATGTGATGAAAAGTACAACTCCTTCCTTACACCCGGTTTTTTGTAGTACATGAAATGTGCTTTGCAGACTTCTTCTCCAGTTTTGTTAGGTGCAGTTTTTTCTTGTTTTGATATCTTCCTTTTAGTTATCTTTCTTCAATTTTACAAATACATATGTACAGTGCATCTACTTATATGTGTAGCCATATATTTCTGTTTTATGGTGTATGCAACAATAAATCATCTCATTAAGTAATTTGAGGGGTACATAATGAGCATCTTTGGGATATAAACTTCATTGTATATATGAGCTGAAGTCTTCATAACTATCCTTGAAAGTCTTTTTTGACTAGTGGGATTAATTATATATCTCACAGATGCCTGTCGTGCACTCTGTTTACACTATAGGGAAATGAAATAGGATAGTTAATTTTCTTTTATTCTGTTAAAATGCCAAGGTTTAATTAAACTGCTTCAGCTTAAGTATTGCACAGCTACTTTCAGCTGTCACAAAGCATGCTAGAAATCAATTTGCCATTGCCTACATGCCCAAGAAGGCATTCATCAGGCATTGTAATTTCACTCAAAATTGTTTTTATTAATCATAGCTCCTTTCCGATTTCTCAAATTTGTATTTGTTCAGGGAGTAAAAACTGCAGGTGCCAAATATCTGAAATTTACATTCAGTTTTGAATTAACAGCTGGGTTTTGCTTTTGTAGAAGATTTGTATAATATCAAAATTTCAAGCACTCTTGAAGATTTTACATAATTATTTCAGTTATACAATAACAATTAGGCAGTGTCACAAATTAGCAAGACAATTGCAAAGCAATAAAGCCATCATTTTTACAATTATGAGAAATAATAACATAGCGACAGACAATGAAAACTAACCACCCATTTGAAGTGGTACATATTTATATGTAACGTATACTAGCCATAATATAGAGGATTTTAAAAAATGTTGGCAAAAGTGACATTAAGGTTGCTCACTTCAGGCACTCCACACCCAAACTTCAGTGTTCTGAGAAAACCAGCAACTACTGAATCTGCATTTCCATTAAAAAAAAAAAAAAAAAGCACAAAGCCGGAGCTAGATATCTAAGGAGGCCCTTAATGCTGTCTTTAAACATGCAGGGAAAACTGCTGTTAACAAAACCCTTTTTCCTCTCACACCTATATCACGCAGGATATCAGCATTTCCAGTGAAAGCTTGAGCTGAAGTCTGTACACAGCCTGCTTTCAGCACACAGAGAACTGTCTAGACTTTGGCAGTATTAACTATCCGCTTCTGCAGTAATGAAAATGTAATGATTTCACATGAGATGTAGTAATTTGCATAGGAATAATTACATAATAGGAATAATAACAATAACTAGTACTGTCTGCATGGGCCTTACTCCCTAGGTTGGGACCCTGTATTAGGCCCATTATTGGGATTTAATTTTTAGTCCAGCCTTCCCATTTTCCATTGCACAAGGGTAGCTAAAAACTTTTTAGTCTCTGTGGCTGTGATTAACATGGAGTCATTTGGAAAGTTCTGTGTCTCAGATGCCAGGAAAGCATAAAAATTCTGAAATTTTTAGTCAAGGTACTGATGGCTCTTGATCGTAATCTATAAATTAACTATGGATAAAGTCTTTCCCTGCGTGGGAGAGTGAGGTTCAAATACCTGACTCAAATCAGATGGAAGCTGATCTGAAGCTGTTTCCCAGCCAGTTCCCTTCAGCCCAGTTAGAGACATCTGATTCTTTTTGAAAGGCTGAGCTTGAATTTGCTTCCCAACTTGTAGTATGTGCTACCTAACTTCGTTTGTCTCTTGCTTGTCACGCAAGCAGACCTTTCCCCTTGACTACTCCTTCTTTCTCAAGGTATTAAGGAACTAATTTGAGGATGTGGTTTACAACTAGTAACAACTTCTTAATTGATCATTGAGCTTTCGTGCATCTCTCATCAGGTAAGGTGAGAGTGCATACCTCTGAGGGTGATGTGAATGACTGCAAATGATATTTGAAAAATAACACAGTGACAATCTTATCAAAACACAGGAACTGAACAAATTAATTTTAACAAACTGAATGTAGGGTTCTAGGATATAATTTGTGATATTGACTGTTAAGAAAAACCTAAATGGAATCTATAGGGACTACAGTAGTAGGCAATTTTATATTATTTTAATAAAATAAAGCGAAATAATCCAACATATTCCATGTGTGGCATCCAGCAATTTTTTTCATATAAACATTGAGATATTAAAACAGTCACAATTTCAGAGAAATCGTTGTATAATATTTTTATTTGGAGAACCAAGTGGAATAAGTGGTTCTAAATATCCAATAAAATTTTGTGAGGAGAAGTGGGAGGTAGATTGGAATTTGGTGTAAAGTGGCATGGATCCTTTCTTCTTACTGGATGTAAAGCTGATGAGGATCTAGGCTATAGATTTTAGAGGGTTAAATTAGAAAGAAAAACTTCAATGTCATGCACATCTATCAAGCACTTCAGTGATATTTCATTTAAAATAAAAAAATTCAGCTGATGTAACATACCTTGAGATCTCCAAGTTAAATTCTCATCATAGTTGTGTTGTTTCTGGAACAGTGGAGATTCTTGCATTTCAATTTGCCGAGGTTTGTCTACCACACTTGGTTTATTTTAAAAGCACACACTGTGAAGCTGAAAATACCTTTCCAGGAGATTACCTTCACTTTTTCCGTTTGCTTCAACTGTCGTCTGCCTCAGATATAGTAAGTAACATTATTTCATACTCATTCATGCAGGGGTGCACTTAATAGGCTCACAGGAAAAGTAATCATTCATTAATTGCCTGTGGATAGTTCTCAGGTGTTTATTTCTTCATTTCAGCAAGGAATGGAAGCTGCCACACCTCAGTCTGCAGGTTTATGAATGTAATTTCTATTGGCATGGGAAAACACCCATGCAATGATAAAATGGCCAGTGCAAAATGTTCAGCTGATGATACCTTCAATAAGACAGAAGTATTCATAGATCACCCCATACTTAAAATAAATAGAGAAGAGAGCACTGGAGAAGAAAGCATTGGACAGAATCACGTAGTCAATAAAGCTAGAGGTAGTTCCAATGTTGTAAGCAAGTAGTGTTTGATGTTTCTTAAGGATCTAAATGCTGTTGAAGAGGAAAAAGCCTTTTAATTGGGGTATGGATAAGAAGAGGGGGAAGATGGTAATGACGGGGGAAAAAGGAGTGCAAGTGCACTGAGGTAAATAAATAGAAATTATTCATCTGCATACATGACAGGTTTTTTGGTCAGTAAGTGAAAAATTAAAAAAAAATATTTAGAATGAAAATATCACCCCCTAATAAAATGCAAGTGATTTAATCCGTATTTCCTTTCTGTATTTTAATAAGTAGTTTTTAAAATAATATTATACAATAGCCAATGGATTACATCTACATTGCTTTTAACTATTGGAAACATTAGTAATGTTTTGTTCGTTTGCCTGGATTTTTTATAAATTGAAGGAATTGCACAAGAGCACTTGATTTATCTATGCTGCTTTTTTATTATGTGCACAAATCCTTCTGACACTAAAAAAAACCCAAACATTTTTCCTACAGTTAAGGTAGGAAAGTTTCCTAATAATAGTGTGTAAGATCCGTATTCTCAGTGTCATTCCCATAACAAATGTCTCAAGAATGTGTGTCATTTTGGACGACTATTCTAGGTGGTCTAAAAGAGTGAAAAAAGTCCTATTTTGCTTTATGATTGATATTTTAGGAGCACAATCAAACAGAAACTGTAAATTTTCTTGTAAGAAAGGTCTGTCCGGAGTGCATGGTTTGGTGAAGAAGTAAACATACAAGTGATAACACAAGGTACTCACAAGATAAAAACATCTATAAAATATGAAAAATAAACAAGATAGATCTATCAATAATTTTAGGAAGGCTGTTATTTCAAGATACATTAGAAAACTTGCTAGCAGTATTCAGTTATTTTTTTAGAACTCTGTGTTCAAAATTCATTGGGAAATTTCTGATCTTTGGGAGAGGAAGGAGGACCTCAGAAATGTTTTTCAATAAATGTTTAGCAAAAAATTTGTTAAAACCTTTAACCAAGTGTGGATTATTTTAGAATGAGTGGGTAGAGGACACAGTTGTTGGTGTCATGGCAAGCAAACATGCCTTGCTTTCTCAGTCTGCTTTCATTGGTAGCAGCCCGGTGTCAGACACACCACTGTTCTTAATCAGCCTAGCTGCCTGTCATCACACCTACATATTCACAATGCTTCTCTGCCTTAACAGGATTTGCAAGTATATTTGTAGAGAAAAGCAAATAGATTTAGTCTCACATAATAGATATTAGGAGCTATGTATTGCCCCCCTCCTCTTTTATGAATCCATCCCGGAAGTTTCCTTGTGGATATTTCAGTTTATCTTTAAATTTCAATATACATTTGTTATTTCTTACTGCTTTGCATAGATTTTTTCACTAGTTAAAAGAGTGGTTTTATCAGGTTGCATGACAGAATAATGAGAATCAAAACTGATTTGAGTTGAGCAGAAAGATAATGTTTGCATTTCCTTTATGACTCAGGTGGAATGAAGTAGCAATAAAAGGGGTGAAAGCAGCACACAAGCCAGTCTGTGTTGTAGTCAGGCATTTCAGAGTGAGTAGCAAACAGCCATCATTCAGAAATGTAATTTTTAACAATTTACTGTGGTAGTTTGAAATTTTGCTATGACTCAGCACAACAAGTGCTTGTGGAATTAAACCAAATAGTGCATTTTTCTTATACTAGCAGAATTAGTTGCTTATCTGTGTAATTAATACCTCTCCATTGACTATAGAGAGGGCCTAGACTATGTAGAGGTCTTGAATAAGGCTAGAGGAGTAAATGGGGATAAAATGAGGAAACATGAATCCGAAGCAATGTGTCAAAAAATTTAAAAAATTGTTTCTACTGAAAGTATTCAAAGGCCGTTTTATGCTGTGTAAAGTTTGCATGCATGTTACCATATGGCTCTATAACATGTACATCACATAACTCCTGTATGTTTACTTGCAGAGATGCTCCCAGTGATGCACTGATGTTATAAGGAATACATAGGTATCATGAAAAAGTTAACCGAATTACAGTGTTTTGTGCTCTTCTATCATGCCCATTCCCACTGAGACAAAGTCTACCAGTATAATGTTAGTGGTACAAACAGTATTGCAGCATTACTAGCCCTAGGGACACATTCCCATGGCTGAACAGGAGAGCTCTTGCGCAGACAAAATTGTTCCACATATGCTTTTTTGGGTGATTTGGACATTCTGAGTAACAGTTGAAGAGAACAGGGAGAGTACTCTGTTTCAGCTCGATAGAGTTGTCCTGAAGAAGGTATATCATGAGGATTATCCTGACAGATGCTCCATCTCGTTAATTGTAACAATCTAATTAAATGCATGCAGTAAAAACAGACTCACAGTTAAATGGTCACATAGTAACTCTCTTGTCTGTACAGTCTCTCTTTGGAGTTGGCTCCAAGTTAATTATGAGAGTTGTGGAGTGTTGATGCACAGTGCAGTGCAGTTGCATTCTGTTTTCCCAGACCTGGTTGTCTTTCTATTGGTGTGAGTTTCAGTCGGATAATATTATCCATGTGTCTCACCAGACGTCATCACAGAAGCATGCTGCCACCTGGCTGTTGTTGTGAGACTAGATTAATTTTAAGATGAGCTTTAATTTATTACAAAAAGTAGTATCTGACTGATTACTGAACTTCATAGCCTCAGAGTCTCCTTTTATGCACACCTCTTCTGTTGCAAGGTTCCTAATGGAAGATTCAGTGCCTTCAGAGAAATTGTAGTGATGCCGATCAGTGCTGGCATCTTAATTGCATTTCAATTTTGCTCTGCTTAATGCATCTGTAATAATTATCTTATGGCAAAGGTCCCCACATAACAGACTTTATTTGCTTCCCTAGACTTAATGAAAATCATGTGCATGTTGATATCTTGTCCTGTATCATTTGGAATTTATACAGGTAATGGTGCATAATATAGCAGAACAGACGGACATATGGATCACAGAAGAATATAGAGGTCGTCTGGTCTTCCCATTTATACTTCAAGTAATTGAGAAAATAAACTACCCTACATTGAGCATTTGGTGTGTAGTGAATGAAAAATATCAAATGAGATTAGCAGGTCACACGAATTGCATACAACGTATTTGCTTGATGAGGAGTAACATGTCTTCATGCTTTTCTTGCACTCTTCAGCCTCTATAAAACTCCTGGTCTGAATCTTGGTTTACAGTGTGGAGGGGCCAGTTAGGAGAACAAATTCAGAGCTAATGTGATGTTTTTGATAAATTTCATGAAATGTAAGTGGAGTAATAGAACCTCATATTACTTGGAAAAGGGGATATTAATTAATTCTGATGCACAGATCTGTCCTAGTTTTTAAAATTGTTCTGGATTTATACAGGGTAACTGAGAGCAGAGTGCATAGATCACAGATTGCAGCCTTAAGACAGAGAGATTGCTGTCTGGCAGAGATGCTGTAGTCTCTGCCTCCCGAATGACAAACGCAATGAGTAGGTGAAAGGAGCAGGATGAATCTTGTAGGAAAGGAGGCAATGTAAGTTATGCAAAGAGCGACTGATGAAAGTAAACACATTGTAAGTAAATGATTGATTAACAGGCATGACTAATACATGAATTAAGTTGTATTTTTCAACTGCAAACATCATGGTCTCACATTTTAAAACTGTGTATAATTACAGTTATTACACATGCAAATCAGATAGTGACACATACAAGTAGCCACTTCGATGCACAACTGGCCATTTGCATATAAATTTGCATGCAATCACATTATAGGCTCATTAAGTAGGGAACTTTGATTAATTTTGTGGGCACTGTCATTCTCTGAATGAGGCAGATCCTCAGAGAAAAGTAGTATGTGACCATATAGGTAAATAAGGTACCTAAGCAACTGAAAACAAATTTAAAGTTACACAGGCAAATCTTAATTCTAACATTTTCAAGTGTCTGCATAGTTAATTTTGCAGTCTTAATGTTTCTGGCTTTTTTATTATTGCTTTTAAATTGTTGAACTGGTGTTCAGACTGAGACATACTTATAAGCATTAATTTTTACACCTAAACAGATTTTTAAGGTGAGATCACTGTCCTTGTGATTTTGAAATCTAATATTCTTCAGGATACTGTGACCAGGCTGGGTAAATGTTAACTCGTTTTCAAAAAGGGTGGCCTTTTCAAAAGCACATAAGTAATTTTGAAGCCTGTCCCATTTTCACAAGGTGACATAGTCATTTAAAATCGAAGTCCTGGAGACTGCTGCTGGAGTTAAGACTCTTGAATCACTTGCATGTCTCTGGATGTCCTATCCAAATCTCTTTATTCCTAAGTGTCTAAGGAGTGTATTTAAATACTTGTATGATTATCTAAAGTATTTATGGGTGATCAATGGAATTTAATGTTATTTTGTTATTTGACATATAAGTTGCTTATGGCTACTTCTGTCTCTATCTAAATGTGTTTGCAAATCTGGCCTTAAATCACCTTTGAAAAACTTGTGGCTTAAAATTCCAATTAACTTAAGTACTTTACAGTGTTGACTCAATATATTAACTCTCCAGATTTTAGCATTTTTCATCAATCATCCATCAAAAAAAAACCCCCAAACAAATTAGTTTGAAGTCTTGATCTTTAATCCTCACTGTAACTGTTGTTGCATGAAGACCTCTGGGGGGAAATCTGGAGAACTGAGGTCTGAGTTTCTAATTGATTTTTCTTCAGTCCATAAATATTCCCCATTGTCTGTGATTGTAAAACGTTATTGTAAAATGTAAAGTGTTATTGAAGAAGAGCATTCCTTAGATTCTCAAAAGATACCTGCAAGTCCCACAAACAATAATCCATTGGTTTATCAAGTACCACTTGCACTTTTTAAGTACTTTTATAACAGATTTTATTTTCTCCCTTGCTTGTGATAAAATTTTTGAGTCTACAGTTAAAGTGGAATTCTGTGAGACTTCTACAGGTGCCTGGAACTATTAGTTTTATTGTCATGTCAGTTTGGATATTCTTGCCTCAATTAACAATTAGAAGGGGTTATTGGATCAATAGCCTTTCAGGGTTCACAGCTGTGATATATAATGTCTGAAACTCAGTGTACCCTAAACCTTCTTTGCTAGCTGTTGCTGTTGAATAGCTTTCAAAAAGAACATCACATTTTAAATCTGAAGACAGCCTTGTTACATTTTAATGCTGGAATAAGACTGAGAAGAATAGAACATATTTTGCGTGAGCTTTTGTCTATAAGTTTATTTGTGACGAACTCCACTCTTTTTCACAAATGAGAAAAAACCCCTTTGTTTTAGTCCATGAAACATTCAGTTAGACCATATAGTTTGGCTTGCTTTCAAACTTATGAGTGCTTTTGAAAGGAGGCTTAGCGTTTCTAAATATCACTGAGTCACAGAACAGCTGAGTTTGGAAGGGACCTCTGCATATCTTCCAGTCCAACAGGGGTCAGCTAGAGCAGGTTGCTCAGAGCTGTCTCCAGTCGGGTTTTGAGTATCTAAGGGTGGAGACTCCACAACCATTGTGGGCAACCTGTGCCAGTACTTGACCACATTCATAATAAAAAAGCTTTTTCGTAAGTATGAGTGGGATTTCTTCAATTTAATTTGCACCCGTAGCTCTTGTCCTGTCACTGTGCACCACTTGGAAGAGTCTGGCTCTGTCTTGTTTACTATCCCCCACCAGGTCCTTATAAACGCTGGAAAGGTTCTCCATGAATATCCTCTTCTCGAGGCCAGACAACTCCTCTCAGTCACTTGTATGTCAGGTGCTTCAATCCCTTCAGTTGTCTTTGTGGCTCTTCACTGGACTCACTCCAGTATGGTTGTCTTTCTTGTAGCAGAGAGTCCAGTACTGGACACAGCACTCCAGATGTGGCCTCATGAATGCTAAATGGAGGGGAAGGATCACCTCCCTCAACTTGCTGGCACCGTTCTCCCTAATGGCAGCCAGGATGCTCCTGGTCTTCTTTGCTGCAAGGATGTATCACAGCCCTGTTTCTCCTGCCTGTTGAGGTCCCTGTGAATAGTAGAACAACCATCTGGTGTATCAACAGTTCCTCCCAATTTTGTATCTGAGGGTGCACTCTGTCCCATTGTCCCATGAAGCTGTTCAACAATACTGACTCAGTACTAACCCCTGTGCTACTCCACTAATAGCTGGCCTCCACCTGGATTTTCTGTTGCTGATCACAAGGCTTTGTGACTGGCAGTTTAGCCAGTTTTCAGTCCACCTCATCGTCTACTTAACTATCCTGTACTTCATCAGTTTGTCCATGAGGATGTTATGGAATACAGCATCGAAACCTTGCTAAAGTCAAAGTAAACAACATCCAATGCCCTCCCCCCTGTCCACCAAGAGAGGCATTTTATCACGGAATGTTATCAGATTGGTCAGACATGTTTTTCCCTTTGTAAATCCATGCTCACTACTCCCAGTCACCATCTTCCACTTCATATGTTTGGAAATGGCTTCCAGTAGTATTTGATACATCACTTGTGTAGGGATTTGAGGTAGGACTGAGTGGCCTGTAGTTCCTGCCCTTCTCACCTTTCTTGAAGGTAAGAGTGACATTTCCTTTCTTCCAGGCCTCATGAGCTTCCTCCAAGCACCATGACCTCTCGAAGATGATGAGTGGCCTATAAATGACATCTCATCAGGCCGCATGGATCATATGTATGTTCAGTTTGTTTAAATGCTCCCTAATCTGATCCTCCTCTATCAAGTGTAAGTCTTCCTTGCTCCAAACTTTCATAAAATCATAGAATAGTTTGGGTTGAAAGGGGACTTTACAGGTCATCTAGTCCAACCTCCCGGCAATGAGTAGGGACTAACCCGACCTCCTTCTATGACAAGGTGACCCGTTTAGTGGATGAGGGAAAGGCCACAGGTGTTGTCTCCCCTGGAGTTTATTAAAGCCTTTGACACCATTTCCCACAGCACTCTTCTGGAGAAACTGGCTGCTCATGGCTTGGATGAGTGTACTCTGCTGAGTAAAAAACTGGCTGGACGGCCAGGCCCAAATAGTTGTGGTGAATGGAGTTAAATCCAGTTGGTGGCTGATCACAAGTGGTGTTCCCCAGGGCTCAGTATTGGAGCCAGTTCTCTGTAATATCTTTATCAATGATGTGGATGACGGGATCGAGTGCACCCTCAAGTAAGTTTGCAGATGACACCAAGTTGGGTGGGAGTGTCAATCTGCTCAAGGGTAGGAAGACTCTACAGAGGGATCTGGACACACTGGATTGATGGGCCGAGGCCAACTGTATGAGTTTCAACAAGGCCGAATGCCAGGTTCTGCATTTCAGTCACAACAACCCCATGTAACGCTACAGGTTTGGGGAAGAGTGGCTGGAAAGCTGCCTGGTGGAAAAGGACACGGGGGTGCTGGTTGACAGCTGGCTGAATATGAGCTGGCAGAGTGCCCAGGTGGCCAGGAAGGCCAAAGGCATCCTGGCTTGTGTCAGGAATAGTGTGGCCAGCAGGAGTAGGGAGGTGATCGTGCCCCTGTACTTGGCACTGGTGAGGCCGCACCTCAAATACTGTGTTCAGTTGTGGGCCTCTTGCTATAAGAAGTACACTGAGGTGCTGGAGCATGTCCAAAGCAGAGCTACGAAGCTCATGAAGGGTCTACAAAGCACAAGTCTTATGCGTGAGCAGCTGAGGGAACTGGGATTGTTTAATCTGGAGAATAGGAGGCTGAGGGGATACCTTGCCACTCTCTACAACTACCTGAAAGGCGGTTGTGGTGAGGTGGGTGTTGGTCTCTTCTCCCAAGTAACAAGTAATAGGTTGAGAGGAAATGGCCTCAAATTGCATCAGGGGAGGTTTAGACTGGATATTAGGAAAAGTTTCTTCACCCGCAGGGTTATCAAGCATTGGAACAGGCTTTCAAGTGAAGTGGTTGCATCACCATCCCTGGAGGTGTTTAAAAGACGTGTAGGTGTGGCACTTGAGGACATGGTTTATTGGTGGACTTGGCAGTGTTAGGTTTATGGTTGGACTCCGTGATCTTAAAGGTATTTTCCAACCTAAATAATTCCATGAGTCTATGATTCTGTCTTCAACTAGATCAGATTGCTCAGAGCCCTGTCCAGCCTGACATCAAATGTTTCCAGGGATGGGGCATCTACCACCTCTCTGGGCAACCTGTGCCAGTGTTCCACCACCCTGATAGTAAAAAAATTATTCCTTATGTCCAGTCTAAACCTACCCTCGCTTAGTTTAAACCCATTACTCCTTGTCCTCTTGCAACAGGCGCTGCTAAAAAGCCTGTCCCCATCTTATAAGTCCCCTGTAAGTACCGAAAGGCCGCAGAAAGGTCTTCCCTCAGCTTTCGCTTCTCCAGGCTGAATAACCCCAACTCTCTCAGCCTTGCATCATAGGAGAGGTGTTCCAGCTTCCAGCCCTTGGATCATTTTTGTGTCCCTCCTCTGGACCCACTCCAACAGGTCCATGTCCTTCTTGTGCTGAGGGCTCCAGAGCTGGATGCAGGAGACTCCAGGTGGGGTCTCACTAGAGCAGAGTAGAGTGGCAGAATCATCTCCCTCAACCTGCTGGCCACACTTCTTTTGATGCAGCCCAGGATACATTTGGCTTTCTGGGCTGCCAGTTTCCCTCTGATCTCATTGATATGAGATTCCTGAAGAAAAGTCTTACCAGTAAAGAAAAAAGTGAAGAAGGCATGAAGTACCTTTCCCAAGTCCTTTGTTACTAGGTTACCTGTCCCATTCAGCAGCAGGACCACAGTTCCCCTAGTCTTCCTTTTGCTGCTAGTACACCTATAGAGGTCTTTCTTGTCACTCTTCACATCCTTTCCCAGATTCAGCTCCAGATAGGCTTTGACTTTCTTAACCCTGTCATTTTATGCTTGGACAGCATTTCTAGAGATCCCTGATCACCTGTTCCTGCTTTAACCTCTTGTATACTTCTTTCCAATGTTTGAGTTTAGTCAGGAGCTCCTTTTTAACCCATGCAGTCCTCCTGCCACCATGGCGTGAATTCTTGTGCACAGAGATGGACCTTTCTTGAGGTTGGAGGAGGTGATGCTTGAAAGTCAATCAGCTCTCCAGGACCCTTCATCCATCCAGGATGGTCTCCCATGGGATGCTTCCAAGCAGATCCCTGAACAGGCTAAAATCTGCTCTTCTGAAATCCAGGATTGTGATCCTGTTATTTGCCTTGTTTCCTCTTCTCAGGAGGAAACCTCTCTCTTTCTTTCAATCCTGTTTTTTGTTTGTTTGTCTGTTTGTTTGTTTGTTTGTCTGTTTGTTTGTTTGTTTTTGTTTGTTTTTAAAGAGCTGTATTATATGGGTCCTGAAGCTGACTTATGCCTGTAATTATTTGTAAATATTGGAGGAGTGTTAACCGTAACAGAAAGCGCTGATTCTTGAAGACAGAAAATATTGTACACTTAGTACTTAGATTGTATTTTGGCTGATTCTTGGAAAACTTGTGATGAAATCATATAGCAGGAATACTGAAAAAAATAGTAATAAACCAGGGGAACAGATGCTGTGTTGGAATTAAACGTTGCTGTTGGCAATGGCTTTTAAGTTTATAATAATTCATCTTATCCCCATGTGCAATACAAGAAGGAAATACTTGAGGCTTTTAAAGGAAACGTAAAAGGTTATTTCACTTCCTATGAATATCAGTTCTTAATAGAAAACAAAAGAGAATAATTGGGTACAAAAATCAACATATAAAATGCATTTTATTTTGTGTAAATAGAGCAAATAATGTATGATACACAGGACTTCTTCTTTTGTAAGCTCTTCAGAACTGGACTGTATGTATCTTTAAGGTGATACAAGACATTGACTATTTTAATGGCAAAACAGAAACTAAAAATTGTAGTAATAATTAGTATTAAACATTCATGTTAACTCATGAACCTAAGAAAACCTTGAAAACTCTATGGTGATCTCATCTAAGCCATTTCCCTGTGCTACACATAGATACCTACATGCAGATACCGTAGCAACCTACATTCAATACGTACACTACATTTATTTATATCTTTTTGTTCAGTTCCAATGGCATATGAAGCCCATTTTTCCTTTCTTATGTGTAGGGTACTCATACATTCCTGGAGTGTTATGATAGTTCCTGAATTTATTTAAATTACAAGGTTTTATTTAAAAGTATCCATTGTATTATAAAAACTAATTTGCATTAATATAATGAGATATTTAGCAAAATTATTCTAGTGAGAATAGCTATGAAAATTGTTTTGAAGGATTTATTTTCCACTTAAGAGTTTCTTTCTTAATGAGGATTACATCCTCAAAGGAGAACAAGTAATTGATAAAAATTGTTTTTTGCCTTTCAATAATATTTTCACTCCCATTATCTTGTTCTAGAATAAGATGTTAAATCTTTACAATTCGAAACAATGCAGTAATAACCATCCCTAAATCCTTAGTGTAGGTCAAAGAGTTTTAAATTGTCAGCTACGAGCATTATAAAACTCACCTACCATAGTTGTTCAAGGTCTCAGAATTTTCTTTTCTGCTCTGTTCAGTTGTATGGAAGCAGTTCTCATTTGATTGTATTATAGAACAAAAACAAATCTCTGTATTTGCCACAAACTAGTGGCTTTATTAATATAGTAATAAAGTAATTTACGACCCAGTGATGGGACTTGACTACTGCTGAAGAGTCATAAATCTGAAGCAAATACAAAAAGCAACTGTTTTGTGAGTTTATGTAATATTCCTTGGGTATATCCATGGTCAGTTTTGTCCACATCAAAGCTAGAGTGCGTATTTAACTTGTCTGCCGTCCACATGGCACCATGATAATGATACTAGCCGTAATGAACTCAGATCAATGGTATCATCCTTACAACCATGGAACATCATTCACTCCAGTCCTACTATTACACAAACCTATACAGCTGAAAATCTGCACTGGTGAAAACTACACTGGTGTAAACCAGCACTTTTAGTTCTCAGATGAGTTTCTGTGTCTGTGCTGTCCTATCTTCTCTGCTCTTTAATCATGTCCCACAGTGGTGTTTACATGGGCTCTGTATACCTGGCGTACAGATGTACCTGTAGATATACAGCTGGAGCTGAACTTGGCAAGGGATGCAAAAAATAACAAGAAAAAAATAACAAAAAATAACAAGAAGGGCTTCTACAGGTATGTCAGCTGGAAAAAGATGGTCAAAGAAAGTGTACCCCCACTCATGAGCGAGACCGGCAAACTGGCAACAGCAGATGAGGAGAAAGCTGAGGTACTCAACAACTTTTTTGCCTCAGTCTTCACTGACAACCTCTCTCCTCAACCCTCCCGAGTTGATGGATGGCATGAAGGAGACCAGGAGGGTAAAATCCCTCCAGCTGTAAGTGAAGACCAGGTTCGGGACCTCCTGAGGAACCTAAACATACAGGAGTCCATGGAACCTGATGAGATGCATCCCAGAGTCCTGAGGGAACTGGCTGATGTAGTTGCCAAGCCACTCTCCATGATATTTGAAAAGTCATGGCAGTCAGGGGAAGTCCCCAGTGACTGGAAAAAGGGAAACATTGTGCCCCTTTTCAAAAAGGGTAGAAAGGAAGACCCTGGGAACTACCGACCTGTCAGCCTCACCTCTGTGCCTGGGAAGATCATGGAACAGATCCTCCTAGAAACTATGCTAAGGCACATAGAGGCCAGGGAGGTGATTTGAGACAGCCAGCATGGCTTCACCAAGGGCAAGTCCTGCCTCACCAACCTAGTGGCTTTCTATGATGGTGTAACAACAAGGGTGGACAAGGGAAAACCAATGGATGTCATCTATCTGGATTTTTGTAAAGCCTTTGACATGGTCCCCCACAACATCCTTCTCTCTAAATTGGAGAGCCATGGATTTGATGGGTGGACCGTTCGGTGGATAAGGAATTGGTTGGATGGTCGCAGCCAAAGGGTAGTGGTCAACGGCTCAATGTCCAGATAGAGACCAGTGACAAGTGGAGTCCCTCAGGGGTCCGTACTGGGACCGGTGCTGTTCAATATATTTATCAATGACATGGACAGCGACATCAAGTGTACCCTCAGCAAGTTTGCAGATGACACCAAGCTCAGTGGCATGGTCGAGACACCAGAAGGACAGGATGCCATCCAGAGGGACCTGGACAAGCTGGAGAGGTGGGCCTGTGTGAACATCATGAGGTTCAACAAGGCCAAGTGCAAGGTCCTACACCTGGGTCGGGGTAATCCCCGGTATCAATACAGGCTGGGGGATGAAAGGATCGAGAGCAGCTCTGCTGAGAGGGACTTGGGGGTACTGATAGACGAAAGGCTGGACATGAGCCGGCAATGTGCACTGGCAGCCCAGAGGGCCAACCGTGTCCTGGGCTGCATCAAGAGAAGCGTGGCCAGCAGGTCGAGAGAGGTGATTCTGCCCCTCTACTCTGCTCTGGTGAGACCTCACCTGGAGTACTGCATTCAGCTCTGGAGCCCTCAGCACAAGAAGGACATGGAACTGTTGGAGCGGGTCCAAAGGAGGGCTACAAAAATGATCCGAGGCTGGAGCACCTCTCCTATGAGGACAGGCTGAGAGAGTTGGGCTTGTTCAGCCTGGAGAAGAGAAGGCTGCGGGGAGACCTGATTGCAGCCTTTCAGTACTTAAAGGGAGCCTACAGGAAAGATGGGGACAATCTTTTTAGTAGAGACAACAGTGGCAGGACGAGAGGTAATGGTTTTAAACTAAAACAGGGTAGGTTTAGGCTAGATATAAGGAAGAAATTTTTTACAATGAGGGTGGTGAAACACTAGAACGGATTGTCCAGAGAGGTAGTGGAGGCCCCATCCCTGGAAACATTCAAGACCAGTTTGGACAGGGCTCTGAGCAACCTGATCTAGTTCGTGGTGTCTCTGCTCACTGCAGGGGGGTTGGAGTAGATGACCTCTAGGGGTCCCTTCCAACCCAAAAACTTTCTATGATTCTATGATTCTATATACCTGTATACACAGAGATCCTGTGCCTGCTCTCCTGATCCACCTCCTCTGTCCTTCAGTCTTTGCAGTTGAGCTGTTTAGCTCACCGGTAAAACACTTCAGATATAGCAGTGCAAGCTGGACGCTGGACCTGGCTTCTACAGCTTTTCTGCATGAACATTTTCTGCTCTCGTGATAAAAGCTGTAACAAGAGGCAAGTTGCAGATACCTCCCAGGAAGGCAAATGCAATTCTGGATGAGATCAGTGGTGCAGGCTAAGGAAGAGAAAGGAAATAGTTTTCATATTTTGCTTTTTTTCTTCTTCTTTAACCATAAACTATAACACTTTTTCTTTGTCTTAGTTCATGAGAAGGTGAAAGATAATTTCTTCAAATCTGAAATTCAGAATAAAGCCCTGCAATGAATCTGGCTTAGTACTACATTGTATCTGGTATTGTGGGCTAATTAATGTTAGTATTTAGAGAAATAATTTATTCTGGGTCAAGCCTTCTAAAATAATGTGGTTAATTAAAGAGTACAAATAAGAAAGCTTCTTTGGCTAGATTCTGCTTTGCTTTAGTCTGTCATCTCTGTTGACTAATTATCATGTAGTTAAAGAAAACAGCAATTAAAGATAGTCAACTTTAGAATATATAAACTCGGCAAAATACTCTTTTTTTTTTTTTTTACATGATAAGGATGTTTTCCATGTAGTTTATGAGCTATCTGTGACTGTTTGGCCTTGGCCTTTGATTTTGACAGGTGGAATCACATTTGATGGCTACATGATCTAGGAATGTATGTATCTGTCATGGAAAACTTATGTTCCCAAATGGGATGATATTAATGGCCCAGTAGGCAGTCTGCCTTTGTCTGAACTCATAGTGTTAGAAAGTGCTGTGATGCCCATGTTTTCAACCCTCTGATTAGTTTGGGTGTGGAAGTCCACCTTCAGGTTTCATATTATCCTTGCAAGAATTCAGGTTCTAAACCGCATAGTCTAGAAAAATATAGATTAGTAATGTTGTCCTAAACTTTGCCTTCTTATATTGTTATGTTGCTATGTTTTTTAAACTAATGTTTCAAATCTGAATGTTTTTTACCAGGAAGTAAAGAGTGCCTCACACTTCAAAACACCAGCTTACAAAATGTTCAGCTTTCCTTTTAAAACTCAGGAAAGTTCAGTGAGAAAGACCTTCAAATACTCATAGCCATTTTAGATAACATATATATGTGTCTATATATACAGACACAAGTATATAAAACATTTACTGTATATTTTTCAGGAAAAAACTATTTTCAAGCAAGTATTTTCATTCATCTAAATAGTATTAAATAGTTTATTTAGTTATAGTAATGCAGAAGTTTCTTGGATTATTCACATCTAACCTTATTGCTAAGAATTCTTTCTATCCTTGGAAAAATTGCAAGACTTTCTATAGAATCTAGGTTATTTTTTATCTCATTTTTGAGAAGGAACAGTAGGTGTAGTTCTGGAGAAGTGCAAACGAAGTGAAAGGTTAAATGAACATTTTAAAAACATCTGGAATGTCAGTTTGGAAGAAAGTGATTTCTGAACTTTGGAAAAAGTCCAATGCAAACAATTTGTTAAGTGTCCTAGGATACGTAGCAGGAAATTACAAACTTCTCAGTTTATCATCAGTTGTAACCAGCTGTAAGAAAGGCTTAAATATGACTCTAACAGATAAAAAGATTCAGATAGAAGATCTTGTTTAAAAATAGTTTCACCGCCATTAAATGGCCAACATTCCACAAGGAAAACGTCACAGCTTTTCCATTTATACAAAGATTTTATATGGATAGAGTCCAGAACAGAAAAGTTGGTGACGAAAAATAAATGTTTGCTGTCTTCAGAAAGCTTTCTGTATAATCTTAATATTACAATAATATTTGAGTAAGAAGTGCTAATTCGACCATGGAAAAGGAACATGTGAAAAATAGAAGCTGTTGTAGTTTCTGAGGCTCATGTGAGCAGACTTATAGTGGGAGTCTGGGGAAGATTTCTGATGAAGATGCATACCAGAGCTATGCTTCTGCTGCCAAAAGGTCATATACGGGCATCATCCAGGTCTCTTTAGCAGTACTGGTAAGCAATTCTCTTTTCCTTGGTGGAACAGTTCCCAACTCCATACAAGGAACAGAATGAAGAAAAAGTCCTACTCTTTCCTCCTGACCTTGTCTGCATGTGCTGGTCAGGTTCTTTGTGCCCCAAAAAGATTTCCAAATAACAAGGAAATCCTGTGAAATTTTTTAGCCAAAATTGACTTTAAAAAAATTTCAGTAAATCTTTAAGCCATATCAATATTTTACTCAATCTTTTCCTGATTAGCTGACCACCATATTTATTCAAAGGCTTTGCCTGCAATATTCAAGATTATTAGGACTGTGTCATGGGTCTTCCTTTTTCCTGAAGACTGTTATTTCTCTTGGTGCAGGGTATTGTAATTGTACACAATGACTTCATTGTAGTCTGTGTAATTTCAGATGGAAAAAAGGCCTTTGTCTGAAAATAGTCTCTGAAGAGAAAATAAACTTCATTGTGGAGCTTTGGGTCCATTTTGAGCCCAACTTCAAGTGCAACATTTACATTAGAAGTTATACAGCTATATCTATGTGTGTGCAACCTACACATTAAAAAGAAACTGGCTTCGTTGTAAAAAGTCTGTTGCTAGGAGGCTTTAGGTACAATGGTGTAGGTGACTAAAACAGGAGAAAAAATAATTGTGATCCTATAATGTAAAAATAACAGTTATAAAAACGGTCTTTTATCTCTGAGTGTATCAGAAAAGATGGTTTGGGTGGTAGTGGGTGGAAAAGATGGTTTGAGCTGTAGTCCCAAGCTGCAACGCAATAGTATTTTACAATATCACTATAAAACTACAATGGGAGAGAGTGTTGCCAGGAGAGATACTCTGAAGACCTGACTGACAAAAGTGTGCAAGTCCTTGTTTGTTAGTGCATTGCTCAATTAGGAGCTGGAAAAGACCAAGTGAATTGAGGCCAGGTCACTTTTATTCCAGGCGATCATGCCTGATAGGTCTATTCAGAAATTTAACAGTGTTGATTTTAGCTGAGTGGTTCATCCCGCAACAAAGCTATCTCTAGCGTAGTTCCAATGAGGTTACTTTTACTCCCATTTATGGTCTGATTTATTAAATTACCAACACGCCTCTGACAGAACTGGGCCTTTGTTTCCATGCTGTATGTCTGTAGACCACCTAATCTATGCAACTGTGCACAAGTAATAGATTATCTTTGAGATATCCTTGGAAACTGAGTTTGGTTGAAGTTACACTCCTCTAGGCAACAGAGCCAGCCTAAGTACTGTTGATTGATAGGTTTATTTTCAGTGTGATTAAGTTTTCCCTGTGGTTGTGCTAAAACTTGTTCCAGCACAGTGAGACAGTAAGACAGAGGTGGTTAAGGGTGGCTGTGGGCAGAGTAATACTGTTCAGTACGTATAATCAGGTGGTAGCAGCCCTGCAGACACGTGTCTAGCCAGAGCCCAAACTGGGAGTTGGGGCATTCAAAAGATTGGGCAAAGCAAGTGGGAGATGGTAAGATACTTTCTTTACCTAGATATGACTTCTAGGGCTGGCTTTTCTGTGAACAAAGCAATTGCAGTAGAAGCTTCTTTACAGGACCTTAGCTTCTTTCCTATATTCACATTACAGTGCATGGGATTTCAATACTCTGGCTGTAAACTGTTGCCACTATTTCCACACAATCCAAGCTCAAGAACTGGACTCACATGTTCAGCAAACTAGAGGACATTCAGATAGAAGCAGCTATTTTTAAAGCAATTTTTAGAGTTCCAGAGTAGGGTTAGGCTGTCCACATAAATATTGATTATTTGAACCCTACTTCCTTCTGATTTGTGTAAGGAATTTTGTTGATAGTATTAGAAAGAAAAAAAGTAGTAGGAGGAGGTGGTAGTGATGCTATTTTACATGCGACTGCCGATTTGAAAAACTAATTTCTCTCTAAGTACAATACTCTGTGCCTTGTTCTGTGACTAAGCCTAGCTCTTTGGTAGCAGAAGTTAGGTACTGATGAACCATTCAAGAAGAAAGGGAGTGAATATACACAAAGAAAGAGAAAGCATGATTATGCTGCAGGGATGAACTCTCAGTATTATCCTGGCATTTAAAGAATTTCTTAATTTATACAGTGGCTAGTCCTTTGGAGAACTTCATCCTCCCCAGTATTACAGAATCACAGAGTGGTTGAGGTAGGAAGTGACCACTGGAGATCATCTTGTCCAGTCCCCTTGCTCAAGCAGGGCCACCTAGAGCCAGTTGCCCAGGACCATGTCAAGACAGCTTTTGAATACCTTCAAGGATGAAGACTCCACCACCTCTCTGGGCAGCCTGTACCAGCACTCAGTCACCCTCACAGGGAAAACGTGTTTCCTGATGCTCACAGGAAGCCTTCTGTGTGTCAGTTTGTGCGCATTGCCTCTTGACCTGAATTTGGATTTGTATTGCTCTTTCTTAATAGGTTCACTTTTTTGTTGTTGTTCTTTGAGTTGGTGGTTGAATTTTCAAGCCCAACTTGAATGACGTAAAATTGAAGAGGACTTTTCAATTTGGCCTAGATATTTCTTTTTTTAATCTCAACACTGGATTGTTATTCAGCCAAGAAAAAAACCCTCCTACTGATTAGACTTAGTGCATCTTTCTACACTCCTTGCATTAATTCTAAATCCTAACTAATCCAAGTTGAAATATTTCTGTGTGAAAGTCAAATTATTTTGAGGATTTTAAAACGGTGCATAGGTCTCAGCTGGCCTGCAACAGAAAAGACCTTTGCATTTAGAATGTGTATTTTACACGTCAATAAATTACCAAAATGTCCTACCACCAAATATAACAATAGGCGTGAAATCTGTGGTCACCTAAAATCAGTTGCTTTTTAAAGTTTCAGTTGGGATAAACATGAGGGATTCAAAGGATCTGTGATTTAGTAACATAAGAGCTATTAATTTTCTGTGGGATTTAGACTTGTAAGTTACAAATGTACTTTGAGAAATTTGCCAAGACCTCTCTGAAATATACTGTGGCTAGATATAATAAAGTAACTAATTATCAAGTGTAATTTTTCTTCTGGAATATGAAGCATTCTATAATACACTACTAATCCAA
Organism: Opisthocomus hoazin; assembly: GCF_030867145.1. NCBI lineage: Eukaryota > Metazoa > Chordata > Aves > Opisthocomiformes > Opisthocomidae > Opisthocomus > Opisthocomus hoazin. Next base: position 24,531,527 of record NC_134414.1, on the reverse strand, counting down.
TTGAAACTGGCAATTACTAAAAACTGTTTGCTTCTTCCATCAAATCCATTTCAAATGTCATCAAAGCCTGTCTTTGACCTTATACTTTTCTGTCTGGTACTTTATTTTTGTCACAGAATGATGGTACAGGCTTATGAAAAGATGACTCATTTAACAAAAGGAAAATTAAATTAAAAAGTAGGACTTCATACAGTCTTGCTTCCTTAGACTTCAAAGATGAAGTGAAACTGTTTCAAAGCTTTCAAATAGCTAAATTATTCTCCCTGCAGTTTTTACTGATTCTTTATCATCTCATCTGTGAGGTTTACATTAATCATAGCTGGAGACTTAGGTTCCAAGATGGAGCCATGGTTAGGAACATGGAGTTCTGAAGCCAGTTCTTTAAATATTTAATTCTACCTTAAAATAGTTGTTTAGTCTCTTTCTGTGTAGTCGAAAGGCTACAGTGGAAATCCATTCCACCTGTTTTAGGCAGCTGTCATGGATGGAATGAAATGCTTGCCTCATGTAGTGCCTGTCCCTTCTTACTGACCTAGAGGGAGTCCAGGAAGCTTATTTAGATAGGACAAGTAGCTACTGCAGGTCTAGCATGAGACATTAATCACTCACAATTGAAATCTTGTGCACCTTAACATCTCCAAAGGGTCTGCTGGCTATGCTTCTGCAGAGGACACACATTTTCTCACTTATTTGTCTCCCGTTCTGCTTGCTGTTGGTGGTATAACCTCTATTGATACCAGCTGTACTACCTCAGGTCCACACAAAGCAATGTGGCATTTGCATCTGCTGAAGGACCAGAAGAATCCAAGTACAAGAGAATAGCGTATTTCCCCGAACCTGGACTGTCAACGTCTCTTCTTCCCTGGTTTTATTGAGTCAAAGCCACACTTCAGTCATCATCCTGCTTACTTAGGGGTTAGAAGAGTAAATAGCTTTTGCTATTCCTTAAGAAACAGAGTGTGGATAAAGACAGGATAAATAAAACACTCTATGTCCTTGTTCTCAAGGAGAAAGTGATCATTGTTTTTGAAAAAAGTAGTGGCTTAGATTGCTTGATAGCAAATGAAATATGTCACCTGAGTCAGTACTGTCTTCCATGTAGACGGTTGTGAAAATAATGCTAATTCAGTACAATGGGAAACCAAAGCAGAATGTGGCTAAGCTTGTAACTCAGATGAAACATTCTGGTATTGATAGTACCACATACTGAAAGCAGAACAACTTGTGTAATATTAAGGGGTGTATAAATAATAAAATAATTAATACTATTTCTAGATAGAATTTTCAAATATTTTAAATTGTCTGATTTAGTGAGGTAAGCACATAGTATACATCTCTGAATATTGCAATTATTAATAATATTCAGATTTTTCCCAACAGATTTCAATGGCAAATGAGACAATATTTATCACCGATATGACTGATTGCCCAACCTAGGTCATGTAGTTCTACAGCTGTACCTCGAGTCCTGCTTTAAGCTGATAACTTCTCATTGGAAATATGTCCTTCCAGAAGGATCGCCAACCTTGACCCCCAAAATTCAAGTTACAGAGAACCACCCATATGTCTTAGCAGACCTTTCCAAACTTGTTAATTATCTTCAGCTTTGATAACATATGAATATGAAACAGAGCCAGTACCCAGTATTTGAGGCTTTGGTCTGGTAAGAAAAACAAAACCCAAGGCAAATCAAAATGATATTTTTGCTCCACTGCAGCAAATTTCTGCCTTCTGTAAGACTGCAGATATTGGAAGTGTGTTCTAGAGTTCAAAACATGGAAAAATAGTCTCCACAGAATATTGCCAGCTCATAATATCGTAACACCTAGCCAGGTATAACATGAATTTACAATTATGGTTGCCAGATGACAGTTTCATGTAATAAGAGACTCTTTTTTTTAAAAGCTGGTGAGTTGCTCAGTAATAAACAGAAGACTGCCAGCTGGACAAGGAAAACATTGTCAGAAATATCAGAGTATTTGTACACAAAATAGGACTAATTAATTATAAAAGACGTACTAATACAAAGTGCTAGACTCATCTCCCTTTTCTCCCTCTACCTTTAATCATAGAATTAAGTTTTTCTTCCTTTGCTAAAAAAAAAATCTGTCACTTTCTGTCCTAACTTTTTCAACAGATATAGGTCCAAACTTACTGCCTTAATTAAGCAAAAGAAAAACAAAGTTCTAAAAATCCCTTACATGAATCAAGAAAGTTCTTCGTATCCGTAGCATACAGGTGAAAGTAAGCTAAAAGAGTGCTGGTCGCTCTTCAAACGTCACTTCGTCCATGCTCAGGAGCGGTGCATCCCCCTGACAAAGAAATTGAGCAAAGGAGGCAGGAGACCTGCATGGTAGAACAAGGAGCTTCTAGCGGAGATCAGGTGGAAGAGAAAGGTCCATGGAATGTGGAAGGAGGGACAGGCCACTTGGGAAGAGTACAGGAATGTGGTCAGAGCGTGCAGGGATGTGACGAGGAAGGCCAAAGCTCACCTGGAATTGAAGCTGACAAGTGATGTCAAAAACAACAAGAAGGGCTTCTTCAACTACATCAGCAGCAAAAGGAAGGCTAGGGACAATGTGGGGCCGCTGCTGAATGAGGCGGGTGTCCTGGTGACGGAGGATGCAGAGAAGGCAGAGCTACTGAATGCCTTCTTTGCTTCAGTCTTCAGTGCCAAGACTGGCCCTCAGGAATCCCAGGCCCCGGAGGTAAGAAAAGAAGCCTACAAAGAGGACAACTTTCCCTTGGTCGAGGAGGACTGTGTGAGGGACCGCTTAAGCGATCTGGACGTCCACAAATCCATGGGCCCCAATGGAATGCACCCACGAGTGCTGAGGGAACTGGCAGATGTCATTGCTGAGCCACTCTCCATCATCTTTGAGAGGTCCTGGAGGACAGGAGAGGTGCCTGAGGACTGGACAAAGGCCAATGTCACTCCAATCTTCAAAAAAGGCAAGAAGGACGACCCAGGGAACTACAGGTCGGTCAGCCTCACCTCCATCCCAGGAAAGGTGATGAAGCAGCTTACCCTGGAGGTGATCATCAAGCAAGTGGAGGAAAAGAAGGTTATCAGGAGTAGTCAGCATGGATTCAACAAGGGGAGATCATGCCTGACCAATCTGATAGCTTTCTATGATGGCATGACTGGCTGGGTAGACGAAGGGAGAACCGTGGATGTTGTCTACCTCAACTTCAGCAAGGCTTTCGACACAGTCTCCCATAATATCCTCCTAGGGAAACTCAGGAAGTATGGGCTGGATGAGTGGTCGGTGAAGTGGATTGAGAACTGGCTGAATGGCAGAACTCAGAGGGTTGTCATCAGCGGCGCTGAGTCTAGTTGGAGGTTGGTAACTAGTGGTGTCCCTCAGGGTCAGTACTGGGCCCAGCCTTATTTAACTTCTTCATCAACGACCTGGATGAAGAATTAGAATGTACCCTCAGCAAGTTTGCTGATGATACTAAACTGGGAGGTGTGGTGGATACACCAGAAGGCTGTGCTGCCATTCAGCATGACCTGGACAGGCTGGAAAGTTGGGCGCAGAAGAACCTGATGAAGTCCAACAAGGGCAAGTGCAGGGTCCTGCACCTGGGGAGGAACAACCCCATGCATCAGTACAGGCTTGGGGTGGACCTGCTGGAGAGCAGCTCTGTGGAGAGGGACCTGGGTGTCCTGGTGGACGACAGATTAACCATGAGCCAGCAGTGTGCCCTGGCTGCCAAGAAGGCCAATGGCATTCTGGGGTGCATTAGGAGGAGTGTGGCCAGCAGGTCGAGGAAGGTTCTCTTTCCCCTCTACACTGCCCTAGTGAGGCCTCATCTGGAGTACTCTGTCCAGTTCTGGGCTCCCCAGTTCAAGAAAGATGAAGAGCTACTGGAGAGAGTCCAGCGGAGGGCTACAAAGATGATGAGGGGACAGGAACATCTCTCCTATGAGGAGAGGCTGAGGGAGCTGGGCTTCTTCAGCCTGAAGAAGAGAAGGCTGCGAGGGGACCTAATATATACTTACAAATATCTGAAGGGTGGGTGTCAGGAGCATGGGGCCAAGCTCTTTTCAGTGGTGCCCAGCGACAGGACAAGGGGCAATGGGCACAAACTGAAGCACAGGAAGTTCCATCTGAACATGAGGAAGAATTTCTTCCCTCTGAGGGTGATGGAGCACTGGAACAGGCTGCCCAGGGAGATTGTGGATTCTCCTTCTCTGGAGATATTCAAGACCCGCCTGGACAAGGTCCTGTGCAGCCTACTGTAGGTGACCCTGCTTCGGCAGGGGGGTTGAACTAGATGACCCACAAAGGTCCTTTCCAACCCCTACCATTCTGTGATTCTGAGATTCTGTGTAAATCTATTTAGCTAATAAAAAATAATTTGCTGCTGACTTCCAACCCCATCATGACTAATAGCTGCAGTAAAACCATAAACTCTGTTCCTTTTTTCATTTACTGTAACTTTTTCCACCACTGCAAAACCCAAGGAGTTTTGATAACTTTCAAAGTTTGGTTGATTTTCAGGTTTTCAATACACTTGTTTAAGTAGTCATTGTTATGAAAATAACATGGGTTGGACTCCTGTTTAACCTTTCAGCGTCTTGATCTGTTAGAATGCTATAGCTGTTAGAATGATATAGCATCATGCCATATGTTGTTAGAATGATATAGTATCAAGGAGTCCTGCAGACATCCATGGAAATCTGTAAGAATGCAACAGTCTCTTCACACATTACTAATTGCAGGGTAGGTCTCTAACTTAGTTTATCGGGCAGGTTAGCTGGCAACAGCAACCACCACAAAATCTGAATTATCAAAACCTTTCATGTAGAGATTAAGAATGGCTGAAAATCTGAAAATTATTTTGCATTACAAGTAGGCAAATTGGTAACTAGAGAAAGACTTACAGGTATCAGAAATGACATTAAAAGCTTCATATATTTTTAAACGGCAAAAATTAATGTTAGCTAGGTTGTCTGTCCTACAGTCACAATCATTCTGCTGTGAGCGAAATTTCTTATATTGAACTAATTTGAATGTAGCAATGCCTCTAAATCTTGTTCCTTTGGAAAGCAGACATACTCAGAATTGTCATCAGTTGTTCCTAGTTAAAATTCCGCACTGTACTTTTTTATATCAGTGCTGTTTCCCAGGACTCTGATGTTGAATTGAATTAACAACATCTTAGTTCATTCACATGTCACAGTGTCCCATATCTCCTGGGTCCTCACAATGAGGTCCAAAAATTAAGTAGAAAGAATAGAAAATTAATAGAAAGTGAAAGGAAAAAAGTATCAATGCAATTGTCAAAGATAACTAAATAGGGGCTAAATGAACCAGGTGGGAAATTGGGCTGATTACATTTAACCTGCATTGCTCATCACCTTCTTTCAAAGAAACAAACAATATTACCATGCTGACGTGAAGTAGATTTGAAAAAAAAAAAAAATAGCAAGCAAGCACAACGTTATTCCTGCCTCTACAAGGGGAGATTTTTTCCTACTGGTTCTGTGCTTGGTGTCTTTCTGGGCTTACTGAGAAGAACCTGTGCCAGTGCCATTTTTCTTGAGTGGAGGAGAGTGACCTGCATGTTGGAGTCCTCTGCCCTGTGACTCAGTGCTCTTTCTGTTACACTGACTGGAATTTGAAACAGATAATTAGGATTGTTCTGCAGTTTAAAACTTCTGTACACGTAGACACACCATGGGAGTGTGCCCACATGATTACCTGCTAAAATATGTGTTTGTCATCCTGTGTTTATAAGAGACAAACAGTGCAGTCAGGTGTTAAACATGAGTAGCCTTAAGCAGTATATTGATTTTTTCATATCTTCTGTGGAAATGCTGCTGCAGCTGTGAATGCCAGTTACACTACATCAGGAGCAGAGGAACTCTGCCAGACTTGCTGTTCCCTCTGTGGCAGAGGATAAGTGGTCTGTCTGTAAACAAGATGCTTCCTCTAAAACGTGTTTCTTTGTATTTTGTTTTTGCTATTTAGTTTTTCAGGGACCATATAGACAAATTTAGGGGGTGGGGGAAAGGTCTGTGGAGTTATGTATGCATGCATTTGTTTCAGTAATTAGTCAGGCTTTCAAGAGCTGTAAGCAGACTTCTGCCTACTCCTGGAGACTGAATCAGTGAGAAATCAGCTGCTTAATTTCACTGGACTGTATAGTATAAAGTGTTTCTTGTGCTACATAAGTATGTCTGTAAGGAACTGAAATCTAGAAACAATTTTTAAAAAGGAAAAGATGTGTCATGCTAGTCATCAGACACTAATGTATATTATGAAAAATAAAATACAAATATATGTAACAATGAAATGTTAAAATGGGATATAGAGACAAATGGTTTTTTTTAACCTATGCATACCACATATTCCTCATCACATGGGAAGCCGACTTGAAGGCTATGCTGAGTTAGCATGTATTTTCCTAGGAAATAAATTCTGACTCCATGTCACAGTTTGTTGCTTGTTTTCCCATCTCTGCTTAAAAGTTGCACAGTAACTGTCTGTATGAACAGCTATGAGTGTTAATTCATCCCAGTGGCTCTGCTCTGCTAACTGCAGATCTAGGAACAAGGCAGAAATTTTGCTAGCAAGGAAACTCATACACAAGATGTCTGTGCTTCCTTTTCCTGCTGCAGAGATGAACAGAGCTTTGCTCCTATAGGGAGGTGGCCTTCTCCAGATCCTTTCCACCCCTCAAGTGGACCCCTTTCAGGTGACACAGAAGTCCAGAAATCCATCCTTTCCCTGACAAAGACTTTGGGTTCATCTTCTTGGTTGCAGAACTAACAGTCTTAACATCATCATCTGCACAGGTTTCCTACCAGGAGCTATGGAGCACTATGCTGACCCCTCAAAAATAATGAGTTTACTTGCCCAAGGATGTGACTTGGAGTTTTAAATGGATTTAAAACAAAGTCACACAGAGAAGGAGGGATTCATGTGATAAAATACAGATGGCTACAGCTGAGCTAGTCACGGTGGTCCTTCTTCATTGTCAGAGAAGAGACATGAACCTGTCTGAGCTGGTGTGATCTAAAACCCTTTAGTTCTTCCTCATGACTTTAAATAATCCAAAAGTGAGCAGCTCAGAAGTGTGTATGTTGGAGTCATCTAAAGTTAGGCACCGTGAATGTCACCCATTCTGTCCCACCTATATCAGCTTCCAGTGTGCATGCCACGACATTGGGCATCTCAGCCTTTCTGAGCTGATGGCTGTTGCTGTGACAGAGAAGTCACTCAAAATCCTTCCTTTTTGTAGTTGGCATCTGGGAGTTAACAGTCTTCTCCTTTGAAGCAACTTAGTCATCAGAAAAAACTACGTCCATCTGGATAGATGAGGCATTTTCTAATTAACAGATTCTCCATTTTTTCTTTTCCAAAAACTTTTATCTGCATCATAGTTCTGTCTTCTCCTTGGTCTCTTCTACAAATCCTCTAGATGTAGCTCCATTGTAAATATGCTTGTTTTCTACTATAAAAAGCACATGGATGGCTAATACAACTTTAATGCAAGACAATACTCAGATTTTCCACTTTGTTATCCATGAGCTAGAAAAAAATTCATACTCATTAGCAAATACATTTTCAGGTTTTGACTGAGTAGTGTATGACATAATTAATTCTAAGCAATTTAAATTCCACAGATACCATTGTATATAACATATTTTACTTTCTTCTCACCTTTCCAATTATCTTTTTATACATTCTACTAAAGAAAATTTTTTAGTGTACTTGCCTTACGGATTCACCACATGCATTTTCAACCACTGGGAGCAATTACTGGTGTTAAAATTATTAGGGAGTGTGTGCAATATGTGTTACAATTATTTTACTTTTAAAATAAAAAAGCCAACATTGTAAACCTGTTGAATTTGCTTCTCTTTTATATTTGTTCACAAACTATTACAAGGAATTATTTTATAATCTCTTTAGTCCTATAGTTTTTGGCTTACTTTTCATCCACCATTTTTGATATTAAGTCAGTTTATCTCACATTATTTATCTCCATTATTGAAAATAACACTGGCAGCACTAAATAATAGTTGGTAATTAGGAAAATCTTTCTCATGAATTAGGACATAGAGGTCCCATTTTAATATCTCTGTTTAGAAAATAAAAGGAGAATAGTCTTGATTTGTTTTCTCTGGCCTCCATTTGTTTGGAAGTTTTCTTTGTAAGTACTCCCGTAAGCAGCAGTAATGACTCTGTGCATGTAGGTCTTGTCACCATCTTTCCTTTTTACAAGCTTTATTTGGAGAGGCTTGTTGGAGCTGGTGTTACTCAAACCTGACATAATGCCACTTCTTGGGTTTATATATATATGTATTTATCTGAGCTCCATCACCTTCGAGAGCCTGTGACTCATTCTAGCAAAATACCTCTGTGTTTTCTCCCAATCAGGGCAATGCAGAAAACATCAGAAAACCTCTGCCTCTGAAGATAATACTTTTTGAGAATGTAGTGGTGGAAGAGCAGAGGATCTACCTTCCCCCCAGCAGTACTCCCTTTTTAGCTTGTGAAACTGGCCATTTGGCATAGAAATTGCTCATTAATGATGAAAAATAATTCAATATCAAGTATTCTTTTTAACCATTTACTTTTATTTCCATAGTGTTTAGGAGCTGTATCCATAAACAGACACCTGCATACAACAAGCCCTGTGCAAACTCAGATTTACAAAAAAAGTATCTGTCTCCACCTCCAAATTTGTATGTCAACATAAAAGGAAGGGCAACAGATGGACACAGACAAAGGGATAGTACAGAAACATTGAGGATCTGTTGCTCAGCAGCATAGACCTCAGGAGAGGTCTAAGCACATTGGCAGTCTAAATCATGTCAGGCACATTTAATGTATAAACATCACAGTAAAGGGAGGATTTGATGGAGAATAAGGAGGTGTGCAGGTTTTTATGTGAAGCTCCTTCCAAGTATGGTGCGTAGAGTAGGAGACAGCAAGACGTTTGACTTGCAAGAGGCTGCAGTCAGTTTAAAACATGTTGGTCAGCAGAAGGCTATTCTGCCTCTGGCATTGGGTCAGTAGGGGTAGGATTTTTTCCACCTACCTCCCTCTGACTAACACATAGACATGCAATCTATCCTCGTCACTCAGACTCCATCAATAATCAGGGAAAGAAGCAGGCAAGCTTTGGAGGAGATGTATCCCCTCCCAAGTCAGCCATCTGCAGTGGATGAGTGGTATCACTTGTTCTGCGGGGGAGCCTGTCTCCTGCCGGGACTGCCCTTGACAGAACTTAGCTAACAACCTTACGTATCCACCTGCTAGAGAGACAGAGCTAGGGAGTTCAGCCTTTGGGTGGCATTTCTTTTGTCTTGTTTTAGCAATTTGCTAATTAGACAGTTCAACTTGCTTTTGAATGCTTTAACTTTAGAATTATTTGAACAGTCAGATGGTTGCTCTTTATACTACAGCTTTTAGCTTACATATCTGTGAAGGTGTACCAAAAAAAAAATTAAGATTTTCAGAGGCTTACCTGATAGGTCTGCCAGTTTCCATAACAGATATTGGAACCTCAAATTCAAACTACATTATATAGATATATTATACAGGTTAAACCATATTGTTCCTGTTGGAATTATAGCAACAATGAACTATTCAGTGAATTTATGCTCTAAATTTGAAATGTTTAATGCCAGGTAATGAGGGCAATTGAGAATGAAATATCTTTCAAAACAAACCAGACAGGTTTTCACATTTAACAATATTGTATGTCTAGAGCTTTTCTAATACAGGAGTGACATAAATATATCAGCCTGTGCAATGAAATATTTTAAGTATGATCTGAGATACATAAATGGTGGCAGAGTTTGCAAAAGCATGTGTAAACCAGGTGGTTTGGAATAAAAGCATATTGAGGGTTTAACAGGAATTTTTCAGTTCTTGATTGGAAGGCCAAATCTCTTTAAAGGAAGATGTTTAACTGATCTACCATCATTTAAGGGCAGATAGGGAGAAAGACTCCACTTGCTATGATCCATCTGCTGACATAAAAAATAGAAACCGAATTTTGTATTGTTATTTGAGAAAAGGCATATGTATTTAACTGGATTTTTTGAAAGAAGATATTAAATACTTTTATTGCATTATGTTGAACTGACCTAGATTTTCCTCTGGGCTTGGTCCACTCTGTTGGTAAGGGTACTGCTGCCTGCCATTTGCACCTGGTTCTTAGCAACCCAGTGTTGCCTTTGTTGGCGTGGCGACCTGGTTCAGGAACGGCACGGCGACCTACCCCCCGGCCGCTCGGGCCATCAGCTCGCAGACACCAATGTGGTGGACAGCAAATGGCGTTTATTGATGGGTAGCACAGTATTATATAGCTTAGGTTTACAGCGTCACTTCCGTCTGCTTACACCTATGGGCTAAACGCTACTGGTTATCAGGAGAGGAGGGGGGGGCCTACCTTTCCGTACAGCACGACATCTTCCGACCGCCAGGCCCTAACTATCCACATTTCCCCCCTCCTTATGCTTAACTAAATAGGTTAATATAAAATATAAGAGTGTTAATACTTAACCTTAAGACTTAAACTTAATATCTGGCCAGACTTAACCTTACTTAACCTTAACTACAATTTAAAAAATGTAAATATTAAAATCTTACGATTACAAAGATAAGGTACCTTAGACAAATGCATTTGTAAATTAGCTAAAATATAATCTTAAAAATTCTATTGTTATTCTTATTCTTATTCTATATTGTACAGTAGTGTTAAAAAGTATATGCTATAAACTTGAATAGAAAACATAAGGCACAGTAAACGGGTAGAAGTTGAGGTAACTTTTAGGGACGATTGAGGATAACACTGGGTAGGTACATTTTTAAAGCAGTTGTTGGTGTTCTACAAACATGATGTTAACTTTCTCTAGCCGAGTCTTGACGAATGACACGATCTTGTTCAGTATACAGGGTCCAAAAATTAGTGTCATTACGATCATCGCGATCGGCCCTATCAAGGTGGATATCAGGGTGGTTAACCATGGCGAATGGTTAAACCACGATTCAAACCATCCTTGTTGGGCTTCTTTGTCTCTTTTTCTTTTTTCTAGACCTTCTCTAAGTTTGGCCATGGTATCTCTGACTACTCCGGTGTGATCAGCATAAAAACAGCACTCTTGCCCTAATGCAGCGCAGAGGCCTCCCTGTCGCAAGAAAAGAATATCCATTCCCCTCCTATTTTGTAACACAACTTCTGATAGTGAAGAACTTCCAGGCTTGGACAGAACGTTTGCTGACTTGTCATCTTCTTTTGTCGTCAGGGTGTGCGGGTTATGGGGGTGTCCGATGATCCGGTCCTGCGAACAAAAACTCACAGTTTTCATTAGTTTTATTCTGGCTAGTATGGTGCGAACAGCCACCTGGATCGGGGTTAGATGCTCTTCCTTCGCGACATGCTTAATCATGTCTGCGATACTCGACCCCGCTGATAGTGATCGCAGGATTTCTTTGGTTGTCGAATTACACTGCTGACATAAACATTCTGCTACGACTGGGCCTTTTGCCTCCACAGGCAAGGCTGATGAATCGACCGCTGCTTGGAGACGATCCACAAATGTTGTGAAACTCTCACTTTCACTTTGCTTAATTGTGGATCATGGCAATGGTTTGGCAATGACTCCAGAGGCTATGCGAATAGCTTCTCTGGCCGCACAAGTAGTTGTAATGACTTCATGGGCCCGCAGGCCCTGGGCTTGTGCCTGGGGAGTAATCATTGTGGGATCTGTGCCCATTAACCGCTGCAGGCTGGAGCCATGCAGTGGATGGTCTGCCCCAGTTACTTGGGCCAATTGCCTCGCACAGATGTCCTCCCATTCTTGTTTAAAAACGATCATCCCTGCCCCGTCAAAGATCAATCTACAAGTTTGTTTTATATCGAACGGGAGCATATCGTCTCCCCCGAATACACCATCTATGAGGGCGGAGACAATGGCAGAATTAAGGCCTTTATCTGCGATTGCCTTAACAATCGCTTGTATATCCTTAGGGTTTATCGGTGTGTGGACCCTCTGTCCCCCATCTGTCACCCAGACTGGGAACGCTAGTGCGACCGATGGGGTCCAGTCGGCGCACGTAATCTTTATTTTCCTCCAGTCCGTGAGAGGGATTTCTCCCCCTCGCGGTTTCTCTTTAATTTGGATGGGGATGTTTTGGCTCTTGACTTTATTTATCTTTGTTTTCTTCTCTTCTAAACTTAAATTGGTTACAAGCCACTCATCCCCGCTAGTGTCTGATTCGGAGTCGGAACTCGACTGACTGGTTACTTCCGGTCTCCAGTACCTTTTTGCCGAGCTCTGGCCCCCTCCCCTATGGGCGGGCCGCTCCTCCCCCCGCCCGGGCCCGCCCCGCCCTCTGCTCGGCGGGGTGCCCACCTCACAGGCACACCTTTTGAAATGCACGCGCTGGTTGGCTCTCTGCCCCCCGCTGGCCCCCCTTTCCCCTTCTAGGTCGCTCCTACCGCTCCTCTCCCCACTGTTCTCCTCCGCCTCCCCTTTGTGTGCACTTGATAACTTTAGCGCTTCCTCCCTGTTATCACCAAAGGAATTTTCGTCCCGCCTTTCCCCTTTGTGCTCGGTGCCATCTTGGGGCGCATAGGGCGGTGGTGTGGGCCAGACTTCCTCAGACTCTGTTTCTTTCGCGGCGCCCCTAGCCTTCTCGGCTAACCCGCCCCAGAAGGATTTAGCTTGTTTCTCTCCCTCCGTAAGTGGATCGGGGTTCGGGAGTTGAGGGGATGTGTCGCCCTCTTGCTGATTTTTAGGCTCAGCAGAACCATTATCGTCTGGGGGGTGCGAAGTCTGTGTAGCTGCCCCGATTCCCAATTTTGGGGTAGCTAACAAACAGTTCTTTGCCGCCTTCCAGGTCTCCTGCTCTTGTATAGCTTTCTGCAGGGCCTGCACGACTTTCCCCCACGACTTAAGCTTTTTCCCACAACCCGAGGACATCGTTTCCTCGGCTAACGCTTTAGTGCACTTATCCCACACCTCAGGGTGGAGAATATCCACCGGCTGGTCAATGACCCCAATTTGCAAAAGCCTCGCAACTGCGAGCGTAAAATCTTTGGGCTTACAATCAGTTCCCCACTGCTTATGTAATTGCGATACGACCTTCACAAGGGCTTCCATCCTCCTTGTTGGTCCGGGAGCGTCCTCCCCGCCGGGCTGGTCCCGCCGCTCCGGCCGCCGTTCACCCGACTCCAGGCGAGTCTTTCCCGGGTTTCGGCACCACTTGTTGCCTTTGTTGGCGTGGTGACCTGGTTCAGGAACGGCACGGCGACCCCCAGTCCCAGAGCAGCGTACAGCTGCTTGGAGGACTGGGCAAAGTAGAGGCTTTGTCCGCAGTGTCTCCATACTTCTTCTCATGTCCCTGGTGAAGTGTCACGTTTCTTTCAGCACAGACAAAATGCAATTGGGAATCCAGGCAGAACTTGTGAGGGAGACATGCTATTTCAGTTGGGTTCTTATGCTGCTCACATGCCTCATTTCATTTGTACTCGTCAATTTAAGATAGCACACCTGGAAAAGGGAGCAAGCCACTGAATTTCCATGCCCAGCCAGACAAAAACAGTCTTAGGCAGAGAGTAATTCTTCAGCTGTAGTTTGCAGCTAAACAGTGCTTCCTATGCTGCAAAGTTATATTTATGGTCTCCTCTATGATCTTTCTTAAATAACACAGAATTTGGAGAAATTTACTGAGGTTTCTGAACTGCCTGAAGCTACTGATGAGGGAAGATAAAATGAATATATTTGTATGTTTCATAATATCTTCATCAAATAAACTCTGTGAGGGTTTTGCTCCTCAGGAGCACAACACTGCAACAGAACAACTTCCAGGGAGAAGAAAAATATTTTTCACATTTTACCCTTGTTGATGTTTCAATTCTATTACAGTAGCAGTTGCTAATTGCTAAATAATACAAGTGACTTGTCAGAAGTTTCTATGAGCATGTTATTATCTCTGCTGAAAAAGGGAGATTAGCTTAGCACTTCAGTTACAGGACCCAGGTAGGATTTCTAACAGAAAAATGTTGACATGTATAGCACAAAATTTTCTCTTAAGGCCAGATATGTATGGGAATTATCATTTTGATTCTCAATATGAAGTAGCGCCAGAATATAGATACAAAGTCGGCAGTGTTGAAACATTAACTATAAAGCTATCAAATTTATGAATTACAGATATTTCTTTCCTTTTGTTTCAAACTAATTTCAAGAGAGTTTTTTGTTTGCTTTTTTTTCAAATGTTCAAGCATGCAGCAAAAGCTCTCCATTCTCAGATATTAACTGGTTACTAGATTAAATTAATGTTTGAATAAAATTTTTTGTCAGACTCATAGTACATAATATTATGTTAGAAGCAGCATGTAATTAAGGTATTTCCTTTAACAGTAATGAAAGATTTTACCAATCATGAAGTCATAATAAAAAACCCTGTTGTTTGTGCTATTTATTTTGCAAGTATGAAGTTTTCTACTCTTTTTTTCCATTTTGTAAACATTCAATTATTCTGATCAAAAAAATCTGACTGTGGCACTAGAGACACAATCCTGTCCCTGCAAAAAAGATTAAAGCACACAGGTGTCTGTGATTAAGACCATGGTTCACGTCTTTAATTATGATGTCTTCTGTAGATTCCTAACTAGCCATTAGTTTTTCCTGTTCTGTTATGTATCCCGAATCTCTTTGCATCTCTCACTTACCTCTTTGATCTCTACTTCTAGCATAGAGTTATTCTCTACAATGTATCACCAGCTTTCCAGCGCCCTTAACATCCATCTTCCCTACCTTGTCCTGGCTTTTTCACAAAAGAAAATTACAAAAAAATGCCATCAGAGGGAGACCACAACACCAGTCTTGACTCTGAACGTGGCAAACATTTTTTTAATCTAATAATTCAAAGGAATCTCTTTGCTTTATATGATAGCCATATGCCATGAAGAACACATGTTTTGTTTTGGGGCAAAAAGATACGGGAAGTAGAGAGGGGCTGTCCATACTGATGGAGATTGTTCGTTGTCCCCAGGTTATATGATTCATTTCCCAGAGACTGAAGGATCTGAGGTTTCCTCCTGGTACGCACTTCTGCAAAAGTAGATCACAGGCTGGCCGTCTGGTAGTGAGATTACTGCAATGGCATGATAAACTGATACTATTCCCAAGTATGAATGAGAGACAGCCCTCAGAAATGCAAATCCAGCCAGATATCATGAGCTTCATACACAGGAGGTTTTATAGTTTTTAATGTCATTTTTGTCTGATCTTTATTCAATATCCAAATACATACAGGCTTTTATTTTTAATTACAGACTGAGCTTTTTTCATCAGCTCAGCAACCCAGCTGGAATAGATTTTCGAGATATTTCAGCAACCAGCAACTCTCATTCCCGTGTTCACTGACAGATAGTCAGGAGAGCTTAGCACTGAAGATAAGATCTCCTTAGTCATTGCAGCCAGTTTTCTGCCCTTGCAGGCAAACAGGGCACGAAAATCCCCTTCATAAACTTGTTTAATTCAATTCTAAAAATGTGAAAATGTTTTCTTCCTGTTACGCTTTCTGGAAAGTTGTTCCAGGAAGGTCTGCGGATAGATTTGTTTCATTAGCTTCAGTGTTAAAAGATACTCGTGTCTGGTTTATTACTCCCTGCTGTTCTTGTGCAAGCATTGCTCTTTAGCATAAACAGTTTTATCTGCTCTTAACATTTAACCCAGCATATATTTTTAAGCAGCTGTATATTTGCTCAGCCTGCATTTTGCCAGGCCAAATGAGGAAAGCCTTTTACACTCTGTCTGATCTCAGTGGTGCTATTCTGGACCTTTTTCAATCGGAAGTCACTCTCCTTGAGCATTGTTGACAAGCGTTATGTGACATACCAAGGATGAAGTGTCACGAGCACCTCCTACAACAGCACTGATGCCTCACTACTTGTACAGCTAATACTGCCTAGTATTGTATTTTGTTGTTTATTACTGATAGCTTGTTTTTGCCTCCCATCACGATCTTTTCCATTCATTACCTTCTAACTTGCAGCACAAGTTTCTCTTCACTGTCTCCAAATCGTTGATTCATCTAAGTTTTCTTAGAGCTGTGTGGTCCTTGTGTAGACCATGAAGAGATATAAGCACTTCCAGTGACGGTTCAGAACAGAACTGCTTTCTGAAGATGCCTCTTTCTATCTCTTTTTATTGGCTTCTGGGCAACAGACTTCTTAAGTAGCTGAAGTGAGGTGCCTGAGTTAAAGATGATAGATACAGATCTGAGTACGTGGCACCTGGTCCATTCCCTGTGATCCTTGTCCTTAGGATCTTCAAGTTCCTGCTGTAAGTGCTGAAGATCCCCCTCAGTATCAACTGTGCCTCTTCGTTTTATGTCATCAGCAAGTTTGTCAGCACAAGGTATTCATGGAAACATTGAAAATGATAAGGCTGAGATCTAATTCACAGCAAAGTCTGCAAGAAATCTGTTTGCATACTTCCTTTCAACACTTACATACTGCAGACTCCTCTTAACCTATCTCCTTAATGTCCGCCATTTTTTTGTCCCACAGTGAACTAGATCACATTTGTCTGTCTTCTTAAGTACAGGTATTACTTTTAGTACTCTGCAGACATCTGGGACACTACTCTCCAGACAATGGACATGGAACACTGCGCTAGCTGTGTAGCACTATCCAGTACCTGTAATTTTGGGCAGCAGTGTATGAGACATTGATTTCAGCAGGACTTGTGGAACAACTGCTCCATGTGCCACCATGCCGGCTGTGCCAATCACCTGCAGAATGATTCCTTATAACAAATTTAAAATCTGCAGTAAAAGACAAAAAGTCATCATTATTTAAGTGCCACAAAATAAATCAGGGGAAACAAACTACCAGTGTCCTGGATTTCCTTTTTTTGTTAAACATGAGAAACATTTATTACACAAAGTGTTAGAAAAACCTTGCTGCAGAATCTGCAAGTTGATGTAGCAGCATTTCCAAGGCTTCGGAAGATAGCTATCTTTGATCAAAATTCACTAATGTCTTGGGGTTTTGCTTCCACTTAAGTTGAGAAAATTTCCATTGCCATTATCTGTCCTGCTTTTGTCCCCAAATTCAACATCATTATCTGCATTGACAATTGAAGCAAGTGCTCATTTAGCTTTGAGGACTTTCCAAGATTATCTTTAATCTTGACCTTCTTAAAAATTTCTTTTTTTCTTGCTTTATTTTAATTAAAATGGTTGAAAAATGTTTGCTACTGTTTCAAATAACCTCTGAAAGCTCTGGTAGAGCTTGGCTTCTGTCCTCTTGAACTCTTGAAATATGACTGTTTATTCTAGCGTTTCAGTGGGAGGTGACGGCTAACCTCTTCTGAAAATCTAGCTCCAGGAGTGAGTTCCAAGTTCATAAAAATTCTAGCCTAAGTCCTGAAGTATTTTCAAAAGCATGCAAGAGTTGAAGAAGGTTAATTACCAATGACGGTCAGGTAAGTCATTGAGATGTTTTTGAAATTTTTATCCAGGGTGTAAAGAGTGTGAGTCATGTAATCTGAATCTTTTGTAGGTACCTAATTTTGTATACAATGAAGAACTACTTATTTATACCTTCTGTATTTTCAAGTATAAAAAGGCTAAAATTTTCTAGAAACAGCCTTCCATATGTACTTACGATCAGTATCATTTCAGTGCACAAGTTCCTTATTTACAATTTCACACTTTTGTTTTGAATTGATACAAAAATTAAAACATATCAGCTTGTAACATTTTCGCTTGCTGATTCCCCTAAAAATTGTCAAAATTTGTTTTATTACAAATTAGTAAAAATTATCATATTTTAGAATCAAGAACAGAAACGATCAAATCCATCTATTAAATCTTTTTGGGATTTACACTAACAATTTTAAGACTGTTCCTTGAAACTCGTTTGAGACATTATTTAAAATGAGATACTGTTTCATGATTCTACGTTCTGGATTATTACTGGTGAACCAGCTGCAAATGTCCTGTCTCTTTTAGTAAAGACAATATGTTTTACTTCTGTTTCATATATAACCACTAGCAGTAAAATGGAGATTTAAAATGCTTTTTAAAATGAGGTCTCTTGGTATTTCTCATTGAGTATGTACACTATGATGATTCTGATAGTTAGATAAACACTAAATAGACTTTTTCCTAAAGTACAATAACTTTATTGAAATTAGAAAGTAGAATCTGACATAGTCTCAATGTTATATAAAGACAAAGCAATTAAATACCAAGAGTGCATAAAGGAAAGACTGCCTGCCTCTACACAATCTGCATTCACTGGGATGGAGAGCACATTCTGCCAGTACCAACACACATGCAGGTGTTATGGATGCTAAAGTATTGCCCTTACGGCAGGAGTAAATCACTGAAGTTTGGGTCACTGATCCTTCATCCATTGGTGTAGAATAAGAATGACACAGAAGAGAAGATTAGTTCGACAGCTTCCATCTTGTCGAGGAACCAAAGTGGGAGCCAGTGGCTATTTTATTAAAAAGTACTAATATCTGCACAAGAAAAGAAAAGAAGTTTTATGTGCAGATCTTTTTCTATTTTGTGTTATGTGAATATGACATAGGGGATGGCTGCCCTGTGCTGCCTTTGGGAGATGCCCTGTCATTCCCAACCCATGGGACATGTTCTGTTTATGTCCATACTCCTAACACCTCACTCTGCTTGGTGAAGATATGGCATGCTTATCTGGCACATGACAGGAGTGGATGTCCCTGCTTTGGCTTTCCTGTAGTCCTTGTGCCATGACAAAATTGATTCCTTTTAATACACCCTGCCCTGAGAAATCTGCATCATACCCTGCATGGTGGCACTGGTATGCTCTGCACATGGAGGGGCGAGTCTGAAACGACCAGCCCCTCACCCCTCACTGAGGTCCTTCTGCCTCCTGCTGCACCTGTGGGGCGGTGCCTGGGTTTGCTTGGACTGGAGTGGTTTTGACCATCTGCATCTCACACCATGTGGCAGAGATGGGCACTAACCTGCTGCTACGGCAAGCGTGGAGTCAGGGATCTTACCCCACTCCTGCAAGAAAGGTGGGGGTCCCTACCTGTGTGCTCCTTTTTACCCTCCCCAGACTCCCAGATGTCAGTCAAGGCCATGGCCATGGCCCAACTCCACTTTACCCATACAGAGATGCAGTTTCAGCAGATGGCTGTGAGTGACTGTTCTGCAGGTATAGAACAACCAGGCATATCCTCTTAGCCAAACCTACCCTCTTCGGTGCAAAGAGGCCACATTCCTAGATCCATGTAAATATCTGGCAATTGCCCAGCAGCACCAGCACAAGTCCTTCTGATGCCCTACTTCCTTGGTCAAAAAGGTGACCATGGTCCTTCACTACCCAGTTGCTCTCACTGACTCACTCAGATTAAGGTGAGAAAAACTCTTATTGGCTCAGATGTAACCAACTTACAAAGCCAAATTTCTCTTTTAACTGCAGCCCTGCCAAGAAGGACTTGGAAGTACTGGTGGATGAAAAGCTGGACATGAACCACCAATGTGCGTGCACAGCTCAGAAGTCCAACCCTATTCTGGGCTGCATCAAGAGAAGAGTGGCCAGCGGGACGAGGGACGGGATTCTGCCCCTCTACTTCGCTCTGCTCAGACCCTACCTGGAGTCCTGCGTCCAGCTCTGGAGCCCTCAGCACAAGAAAGACATGGAGCTGTTGGAGCAGGGCCAGAGGAGGCCACAAAAATGATCTGAAGGCTGGAACACCTCTGCTATGAGGAAAGGCTGAGGGAGTTGGGGCTTTTCAGCCTGGAGAAGAGAAGGCTGCGGGGAGACCTTATAGCAGCCTTCCAGTACCTCAAGGGGGCCTATAAGAAAGATGGGGACAAACTTTTTAGCAGGGCCTGTTAGGAAAGACAAGGGGTAATGATTTTAAACTAAGGGAGGGTAGATTTAGACTAGATATAAGGAAGAAATATTCTACTGTGAGGGTGGTGAAACACTGGCACAGGTTGCCCAGATAGGTGGTAGATGCCCCATCCCTGGAAACATTCAAGGCCAGGTTGGATGGGGCTTTGAGCAACCTGATCGAGTTGAAGATGTCCCTGCTTGTTGCAGGGGGGATTGGGCTAGATGACCTTTAAAGGGCCTTTCCAACCCATTCTATGTTTCTATGGAAATTAGGTGCTTGCATAGGCACACCCTGAGTCTCACAGCTGGATTCCCCTCTTCTTAGAGGAGCCATTATGTATATTTTTTTCCTGTACTGATTGTAAGCACAGTGACTACCAGCAAAATTGAAATTATAATATTTTTTCTACATCCTAAAAATGCTGTAATGGAAATTTCCATGGAAATTCAGTTCTTACAGAAGGTGATTTTCAGTGAGACTGTTACTTATTCAATTTTCCATCAGGACTGATTGATACTGAGTGGGTGGCAATCAAGTAACCTGCCAAGGTCACACACTGAGTCGTTGCTTTCCCTAAAACTGCATCCCAGCATCCTGCTGACTAGCAGTCCTTCTCTATAAAGGCAGCCTCCACCTGGTAGGAATTAATAGAAATGGTCATATAACTACCAACCACTGAGAAGAATGGAACAACATTTAATAGTCCCCACATTAATGGATCTAGTTTTCAGGTGAATACTAAAGAAAGGCAGAAACAATTCTGTTGGCTGGATTACTGAATAGCGCTTTCTTCTGAGGTGATCGCAGTCACATTATTTTGTTGTCAAATTTAACATTTTCAGTGCACTTTTAGAAAGCATTCTGAAAGATTTTTTTAAAGATTAGTAAGAGTTTAGGGTTAAAAGCGTAGCCCTGTGCTCTTCTTTTTCATGGCCTACTTTGATAAAGAAGAATGTTTATGTTGCCCAGTGTAAATTAAAAGGTGTAGAGGAGTGACATTCCTTTATCTGTGCTTCTTGTGATGAAATTATTTCTTGTATTCTTAGTGATGCCTCACCTCCTGCTGCCCAGGTATGCTGGTTTGCCCCATACGAAGTCTGAATGTGAAGAAAATTATACTTTTGCCATTCAGACAAGAATAACCGAAGTGGATTTTTTTAGTCAGAATTGCTGGAAATATTTCATGCCACGTGATTCTTGCTTGTGCTCAGAATCACCTACTAAATGGATAAGAAAAGGGTAGTGAAGGCTGTAAGCACATTAAGAGAAAATAATTGCAAAATGTTTGATTATGTCACTCAGTGGCAGTGTAAGCATACTGTGAAGCTATATATCAGCCTATGGTTCCAAAATCAGGGATGATGCAGAGAAAATTAAATGATCTCTTTCAACAGTAGAAGAATAACATAAACCAAAAATAAGAAGAACTTGACACAGGTTATAATCACTAAATGGTTTAGATTAAAAAAAAATATGTTTGCCAGGTGGCTTTACAGCATGACAAAACAGAGAGATACAAACTCAGAAAACTCACCTACCAACTTAGAAAACATCCTCTACAATGCACAGCAGCACCTACAGATGCAGGACCCATTGTCCCATTCTTCATGTACATAGAAAAGATGTAAAAGAAGCCAAAAAAGATTGTGATCAGAAACAGTTGCAGGAAACCTGCTACTTCTTGTTCCGGGTCTTTATATGCTGCCATGCTGTGGTGGGTTGACCCTGTCTGGGTGCCAGGTGCCCACCAAAGCCACTCTGTCACTCCCCTCCTCAGCTGGACAGGGGAGAGAAAATATAACAAAAGGCTCATGGGTCCAGATAAGGACAGGGAGATCATTCAACAACTACCGTCACAGGCAAAACAAACTCGAGTCAAGGAAATTAATATATTACCAATCAAATCAGAATAGGATAATGAGAAATAAAAAAATAAATCTTGAAACATCTTCACTCCACCCCTCCCTTCTTCCCGGGCTCAACTTCACTCATGATTTCTCTCCCTCCTCCCCCCGAGTGGCACAGGGGGACGCGGAATAGGGGTTAGGGTCAGTTCATCACACCTTGTTTCTGCTGCTCCTTCCTCCTCAGGGGGAGGACTCCTCACACTCAGCCCCTGCTCCAGCGTGGGGTCCCTCCCTTGGGAGACAGTTCTCTACAAACTGCTCCAATGTGAGTCCTTCCCACGGGCTGTACCTCTTCACAAACTGAGGGGGACTGAAGGGGGACAGCCTGTCTCACCATGGTCTGCTCCACAGGCTATAGGGGAATCTCTACTCCAGCACCTGGAGCACCTCCTCTGCCTCCTTCTTCACTGATCTTGGTGTCTGCAGAGTTATTTCTCTCCCATATTCTCACTCCTCTCTCCAGCTGCTGTTGTGTAGTTTGGGGTTTTTTTTTTGCTCTTCTTAACTATGTTATCCCAGAGGTGCTACCACCATCACTGATGGGCTCAGCCTTGGCCAGCAGCGGGTTGGTCTTGGAGCCGGCTGGTGCTAGTTCCATTGGACATAGGGGAAGCTTCTGGCAGCTTCTCACAGAGGCCACACCTGTAACTGCCTCACTATCAAAACCTTGCCACGCAAACCCGATACACGTGTTCACACTTTGCATTTCAAGCAGAGCAGTCCATGTCGAGGGTAGTGTCCAAGAGTCCCTCAAACCTAGAAACCTAGAAAACCATGCTCCTCAGCCAGATTCGAGTAGCACCGCGGCAGCTCATCACTGCAGGTGAGTTGGTCAGGGAGCTGTGTGCCTGCCAGAGATCTCTGCTCTGAGATTACTCTGCTTTTTCTGATAATCCTGCAGACCTGCAAATCAGAAGGTGGAAATACCAGTCATTTCCATGAAACCAACCTGTCACCCAGTGAAAAACTGCAGAAGAGAATGTTCAAAGATAAAACATATTTTGATATTCTGCTTTAATTCATGCACTTGTCCATTTACATGGCATTGACAGAACCGTAAGAATTGCTTTGTGGAAAGGAAAAGCTTTCTGTTTGGTAACAAACGAACTTGGTTCAAGCATAGAATAAAGAAAGTAGCCACTTTAAGTCTTTTTTCTTGACTAATTACAAGCAATGCTTTCAAATGCAAATATGCAAGTAAACAATGTCTCTCCTAGTGAAATTACAAAAAAAACCCGGGATTAGGACCCCTAATTCAGGCAATGATCTTTGGAAATGATGACTATAAACATCTGTCTGCCTGATATTCAAATCACTGTACTGTGCAATCACATAAAAAGCATTCACAAAGTGATAGGATGTGCCTGACTGGTTTGGAACATCTGCCTGATGAGCAAATCCTTATCACTGTTAAGCATCTCTTCTCTCAGCGTTCTGTTGTTTTAAATTCAAATCACCAAGATATGTTTCCTCAGAACAAGCATTTTACATAAATGAAATGTCACATAGTGTGTGATGAGTAACATCTCTCTTGCTCCAGAACAAGAACTAAGTATTGTCTTGTTACTCCAAATGATCTCTAGCAATTGCTGTGATTTAAAAATATACTATGTTGTATCTTTGAAACAGATATTTAATGTTAGATCTTACGTTTTCGCTTTATTTTCAATCACTCTTGAAGTTTGTTATGCATATACTTACGGAGGATTCTTATGACTAGAACAGTGTTTTCATAATTCAAGACACACTCTGTAAGTAACATTGTCACTTTAGAAACTCCGCTATAAACCAACCAAAATTAAGAAGAATATGGTAATCCAAGCTGTGTAGAAAAAACTACAGAAGTTTCAGACTAGTGTCATCTAAGGGATCTTTCAGACATCACAGTGGAGCATTTTAAACAGTTATACATGATTTTATCCATTTCAGCTAAAACTAGTTAACCATCTGAGAGATAATTCTCTCAGGAAGATGAAAAAGTAGAAATAGACTTTTTTCCCCACAAGCCTCTCCCTGTTGGGCTGCCTAGCAGTGCAGGAACTGCAGAAATCCCTCTAGTTCCAAAATAACAGATAGGGATCAATAAAGCTGCTTTACCAGGAAATCTTTGCGACTGGTGTGGAGGGCCAAGCCATTCCCCTTGCCATTCACATGGGTGCTCCAGCTGCTGAAGGTCTGGGGTGGTTTCAACTCATTTGCCATGTTGCTGCATTCAGAACTGTTTGATGTGGACAAAGAGCAGATTCAGAGGCCTCAGAGAAAAGCAAAAGTGAGGAAGCCAAGAATTTTAGATGCTGCCTGGGAATATCTTGCTAGTCATCTGCAGTCTAAACAACTCAAAACCCCAGCCTGTCTAGTGCACAGCGTGCTTTGCTGCAGTGAGGTATCAAAATCTATAACAGAATGTTTTACAGTGTTTAGTGGAGCCTTAGTTTCCTCCCATATAAACAGATTAACTAAAAACTGATCCTATCAAGGAAGTACAGATAATTTATTCATTAATACAGCCAATAAATAAGAATAAGTCCCTGTAGAGAACTTTTAATGAGAATCTCATCCCCTAAAAATATTACAGGAGAAAAAAAGAAGAGTAGCCTGTGATGTGTATAGACATAAGAATCCCCCAAAAACAAGCAGATCAAGAATGCCAACGACAAGCAGAAAGTCTGTTTAAAGTTACTTTGTACATTGGAGATCACTGATATAGGTCTTGTATCGTGGTTAAAAGACTAGTAGCCTTTTAAATCTGGGGTCAGTTAGATCATTTACCAACCACCTAGTTATCGGGTACAGCCTAATGGCCTGCTTGTAAGTGCACCTGAAAGTGCATTATTATTAATGCAACAGACAATGTTCAAAAAGTGTTTAAATGAAACAACTTGCTTGAAAAAGACATTTCCAGATTCTGAAATCTTTCCAGAGCTTTGTTCATTCAAAGACAATAGCTGGCAGGATGCCTGAGAAACTGAATGTGATAAAGAGAAAACTATTATATCTGGCACTTCTTTTGCGGGGAACTGTCACTTCTATGCCTCGTTTTTCTGCTCTGCTTGATAATGTAATAATTCTCATGAAAGGGATACGCAGAAATATAATGAAAAATGATATGATTGTGCAGTGAAAGATAAAGCTATTTGAAACTCCACGGTTTCAAAGTACTGCACAGTGCTTTAGCTGTGTGGCTCTCCGTTGAAGTCAACACGACTCATTTGACTCCAGATATTCACACTACCTTGAAAATTGAGCTGAGTTCAGTTGAGTCTTAGTCTCTGTCTACCTGGACATATCTCTAGGTGAGTCATTTCAGGCTCTGTGTGTGCATGGGGCAAATGCCACAGAACTGCATCTCAATTTTACTTCTAATCACAGGCAAAACCCATTCAGAGAAGGGGGGTGATACTCTGGTGATAAAGGTTCAATTCCTCTTTCCTGTGCTGCAATAAATTTCTGCCACACCTGATTCTCTTTTAAAAATATGAAATATTAATGTATACAAAATGTTTCTAAATAATAAAAAAGTACAATCTGCAACTGATACTGGGATATTATTACTAATGCTGTTATTATCCATCAGTCAACTAAGGGCAAACTGCAGGTTTAATTGTAGGCATTCCTGGGAAATAATTCATTGAAGATTTAATCCAAATTGTACTAACTTTATCAGCAGGTTATTTTTACTGACTACAGCAGCCAGCTTTTGAACAAGCCCTTGATATCTCCCATTCAGTGCGTACATTGAGAATAGATCTACCTTATTTATTAAAAGAAGCACTGAGCAATTTTTTCTTAAGCAGTATTAGCAAGTAGCATTCAAATCTAGAAAATAACATCAAGTGTCAGAATATCTCTGTTTCTCAAAACATGGAAGCATTTGGAAACACTTGAAAGCCTCTGTACTAATGCGGGCAGAGTGCTCTTTGCAGGCAAAGTCACTACTGGGGAACTCGCTCTCCTGCATGCTCCACAGTGGGGTGTGCTGCCCAGTCTCCTCTGGTGGGTAAATAACATTCTCCCACTGGCTTGCAGGGCTGTGTGATGAATAATGTGCTGCAGAGTCAGGGATGGAAACAGAAGGAAATCTAAGAGCCGCAGAGTACTCCTGCCAGAGTACTCCTGCCATAATGGAGCACAAGACCCAAGTTTAGGTGTCAAAGATTGATTTCATTTAGACACATCCTCAAAGCACTTGGAATACAGAGCAGCCTCAGGGCAAAGCCCTTCAGAACAAGTGCTATGTGCCACTGAACCCAAACATTGCTCTTCAGGAGATAAACCAAGTGTCTCTATTTTTGTGATATTATAGCTACTAGATTCATTTTAAGCTAATCTGGCAAGCTCTGAAAACAGTAACAAGGGGAAAAGATCAAAGTCATTTAAAGGTATTGCTGAACCCATAAATAACATTTTCTTGAACAGATAGATGACATTTGGGGACTGAGTTAAAAAGATCAAATTGGCATCACTAATGTATGACCCCAAGGAGGAACAACTGAAGAACTTATCCTTGAGGGACTGCTTCAAGGCTATAAGCAGCTTCAGATCACTGGTCTTTACAAAATAGTTATTTTATGTGGACGTGATGAATAACACTTCAGCCAGGGTAAGGCCAGCTCTGGTATGTGCTTATCCTATTACTTTCAGTTATGCTAGCAAAAAAGATGCTTAAATATCAAATAAAGAAATCTATTTCTCTATGAACATCTGTTATTTTATGATGAAAAAATGTCAGTTATCCAAAGAGTGGCAAAGATAATACAATATGGAGACATAAGTCAAAATATTGGAACATTAAAATTTCATTAGTAATTGTATTAGCAGTATAAGAAGTTATAGTATGGAAGCACTTTACAGCTGCCAGTAGAAAAGAGACAGAGAAATCATTGCAGCAGAGACAACAGCCTGACCTGGGACAGCTCATCCATGAGCATCAGTTGGACAAGTAAATAGGACAACTGGAAAATGACAGTTGTATGAGCAACTTTACTTTTAAGGCTTGAGGATAAAGAAATTTTCTGTTTTGTAAAGTTAGGAGATTTTTTAAAAATCTCCTTACTTCAGAGAAAATGTAAATGCACCATATGTTAATGACTAGGAACTACAAAAAATTCTTATTGAATAAGGAGCTCTTAGTCATAAAAAGAGTAAGAGTTGTGGAATCCAGCTTCATGTAACACAGTGGAATCAGCTTAAAAAATTATAATTCACAGTTTCATTATAAGTATAATGAAATGTGAGCTTGCAGATCAAACAAGCTCATCATTAAAAGCTGTGAATCAAAGAAGCATTAAAGCACAGACGTATTTGACAATCTGATGAAGATATTGAAATTGGTATTGGGCTAATTAAAATGTTCACGAGAATACAGAGTCATTTAGATTTAAAAAATGTTAACATAAGCTGCCAAAAATAAAGATTTGAAAGGCTAATAAAGCATTCCCTAAATGACTTAAATCCCACACTCTTTCCTTGTAGAGTTTTGGGATTTGCTTCAAACCCAGAATAATGTTTAGAACAGAATAAGGAGAAGTTGCACGGAAGATGCTTATTCCAAAGACTGGTTTCACAGAATCATGAAATAGTAGATATTAGAAGGGAATTCTTGAGGTCACCTAGTCCACCTCGCTCCCCGCTCAAGCAGAGTGAGCTAAACTACATTGCCCAGAACTGTGTTCAGTTGAGTTTTGAGTATCTGCACAGATGGAGACTACACATCTCAGAGCAACCTCTTCCAGAGTTTAAGCACTCTCATAGTGAAATAAAGTTTTCTTGTATTCAGATGGGATTTAATGTGTTTTAATTTGTGTACATTGCCTCTTGCCCTGTCATTGGGCACTACTGAGCAGATTCTGGCTCCCTCATCTTAATTCCCTCCCAACAAGTATCAGTACACATTGATAAAATCCCCCCTAGCCTTCTCTTCCCTATGTTTCCTTTTAATCTCAGCAGAAAAAAATATTTTT
The DNA here is from genome assembly GCF_030867145.1 of Opisthocomus hoazin. NCBI lineage: Eukaryota > Metazoa > Chordata > Aves > Opisthocomiformes > Opisthocomidae > Opisthocomus > Opisthocomus hoazin. The sequence continues at coordinate 24,503,775 of NC_134414.1, read as the reverse complement.
TGTAATTCAGCAGGGATCTCACAAAAAATTCTGGAGTTAAAATACTTGGAAATTGTGCCCTTTTGCTCCAGTTTTTTAGTGGGATTCACAGAGTTTGCTCCATCCCGGATTTTAAGGGGCATTTTGAGACATCTTGGAGAGATTTTCTGCCCTTGGGTCTTTTGTTGTAATAAGTTGCTAATGGAAAACTGTGAGCATAGTTAACTTCAAAAGGTTTGTTTTCCTTTGCTGGAGAGAGGATCCTAAATAGTGTCTCTTCGTAGTGTTGTGTCTGTTAGCAAAGAAACATTCTACCCTGAAATCCTTACACAGATCTAAGTAAACAAGGCTATAAATAAATGAGGTTATAAGCTAATTTACCAGAGGGGACATGGCTTGGCCTTTAATTATACTCCTACAAAAAAATTTCAAGTATCAATCAATCGAAGGAAAAAATGGATGCTGGCCTGTATCATATGAGGGTGCAATTTACCTTTTGTGTCTATGATTCTATGATTCTCTAGATCACAGATCAGGAGTTGTACCATGTCTAAATTCTAACATCTAAGTCCTCAAATAATTGTGCTTGAGAAGTGATATGTGCAATTTATTTCAAGCCTCGTAGATGTTTTGGATCCATGTGGCCATTTCCCTAGTGCAGTCCTGAGCTGAATCAGCTCATAATTCACAGGAGAAATGACAGGGGAAGTGCTGTCCACGGGGACCCAGACCCCCCTCCAGAGCATCCTGTATCCTGAGGATCCCCATTGCAGTTGCCCCTGCTCAAACACTAGGTAGACAAGGGTCCTCTACTGCAAGAAGTTGTGTGGAAGGTCACGTCCAAAACAGGTGACACAATACCCCTGAACTCTTACATGATTTTGGAGGTGCCTTGGATGCCAGCAGAGGATGCCCATTCAGGGTGTAAGTTCCTTTTAGCAAGTAGTAGTTCACTATCACTTAAAATTAGTCTTGATTTGCTGATTGAAAGACTCTAGGAAAAAATGAAGTATACTAGCCTGCTTTAGTAATCAGAAAGCAATTAATATTCTGCAGATATCAGTGCTGGATACATACTGTATTTTCTCTGGTTTCAGAAGAAAGAAAAAAAATGTGAACATCCTGATGAAAGTCTAAAGCAGTATGTGTTACGTTGCCAGACATGCTGGAAATATCCTTTTGTCGGAGAGGTTACCTGGCAGTTTACTCAGCTGCTTTGCTGGCAGAAAGAATGCAATGGTGATATTTCAAAGCGGCTGAAAAACAGTCAGAGCAGGTTCACTTAGCTGAGTATTAAAAATGACATAAAAGAAATCTGGGCATTTAAATCTGTGAGCATATTGGTTGTTTTTATTTTTAACTGAAATATTAGGTGTTCATTGTAATTTTGAAATCCATATTTTGTTGAAGTAAACAGTGACATTAAGATCCCCCCAACAAAATACTCAATGAATAGTTGATTTTCTTCAAAATCAGACTTCACATTTCTGTACCTGATTTGTCCATTTGAGTCACATTTTAAAAGCAGCTATCAGAGCGTTTGACTGAAGATGCTCTTGGTTTAGCCAACAGTGACAATTACAATGAAGATAAGACACCCAAAGCTAATGATTCTCAGAAACAAAGAAGATCTATTTTGGACAAAACTAAAGACTTAGGAGCTCTGAATACATTCTTCTGTATACCTAGGTACTCATTGGTTTAGGAAAGGCAGCAAAATGTTTAATAAGTATTATAAATAGTATACAGTCACTTAGTACATTAGCTATAGTGTGTACTCAATATGAATACAGTTTGCATCAACTGGAGACATACCAGGGAAGATTATTCATGGAATAGAAATCACATTCATTAAATGTGAAGATGATACCAAACTCAGAGCTTTTCTTAATATTAGGGAAGAAAGCATAAATGTCATGAGAATACAGAAGTATTAATATGTTCAGTAAATGAGAATTCAGAATTCCTATTAGAGAAAGGCAAGCTAACAGATCTGCTTGAAAATCATCTATGATAGCCAGTATGAGAGAAACATGAAAAGCAGAGGAAATAGTGGGTATCAAAAGATATGTTAATTTGTAACACGATACAGCAAGAAAATAGATGAAGACTGTGTGTGCAGCTGTATTAAGCCTGCATTAAGTTGGTGATGGTCTCATGCTACACAGCTCTGTTAGCACAGTTCCTGAAATATTTTCTTTGTTTCAGAGGCTCTCTTTAAATGAACAAAGTAAACAAACTGAAAAGGAGTTCAGAAACAACTGTGAGGAAACACTGCTCTAACAGAAGCTGCTGAAAGACCTCCCTGTGCTCGTTCTGGCCACCTGATACTGAAGAAGGGTCTGCGGTGCAGTGTTAGGTCATGGCTCAGCAGAGTAAAGCAATGGAAGATTGTTGTAAGATATGTGTGTATGGCATGATAATAGTAAGATATGTGTGTATGTGTATGTGTGCATGCATGGTTTTATGAGGGCTACGGATGGCTGTATCTGGAAAACACATCTTTTGGGTCTTGCACAACATTAATTCCTTTTCCAGTTCCATGTGCCTGACACAGCTAGTAATTTCACCACGCTAGACAGCTGAATGTGGCACACAGTGCTGCAGAACTGGAGAGAGAGTGTAAAGAAGGTGTCAAAGACTGTGTGAGATTCAACTGATCTTCCCAGAGCTATGGGAGATGTCGCTTAGCTTAGAGAGACCAGATTTCATCTGATGGAGGGCACAAATCATGCACTGATTTAGAAACTAAGCTGAGGTTGAGGCAGGATCTGAGGTTTTCTACCCTGGTAAGTCCTCAACTCTCTGAGCACTGGGAAGCACTCTGAGCACTTGAAGGAAGGTGAAGGTATTTCAAATGGACATCTGAGGACAAAGAAATGTAACATATATGTAAAGGAAAATATATTTTGGGAAGCCAAAACTGGGATCTAGTACATTATCGACATGACTAAAAAAACAGGTTGAGATTTCCAAACCATCTGGAGAGAGCAGATGCGAAGATGCAAATGGACCATATGGAACCGTTTTGAAATGAGATATCTGAATGTAGTTGATAATCTTTGAAGTACACATTTAATGTCAATACCTAGTGTTTGTAAAATGATCATCCTGCTTCATTGCTGTTACCATTATTGTTGGTGTGTTGGTAGAGTAAGATTCTGATTCAACACGATAGTTAAACACACATGTGACAGTGAGCCCAAAGCCCAATCTTAATACTCAAAGTACATTAAGTATGTACTTGAATACCATTAAAGACAATGTCATGTGTTACAGTAAAGTACTTCAGACCAAATACAGTTTAATGACAATTCCAAAACGTTTCAAAGTTAAATCTTAGTGATCCCTAAAACTAGGTTTCAGTCTGTAATTCTGCTACTCTAGTTCCGTAAAATGTCTTGATCTATATCAGAAGAAAGAGTACTTGGAAAATAAATTTGGTAATCTTGGGAATAAAAGGCAGGACACACAGCTGTGTTCTTTTAAAATAGAGGAAAGCATGCAGAAAGGATAATGGTTTAGGTTCTTATTATGTACATCAAAATGTAATTACAAAATTTCAGGTAATTTGTTAATGTTTTTTGGGATAGAAAGTCACACTGCAAGTTACCTGGATCTGTTTTATCTTCTTCATTTTTAGCAACAGGTGAACTATCTGCATACCTTCAGGTGAATAAGTTAATCCAAGGGTTAACTTTACCCCAGCCTCTCCCTCTTCTGTACACTAGAGAGGGAAAATTACAAGGTTACAAATTTTACCCTCCTGCCTAGAACGTTGAGTGAGAATAGCAAATGCCAGCCAGATCTGCCCAGGACATGTGCCTACTGAAAGCAAACCTCAGAGAAGCAGTAAAAAGGTCTGCTTCGGAAAACTGCAGCCACTGTTAGAGTGGCTATTCAGATTATTTTTCCCACTAAATACTCATAACTCTTTCTAACCTTGTTCTAATAAAAAGCTGAGAATGAGTCAGTAGTGTGCCACTGCAAGCAACAAAGGCAAGTCAGATCTGGGGCTGCATCTGCAGGGTCATTGCTAGCAGAAATAGAGGCATGATCATCCCACTCTACTTGGCACTTGTCAGGCCACACCTGGAGTACAGTGTCCAGTTCTGGTCCCCACAATTCAAAAAAGAAGTGGGCAAACTAGAGAGGGCCCAAAGAAGGGCGACAAAGATGATCAAGGGGCTGGAGTACCTGAGTTGTGAGGTGTTTTCTCCCTGGAGAAGTGAAGGCTCCGATGGCTGCAAAGAAGACGGAGACTCTCTCTTCACAAAAAGCCACATGTAGAAGATAAGAGGCAATGGGTACAAGTTGTGCCGGGGGAGGTTTCATCCTGATATGAGAACAAAATTTTTTACAGTGAGAATAAACATTCACTGGAAACACCTCCCCAGGGACATGGTAGAGACCCCATCACTGGAGGTTCTCAAGATATGGTTGGACAGTGTGCTGGACAATGGCAGCTAGGCTCCCTTTCCCACAGCAGGTTGGACCAGATGGTCTTTCAAGGTTCCTTCCAAGCTGGGCCGTTTTATGATTCTAACCTAGTTTAGAAGGACTGGGCTAGGTAACAGCTAATCCTGTTTTGGGGCAACCTCTTGAATGTGATTAAATAGCAAGTTAGGAAATCACTGTGGAAAATTCCTTTGACAAGCGCACATTGAATTCAGTAAGATTCAATCATAATTAGTTTTCACTGAATCCAGAGGGTTAGTTTATGTGCTAACATTAAGTACATTTTCTTGACTGGGGCCTTTCCACAGAAGTAAATGACCCTATATGTTCATCTCAGTTTTCCTGTAACAGAAAGAGCAACATAGACCAAAGGTGAAATCTTCAGCCTAGCCTCAGACAGTTGTTATGGTCATGTCATTTAAAGTGATCTGGGGCACATATCATTGCAGAAGACCTAGATATGAACTTGCAGATCAGAACTGTGAGGAAGCAGTTGCACTTCATTTGAGGACTTCAGCTTAGAGTTCTGTATTTTTCTCAGTGATCACGAAGAATGCTGCCTACCTTGGATGTCTGGGAGTATAAACAATGCAGGCAATTGTATTTGCTGGCCATAAGCAATGGAAATAAAATCTAAAGATTGAACCTGCTGGACAGAAATATTTCTAAAGGTGCAGTATTAATTAGTTTAAAGTAATTTTGAAATATTGTGAAATGTATCATAATGATGGGGGTTTTTTTACAATTCTAGAAGGAATTACACACAAAAGTAAAGCATGTGAATAAAGACTACACATACTACTAGAGGTGATGTTTTTGAATGAGGAATATTCAAAGTTAGCCTGGGTTATTTGTTTAAAATTGGTTAAGAGCTTTTTGCATAAATTGCTAACTAAACAGCAAAATGAGGAGGCATTGATGTGTATTACAACAGATTGGTTCTGTACTAACTTTTCAAAAGAGTAGTCCTAAAAAAATATCTATTGAAAGAAAATGCAGACGGTTTCTCTACTAGGCTGGCCTTTGGTAACCATGGAAACTGCAGACTTGCCCAGGACATAAAAGAGAGCTTTATTGCATTGGACACATTTATTTGTTTAGATTCGAAGTTTTACAGCAATGAAAGTCGTATAACATTGTAAGGTGGTTCTTTGTCAGGACCGTGACCTCCACTCTTGCAGCAATACTCCTTGGAAATAAGGAACTCTGTAAATCTCTGGTGATCCGGTACAACAACAGTTGTTATTGTTGTCAGGTCTGTGTTTCCGTGAAGCAGAAAATCATTACTGATCAATAAATTAGACTTTAAAGGAAATATTGGAAGATTATGGCATCACCTCTCACTCTTCCATCCTTGCAGTGAAGAGAGATACAGTGAACACAGTGGCTGCCCCAGCAGCATCTTGTCCCTGCAGAGATGCACAAAAGAAGTAGCCCTTGAGCACTCACCCCCTGTTTATGAAAATGGCATGTCACATTCAAGAACTATTAGCCCATAAAGATGGCCCAGATCCCTGCTGTTTGCAGATGCAGAGTCACATCTATACTATAGGTACTACTATGATACCCGACAATTCTGCTTTGCTTCAGGGTAAATATGATGGAAAGTACAAGGTAGTGAAGAACTGGCCAGCTGAAACTCAAAATGCTAAAGAGGTTGCTCCTAAAGAAGGGAAGACAAGTTTAAAAGGAAAAGAATTTTAAGACAGTTTTGTCTAAGGATTGTTCACTGCAGAGTTCAATGATGAAGCGATTGCACAGATGTTTTTCCCAAATAACTCAATAGCAAGAAGGGATACTATTTTAGTTGCCGATTTTGTCGAATCTAATTTGGAAAAGATACTTACAAGGTAAATTGGTGATACATTTTAATTAGAAGGTCTGTTAAGAGTTTTGGGTTAACTGTTGTTTATACATGTGCCCCCCACAATTAGAATATTAGCTATAATGAACATACACCCCAAAACCCTGAGTGTACTAAGGATTATGGAAATAAATTGAGGATTAGCTTTTGGAATTAAAATTTTATTTTTCTCCTTAATTTAACTTAAACAGTTTTTGAATTCACTCTGGACAGAATAATATTTATTCCCAAGTGACTAAATATGACTAACTGCTGCTGTGCAGGTTTTTAATCAGACATGTGCCCTATGCATTACAGATCAAACCAAAGGTATTCTGAGTTGGAGACACTGCTAGGTTTATTAGAAGCATTCCCTACTGCTTTAGGCAACATGTGGCCAGCTGAACTGTGTGAACAACAGAGTTTGCAGCATTCTGACCAAACAAAAAAAAAAAGGAAAAACATTTTGAGTCTACAAATTGAATTAAAGTAAAACTCTTTGGTCTAAAATTCTTGTCTTTAGAGACAATTTCTAAGCCAGGTTGATTTCAAAACTAAAAAATTAACAAAACAAAATAGTTAATACTTTTAAAGTGTCTATTTCTCCTTTTTTTACCTGAAAATATTCAACAAATACTGTTTGCAGCATGAGCAGTTTCAGTCATGCTTTCCAGCTAATTGTTGGCTGTGGACTTCATAACAAACATTTTGCCAAGATCTGGAGAGCACTTGGTAATATCATAAAAATCTTTATGCAGAACACAGGATTGTAAGGAATTAGATCCAAGGAAATGGATTTTGAAATATTTCAAGATAGATTTGTTTCCTTGGTATAATTCTGTGCTGAAAGCTGGGTTGGTATTAGTTTTTTGTTTTCATTAAATATCAAGAGCGTTAATTTGGAAAATAAAATACTACCCTTTTTCATCAGCAAAATTGCTTTTCTTCCTTTTAAATTCCAGCTTTTCAGAATTCAGTGTTTCAAAATGGTACAGGGAATGCTTCACCACATAGTATTGTGACTTTGTTTTCCCTTGCAACTATTTTAACTGTTTCTCACCTTTTGCATATTTTAAGTGAAATTATATTTCATAGCTTTAATTACAAAATGCATGCATAAACAGAGAAACAATACTGGTGCAGAGAGTTTATTTATGCCTTGGAGAGTTTTGACCTAATCTTTAAAATCTTATTCAAGCAACTTTTTCTTAGCTTTAATTAGAGTTTGGCTTAAATATGAATTTGGGCAAGAGTCCAAAGAGCAGGAAAGAAAGGGTGAACCTTCTGCTATTATGGGTTGTAAGAATGAAAATTAATAACATGATTTGGAAAGCTACCAAGGCTGTAAGAGATGTATTTATTAATCATGAATAACTTTGAAAGAAAAAAAAATAAATGCAAAATAAATAACATGATCATCAAAGAGCAAACTCACATGGAATCTCAACATGAAAAATAAACTAAAATGGTATTTAAATTTCAGAGATGACAGCTAAATGGAATCTTTCATCACACTGGACAAACACAATTCATATATTATTTAGGCTTTTTCCAGGTAATTTGAGAAAAAGAATAAAAGTCTATTCTAAAAAGTTAAGACAAAAGAGAAATAACGTGTGGTGATTGTGGCAAGTAGTTAAATGCCAGCTCCCTTGACAATTAGTAATATGAAGACTCTGTAAACATGCTCTTAGGATTATGGGATTATTATAATTTACTAGCTCAATGCATTCCTTTGCCTTTATGTGCAGGAAAAGCATTTGACAAGGTTGAGTGGTCAGTTTTTAATCAAGTAAACATTTCAAAAGTGTTTCAAGGACACGGAAGTGCAAAATGAGCAATGGCCTTGACATGTTTTCCAAAGAATTTTACTTCCAAAGAGAAAGTAAAAGATTTCAGAAGTTCAGAGCTATTTTGAGAGTTATATTTTATTCCACTTCCTATATCTGCTGGTGTCCTCCCAAGTAATCATAGCAAAAAATAAAGCTTGTTGTTAGGAAACTCGTCATGTCTGTATGTCCCATTTACATTGTAAATTCTATTATGTTGATAATATACATTCTAAAAGGAAATTTCAATCCTGGATGTATATGTGAGCTGAATCCATATTATAACTACCAAACATATGGCCTGTGCTTGTCAGAGGACAGGAACATACTTGTACCACAGGCACTAAAGAGTTGAACATCAGTAAGTCTCACCACACCAGGCAACTGAGTCTTCACTGGGTTGGGCTGTAGGATGAGAACTTTGACACTTCTGACCTTCATTCAGAGTGTAACTCATAGAATTTTCGGTATTAGTGTAAAGTGGGGAAAATCCTGATCGTATTGCCACTCCTGTTCTCTCTAGGTGTTAGCAAGCAAAGAAACATTGGATTAGATTCTCTGTTGCTTCTCATGAGAGCGAGAGCAGAGGATGGGCAGCCTCGGAAGGGGGGTGGGTGGGTATTTAAGGAAAGGACATGTTTAAGGAAACTCTCTAGAACAGATGAAGCGAATCCTGTGGGAACACAATCCTGCATGTATTGACACTACACAGCCCAGGTGCTGAAAGGACTGCTACCTAAACTGTTGGCAAGGCTAATTAATACACTGATACGATTGTGTGAAGGGGTGGATTAGAAGACAGTAGCTGGCTTATTTACTTTAAGTTGTTAACTATGGACTTTAGTCCTCTTATTTTTTTATTTGTTTCAGGAAATATACGGTAACAAGTATTTAGTACAGCTTTATTTTAAATTCTTCATTAAATTCTGTTATAACTGAGGATATTGGAGGAGAAAAGGCATAATTTTCCCTAGGTTGTTATTTATTGTTCACTTATTTAAATTTTGCAGCACTTGTTACAAATTAAAATAATTTCTTTTCAGTAAACTGGAAGTTGAAGTAGTGTGTGATTCCCCTGAGATTTGCGACTGCTGTTGACTTGCGTATGCCATTTGCTTTGTGAGTGAGAGCATCACATCCTGTTGCTCATAAATATGCCGTTGCAATATACAGTAGACTTTAACTCTCCAAATGCAGCAACCCATGCATATCTTTTTCTTAATCATAAACTGGAATTGAACTTCTTCATCTCATCTCTTAGCATAGAAGGGGCATCCTCCCCTCTAACTGCAGCAAAGGTTTCATACCATCTCCCTTGCTCAAAAGACTTTATTAGGTTTTTCAAGCTGTATTAAATTTGGTAAGGGTTATGTCAAGTGATTTGTCACTCTCAGCAAGCCAGCATGAGAGGAACAGTAGATTTATTCAGGGTATTTTTCCAGACAGTATATTTACAGCCTCTGCATTTATTTTAGATAAAGCAAAGCCAATTCCTAGGTGTTTGTTTTTTTTAAAATAATTTACAGCAGAGTCCTCCTTCATGTTTTATCTCTTGATTTCTATTTCTCCATCTCTTCTGATCATTGGAAAAATCACCCCCAGGTGGACAAAATTGGTTCCTCTGAGAACATCTCTGCTTTTTTGGGTCACCTCAGAGGACACAGGTGCTATGTTTGGGGCAGTAAATTAAACTGCTTTTGGCTTGTATTTGTCTTTTGCTTGCTAGAAATCTTCCAGATATTTTCATGACTTAGAAGGGGCCATGGATAGTAACTTACCTCTCAAGTATTTTCTGTTCTTTATTCTAGAAGAACAGAAGTTAATGAAAAAACTTAGTATACAAAATTAGACTGGAAGGTATTAGTGAGTGTTTTAAATAATTCATTTTACCTTTTTTTTCCATACCTTCCTTTTATCTCTTATTCCAGCACAATAATATTACCAGGCCAGTAGGTATATTTTTTTCCTTTACATGTAGAGTGGTTCTGTGATTTTTTTCTAGTGCCACAGCTGAGCACTTCTGCACAGTTGTGCGTGCTCAGAAATGCCATGGCCAGCTGATGGAGGTGACACAAAGGTCTGTGAGTGCACAGTGTAGTGGCTCAAGTATAAAACTAGATCAAATGCTATCTCAGGCTCTGATGCTTGGGGCTGTAGGCAGACCTGGGTTGGAGTCATGCCTGCAATGCTGAAAAAATGGTGGAGGAGATTCTTGTACATTGGCTATGAAAGCCAAAGGACAAGGAGTAAAGAGCAGAGAAGTACAGGTGCTGCTCCACCTATTCCTTCCATCCGAGGCATTGCTGTTTTTCTCTCAACAACTAAATGAGAATATTGAAAAAAAAACCTGACAGAAAAAATGGCCATTACCTTATAAAGGACCTCGTAACTCTATTTGCCTCTTTTTGCAATTAACTGACATTGTTATTCCAGATTACAACTATAACAGGTTTCCAATGATATCTGTTTTCAGTGAGGCTTATGTTCAGCACAGAGTTATCATTGCATGGGCAGACCCATGCAATACCCTCAGAGCAGATTTTGCTGCCATGGACAAGTTTGCAGAGCACGTACTGGCTCAGGTTGAGCATCAAAAGAGGCATGGAGGAGAAATAACATAATCTACAGAGTACTTGCAACAGCATTATTTAAGCTTTTTTTGGGTGATGGGGGCTCCCTGAATGGGCATAGCACGGCAGGTATGGATGCGTCCATGGGCAGTACAGTCATTCCTCTGTGCCTATATACCTATTTTCGTATTTGGCACAGTACAGGTTCAGAATGGACATAGGGAGAAGCTTTTTCTCCATGAGGACAGTCATAACTTGGCACATGTTGCTCAGAGAATTTGTGCAGTCTGTGCCCTGGGGGCATTTTCAGAACCTGCCTCTTCCAGCCCAGATCATCCTGTGATCTTACAGAAAGGGAGAAACCGCCCTTTGCTCATCAGAATCCGGGAGGAGCTTTAAGTCAAGATTATTCTCCTCATACGTATGGATACACAGTGAATACAGAGGCAACATACAGTAAAAATAAAATACTGAATATATTTATGGTGAACCATTAACAGAGCTAAGAATACTTAAAGAAAAAGGCTGTTCCAGCATTTGCCTCTCTCAATAGAATAGGCTGGTATTACCATGTAATGTCACAGTAAATCTAAGTACCAGTCTTGCTAGCTAGTGGCTGAAGGCCTAGAAAATTTCAGGCTCCAGGTGATGAATATAAAGCTCACATTTACACTGAGATAACTGACCAGCCAAAGTTGTCAGCTTTTGCACAGCAATAAAAGTGACTGTAGTTAAAAATGAAAGACCTGTTAGTTGATGTGGTCTTTTCTTGTTACAGCACTGCTACTTACATCAGTAGACCAGGTGGCTAAGGAAGAACAGAAAGACAGCTTGGCCTGGAGAGAAGTCCTTCTCCAGGATTTTCTCACATAGCTCCAAGTCCAGGGCACCCACCAGACCAGAAAACTTCACCTCCATCCACGCTCCTAAACTTTAATGACAAGAACATACTTAAAAGGTCTGCTGGATCAGGACTGAATTTGCTGTAACACGTTCAGTCTGATCCCACTGAAATGAGAGTGAATGTTATCTCCATAATTTCAGGATTTGTTCTTATAAGCCTGTTGTGAGTCTCTACTGGCATGGCTATACTGACGAATAAAACATATTACCCTCAATAAACTGAAAGCCAACAAGAAAGTTCTGCTTCTTCATCCATGGACCTTGAAATGTCAGGCACACTAAAACTCACAAGTGCAATAGATTTTAATTATGTGAACGCTTTATGTTCTGCATCACATGAGCCATACAAAGTCTTTCAGAAATCTAGCTTAATTCCAATGTATTATTCATCAGATTTTCTTTTTGTCTGGAAACGTTACAATAACCTTGGCTGAAAAGGGTGGACATTATAGCCTCACAATGCATGTGGAGAATACGGGCACCACTGTGTTACAAGAGAAGTGTTACCCATTGTCCTGTGCACAATCCAATTGAAATGCTTTGGAAAGTTGATGATGAGAGGATTATATTTCAGACTTGTTCCTCTAGCTCTCTTTTGGGAAAATTAAATGGTCAACAGAGCTTTTTCATCTTATATTTACTCAAGGCAAGACAAAAAAAAAGGTATCTGCATACATGTATGGGTCTGCTAAGAACTATACCTCTATTAACAATTTTTTCACACACATTGCATTTCCAAAACAAAGATAAACCCCTTACAGTTTAATTTACATTAATGTACTCACATGTTACTGATTTGCATACTAGTCACAGTAGCACAATCCTAATTCTGTGAGAGCTGTGAATGTCCTACATGATTCCTATTAAAGTGAATGGTAATTGAGAACCCCCAACACAACAGAGAATCAGGCCACATAGAGGGTGCAGTATAATGTAACTCCTTTATATTAATTTCTTTGTTGTTCTGGTAACAGAAAGGTTTTTCTTTTCATTCTTATCAGTTCTTTGCTGGATCCATTTTTTTCTTTCAAGACCGTGAGCGAAGTTCTTTGCTGACACAGATAGGTACATCTGCTTTCACTGATGTTGCTGTGCTTGTCTGCACCAGGAAATCATTGACCCCCACTTTGAGAACAATAGTGGTTCCACGACATGAACAGGCTGTGTTATTTTGGCCCCAAATATTTGAATCACAAACTGAGAAACACCTGTAATTGTGGCACACTGTCTGTTCTTGCTGAACTGGTTGCTGTCACATTACGCAGAAGAGGCTGCTAAAAGGAGCAAGTAGGCAAGGTGAAACGATGACCTTGGTATGGGGCAGGCCACCAAGAGCAGCCAGGTACAGTAGTGGCACTGATGAACCCCAAGCCCCAGCCCAGGTGACAGTGGCACGCTAGAAAGAGATAGAAGTTCAATGAACGGTCAGACGCTCCCCACAGCCTTAGTAAGTGTTGTCGATCTGCAGTCACTCCAGTCCAGCACTTTGTGACCAGGATACTCACAGACTCAGTGAGGAGCTGTACCAGGTAGAGCTAAATTAATGGAAAAATTTAGATGAAATTAAGACACATTCGTGAGCAACCTGTTTGCTGTCTTGAGAGTCCAATGTGTAAGACACCTTGTAGCTACAACAAATTGCACATTCAAACAAAAATCTTGGCTTTGTGAGTAGCTGCCTGGTCTCACAGGATGAGACAGAAAGGGAACACCTGGGTGTCCTGTATCCATCTCTCAGCACAGCAAGACAAGGAAACGTTTCTCTTTCCTTTAGTGACAAGCTTGGTTGTGTCAAGTGGAATTTGACCAGGAAGATGGACCTCAGAATCTCAGATGACACCAAGAAATAGTAATGGACATCTAGTAATAGCAAAATGCCTGCTCTGTAGCACTGTTGAATTAATTGTTTTGCTCCCAATATTGTCTGCAATTCTCTTGGTACTGCTCTCAAACCCATGCTATTCAATGGCTTGCCCTCATTTTAAGTACTGGGATTACAGCTTGTGGTAAAACACTTGGATTAGGAACTGATATCTCTACTTCTTGCAGACATTTAAAAGATAGCATTTGTCTAATAATGCATTGATATGTTTGAAGAATCAATTTTTAATAAAATTCACATTACAAGTTTTACATAACGTTTATTTTCTTGGAAATTTAAGAGGTGGATTAAAGCACCTTCCATTCACTATTGCTTTAAAATGGTTGATTTGAGAATGCCAGATAGGATTTAAATCTCCTCGTCTATTCAGTCACTGTCAGTCTTTTATTTCAAGCAACCCAATGGCATCCTCTGCTTTATGTGGAATGATTACAGAGGGATTGTAAATGCAAAAACCATCCTTGATAAAATACTCCTTTTTATTATTATCTCTTTGTTCATTGAACAAAAAATGGTTTTGGTCTATCACTTTTCAAGTTTCTGATAATCATTCAACATGATCTCATCTTTGCTTATCCTTAATAAATCTGTTTTAATCATGGTTTCTATAATCTGAGAATGTGATTTAAATCAGGTTAGAGAAATTCCAGCCTAGCCAATTGATTTGCATGAACTCTTTCCTTGCAATCCAACAATAGCATGGCCAGGTGAGATGGCTCTCTGTAAGGTTGTTCATAGTAAAATGTCCTGCCCTGAAGTAGTTTGCCTTGTCTTTGGACAGAGAAGTTAATTAGATGATGTTTTCAAGTATCTTTCAGGCTTCTCCCAGTACTTATCGTAACTCTCAATAAATTGCTGATTTTTTTCCCTATTATAGCAGCATTAAAACCATTCAAGGACCGAGTTTTACTTAGAATACCTTAAAATCTACTTGGAAAACAAATCAGTTTCTAGAGTTTTGCCAGACTTTGTACTAAGTACTGCCTTGAGGTTTTTCTTCTTTAGCCCAGTGCTCAGCAACAGTGAGAGCAGCAAGTGGTTCAGTTGATAATTACTGGTGGTGAAAGCACAGAGAAGGAAACAAGGATCCTCAAAATTATGGAGAATCTTCTTTAGAGGAAACAACACAGACGAGGGCTTTGCAGCTGGAAAAAAGAGGGGCAAGGGAGAATACAATATGGTTCTATAAAATCATAGGTGGCAAAGATGAGATAAATAGAGAAAAAATATTTGCTGTCTTTTTGAAGAAAATTGAAATGAAATCAGAAGGTGAATATTTCAAGATAGATAGAAAAAGGGGTTGTTCACACAGCAATAGTAAAGCTGTGAAACTACTCTGTACAAGAGAGAATGGAACACAACTTGCAGAGGTTTACACTGAGTAGAAAAAAGTAGAGAAAGTTAGGACAGATGCACAGAAGAAGAAGTTACACAGGACTATTACACAAAAACAACTGTAAAAAATGCCCAACCTTTGGCTCAGGAAATCTCTGATCCATAATTTTTAGATGTGGGAAGAACATACACAGGAGGTACCACTATTTGCTTGTCCTCTCTTTTGTGCTTTTCTAGGCACTCAGCATTAGTCATTGCCAGGGACAGGAAACTGGGCTAGAGGAATATTTAGTCTCAGCAGAGTTTCTTTTGTGTTATAACTCCTTTGTAAGTTTCACATTGCTTTAGCAAGCTTGCTATTTCTCCTTTTTTTTTTCCCATTTCTTGGAGGACTGATGTATAGAATCTTTCTTCATAAAAAGCTACAAAAGTAGCATATACTGAATTAAAGACTCTAAATATCCCTTACCAGTTGGTTTTGTATGTAGAAGAAGAGATAGCTCCTGAGCCATTCTAAGGTTTAGCGCCAATAAGCTACAACATAATTTCCTTTTTCGGAAAATGTTTTGTATGCCTAAGGGCTTTTCTAATGGTTTCTGTCATCATATGCTGTTTCCCTCCAATATTAGTGGCTTCTCAATATACCATTTTGCATTGGCATTCTTGTGAACCACTTAGACATATTTTATCTTCTGTCCTAGTTGTAATTTTTCTTCAGCTCTCTTTATCAGCTGACTGTCAAAGACTGTTTTATGACATCCTTTAGAAGATCTTTCTCTATGCTGTCCTTCTGATTTATTTGAAAGCAATGTCCTCTAATTTTTACAAGTGAATCTCAATGCTGGGGAAGATTTAATTTCTCAAAGTTGTGTTCTCACTTCCACCGGGATGTGATCTAACCACGCTAAAATAGCAGAATCTTTACCACTTCATTAACAAATTTGAAAGTTAGTCTGGAACAATATCTAGTGTGACTAAATTACACAGTCTTATTGCTCTAGTAGAAACCATTGATCAAACTGAAAATAAAAAGGTTAAATATGTCATGATCTATTATCTTTTTATTTCCTTTCTTTTTTATAATGAAATGATATACAACTGAAGCCCTGCTAGACATAATTTTCTTTCCCAGTGTATTGTAATAATTCAAGAAAACACCTAATGTAAGTGCTTCTTTTTAAGTGGGTGTGTACTTTATTGTTACTGAGAACTGAAAAATGTGTCCCTATTGATAAGACGAATTATCTCTTCTTAAACAGATATTGCTTTAAAAAATATACATTTGACAGATGTTTCTTATTATTTTTTCTAAAGCAATAAATGTCTGCTGAAAGGGGCTCTCTTCCACACTCCTTGGAAAAGGTAAAATAGTTTAAGTAAAGATATTTTAGTGTTTCTTCCATTGAATACTGCTAGTTAGAAGCTGCTCCTTTAGAAGAAAGACATAATTAAAATTATGAAAATCCTGCAAAGTTTAGCGATTCTTTGGATGTTTGATAGGATTAGGCCTTACTGTCAAAGGGGTTTTTTTGCATGTACATACGGAGTACGCCTGAAGATTACTTGACTGATTCCTCACTGTGTGCCAGTCCCTGCTGCAGCTTCTGCAATTTAAAAAAAAAAAGAGAAAGGACGAAAAGATCTAAATCAGCTCTAAATGGCTGCAGATTGCTGAACTATAACTTTCCAGACAGTATGCCTGGATATGTGAACTATTTCTTTTGCAGTCTAGAAGAGGTACATTTCCCACCTATGGTGTTACCTGTGTTAGGGATTAATCACCCCTAGGTTCCGATGTTACCCACTCAGGATGTGCCGGGCAGTTTGCCCTCTCTCTTTTGTGTGCTCTTATCGCAGGGGGCACTCTGGTTCTTTTTAGTCTTTTTTTTCCTCTGTTTTAGCATACAGAGGCTTGTTCTGCTGAAGTTTAAACAAGCTGTAAGGATGCATGGAGTCACAGTTCGTATGCAACCAGTAGTGCTTGACAGTCACTCAAAACCTGTAATAATTTGGGAAGAGTAAATACAGTTACTGCAATTCTACTATGCCACTATTGAATCAAACTTCCTACAGGTTTCTCCATAGCTTTACCCTAATTTTAACTGAAGTGTTTGAGATGTGATGTGGCATTCGTAGAACCTGTCTCTCGCTGTCTAGACACTGGGTGTTTAATGTAAGGTGGTTGTCTAGGTCCTTTTCACAAGAGATATCTCCTTAGCGGGATTCCTCCCAGCTGTGTTATGTATTATCTTAAAAAGAGCATAAATTTCCTCTGTCATTTCTCGGTTCTTTGAAATACAGGAACACTGAAGAAAACTGCAGGTCAGTGACAAAACAAGATTTTATATTGCCTCATTGTAGTGACCCTGACCAGAAGAGCATTGGACACGGAGCGGTTGGTTGTCCACACAGCAGTTAACCTGAGCACACCCAGGCCTGTGCAGTGTCGTTCTGCATATACAACGTGGCATTCAGGCCTGTGCTGGGCTGCACAAATCCTCTGGCTGCAGGATAAACTCAGCCAGTTTACCTTAACAGAGCCTCCTGCAGGCAACTCCCACCCGTTGCTGGCGATTATGCTACCTACGTAGCCTTGCCTTTATCTAAAAGTGGGGCAGGAGGTTCTCATGTGAACATCGTTTAACTGTGGAAATGATAATAGAGTTGTTTACTTGTAAGAAAATCCTAAAATACCTTGAATGACTGAGAGAGGAGAGTCTCTGCTATGGACAGGGTCTGCATGGTGTGCTGCGCATGGGTCAGAGACCGCTTTGATGCTACACCACCTGGGGTCCCCAGAATCTAAAGGGACATAGGATTATCGATGCTCTTCTCTTCTTATAATGCTAGCTCTAAAGAATATCTTTGTGAATGATACCTTCAGGAGTCTGAGTGCCTTTCCTGCTGGTATCATCAGGGACCAGCACCTCCTGGTGCAAAACACCTGTGTTAGGCGATATTAATACCAGAAGGCAACAGCTACTTCTCCTACAGGGTAAAGAACACGGAATACCTGGTTCACATGAAACTCCTTTAACAAATCTTATTTTCAGACTGTTGTTACTTATGAAGACCAAAGCTTTTAGAATTTTGTCATTTCTACTTTTATTCCCCCTTTTAAATAAAAAATTCTAAGCAATTGTGACACGATTAATTCCATGGCGAAACAGAGTTGTGTATGTGCATATGCAGATGCTAGCTTTCAATTACCCAACTATAAATGTAGCATCTGAAGAAAAGTTCTTAAAACATGAAAGAGGCTTTTTTTTTCTTACTTCTGTATCTCAAGCAGCCAAGTGGAGTTGACTGATACTTCCAAATCCATTATTTGGGCCAAGAAAAAATACGAGAAACTTCAGTCAAAAGGTATTTTATTCAGGAAGCAATTTTTCGTTTGAAATAGTGGTGCTGCAAGAAAGACTTTTCCAGAATGTTTGATGGGGTCAGGAAATTAATTCAACAATGAAAAGTTACAGGAGAGATTGACACAGCTAAGGCATTTACCAAAATTGGCTACATGGGTTTCTCTGAACCACTGAAGATATGCATCTTACATTTAAGCCCAGTGAAAAAAACACTGGGAAGCAAATGACCTAATTTACTGGTAGTGGATCCTTTAGATATTAATTGAAGAGCTATAAGTTCTAGGACAACAGAAGAGGTTGGTGGTCTAGCCCCTCAGTTCAATCCTTTGTTATCCAATATGAATTAGATTTAACAGAATTTGTGCTCAGGGCCAGCTAGTTCTCCAGAATGAAAGCTGAAAGAGATACAGATTGTTAGGTTAGTACTGTCGAAATTATTAAAAATTCAGCTCTTGCCAAACTGACAAGGGAAGTAATTAGCTTCATATTTCTAAAACATCATTCTAGAGAATGCAGAATGAAATTGCATTACCTGTTACACAGGTTTCTCCTAGACACACTATGACACATCCAAGTATGTGTGGTGACTGTGGGTGTCCAGCCACCATGACACCACAAGGCAGTGTTCATCCTCCACGGTTTTCTTGTGCCATCATATGCCTCCGAGTTGCATGTTTATTTAGACAATCAAGTTAAGTTTAAAAAGCTGCCTTGAACAGGTGTTTGCCTTTGAAAGACAGATGGTTTTACTCCAGCATGCCTTTGGAGTGGGTTTTGGCTTTGAACCAAGCTCATAATACTTCAATCTGGAAACATCTGTGATAATTGCTAACTGAGCTGAGTTGCTTAGTTTTACTACAGTAATTGTAAATGAGTATGAAATAAATACAGATACGCTAGCACTAATATGAAATGTGGGGCTGGCCTACCTTGATCTCTGTTAAGATATTATTTTAATTTAAATTTGCTTAACCTGCAACTGCTTACGAATCTTTATGTGGGACTCCGAGGTCAGGAAATAATTACCTGTCAAAAGCAAGTAGGGGAAAGAATCGGGCTTTGAAGCCTTCTCATGTGGTACTGACATGGTTGAAACATGCCCTTTCAACTTTTAAAATAAAAATTTCAATACATTTCCGAATTTTATATACGGCTTTTCTTAAGATGTGAAGGATTTTTAGTGAAAGGAAAATGAAAAAGAATTTTTCAGATATATTTAGACAGACTTCTATGTAGCTGAGCTTTATTGTTCTTTTAATATAGTTGAGTCATGTAAAATGTCAACATTTTAACATTTTTTTCTATTTACTTAGAGATAAAATTTTCAAAACCTCAGAAGCTCTCACAGGATGAAAAGCTCAACCTACTAGACCCAGGTCTAGTTTTGAAGATATTTTGCATAGGTTTTCTTTGAAGAAATTTGAACAATCTGTTCCAGGAACCCTAGTCTAGTTACTTTGGAAGTAAAGGTTAGAAACATTAGAAAAACAAGGTCACTGGTAGCATTAAGAGCTTGATTAGATGCAGAAGGTAGGATTTATCTGAGCAAGAAGTAGACACTTCTAAGGCAAGGGACACTTCATCCTGAAATAGACACTTAAAATAGGTCAGATAAAGGATACCCTAAAAATGCCTGTTTCCTTTGGCTGGCTATAAAAAGATGACTAGTTTGAATCTAGACAGCTACACTTTAGAGACAGAGATGAGATGAATCCCACCCACAGAGACTGAAGAGCATTAAAATAGATGATGGCGTCTCCACTGTCACCAAGTCAGGAAGTCTGAAGACTCTGAAATATTGTTATTGTCCATTCATTACAGGCAGCATGGGAGGTGGGATGGAAATGCAACTGTTCACTAGTAGGGTGGACAGAGAAGTCTGGGAGACATACGGGGAGATGAGACCAGAGATACTGACTGGTTTATGCGAAACATTTTCATGACTAGAGAAACAAGAGGGAGGCTTGAATTTCATGGATTCATATAATGGTTTGGGTTGGAAGAGACCTTTAAAGATCACCTAGTCCAACCCCCCTGCCGTGGACAGGGACATCTTTCACTAGATCACGTTGCTCAAATGCCTGTCCAGCCTGACTTTGAGCACTTCCAATTATGGGGCATCCACAACTTCTCTAGGCAACATGTTCCAGTGTTTCACCACCCTCAGAGTAAAAACTTTCTTACGTATGTCCAATCCAAATCTAGCCTCTATCAGTTCCAAATCATTGTCCCCTGTCCTGTCACTACCTATTTATATTTAGGAGCTGATGTGATCAGATCGAGAAGGGACGTGGCAAGGAAAAACACAGGTCCCTGTCAGGAACAGGTGATATTATGGGATCTAGAAGGCCAAAGTCCTTGACATCGTGGGGTCAAGAAGAAAGAGAAGTCCAGAGAAATCTGGTAGCTAAGCCATTGAGGAGCAGGAAAAACAGTGTGGTAGGAAAAGGCATTACGTCTGCACTGCCAGCATCAATGAAATCAAAGTGTATCTGTGACAAGTTTTCATCTTGAGAATTGGGAGGATCAAACGGAAAGCATGTGTCATGAGAGTATTTTTCATCCAGCTTAAAGCAAGAGCTTGTTTTTCAGCAGTTTTGATTTTAAAATGATGTTGTTCCTTTCTAAAGAAGATAGAGGAGAGACAGTGAGAGGTGACACCACCATTAACTTTATAAGCTTTTATGGAGCAGTGGTCTGATTTGGCATTTCTCTTGAGAACGATTAGAGCTAGGTTCACATAAGAAAATGGCCAGGCTTATTTAGCCAATCATTTTAGATAGTAGCCTTCAGACTTGCCACACATCTGTTTGGATTCTGTATCTTGCTAAACAATAACAGCACATTTCTGAAAAAGGTTCTGTTGCTCCATTTCAGCATCTTCAGTTTAGGAGAATTTATTATGCAGACACCTTTTTGTATCTAGAGTTCAACACCCTTACTGTAGATGATTTTATCCATGGACAGTATCCTAGACACTAAAGCAACAATTGTTTTCTTTGCAATGCAGTGCACTGAGCATAATTAGAGAGTTTGAAGCATATCTAAAAATAATTTGTAGGACAACAGCATCTAATTAGGTTGGACGCAGAAGCCTGGCAAGTAGCACTAACTGCTGTCAATTGCAGCACTGAAAGTACTTGAACTGAATAAGAAGTGTCATTTAAATGGCAACATCAGGACGATTAAACTAGTTTATGTAAATGAAGGAAAAAAAGAACTAATTAAATATATCGCGGGCTGTGCAGAAAGTCTCCCTATAACTTAACATTATAAAAGTTAATTCTCACCATTGTTGTGGCAGTTGATGTATTTTGTTTGTTGAAAAAAGACTGATGAGCCCACGTAGATTTCTGTGTTTAGATAAAAATTAATGATCTTTGTGCTTCTTCCGTTTCTCAGTATGATGTGTTTTGTAGAACTAATCCTTTCCACAGTCTGTCACATAATTAGTGTTGGTGCGTATCTGCATTGATGTTTTAAGATATTGGTGGTACATAATTGTATCTGGGATCATTTCTTGGGACAAACAAGTTACACGCTGATGGCCTACCAGTCTTTTTTTTTTTATTTCCCATTTGAAAAATAGTTAATGAGCTGAAACAAGATGCTTTTCTCCCAAAACATAGATTTTTTTTCCAATATTTCCAAATTACTTTTGCACTCAGAGCAAGCACTCTCCTAAGAACAAGAGCAGGTGGCTGCCTGGGGTGGCCAAATTATGGGGGCAGTAAAACTACACAGGTAATTCAAGCTGGCAAAGTTGATTGGGCACTCGGCAACAGACTGGTTGGACTGGGCAGTCTGCCTAGGGCAGCAGACCCCTCTGGAGCTTATCCTGCTTGATTTGACCAGGCAAATAAGGACTAATGCTCATTGAACATATGGCTGTACTACTTAATGTTTAGGCCCTCCTCTGTTAAGAAGTAATTTTGAGCAGCTGGGTAGCCTTGGACTTAGTAAGTGGCTGGTTTCTTTCTTAGACAAGAAAAATGAGCAGGTACTGAGTAAATAAATTATCCCAATTAAGTTTTATTTTTAGTATAGCATTGGGTAAACATGGGTATTAAGACCAAATTTCAAGGATTCAGCAGGGTGCAGAAAGAAAAATCCTTGCCTCTGTGAAGTGTGGTAAATGCAGGGCCACCCCTGTAGTTACTTCTGGTACCTGGTAACTGTGGATCCTGGTAGTTGTCCAGGTCCTGTCATCACAGAATCACAGAATCACAGAATGGTAGGGGTTGGAAGGGACCTCTGTGGGCCATCTAGTCCAATCCCCCTGCCGAAGCAGGGTCGCCTACAGCAGGCTGCACAGGACCTTGTCCAGGCGGGTCTTGAATATCTCCAGAGAAGGAGACTCTACAACCTCCCTGGGCAGCCTGTTCCAGTGCTCCGTCACCCTCAGAGGGAAGAAGTTCTTCCTCGCATTCAGACGGAACTTCCTATGCTTCAGTTTGTGCCCATTGCCCCTTGTCCTGTCGCTGGGCACCACTGAAAAGAGTCTGGCCCCATCCTCCTGACACCCACCCTTGAGATATTTATAAGCATTTATAAGGTCCCCTCTCAGCCTTCTCTTCTTCAGGCTGAACAAGCCCAGCTCCCTCAGCCTCTCCTCGTAGGAGAGATGCTCCAGTCCCCTCACCATCCTTGTAGCCCTCCGCTGGACTCTCTCCAGTAGCTCCTCATCTTTCTTGATGTGGGGAGCCCAGAACTGGACACAGTACTCCAGATGGGGCCTCACTAGGGCATTGTAGAGGGGAAAGAGAACCTCCCTCGACCTGCTGGCCACACTCCTCCTAATGCACCCCAGAATGCCATTGGCCTTCTTGGCAGCCAGGGCACACTGCTGGCTCATGGTTAACCTGTCGTCCACCAGGACACCCAGGTCCCTCTTCACAGAGCTGCTCTCCAGCAGGTCCACCCCAAGCCTGTACTGATGCATGGGGTTGTTCCTGCCCAGGCGCAGGACCCTGCATTTGCCTTTGTTGAACCTCATCAGGTTCCTCTCTGCCCAACTTTCCAGCCTGTCCAGGTCACACTGAATGGCAGCACAGCCTTCTGATGTATCTACCACTCCTCCCAGTTTGGTGTCATCAGCAAACTTGCTGAGGGTACATTCTAACTCTTCATCCAGGTCACTGATGAATGACTGGGCCCAGTACTGACCCCTGGGGGACACCACTAGTTACCAGCCTCCAACTAGACTCAGCGCCGCTGATGACAACCCTCTGAGTTCTGACATTCAGCCAGTTCTCAATCCACTTCACTGTCCGCTCATCCAGCCCACACTTTCTGAGCTTGCCTGGGAGGATGTTATGGGAGACCATGTCGAAAGCCTTGCTGAAGTCGAGGTAAACAACATCCACGGCTCTCTCTTCATCTACCCAGCCAGTCATGCCATCGTGGAAAGCTATCAGATTGGTCAGGCATGATTTCCCCTTGTTAAATCCATGCTGACCACTCCTGATAACCTTCTTTTCCTCCACTTGCTTGATGATGACCTCTAGAATGAGATGCTCCATCACCTTTCCCAGGATGGAGGTGAGGCTGACCAGCCTGTAGTTCCCTGGGTCTTCCTTCTTGCCCTTTTTGACAATTGGAGTGACATTTGCCTTTCTCCAGTCCTTGGCACCGCTCCTGTCCTCCAGGACCTCTCAAAGACGATGGAGAGTGGCTCAGCAATGACATTCGCCAGCTCCTTCAGCAATTGTGGGTCAAGAAAAAGCAATTTAAGAAGGTCAGGTTGGACGGGGTTCTGAGCAACCTGACCTAGTTGAAGAAGTCCCTGCTGACTACAGGGGTTTTGGACTAGATAGCCTTTAAACATCCCTTCCAACCCAAACTATTCTATGATTCTACAAAATTAGCGTAGGAACCTTCTTTCCCACCCAAGGTTTTCTGGCTTCTTACATAGTCTTTATGGTTTTGAAAAAAAATCTTTGGCTTGATTGACCTCACTCTTTTCTCATGACTTTTCTAGGAGGAATTGATTGGTTATTCATGTCAGAAGTTATTGCGACCTAAGACACCAAGAAACTTTTAATAATACAAAACCTACTAATTATTAGCTTAGTCACTCACCAGACAAGGTATCTTTGCTCATGAATAGATTAAAGTTTCAGAGTTTTTTTTTGGGGGGGGAAGATAAAACAGAACTTGGCATTGCTCTGTAAAAGAGGTACGTCGTTCAGGGAAAGAACAGTGAAAATTCATGACAAGACAGAAAGTGCAATTAACTGGATGACTGGTTCCACCAAAGAATGGAGATAAAAGAGTCATGAGAGGCCAATTACCTGGTGTTAAGGTAACAATCTTCTTACTGCCCGATGCTCAGCTCACTCCCGAGCAGCAATTACGCTCCCCTGGCCAGCTCCTCCGCTTAAATACCGAGCATAATGTCACTTGGTATAAAATATCCTGTTTAGCTAGTTTGGGTCAGCCCTCCTGGCTGTGTCCCCTCCCAGATTCTTGTGAAAATTAACCATATCCCAGCCAACCCAGGATACTTACTAAGCCTGAAAAGATCTGTAAAAGTAGGATTTCTTCAAATGCGAAGAAGATAGAAATGTCTTAGAGTCATGCTGTTTGCAACAGCACCTTTGCAGATGTAGAAACTGAATTCTAACAGAAGAAAAACAGCTACTGTACTATATACACATATAGGCTGAACACTTTGCCAGATATAAATATTTAGCATCATCGTATTATCAGTAACTGATTCTGAGGAGTAATTGTTCTGATTGTAAACTGACTGTCAGGAGTAAAAGTATGGTGGACATGAGAAGACACAAAGGCCTAGTACCATGGTTCTTTAGGAAACCATCAATCAGAACAGGTTAAGAAGTCACATACAAATAACTTCGTATGAAACTACCACCATCTGAGAAAGAGCTTCTCTGCTTTTCAACTTCTAACAAAAAAAATTCTGCAAAATGATGCCCTGATATTAAAATTGGCTGTGCAAGAACAGCAGAAGCATCATATTGGAGAGCTGTTGCAATGACAGAAAAAGAATTCCTTCCTCATAAAAGCACCCTGTAGTTAAAGAGAAGAATGATACTATCAAAATACTCAAATGCCTTATATTTCACATTTATAACAATTTCCTTCTCTTTCCACTGTATCTCTAACAAAAAACTCAAAAGATTTTTTAACATATATCAGTCACATTAGTAAGAAAGACAGTAATTTTTTATGAAGCCTCAAATATCATTTAACAGTGTGACGATATAAAGAGGCAGGGACATATTATACCCATGATTCTCATTTATTCCAAAGAGATTAGCATGACCTATTGAATATATAGTTGTAGTAACTACCAAACTCATGCCAAGGCAAGCTATTTAAAAATGAAAGCAACAAGAACTTTCCCCTTTTCTTTCCAGTATGGGACAAAAAAATCTTTTAAATACACTTTTAATGAAAATATCATATTAGCTGTAGCACCTCTACTACTAAGGCTGCCCTTAATTTAGCAAAATGTGTATCATAAAGAAGTCTTTTTATTAAACTTCAATTAGATGCTGGAATTTCATAGATATTCTCATAGGAAATTTTCAGATAACTTCAAGGTGAGCTTTTGTATCCTGGACTGTAGCTTCAAAAAACCATAAAGTGAATGGTTGTGCATTTTATTTCCACCGAAGTTAGACAGCTGGGAACTGAATGTTATATTATGTTAGGTTTTTGAGTAAATGTCTGGGGATCTGTAAACACGGTAAAATAAACCACTACTGAGGTAACATAAATTAGGAACCAGGATTGTTGACAATGTAAGTACTTTTAATGTGCTTTTAACAGAGGGACTATTTAACTAATGAGGTACAACATCAATAGTGTATTTTAAAGTATTAATATATAATGCTCACATATTTATTAAACCATAAGAAATCCGATTAATATTCTCTTGCTATTTAATTAGGCATTTAGCTAAGTTACAGTAAATGGGCTATTTAATCTAGCAGTTTATATTTAATTAAATAGCTACATTCTTGTAAACATGTGCCATCAACATTAAAATAATATAATTACCATCTTGTAAATACCAAGTTAGGTGCCCCATAAAAGTACAAAACGATAAGGACACAGCCCTGTGCTTCTACAAATAATCCTCCTTTTGTTTGGGACTTACAGCCAAATGCAGGATGTGCCGGTTCCTGCTTTGGAACAGGATCTGAAAAGCCCTTTGGCATCCCAGTGATCTCCATGAAGCTGAAAGCCTGCCCAGGGCGGCAGAGCTGAGAGCTTCATTCAACCCACAGCTAGCTGGAGGTGGTGTGGTGGGAAGCAGTCCCTGGGCAAAGGCAGCAGGAGCCAAGCCCAGGGTGCTGCGCAACACAGGACTTGCAAGACAGAATGAAAGTCCTTCAGCAAGGCTGTGTGTGGTCTTAATGATAACACAGCCTACAGTACAACCGCTGGTTCACATGAGAAGGTAGCTCAATCAATGTGTGTGCTGAGGAGAGGGGTCCCCAGGCAGGTATTGAACCTAGGCAGGTTGTTTACATGAACACTCGTCTCTGATGTCTTTCTCTTACACAGAGTATAAACCATTGTGTGAGCCCCTCCCCATACCAGTAATGAAGACTGGTGAAGAGAGGGCGAGGATTCTGAGGCAAGCAGAAGGTTCTGAGTAACAGAAAATGAAAGCAAGTTGGACTCCAAGTAATAGGAAGAATTTTAACAAAAAAGGAGAAATGTCCATAACATCATAAGAAAGATAAAGGACAAAATTGCATCTTTTCAGGGGGATGGAAGAACAATATGTATTGCTAAATAAGAAGGAATAATTAAATGTGCCTCAGAAAGTGATATGGAGAAAATGTTATCAATGTACAAGAAATAAGAAAAATGCAAATAAAAAGTGTCAGGTGTGTGTAGTATTAATGCTACTAATGCTAATATAGAAGCAGTGCTTCTTATATTATTTGGAAGCATAGTTTGAGAACAGAATTAAAAAATGAAATGCATAGTTCACCACCAAAGTTGCAAAATTAAATATTGCCTATGAAAATGTGGTAGACCACAATAAGAAAGTGAAAGTAAATTAAATAATTTACTTCTTCAATTTAACACAGAAAATATTTGAGAAAGAATGAAGCAAGCATTGGATTACTTCTTTATACAACCTTTTCTCCTCATCTGCAAACTTTGTCATTTCCCCTACTTACTTCCATTTGATTAGTTTAAAAGAAAATAATTTTTACTGCAGATAATTTTATTTAACCTTTTATTGAAAACAGTGGTTTAGAACAATGTAAAGATTTCCTTTGGAGCATTCATAAAATTTAACATGTATAAAAGTCTTCTGAATACAAAAAATGTTTTTGTTATATTTTATATTTATTTTCCATGCTATCAATAGCTCTGAGATTTGCATCTAAGATCAAAACTTTGGGTACAATTTGAGTAAAAGAGGTGCACATTTCACATGGTAATTCCCTGAATTGCCTTTTGTCCTTCGTCCAGTTACAGCTTTGTTCTCTGAAGATACTTTATCTTCTTAAAAACTGTTGATGGAAACCCTTATTTCAAACTCCACAAAAGTATGATGGCATTTTTTAGTCATCTAGTGTAGTTTAAGAACAGCAATGGATAATTTAATTGTATGTTCTCTTCTCCCTCCCGTTGCAAGAATTCCCAGTGTTAGCCATAGGAATACCACAAACAAAATAAACGCCTTGTGTAACAGGCACCTTCTGAGATAGACTGTAGCTTGAAGAGAAAGGGTGGTACCATCTAGGCACTTTCTTTGTTTAGTCTGAGATTAAATCTGAATATATATTGCCTAGAAGTTTCATTTGAATTCCAAAATTAGTTTTGGATAGGTCCATGCTCAAATTGTATTCACCTTCTATTTGAGTCAAGAACTAATTTATACCTTCTGCCCAACTGAAAACCTTTAATTCCAATTCACATGCAGCAGACATTGAATGTTTCACAAACAAGCCACAGGACAATGATTACTCAGAGATTTTGTGAGTATATCAGAAGAATTAGTATCATTTTCTCAAATGTGATTTTTTGGGGGAAGGGAGATGTTATTTGCAGAAAACAAGATGATTTACCAAATGTATGATTTGATATTAATTATTCACCTGGTGTTAACTTTAAGAATAAGAAAGAAAGCACAGCCCTTTGCCTTGTTTGCAGATCATGTTCCCTCTGCAAGGTCAGGCCTTGCCAGAGCTCGGATGAGAAAATTTCAGAACAAGTTGTATGATCAATATGAGAACTAAGGATACCTGGTTCCCCACAGATTTCTTTTGAGGTTGTTTGATGTCTAGGCAGGCGAGATCTATGAATGAAGCTTTTCACTTCTTGACAATATTAATAATGGCTTGTTCCACGTGGATCCTCTGATGTCTAATCAAGGTTAAACTTCCACTGCAGCCTTTTCATCAGTGGAAGCCCGAAGCAGGCTGCCTCATCTGCCTGTTTTTCTTGGCCCTTGTAAGTAGGAGATTGCTTTAGGAACCAGACAACTTTCACCAGTTTGGGTGCCGCTAGCCAGTGTTTGTTGGGGAGGTAAGTTATTTGGGAGGCAAGGTAGACAAGCAGAGCTAGGATAGGATCACAGTTTTCTCTGGAAAACAAAGTGAAAAACCAGAGTGCTTAGGAAGTGGTGCTGAAGCTGAGACCCTCCCCTCTCAGTCTGAGTTAAATCTGAGGCTTCTTGCTCTTACAAGGAGGCAATACGTTCCTGGGCATCTCAGGAGAGACAAACGGAAGCGCTGACCTCTGATGGCTTTGTCTACTCATGTAAGAGGACCTGTTATGGATTTCTCATTCAAAGCAGAGGGGTCTCTGCCCATGATTAACCTGTGTGGTTTGCTACACAGAGACACTGGTATCCAGTAATGACTTTAGCTGTTTTGTGCCAGATGGCTGAATCTTTCTCAGCAGGATGTAGGTAAGTCACTAACAGAAAGGTTTGAAAACACAATTACAGAAACATTCCCAATGTCAAGCCATATTTCCAAAGGTAGCGGCATCTTTGCAGAGTTACAAATTAAACAAACACAGAATCGGTGTTAATGAAGCTTATGAAAAGTCAGGTTATTGCTAGCAGGTGCTGACGGTATCATCAGGCATGAGCAGGAGCTGAGAAATTTCTCCCATTTATGACAGCCCTTATTGAAACACTGAGCAGATCAAGCTTTTCTATCTTTCTGATTTTTGCTGAGAAATTTTTGAACTACTCACTTAAAATCATGGGGTTTGTTCAGCTTCAGACCGGTGAAGCCTTTTTAAAAACACAACAACATTTCAGTGATAAAAATATACTTTCTTTTGTGCTGCAAAGTTGAACTGAGAGATTAAAAGAAGTTGTTTCTTTATTTTTACCTCATTCGTGCTACCTTGCCAATCTGTCTTTTCTTTCTTCCTTTCCAAGCTTGACCAACCTTCATAGGGAGCAAAAGGAGCTCCTGATGTCATCCAAAGTAAGCTGAAGACAATGAGAGTCTTTCCGTTGACTTCAGGGAGCACCAGGTCAAGCTCTACATTCTTATGGCTAGTGAAAATGGTGATATATTCAGATCTGATCCTCCAGGTTGCAAAAGATCATAAATTCTCATTGGGATCAATAGAAATGAGGCTTTCTGCATATGTAGAATCCAGTCTTGTGGGTTACTTTCTTAGCTGTTCAAGTGGGCACAGATCCTGTGCTCCAGAAGCTGAAATAGATATTGATTTAAGATGTTACCACTGTTTTTTGTGTTCATGAGTGGATAATGGTAACAGGGAAATTAATTTGTACCAGTGATCCCAGGAGTCTGACAACCACAAACAGCTGTCTGAGTTCTTCCTGCTAATTAGAAAATTAGATACCACACAAATTCAAATCTCTAACAATACTAAGGGATTGTTTACTGTTCATTAAATGAGGCAGTTTAAAACAAGTGAAATAGCTAAATGGAAAATCAGAGAAAAGTGCCTGCAAGTTAGTTTTCTTGTATTTTTCAAAAAAGCTTCCCTGACTTGTCAGCAAAGGGAAGAGGACGGTACACAGACTCAACATTGTGCTGTAGTCAGCAACTTCTAAAAGAAGAAAGCCACTTGGCTAAAATATTGCACTTGTTATATTTGTACATCAGCATGTTGGGCAGTGCATTTTATTTGGTTTTCCATTGCAGCTGTTGCAATTGGTCTTCATGAATCCTATAGGCAGGTATAAAAATAATATTTGACTTTAATTTTCAGGTTCCTCATGCACTGAGGAAAATCCACCAGAGCTCCATTTGTCATATTTTAAAGTATAATAACTCACCTGCGCATTTTCAGCAAAGAAAAGCTTTATAAGGCACCTGCCAGTTCTCTTGGAATCACCCACTATCTTTCAAATAGCATATCCCTCCTGGGCACAAGCAGTGATGATCATAAATCACATATAAGTTAGAAAAAATTATACTGCCGTTGGTGAGAAAAGTATGATCTAAATTTTCAGGACTGTATAATCTTCCTTCTCAGACCAAAGTATTTGAGTCTTTTCTTTGCTTGTTCCCTTAAAAACAAAAGAAAGAGGTACTCTAAGTACAATTTCCTTCTGTTGTTCCTTACAGAAAAAATAAAAATAGAAGACATTTTTATGAGAATATGTTCCAATGTATTGACATCAGAAACATCTTTCAGTATCACATACATTTATAAATCACATTTTTAAGATTCCACAGAATCCCAGCAATCATAAAATGTATTTTAAGATTCCCACATGAAAAATCTTTAAAAATGAGCGGATGGGAAACGTTAGCCAAATGCTTAGGTCCTAAAAATTTGAAATGTCATGTGAGAGAACCACAGTCTTAGGACCTTTTACAAATTCTCAGCTGAGTATCTCAGTGCTTTAGTAGAATGAATGAAATACCATAACCAGTTTGTAAGGAAAAATAGCTTATTACAAAATTCACAGTGCCACTAATAAGCTAACAATAGATGAAAGTAATGTACATGTATGTAAGGAACGCTGTCATGCACATTGTTGTCTCTCCCTTGCTCTACATGAGCAATAAACAGTCTGAAATAACAAGGTGTGCAAGCAAGTTGAGAGGTATGCTCTTGATGTACGGAGCATGAGAAGTGAATGTATCTTACAAAAAACCAAAGTTTTTTGTTGTATATATATTATGTATGATAAATACAGTGTTTAAACATATAATTTTAATTCTAAAAAAAGTAACCAATGCCAAAGAGTAAATCAGCAGAGGAAGGTCTCAAAACTAAAAATCTCCCAAATAAATAAGGTATTTTACTTCTTACTTAATACTTCCTCATAGACAGATATAGTTTGGAAACTTCACAGAGAGATTTTTACATAGAATCATAGAATCACAGAATAATAGCATCATAGAATTACAGAATCACAGAATGGATGGGAGGCAATAACAAATGGCATGTGAGGGAATAACCCTTAATACTTCTTGGTAGTGTAAGAATTTTTTATTTATACCCAGGGCCATCCATATTTGGCAAAAAAAAAATAAAGCAGACAGCAGAGGAGATATCTTCTTCCACATGGAAGACTCAGAAATTCATTATGCAGGTTTTCATACACAACAACCACTGATGTCAAATACTTGTTTCCTTCAGGTTTTGAAGAAGCAAGAAGAAGCAGTATCTGCATTCTCATAGATGAAAATAGAAAATTATGCAGTTCACTGGACCTATTTGAGATTAAAAGCGATATTACTGGTAGTGTATTGGAATAACTGATGCCTGATTCTGCTGAAAATCAGTATCATTAGGACCTGCCTTTATTTACACTGGCCTCATTTTTAATTAAATGATGCAATTTACTCAAGTACTGTTATTCATAATTCACAGCAGAGTTGCTTAGAGCAGAAATATACCTCCCTGAAATTGCCCCCAGCCCTGGTTTTTGTCAACTTTATTTCTGCAAATGTAGTAGGTAGAAGATAAAAACTTCATTCAGGTACTTTGGTTTGACCAAAGGGCAAAACAGTTGCTTCTTTCTGCTTGGCTCTTTTGGAGGTGCAATAAAGAAGTACCTTTGGCCAGCTAAAGCAGTAGTATTTGACTCACAGAATTGACCCATGGTGTCTGTTAGCTGAGTAACAGAGGGAACCTGTGAAAGTATGTGGTGTTTAGTAGTCCTAAGCAAGCAGAATCACTCAGAAATGACTCAAGTCTCGATTCCTTACAGGGATGCTCTTTTTTGTCACTGTCTTTCAGATTTTTACGCAAGTGTAGTTGCCTGGGCTTAAAGCAAGAGTGAAACATATCCACTCTGTTCATGGATGGCTGAGCAGCCCAGAAAAAAAATGAGAGAATGGGGGACAAATGAAAGGGACTTCTACTAGATGTAAAAAATGTTCAGTATATTGTTTTGTTAACTGAGACACATTTCTGTTAAAGGAAACAGAAATGCAGGAAAGTTTCTTAGTGCAATAGTAGATGGAAATACACATCAGCTACCTTTGCTTAAAAGAATCTGCCATAAGTGATCACAGCCACAAGCACTTGGGTCCAAAACCTATAGCCTGCCACTGAACCCAAGGATCATCTGTCATCTTTAAAGTAGGTGAAGCCCTTTAATAGTCTTCTTTATGCAAGACCTGCTCAAGACCTCAGTGATACAAGCATGCTTGCCAAGCACTGAAATCACAGCAACAGTCAACCCAGCTGCAGCAGTTACACACAGCAGCTATCAGAGCAGGATGTGCCAAGAAAAGGCTCACAGGAGCAGAAGAAGGGGAAACAAGCCTTGCTACATGGCTGGGTGTGCCAGTCCCAAACTGGCCTTGGGTGTGATTGCAGGGTGGAGACATCCAAGCTGCCTGTGAGCAGAAGACATGACTATGCAATTCCTACAGCTCCGTCTTGGGCAATGACGAATGGGATGAAATGTAACAAGTCAAAATGCTGGATCCTGCACCTAGGATGGAGTAATGCCGGGCACAAGTATAAACTTGGAGATGAGAGGCTGGAGAGCAGCCCTGCAGAAAGGGACCTGGGGGTGCTACCTGGCAGCAGGCTCCACAGGGGCCAGCCCCGTGCCCTGGCAGCCCGGAGGACAAACCGCACCCTGGGGTGCACCAGACACAGCACAACCAACCGGTCAAAAGGGGGGATCGTCCCGCTGTGTTCAGCGTTGCTGCGGCCTCACTGTGAGCCCTGTGTGCAGTGCTGGGCCCCACAATTTGAGAACGATGTGAAGGTCCGTGAATGCATCCAGAGGAGGGCAACAAAGCTGGTGAGTGGGCTGGAAAGATGTCCCATGAGCAGCAGCTGAGGACTTTGGGCTTGGCTACTTTGGGCAAAAGGAGGCTGAGGGGAGACCTCATGGCTTTCTTCCTTCTCTTCCTGAGGAGGGGATGTGGAGTGGGAGGTGCTGAGCTCTTCTCCCTGGTATCCAGTGATAGCACGTGTGGGAATGGTTCAAAGCTACACCAAGGAAGGTTTAGACCTGACATTAGGAAGCATTTCTTTACTGACAGGGTGTCCAAACGCAGCAACAGGCTTCCTAGAGAGGTGGTCGATGGCCCAAGCCTGTCAGTGTTTAAGAGGCATTTGGACAATGCCCTTAGTAACAGACTTTAACTTATGGTCAGCCCTGAACTGGTCAGGCAGTTGGACTAAATGATCACCATAGGTCCATTCCAACTGAAATAGTCTAGTCTATTCGATTCAATTCGATCGATTCGATTCTGTCTTTAAACTTGACTATTAAGGTTGCCCTGTGTTTTGAACTTACTTTTCAAGGATAAAATACTATTTGTAAAGGCAGGTGATTATTTTTGAGAAAAGGAAAAATTATTTTAGTTAGTTTAATTTATACTACCTTCCAGAGAGAGGCTACACCTGGCATGTGATTGTCAATCCCCTTCAATCTGATCGTGACCCTGTTGATGCCAGTCATGTCCTGGAAGATAAGTTACACATATATTTATTTTACTTTATCACAATTGCTTTTACAAGAGTAACCTAATGAAGTGATTAATTACTTTCAGGAAAACCAAAACAAGACTTCTTTTCAGTGCAGTTCACCTCAAATTAGAGTGTTTCTAAAATCTCCTTGAAACAGGTCGTGATTTGAGTAGCACAAGTGAGATTTCATTGTCAAAGGCATTCACCAAAAATAAGAGTTCCTCTACTGAGGGGGGGACTTAGAAACAGGCATCCGTCCTGGCAAAAGGCAGGCATGGCCAGCAGCACACATAATTAGCATAATCTTGGGCGAAGGGTAAAACATCCTCTCTTCCCTGTAAATGCTTGCTCCCCCTTCAGTTGTCTTCAGAACCGAGGGCATGGAGCTGCTCTGCCCCAGTACAGCAGTGTCACCGTTCTATTTGTGACCACCTCCGGCTCCTGTCGCCTCCTCACAGGCTCTCCTGGGAGGTCTCTCAGCTTCTTTTCTCAGTGCTGCTGCCTCTCTGATTCCGCCCTCTCTTGCCTCTGTCAGGGTTGTCAGGATGTTGGTGGGAGGCAGCGCTAGGACAGTCTTCACCAAGGTCACACCTAGGAGAACTCTCCTGTACTTTCAACTTATTTGAGCAAAGTTTTAGTCGGCAAGGCTCCGAGACGCAGAAATGATTTAAATTGTATTAATTTTCATGCTATGCATTCCATGAAGTGCTTTAGGTATCATTTGTTTCAGAATATCTGACAATTATTATCATGATTATCAGTTTAATTGTATTATGGTGCAGACAGGGGACTATGAGGGGAGATTTTGTTAGGTGCGCTGAAGCCTGTCAGAAAAAGACATATCAGTATCATTAACTCAAATGTTCAAAACCTTGAGTATGTCCTTCCATCGCAGCCAAAGTTATGAGATGAAAAAACATAGGCAATTTTTTCATTGTATGATTCTGCCTTTTAGACTACTTCGAGATTTCATTTTTTTTTTTTAACTAAGAATGCCTGTAAAAAAAGAAAAGGAATCTAATATTCTCATGCATTTCTGTGTCTTCTGAGGAGCAAATGCTGTTCTTCACAGAGCACATAACAGTGAATGAAGAGATTTTTGGTTTTCTACTTACATTCAATTTTTGTATTAGTAATTTTGTTGTGCTTTAAAGCGCTGAAGGATTCCCTTTCCTGCTGGACCCTGAGTCCCACTGGGATCCCATGCTGTTCCCAGAATGGTTGAAATTGGAAGGGACCTCTGCAGGTCATCTTATCTTGTCATCTTAAAGATGTTGAACAGGACTGGACCCAGTATTGACCCCTGGGGTATACTGCTAGTTACTGGCCTCCGAGTAGACTTTGTGCCACAGGTCACCAGCCTCTGGGCCTGCCTGTTCAGCCAGTTTTCAATCCACCTGTCTGCTCATCCAGCCCATACTTTAGCAACTGCTCTGAGGATCTTGCAGTAGACAGTGTCCATTGTCTATCATCTGAAATACAGTGTTTACTGGCTTGTTTTCAGTAAACACTGAAGTCCATATAGACAATGTCGGCTGCTCTCCCTTCATCTACCAAGCCAGTCATTTCATCACAGAAGTTTACTAGGTTGGTTGGGGGTGAACAGGACTTCTTCCCTGTTCATGACAGTCTGTTGCTGGCTGCTGCTGGATTGCCTCAGCTGTGCTGAATCTGACTGGAGGGAGATTCCAGCAAGCCTTTGCAATCCTAGTCACCTGCTCATTCTGGTCAGGGACCAATCTGAAGCTTGCACAGGTCCCTTTGCCCCCTGAGCATCCAGTTTCATTCCCTGAGAAGTGACACTGGGGGTGATGCAGCCAACAGTACATGTTGGTGCATCTGAGCTTTTACTCAGTGTGGAGTTTGGATGTGGGCTGATGAATGTAGACCTGGAAAATCAGAAACCTAATTAAACATAGATCCTTTGAAGAAAGAGGATGTAAGCAGTTTCAGACGCTAGCCTAAAAGGGCCAAAATGTCCTGGAAATGCACCCTTTTGTATATAAATAGCTGAAGAGGCACAATAGTGCACTACAATTAAAAAAAAAAAATCAGTTGACACATTTGCGGCAACTTGTTTTGTTTACAAAAGATTTTCTGAATATTGTCTGCATTGCTTATGTTGGAAAAAAAATAATCTAAAACAGTTAGAGGGAGAAAGAAATAGCTAATCTTTGACATGCTGTTTTTTGTGTTTTGAATATCTCATCTTCTTGTGGTTCGAATGACCAGAGAAGAGTAGAGAGATGAGGTGGTAAGAAAGCTTCTCGTTTACACACCTGTTTTGGGGAATCAGGAAAACCACATTTACTATGTGATGAGAGCAAAGAATGTGCATGCGGTGTGTTTAATACATGGCTAACATTACAAGTGGGACAAGGATTTTTTTTTCTCTCAAAAAGAAAACAAAGCCATAAACCAAAATATTTCAGTAAGAAAATAAAATGATGGATGATTTTGTGTGTCCCAAGGAAAGCTTTTGGGTCAGCGCATTATCAGCAAAATCAGGACAGGAAACTGTATCTCCAGTGTGAAGTCATACAGTCCTCAGAACATAAACATCCCATACTCTAACAGCCTGCAGGAGCAGTCCCACCTGAGAGATGTACTTACTAATGAAGAAAAACAGGAAAAATACATTGCAAAATGCAGTCTCAGTCCACCTAGATTCTAACAATTTGCAGTAAATATGTTGCTTTGAAATAGAGGAGATGTATGATTTTGAGTCAAGTCTCACTAAAAGGAAAGGAATAAAACAAATCCATCTAAGCCAATGCCCCTAATTTTCAATAAATGTCAAAAATAAAGAACATGCAAAGTGTAGCTGTTTGTCATGAAAAGGACATTCATTCAAGAAAGCTCACAGGATGCTGGAGAATGCTGAAATCATATTTGGGCAAGCCCAAGGCTCTGCTCATCACTCTGGCTTGTTTGAAACTGAGTCACAGCTTTGCTGCACTAACCAGCAACAGGCCTTGGAGATGGCTCTGGGCAGTTTTCACAAGTGAAGAGCATTTGATGATGTTTTGGTTTTTTTCTGACCACAAAAGCACAACGTTCTGGGTAATTTTCCAGGTCTTTCTGTCAAACTGAGAAGGCAGATTTTCAGTGTTGGCACAGTGGCCAGTCAGTGCCTTGCAGAACTGGGCCCTCTCAGCGCTAATTTTAATGGAGGCTCCACCTGTGGTCAAATCTATAGAGAGACATTTTTATTTACCAAATGTTGAATGACTGGGTCATTGTCCTGAGAAATGATTGCATTTCTCTAATGCTTCCATTAAAAAAAGCAAATGAACTCTTCAGAATCACAGCTTTAATGACAGTCATGCAATTCATACATTTTAAATAAAGTCCCTAATTGGCTGTCTGTGAAGTTGAAAGAGAACTGGTGCAGCGAATGGCTTAAATGCAGCAATTACAGTATTTCTTATTCTTTGCCAATATAAAATTAATGAAAAACCTTTCTTGCTGTGACCTTGACAAATGGTGGAGTAACCTTTTAAAATTCTCAGAGGGTGCTGAATTCTACCCTGTGAGAAAACGAAGTAAAGGAATTGCAGCTGAACATTTCTAATTAGTAAACTGAAACTCTGTGACAGGGAAGAAAGCTGAAAGGCAGTGACTGGATTTAACATATATTAGACACTATCACCAGGGAATGGAATTTGAAGATAGCTCTGAGTATTTTAATCCTCGCCTCTCTGGGCATTACCGAATCGTCTGCAGAATTTGTGTAAACCTACTAGTTTTCACTCAAGGTAAAATCTGATCCCGTAAAATGTTGGGTATGTTCAATTCCTACTGCTTTCAGGAGGTTCTCAGTTTCTCAGAGAACTGGATGCAGAGTGCAGCTTCCCGATGAAAGGTCTAACTCTCATTTGCACTGGAGCCATTTCACCTATTACTGGCGTTACTAGGGGGTTTTAACATGGAGGTACAGCACAGTTGAACCATCTTTACACCCTTTTACACTTCCAAGGTGATGTGAGGGAATCACATTTGTGTAAGTATCATTTACATGTAGATACATTAGTGCTGGATTACTAAAAGTGATTTGTTGATTTGACACCATGAAAACTCACAGGAAACTTAAAATCAAGAACATCCTTTTCTTTCCTT
Source organism: Opisthocomus hoazin (assembly GCF_030867145.1). NCBI lineage: Eukaryota > Metazoa > Chordata > Aves > Opisthocomiformes > Opisthocomidae > Opisthocomus > Opisthocomus hoazin. The sequence continues at coordinate 24,465,607 of NC_134414.1, read as the reverse complement.
GCTAGGTCACAATTCTGATGCATAATTATTCAAGTTATGTTGTGTTTCATCAGTTCTATTTTTATTCCTTGTAAGAGGCAAAGGGGGATACATAAAGGAGTATGAATTTTTGCTCTTTTTGAACAAAAGGAGTTTTCTGACCTCCACTATGCTAGAGTGGTCTGTTACTAAAGACAAAAAATTAACTATGTTCATTTTACATGTAGCATTAGGTTTCAGAAATTGTAGGATTTTCCATGTGCCAGATCGTGTGTCCCATTCTGGTAACCGTAAGCTATTTCTGTGATTGGATGAATTAGGCAAAGCTGACAAGAGTCAGATTGCCCATGAGCACAATCCATTACTTGTGTGAAAAAAAGGTTCAAACATGGGTGGTCTTAAAGACCACTAGCTGTGGTCTTTAAGATCAGGGATGAAAAAAAAAATCTAAAAATGTTGCTTTTTACATTCCGTTTTGCTGACTTTTGTAACAGGTACAGAAGGGAAAAACATCTCAGAATAGCATTGCTGAAGTCATTGGGCCACATGAACAAGACACACCAGTACAAACATGAATTTGCCCATTCATCTTTTTTGTGTTGCTAAATCCTATTTTCAACCACCAGACTGTCTAAAATCTCTAGGGTGTGTTACAAGTGCTGGTATGATTACTATGAGTATTTCATAATTTCTTAGATAATGCAGAAAAGTTCTCAATCACTTTCAAGAAGCTGAACATCTTGTGTTTTATTCAGTAATTCATATTCTGATAACCCTTCCTTATTATGAGTCCCACCTCCCTGACTCCTTTCTGCTAAGCAAACCGAGTGCAAATGTAGGTCAGGAGAACTAATACCCAAATTCCCTTCCTCTCATGTGAATGGAGCATATTAAATTTTTCCAGTGTAATTAAAGAGACTCTGCAAGGTTAGTGGAGCAGGTCTGTCTGACATTCATTTTTATTATGTGCTAACTATTTTGCAAGTTCTTTTCATTTTTTAATTTTAAATTAAAAATAGACACTTTTTTTTCCTGACAGCAACTGGCCATGTTGGTCCTTAGTTCTGCCACCAGAAATCAGCCCTGTAACAACAAAATAACATGTTTGTGTGAGAAAGAATACAGATTGGAAGTAAACAAGAAAATTCAAGTGCTTTTTGACACGTTATCAGTGAAAAGATATATCATATAGAATGATCTGTACTGTAACATATTCTTCAAGACCTCTTCATGTGACTTTTCTTATTTTATTCTTTATTCCCCTTAATTCTTAATTCAGGGGATGATTTTGTTTGTGCAATTCAAGATAGTGGTGATTTCAGACAGGGCTTTTAATGATTTTAGCAATCCCTCATTGCAAAGGAAGATGGCAGAAATGGCTTCTCCTCCAACTATATTTCCTCCTTTCCATCTTTTTTTCCCCTCTCTCTTCCTCCCTCCAGTTTTCCTTAGCTTTGGTAACGTCTGATTTTTGAGCGAGGTAACTATAACATTGGTTTATGGAATAATTATAAGTATTTGCTTTTAAACTTCTTTGTACATGCAAAATAATATGTAACATAATTGCACTTTAAAAGTATAAACATAATAAAAATAATTACTCTGCTTTATGAGAATATTTCACCTGTGTGGAATGAATTTTCCTACTGAGTGTCTTTGATACTAATGGAAAAAGGTTAAGAAAATCCCAGTACAACAAGTAAAATTGCATCATAGTAACTGCAATCCTAGATTATGTTAAAACTGATGGAACTAACTTCTGCATGAAGAAATCTTTCAGATTACATTTTTAATATACATATTTCCCTTCTAATATTGCATAAAAATCCGATTAAGTGTCAGTGTTACTACAACAAAGTTGTATAAAAGGGATGATTGACCACATATTAGTATTCTTGTGTTTGTTATCACTAGCTTCATTCCATAGGGCACTAGGTAACTACAACATAGTTGGAGGTTTTCTTTAGTTTTTGGGATAGTATTTCATAGTACTTGTTGAAATGGCTGGAGTAGTGAACTGAGACAGAAGCAGTCGCCGAAGATCAAACTCTCCTGCAGTCTCTGATGTGCTGCCTTCAGTATTCTTTTTGTTAGGATCTTCTCTTTTTTCTGATCATTCACCTTTTTTTTTTTTATTTTTAAACTGTTCCAAATTTTTCTATGCATAAATACATTAAATTGCACCTTGGAGTGCTCTCAGATAACATTCCATGAGATTATCTTCCCCTAAATGATGGCTGGTATTATTTTCATTGTCCTTTAAAAATGAAAAATAAGTCAAAGTTTCCTTTCATATCACTTCCATTGTCATTGAAGTGGGTGGCAGATTTCAAGGTTGCAGAATCACAGGCTAGAAATCTCCAGCTGTGGCCGATTGAAACCTATTGGAACTGAAGTCAGAAGTGGCCACAAGGTACTGACGTTATAGCTAGTGCTGGTGTCTCTGCCAGCCCCTCAAGCCAGCTTTGCACCCTAGCTAGGGCTCTTCAACTTCCCTGTAGTTTCGAGGGGAGCAGAGCAGATCTATCATATGATACTAGCTGCTCATTCACACCTGTGTTTTTCAACAATTGCACTGTCTGTAATAAATTCCATCGGTGTTTCCACTCAGACCTAGTCCAAAATCCATTATTGTCAATGAAAATCACCGCAGATGACTTACAAGGGCCCTCCCAGATCATGAGACAATCTAAATATTTGCAAATGCTTTATAATTTATTGATAATTCCTACAAAGGTTGAGATTCTGAAGGAAAAGAAGAAAAGAGTTCTGAAATTCTTAAATTCAAAGAGTCTTTTTTTTTTAAGTAAGTACAATTTGTACAAGAACTTCATAAGGAACTCAGCAGTTAGCACACGAAAAATTAAATAGTACTGGAATGACAGCTCTGTTCCCAATTACAGCTTCCTGAGGAGAGAAAGTGGAGAGGGAGGTGCTGAGCTCTTCTCACTGGTATCCAGTGACAGAACGCATGGGAATGGTTCAAAGCTGCCTCAGGGAAGGTTCAGACTGGAAACCGGGAAGCATTTCTTTACCGAGAGGGTGGTCTTTCACTGAAACAGGCTTCCTAGAGAGGTGGTCGATGCCCAAAGCCTGTCAGTGTTTAGGAGGCACTTGGATTATGTTCTTAATAATATGCTTTAACTTCTGGTCAGCCCTGAAGTGGTCAGGCAGTTGGACTAGATGATCACCATAGATCCCTTCCAACTGAAATAGCCTGGTCTACTCTATTCTATTCTATGCTATGCATTGCTATGCTATGCTGTGCTATGCTATTACTCTGGTGTAAATCTGGAAAAGTTCCAGTGAAGTGGATTGTTTTCTTTGCCTTTATATGTGTTATAGAGATCAGGAGTTGGATCCAACTTTTGCTCTGTGCTTTCCTTTTCTCTGAGGTGGGATGCTGTGTCCAGGAAGGTACTGGTTAAAATTCATTGTTCCTTATTGTACCTATGTACTGGGTGTGCATGGCAAGGTTTTGGTAGCAAGGGGGCTACAGGGGTGTCTTCTGTGAGAAGCTGCCAGAAGCTTCCCCTATGTCCAATGGAGCCAATGCCATCCAGCTCCAAGACAGACCCGCCACTGGCCAAGGCGATGATGGTAGCACCTCTGGGGTAACATAGTTAAGAAAGGGAAAGAAAACCTGCGCAATTGCACCCAGAGAGAGGAGTGAGCATATGGGAGAGAAACAATTTTGCAGACACTAAGGCAGTGAAAAAGAAGGAGGAGGAGGTACTCCAGGCACTGGAGCAGAGATTCCCCTGCAGTCCATGGAGAAGACCATGGTGAGGCAGGCTGTACCCCTGCAGCCCATGGAGGTCCATAGTGGAGCAGATCTCCACCTGCAGTCTATGGAGGAGACCACAACGGAGCAGGTGGATGCTCAAAGGAGGCTGTGACCCCGTGGGAAGCTGCTGGAACAGGCTTCTGGCAGGACCTGTGGCTACATGGAGTGAGGAGCCCAACCTGAAGCAGGTTTACTGGCAGGGCTTGTGACCCCATGGGGGACCCACTCTGGAGCAGTTCATGAAGAACTGTAGCTTATGGAAAGTACTCTTGCTGGAGCAGTTCATGGAGGACTGTGTCCCGTGGGAGGGACCCCATGCCTGAGCAGGGGCAGAGTGTGAGGAGTCCTCCCCCTGAGGAGGAAGGAGCGGCAGAGACAAGGTGTGATGAACTGACTGCAACCCCCATTCCCCATCGCCCTGCACCACTTGGGGGGAGGAGGGGGAGAAATCATGAGTGAAGTTGAGCCCAAGAAGAAGGAAGGGGTGGAGTGAAGGTGTTTTAAGATTTATTTTTTTATTTCTCATTGTCCTACTCTGATTTGATTTGCAATATATTAAATTAATTTCTCTGAGTCGAGTCTGGTTTGCCTGTCACGGTAATTGCTGAGTGATCTCCCTGTCCTTATCTGGACCCATGAGCCTTTTGTTATATTTTCTCTCCCCTGTCCAGCTGAGGAGAGGAGTGACAGAGTGGCTTTGGTGGGCACCTGGCATCCAGCCAGGGTCAACCTACCACAATCTAAAAGCTTAGGGAAATGATCAGATATCTCTAAAGCTCAGTGGTTTTCAGCCCCATCGAATGGTAAGTAATACCACTTATTCTTTCTATTGTAAAATGAGTTTTTCCACTTCATTTCTCCACTGAAACTATTTACATAATGTCTGTGTTCTTTTATGACTTGTACAAAAACCAGTGCCGTGCTCCTAAACTCACATGGGCTTAGGGAGAAGGATGAAATAGGGAAAAAAAAATTAATAAATGCATATGCCAAGCATCTAACTTATTTTACTCCATCACATACATTATAAACTTCACAGAAGTTTCAAAGTAATCATTTCTAACAACTGAAGGATGCCTATCTCCTCATAAACTTTCAATATGCTTCTATTTAACATTTACTGGCCTAATTTTCTTTGTATAGGTCAAGAGGATTTTTTCACATCTTGATACAGGGAAAAGGGTACTTAAGTGGAAAAGGTGCACTCTCTTTTATCACCACAGAATTTCAAGTGACTGAGCATATTTATTAGAAGCTGGAGGACTTTAGCACAGAAGTGAGATATTAGACCAAAACTTGCGCACTGCTGTCAGAATAAGAATTGGTTATACTTGAACTGGCATAAAGGGCAAAGCTCACATGCCAAGTAGGTCCAAGTTTTAGCTGAGTTTTGCTTATCCCACTGTTAGAGCATTTGCTGGTCCTTTAGATAATTAAGTGGCTTGTCTTTAAGAAAACGTATACCACAAAAGTCCCAGTGACACTAGTGACGCTCTGTTTCCAGCATACATTACCATGTGGTGTCATGAATTAACCCATTCATGATGGCATTGTAAAACCAAGGAGGCCTCTGTTCTCTGTGTATTAGAGTGCCAGGGAGAAGTCTGGGGATAGAAGGAAAATAGAACACTGAGCCAAAAGGTAAATGAGCAAGATATCTAAAATTACTGTCTAAAAGATTATGTTCCTTGCTTGAATTTTGTATACTTTGAGGAGTTTCAGAACTAGGCAAAGTAGTTTCTTTCAAACCTCTGGGTAAAACTCAGCTATTTTGCCATCTGCCTAATAATTTTTAATGTATTTTAATATATTAAATAATTTATTTTAATAAATTCACATCTTGCAGCCTGTAGAGACATTTTTTTCCTTAAGTTTTATCTAAGTTGGCATTGAACAATTAAATTTCTCATTAGTTTTCCAAAGGATAGTTGACATTTAGGAATTAGTTAGAAATTATAGTTTTATTGCCCATGTTATTGCAATGTAATGTTCGTTTGGAGAGAAACACAATGTTCTGTTTAAGCAGACTGCATTGAAATTATCCATTTTGTTTTATTCTGAAAATTATTTGCAGGAGGATAAATGGATAAAGAATAATGGTTCCCAAGGAGAGACTGTCTCCATCCTTGAGTTAGAGAAATGAAGGTCAAGTTTGGAACAAGTGGTCTGGGAAGATGCTGTTTCTACAGTAAAAGAAAGCACTGTTATCTGAAGGATGTCTCCTAAGATAGCAAATCACTGTCTGAGGAGGAATGAAGTATAAAATGACATAAAAGGACTTAAATTTTAAAGTAAATATGTTTGGTTTTCCGCAGCAGCATTATTACAGATGTCACAGCTTTCCAATATGATTGCTTAAGTCTTCATACATATCACCAGCATTTTAATTTTGTATCATTTATTTTGATTTTCATGTGTCAATTCAAGCAAGAAAGAGAACACCTTTTCATATCTTCAGACAGGATACTGCTTGATTGAAAGGACAGCTAAACAGAGTCAGCATTGTATGTAGTCAGCTGGAATTCAGCTAGACAAACACCTACAGAAGTACCGTTCCCTTCATTATTATGGTATGTGCACATCTATCCACACGCACAGGTTTTTCCAACAACCCTAAGAGACAGTTTTTCCATCTTGATCACATCACCTAATTTGAGCTCTCTAGAAGGAAGCACTAACCTGCCAAATATATATGGGGGCAGAACAGCAAACATTTTTTTTTATAAGGACTCACTTTTCCAGAGAAGAAACACTGGGAAATTTGATATTTTGATATTCTAGTATCTAGATTCTAGTAAAATATGCACTGTGTTGCTACATGGAAAATTATAAATTTGGAGAAGGAAGGAATTAATAGGAGAAATGTAGAAGTGTAAGAACCAACCCACTGAAGGGAGACAGCAGATCATGATGTCAGAAGAGGAAATTCCAGACTGAAGGGAAGTCACTGTTGAACATCCTCAGGGATTAATCTTTAAAATATTTTAATTAACAATCTTGGCTTAAAACCAAGAAGTGTGTGCATGAAATCTGAAGTATCATAAACACAAATGAAGACTGAGACATCAAATGACTAAAAGAGTACACAACTCCTGTGGTTTTAGGAATGACAGAAGGGGGATCCCAGAAAAATGAAATTCAAGGACAGGTATCCAAGGGTTAATAACAAGGAGATCAACCGTTAGGTCATTGTTTGGAAGTGACTGAGGAAGATAAAGACCTGGTATACTATTTGACTGGGGGGTAATTGCAAACCAACATCTGGAGAGTAAAAGTATTCTAGGGAAGACTCAATGCCATTGGGGAGACTGCAGCTGGAACACTAGGTAAATTCTTCTCAGCTGAATTCACATTTGAACAAGTGCAGAAAAGGTACACTGTGACAAAGTGTGGAGTGGAAAACTTCGGATGCAAGGAGAGAGAAAGAACATTGATGAAGCAGCTTGGCAAAATGGAATACAGTCTTTAAATACATTGGGAAATATAAACAGAAATGAAGGAGTGGTGTTCCTGAACTTAAAGAGCAGGACTGGCATAACAAATAGCTGGTCATAAATATGCTCAGGGTGGAAATGAGAGGTGGATTTCTAATCAACAGTGAAGTGAAATTCTAGAACTACCTTCAAGCAGAGCAACAGGAGCACCTATATAGTTGCTTTGAAGCTAGCATTTGACTAGTTTGAGAGAGGTCATTTTGAGAGATGTATCAGCTGGGATATCTTGGACTGCACCACGAGATCCTTTGAAGTCCCATCCTCCATATCACTGTATTGTTTTGCTTATAAATGCACAGGTCTTTTAAAACAACAAATCATAAAAAGTGCCTGCCTCATTTTTCAAAGGGGGCCTTGTGGATTTACATTTTAAAGGGAAAAAAAAGGAATAGGTAAACCAGTTCCTAAAAGGGGTTCATCTGCTGTAGTTTCAGCTGGTTGCCTTTTTCTGAGTTACCGGCATTCTTTAAAGTGAGATGATAAGACAGCAATATGGATGTGGTCCTTTCAGCCTACAGCACACTAATACAGAGTTGCCTGAGGCTAAAAAGAGCAAAAATAGAATACAGAAACAGTGGAGATTTGTATTTATCATGGCTTCCTATGTTATTTCATTCAGTAACATATCAGTCTAATGAAAGATAACTCTCTAAAACAATTTTAGGTTTGTTTTAATTTAGATTGTAGTATGGACACTTATCTGAATTATCCAAGTTGCTTAGATATCCATTACTGGACTGGAAAATTCATGTAAACCTAATCTAATAAGATTTTGGATGCTTTTTGTTTCCAGGAACAAGAGATTTCATGTAGAAATGTGCATCTGGGAGCAAGGGTGACCAGAGATAGACAGAAGAGTGATGAGAAAAACAGACAAGGGACTGCTGTTCCCTGAAGTCACAGAGAGCTTTGTAAAGGTTGAAGGTCTCATTGTTTATCTAACAAACTTCTTAGGTGGCTGCAGTCACAAGATGTGTTTTAAAATGGAGGTACATCTATCCTTTTAGTAGCACTTTCTGATCCTCATCTCTCATTCCATCAGCGAACAGAATGACTAGGCTGTTTAACATGGAGGATACTCCTCTCAGCATCTTTAATCAAAAGCCAAACCAATGCCAGGCATTTCCCTCTTTCCAAAGAAGAGTTGCTGCCCAAGGAGGGGAAGTCAGGATAACTCTAACCACTCAGCTGGAAATGAAGCTTCAGATATCTAATGCATAGATGCCTAGACCTCAGTGAGTGACTCTGAGCTCCCTATACATTCAGTGCAGAGAAACAGACACTTTTTCTGATACCTGCTTCATTGAGGAGAGAGGCACTGCTTTAGAAGTGTGGATTTCTCTTCCCTGTGGACAGATGAATTCCCATATTGTGAATGACCAGGTTCAGCCAGGAGAACAATGGCAGAACGTCTCCACCTTTAAACTTCTTGCCCAGCTGAGTGATGATCTGTGTTTCATGCACTCAGGCTTGAGAGGTACAGCTGGTCAGATGTTAGGAATCGGGGACTGACTGCTTTAAGCTAAGTACAATAAACAGTTTTTATTTCTATTGCACCCTTTAACATTTGCAAAGCACTTGATGCAATGAGAAAAGCACTTCAGAATTGAAATTAGAATAAGTAAATCTGGTGTTCAGACTCATTTTAACAAATATGACTTTCCCCTTCTGTAACAGAGTCACCCAAAATCTCTGGCATGTAGAGAGGAGGGAATGAAATACAAGAGAGTTCCAGACTCCAGAAACTTTTATTAAGCTTACATCTCAAGGTTGGTGTCTTCCTAATGTGGTCATGGACAAAAATTGCATTAAGGACTTCTCAGACTCTTTGGTTTACATAGGATTTTAACAGCCTTTACAATCTGATTTTCTTAATTCATGTATCCCTTCCAGCTTGGTGGTCTTTTCTATTTACAATAAAAGATTAAATTCACTAAAACTCCCAAGGAGTGAGAGATGGATGGAGTTCAGCTTCAGAGGTTACAGAGGAAAGAAATAGAAATATCCATTGCTAGCATTTAAGAATTATTTCTCTAGGTGTTAGTTGATTAGTATTTATTTAATAAAGTATTTATCTTGCTAAATACAGATTCCTCCTAGATAACAGAGCCAGGAAATATGTGAATTTGAGAGAGAAGAAGGTGATGCACCTTGGATGGAGGAGGAGCAAGAATAAACTTGTAAGTAGCCCTAAGGAGTAGATTGAAGGGAACAGGGAGCAACTAGGACACAGGACTGACTGGCTATTGACTGAGAAACAGTAAACCATAGAAGAGCTGGTTCTGTGAAGTGATGCTAAGATGTTGCTTGGACTCTCAGTACAAGTTGCTGTCACACTTACTGGAACAAAAGCTTGGATAAAAGAGGGACTAGGAACAAGATTTAGAGAGGATCTGATAAAGAATTTTGTTATTTTTCCCTTTTGTAACTTTGATTATAGTTTTGGGATTATCATGAACACTCAGTTTTTCTACAAGAACTTTCACTCATTATCTTCTACAACCTCATCAATTTACATATAGTCACAAGGCGAAAGAGGAAGCACTGAGCACACCACCTGCAAGGAATAGCAAAACTAAGAGCATTTTTTTGATGCTTCATTCCTGTGAAGGTTTTGGGGCTTCACAGAAGCTGGGGTGTACTGTTTCTACCAAGCTTCAAGGATCAATCTAGGAGCTATTGATCCCAGAGATCAGAACAGTGGAATAGGCTCCCCCACATCAGAAGCACATTAATGATTTATGTGGCGGACAAACAGCTTGTGACTTCAGGGACTGCATTCCTGACATCAGCTTTTCCCTACTTTTTAAACACAGTAGGAAGACGCATCAGGGTAATGGGCTCTCGAATTTGTGGTTTCGTCTCAGAAGCAATGATGGGAGCACGGCAAACCTGTGTGATTCCTTTGCGGTATCCACTAGGTGAAACTGTACTAGGACTTTTGCTTGGCATGTAAAATGGAAGCTGCTATAAAATTCCTCCTCTGAGCAATATTTAAGTTTGGCAGAACATTATATTGAGCTGATTTTATATTGAATCTTCCTATACGAAGATCTATGTTTCTCAGTGATGAAATATTTGTCATTTTAATGATTGGGTATGAACAGATGTGTTTAACTTTTATGGTTAATGATCTCTTTGTTTCTGCTTTTAATTCCTGCCTATTACACTAATGGACTCAAATTACTAGTGTTCAAGAGGCCATTAGGCTCTTTTATAGGACATGGAATGCTAATGGCAATTCACTATGAAAATACAAGCATTTTGCTCTTTTATTGAAATATTTATGGTCTTCACTTCTGAAAAAAAAAGTTTTCTGTTTTAGAAGTGTTCATAGGTTACATGATGCTTTTTAAAAATTGTCACTCAGCTAAATCTTTCATGTATGCAGGTATTGATTTATGTATCCTATTGATTCTGTATGCTTTCTGGAACAAGATACTATCGTTCAAGTGGAAATTAAAAACTCTGGGCCTCTTGCCTAAAGAAACCAAACAGTTCCTTCAGGCCTGGGCAATAGCATTATTACTATCATAAATAATCACATTAGGACAAAACAATACTAAACAGGGAAAGTCAAATCTGAACATAAAAAGAATAACTTTTGCTCTCAGCTTCCAAGGGGTAAATCAACTTTCAAGTTATTTTAAGGAAACACAAGATGGTGACACCCTGGGAGCTACCGACCTGTCAGCCTCACCTCTGTGCCTGGGAAGATCATGGAACAGATCCTCCTAGAAGATATGCTAAGGCACATGGAGGCCAGGGAGGTGATTCGAGACAGCCAGCATGGTTTCACCAAGGGCAAGTCCTGCCTCACCAACCTAGTGGCTTTCTATGATGGTGTAACAACAAGGGTGGACAAGGGAAAACCAATGGATGTCATCTATCTGGATTTTTGTAAAGCCTTTGACATGGTCCCCCACAACATCCTTCTCTCTAAATTGGAGAGCCATGGATTTGATGGGTGGACCGTTCAGTGGATAAGGAATTGGTTGGATGGTCGCAACCAAAGGGTAGTGGTCAACGGCTCAATGTCCAGATAGAGACCAGTGACAAGTGGAGTCCCTCAGGGGTCCGTACTGGGACCGGTGCTGTTCAATATATTTATCAATGACATGGACAGCGATATCGAGTGTACCCTCAGCAAGTTTGCAGATGACACCAAGCTGAGTGGCATGGTCGAGACACCAGAAGGACGGGATGCCATCCAGAGGGACCTGGACAAGCTGGAGAGGTGGGCCTGTGTGAACATCATGAGGTTCAACAAGGCCAAGTGCAAGGTCCTACACCTGGGTCGGGGTAATCCCCGGTATCAACACAGGCTGGCGGATGAAAAGATCAAGAGCAGCCCTGCTGAGAGGGACTTGGAGGTACTGATAGACGGAAGGCTGGACATGAGCCGGCAATGTGCGCTGGCAGCCCAGAGGGCCAACCGTGTCCTGGGCTGCATCAAGAGAAGCGTGGCCAGCAGGTCGAGAGAGGTGATTCTGCCCCTCTACTCTGCTCTGGTGAGACCTCACCTGGAGTACTGCGTTCAGCTCTGGAGCCCTCAGCACAAGAAGGACATGGAACTGTTGGAGCGGGTCCAAAGGAGGGCTACAAAAATGATCCGAGGCTGGAGCACCTCTCCTATGAGGACAGGCTGAGAGAGTTGGGCTTGTTCAGCCTGGAGAAGAGAAGGCTGCGCGGAGACCTGATTGCAGCCTTTCAGTACTTAAAGGGAGCCTATAGGAAAGATGGGGACAATCTTTTTAGTAGAGACAGCAGTGACAGGACGAGGGGTAATGGTTTTAAACTAAAACAGGGTAGGTTTAGGCTAGATATAAGGAAGAAATTCTTTACAATGAGGGTGGTGAAACACTAGAACGGGTTGCCCAGAGAGGTAGTGGAGGCCCCATCCCTGGAAACATTCAAGACCAGGTTGGACAGGGGTCTGAGCAACCTGATCTAGTTAGCGGTGTCCCTGCTCGCTGCGGGGGGGTTGGACTAGATGACCTCTAGGGGTTCCTTCCAACCCAAAACTTTCTATGATTCTATGATTCTATGAGGAATCATATCTCTTGACTAGCAGCTACATGTCCGCTTGTTCTTTGGTTATCCACTTGGTGTCAGCCTGTTTAATACCTCAAAAGGTTATATATATCTATTTACAGCTGGCCAATTATCTACGGTTGAATCTATACATATTTACCAACAGATGGTCTCATAATAATTACTAGAGTTGCCAGTCACCTTTCCTAAGCCACTGACCAGAAAAAATGTTTTTAAATTTTATTGTGTATGTTTTACTAGAAAAATGTAAAAAGGGGGTTAGAAAATGAGAGAGCACCTAGCTTTGGAGAAAAATAGAAGAAAAAATAAACCCCATATTAATGACAGGGGACAGGCACTGCTGAAGTGCAAGAAGGAGTGAAGGAGGAGACCCGTTGTTGGCAAGTGAAGATTCATTAAATGATCTGTTCCCCATAGGAGATAGATTCTTTCTTGTCCTGCATCATATATGCTACATTTATTCAGATTTTCTGTGTCCTAAGCTCCGTAAGTGATAAAAGAGAAAGTCCTGCATTTGGCCCAATAAAATAAAAAAATACGGATTATTTTCTATTGGAGAACAGTGAGTCCACTTCAGTTTGAAAGTCTACAAAATCTTTTGTGGTATGGAAAAGGTGAATAGGCAATATTTACTCATCACAGCATAGGAACTCAGTGACAGTAACATTATGAGGCCAAAACCGAAAGTGTTTTCATAGAACATATTGATTACTAAATTATGGAATTGATTGTCAAAGGACAGTAGGCAGTCCAAAATTTAAATAGATTCACAAAGAGAGCAGACAAATTTATGGAGAATGTGTCTGTCAGTGGGTATGAAACACAATCAGGTAGAGGAAATCACTGCAGCACTGTCTAGACCTCTGATTGATAAAAGCTACAGGCGTTTCTAATGGCAAGATTTATCCTCTACAGACCTGTTGGATATGTCTTTTCCCTAAGCTGGACATCATCATTGCTGATTTCCTCATAGGGAGGACAGCTTGAAAAAAAGGCTCTCCTTGAGTTTGGGAGCTGAGGAGGGGACCTAGCATGTAGCACATACTGATGAATCAAAATGGAAAAAGACTGAATGAACAGATTAAAAATGAGGAAATCAGAAAAGGGTTATTTAGCACTCAAGCTGCTTACAGATAAAACACGAATCAGTATTCCTGCATCACACAAAGAGAGCAGAGAGAAGCAAGGAAGAGGAAAGTTGTAGCCACAACCTTGGTATAAGGTCTGGAGGAGCCTGATAGCTAATAGAAGAACCTCTGGCTGAACAAGAGGTCTAATGCCCTACCCAGGCTTTAGACATGGCCTGGCTGAACCTGACTGGGCTTTCTGCATCAGCAGCCACCACCTGAAGGAATTCATCAAAGGAAAGCTAAGGTCAGAAACATGTTATACAAGAGCTAGCCACAACCTATCCCATCAAACATCTTCTCCTCGTCCAGGGACTGGAGGGAAGACAACAGATGCCTCCTTACAACCCAGGTGGAAAAGCCTTCTGGTCTGAAAACCAGCAGTTGGTTACACAGTGGGCATGGAGCCAGACTTGGCTCAGCAAAGCTGATGACATTTGCCCCAGTGAGATGACCTTCACCGTGCACTTATGATCTGTGCTGAGAAGAGATACCAAATGCCACTTCCTCAAGCTGTGCACATTCACTGCCTTTCGCAGTTGTGAAGGAAACCCACCCACAGGAGAGCCTGGCCTGCATGCAGGCCATGTAAGGACAGGAGGTCTCCAAGTGTAGCTAAACTCTGCTGTTGGGCTGTCAGTAACAGGAGACAGGCTGGTAGGTGTCCCATCGGACCCTTTAGAGAATTCACCCAAGTTAGAGGGAACTCCAGCAGAACCTGCTCTCCTGCTCCTACCTTTCAAAGCCTAGCCCGCACGACCCAGCAGAACTGACTGGATTTAGTGGGCAAGAGGCCCCCAAACACTATGGACCCATAGGAGGGGGTCTGAAGACTCTGTACACTGGCTAGTGATGTTAGTTTCACAGCCCACTGGAGAAGATACATAGCTGGGCTTGCTCTAGCCCACAACTCATGCTTTTCTTAAACTGTTTCCAAGATAAAGCTGTGAGATGAGGTACCCTTCATACGGTCATGCATATTGGCAGCTCTAGTCCTTGTCCTGTAAATCAGGGCACATAGCATCAATCTCCTGCAAAGGTACAGGGACTTAGGTGGATGGTAGGCACATATCTTCCTGGAATATTTACAGAGGACATTTGTCTTCATCTTCCCAGGGAAATCTAAGGAAGCGAGTCAATAGCAGCATTGTTGAGAAATTGTTATTTCCTCCTATCTTATGTATCTGCCCAAGCTCTTGCTTTCAAACAGGATATGAGAATTTTACACTGAAAGTATCTTCTAATACCTAAAAATATGTTTTGCTTAAAAATGAAGCATTTTATCTATGGACGTTTCATTATTTATTTCAAGCTTTTAAATATGTGCCATATTCCAGTGAGTTGAACATTAGACACTTTCATATTTGAAGATGTTTAGACAGCTGATATTTAAATTTGTGATCCTCTGGAAACTTTTCTAAAGGTGTCGCAGGGATAACAGGTGTAATTGCTGAGCTGGGCACTGCAGCACCAAATATAGGTTGTACGGAGCTCAGAATACAATCTCCAGAGCATTTCATTTGTCTTATTAGTATTTGGCGTAGTACAACATAAATGAGGTTTGAAAATCTTAAGAATCATAGAATGACAGAATCATAAAATGGTTTGGCCTGGAAGAGACCTTTAAAGATCATCTAGTCCAACCCTCCTGCCATGGGCAGGAACAACTTTCACTAGATCAGGTTGCTCAAAGCCCCATATGACCTGACTATGAACACTTCTAATGATGGGGCATCCACAGCTTCTCTGGGAAACATGTTCCAGTGTCTCACTACCTTCATCGTAAAAAATTTCTTCATTATGTCCAGTCTAAACCTACCCTCTTTCAATTTAAAACTGCTGCCCCCCCATCCAGTCACTACAGGCCTTGGTAAAAAGTTTCTCTCCATATTTCTTATAAGCCTACTTTAAGCACAGAAAAGCCACAATAAGGTGACCCTGGAGACTTTTCTTCTCTAGGCTGAATAATTCCAACTCTCTCAGCCTTTCTTCTCAAGAGAGGTGTTCCATCCCTCTGATTATTTTTGTGGCCCTCCTCTGGACCTGCTCCAATGGGTCCATGTCTTTCTTCTACTGTGGACGCCAGAGCTGGACACAGTACTCCATGTGAGGACTCTGGAGAGCAGAGAGTAGAGGAGGAGAAACACCTTTCTTGACCTGCTGGCCACACTTCTCTGATCCAGGTGCAGGACCTTCCAATTCTCCTTATTAAACTTCATATGGTTCACGTGGGCCCACTCCTCAAGCCTGTCAAGGTCCCTCTCGATGACATCCCTTTCCTCAAGCGAATCAACTGCACCACTCAGCTTGGTGTAATCTGCAAACTTGTTGAGGGTGCACTCAATCCCAGTATGTCATTGATGAAGATATGAAGTAATATTGTTCCCAGTAGACACGCTTGAAGGACACCACTTGTTACTGGTTTCCACTTGGACACTGAGTCATTGACTGTAACTCTCTGGACGCGGCCATTCAGCCAATTCATTCTCCATCTAATAGTCCATCCATCAAACCCTTATCTCTCCAATTTAGTGTCAAGAATGTGGTGGGGGACTGTATCAAAGATATTACAGAAGTCCAGGTAGATGACATCCAGCTCTTCCCTTGTCCACTGATGCAGTCACTCTGCCACAGAAGACCACTAGATTGGTCAGGAACAATTTGCCCTTGGTGAAGCCATGTCAATAATCAGAGAATCATAGAATCATAGAAAGCTTTGGGTTGGAAGGGACCTTTACAGGTCATCTAGCCCAACCGCCCTGCAGTGAGCAGGGACATCTTCAACTACACCAGGTTGCTCAGAGAGCCGTCCAACCTGGCCTTGAATGTTTCCAGGGATCGGGCCTCCTCTACCTCTCTGGGCAGTCTGTTCCAGTGTTTCACCACCCTTATGGCAAAAAATTTCTTCCTTCTATCTAACCTCAATCTAACTTCCCTTAGTTTAAAGCCATTACTGTTTGTCCTATCACAACAAGCCCTGCTGAAAAGATTTTCCCCATCTTTCCTATAAGCCCCCTTCAGGTACTGGAAGGCTGCTGTAAGGTCTCCCCGTAGCCTTCTCTTCTCCAGGCTGAACAGCCCCGACTCTCTCAGCCTTTCCTCATAGCAGATGTCCTCCAGCCTTCAGATCATTTTTGTGGCCCTCTTCTGGACCCGCTTCAACAGTTCCATGTCCTTCTTGTGCTGAGAGTTCCAGAGCTGGACACAGGGCTCCAGAGTTGAATGCAGGACTCCAGGTGGGACCTCACCAGAGCGGAGTAGAGGGGCAGAATCCCCTCCCTCAACCTGCTGGCCATGCTTCTCTTGATGCAGCCCAGGATAGGGTTGGCCTTCTGTGGCTGCAAGCACACATTGGTGGCTCCTGTCCAGCTTTTGATCCACCAGTACCCCCAAGTCCTTCTTGGAAGGGCTGCTCTCAATCCCTTCATCCCCCAGCCTGTATTGATAGTGCAAGTGCTTGCCCTTGGCCTTGTTGAACCTCATGAGTTTCACACAAGCCCACTTCTCCAGCTTGTCCAGGTCCCTCTGGATGGCACCCCGTCCTTCTGGTGTGTCAGCTGCACCATTCAGCTTGGTAATCGCCTCCCTGTCTTCCATATGTTTTGACATGTCTTCCAGGAGAATCTGTTCCCTGGTCTTACTGGGAATGGAGGTGAGGCTGACTGGGTGGTAGTTCCCAGGATCCTCATTTGTACCCTTTTTAAAAGTCTGTGTGGTATTTCCCTTTTTCCAGCCACTGGGGACTTTTTCCGGTCACTGGGGACTACTATTACTACAGGTAATCCAATGAAATATATTGTAGTACCAAGGGACACAAATCCAGTCAATAGCTTGAATAAGTGTATTTTAAATCAGTCTATAGAATACTTCAGTTATATTCACAGTTCTTTACATCTGGGCTAAAACTGCTAAACACTGAAGCACCATTTTGCATAAAATAGTCAAAGTAAAATGAAAGGTTCGATATATGTATTTAGAAAAAAAAGTTGATACTATTTCAACAGACTTAAAACTTTGCTGGTGAGACAACTAAAGAGATGATAAAAACTAATAGGGTGCTACTGAGGGTGGACAATCTGAGCTATTCCGAGTAAGGGCTCATTTCCTCAGCAGGCGTTTGGGGTTGTATTTACTGCTCGAGTGCATCGCCTGCTGTGTTCTGTGACTAGTGCAATAACAGATCCTGCTGGACTCTACTATAATCACTTCTGATCAATCGACACTGGCATCTTCCTGTAGCTTTGCCATTAAAAAGTAGAGGGAATTTTTTAAGCAAAAGCCATTCATGTAATTAAAATAATAGTAATAATTTGTAAATGAGCACAGTTTAAGGCAAGTCAGTAAAAGCTTATTTTTTTTCAAAACTTTGGGATAATAGGATGCTACTAACTGATACTTTTTTATGCCTCTCGGGTTTATTTGCAGAAGCTGGCCTTGTTTACTCGTGTGTATCACCAGTATGCTGGCAATGCATGCAAGGCAGGAAACCACATGTACTAAATGGGTTGTTGTTGCTTTGCATCAGTGAGTTCATCTGCATGCAGGAAAAAATACTCTAAACATCAGCATTATTGGTGCATACGAGGGACTAGAAATAACTACTCTAAAAAGTAACTTGTTCAAAATGTAACATCAACTTCACTGTAAGAACATCCTCTTGAGCTCACAGACTGTGGTGTGACAGATTATTTCTGGAACAAAATGCTTATGGAAGATTGGGTTTGAAAGATACAGATAAACCTGAGACTACTCATATGTTTTTAATTTTTTTTAACTGTAAGAATTTGTGCTGAAAGTCTTGTAGCACACATTCTCTTGGAAGAACAACAGTGCTTTTCTACGACCAGTCTGATCAATCATGAAATAAACAGTACTGCTGAAATGTAACTGCATAATTATATATATTATGTTTGCAACACGTGAACAATGAAGGATGTCACAGACAGCTTGTGCTTTTGAATGTGCTGCAAGAGCTAAATTAATGTAATGAATTACTGTGTGTGAATTATCTGCTTGGTTACAAATTCCAATCTAAATCGCATGTTCCTTTTGCTTTGCAATTTGCCCTAAGCACAGATGATGACACCGATACATTTTTCTCGGTCTTCTGGCTGCTTTTAGCTGCCAGTTGTAACCATCATTAAAAGGTGTGGCAAAAGGCAGCAGCAGTAGCAGAGACATGTGAGGGTGAATTATCTGAATATTTATAGTGACTGCTAAATGACTCCATGCTGAAGTTTCTCATGCTGATAGGTTTGATATCTTTCTATGCAATATACTTTAGGCCCACACTCATAGTAGGAAGGAGATGGCATAATCAGAGAGGTGAACTCAATTAAAGGAGGGAACACCCCAAATTCTTTTTTTTTTTCTCACTGAGGAAAAAAAAAATTGAAGCAAGCACCAGGAACTATGAATGCAATCACTTATTGCAGAGGAAACTGCAGCACAATGATTTTGTATGACAAGGAAAGAAACGGTTAAATAACAGAATAACAAAGTTCAGAAAATGACCCACCCAATAGTCAGCTAAGATACATAGAAGTCACTGTCAGTTAGCAACAAAAAAGAAATTGCAGAAAGAGCAGAAGACAGTGGGGACATCTCGAAGGTGGTTTGTTAAAAACTACGATTGGAGAGGGGGAAAGTGAGATTACTCTGAAGAAAAAAAAAAGAACATTTATTGCCTTAACAAAACAGCAACCCTGGAAGGTTAATGTCATCACATTGTCCTAGCACTGAACTTGAACCTGCAAGAGTACAGGACTGCTCCACAACACGTCAAGACAAGCTAGATTATGTGAGCCTTCTGATAGAAAAAATTTAAAAGGAGGTTCTAATTTCAAAAAGCCTCTCTGGTTATATTTTAAAACTACCTTATCTTGTATATGCCTGGTTTGTATATCCTTCCATTACCCTTTATGTGTGAGAACACTGAGAAAATTCTGATGGAATGATCCTGTTCGGAATGACCAAAAAAAGTATTTGCATCTTTAATAGATAGGTGGAAAACTGAGCTTACAAAATGAAGACAGGTGCAAATTTACCACTTTAAAAGTAACAACCCCAGTAACAGCTCGACTGTGTATATATTCACCCTTAATTACAGAATCACAGAATGTTAGGGGTTGGAAGGGACCTCTGTGGGTCATCTAGTCCAACCCCCCTGCCAAAGCAGGGTCACCAACACCAGGCTGCACAGGACCGCGTCCAGGTGGGTCTTGAATATCTCTAGAGAAGGAGACTCCACAACCTCCCTGGGCAACCTGTTCCAGTGCTCCGTCACCCTCAGAGGGAAGAAGTTCTTCCTCCTGTTCAGACGGAACTTCCTGTGCTTCAGTTTGTGCCCATTGCCTCTTGTCCTGTCGCTGGGCACCACTGAAAAGAGCCTGGCCCTATCCTCCTGACACCCACCCTTGAGATATTTATAACCATTTATAAGGTCTCAGCCCTCTCTTCTTCAGGCTAAACAAGACCAGCTTCCTCAGCCTTTCCTCGTAGGAGAGATGCTCCAGTCCCCTCATCATCCTCGTAGCCTGCCACTGGACTCTCTCCAGTAGCTCCTCATCTTTCTTGAAGTGGGGAGCCCAGAACTGGACACAGTACTCCCGATGGGGCCTCACTATGGCAATGTAGAGGGGAAGGAGAACCTCCCTCGACCTGCTGCCCACACTCTTCCTAATGCACCCCAGAATGCCATTGGCCTTCTTGGCAGCCAGGGCACACTGCTGGCTCATGGTTAAACTGTCGTCCACCAGGACACCCAGGTCCCTCTCCACAGAGCTGCTCTCCAGCAGGTCCACCCCAAGCCTGTACTGGTTCATGAGGTTGTTCCTCCCCAGGTGCAGGACCCTGCACTTGCCCTTGTTGGACTTCATCAGGTTCTTCTGCGCCCAACTTTCCAGCCTGTCCAGGTCATGTGGAATGGCAGCATAGCCTGCTAGTGTATCCACTACTCCTCCCAGTTTGGTGTCATCAGCAAACTTGCTGAGGGTACATTCTAACTCTTCATCCAGGTCATTGATGAAGAAGTTAAACAAGGCTGGGCCCAGTACTGACTCCTGGGGGACACCACTAGTTACCAGCCTCCAACTAGACTCAGCGCCGCTGATGACAACCCTCTAAGCTCTGCCATTCAGCCAGTTCTCAATCCACCTCACTGACCACTCATCCAGCCCACACATCCTGAGCTTGCCTAGGAGGATATTATGGGAGACCGTGTCGAAAGCCTTGGTGAAGTCAAGGTAGACAACATCCACTGCTCTCCCCTCATCTACCCAGCCAGTCATGCCATTGCAGAAAGCTATCAGATTGGTCAGGCATGATCTCCACTTGGTGAATCCATGCTGACTACTCCTGATAACCTTCTTTTCCTCCACCTCCTTGATGATCACCTCGAGGATGAGCTGCTCCATCACCTTTCCCGGGATGGAGGTGAGGCTGACCGGCCTGTAGTTCCCTGGGTCCTCCTTCTTGCCCTTTTTGAAGATTGGAGTGACATTGGCCTTTCTCCAGTCCTTGGGCACCTCTCCTGTCCGCCAGGACTTTTCAAAGATGATGGAGGGTGGCTCAGCAATGATATCCGCCAGCTCCCTCAGCACTCGTGGGTGCATTCCATCCTGGCCCATGAATCTGTGGGCATCTGGATCACTTAAGTGGTCTCTCACACAATCCTCCTTGACCAAGGGAAGGACATCCTTTCTGCAGGCTTCCTCTCTTACATCCAGGGCCTGGGATTTTTCTGCTCTTAAGATTGAAACTAGTGTGCAAATATTATGTACAAATGTGACGTTTCACAAGGCAAAAACTCTTGTTTACTTTAGGTTTTGGGAAATGCGGGGAGGATTTGGAGCACTGGTTCACCAAATCTTTAGGTGTGACAGCATAAATGCCCAAAACCTCATATATAGTTGCAAGAGAATAACCATTTCCATTTTCCAGTTTTGCTAGATATTTTATGTGTGACTTCTCCCCTGACCATTGAAATAATTAGCAAAGTTTCTGTTAAGTTCAGTTAGCTTTGGGAGTGTATTGTGTATATCAGTGAGCTCTGGTAGCATATTGTGTAAAATTGCATGTTTTCCTTTCAATTTGCCAAATGGTGATACATGTCATCCCACTGGGGTTATGTAACCAGATTTTTCCAATAACAAAATAATTGCAATACTTATAATTAGGGAACTCACACCTAATGATTTCTAGTGCTTAGAAGACAAAGCCTAACACAACCATCCCAGAAAAAGGCAGAAGCCAATAACAGAGACTTGACCTCCAGCAATACATTACAGAGAAATCAGCATTTCCTGATTAAATATCTATTTCTTGCTGCCCTTTCAGTTCCATTTTGTAAATTAATCTGCTCAGAAGAAAACCTAGAATTTGGAGATATAATTTGCACAGGAGAAAACCCAAATTTTGCCTGCATGTTTTCTCCACTTATACTCTCCTCAGTCTGTCTCAAAAGTAGATTAGCTGGCTTACTTTCTAGAGCTAGAAACACAAGATTTCCCCCCACTTTAATTTGCTTTTCATCCTCATTTTCACACTATTCACGTCTTATTTAGCCTATGTTTCTTAGGTGAAGCTTTTATGCTAACCCAACAGCTGAAGTATTGGTAGGTAATACATATCAGAAGCTTCTCTTACACTATATGTATTGTAGAGGTGTTAATTAAATATTGATTTTCCTGACACATTTCTGTATTTTAACCTCTACTGTTTCAGGGTTGTTATTTATTCGTTTGTGTAGACAATCTTCACTTTTTCTTCATTTATCTTCACTAAATGCTGTTGCAGAATAAGAAGTGTGACTGTGGTAAAGGAGACGATAAAGGGAACATTTACCATGGTTAGCAACTTGGCTAGAGAAGACTTTAAACAATCTGGGCCATCTTTACCAGCTTCTCCTTATACCTCCAGTATCTATAAAACTCTGCATCTGCAAATGCAAGTTGGTAAATGCTGCTACCCTGCTTTAAATAAATATATTGCATATATGTTGGGATACTCTTCACTACAGCTCAGCAGACTTGATAGTTGCCTTTGAAAATCTGTCCATGTGTATTTAATTGTCTGGAAAGAACAACATAAAGATTTGAGCGACAATGTCTAGAACATGTGAATCACCTAGTAAACATACTCAGAATTTACTCAAAACAATTATTTCAGCCGTTTTTAATTAGCCAACCAGTATATGTTGCCTGAGAAGATACACATCTGTGTGGTGAAGTTAGCCTTACTGACAACAGACTTTCTTTTTTTAGCTATATTTTGCAAACCTTTCAGAAGTAGCCCATGGCTCCCAAGTTTTGATGCTTTACAGGTTGAAAATCCTTCATAAAACCCCTTTCTCCAGACTCAGTGGACAAATGTCAATTTTTTCTTCAATAATAGAATGGCAAAGTAATAAAGTACTCTGAACAACTGACTAGTTAATTCCCTTCTTTTTTCTTTTTTAGAATAAGCTTTTTCAAGAAGGAGATGCTCCTGTCTTTTGATTAGGTTGTCTGAAATCACTCTGATTGGAAAAGGTAATTGAACATGACTCCATGATGCGTCAGACCCAATAGGAGTCAATGACGAGATACTCTTGCCAGAAAAGAAAATCATAATGTGGGAGGAATTAATAGCAGTGTCATATGCAAGACAATGGAGGTTATTATTTTGCTCTGTTTGGTTGTGGTGAGGATGCAGGTGATGGTAGTCTGCATGGATGGAGAGCTTGGCCCCATCCTCCTGACACCCACCCTTCAGATATTTGTAAGTATTTGTCCACCTTACTTAATGGATGATAACAAATTGAAGACAGTCTGGAAGGAACAGATGAAAGCAATAAGAGGCTTAAGAAGTATTATCTGTTAGGAAAAGTGACTGTAAGATTATTATCTTAGTTATGTAAGGCACTTTTATTGTCACTTGTTCACTGATGAGAGGAGAAGTAAGCAGCTTACCCCACAGCCATGGCTGTGCCTACTCTCCCAAGGGGTGTTTGTTTGTCCCAGGGAGGCATCCCTGGCTTCCAGCTGTGGAGTGCCGTCACCGATGCTGCACAGACCCCCCCAGCAGCACTCAGCCCTTGAAGCAGATCTTTGCTCGGCTCATGTCCCACTGCATGTTTCACCTACTCACTCCCACATCTCTGTAACATGGCCTTCTGCTCCATTCCTACTTCCTATGCTTCTGGCCCTCAGGGTGAGTTCCTGCCATGGCCTGGCAGCAATGGATCCTCTTCAGGTGTCCGTATGAAAGAAAAAATCTGGCATGTCAGTCCCTAGCATTGCTGGGAGACAAAATGCACACTCCCTGCTCTGTTGTCCCCTTCCAGGCACACCTGCATCCTTAAGCAAAAACGTACAGCTGTGTTAGAAAGAATCTGGACTAGACTCTCAAGAGTCCAATCATATAATAACTCCAGACGGGATAACCTCTTATGTGTTCATGAGACTCCCACAGACTAGGGGAGACAGCCATGTCCCAGGACCACACATGTGCTTCCCTGCACAAGGAGTAAGCAAAGGCAAGTCATGCAAAGGGCTGGAGCAGCTGACGATCTAGTGCGTGCATGGAAGGTGTCCTAGACTTGTATTTGTTTGCTCTGCCTTGCTTGGAATAAGTGGACTGAAAATGTTTGGGGGGCTCTACTGAAAATGGAAAACATCTTTGAGAATATTGGCAGATACCTGTATAAAACACCATCAGGACACACCATTGAGATACAGCAGTGGTTGAGCACAATGTATTTGCAATGCATATCTGCTCATTACAGGCCTCCCCCAACACATCCTCCTTGGAGTACTTTTTGAGGATCATGAAAGCCAACCTCACCCATGCTGTGTGGGTACATATCTGTGGAAATACTGCTTCAATGTGTATTGGGTTTGCGTGGCAAGGTTTTGGTAGCGGGGGAGTTACAGGGGTAGCTTCCGTGAGAAGCTGCCAGAAGCTTCCCCTGTGTCCAATAGAGCCAGTGCCAGCCAGCTGAAAGATGGACCCGCTGCTAACCAAGGCTGAGCATATCAGCGACAGTGGTAGTGCCTCAGGGGTAACATAGCTGCTGTGTGACGGCGGCGGGAGAGAGGAGTGAGAATATGGGAGAGAAACAACTCTGCAGACACCAAGATCAGTGAAGAAGGAGGCGGAGAAGGTGCTCCAGGTGCTGGAGCAGAGATTCCCCTATAGCCCGTGGTGAAGACCATGGTGAGGCAGGCTCATAGAGGTCCACAGTGGAGCAGATATACACCTGCAGCCCATCGAAGACCCCATGCCAGAGCAGGTGGATGCCTGAAGGAGGCTGTGGCCCTGTGGGAAGGCTGTGCTGGAGAAGGCTCCTGGCAGGACCTGTGGACCTATGGAGAGAGGAGCCCACACTGGAACAGGTTTGCTGGCAGGACTTGTGACCCCATGGGGGATCCATGCTGGAGAAGCCTGTTCGTGAAGAACTGCAGCCCATGGAAAGGACATGTGGAAAGGACCCATGCTGGAGCAGGTTGTGAAGAACTGCAGCCCGTGGAAAAGACCCACAATGGAGAAGTTAGTGGAGGGTTGTCTCCCGTTGGAAAGACCCCACACTGGAGCAGGGGAAGAAAGTGAGGAGGAAGGAGCAGGAGAGACAACGAGGGATGAACTGACCACAACCCTCATTCCCCGTCCCCCTGTGATGCAACTCAGGGGTAGGAGGTAGAGAAAATCAGGAGTGAAGTTGAGCCCGGGAAGAAGGGAGGGGTGGGGGGGAAGGTGTTTAAGTATTTGGTTTTATTTCTCATTACTCTACTCTGATTTGGTTGGTAATAAATTAAATTGATTTCCTCGAGTCAAGTCTGTTTTGCCCATGACAGTAATTGCTGAGTGATCTCCCTGTCCTTATCTTGACCCATGAGCATTTCGACATATTTTTCTCCCTCTGTCCAGCTGAGGAGGGGAGTGATAAAGTGGCTTGGTGGGCACCTGGCTTCCAGCCAAGGTCAATCCACCGCAAGTGAGACCCCAAGAAGCCCTGGAATATGATTACATCCATCCTTCTCAGTGACATGCTACACATGCAGCAAATCTGCTGATCCCCAAGTGACCCAATAATTAACATAAAAGCATTACTGGATTATGGAGGGCAGGATGGTAGATAGGCGGAAGGGCACAAATGACTTAGCAAGACCCTGGGTGACACACCCAGGGATAGAGATGGGGAAAGAAGAAAAGGCTGTGTCATGATAGAGGAAGGTGTACTGGAATGAGAAAAAGAGCATGTGCCTCTTTTAGAGGTGGGTGGGAATGGAGCTTATAAACTGAAGACAGGCACAAATTTGCCACTGTATATGTCCCAGCTGGCTAAACCTCATTTCTGATATCTATGACTGCTGTTTCCAAGAATGCCTAGGGCAGAGGAGCCACAGTGAGAAGTCCCCATCTAGCCCCAGACCCACAAATCACATGTCTCATATGACTGTAATGATTTTGATAGCTTACAGGAGCGGAGTTGGCATGTTGGCAGGTTTGTCTACACCACCCAGTCCATGAGCAACAGTGAGAAGAATTTGGTCTTCACTGTTTTTTGGGGAGTTTCTAAAAGATTTCTGGATCCCTCCTGGTGTCTTTCCAGACCAGATATCCCGTAACTGCATGTAGATGTCTAATTTCTAGAGGAAAACAGCTAAAAAAGACACCAACCTCACTATAACGTCCTTTCAGGTATTTTTAGAGAGTAATAAGGTCTGCCCTTAGACTCCTCTTCTCCCGACTAAACACCCCCAGCTCCCTCAGCCGATCCTCGTAAGACTTGCTCTCTAGACCCCTCACCAGCCTCGTTGCCCTTCTCTGGACACACTCCAGCATCTCAATGTCTTTCCTGTACTTAGGGGCCTAAAACTGAACACAGTACTCCAGGTGCGGCCTCACCAGTGCTGAGTACAGGGGCACAACCACCTCCCTGCTCCTGCTGGCCACACTGTTCCTGACACAAGCCAGGATGCCGTTGGCCTTCTTGGCCACCTGGGCACACTGCTGGCTCATGTTCAGCCAACTGTCAACCAACATCCCAAGGTCTTTCTCCACCAGGCAGTTTTCCAGCCACTCCTCCCCAAACCTGCAGCGTTGTATGGGATTGTTGGGACCAAAGGGCAGGACCCGGCACTTGGCCTTGTTGAAACTCATTCAGTTGACCTCAGCCCATCGATCCAGTCTGTCCAGATCCCTCTGCAGAGTCTTCCTACTGTCAAGCAGATCAACACTCCCACCCAACTTGGTGTCATCTGCAAACTTACTGAGGGAGCACTCAGTCCCCTCATCCAGGTAATTGATAAAGACGTTAAACAAGACTGGCCCCAAAACTGAGCCCTGGGGAGCACTGCTTGTGACAGGTCGCCAGCTGGATTTAACTCAGAATCACAGAATCACAGAATGGTAGAGGTTGGAAGGGACCTCTGTGGGTCATCTAGTCCAACCCCCCTGCCGAAGCAGGGTCACCTACAGCAGGCTGCACAGGACCTTGTCCAGGCGGGTCTTGAATATCTCCAGAGAAGGAGACTCCACAACCTCTGTGGGCAGCCTGTTCCAGGGCTCCGTCACCCTCAGAGGGAAGAAGTTCTTCCTCATGTTCAGGTGGAACTTCCTGTGCTTCATTTTGTGCCCATTGCCCCTTGTCCTGTCACTGGGCACTACTGAAAAGAGCTTGGCCCCATCCTCCTGACACCCACCCTTCAGATATTTGTAAGTATATACTAGGTCCCCTCTCAGCCTTCTCTTCTTCAGGCTGAACAAGCCCAGCTCCCTCAGCCTCTCCTCGTAGGAGAGATGTTCCAGTCCTCTCACCATCCTTGTAGCCCTCCGCTGGACTCTCTCCATTAGCTCTTCATCTTTCTTGAACTGGGGAGTTCATTCACCACAACTCTTTGGGTGGCCATCCAGCCAGTTTTTTACGCAGCGAAGAGTACATGCATCCAAGCCATGAGCAGCCAGTTTCTCCAGGAGGATGCTGTGGGACATCTTGAACCACACCAGGTTGCTCAGAGACCCGTCCAACCTGGCCTTGAATGTTTCCAGGGATCGGGCCTCCACTGCCTCTCTGGGTAATCTGTTCCAGTGTTTCACCACCCTCATCATAAAAAATTTCTTCCTTCTATCCAGTTTAAATATACCCTCCCTTAGTTTAAAGCCATTACTGTTTGCCCTATCACAACAAGCCCTGCTGAAAAGATTTTCCCCATCTTTCCTATAGGCCCCCTTCAGGTACTGGAAAGCTGCTGTAAGGTCTCCCTGCAGGCTTCTCTTCTCCAGGCTGAACAGCCCCAACTCTCTCAGCCTTTCCTCATAGTAGAGGGCTCTGATCATTTTTGTGGCCCTCCTCTGGACCCGCTCCAACAGCTCCATGTCCTTCTTAAGCTGAGGACCCCAAAGCTGGACGCAGTACTCCAGGTGGGACCTCACCAGAGCGGAGTAGAGGGGCAGAATCCCCTCCCTCAACCTGCTGGCCATGCTTCTCTTGATGCAGCCCAGGATAGGGTTGGCCTTCTGTGGCTGCGAGCACACATCGGTGGCTCCTGTCCAGCTTTTCACCCACCAGTACCCCCAAGTCCTTCTTGGAAGGGCTGCTCTCAATCCCTTCATCTCCCAGCCTGTATTGGTAGCAGGGGTTGCTGCAACCCAGGTGCAGGACGTTGCCCTTGGCCTTGTTGAACCTCATGAGGTTCACACAGGTCCAATTCTCCAGGTTGTCAAAGGCTACTTCAGAAGTCCTGGCTACTGTGGAACATGTTCTGCAATTTATTTCAATGACCTAGCCATGCTTGAGTTAATGTGTGTAGCACCATTAGGAGATGCTTAATACCACTGTTGGGATTTGGATAACTGTCACGTTTTCGTGAAGCCTGTCTGCCCTTTTCCCTCAAACACCACTGTCTCTGCTCCATCTCCTTTCTTGGCCGGCTGTGGGACCTGGTAGGGGTGCAAACAGACCAGGGCACACTTTGGTTTTCTCTCTCCATAGTCACTCACCGAGAGCACTTTTAAAACTTTCTATAGAGGCTGAGGATAAAGAAACATTTACAGCATTAGGCTGCACCCATCTTCTAGGCAGCTGCAAGCATCTGTGCAGCTATGAGCTCAAAATATTATAAAAACATTATATCAGAATATGGTTTCTGGCTTATGGTCTCATGGGTCTGTTGCTTTGTCTGTGTGGCCCTGCCAGCCAGGCGCGGGGCAGAATGGATCATGGCCTTGTCAAACATGTCGCCTTCCTGCCACAAAATGGCAGCTGAAACAACGCAGTGAGACTTTATGATCTGCAGCGTTTTCAACATGACGAGGAAGGGGGGAAGGGGCAGCTGACCCTCAGAGCTCATGGGATGAGGGAATGTCAACAAATGGCCATCAGCAAACCACTGAGGAATGTGAAAACATATGGGTTACAATGTTTTACAAAATGGAGGCTCCTTGCCATAAAATGGTGGGGGAAAACAGCCACTAACACTGATGAGGTGGACTGCTGGCACCCACTGACTTGTGCATGGGCAGAGGTCTGGAAGTCATCTCCAATGTGGTGTTTTTGCCACCCAGTTGCACCTCTTCTTTCAGAGACATTTTGTGTCAGTTGGCAGTGGCCCATGCTGTGATACAGCAGGGCTGAGCTGCCTTGCTACCCGCTGGTGGTGGTCTAGCTGAACCTGGTGGAGCTGTATCCTGCCCCGAGGTTCAGACATCTCCTGGCCTCCTTGGTCAGCATAGGTCCTGACAGGTCAGGCAGACATCTGCCACCACAGTACTGCCATCCTCATTCCTGCCTCAGGTGTGGAAGGTGGGAGTACAAAACATGTCCTTGCTTGTGCAACAAAGCACAGTGTATCCGGGCCTCACGGGGTGCAATAGCTGACTCTGCATCAGAAAAGATCTGTCGTCTTGGGCTAGATGTCTAAAGCAACATTGGACTTTGTCCTGATTGCTTCATGGTGTGTC
Source organism: Opisthocomus hoazin (assembly GCF_030867145.1). NCBI lineage: Eukaryota > Metazoa > Chordata > Aves > Opisthocomiformes > Opisthocomidae > Opisthocomus > Opisthocomus hoazin. Next base: position 24,436,223 of record NC_134414.1, on the reverse strand, counting down.
TCTTTTTCACAGGTGTACCTGTGACGTGATCTCTATATAGAACTCAGCATTGGTTTTGGAATTTTCTAAATTCAAGCAATGATGGACATCTACTTTTGTGTCTGTTTTTTAGTCTTTTGACAAGCTTCTGCGTGCTGCTTTCCTATTAAGTGTCTACGTTTGTGATTGTTTTCCTTGCCTCAAGAATATTACCTTGCATTTCTTCACAGTTGAATCTGTTCTGTCTTTCTGCATGCCAAAGAAGTTTGACAGCCTGGCTACTGTATCCACATTCACCTTTTTTTGATACTTTCCCCGTTTTTAAGGTTTAAACTGACATTGCTGTTTTATAGACAATGATGGTATTTAAAGAATTTCCGTTATAGCCCAAATGCATCTCAGTTCAATTTTCAGAGCAGTACGAGGCATATAATGTACCTACCACACACTCCCACCTCCCCCCCCCCTTCTAGCAGCTCTGAATTACTCTTTTATTTTCCCCGGAAAACTTATACCTGAAATAAAGTAATCTTTGACTTCCAGCACTGCTGCTCTGTGTCCCATGAGTTGAAACTGGTTTTGGTGAGGCTTTGAGGCAGGACAGTGGACTGCCTTGCCTGCATGGGCTGAAAGCCCCTTTGGATTAGGTCACGCAAACAGGATGCAGGAGGCGGGGTTCAGATGCTGTAACGTACGTACAGTTATTCAGCTGATTCATTCCTTGGAGGAATAAGAAGACCCTACATTTTTTGTACGATTTAAACAAGCGAGAGATTACCTGTGTGAGCTGCCTCACTGGCATACACAGTTGTGACACATCCACAATGTAATTAAGATTTCAGCCTCACACTGGCTGCAGGGAAAGGGAAAAAAGGGACAGTTATTCAGGTTATGGATAACACCATTTTAAATAGAGGCTTGTATTTTAAACTTGAGTTGAAAACTTCTTACCAGCAATGGAGCTTCAGTTATCAAGTTAAACTTTAGGGATTAAATTCTTTTGAATCATTTGTGCTGAAAATTACATACTGTCCTCTCATGTCTAGTCTTTTGTCTCAGGTTAGGTACCTTAAAAACTTAGATTTTTCTCGTAATAAAAAATGTTGGGCTACTGAGATATGATACAGTTCTAACTGTTACAGCATGTTGGGAAGGCTGAATTGTTTTGGAAAATAATGGTGAATATGGGGATCTTTACAGTTCTCAAATTGAACCAATGATATAAGGAAACCCACACACCAAAGAAATAAATAGATCTGAAGATAAAATATAAGCAAAAGTAACTAGCCGAAGACCAAAATCTTATGGAGTACAAAATGGCATCAGTTGTCTTACTTTTTTGAGGTAACTATGATTTATACTTGGTGCGAATCCTAGGCACTACAAAAAATGTGGTAATAAGAGAGATTACTCTTAAGTCAAAACTTGATTTTATATACTTTTTTCTTTTGGAAATTTTACGGGGAAGAAAACCAGAGAAAATATTTTACATGCTGACAGAGTTACTTGTAACTAATATATTTATTAAAATAGTCCAGCCTCCTTTTGAAAGAATAAATATTGTTCATGATGTCCCCTTTTCTGAGGACTTTCACAGAAATTTTTTACTAAGAGTGAAGTCTTCTTGAATGAGTAGGTTTTAAAGAAACAAAACTGCCATAGGAACAGATTTAATGCACACAGTACAATGCAATTAAAGATGCTTCACTATATTCAAATTAGTATTCTACTAACTTAGCTGTATCCAATAAAACCTTTTCCCTTCACCCATCAAACCATCTTTCTTAAGCAAATTAACTCCAAATGAATACACAGCTTAACAAAAGATATGGCTATATTTTTTCCTCTTTATGGAAGTTATTGAGTTGGGCTTTTTTTTTCTCTTTACTCCTTCAATTTTCCTTTAGTCAATCCTCACAGTGTGAAAAAGAGACTAGTTTGTGCTGGGAGTAAGAAGGAAGTACAGCTGTAACGTTTTATAACCAAGTATAAGCTTTATACATTGTCTTCTAGGGAACAATCCTTGCTTTCCTATTTCTTTTTGTTTCTATACCAAACTTTATCATATATGCTGCCTTTAAGAGTGTGACATTTAAAAATATTTTGATAAAGTTTCAAAAATGAGTTTCAGAAAGCAGGTATAAAAGAGCAGACACTTTTCAGAACACATTCGTCTTTCCCGATGTGCCTTTGCTAGTAACTGTATTCAGGTCGTTCTGCTAATTCATATTCTGGTTGGCTTGGGATCAGATTTGTATTTATATATGAATACAACCTGAACAGATTTGTTTCCTGAAATCTCTGAGAGCGATAGAGGGAACATAGTTGCATATTTGCTGTCAGCTCTAAAAGCTCTTGAAGATTGATAAGAAAAGAATGAAGTTTTCCCTGATGTTACGTGGGCTGTTCAGGTCAGATACTGTAGATTAGTTGCATTGAAAGCAGTCTTTGTGAAAATCCGTGGAGAGGCAGTAATTTTGCAACCACTTGAATAAAAATTTTCTCTAGGAACATTATATTTTCTAAATCCTTGGTGGTAGCAAGGGGATCCTTTGAATCTTAAATGGGAGCTGGTGAAATTGTATGGAATGAAAATGTCTTCAAAGCAAAATAAAAAGCATGTCTAGTTTCATGCCTTTCCCGCTGGATATCACAAAATAAATGACTGAGATAAATGAAGTCAAAAAACTCTATTTCACCTTCCAATATGTTGCTAAAAGATATTTACGTTTTTATACTTTTAATAAAGAAGCTTCTTTTTTTGCCCTTTAAATGTTTGCAAAATGTAGAGGGAACCAAGGCTTGTAACTGTATGTGCTAACAGTTAACAATTATGGTCTCTGTTCTGAAGATCAACATCCTTGACTTTTGCTTGTGCAGACTGTTATCAATAAACTGTATCTCCACAGAGAAATTAGGGCTTGACCTCTTGTAGTGACTTTTTCACTGAGGAAAGTTATTTACATGAGCTGATGTGTTTACTTTTAGCTTTAGCATTGGAAACCTGGGCTGTGATGTAGCACATCCTAGGTTCAAATCATGCTGAAGATCCAGACAAGACACAGTTTCCACATCTTATACTGTCTAGTGAATAGAACAACTCTGGAGATTATTTACAGAGAAATACTTGCTTTTCAGTGATTGACTTCATTGAAGTCTACTGTTTCCTCATTCTGTCTGCCTGGGGTTCTCTTTAAGCAATTGCTGATCAATTGAAGTTCAGTAGACAATGTAGTTTAGGACCTTTCAAAGTTGTTCTGGCCTCCAAAGAGCCAGTCTGGTCTGGGACGTCAGATTAGACAGCCCTATTTTTGGCAGATGAGGCTGGATAGGAAAGGAGTGTTGCCGAAGCAAAAGCCTGACCTCAAGGATAATCTTCACACCAAACTTCCAGAAAACATTTCATAGTTTAGGGAAATTCTGGTTATTTCATAGTTTTAAAAAGCATTATTTGTCATTTATGTATTTCTTATTCTTCTCTATCATTGCTCTTAATGTTTACTAAAATTGCAGTATGTCCTAGGCATAATGTATTTTTGTCTGTTTTCTTTACTCTTGGGGTTTAGTGGTTGCACGTTTTTATTGTTGTTTGTTTGGGTTGGGGTTTTTTTGCCTGTTAATTTGGGAGAACTGATTTTTGATCTATGCAATACATATATGCTTGATACACTGTGGAATTATTCATATTTGGCATCATTATATTTACCAGAAGAAAGAGTCCACGGCATCTAATGAACAGTTATGCAGCATATTACCCACATTAGAAGCCTTTTATTAACCCTCCTCCTCTCCCCTTGAAAAAAGAAAACCTGTTTGGGAAAGGTGGAAAACTGAAAGTATTACACAATGACTGTTTAAGTCATGAAAAAGCTTGTTAAAAGGCTTTTTGCAGGTCTAGCGTGTCAACATGTCCCTGCCATCCAGATGTTGATCTCAAGAGTTTGACCCTGAATTTCATTTTTTTCATAGCTGAAAGTCCATCTGCAGTCAGAAAATGTGTTTCCACTTTCAGCTACTAATGATCAATAGTCTGGCTGAGCCAGTCTTTCCTCTAATTGTACTATCAAGGTTTGCAAGGTTGTAATTTCCATTTTCAGGTCACCTGCTTTTATTTTGAAGATACTTGAAATCTGATTAGCTATTTCCCTTGCATCACTAACAGAACATGGTAATGAAAGTTGCCAATTGTTAATTTTCATCATGTCTAAGCTTCTAAACTGCTTATGGTTTGCATAGCTACCTAATACACTTTGCCAGCATACTGGACCCCATAACTGCTTTGTGGTCAAAAGAATTCAGCAGCAGCTACTATTGAGTCATGGTGGAGCTTTCGGACAGCAAGTTTTGGTTGCAGGTCACACAGGCTTCAGCCATCTAGGAGTTACACTACCAGTCTAAGTCAACTGTGTAGGCTTCTGTGGCGGGTTGGCCCTACTAGCAATGCAGCTGGCAACTGAGTTTGTCTGTGCAAATGATGACTCACAGGTTTCCTCAGGGAGAAGTTTCTCTATCCCATAGTAACCTTTGCTGACTGGTGATGACTTTCACATCTCATAGCATAGCAAGACCTAATTCAAGCTGATCAGTCAGTTTGATCTTCTTCATTTACTCCTCACCTTTCTGACTGTGCCTTGGAACAGACCTAGCTCTGTCAGGTCCCCCTAACCCCTGCTTGCTCCACTAGCTTTTCTAGCAGCTTTTGTTACTCCAGCTCTGAAGTAAGTGTGTGTAGATAGGAAACTGAACTGCCTGTTAGCTACGGAGAGACTCTTAAGCAGCTTGATTGCTTCCCACACCTTTGCTTGAAACTCTTAACACACAAAGCCTTCTGCTCCTCTTTCTCTAGTCTTTGCACTCTGAAGTTGAGAGCACATTTACACAGAGATAGTTCATGTGTATTTCTGTACACTGTTTTCATTACAAACTTTCTCTGGCTTTATGAAATAGCTTCCTTTTTGGCAGAGGTGCCTCTAAAATGTGGCAGCATACCACAGGCTAAACAACTCTGTTCAGACCTGAACACGAGCTAAAGAACTATGTTTCAGACCTGTTCCTTTATCTTCCCTCCTCTCTGCCACAAGGGACCTGAGCACACCTCTCTCACAGGCTGCTCTCCTCTCTGGAGCTCTTGAATAAGAAAGAGCATATAGCGATTTCCCACTTCTGCTTTGTCCATCAGGGTCACATAAAGGTTTGTAAATTGGTCTATAATCAGTGCCTTGCTACAGAACAAACCCATCTTGAGCGGGTGCCCGCAAGTCACCAGAAACTGCTCTGTGAGCCAGGAATCAGCTTCTTTCTGCTCCAGAGAGCATCAAGCTGCAGAGCGCAGCCACACACAGACCACTGGACAATTTTCTCTCCTCGTGAATGCTGGATCTGACAGACAAGTTAAACGCCCCCCCCCCCCATGGCAATTGGAAAGCCCTTGTGTACCTTTTGAAACTGATTCAAATTTTTTGTTTGGCAAAATAGTTCTGGCTAAGGTAGCAATGTCTTGTAAGACTTGGAATCAGCCAGAAAGAAAAACTAAATGTTAATTGGCTGCAGCTGAAATTTAAATCCACAGTGAGACAGAAAGTTGACCTTTAAGTTTTGTTACCCTTGGATAACTCTCACCTTTGGGAAAATGTACCACTGTCAAAATATTCCTGTATTCTTGTACAAGAATTAGAAAGCTGTTGTTCAAAATGAGGCTAAAAGTATAAAGTAATCATGGGATAGTCTTATCATAGGCTGGCTGAATACAAGATCAGATACATATAGTTGTGGTTTGCTTTCAGGAACATTAGGTGATCATAGTGGGGTTACTTTCCAGAATATTAGTTGATCATTGTGGGAAGGCTGATAATTGCTTCAAGTGGCCGAGTAGCAACCTCTGCTGCTCAAATACTGTGCTTGTCTCATTAAAACTGCATCTGGAAGAACTGTGATATTCACTTTCATGTGATTTAAAGAAGGTACCATTTTCACTTCTTAGTGCCTTGTCTGTTAGATGAGTCTTTCTGCTATTGGTAGTGTCTGTGCCATAGAAAATGTGTTATTCCTAAAACCAATTCCTCAAAAGTCCAAAGCAATATATTTATGTCTCTCATGTTGCTATAACTGCAAGGCTTTATTTAACACATACATGCATTTGCACATGACACAATAAAGATATTGATTCTAGGTTTATTCTAAATAGTAAATAGGCTTGATCAGAGCAAAGCAGAGATCCTATTCACTTTGCTGGGGAGAGACAAATAAAGCTCCTAAGCTTTACCTGACCCAAAATAGCCCTTTGAAGTTCTGATCTGTGTTTAGAAGAAAACCGACCCACAAACCCACACCAAATTTCCCTTTAAATCTGTAGTTTAAGTGGTTTTTTTCAGTGATAACAACTGAGTATAAAGAGCGAAAGTTATCTACAAGGGCACTGGAAAACAAGGACCCCTCTTTGGTCTGTCTTGCCTTGCTTCTTGCCTTGCAGTGGTAGCACTTCAGTTTCCCTGAGATCCTATTCAGTAATCATGACTTCAGGGCAAGAGACTATTTAAAATGAGTAAGAGAGGCAGAACCTGGCCAAAGGGCATAAGTGATGCACAGGCAGCGTGAGCTGATCCAGTGACAAGACCAAAAAGTGCTATTGCTGCTGTGGCCCTTCCCTCTCCCCTCAACATCTTCGGATTATTTCACACAACACCTGCTGTGTACATTTTGTGTTGGGATGGTGGCCCATGTCTTGTACATCACCCAGCACATTGGGTCTAGTCCTACTTGCTGCCTAAGTCTAAAAGCACAGAAATGGAAGAAAGTTGAAGGCAGAAACCTGGAGCGAATTGAGCAGGGGTAGTCATATACTGAGTGAGCTGGCTGCACACTACAAAACAGATATTTGAAAGATTGACAGATGCAGCTCTGCCTCACCTAATGGTAAATTTGTCACCTTTGAGCTGGGGCTCAATGATTTTTAGATCTAGAGTCATGAGTCTGTAACTTTTTAATGACCAGACGCTTTTCTTGCCAGACATTAACCCATTGACATAGCCACAGCATAAATGCTACAAAAATAACAGCAGCGGATGTGCAATCAATCATAGTTCTCATAAATGGATTTAGAGTAAGTGATTGCTTTATGCAAATCCTATTTCTTCTTCCTTTCTCCATGCCCTCTTCCTTACAGAGAAAATCCAGTGGATTCTCTTCCATCAAGTCCATAGGATTAGGATGAGGTTGAAAGAGTTAAAAGCAGGGTTGTTAGAAGGTCTCTGAAGCAGAAAATTCAGATGCAGATGTGGAACTGAGAAATATTAAAATGAAGGTTTGCTTGAAGAGGTGTCTGGAATTGCAGGCTCAGTGGACAAGCCCTGCTGACATGCCATTTGTGTGTGTTGGGCAGGAGCTGGGCAAGGACATGACTTGGAAGGCACTAATGTGTCAGCATTTAGGGAAGGAGAAAAAGGCACTATTGGCTGCACACATGCACAAGGAAAACATCACCTTTAGTTAGCAGCTTGTGACGGCTTCTTCAGAAACCCTTCAGAAATGGCATTTCCTTCACGATGTGGATGATGCAACGTGAGCATCAGGCTACTGGCAACATTAATGACTAAATTAGTAGTCGTTAATCCCCTGGAACAGGGGACTTGTTAACAGGCACAGAGCCTGGACCATCAGCTGGGTGTGTTAAAAGGAAGTTTCTCATTCTACTTCAGTCATCTGGGGAAGAAGTGAAGAGTTAAGTGTGCATGTTCTGCCTTACAGAAGAGAGTAATCATGACTGTTTGGAAAGCATGGCAAGCCGCAGCAGTGACTCTCCGCTCTGCAAGGCCTGAGGATTCGCACTCCGAGATGGATCGGAGGCTGTGCAGAAGAGCAGGCTGCCCTTCCCTGCCTTGTGTAACAGCTGCCCTCTGACTCCAGGAGCAAAGGCTGCCCATGGGCTGCTGCTTTGCGGCTTTGCCTTTCACGGAGTGATAGGTCCTGTCTGCTGCTGGTCTAGTGACAGGTTTGCCCTCTGGACAGGGTGGATTGGGTGATTCAACAGCTCTTTTTCTTCAACTCCTTATATGAGCCTGCACAGCAAATACTTAAGAGGGAAAAACCCACCACAAGTCAACAAAGAGTAGAAACAAACAAAAATGCTTAAAAACAGAAAAGAAACCCTTCGAAAGAACAGTGCTTTTTTTTTTTTTTTTTTTTTTTTGCCAAAGCCTTAAATTCTCTTGTCATCCAGATAAAGCGGTAGAAGGTCTTTGATTCCAATTTCTCTGTCTGACATGTGTTATTTAATTTCAGATTTATTTCCTGATCAGGGAGCTTAGATAACTCCGTCTGAATTGGGGATTTCTCAAAAGGTGAAAAGAGCCCCTGAGGAGGATTCTCTGCGTAGGAGTAAACCTCACCGCAGTTTAAACAGCATCTGTAATGCAGAGCTCCGTATTCTGTGCTGCAGTCTGGGAAGTACAACACAGACCTTGCTGTCCTGTGGGAGAGAAGGCAAGGTGTCCTCAGTCCTTCTCTGTGCTGGCCCTACTCTGGTGGCTGATGAAGCCACCGGCGTAACTCAGACAGCCCAGGGAAGTAATTTACTCTAGCACAGACTGCTCAGACCCTCTCACAGGCAGAAACATTGTGAAGAATTACATTAATAGTGTGCAACACAAACTGAGGTGTATGTGGCAGGGCTTGCTGCAAGGACGGCACTCATACAGCAGCAATTTTCCCTGAGAAACAAGGCGATAGGAAACTTCCAAATTTATATCAGGCACCCTGTGCTTTAACAGTATCAGGGAACATGCTGATAGAAAAAAGAAATCATCTACTTCAGCTTATCCAAGATTTACTCAAATGGCTATCAAGTTGAAATAGAGATTTTACTGCAGTAAGATGTGGCTATTGTATCACAGATATACATCCTCTCTAAGGATACACATCTGCTCTTGGAGAGGATGTATATCTAGAGAGGTGTAGTCCAAACAACAGCAATGAAACCCTGACAGAAACCATAGGCACCCAAATATTAGTAGCATATTATAACAGTAATTAAGTACCATTTGTTTGTTTTAGTAACAAGCTGTAAAAATCAACACACACAGAAAAAAGTACTTCAGAAAATTAATAAATTGCAAATATATTTGCCTCACAGTCCCCAGAACAGGTTGAATTCCAGTACCCAGTGTGTTCCTGTGGAATGTGCTGAAGTGTGCTTCGTGCATTAAAAGTGCTTAAAGTGTAAAGTTCACTAGCAAAGAGACCGTCAGGGCAGATGAGGCACATGAGTTACTCTTACTTCCAGTACCTATCTACCGAGTTATGACAGTTTTCTTTACACTTGCAAGAGGTTTCTGACTCTAATGAATGAAACATACTTATCCAGCTTTAGTAAACTTTCCTTGGTGCAAGTTTACGGAATCTTTTAACAGCATTCAATAGGTGTGATGGCTACAAACACCTCTGTTCTTCATCAGCAGTGTGACAGGGAGGACAGATTTGCAGCTATGACATCCATAAAATATTCAGATGTTACAAAATTCTCTGGAACTGTGCCCATGGGTGTCATATGCTTGGCCAAATGATAGGGTTGGAAAACAGGAAAGAACTGCACGTAGAAGAGCTTTGCCTGATTTTTTTCAGCTGCAATTGTTGCTCGGAGAAAAGATACTTCCTAACCATACAAATCTTGCTACATATATTTATCCTGTCATTTTTTTGGCTGAAGTTATTGCCCAAATTCAACCTTAGTTTAGAAAAACTCCCAGACCTCCCGAGTGCTGCTGGCTGCAGACTTAGTTTGCCTGCTCCCCTTCCACACAAAGCTCTCCCTTACCTCCTGTAATCCTTCTCTAAAACCTGAGAAAAGATCATTTTCAGACTGGTTTGCAGGCCAGACAGCCCATTCTGTGTAAGCTAGGGAGAGGATGGCCATACCGATATTGCCAAATGCATCTGCCCCGGGAGCGATAGCTGACCCATGAATGAAATGGTGCTGAGCTGTCTGTCTCTCCACTTCTGAGGACCAGCACAATTGTCACCGAAAATCTGGGAATAGACCTCGTAACACCAATGTAGTGTTAAAAGGCAGGCATTCTTTATTGCGACGTCGGATGCACGGGGGATAATTCCGCCGAACGTGCATACCCCATACCCTTTCCGTGCAGTTTATATAGATCAAAATATACATATTCATCTGATTACGTAAGCCCTTTCTTTCATAGTCAAATCAGTCCATTTTCATACACTCCTCCCACCCGCACTTGCGCAGTGCCTCCTAGTGGTGGTCGTCGGGGGTCCTAAGATGAAGGCTTATCCTCTTCATCACAGTTTCTGCGCAAACTCAGTCCTCTTCTGGCTCTTGTCCCTGCGGCACGGGTCATCTTGACCAGTTCTAGGCACCTGCTCATTTTAATTGAAACTACTTTCTTTGGGGGGGAGATGTATGACTTTTTGCTTCAGTTAATTCACACAATAGATAGGTACCACAAATACACCTGCAGTCATTTAATAGCACTATTTTTAAAAAAATCCCCTTCACCATTATTGTTTAATGTTGGGCACAAACTGAAGCATAGGAAGTTCTGTCTGAACATGAGGAAGAACTTCTTCCCTCTGAGGGTGACGGAGCACTGGAACAGGCTGCCCAGGGAGGTTGTGGAGTCTCCTTCTCTGGAGATATTCAAGACCCGCCTGGACAAGAACCTGTGCAGCCTACTGTAGGTGACCCTGCTTCGGCAGGGGGGTTGGACTAGATGACCCACGGAGGTCCCTTCCAACCCCTACTATTCTGTGATTCTGTGATTCTGTGATTCTGTGATTCTGTAATGATTACCTAGGGACTAAACCCTCTGTTCCCAGACCTAATGTCCAGATGGGCAGGGCTGTACAAGGGACATAGCAGCATTGTTCGTGCTTTATGATTAACTAATTCCATCACCGTGGTTACATTTCCCCCCTTTGGAAGTTTTGAAATAATTATCTTTTCAATACTTCCATAATTAAATTTTTTTTGATCATATAATGATTAAATATTATTAAAATATACTTTTCAAAATTACAACACTAATAGTCCACTTGTTTCGTTATAGGGTGGTGGAAGTGTTACAACCGACTCACTAAGGTTTTGTCTTCTTGCAATAGCCTGAATAATCATTCGATTAAAAGCTGTTCTGTTGGTGAGTTCCTTTTTTAGACAATAATAAATGAGCAGTATTATTATTATTAAAACTACTACCAGTAAAAGCAGTCCGGTACCGACTAAAGATTTGACCCAAGAACCAATATTCCACCTGAATCCATTAAAAATTTTATGAAGCCAATTTTCTTGCATGTCTTGTTGAATTTCCCCATGGGACTGATTCTTCTACCGCCCTTGGGATTGGAAGACATGCAGTTATTTGGGTCACATTTTGTAAAGTTGCAAATTTTTCTATAAGCCCGATCATCAAATTTTTTTTCTGGAGTCCTCCTTAGGAGGTATATTAATTGTTCTGCTTTTATTGGCAGTGAATCAACGTTTTCTGTTCTTACTTCTAATACACTGAACAGTGCTCCTATTATCATTATTTTCCAGATCGAGATACAGTCTTCTCGCATTTTACAGTAATAACTACTCTTTTTAGATATATTTCGAAGTCAGTTTTGCAGTCTCTGGATCTCTAGTGATGACTCTTCACGAAGGGGCCTTTTTCACTCGAGTGTAGTGTATCCACGGTTCCACCCCTTCTACTTTGATTGCAGTGTAAGTTGTTAACAGTACCTGAAAAGGTCCTTTCCACTTTTTCTGCAGTGGTTTAGAGTTCCAAGCCCTTATGTACATGAAATCACCTGGTTGATACTGATGCACAGGTGTATCCAAAGCAAGCGATCTGGTCAGTACAATGTATTTTCGGAGTGCTTCAAGTGTTTTTCCTAAAGAAACCAAATACATTTTAAAATCTGTTTTTCCTGCTATTTTTATATCCCCTGGGATTAAAGGAGTCTGATAAGGTTTGCCATACAAAATTTCGTATGGACTTACACCATTTTTAGATCTTGGTTGGATTCTGATTTTCAGAAGTGTTAATGGTAAAGCTTGTGGCTATTTTAAAGACACCTTTTGACAAATTCTACTTATTTGTCTTTTTAATGTTTGGTTTATTTTTTCAATTCTCCCACTTGATTGTGGTCTCCAGGGGTATGTAAATTCCAATTTATTTTTAAAATTTTACTTACTTGCTGAACTATTTCTGCTACAAAATGTGGTCCCCTATCGGAAGACATGCCAATTGGTACCTTAAACCTTGGTATTATTTTTTTTAACAATATTTTAACTACTTATCTCGCTTTGTTGGTGTGACAAGGAAAGGCTTCCGGCCATCCAGAAAAAGTATTAATTAATACTAATAGATACCTGAATCCATTCTGCCTGGGCAGTTCAGAAAAATCAACTTGTCAATAATCTCCTGGGGTGTTACCCTGTTTTGTTACTCCTAGGGGTGCTCTTTTCCGATTTAAAGGATTATTTTTGAGACAAACTGGACACTTAGTTACTATAGATTTCATTACTCCTGTCATTCCTACACACACTGCAGATGATTTTAGGTTCGAGATTATAGCATCTACACCCCAATGTGTCTGTGCATGTTTTTCTTTCGCAAGTTCTAATATAACTTGCGGGGTTACAATTATCTGTTTTTCTGGCGTTACCCACCACCCTTCTGTATTTTGTGATGCTTTCAATTGTTCTGCTAATTGTTCATCCAATTTACTGTATTTTGTTTCAGATTTGGGATTTTTATTTGTTTTACTGGTATTAGTGCAAAGATACCTTGTTCAGCAGCCTCCTTTGCTGTTTTGTTTGTCAATCGATTACCTATGTTTACAGCTGTCCGACCAAATTGATGAGCCTTGCAGTGCATCACTGCCACTTCCTTTGGTTTCTGCACCTCTTCAAGGAGCTGAAGGATTTCTTCTTTATGTTTTATCGATGAACCTTGGGCTGAGAGCAGTCCTCTTTCTTTCCAGATGGTTCCATGAGCATGAATTACACCAAATGCATATTTAGAGTCAGTCCATATATTTACCTTTTTTCCTTCTGCCATTCGCAAGGCTTGCCTCAATGCCACCAGTTCTGCTTTCTGTGCCGAGGTATTTGCAGGTAGCGTTCCTGACTCCAGTACCTCGGTCATGGTGACAACAGCATATCCGGCCATTCGTCTTCCTTCTTTCACAAAGCTGCTTCCATCCGTGAACAACTCCAGATCAGGGTTCTCCAGAGGCTCATCCCTCAGGTCCGGTCTGCTAGAATAGACTTGTTCAACAGTTAACAGGCAGTCATGTTTTAGATTTTTTGTTGGATTTTTCGTTGACAGAAACATTGCTGGATTTACGATGGTTGTGGTTTTCAGTTCCACATTATCCTGCTCTGGCAAGACAACCTGATATTTTAGCATTTTGCTGGGGGACAGTCAATGACCCTCCTTTTGTTTTAGAACAGTTACTACCATGTGTGGTACATATACCACCATCTTTTGGCCCATAGTCAATTTTCAAGTTTCCTGAATCAGCAATACTATCGCTGCCACGGCGCGCAAACATCCCGGCCATCCTTTACTCACGTTGTCAAGTTGTTTAAAGAAGTATCCTACTGGTCGCTTCCAGGATCCCAGATGTTGTGCCAGCACTCCAAGGGCCAGGTGTTGCCTCTCATGGACAAACAGTTTTCCAAATATTGTGGGGTTATTTTTAAATCCTTGTGGAAGTACAGTCCATGTCAGTTGCATCTTTCGTCCTGTTGCAGGGTTCTCTCATTCAAAAGCAAATATGTTTTGACTTTGTGCATCCAGAGGTATGCAAAAGAAGGCATCCTTTAAATCTAGTACAGTAAACCATTTATACTCCTCTTTCAGGGATGTCAATAAAGTATAGGGATTGGCTACTACTGGGTGTATATTTTGAACTATTTGATTTATAGCTCTTAGATCCTGGACTAGTTGATATTCCCGTCCCCCAGGTTTCTTTACCGGTAATATAGGTGTGTTGTATTTTGACTCGCATTCTACCAAAAGCCCATATTCCAAAAATTTAATGATTAACCCCTCTAATCCTTTTCGTGCCTCCCACTTAATAGGATATTATTTTTGTCTTACCGGTTTGGATCCAGGTTTTAAGGTCACTTTTACCAGTTCTGCCAATTTGGACTGTTCCGGAACTTCATTTGCCTAAACCAAGCGGGATTACTGCGTTTTCCACCTCTTCTGGAATTTGTTCCTCCTTAAAAGAATCCTGTAACACAAACACCCTTGCCTCTACGGCTTTTGATTCTGGTACCAATAATTCAATTTCCTCATTTTTAAAAGTTATTTGTGCCTCTAATTTGTTTAATAAATCTCGTCCTAACAAAGGCAACGGACATTCAGGCGTATATAGAAACTGGTGAGTTACCCACTGTTTTTTCAATCTAAATTTCAACAGCTCTAAGAAAGGTTAATTTTCTTTTTACCCTGTCGCACCAACAACATCTACAGATTTATGACTACATTTCCCTTTACATGTGTTTAATACCAAATAAGTGGTTTTTGTGTTTATTAAAAATTTTACTTCCTTATTCCCTATCTTCTCAGAGAGGGGCTTGGAGGGGAGAAGCTGATTCTGCTACCCCCCCCCCCCCCCCCCCCCCCCCCCCCGTCCTTCCCTGTGTCCTTCCCGAAACCAGGCTAAATCTTCCTGCCCCGCCCCCAGGAGAAACGGAAGGACTGTCTGTCTCAGATTTTCGGTCCTCCTCATTACCTCCCCATCTCCGACAAGGTGCAACCATTAATTCAACATCATCCTCCTCAGGCTCATATTTCAAACACTCTTTGCCAACACTACAAGCGACGCAACATTTTTTTGAACCCTTTTCGCAGTTTCCTTTCTTTAAAGCTATTACCATAGAACCGCGCGTATGTATCCCACACTGCCTTTGCCATTCTGAATGATTTCTCAACGAGAAAAACAAATCTACATATGTCATTTCTTCCTATTTACCTTCCCTTTTACAAAACAACATCAATTGCAAAATGGTATTATAACACAGTGTCCCGTCCTCCGGCCACTTCTCCCCATCATCCAGAGTATATAACGGCCACCAATGATTACAATATTCAATTAACTGTTTCCGAGTTAAAGGAACCCCCCCCAGTTCTTTCCAGTGCTTTAAAATACATCCCAAAGGCGTGCCCCTTGGGATGGGTCTTTTACTCGGAAAGGTGTCCATCCTTCAAATGACCAGTAGTAGTGATTGTGCACTATATCACAAACACTAATCAGAGGGACCCCAACCCTTGTTGGAGCTCCCTTTTGGGATCCCAGCCCCCTGCTGAGATCCTGGAGACTTCAACCCCCTGTTGAAGACCTCCCCCTTGGGCCCCGCTCCACCGGCTTTCACTGAGCAGAGACTTTCCACAAAGGTACCTTTCAGCCCAACTCTACGAGGTTTTCACCACGATTTACGAGCAGGCGTATATTATACCTAAAGAATGCCTTAATTAAATTCCAGGGGACTTACTTGGAATCCTTTGGTCCGGGGATCAGAGGTTCTCCTCAAGAATACCTCGATGCCGGCTGGAGGTCCCGTGATCCCACGGATCCGTCGGTTTTCACAAGCAGAGTCCCATCTGGGTCGCCAGAAACTGTCACCGAAAATCCGGGAATAGACCTCGTAACACCAATGTAGTGTTAAAAGGCAGGCATTCTTTATTGCGACGTCGGATGCACGGGGGATAATTCCGCCGAACGTGCATACCCCATACCCTTTCCGTGCAGTTTATATAGATCAAAATATACATATTCATCTGATTACGTAAGCCCTTTCTTTCATAGTCAAATCAGTCCATTTTCATACACTCCTCCCACCCGCACTTGCGCAGTGCCTCCTAGTGGTGGTCGTCGGGGGTCCTAAGATGAAGGCTTATCCTCTTCATCACAGTTTCTGCGCAAACTCAGTCCTCTTCTGGCTCTTGTCCCTGCGGCACGGGTCATCTTGACCAGTTCTAGGCACCTGCTCATTTTAATTGAAACTACCTTCTTTGGGGGGGAGATGTATGACTTTTTGCTTCAGTTAATTCACACAATAGATAGGTACCACAAATACACCTGCAGTCATTTAATAGCACTATTTTTAAAAAAATCCCCTTCACCATTATTGTTTAATGTTAATGATTACCTAGGGACTAAACCCTCTGTTCCCAGACCTAATGTCCAGATGGGCAGGGCTGTACAAGGGACATAGCAGCATTGTTCGTGCTTTATGATTAACTAATTCCATCACCGTGGTTACACAATCTCTAGAGCAGAAAGCACACTGCCCAGCACTTGGGGTGAGTGCCAGCACCCTACATCCCACAAGCCTTTGTGCCTACTCACAGGCCTCTCTAGCACAAAGCACACGGTCCACACACAGTGCAACTCGTGCCTGCAGGGTGCCTTCAACAGCTGTGCAGGCAAGGTTCCATACTGTGGTCCCTGGTGCTTTTCCCTTACTAACAGTGACCATGCTGCCTGCCTTTTCTGGACAACAGACAGCACAGGAGAGAGAGCAGGAGGCCTCAAGGACTTTCAATGGAGCTGTCAGTCCTGCTCCCAGTCCAAACCCTCTTTCTCCTGAGACCATCTTTGGAGAAGAGCAGGAATCATTCCTCATCTTAGTATTACACTTGGCAGTGAGCCACCATCATCATGGACACCAGTAGTGCTTCTGCTCCTAATTGACCTCGTCCAATGTCCTAGCTAGTGTCCTCTGCTTCTCTTCATTTTTCATAGTTTAAAATAGTGGCAGCTACAGATGTGTCTGTTGAAGTGAAATAAAGCGAGGCCTGCCAGTTATTGCCAGCTTTAGGTGGCAAATTGTGTAGTGCACATTAGTCCATTAGTCCTTCTTACAGATGTCTGTCACTAGACCCACTTTGCACCTGTGGATGCAGACTGTAACAGAGTGCACCCCAAAATATAACTTGCAGAGGAGATCTGGACTGTGAAGACCACTGAATAATAGTGAATGTTCCTATCCTGTGGCTGGAGAGCCAGCCCATGAGTCTTGATTGGGGACCTGTGCATCCTCACAGCAGCCTGATGTGCCACAGTTCCACATATCATGCTGTATGATTTGCTATGAGATCTGAATCTCCAGACTCTAATCCCTCTTTTTAATTTCAATTCCATTTTTCACAGGTCCCTATACTTTGTGGGCATTCCTGTTTGGTGTTATGAGTGGTTGAGATATAGCCCAATAAAGTAAAATTTTCAGTTTGTGGATAGGCGTGCTTCTTTAACTTCCCTGTTATTGAAGGATCAAGAAAATACATTTTTATTTTGTATACAATTTAAAGTTTACGTTTCTAGAAGATTGGAGTTAATGGAGAGGATGAGGAAGTAACTTGAAAGTTTTTCTGTAATATTCACTATAACTCCAGAGATGATGTGGATTTTGTGGAGTTGATCAGGATCTGTTTGAGAGGACATTGTGTTGCTAGGAGACACTAGTTACAAAGTACTATGAAAAATATCTACTCTTTTTGATTTGCACTTTGGTTAGGAAATGAATGAACAAAAAGTAGATTAATGAACCAGGGTAAGAAAAAATTCAAAGATCATAAGAATATTTCATTTCTATAGTGGAAAGCCAGGGTTAAATGCAAAATATAGTGCAGTTCCAACAGAAATGTGCCATAAAGAGCAGAACAGGCACTGTGGGTCATTACAGCTTGATTAGAGGCACACAGATAGCCTGAGCCAAGAACATAAAGGAAGCGAACGGCAAAAAGGTCCATGCAACTGCATGGCTGTTTCAGCTTGCTGGTGTTAAGCCAAGTTCAATGGTACACAGCACAGATATCTCCATCCAGTGAATTGATTAAGGTTACCAAAAGAATTTACTCTCTTCTTCTCTATAGCATCACAGAAAGTGCAGCCAGAAAGGACATGAAGAGACATCTAGCCCATTTTGGTGCCCAAGGAGGTCAGCTAAACATCAGCCATCCCTGGGAGATATTTGATCAGGCTATTCAAAAACCCTCAGTTAAGAGGGGCTCCTCCTCCTCCTCCTCAGGGAATCTTGTCTATTTCTCTTTCACTGTTTTTAGGAAGCTTTTCATTATGTTTAATCTAAATCTCTCTTGTCAAAGTTTAAGCCCATTTCTCCTTGTCTATCCTTAGTTGACATAAAGAATAGTTCATTTCACTCCTCTTTTCAGCAAGTGATTACATAATTAAAGACTGCTATCATGTCTCCTCTCAGTCTTTTCTTCTCTAGGCTGAATAACCCTAATTCTTGCAAGGTGCCTGTATCCATCATGTTTTCAAAGGCTCTGATCACTTTTGGTATTTGCTCTGGAAACTGTCCAATGCAAAGGCACTTTGTGTAAAAATTGGATAACTTCCCCTGGATTTTGTAAATCAGTGAATGAGAAAGAACACAGGTTTATTAATTCAAAGCCAAGCAGAAAGGCTCAGGAAAAACAGTGCATATTTTGATAGCACAACATTACATTTTCAGGTCCAGAGTAAGTATTCACTCTCATCTGTGATTGCCCATCACAAAAAAATAAGAGATGCCTGAAAATGTCAAATGCCTTCTTACAAGCCAGAAAGTCCAGAGAAAACCAGTCCTTTTTCTGGAAATAACTAGGCTGTAAATGGAGATAAACATCTCTTTGTTTTCCTGAGTTCTCAGTTTTGCTGAGGATCTTCACCTGCAAAAATTTCTATAAATGAATTTCTGTCATGGTTGCGTTGTCATGCCTGGCAAATGATGATGTTACTGTTTTAAGATTTTTATTAAATAAGATGCAGATTCATAATATCACAATAGAGCTTCATACATTTTGTGCTTAATAACAGCACCAGATCCCAGCAGCTCTACTGATGTGGTAATGTGCCTGAAAGGGCCTCTGATAACAGTAATCTCATAATAGCACAGCCCCATTTCCCTCTTTTTCTTTTAAATTTTGCCATTAAATGTGAAATCAATTAAGAAACAGAAAAATGATGTTCAAATAAAATTAAGTGTCTGAGAAAGCTGCAAAATGAAACTCAGAGTTCAAGCCAAAGCACAGCAGGCACCAACCAGTTATGACTGTGTACTGCCAGGGTGTTTGTCCAGAGGGAAGGGTGAATTGTGTGCATGGATGGCAGTATGTGAAGGCCTTGCAAATCCAAGGTGTTCAATGATTCACTGTGTGGATGTGGGACTTGTATCTGCTGCCACATTTCATGAATAGTGAATTAAGTTTCAAGTGTCAGCTTCACCTCAGAAAAGATTTCCTTATTTTTGTTAGTAGCAGAGTCAGGCTCTATAGTTTCCTAGTTTCACAAGGGCCTGGGAACTATGATAGAAACCATGTAGTAGGCTATGGTTGTATCTACATTACTGAATGAAAAAGGGCAGGAGCGAACTGATGTGGTGCTGCAGAGCTGCTGGCTCACTCTGTGGTTGTTTGGGACCATAACTGCTGTCTCATCCAGACAGAAAGCCCAGGATTTGTTCAGGATCTGGTTTATCAAGGGACTTTGATATGCTATCAATCATATGTGTCTTGCAGCATAGATGAAACTAAGCTAGGTTTGGCTAACTTACCTGTAAGTGTCCTTAGACACTGCCCCAGGAGGACTTACAGTTTAAGGAATACCCTCAGACCAACCGCTCAGACACATCTCATACACATTTGTTATCATGTTGCAAAAGTACCATGCTGGAGGGCCGTGAATAATCCTTCTCATGTCCAAGTATCATGTCTGGACCAGAAAAAAAAAAAAAGAAAAATTTGTTTGGGCACAGGGAGGCTGTTGTCTGTGGGCCTGAAGATACCTCAGCCTTTTCACCCTCACAAGTGAGGTGCTGGCCCAGGAGCAGGGTGGATTTGACATTGGCAGCATGCCCAGAGACAGGACCATGACCAGTGCATAGATTTCTGTCTCAGTATTTCACATAGGCTCAAACCTGGCTCATACATCTGATCTGCAAGGAGGAGGAGGGGGGAGGTGTTGTCCCTGCTCAGCAGCAAGGTCAGATTTTATCATCTGGCCCACGACAGTCTGTGTGTCAGCCCCAAAATGAGTAGATGCTCACTCTGTCTAATGCAGGTGTTCAACATTCTCCACAGCTGTGCTTCGCCCTACAGTTCTACCTGGTCCCACTCCTCCATGAGTAAATGCAGTGTTCAATGTCATTCAAAACCCCTTTCTCCAGATGAAGACCTTGATTAACAACAGTGCTTTAGCGCCTCCCCTTGTGTAAGTGGAAGAATTAGGCAGATGCCCGGGAGCAGGTGAATTACCACCTCTTAAATCACTACCTATTTTGGGAGCCTAGTCTGTGATATCTGCTTAGTGAAATGAAACACATTCAAGAGACTGACAGCAGTTCTGTGCATGGTTCTTTCGTATAAGTTAAAAACAGCAAAGTTGCAGAAAGTCCCTGAGAAAATCTATCATCAGTGGTCGCAGAATGTCCTTTATTAGGCTGCTCTGTGTGTATTTACATTTTTTCTCTTTGACTAAAATCAAATGATATGCTATTTGCATTATAAATTTGATTATCTGCAACTCACTCATCTGCTTTGCACTTTGTACATTCTCCCATAGTAGGAACTAAACCAATCAAAGTGTATTTTTCAAGACATCACTGTGTGATGGCACACACTGCAGTATCAGACTATAACAGCTCTCTTTACTTGGTAGCCTGTCACTTCAATGTTTTGCTGCTAATAAAGCACAAAATATTTTACAACTTAAGAACACTGATCACTCTCTACACAAGTGTTACATCCAGGGTTGTTTGGGGGTTTTTTTGCTGGGTTTTTTTGGACAGTCTATTCCTTTTATAATAAATCTTGCTTGACCAACCTGATCTCCTTCTATGACCAAGTGACCCACCTAGTGGATGAGGGAAAGGCTGTGGATGATGTCTTCCTGGACTTTAGTAAGGCCTTTGACACTGTTCCCCACAGCATCCTCCTGGAGAAACTAGCTGCCCATGGTTTGGATGGGTGTATGCTTCACTGGATAAAAAACTGGTTGAATGGCTGAGCGCAGAGAGTGGTAGTGAATGAAGTTAACTCCAGTTGGAGGCCGGTCACAGGTGGTGTTCCCCAGGGCTCAGTTCTGGGGCCAGTCTTCTTTAATATCTTTGTCAATGATCTGGATGAAGGGATTGACTGCTCCCTCAGTAAGTTTGCAGATGACACCAAGTTGGGTGGGAGTGTCAATCTGCTTGACGGTAGGAAGGCTCTGCAGAGGGAACTGGACAGACTGGATCAATGGTCTGAGGTCAGCTGTATGAAATTCAAAAAGCCAAGTGCCAGGACCTGCACTTTGGTCCCAACAACCCCATGCAATGCTACAGGCTTGGGGAGGAGTGGCTGGAAAGCTGCCTGGCGGAAAAGGACATGGGGGTGCTGGTTGACAGTTGGCTGAACATGAGCCAGCAGTGTGCCCAGGTGGCCAAGAAGGCCAACGGCATCCTGGCTTGTATCAGGAATAGCGTGGCCAGCAGGCGCAGGGAGGTGATTGTGCCCCTGTACTCGGCACTGGTGAGGCCGCACCTGGAGTACTGTGTTCAGTTCTGGGCCCCTAAGTACAAGAAGGACATTGAGGTGCTGGAGCGTGTCCAGAGAAGGGCAGTAAGGCTGGTGAAGGGTCTAGAGCACAAGTCTAACGAGAAGTATCTGAGGGAGCTGGGGCTGTTTATTCTGGAGAAGAGGTGGTTGAGAGGAGACCTTATTGCTCCCTAAAAATACCTGAAAAGAGGTTGCAGTGAGGCAGGTCTCGGTCTCTTCTCCCAACTAACTAGCGATAGAATGAGAGGAAATGGCCTCATGTTGCATCAGAGGAGGTTTAGATTGGATATTATAAAAAATTTCTTTACTGAAAGGGTTATCAAGCATTGGAACAGGCTGCCCAGGGAAGTGGTGGAGTCATCATCCCTGGAGGTGTTCAAAAAAAGTCTAGATATGGCATTTTGGGACAAGCTTTTGGAGGCATGGTGGTGTTGAGTGAACTGTTGGACTTGATGATCTTAGAGGTCTTTTCCAGCCTTAATGATTCTATGATTCTATGATTTGGCATGACATTCCTGAACCTGGAGATGAATGACAGTTTCTCACCACCTTTTTACTGCACTGGAATCTTTGATATTTCCTGAGAATACATATCAATTAAAACCCAAGTGTACTAATAATTCCTGTGAATGACTCACTTCATACTTTCTTTTAGCTGTGTTTCTCAAAGATGGAGATGTATCAGATCATATGTTGAACAAGACTTTAACCTGGCTTTATACTGCTTTATGCTTTCTTTTTATTCAAAATGTAGTTCCAAGTACATTATGGAGTTCCAAGTGTTGGAACCCTGTAATGTATTTATTCCCATGAGCTCTCACATCATCACAACATTGTGTTTCTGGAAATTGTTTTCTTTTCCTATCCTCCCACACTATGTAATATTTCAAGTAGTGGTATGGTAGTATGAAAAACTGACTAAGGGTGTAGTTTTTCTGTGTGACTTGATTCGCCACTATAAAAACACCGAAAGTTACAGCTTCATTTTATCGGTATGTTAAGGTGATTTACCTTGTAATAAACAAAACCACATTAACCATTTTTTTTGAGATCATCCTGGCTTTGAAAACAAAATTTAAATTGCACTTGCAATAATTATTTTCTGCAGTAATTATCACACAGTTAGGAGCAGGGAGAGTGGGGACACAACATTCTTCACTTTTTCTTCAGCTCAAATTTTAATACATATGAAGTAGAGGGTTTTTTTCTTCTCTGGGTTACCTAACTTGCAGTTTCACTAATTCTGGCTAGAGCCAGTGTGTGTCCTCCAGCACCATCTGCAGTTGAAACACAGATGTCATTAGGTATTTTCACCAGGGATAAGGACCAGAGGCCAATGTTCCTGTCAGGGGTATGATTTAATCTGCAAAGTCGATATTAAAGCTCTAGTCACTCTTCAAAGCAATGAAAGTGTAATTATTGTTGTTCACTCTCCTTCTCCCATGAAATTAAAAGAACAGCGTGACATAAGAAACAATTTTCTCTTAAGTTGGCTTTGTAAATGCAGCCTTTAATTATTAAAACTCCAAGAGCAGTCTTTCTAGATTCATCTTTAAACGAAAAGGCTGACTGTCCACTGGAGTGCTTAGGTGAAATGAAGAGGGAAGAGCAGCCAGCAGGGAGCTGATTGCAGGTCTTTGATCTCCAACAGGTAGCCCCCAGGGTATGTTAAAAAATCATAAGGGCTACCTTTAAATGTTAGTCCGCAGATGTAAGCCTAGCATGCTGCCACAGCCCAGCCCAGACACTTCCCTGTAGCCTCCTGCCTGTCTTCCCATGCACCAACTAACGGAAATGGGTCTGGAGAGCCAGCAAAGCTGAGGGATGTCCATGAAGTGTGGTCTCTTCTTTACATCCTTAATTTCACGCTACTAGAGATACCCCTGTGTCGAGGGAATTCTTCACGCAGAGTCCCCTGCTGCTTCAGAAAGCCTGAACCTATCAGTTCTGTGAGATTGTGTCTGCAACAGCTTCACAACACCCACCTCTCTCCTCAGGAGGAAAGGAAATAAAGCTGCTACCTTTGTAAGGCAAAGCCCACAACAGGAAATATTTTCAGTTTGTCACATTTATTCTTACACTTTTTCTTCAAAAGTAAGGATATCCTCCTGACTGCACCAAGGAATTGTTCAAGCAAGGTGCTGCAATGAACTGGAGTGCTAGAGGTGCTAGAGACTCCTAGCATGAAAAATGTGGTGAGGTTCCTGACAGCTGAAGGTCCAAAACCCCTTCACACAGCATGCAAGATTTTGAGTTTTGCTGTTTTCGCCTTGCTACATGCCATCTTAAAGACTCTTCTGCCTACACATCCATCCTCCCACTTCTGATTTTTAAGAAAATAGGTCAAGCTGATTTGTTTTTTACCTTCCTCAGAAAAACAGGATGCTATTAGCAGAAAAAGCTTTCAAAATGAGTTTTCCAGTTTAAGTCAGTATAGAACAAACAGTCACAAAAATAAGACGTAGAAGCAAAGGTAAGAAAAAGATGCATCTATTTAAATAAGCACATGTATACATTAACGCATTTGTGAGAAAGGGAAGAGGTGTGCCACGAGGGAATGGGCCGTATTGTCTGCTTCTCTTCTCTGATTAATTGCCTTGGTGTCAGAGAACTGACTCATCCATATGTATCTGCCAGTTCAATTCTTGAAGTTTTCTGCCACCACTTAACCACTGTTCACCAGAACTTCAAAAGCTTTTAGCAGTCACATGGGCTTGCAGAAGCGTATTTGGGAGGGTACCAATAAATCCATCTGATTTTATTAATTATGTTAGTGGCAGGCTCTAGTCATGGTGGGGGAGGAGAAAGATTTACTTTAGGTGCCTATAACCAGAAGTTTATATGTACATGATGTATAAACATTCATGCTTCAGAGCACAACAAAACTATGACTAATGAAGCTTTGGAACAACTTTCTTTTACCGGCACGTTATTTCATAGTTGCTCCATATAAAGTTTCTTGCCTTCTCTAACTCATCCTATTTGTGGACTCCAACAGAGCACAACACTTGGTGCAGCTCTAGTCTGAACTGCTTGGAGGTATACTGGGTACCTGACTTCTGCCACTCTTACAAAATGTTTTGCTGATTTATGGGTCAAGAATGGGAATGTAGTTTCTTCGTCACTGTATTTCAAATAGTAAAATTCAAGCCAGTGGCAATTAGCAAACTGAGAAGCCCAATGTACGCTATGATCTTGGTGCTTTTTTTTTCTTTATACTGGCTGAAGTAAATGAAGCAGGATTGTACCACGCTGTAAGCACGATCTCAGCAACTAGTTAGTCAAAAGAAGACGGAAATGTCATTATTGGATCAGATCAAAGATCTAACAGGTTTATTTTTGTCTCAATTAGTAGCTAGTACTGGACACTTTGGAAAGAATATAAGAACAGGCAAAGCATATAGTGAAATTTCCTTCGTATACCTTCCCCGAAAGCCCTTTTGTACTGAATATGTCAACAGCGAAGTCCAGTTCCATTATGAACTCATGTACATTACAGCATCCTCAACAAATTCCAGAGTTTAACTGTGTGCTGCAGGAATAATTGCCTTTTCTCTGTTTTGAATCTTCTACTTGCTACATTCATTCGTTGCCTCCTAAATTGTGTCCTGAAGGGGACAGTGAAGAGCTACCCCAATTTTCCCTTTCTGTGCCACTGAAGATTCGATAATGCTCTGTGACATCCCCTCTCCCTGGAGGCTCTTTGCCAGCCCCAGGAGTCTCCATCTCCCCAGTGATTCTTCAAACAGAAGCTGTTCCTCACCTTTGGGCAGCCTCATTGTCCTTGCTACCTTTTCCCATTCTCCCTTTGCTACCTTTTTTACCATTCTCCCATTGCTACCTTTTCCCATTCTCCCATAACCCTTTCCAAATGGAAGGAGATGAGAACTGCAAGGAGCTGATGCATCCCAGACAAATGCAGTGGCACAGGGATGTCTCAGCTTTGTTCTCCAGACTTTTCCAAGTAGTTCTTAATGTCCTGTTTAGCTTTTGGCCACTGCTGGATCTGAGCTGACATTTTGATAGACCTATTATGCTTCAAAGATCCCTTTGCAGGGCAGTAATTGAAGGGGAAATTCAAATTGCAACTGTGCATCAATGGTAGTTTGTGCTGAAGGAGTGATCTGGCATGGAGGGCAAGAAGGTCTGTCTGTAGCAGGGTATAAGCTGGCTAAAAGCAGCAATGCCAGCGATAGAACAACTCCCTGCAAGGGAGTGAAGTTTGCAGATGAGATAAGAAATGCTGCAGTAGTGTCCTGTAACAGTTGTGGAACTGGAGTCCTCTGGGGCCACATCTGGCGAACAGATCTGGCACTGGGGGATGGACCCAAGGCCAGGCTGGTGCACCCCATGCCAGTGCTCACAGGTCTGGTGCAGGGGTAAGAGTATGTAAGAAAATGGTTCATGCCACATCTTTGCAGACTCCTTGCAGAACTGCTTATGGCGGTAGGACTCTGCCCAACGCATTGCTCATTAAATCTCTTTATACTTATGCAAAAATATGTGTTTAATTTGCCTCAAGGGGTACAATAAAAATTTCTCAACATAATCTACGTTTCAGAGTCCACCACTGTATGTGGAAGGATTGTTTTTCCCACCTATACATGTCACTTTCTGTTTCTCTGCCCTGAGATTGAGCTGCTAGCTCTTTATTCAGTCAGTCAGCACCATTAAATCTTTTTGCAGCTCTTCTCCATTAGGCTGGTGCAGTGTTTCGAGTCTATTTATTGGCCTGCAAGGCTCCTTTCCTGTCTCTCTTGCTTACAGCAGACTTTGGCTTCCCCTTTGATTACAGCAACTCTGAATAAGGCACAAAAATGCTTAAGGTAAGTAGTTGTGAAGTTTTGAAATAACTCACTCACTGCTTCTCCCAAACCAGTTCTAACAGTATCCTTGAATGTTTTGCATGCTGCTTAAAAAAGCACTACATGGGTCTTTAATGTATTTTCCAAATTTTGCCGAGGAAACTTATAATGCCTGGGAAGGATTAACACACCTGTCTTAGGAAATATTTGGTTTAAGTGCAGTACCTATAAAATAGACATAAACATAGCTAAGACAGATCAGCACAAATGATCAGTAGGGATCACCCAGACTTGAAATTGTAACTCAGATCATACAGGTTACCACATCTCCTTCAAAAAAGTGTTATTTTTATCAGTTCTTTTGTAACTATGACTCAGTGAGTTGCAGATGAAGTCAAACATGTCAAATAGGCATGGGCAAAACTGAGGATTACTTTCATACTGAAAAACTCTGTCCTGACCTTGCTGGTTGATTTTTATACTGCTTGAAGAGTGATTAGAACTAGAAGACTACACAATCTGGTTGCATTATTGAGGGTACTGTAAGTGGATAAAACAGCTTGCATCTGTCACTGATCTGAGGCTTTCAAGTTCATTTAAAGTTGAAAAATTGCATGAATCAGGCAGAAGTAAAAGCCCAGTGTAGAAATGCTGGCTGAATTAATCTGAATGCTGAGCTCCAGTGCAACTGGGAGTATCCCATCTCTTGATTTATTAACCCTTACATCTTGCAGAAATGTGGGCAGAAGAAGGAAACATAACCTTCACATTAACCTGTCTGTTAAAATGGAAATTCATTTACTTTTCTGCCCATCTGTATGACTGACAATGGACTGGGCTCTATGTTCAACCTGCCGAATTGGGGCTACACAAAATGTTTTCTCCAAGAACCGGGTTTGCTTCCCCGTTTCTTCCTTTTTTTGAGGAAAAGCAAGATGGCAATTTGCAGCGTCTAAAACAAGTCCTAAGTGACACACATCTAAGGGCTGTATACTCAGTTAATGGCAAAGTCTGCGTGATTTTGTCTCTCCCTATCCATAGTGGGATACGTGAATGGAAAAATGAAAGAGAAAACAAAAAAACCCAAGAGGGCACAATTTTTGAAGATTTTCTTCATTCCTGGATCTGAGTTAAGACGATTTCTAGTACAGAGTTAGAGGCATAAATTCTAGTAGGTTCTTCCCTTTTTTCCCTCACTGTCTGTTAATAAAAGAAGTTAGAGCAGATTCAGTCCTTGGGAGGGTAAGAACCTATCTCTGCTGATTCATCTGTTATTCATAACACATTTAAATAACCATTGTCCTGTAAAGGCTCCTGAAGTTTGAATTCACTTACAGCAAGTGCAAAAGAGAAAGCCTGGATAAGCCCACTAAACCTTTCTTCTACAATTTGAAATTCATTACATTTAGTTCTTAGAGCTTTTTTTAATAGTTAATTTCTGAAATGAAGCCGTAGGTTTTCTATTTTTTTTTTTCTGGCACCCAGAAAACCTTCTTCTCTGCCTGTAATCAGTACGCCAGATTTAACTGCTGCTTACTGACTGCCATGCAGTGTTCTTGTTACTTCTCAATAATTTACAAAATCACCATAGACATCTGGTACTTTGAGAAGCCTCATGCTGTACAGTGATTTCTTATTTGCCATCACAACAAGTTTGCTTATCAGGAAAAATACTTTCCCCAGTGTTTCTCTTCATATCCTCAGACAAACGGGAACCCGATGTGGCTGTAAAGACTATGTGAAGAATTTCCTTCCTTTTTCTCTTTATTTATGGTAGAATGTGTTTACACTTGTACTTACAGGGAAAAAGTAACAGTGGAAGCTAAATTAAAATGGTTTTATGAATTTTCCTGCTTTCTGATCTATAGAAACTTCTTAATAATTGATTTGAGAACCAATTTTATTATTTGTTCTACTATTTCCTTCGTCAGGTTAGACTGTAGCTTACTATAAAAACATTTGCTGTCCAATAGTGTCACCAGCCTGGCAGTCAAAGATTTCTCCGAGTTCAAGAGGGTGGAGATGAAAAAAGAGAAAACAAGGTATCTCCCAATTTCACGTGTGCAACAGCTCAGATTCACAGAGGTACACTCAAGGCAACACTATGTACTGATCAACTCAGTACTAGGTATTTCTATGGGAAATCTGTTTTTGTCTTCCAGAGAGCAAAGGAATAGCAACTGAACTACTAGGTATCAAGAAACTAAACTATAGCAAGTTGTCAAAAGTTTGTTTCATACTCAGAAAAAAAGTGACTTTGTTTCTCAAGTAGAAGGAGAAACCTCCTGAGGGACTTGATAGAAGTTTTCTTTGTCTCAACAGATACATGAGTTTGAAGAGAGTTACATTTCTTCAGTCTTTTGTATGGACCAGTAGGAACCTAGAAAACAGAGATAAATGAAGGATTCTGGAAAGATGCCGGATGCAAATGATAACCAGAATTTGAGTTTGGGGAAG
Organism: Opisthocomus hoazin; assembly: GCF_030867145.1. NCBI lineage: Eukaryota > Metazoa > Chordata > Aves > Opisthocomiformes > Opisthocomidae > Opisthocomus > Opisthocomus hoazin. Next base: position 24,407,431 of record NC_134414.1, on the reverse strand, counting down.
AGTATATGCTTGAGGAGGTAGCGAAAATGCAGCTCCCCTGAGGAACTCACAGGGAAGAAATAAACTAAATGTATCTGGAGACAAGAGGAAAAGTAGCTTTTATTCATTTCCTATTGTTCAAGTCCTGATTGTATCAAACATAAGAGACCACTTCATCAGAGCTAGCAATTAAAACAAAGAGTAAAGAAGTGAATAACATGTCTTCCTGGCTGCCAGTAAGTTAGTGCAGATTTGTTATAATATGTGAATATTCATAACAAGTAGAACAAGGGGCAAAACACTCCTGCTGTGAAAGGACTATTGAAATAGTCTACACAAGGAAGCCTACACAATAGTCTACTGTCTAACATCTTAATTCATGACCTGAATGATGGGTCAGAGCACACCCTCAGCAAGTTTGCAGATGATACACCTCTAGGAGGAAAGGCTGACACACCAGGTGGCTGCGATGCCGTTCAGAGGGACCTCAACAGGCTGGACAAATGGGCCGACAGGAGCCCCATCTTGCTAAACAAAGGGAAATGCCACGTCCCGTATGTGGAGAAGAATAGCGCCATGCACCAGTACTGGCTGGGAACTTACTGGCTGGAAAGCAGCTTTGCAGAGGACACCCTGGTCATCTTGGGGAACAATCAGCTGAACGTGACCTAGCAATACACCCTTTTGGCAAAGGCGTCTAGCAGCCTCGTTGCATTAGGAGGTTGTTCCTCTCTACTCAGCACTGATGATACACATCTGGCATGCTGGATCCAGGTCTGGACTCTAGAGTACAAACCAGGCATGAACTTCCTGCAGCAAGCCCAGCAAAGAGCCATGAAGACGATTAAGGGATTGGGGGATCTGGCATATGAGGAGAGGTTGGAAAGCTGGGACTGTTCAGCCTGGAGAATACAAGGCTTATGGGCATCACTTCAATGTGTATATCTGATAGGCGAGAGGGGTTAAAGAGGACAGAGCCAGATCCTTCTCATAGCACCCACTGACAGGACAAGAGGCAATGGACACAAAGTAAAACAAATGAAATTCTATCTAAATGTAAGAAAAAAACTTACTATTGTCAGAGCAGTCAAACATTGGAACAGACTGTCCTGAGAGGTTGGGGAGTCTCCATTCTCGGAGCTATTCAAAACCTGACTGGACATAGTGCTTGAGCAACCTGTTCTAGATGACCCTTCTCTGAGCAGAGGGTTGGACTATATGATCTTCAGAACTCTCTTCCATTGCCAGTTGTTCTGTGAGTCTGAATCCTGCATTGATCCTTATATAGCAGTTTTGTCTTGTGTCTTGATAGCACTCAAGTTGCAAGTATAGCAAAGAAGTATTTATCCAGCAAAGCTTCTGGCTTCCAGGAACTCTTCCCTAGGAACTATTCCATCTGAAAATCATCACACAATTTTTTGAGTCCTGGGATGCTTTTAATGTCATTGTCACAGACGGGAGCACAGGCTCAGTGGACAGCATGGGGGACGGAGCAGAAACAATGTCTATTTAAAGATCGGAAAGCGTGGATTTCTTTCCTATGACATTTGGTACATCTGTCACAAAACAGGACTTGAAAGAAAGAAATAATATGTTCCAAAAGATATGTCTTGGTAATCTGGATCAAAGTAATGGAACAGTTCAGACAGAGGGAAAAAAACACAATGAAAGAAGTGTTGTTCAACTACAATACTTGTGTTTCTCCCTCCTCCTCACCCCCCAAAAAAAAACTCCATCCACTGTTTTTCTAGGCTAGAGATATCTGAGAAAGGAATTAGAGCCAAAAATCCGAAAATATATTTTAGAACAGCACAGACTTGAAAAGATGTTCTGTCTGATTTGTTATTCTGAACTGATAGGAACTGATTGGATTTGGTTTCACCTTCTGGTTTTCAATTTGTTTTTCAATTCTTTTTGCACCACGTGAGTTTTAAGTTCAAACAAAACAGAATCATTAGAGGGAGATTCCTCTCAAATCACTTTTCCCTACTTTAAGATGAAATCACTGATTTTTGCAGGCTTGCAAAATGTCCATAAACCCATGTATTTTCACCTCTTAGTAAGTAAGGACTGAAAGTTGAAGAGAAATCTGAAAATGGACAAAGGTGTGGGTATCCTGACCTGACCCAGTGCAGCAGATTAATGTAGTTTTGTTCATTTTGCCAACTTATTTCAGTTGTCAATCAGGCTTCATCATTTTCCTACTAATGCTGACTGAAGCAGATGAAGTATTGTCCATGCTTTTTGTTATGTAAAACTGAAACATGGACTAAACTAAAAAAATACACACGTTTGCTTCATACCTTCAGAACTACTAGTGGCAGTCAGTGTTGCTATAACTGTCAAATTCTAAATTCCTCACATTTAGAAAATAAGTCATTCAAGAGCAAGCTGTTCTGGGCACTGCTGAAAATAAATGTGGTCCTGAGCACAGAAAGCATTTCACATATAGTCAGCTACCACTGAGACAAATTATGAAGAAAAGGGAAAAAAAAAATGTAGCCGTTGCTTTTAGTTTGGCTCAGGCACTTTAATGCTTGCTGAATAAGCAAGTTTTGTTAGCTAAGGAATTTGCAGTTGTTTCTTCCCCGTTTCTCGGGGAAGAGTTTTAGTTGTCTTACCAATAACTACAATTATGTCTTGAAATGTCCAAATGCAGCAATAGTTTTCTCCCAATGTGTTAGCTATGAGCTTTTAAAATTATCTGAGGACTGAACAAGAGTAGGCATGGACAATTAACCCCCTATCCTGAGTGTTCATCCTGTCCCGATAGGAGTCGTGAATGAGAACAGCACAGCATCAGTCAAAGCATGATAGTCAGACTGGGAATATGAACACGCAGACTCATCATCATCAGAGAAACGCAGAAAAGGAACCCTTAATGGCTAAGGTAGATCTGTCTAAGAGACATGTAAGTTTAAACTGCAAAGTTTTTGCAAGTGGAACAAAAAGAAGTTTACACCAATGTGTGCAATTTTTTTCTTTTAAAAGCGTGGCAGTCAGCTAAATTTTTTCATTTTTTTCAGGGAGAAGAAACTTGAACTTCAGAGAAAGGTTTCTGTGTAGGGCTCATTTGTTTACAATTGGAAGCAAAAAGCTTTTCTCATGGGCTCTCAGAACAAAGTCCTCTGTGTCAGCTGCTCTGCCCTGTGTCTTCTCCCTCATGTTCTCTTACCAATGTGTATGACCTGTTTTTGCAGCACTGGGTTGAGCATTGAGGAAGAGTACTGGACTGAACAGTGGATCCCAGCCTTAATGTTGGGGTAGTGAGGAGTTGGATGGGGAGGAGAAAGCTGGGGAGAGTAGTAAGTCTGAAGTGGAGCACCCAAGCTGCTTTTACAGACCTGCAAGTTTCCTGCACTGAAGAAGATACTTGAGAAACTTCAAGGCCTGCTGTGATATATTCTTCTGGGCTTCTGACTGCAGAATGTGCTCTGTGTGTGTGATGGGGCTGCTGGCACAATAGGACGTTTTGGTGGGATGTTGCTGCACAGGGACCTTAAGTCTTTTGGGACGTCCTTCTGCCTGTAGAAATGCTGTCTGCCTGCGAAACCTTCCCTCCAAGGGCAAGCTATATTTCATTATGTTTTGCTATCTATCCAAATGATGTACAAGAGCATGTAGACTGCGAAGAAAATATAAAAATAAAGATGCTGTACTTCTTTCCTGGCCCAAGAATCTGATGCAGTTATATTACTGGTCAGGTCACCGTGGCAATAACAGTGTAAGAAGCAGTGAGGAGCAGAGTCTTGCTTACAGGAACACTGAGGTCAGTGCTCAGTAGACCCTGTTGTCAACTGGGAGTTAAAATCGAAAGTCAACTGGGGGGCTTGTGAAATGGTTGAATAAACGTGCAAACGTATTCAGCAGATGAAGTCTCACAAGAGACCTGTATTAATATAAAAACTATAAATTGAATAATGCCATTTTCCATTCGCTGTTGCCACTCAGTAGTAAACTGTCAGTGGATGTTCAGTTTTATAGTACGATCATATAATAGAATCATAGAATGTTTTGGGTTGGAAGGGACCTTTACAGGTCATCTAGCCCAACCTCCCCTGCAGTGAGCATGGACATCTTCAACTACACCAGATTGCTCAGAGACCCATCCAACCTGAGCTGCAATGTTTCCAGGGATGGGCCCTCCACTGCCTCTCTGGGCAATTCGTACCAGTGTTTCACCACCCTTCTGGTAAAAAATTTCTTCCTTCTGTCTAGTCTAAATCTAACCTCCCTTAGTTTAAAACCATTACTGTTTGTTCTATCACAACAAAACCTGCTGAAAATGTTTTCCCCATCTTTCCTATAGGCCTTCTTCAGGTACTGGAAAGATGCTATAAGGTCTCCCCGCAGCCTTCTCTTCTCCAGGCTGAACAGCCCCAACTCCCTCTGCCTTTCCTCATGAGAGAAGTTCCAGCCCTCGGATCATTTTTGTGGCCCCCCTGTGGACCCACTACAACAGGTCCATGTCTTTGCTGTGCTGAGGGCTCCAGAGCTGGACACAGGGCTCCAGAGCTGGATGCAGGACTCCAGGTGGAACCTCACCAGAGTGGAGTAGAGGGACAGAATCCCCTCCCTTGACCTGCTGGCCACACTGCTCTTGATGCAGCCCAGCATAGGGTTGGCCTTCTGTGCTGCGAGCAAACTTTGGTGGCTCCTGTCCAGCTTTTCATCCACCAGTACCCCCAAGTCCTTCTTGGCAGGGCTGCTCTCAATCCCTTCACCCCCCAGCCTGTATCGATAGTGGGGGTTGCCCTTGGCCTTGTTGAACCTCATGATGTTCACACAGGCCCATTTCTCCAGCTCATCCAGGTCGCTCTGGATGGCACCTCGTCCTTCTGGTGTGTCAACTGCACCACTCAGCTTGTTCTCCTCTGCAAACTTACTGAGGGTGCACTTGATCTTGCTGTCTACGTCATTGATGAAAACGTTAAACAGCACCGGTCCCAGTAAGGACCCCTGAGGGACACCCCTTGTCACCAGTCTCCATCTGGACATCGAGTTGTTGACCATTACCCTCTGGCTGCGACCTTCCAACCAATTCTTTAGCTACTGAACAGTCCATCCATCAAATCCATATTTCTCCATTTTAGAGAGAAGGATTTTGTGAGGGACTGTGTCGAAGGCTTTACAGGAGTCCAGACAGATCACATCCATAGCTCTTCCCTTGTCCGCTGATCTAGTCATGCCATCATAGAAAGCCACTAGGTTGGTCAGGCAGGACTCGCCCTTGGTGAAGCCATGCTGGCTGTCTTGAATCACCTTCCTGTCCTCCATGTGCCTTAGTGTAGCTTCTAGGAGGATCTGCTCCATGATCTTCCCAGGCACAGAGGTGAGGCTGACAGGTCGGTAGTTCCCAGGGTCCTCCTTCCTACCCTGTTTAAAAATGGGAGGAATGTTTCCCTTCTTCCAGTCACCAGGGACTTCACCTGACTGCCATGACCTTTTAATGACTCTCCTATCATGAATAATGGCTTGACAATGACATCAGCCAAGTCCCTCAGGACTCTGGGATGCATCTCATCAGGTCCCATAGACTTATATACATTCAGGTTCCTCAGGTGGTCCTGAACATGGTCTTCCCTTACAGTAGGAGGGTCTTTGCCCCTCTGGTCCCTATTTTGCAGCCCATCAACTGGGGAGGGGTGAGGAGAGAGGTTGCTAGTGAAGACTGAGGCAGAAAAGTTGTTGAGTACCTCAGTGTTCTCCTCATCTGTTGGTACGAGGTTGCCATTCTTGTTCATCAAGGGAAGGAATGTGTTCTTTAACCTTCCTGCTCTGGCTGCAATACCTCCAGAAGCCCTTCTTGTTATTCTTAGCATCGCTTGCCAAGTTCAGCTCCAGCTGTGCCTTGGCCCTTCTGACCTCATTCCTACAGAACTGGACAGTATCCCTATACAATTCACAGGATACCTGTCCCTGCTTCCACTGTCTGTGCAGTTCCCTCTTGTCCTTCAGTCTGACCAGCAGCTCTTGACTCAGCCATGCTGGTCTCTTCCCTTGCTTTCCTGACTTCTTACACAGAATCACAGAATCACAGAATCACAGAATAGTAGGGGTTGGAAGGGACCTCTGTGGGTCATCTAGTCCAACCCTCCTGCCGAAGCAGGGTCACCTACAGCAGGCTGCACAGGACCTTGTCCAGGCAGGTCTTGAATATCTTCAGAGAAGGAGACTCCACAACCTCCCTGGGCAGCCTGTTCCAGGGCTCCATCATCCTCAGAGGGAAGAAGTTCTTCCTCATGTTCAGACGGAACTTCCTCTGCCTCAGTTTGTGCCCATTGCCCCTTGTCCTGTCGCTGGGCACCACTGAAAAGAGTCTGGCCCCATCCTCCTGACACCCACCCTTCAGATATTTATAAGCATTTACTAGGTCCCCTCTCAGCCTTCTCTTCTTCAGGCTGAACAAGCCCAGCTCCCTCAGCCTCTCCTCGTAGGGGAGATGTTCCAGTCCCCTCATCATCTTTGTAGCCCTCCGCTGGACTCTCTCCATTAGCTCTTCATCTTTCTTGAACTGGGGAGCCCAGAACTGGACACAGTACTCTAGATGAGGCCTCACCAGGGCAGTGTAGAGGGGAAGGAGAACCTCCCTCGTCCTGCTGGCCACACTCTTCTTGATGCACCCCAGGATTCCATTGGCTTTCTTGGCAGCCAGGGCACACTGCTGGCTCATGGTTAACCTGTCGTCCACCAGGACACCCAGGTCCCTCTCCGCAGAGCTGCTCTCCAGCAGGTCCACCCCAAGCCTGTACTGGTGCATGAGGTTGTTCCTCCCCAGGTGCAGGACCCTGCATTTGGCTTTGTTGAACGTCATCAGGTTCCTCTCTGCCCAGCTTTGCAGCCTGTCCAGGTCACGCTGAATGGCAGCACAGCCTTCTAGTGTATCTACAACACTTCCCAGTTTGGTGGTGTTAGCAAACTTGCTGAGGGTACATTCTAACTCTTCATCCAGGTCGTTGATGAAGAAGTTAAACAAGACTGGGCCCAGTACTGACCCCTGGGGGACACCACTAGTTACCAGCCTCCAACTAGACTCAGCGCCGCTGATGACAACCCTCTGAGTTCTGCCACCTGGGAGCTCAGAGCTCCTGTGCTCTATGGAAAGCGTCCTTAAAGATCTACCAGCTCTGTTCTGCTCCCCTGTCCCAGAGGACTGTTTCTGAGGGGGTCCTACTCACTAACTCCTTGAAGATCTGGAAGTTGGCTTTCCTAAAGTGTGGGGTCCTGACTATATTCTTCGCCTTTCCCATACCCCTCAGGACTGTGAACTGCACTAATGTGTGATCACTGCAGCCCAGGTTGCCTCCAGTCTTGATGTCACCGATGAGCTTGCTTGAATTGGTGACCATCAGGTGCAGTATTGCATCCCCTCGGGTAGGGGTGTCAATTACCAGGCTTAAAAAGTTATCCTCAATGCATTCTACGAATCTCCTGGATTGCCTACAGCTCGCCGTGCTACTTTTCCAGCAGATGTTGGGGTGCTTGAAGTACCCCAGCAGGATGAGAGACTGTGAGCAAGAAGCCTCCTGAAGCTGGAGGAAGAAGGCTTCATCAGTAGGCTCTCCTTTACCAGGCAGCCTGTAGCAGACACCCACGACCAGGTTCCCTTTGTTGCCTGTCTCTGATTCTTACCCATAGGCTTTTGACTTGCTCACGACTGTTCTTCAGGGACAGGTCTTCACACTGTGTTGATTTCTTGATGTAGAGGGCAATGCCTGCACCCCTCTTTCCCCACCTGTAGACATCAATAGCCATGCTCCAGTCATGGGATTCATCCCACCAAGTTTCAGTAAGGGCAATCAGATCCTAGCTTTCTAGCAGCACGGTAGCTTCCAGCTCTTCCTGTTTGTTTCCCATGCTGTGTGTGTTTGTGTAGAGGCACTTCATCTGGGCTATTGGCCATGTCACCTTCATAGAGGAACACCTCTTGTTTCCCCTGGGTTGTTTCACAGAGGCTTCCTTGTTGGCACCTACTACCTCAGGAGCTCCCAGCTCATCGACCTTGATAAGCAATAAAGCCGCAGATTAGCAATTAGACAAGAGCGTTGTTGCATTGTCTGGCTGGTTCTGCACCACATAACTGAAGTATGCTGTAAAATATCTACCTATAAATAACTAAAAACATACAGGCAATACTGTAAGAGCATTTTTTACAAGCAAAGGTGAAGAATATTTCACATTTTAAGCTCAAACTTCGAAGCTGACTGCTAGAGAATGGGGAGATAGCAAGCAGTGCAGTGGTGCGCTCTGGTGGAAGCAGAGCACTGTTGCATTCACCAGGCAAAACAGGCTCCGTGGTCGCGTGAAGGATTTTCAGTGCAGGGATGATAAAAGCAGGAATGCAAGCTGCCAGAAATTATATACTCTGCAGAACAATTGAATCTGCTGAACTGCAGATGATAGTCGGAACTGCAAACCAGTTTCAGAGGGGAACAGACTTTGTGGTTAGCCCGACATTAGCAAGCGTGAGGTCAGGCCAGGTGAGGAGAGAAAAGGATGGGACAGGGGGTTGTATCATAGATGATGAATTAAGGTTCAGGCCTATATCTGACGGGATTTTAAAAAGGAATTCTTGCTGAGGTAGACCATCAAAGACCTGGTCATACCTCCGCATATGGAAGATGCTTGGTACAAAATTAGACACTGAGTCGTAAATGTTCCTGTGTTTCTAGCTTCTATTTTCCGTTTGTACTATTAGGTAAATGAACGTAGGACTAGCAACTACCCTGTGTCTAAGAGAAGGCTTAACAGGCAACATATCACCTAATCATAAAAAGGCCTTATTGTTATTTTTTAAAAAATATTCATAGTTTTCAACGAAAATGCAGAAAGGTGTTAGTCAAAGGTGACGTGAACTCTGTTTACTCTGATTCATTTATTGGCAAGCACATCTCTCAAGGTTTGATTAATCAACTTTTGCTTTATCATTAGGAAATATCCCACAGAGATAAATGGATGGGATAAACATACAAATAAAGAATTGTTACATCAGATATACATGTACCTATATAGAAGTTCTTGGAATGTATTTTAGAGTACTTCATAGCATTAGCGCCTACAGGCAGTGAGATAGCTCAATGCCTCACTGCTGTTCAACTCCAAAATACAAAGAAAGATCTTTCTGGTGCCACAGGGCTTAAATACTAAGTAGAGAAGAGAAAAGGAGAATAAGCGTAAAGTGTTATTATCCTCTTTGACAGAGTTGAAATTTAGGTATAAAGAACCTGATTCAGCAAAACACTTAAGCACATTCAGTTATTCAATTTTTATGTATTTTGCTGAATGAAAACAGCATTAAGCACATTCCTATCATCTTCATTGGATGAGGGGTTTTTGACTTGTTTGCACTTAGAAAGGACTTCTGAAGAAAAAATAAGAATCTGCCTGGGTGCAGCCCTTTCTAGACCTAGTATCCTAAACCCATTACTTTGGGAGTTTTAGTCACCCAAAGCAACCTATGCAGCCTGTGCTGAGTAAGTAACTGGATTTAGTACAATCACCTCTAGGGAAAAAAACTTCTTATATCATCAGGCCAAACAGAGACTTAGTATTTCTAGACATAGCTGGAATAATTCAGCTCTGTGCTTAATTTTTATATGATTTTTTAAAATATTCACTAAACCTAAAACAACTTTATGGAGGCTAATGCAGTAACATTGTAGAAGAGTGAACTCTGAGCAGCAAGAAAGTAATTCCAAACTTCCATTTGACTTTGTGGTATTATATCTAAGTGGACATGCAGAGAAATTCCCTCCTGCTTGTGGCCAGACCAATTTTGTTGCCTATATATTTGGTGGCACTGGTGGCTTGGACAACCAGGTCATGCACAGTCACTGCAGGGCCAGCCTGTCTGCCTTCACCTTCCAATTCCTGGATCCTCGCAGGATGCTTACTTGCTTTCTTTCCCAGATTCCCAGTTGCTGAACAGTGGAGGTGACTGTGTCACCAGAAATGAATATTAGTTACCATTTATATGCAAAACAAATTGCCGTTTATATCCTTAATATTGTTATTTGTGTTCATGCAAAGGAATTTCGAAGCTGAACTTTCCAATTTATACAAACAAGATGAATGTAGAAGTTGTTTCCTGAAGGTGAAGGAATTACCACTTCAGGGCCCTTCTGTTACTGCTGAGAGATGTCAAGCAGCTTTCCATTAACCTATATGGCGATTAAAATTCAAAAGTATGTTTTCCATATCTTTCCCATGTCATCATTTTCTGTCTATGAATTGAGGTACAGGTACTGGGTTTGTCTATTTACCCATCAGTGTTTTTAGAAGTTACACAGGAATTATTATTTTTCCCTAAAAAATCTTGCTTTCCAGGCAGACAGATGAAATCCCATTGCCAGGAACATTCCTGTGCTGTGATTCAGGTGCTGCAATGTAAATGATATAATTTTTTAATTACTTGATTCTGTAAATGAGGAGGAAATTATTCAAGGAATGTCCTTGAGAAAATGAGCGTACTCACTTCTGCAAGTCGTTTGCACAAAAACTAGATGCAGCAAGTAAAACTTCAGTTTAACCTTCCTCTGTATTACCACATGGTGGCCACATAACCCCAGCGATGTGCGTTGCTGCTGCAGTAACACTGAGAAACCCTTGATAATTCCAGTACCTGTTTCCTATGCACCCCACAGGAAGAGCTTTCATCTACACTACGGTCTTCTGTGCAAGTCCTATAAACTCACTAACATCTTCTAAAAACTCACGTAAAATAATTCCACAAACCGTGCCGTCTGATTATTGGACTGTTTTTTTTTGACTGAAACAAGTTGCAATCAAAGTACTAGAAGCAGAAACACAAATGGATGAGAATTGGAAAAAATCTTGCAGAAATCCTCAAATTCCATTTTCCAAGTCCTTCTGAAAATGAATGAATTTACAGAATCCTAGAATCACAGAATGGTAGGGGTTGGAAGGGACCTCTGTGGGTCATCTAGTCCAACCCTCCCGCTGAAGCAGGGTCACCTACAGCAGGCTGCACAGGACCTTGTCCAGGTGGGTCTTGAATATCTCCAGAGAAGGAGACTCCACAACCTCCCTGGGCAGCCTGTTCCAGGGCTCCATCATCCTCAGAGGGAAGAAGTTCTTCCTCGCATTCAGACGGAACTTCCTATGCTTCAGTTTGTGCCCATTGCCCCTTGTCCTGTCGCTGGGCACCACTGAAAAGAGTCTGGCCCCATCCTCCTGACACCCACCCTTCAGATATTTATAAGCATTTATAAGGTCCCCTCTCAGCCTTCTCTTCTTCAGGCTGAAGAAGCCCAGTTCCCTCAGCCTCTCCTCACAGGAGAGATGTTCCAGTCCCCTCATCATCCTCGTAGCGCTCCGCTGGACTCTCTCCAGTAGCTGCTCATCTTTCTTGAACTGGGGAGCCCAGAACTGGACACAGTACTCCAGATGAGGCCTCACTAGGGCAGTGTAGAGGGGGAGGAGAACCTCCCTCAACCTACTGGCCACACTTCTCCTAATGCATCCCAGGATCCCACTAGCTTTCTTGGCAGCCAGGGCATACTGCTGGCTCATGGGCAACCTGTCGTCCACCAGGACACCCACGTCCCTCTCCACAGAGCTGCTCTCCAGCAGGTTCTCCCTGAGCCCGTACTGATGCATGAGGTTGTTCCTTCCCAGGTGCAGGACCCTGCATTTGCCTTTGTTGAACCTCATCAGGTTCCTCTCTGCCCAACTTTCCAGCCTATCCAGGTCTCGCTGAATGGCAGCACAGCCTTCTGGTGTATCCACCACACCTCCCAGTTTAGTATCATCAGCAAACTTGCTGAGGGTACATTCTAACTCTTCATCCAGGTCGTTGATGAAGAAGTTAAACAAGACTGGGCCCAGTACTGACCCCTGGGGGACACCACTAGTTACCAGCCTCCAACTAGACTCAGCGCTGCTGATGACAACCCTCTGAGCTCTGACATTCAGCCAGTTCTCAATCCACCTCACTGACCGCTCATCCAGCCCATACTTCCTGAGCTTCCCTAGGAGGATGTTATGGGAGACCGTGTCAAAAGCCTTGTTGAAGTCGAGGTAAACAACATCCACGGCTCTCCCCTCATCTACCCAGCCAGTCATGCCATTGCAGAAAGCTATCAGATTGGTCAGGCATGATCTCCACTTGGTGAATCCATGCTGACTACTCCTGATAACCTTCTTTTCCTCCACCTCCTTGATGATCACCTCGAGGATGAGCTGCTCCATCACCTTTCCCAGGATGGAGGTGAGGCTGACCGGCCTGTAGTTCCCTGGGTCCTCCTTCTTGCCCTTTTTGAAGATTGGAGTGACATTGGCCTTTCTCCAGTCCTCGGGCACCTCTCCTGTCCTCCAGGACCTCTCAAAGATGATGGAGAGTGGCTCAGCAATGACATCCACCAGCTCCCTCAGCACTCGTGGGTGCATTCCATCGGGGCCCATGGATTTGTGGATAACCAGATTGCTTAAGTGATCCTTCACACAGTCCTCCTCGACCAAGGGAAAGTCATCCTCTCTGTAGGCTTCCTCTCTTACCTCCGGGGCCTGGGATTCGTAAGGGCTTGCCTTGGCACTGAAGACTGAAGTAAAGAAGGCATTCAGTAGCTCTGCCTTCTCTGAATCCTCCGTCACCAGGACACCCGCCTCATTCAGCAGCGGCCCCACATTGTTCGTAGCCTTCCTTTTGCTACTGATGTAGTTGAAGAAGCCCTTCTTGTTGTTTTAGACATCCCTTGCCAGGTTCAATTCCAGGTGGGCCTTGGCCTTCCTCGTCACATCCCTGCACGCTCTGACCACATTCCTGTATTCTTCCAAAGTTGGCCTGTCCCTCTTTCCACATTCTGTGGACCTTTCTCTTCCACCTGATCTCTGCTAGAAGCTCCTTGTTCAACCATGCAGGTCTCCTGCCTCCTTTGCTCCATTTCTTTCTCAGGGGGATGCACCGCTCCTGAGCATGGAGGAAGCGACATTTAAAGAGCAACCAGCACTCTTGGACCCCCCTGCCTTCGAGAGCCCTGGCCCATGGGTTTCATCCCAGTAGCTCCTTGAAGAGGCCAAAGTTAGCCCTCCTGAGGTCCACGGTTTTGTTTTGATCCTACTTATCGCCCTGCTTCCTCCACTCAGGATCCTGAACTCGACCATTTCATAGTCACTGCAGCGGAGTCTACCTCCAGCCTTCACATCCTCCACCAGTCCCTCCTTGTTTGTTAATACAAGGTCCAGCAGAGCGTCTTTCCTTGTTGGTTCCTCTACCACTTGCATCAGAAATTTATAATCGATGCTCTGTAGGAACCTCCTGGATTGCGCCTGCCTAGCTGTATGGTCTTCCCAGCTGATGTCAGGGTGGTTGAAGTCCCCCATGAGAACCAGGGCCTGTGACTGTGAGGCTGCTTGCAGCCGCCTGTAGAAGGCCTCATCCACTTCCTCCTCCTGGTCAGGTGGCCTGTAGTACACACCCACCGTAATGTCACCTATGTGACCCTGTCCCTTAATTCTAACCCATAAGCTCTCAATTCGTTCATCTGCCCCCAGGCAAAGCTCAATGCATTCCAAATGCTCCTTCACATATAGAGCAAATCCACCACCTCTCCTTGCTCTATATGTGAAGGATGTAATAAATGTAATTACAGGATACTGTAACAAATGGTCGAATTTACTATAATAATTGATCATATTTTAACATTATTTATGTTTTACTTTTAGTAATGACATGTAACATATAGATCATGAACATTTTGATGACGCATTCATTACATTAGTTTCTGTATTAAAATTGGTTTACTTTAAAACAAATATCATGTTTGATCTGTCAAAAATATTTCTACAGAGAGGTAAGCTAAACCTGATGCAGGATTAGAGTGGGCACACTTTTGTCATTAACACAGTGTTTTCCTGGTTTAGCCTTCAGTACAAGACACAATGTCCCCCCACCAGCTGGGGATCGCATTCAGGTACTCCAAACACGGCCCACAGGAACAGGACCAAACAGGTTTGATATGCATCACCTGCTCCCCTGGGATGCCTGGGAAATGCTCAAGAGGCTGACTTCAATCAGTTGTCAAAACACATGTCAAAAATTCAAAAATAATTACGTATAAAGGCCAAACACGTAGAAAAGAGGGTAAGTCCACCTGTCAGAGTTTTAGCTAGAATTGATTGGAGACTGTTTTCATTTCCACCAGGAATCATTTGGCATTCATGGGAAAAAATCGAAACCTGAACACTTTGCAGTGAACACACCAAACAATGAAAAAACGCTGCCAAGGGACCTTGTAAGCATTGTGACCACAATGCCACATGCATCCATCTTCTGCTGCGAGCAGGGTGTCCTACAAAACAGGGCTCTAGGTGAGGGAAAAGAAGTTACCAGTAGTCACCTACGCTGCACCGTGAAAGAGGACCTTCATCCAGGATTCTGTCCCTGAAACTGCATGGAAACATGAGGCAGCTAAACCACATCTCCCGTGAGGCACTGTGGCATCATCTCCAAGGCAAAATATAATAGTTTTTGACCAAAACCCAGAATCTTTTCAGGTGTAGGCCTTTTCCTTTTTGGATCTAAATAAATATTGACTTTTTCATGGAAAGCAAATACTTCTCTCAAAATACTTTCTGTCTCAGCTTTTTCAGTTGGAAATAAGTTACAAATTGTGGGGTTTGATCCACTCGCAAAGTCTGAGGAACCATCTCAAATAAAATTGGAAATTTGCTGTTTAAAAGATGCCTTATTTAAACTTATTAAAACCCTTTAGCCTTCAACACTGTATGTCATAAACAACATCAGTAGGAAGAGCTTTCAGAAGGGCTGTCCACCTTCATCTTAACCTGTGCAGCCTGGTGGAGATGATCCAGGTTTTACAGGGCTCCCTCTTACAGATTCCCAAAGCAAGCCATAGCCAAACCGATGCTGGCCCCGCACTAAGTTGGGGGAGCAGGATGTAGATTTGACAAACCAAGGCTTCTCCATGGCAAACTGTCATCCCCACTGACGCATTGCATGGTACCTCTGGCCAGGTCTGCTGGCAGGGCCTTTCCCACTGCCATTTTGTGCTCCAACTCTTCCCAGGTGATTGCAGCTTCTGCAGAAAAATGCAAAGTGACTATCAGCACTGCCGTGGTAGAATTTCCTTCCTCACAGCAAAGAGAGTAAATTCCAGCCTAAATTCAAGTACCTAGAGAACCAGCTGGTAGGGACACACTACTTTCTGTGGACATATTTTTTGGTGTAGAAGCCCAGATCTAAAGCACCATGTTTAAAGACCTGCTGGTAGCTCCCTAGGGAAAAGACATCATGCACAGAAGGAATTTCCTGATTGACGTAGTTATTCATCCAAGGGAGACAGGACAGGCAGCATGCAGCCCGGGTGGGAATACTGTGGACGATTTCTGCCACGTCACGGAGCCAAATTCGCAATGCCAGAAAGCGTCACTGAGGGACTATCACCCTGCAGCTTCCCACACCTTTTCCACAGGATTTTTGCACCAGGCTATAAAGTCATGGGATTTAGAGCAATGAGAAATTCAAGTTCTTTCTGAAATGGCTTTGTAATAATGAGCATTGTCTTGGAAAACTGGAATCATGTCTTGCATATTCCTGAGAAAATGCCTTCATTGAGAAGAGATGCATTTCAGGGAAATACCATTATTGTTTCTGGTTGCCCCCTTTGTGTGTTCTGTAAATCTTCAAAGCGGTTGTGACTATAATTCATCTGGGCCGTGGGCAGAAGGAGACATTTCTCCCAGGAGAGGGACAGGCTACATGTGTGTGTGGTCCAAGAGAAAACAGCTTTAATCATGTGCTGAGAGTAATAGGCATTGTACTGTGACTAAATTTACTGTGCTTTCTGGCAGACCCTCTGCAGGGAGAAGTGGTGCATTTCAAGCTCTAATCTTTATTTTGTCTGTAGATTTTCACTCTTTCTTTACTAACTTGATACTAAGGGCCTGATCTACACAAAATGGGGGCCAAAGTCAGCATCTACTTTTGCAAACTCGAGTACCTTGCACATTGACTTCTGAGTGAAAATCAGAAGTGACTCACAAAGAGCTCTTGACATGTGGCTCTGCAAAGTCCCTTTTTGCTTTTGTGTATGTCAAAGACTTTACACAACTGTAGTTATGGTTCTGAGAGTGAGATGCTAGCTGTTTAGTTCAGAGATACATTTTATTCTCAACTCATTGCCAAAGGCAACTGAAATACTGAAGCACAGTGCCAACTGTGCGGTTAAATTGAAGTCCCCGGCTCAGCTTTTCTACAGATTTAATTGGCAAGGCTGTCTTTTCAGATGTTTTCACATTTGGTCATCCTCTTTGTACAAAATTAAGAGAATTAAGGCCAAATCCAAGAATAAGTAACACCACAAGTCCCTCATTGTCCTCATGAAATGGACAAACATGAAGTGATTTCCTTCAGTTTGATTTACACCATCAGCATTTGGAGGCACAGTCATTGTTTAGCTGAACCTGCCAAATGTTTTCTATTTAATTACACAATGCAACCACAAACTCTCCTAGGAAAAGATTTCTTGTTTATTTATTTAAGTTGATGAGATACTACCAAATAACTAGACATAATTCTCAGAAATAAAAATCTTGAAGAAGCAGCATTTAAAAACAATGTACAAAAATTGTAATTAAATGGTTTGGGTTTTTTAAAAATTTATCTGAGAACAAGAAAGAAGGAAGTGCAGAAACTGGGACTGAGAATGTGTTATTTTAATCACAGTAAGTACAAAAATCTACAGAATAGGGAGATAACACTGTAGTGAAGTTGTGTGTCCTTTCATGCTGCAGATAGCAAGCAAGGGGTGTGTAACACGCTTCCTCAGTCTTCCCTCTCTCCATCTGTGTTTCTGCCCTGCTCGCTTTCTGTCACAGCCAGTCCATCCTGTCAATCTGGAGTTTGGCTTTGCTTAGCTCTGAAGAGAAGGTGTCTTATTGTCAGAAGATGTAACAAGTAGTTCAGATTCTTTCAAAGGTAGATTGTACTTTTATGAATAAAAAGATCATCTGAATGTGTATTATCTCGAGTCATAAGTATAATCCTTTAGGGCATAAACTGATCACCAACAGCCTTGACAAAGGAATGTCTTCAGGCAGTGTATTATTACCAGTGATGAGTGATAAGTTGTGTTATTTTCCATACAGAAGTACTGACTTGCAGGCAAAATGGTCTTTTAATTCATTAGAACAACATGACAAGGAAGAAAAAACTGTAGTATCTTTCCGAGAAAAGCAGGCTCTTGTACACAAAGCATCCCCTCAGCGTGGACAAGGCAGCAGGCACAGTGCTTGAGTCACTTTTCAGATGGTAGACAGTTTTCAGATTTAAAGGAACATCATAAAGTAACCTTAAATTTATCAGTAAAGGAAGTAAGCCTGCTGAACAGAAAAATGAGCTCACTCTTCCTCCAGAAATACTCCTTTCAAACTCTCTAGCTCATACCTTCTGAAGGTTTGGGAAGTATCTCCTTTTGCTTTCCATTGCCTTTGTGGTGAGAAAGGCAGCTTGACCCTAGTAATTCCTTCTCTCATATTTTGTTTTTCACAGGTCTTGAGGGCTTCGGGGTGAGCAGTTCCACTCCTGACCACCTCTTGTCAAACAAAACATCTTCTCAGGGGATGAAGAATAGTTGTCTCCCATTTTAGCTCCTGGAAAGAGGAAAATGGACTCACTGGCAGCCAGAGGCTGCGGATTACCCACTCTGGGGCAGTTGAGCAACAAAAGGAAACTGGTATTTTCAAAGCAAAACTAGTGGGCTGCAACACACTGTGGCATGCCTACCATCCCAGAAGGATGGGCTACTGGACATCACCAGGCAGAGTGTGGTTGACAATATCAGTGGCCAGCCTTCAGCGGTTAGGGTGGTGCACCGGTGGAGATGATGGTGGTGGTGAGAGACCTTCTGCCCTCAGCCCCCAGGAACTCTCCCCACTTGAAATGGTGACAGCACATGTTGGTGTGTCCCCCAGCAGCAAGAAGGGGACAAAGTCCCCAGCTGGATGTGAAACAGTGAGGCGTGGCAGAGAGGTTTCTGAGGGCACCCCAAGACAGCACCATGTGTGGGTGAGCTCAAAGCCGACAGGGACAGACCTGAACAGGCCCCCAAAATTCAGACTCCAGTGTTCAACCTTCCCCGATTCCTCTCCTGCATGTGCAATTTCCTGAAAAAGGGTGTATCATTCAAAGTGTTTTTAAATAGGTTACACATCCTTCATCATTATTTTAATTTTAAAATGTTCTGCAGAACTAATTATTTTTAATGTTGCTTAAAAAAAGAAAAAAGGTGTGGTAAAATAATATTTTTAACTCCAGAAATTTAAATTGACAACTCTTATAAAATTACCAACAGTCTTTTGAATTGCAGCTCAGAAAGAGATATTTCCTTTTAAGACACTCACTCCCTTCTTTATATAATGTTTAACCCATGGAACTGCAAAGGTTATACGAGCTGCGTACTTTGAAAGGTTCATTCCTCATCCCACTGTTATGACACACATATAACTGACTGAATAAGTAAGTAAAGCTAAATAAATGAAGCTGGAGAAACACAAGCCAAAGTGAAATATTACTTATTCTTAATCCTGCCTCATTTGAGGCACTTTTTTGTGAGAATCCCGAAGTAGCTGAAGATCCCTTCAAAGAAAAGCTAGTTATAGAAAACTTATCCCCAGCGCTCATGTGATCATGTAATGTACTCGATTCACACAAACAGGTAATCCACAGGGCTGCACTCTAGACGGTTAAGTGGCTTTAACGTAAACTCCTATTGCGGAGAGCTGGAAAGCAGATAAAAGCTTCATTTGTCTTCTGAGCCCTTGCTGAAAATCTGCCCATTATACAGTGCAGACCTGTATGAAGGCTCCTGGTGCCTTTTTGATGTGGGGGACGGAGCGCTTTCGGCAAGGAGTCAATGACCGTCGCGCTTCCCAGCTCGACTCACCCGCTCCCCACGGCAGGATCAGACCGTGGGCAGGGGCTCTGCTCTGTCTTCCGCTGTCAACGAGTTGCAGCGGCCGCTCAGCTGGCCCAAAGGCATCACCATGAGAGCATACATCCCTCGGTTCACAGATAGGGAGAGCAACAAAGGTTTGCTTATGACTCCCGTGAAAAATAGTTTTTTTGTGTAAGGATATTTATCATCCGCTCATGTCATCGTTCCTGGGTTTCTGGTGACAGTTGTGGCATGGACAGCGTACAGAGTCTTTTATCTGTGAATGTTAACATTTCTTTGAAGACTAAGCATGAAATATATTACAACAAGTTTACTGATAGAAGGGCTGGAATGACTTCATAAGAGGAGAGGATCACAGAAACAGACACATAACTGTTTGTGGCCTCTGTTTAGAAAATAAAGCTATGTTCAAAAGCACAAAACTAAACAAGTTTTACATTTGTTTCAGAGGTCTGAAGCTGGGACCCGCTCCACCCCTCAGTGAAGCCAGCAGGAGTCTTCCTATTGACACAGTCTCCCATGATATCCTCCTAGGGAAGCTGAGGAAGTGTGGGCTGGATGAGTGGTCGGTGAAGTGGATTGAGAACTGGCTGAATGGCAGAACTCAGAGGGTTGTCATCAGCGGCGCTGAGTCTAGTTGGAGGCCTGTAACTAGTGGTGTCCCCCAGGGGTCAGTACTGGGCCCAGTCTTGTTTAACTTCTTCATCAACGACCTGGATGAAGAGTTAGAATGTACCCTCAGCAAGTTTGCTGATGACACCAAACTGGGAGGTGTGGTGGATACACCAGAAGGCTGTGCTGCCATTCAGCGTGACCTGGATAGGCTGCAAAGCTGGGCAGAGAGGAACCTGATGACGTTCAACAAAGCCAAATGCAGGGTCCTGCACCTGGGGAGGAACAACCTCATGCACCAATACAGGCTTGGGGTGGACCTGCTGGAGAGCAGCTCTGTGGAGAGGGACCTGGGTGTCCTGGTGGACGACAGGTTAACCATGAGCCAGCAGTGTGCCCTGGCTGCCAAGAAAGCCAATGGCATTCTGGGGTGCATCAAGAAGAGTGTGGCCAGCAGGTCGAGGGAGGTTCTCCTTCCCCTCTACACTGCCCTGGTGAGGCCTCATCTGGAGTACTGTGTCCAGTTCTGGGCTCCCCAATTCAAGAAAGATGAGCAGCTACTGCAGAGAGTCCAGCGGAGGGCTACAAGGATGATGAGGGGACTGGAACATCTCCCCTACGAGGAGAGGCTGAGGGAGCTGGGCTTGTTTAGCCTGAAGAAGAGAAGGCTGAGAGGGGACCTTATAAATGCTTACAAATATCTAAAGGGTGGGTGTCAGGAGGATGGGGCCAAGCTATTTTCAGTGGTGCCCAGCGACAGGACAAGGGGCAATGGGCACAAACTGAGGCAGAGGAAGTTCTGTCTGAACATGAGGAAGAACTTCTTCCCTCTGAGGCTGACGGAGCCCTGGAACAGGCTGCCCAGGGAGGTTGTGGAGTCTCCTTCTCTGGAGATATTCAAGACCCGCCTGGACAAGATCCTGTGCAGCCTGCTGTAGGTGACCCTGCTTCGGCAGGAGGGTTGGACTAGATGACCCACAGAGGTCTCTTCAACCCCTACTATTCTGTAATTCTGTGATTCTGTGACTTCAATGAGCTTTTCATCTAGCCTCTGCTCAGTCTTAAGTTCTTTGTGATTAAAATTCTTCCCCTCTTTCCTGATAATGCAAACAGGTTTTGATGAAGTTGGCATGCAGTACATGTCCATCACACCCTGAGACATGAGCTTCTGAAAGGGATGCAGGTACCCAGAGCTGCTGCCCTGGGAGCAGGGATGGCTGTCCTTCCTCCCAGGCGGCTGCGGTGTAAAGTGCTGGGGTACTGTCAGTCTCTGCATCTCCACTGCCTCCCACAGCTTCTTGTGCTCTGGTGGTTCAGCAGAAATTTTATTTCAAAGCTTGAATTTTTGCAAGTCTTGTTGATACTCCCTGTTTTATTTGAGTGACAGCTGTCCTGGTATTAAGTAAGTAAACCATCTGAATGACAAAAACCACCAACATTGAACCCAGAATTTTGGATGTATCCTTTTAAGTGTTGTGCCACAAACCAGTTTGTGATTAATGAATACCCATGTCATCCAGCAAAGCCGAATCTGGCAGTGTGACGTTAACATCTAAAAGGATATACTGGTAGCTCATGAAGACTGGTAAATGCATGTTCAAAATACACATTATGGAAATTCCCTCATTTCAAAAGAGGTTCAGTTTCCGCTAGGGGTACTTGTTAAATTTGGGGCAATTTGTGCTGCTGCTGATGTCATTCAAACATTGAAAATACATTTCTGAAAGAAGTTAATTCATTACTTTGCAGTTCTGAGCTTCTGGAAGCAAAAGCCCACGTGGGCTGCATGCCACTGAGATATGCTACACCAGTTCTGCAATCTTTGAACCCTTCATAATCTTTTGTGTTTGCTGGTATGGGCAGCCCACCCAGTGTAAAAAGGCATGCAAATGATTTTAACAGACAAGCATTGCGTTGACCAAGGTTTCCAGTGTTAAACTATCCAGAAAGATTTAGACAAATTTTTCCCTATGGTAAAATGCATATGTTAGTTTAAAGATGATGAGAAATGAAATGTGTTATTTATACCTTGAAATATCCTTAATATTACACACATGTGTATTTCACTTAATCATTGTTTTGATAAATGCCCACACTGCTAAACACCTAATGTACAACAGGATGTAGTTCCCACTTAAATTAGCAGACGCTGTAGTTTCTGATTGTTAGTGATGGACCTGTTTGCCAATAAAAACGACTGATGGATCAGCAAGTGGGAGCTACTGAACCTCAGCAAAAGCCCAAACTAATGAGAGAGAGAGAAAAATGCTTCAGGTCACAGTCAGCAGATGGGAACTGGCCAGACGTCTGTCTGGGGCAGGGAAAGTGCAGCATGTATTTGAATATATATCTACGTTTTTATATAGCAGCAACCACTGGGAAGTTCAAATACTTGGACTAACCAAAGCAATAGTTTTGAAGTTTACTTTTGCAGTTGGGGAACAAAAATAAATGAAAAGGGCACATCTCTAAATCTGAAACTTCAGCTATGAGATGGCACTGAAAAGGTAATTACATGTGATTTAGAACACAATAAATAAAATGTTTCAAGTCAGGTGAAAGCTGCATGAGGTGATTTTGGCAACATAAGATTCCATCTGTGAGAAGCTGAAAATAAAACTGCATTTTAATTTTCTCTTATGTTTTTATTAACCAAGACATGCTATAAAATGTAACATGTCTGAACAACATTTTTTGCAAAACTGTGTGACACATGCAAACAAATGGACAATATTAGCTAAAAAAGATGAAATCATGCCATTTCTAGTAAAAAAACAAGTTTTACAGTTACATATTAAGAGCTAAGCTAGCTAATTTCCTAAACATGCAGGGAGTAAATGTATGGTTGAAAACGTCAAGATTTTTTTAATCACATGCTCCTGCAAAATTAAGCATCTCGTATATCTCTAAGTAAAATAAATAAAACCTGCTTATTTTTGACTGAAAAAACTTGCACTTCTTCCCAGATTCAGCAACCTTGTCACACTATCTCTGAGAGATTTATTCATCAGCTAGAAGATACGCAGGTGCTTAAGTGCCTGACTGGACTGGGGCCTATAAGACAAAATTCAATATAAGTAGAAATGTAATTTGCTCATGGATTGAAGCAATTTAAGCATTTCATTTCACTCTTTTATAAACGGAATTTCCCTGTATGTAGCTCACAGCAAGAATACTTTTCCACAGGGATCTGATCCAGACCTCACCGGAGTCAGTGATCATCTTTCCACTCACTTTGGTGGATTCTGGACCCGTTCACGTCTGTGAGCAGAATACATCTGCATGCAAGCACCAGCCCTTTTGCCCCCCGCTTAGTCAGGGTGCTCTCGGCTGGTGGGTGCTTTGTCGTTATGTTGAGGGAGCCATAGTACACAAAAAGCAAGCTGCCATGCGGAAAAGAGTTGTATTGTGCTTTTTGATGTCAACATTAAACAGGGAATACAGGAATTTTCCTTTGGAGAAGTCGCCCTAACCACTTAGGATATTTGGATGCAGAAAGGTCCCATCAAGGGCAAGATGCAGCTGGAGACAAATGGGGACATTTTTGCCAAAACCTCACCTCCTGCTGTTGCACCTGGAGAATGGAATCAGATATATCATAGCAGTGGCAAGAAAATGCTGATAGCAAGCAGGGACAGTACTGGAGGGCAAGGGGAAGGAGGAAAATGGGAGATACCTGGCTGCCAATGTCTTCCCTGGCTGCTGAAAACAATGTTGGATGCAGCATGACACAGATACATTCATAGTGGAAGAAGATTGTTGTCAGGCAAACACCCATTTCTGTGGCTTTTCTCCTACTTTCACACCCTCTTTGCCCAGGCAACGTCCTGGTCATTCAAAAGCTACATCTAAGACAGCTGTAGGACAGGAGCCTGTATACTGTCTTTCAAAAAGTCTCAGGAAAAAACCACCCCGTGAATCCTATAGCGTCTGTCATGTTGTGTGTGCTTTGTATCATGCACAACATTGTGTCTAAAACATACACCACTCATTAAAATGTCGGAAAGAAAGGTAAAGGTTATTCAAGCACAAGAGAGCTCCTGTTCAGTGGTTCGACTGAACAACAATAGAAATCTGCACCTGCATGAGTTTCTGCCAAAACTAATCTCACACAACTGTTGATCTTGATTAAATTCATTAGGCCAGGAGAGATGGATTTCTATACATCTTACTGTGCGTGTTTTATGGGTTATGCTCCTGGGTGGAATATAAGGTGCTTTTTGTTCAGGAGACAGTAGGAAAATCATGCTGAGACCCAGGCCTGCTTTAGAATTCAACAGATTCAGCAAAAACTTTGGCCAGGACTTATTTTGGACTTCAGTAAAACTCTATTATAGGAGTTTCCGTAAGTTTAAAGGAACTGTCTGAGAGTTTGTATATGTTATAAATCCTATTCTGCACAGATTTTGCCTGCAGTAGCAAAGCAGCAACATTTTTCAACGATTCTGGCTTAAGTTATAAAGCTCTATCCTGGAGCGATGAAATTAGAAAAATATTTTACAAAACCAGAACACAGGTCACATATTTGCAATATCTTTCTTTAGCATTAGCCTTCTTTGACAAAAGTTTTATGTCACAGCTGCACAGCACACATTGACTGGTTGCATCCAAAATATGGAATATAAATCACAGGTTTGTCTACAAATTTGATAATATAAGGAAAACCAGCAGGCTTTCCTTGCTGATACTTATTCCTCCCTTCTACCTATGCAGTGGGAATGTGTCTTTGTATATGTATATACAGACGTACAGAAACATACAAACCTAATTTCTGCCTTTTCACTTCCCTTTGATTTACTGTTGTGCAAACAAAAGGCTTGAGTCCTGATTATAATCTTACTAAGTTAATCAGGCTGTTTATGTCAGTAATTAATCAATGCTGCCTGTAAAGGCTCACAACCTGCCCCAAGGTATATAATTTACCCTTGCCTTTCACTTTGCATCATCATTTGCATCGGTACAAAGCGAGTGCAAACACATGTGCTGCTGTAGCCTCTGTTCACCCTTCACTCATTTTGCACAGGGATATATGACAACGAAAATCTGTAGTCAGTAAAAACGTGAAACTGAAATAATATAGCAGCATAAGGAATCTGGCATTGTCTGATGTGAAATGGGATAGTGGCTTTGCCCACGTCCTGGTGAACAGAATCCCCATGCCACCGAGATCCCCTGACAGAGGTGCACCAGGCAGTGCTCCTGTCAGCAGATGCCTCAAAAAGAATGGGACTGGGTGACTCTGAAGGGTGAGCTCCCCTCTTCTCTGTATGGCTCATACAGATGCGTACTGCCAGAGATTACAGCAGCATGTGTTCTGGGGACCTCTGCCTTGCTGCAGCTGTGCTGAGATGCATCTATGGAAAACCAAAACAGCTCACCAGGGCGGCTGTTCTGGCACTGAGATTCATGGACAGGTTTTGCAAATATATGTGCCTAAGTGTGCATCTGTTTGTGTACATGTGGGTGTAGGCTTGTAGAGCTAGAAACAAGATGTCACAACAGCGGATAAACAGAATACATTGCTGAATGTATAGCTTAGAGCTGCCCAGAGCTCAGAGCAAGCTGTTTATAAAGGAATTATTTTAACGTAAGGCAACCCTCTCTGAGATAGAACATGAGTATTGTTTGTTAGAACATGAGTATTGTTCAGTGATCCATACCAAGACAGTACCCTCCCTGCTATAACGAAGTCTTTTAAAACAGGATTAATATGTCAATTCAAACTGAAATCTAGGCAGAGTGGGTTATGTGAAAAGGAGTAAGATGTGTAGTGACCCTATATTTCTTTAAAGGATGTGGCATCAGTATTAGTCTAAATAGAGTTACTAGGTTCTTGGGTTCTTTTAAAAGAACTGTTTCATTCTAATATTTTTACAGCAGACTCAGGAATAGAGCACAGAATTATTACAGTGTTTGCAAGAAAAAGTGTCAAAACATTTTAGTCCTGACAGATTGAGAGGGTCAGCAGACCAGAGGACCTGAAATATCACAGGACTAGACAAAATCAGGGCACCTTTGATAAACAAATAGGAAAAGCAACAAAAATATTTTATACTGGCACTGAGGACTTGTGCCTGGTTTCAGGAAGAACTTGAAAAAAAATTTTTAAGGAAAAAACCTACCAGCTCTAACCCTTTAATCCTTGGTATGTTGCCTAGGTTTTTTGTCCACATCAGAGCTGCCCTCTCCTCCTATTGCTGTCACTGAATAAAAACATCATTCAGGCTCTTGAATTGAGAATTATTATCCAGCTACAAAAACTCTGCCTTGCTATGACCTTTTCTAATGCAGAATCTGAAGTAATTTCTGAACTGAATAATTGTACATCCACAGGAAAATTTCTTTGTTACATTGTGTTATTCTTAGCTAAAGATGGGATGAATACCCCTGAGCTGGTGCTTATTTCTTCTCACTTAATACAGAGAGACTTACACAACTGACTCACACAAGGTACTTAACTTTCAGACAGTGAAAGCAAAGCAAAATAAATCCTGTATTGTTATGCACTGAATTACATTGCCTGGACTGCACCTGATCAGGCATTCAAGAAAGGCTTCACCCCAAAACTTGATGTACCCACTGGGAAAAGTGAGGAGATCCGGGAAAAAAGAAGTGACTTGGCGTTGTTTTGGGATCCTTCCAGGCAGACAGGGAGGACCCTCCCCTGGGGACATCTGATCCCAGAGGAGACCACTGGACTGTGCACAACACACTTGGTCAGGGGAGTCAGAGGCAGCTGAGAGCAGCCCAAGGGGCAGTGGGCATGAAAGCAGCCTCTCATTTTATTTGGAGACAAAACTTCCACTGACTCCAGTGATGCAGTTCTATCTATTTGCAAGAGAGCATCCAGCAGTGACACCCACGCTGTGGTTACCATGGGGGTATGGAAAATCATCATATTCTCAAAGCAATTTCCATATTCTTAGCATATGGCCCGTGCACTGAGCCCTTATCTGGGTCAATGAGAGTTTCTCATGCAAAACGAGAACAGAAAACATGCACAGCCTGTGCCTGCAATAGCTAAATATTTTAACGGGAGAAACACACTTTAATGAAGGAACTAACTGCATAAGCCTAGGCAGGTTTTGTTGGGGGCATTAATTTACACAAGCTGTATGATTGTGTTCTCATGAAATCTGCCATGCATAATTACTAAAGATGTTAATAAATAGTCAGCAAATCAGAACAGCTGGTTATGATGATATCCAGCTTTTCTAAGAAAAGCCAGACTTTAACCTCACCTCCATTAATACTGTGAAACATACTCTGGCCAGTGCATGTGATGGGATACCCTAAATAGATGAATATCCATTGCACCCCTCATCCTGGATAGTGCAAAAAGGCCTAAGGTTGGCGTTTTCTTTGATGTGGACCTTCCAGCATAATTGCCTTTAGTTGAAAAAATAAAACCCAAAGCAAATTCCTATAAATGATGCAAAGGGAGGAAGGGTTCATGTTTTCCTTTGAAGTCATGTGAGATGTTCAGATACAGAGATTGATGCTGATTGAGAATGTGGCTAGTATCTAGCTGCAGTCAGTTTTCACCACGTCTTTGATAACAGTGGTCTGCTGAGCTTATGTTAAAACCACTGTTGTGCACATAGAAATTATTCCTTTTTCTGTATATGATATCAAAATGTTTTCATACCTTATGTAGCTAAAAGCCACCTCTTTTTCATTCAGCTTTTGCCAGTTCCAGCTAGCAGTTTGGGAAGTCAGTCCAGCAAATTGTCTGCTTTCTGTCTGTATTGCAAAGGCCAGAAGACCCACTCTCTGCATTTCTTGTTTTATTAATTACTGATGCATTTATTCTGAATTGCCTCCCTTCCAGTCGTATTTCTGCAGAACTCTCTGTGCCCATGCTTAGCGTGCTAATAAAGTATAGCTACTCTTATACTGTTCAGGAAGTTCTGCTTGTCAATGTATATTACGTGTCAGAAACCTGCTAGTTTGGAGCAGAACCAAAACTGGGGATAAAGTATTGTTATGGCTGGCTGGCAGCTTGGCACCTGGAGAGGACTTAAATTTCCTCAGCAAATAAGGACTGACGTTAAGTTCATGGACTAACATTCACATAAGCATCATTCAGAGCTCTCACCAGCTGGATGTATATCCAGCCTCTTATGACAGGTTGTCTTTCCCAATAGCTGCTTTCCACATTCAGCTCACAGAACCAAGAGCCTCCCCTTCCCTTAAAGCTATTGCTGCTATATGTTAATTTCCTCTACGCCTAAAAACAGGTCTGATGAATTGTCTGTTAAGTGTTTATTCCTCTCTGCTAGCTAATAGAGAAACCTTAGCTATGATACGGATGTCTGTATTGTATAAGACAAATCCCATCTCCTTAGACCAAGTAGCAGTTGGTTACACATACAAGACAAAACACACTCAGCAGGACCATTTATTAGGTGCATCACAGATCCAGGTGAGAGACTTTGATCTGATTCAGCCAGCTGGTGACTCTAGTGCTGGGTGTCCCAAATGCTAGGAGAAAGCCCTACTCATTGGGCATTGTCCACCCTGGCAAGCTCTCCCTGCTGCCTGGTGTAATCATTCAGTTTTGAGAAAATACCACCAAGGACACCACAGGAAAGTCCCCAAGCAATTCTACCTTCTTACTGACCCATGCCCTAAGCTTACTGTGCAATTCCCTCTATTCTACTAGAAGGAGTGACTGGCCAAACTGCCCCTCCTCTCGGGACTGTGCCCATTGCCCTTTGCAGACACTTACCTTACCTTCTCTCTCTCACTGACATTTACTTCAGCAGAGGCTTTGTCATGGTCAAAACTAAACTGCTTATCTTTTTGACAACTGCCTTTCCAAGGCACAGAAAACCCCAGCCCCACCAAAGGTGCCTGCAGCCGTCCCACCCCACTGCTGGCCGGCTCCGGCCTCCGGACATGACCCACCGGAGGTGTCTGCTGGCCCCCCAGACGGCCTGTTCAGAACACCAAGATCCCCTTGAAAAAACCCCAATCCCTAAATCTCAGAGAAGACAGATTCCAGCAATTAGCTGTGAGAGTATCCAGCCTTCTTTGCAACCGACAATAGCAGCATCAGGTTTGGAGGTAACAGCAGGCTGCTTTGATAAAGGCCCCTTCCAAATGCCAACCTGTCACTTCCCGACGGGAGAAGGCCTAAAAGTGTTTCCAGGGAAGAAAAGTGGCAGTGGGCAAGTTACATACCTCAGGAAGCTTATTGTAAGACGCTTTCATAGGGTAGCATTTTATTGTTTGTGTTTATATATAAATCCTGAAAGGAAAACTTCGGCTTTGTAGCATTTGACCTTAAAAATGTAGTTTTCTCTTTCCCTGTAGCTGCTCAGCTTGTACCTAATGACCCACTGAAAAAGCCTCCGGAACGTTCCTTATTTGAAAGAGCACTTCACATTTTTCCCTGGATGAAAATCAGAATCACGAGTCCCTTCAAATGAAAATTAGATAGGTTAAATGACAAATACTAATGTGGACCTGTCTTTTCCACAAATTGGTAGGTGTTTTCCCTTTTTTGTCTCCGTTCTCAATTTTTTTCAATACTCAGACTATGAATATTCCGAATCTGCTCTCCAGTATGTAGCAGCACATCACAGCATTCCAGCACTGCAGATGCAATCACCTGTAAAGAGTTAATTAGAAATGAAATCCTGATTTCACACCAATCTTATCTGCAAGAATAAAATATATTTTGTACGTTCTGTTTTATCTCACTTTTTGGTTTTTCAAGGGCTCAAAAATATTTTCAGTGTCAGAATCTGCATTACCTTTTCCATTTTAAAATCCGGAGAGAAATGATAAAAAAAAATGCATTTGTGACCATATTCCCACGTGCAGTACTGCTTAAGACTTTCCAAATATTGAAAAACAAGACAGCCAGTGTCTTCTTTTCTTCTTAAATCTGTGCTGACTGCTGAGAATTTTATCAAGGATGGATGTGAAGAATGATTAGACTGAAAAGCTTCATGGTTTCCACCCTTGGACTGAAAAGAAATAAAGAGGCACATTATTTCTCTTTCCACATCCATCATAGTGATTACTGTACTCTGAAAATTAGACAGCCAGGCCAAAGTACAAAGTTTCTTTTTTTTAACCCCTCTTCATGTGTTATATGAGATTTTATGTCATGCCAGAATAGGATTAAGAAAACCAATGCAAATAAATTGTTCCTTATAAAGACTACGAGAACAAATTTTACTGTGATATCATTTTTTCTTATTTTATGAAAAAGTGGGCAGACAGAATATCAGTGGACATAGAAAGCAATGTGGAAGACCGTTGGGAAGCTCAGAACAAAATATTACAGAAGGTAATCTGATTTGAAAACAAAAATCTCAAAATGAAGCACGGAACTTAGAATGAAATGGTACTTTGCAAAAAATAAAACCCGACTTGATGTGGATCCACTAGAGACAATTTTTAGTGGAACTAGAATGATTTTGTGCTTTTCTTCAAATTGACAAGTTAGAATTACTAATTTTTAAAACGTCAATGTTTTGTGGCCACTGCTATCACTGAGTCTTTATCTCCAGATGTGGAAGCACACCCACCTTCACTACTATGTGTGTGCTTTCCTACTTCACCTCCCATGGGGCAAGCTCTCCTGCACTGTCTTAAAGTAAATATTAGTTAAGTTTATGAGGCTGTTTATTTCATGGTAACTTGTGAATGATTAGTCAATGAAAAATCACTGCCTAGAGAAAGCAGATGACTGTTGAATGAGTTGAAAAACTGTGGCCAGGAAAGTCTAGAAGTCAACAAAGTTATGATGAAAACCCACTGTTCTCCATAGTCTTGTCATTCACCCAATGTTCTGTCTCCCTGACACCCTGTCCTGCTTTTACATAGGTGCATGAGCATACAGATTTTTCTTGCTGAGATGTGAATTAAGGTATTTTTTGCCTTGTGTTAGATAAATCCGGTAATCCTAATCTTTCCTATCTTCTCTGGTAAGACCACACTACTTAAAATACTAGCTCCATACACTGACTGAATTCTCTTACAAATCTTCAGGTACGAGAAAATAGCTGAAGATACTTCTTGTATCATAATCTGAATAAATAAAGTTTGTTCTAAATGTGAAAAATTTATTAGAATGTAATTACTGAGATTGTATTAAAAATGCAGAGTTATTTGTGTAAAAATATGAAAGCACAAAATACCAGTATGCAACTGTGCTTCAATTTTAAAATATTTTTTTAATAGTAAAGAATCCCATGCTTCATGAGCTAGAATACTGCCAGGTGAACACCCAAACCGAAAGCAGCCCTGCAGAAACTTCTGTAATTAGCAAGTTAGGACTCTGCAGCTACTAACCAATAATTTGACAGTTACTGTTGCTGCCATGAGATATTTGAAAGCAAAACTTTGAAAAAGCTGGTGAGTCACGTGCAGTTTCTGCTTACAATGATTATACCACTCTGCAATTTGGGTCCATTTCATGACATGCTTTATGCACTAACTAGTGACTTGTCACAGGGTGGTTTTTCCAAATGAATCAAATATAACCATTCCATAGGTGTAAACAGTGAGGAACACGGCAGCTAAGACTAAATTATACAAACACAAATGCTGTAGCTATGTCATTGCACAAACTTTTTTTCATTTATTAACTGAAAGGAAAAAAGGTCTAGTTCACTCATATGTCTGATAGTTTGGCTTGGGCCAATCAAGATAACTTGTGTTCTGAATAAGGGATTTAATGCTTTAAATATTTTTCCACAAGGCAGATCCATCTGCCTTCTCAACTAAGAACCTCTGCTGTTGTGGAGGCAGTGGATATGGGGTGTGCATGCCTCGAAGGCGCGCAGAAGCACGTTTCCTTCACGGTATGAATTTTATCTCCAGGGAGAATGAAATAAGCAAGGCCAGGGCTGCGGTGTCTGCCCACTGTCTCATACTCTTCTTCTCATTCCCAGGTACATCAGGACATGAAAAGTCGAAGGGCTGGTGGGCTCTTGGCATAGCAGGCGTGTAGCCTTGTAGCACCACAGTTTCATTGTGGTCTTCCTTTTCTGTCCCTGGAGCCAGGGAGGTCTCTGGCTAAATTAAGCATACTATAGTCACGTACAGGAGCTCCAAGCAGAAATCAGTCTGTACCATCCTACACATGTGTAAGAAAACATAGTTTCCAATCCTGCAGAGAGAGACAGCTTTTCCGCTAAGTAGGACTGTCTGCTCTGGCAGGCCATGAGTTATAGTCTTACAGATCCCATTTTGACTTCACATGTGCCTTTGCCACAGTTTTTCTCTCTGGGACCTCTCCACTGAAGAAGTGCCTGCTAAATAAATTGAGGCAGACTAAGATTTTAGTTTTAAATTATCCTCCTTCTAGAGAGCGAACTGTAAATTACTGCTTTGCCATGTGGTGGAGCTGGTAGACAGCAATTCCCAAATTTCATTTTTTTCACTGCGGAGGTTGTTGCTATGTTTGGAATCTTTCTTTTTTAACAGTTTACACAACTATGTTTAGTCTGGTAAACTACCTATAAAACTTAATCTTTGCTTTTGTATTTATATCATAAACCCCCAACACTAAAGAAAGCTTCAAGGCTTGGTTTTTGGAGTGAGAACTGCCAAGTCTGACGGCAACTTTCCACACCAATGCTTAATGACAACTCATCTATTATTCCATGAAGAGCAATGCCTCTGAGGGAATCTGTAGATCTCATTTTTCAATTTCTAGAAACAGAGAAACTTCTAGACCACCACTGAGGACAGTCGTCTAGAGTAATGCACACAGCACGGGTAGAGCTGGAAACACATGCCAGAAATAAAATAGTGTACAGTGTTTTATGTCTCAGCAAAATTCCTCATTTTCAGCATAGGAGAAGATTTCATGGATATCGAGTGGATCTAGAGCGAATAAGTTGAATGTCGTCTTCTTAAAGTAGCCAGTACCTCGGTGATGTGCTGATGTGGAGATACGTTCTGGTGTTCTTCAGCTCTGCTCAGTTTTGCAAGGCTCAGACCCAGGTGCTCACAGTGATTTAGGACCCAAACTCCTCCTGGATCTGCACAGTGCTTTGGAAAGTCCTTATAAGTTTCTGCCTGCAACTTTTCATATAAATCTTTCCAAATCTGGTCCTAAATGCGTAAGAAGTACCTCAGAGAGAAAAAGGTCTTGTGATTAAAATAGCGCAGTATAATTCGAAATTACTAATTATATTCCCTGTATTCCCATTAACCATCTGTATTGCCTAAAGCAAGTGGTGTAAATTCGCTATGCCTCAGTTTACTCCCGTGTAACACTGGCACAATATTTGCCTCTATTATAGCACTACATGTGTAAAAATCCATTAGAAATTCTCTAAGAAAAAGTACTTTGAAAGTATATGGTAGCATGGTCATTATTACTTTCAGTCTTCACCTCAAGTTATTTTCTAGACTGTTTATTATTTTACACTTCGCTCACTTCTCAATACAGTAGTCAACTGTTTCATTCCTGAGAAACTGCATTTTAGAACATTTCACAGAGGTGTTGGTGGCATATGGTCAAATTCCAGTATGACCAGTTTGCCAACTGAAATTCTCCCAATAGTTTAAAGTGGATTAAGTATTTTTCTCTTCCTCTAATGTGTTCAGCAAGGCTATACACCATGAAATACCCTTTGCATTTCATTCCTATGTAGCTGTGCAGTAGTAAACCAAGTTTATGTTTCTGACTGTTTTGACTACAAAGCAGTTTGAATTACTTGGGGAAATGCAAGACCAAATTAATAATAGTGACATTGTGTATAAAATACCAGTGTTTGAATCCACATTTGTGAATAACTGTTTTATTTCAGATTTCTTATGGGCTGGTCCTTGCGCATTAAAAGAAGACATATCCTGTTCAGTCTTGTGCGTGCATTTTAAATTATGGAATGAAATAGAAATTCACCTATTTCTTTTCCTTTCCCATAGCTTGAAAATAGTCCCATTTGTTAAAAAAATACATTATGCACAGTTTGTAATGCGGATTGGCTCAAACAATGAGAATCTGTTGGATGCTAGATTTGTTTGGGCTATTACAGAGTGCTCTTTCAAAACTTATTAAGACACGTACGCACAGCGATGTTAACTTTTAATGGGTTACTTAAATTTTTGTGTCTGGAAAAGAACAGGGTACTTACTTACATTTAAAAATCCCCAGACAAAACCATACCACAAAATCTAGCAACACTCCGTATCTACTTGTGGTCAGTTGCAAAATAAATGATGACAGCAAAATTCAGATTAAAAACTGAAGTTTGAGTTTGAACTATCAAGGAGTTCATTTGGGTCTGGAAGTACTAGCTGATCTCATGTTTACATAAACTGCAATGACAAAGTATATCTGTGGATTAAAGAATGAGGGCCAGATTTTAAGCTAGTGCAAATTGCGGTAGGTCCAGTGAACCCAACAGAATAAACTGATTTATGCCTCTTTTAACAAAGAAATTATTTGCAATATTTGTTTAGAGAAAAAAAACTTTTTATACTCTTCACACATACATTTGCATAGATCCAACTGTAGCACAAATGCTTAAAAACTGTGGATAGTAACTTCAAGGTCACCTTTGAAAATGTATTTATTGTGTATGAATCAACCATGTGTAAAACGAGGACATATTCTGACTGTTTAAGAACACATTGTAGTAAGCTGCACATTTCTCATCCTCTTTGATACATATTTAAATGGCTTCATCCCAACATGACCTAGAAAGGTTAATTTAAAACAAGACTCGATTTTTTTTTTTTTGCTATTTGTTTTTAAAAAGCATTCATGTAGGACATGTTGTTCACTTGATGTTAAAATCTCATCTGACAAGGGTGTTCTGGAATGCTTTGGAATAAATCTCAACAGTCATATTCCCTGAATAATAGCTAAATATTTGTGAGTGCAATAGGAGGTATAGCTCAAAATCTTTCATGACTAGAAAAAGCAGTGTTATTTTAAGACTCAGATACTTAGCGCTTTCCTGTTTTCTCTCAGCATTGTATCAGTAGGTACATTCTTTAAAAGCAATCACATCTCGGTTTCTTCAGTCTGCAGAAACCCCATCTGTGTATGCTTCTGATAGAAACCAGATTCTGCTCGGTGGAATCCACTGGAGCAATGTATCTGCAGCTCGTTTCTGCATATTTTTTGCCTCATTTACATATAAATTACATAACGCACAGCGCAGGGACTGCTCTGTCCCCTCGACAGGGAGGTCATTCTGGGAAAAGGGGGTGCAGTGGTGGAAGACACCCTGTCCCGTGCTCTCCACAGGGAGGCATGGGGTGCCTGTCATCCCCGAAACAGGCAGGCTTGGCACCAGCTCAGCGGCAGTGGCACCCATCTGGGGTTCTCCCTCGGACGCATGGGCTGGCAAGGGACGTGGACAGAGGTGCAGCCTGGATGGGGAGTCAGCAGCCACCGCCCACTGCTGTTCAGGCATGAATTCCTCAGCTGGCACGGTTGCCCTAAAGCCCTTTATATCTGTTTGATCCCCATCTCTCTTCTTAGCTTTAAAAATACTTCCTTGAGTGGTGTAATCATGGGGCAATTTTCCTCTCATGCCAAGTTTAGATATTGTGTGTACTACTTATAAGTTGACTTGGGTGACATTGTTTCCCAGTTCCCAGCGAGATAGGGATCAGACCACCTCTGTGCAGCTCAAAGACCAAAGCATAGCACCAGACAGCACAAGATTTCTTCAGAAAGTTTTGGAAGTGGAAATTGAATTCATTTGAGGATTAGCATTTTGTTAGATGGGGAGACGAACCCCGAAACACAACATCCTGAAATTGCTCAGCTGTTGTTCAGTGCTGAAGGTTTGAAGGCAGAGATTGCGATCTGTGCATGCTCTATCTGCCTGCTGTATGGTTTGCAGAACAACAAGAAAGACAGGTCAGCACTGGCCCCCCTTTTCTCTGTCTGAGTAACCTGGTATTAGTGAAAGAAAGCAAAAAGGTTTGAAATCCTACTTGAAGCGGATACTGGTTACTTAAGTCAGCATTATGTTCAGTAACAACAGACACAGCTGTCTTGACCACACACAGACCATTTTAGCAATTGCCAAAGTGCGACGCTCGTTATGCAGCCAAGTCTTAAATTATGCTAAGCAATGAAATAACCAAAGATGTTTTAAAAGAAAGCACATCAGTTCCATTAATAGGAAATTTACCTTTCAGACAGTTCTTGAGTTGTAACAAAGGTATGTTTGCCAGTTTTGTGAGCAGCAAGACTACAGAACGTAAAAATTACTTCATAAAAATAAGCTAGCCAGGATTTTATGTGAACGGGACTTAATGACTATGTAATTATAATTTCTAAGTGCATGTAATTATTAAAACAGAAACAGATATACAGTTTTCTGCTTTCTCTAGTGTTTTATAGGCTTTTTTGTAAAAACCAAATTTGCAATGTAAATGTGTACCAATGACAAGGCTTGGAGGGACAACACATTTAGGTTTGAATCCTAAGAAACGTACACAGACCTTTTCAGGGATTTTTGGCATTTTCAAATATTTTGAGCTGAGCAAGGAAAGGATGAATCTAGATTTGCCCAAACTGCTTTAGTTGCATGTAGTTTTGCCATGAAGGCTTTGGAGCTGGGGGAAATTATTTTCCCAGTTCCTTGTACTCAAACTCCTTCTACTTAAAACTGTAATAACAGTTACTTCTTGGCCTTTAAAATTCAGTCAGCCCTTGGGAGTAAAATGGAGAGTAAAACATTGTGCAAGGCCGCATCACTACCTAAGAAATGAATGAAAGAGAGAACTACAATTCAATGATTTTGCAGAAACGTATGAAATCTGTGTGTTGTTTAAGGCTGTCCAAGCTCCTGGAAGCACACAAGACCCTAACTGCTTCTTTAAAGCTGACTTTCCCCTTCCTGCAGCCCTTGCTATTCTCTCCTTCAAGGTAGATCCAGAAGCTACATAGTGTCAAATGATAGCATCCAATCTCTGTCTGCATATGAAGGATATTATAACTGCTGCTTCATTTCTGTACCGACAACAAAAAAGTCCATCCCCTGTTCCTACCTTCATGCCTGCACTCGTCTTATCTGTCCATGTTACTCACAAAGCACTGTCTAAAAGCCCATGGGGGAAGGCACTTCACCAACACGGGCCAAGTTTGGCTTCTGCCTGCGGCCACTGGATGAATTGAAAATGCAGCAAATTGTTGCCTTGTCTTGGGACTATCTAAGAAGAAAACATGAAATGCTTTTGCAGTGGCATGAACTGGTTCTGGGTGAACCCCTCCCTTTTGCCCGCAGAGATGAGCTGTAGGTGCATCCTGAATGGTGGACAGTACCTCGCCAGCATTGCTGGGGACCAACAAAATCAGAGTTTATTAAACTTCTCTGTAACCCTGTTCACCTGAAAAAGGGACAGTCACTCCTCACTACAGTCTCCCTCTTTTATTACCTTTTAAAGTCTGTACAACTAATTGCCATTATTGTTCCTCCACCCCCGCAAGTTGATTTACTTCTTTTCTAAATAAGATTTTCTTTAATAAAAGGGAGTACCACAATACACAGCATCCCATCAATACTGGAAAAAAAAAAAGTAGATCCTTTGTATATTGCTTAGAAGTGCTGAAAAACTGCAAAAGAAAAAAATATATGTCATCAGAAAGCATTTTACCTGTAAGAAGTACAGCTTATTTTTAAAAATGCTAAATATTATGTATTGTGCGAGTTGCTATAGTAAGAATTCTTTTTCCCCATGTATAGCAAAGTAATTAGTTATGAAAACCTGTGTAAATTGTAAGTAGGTGGGGCTTTGCTAACACTTTTGGATTCAAGTTTTGTTTTTCCCAAGATATGCATATATGTTGCACCAAGTATGGTCAGCCCTAAGCAGTCTGAGAGGTGATCAGCTCTGCTGAGAGAGAGAGAGAGAGAGGAGATGTGGCAAGGTCCAGGAAATAGCACATTCAAAAGACAAACACAGCCTTCTATTTTCCCATACTTTCCACCAAGCAATGATCATGGAGCAGATCCTGCCTGACGTAGGGCAATGAATCTTAGCAATGGGTTTCCAAATCGGAGATGTCTGGGGAAGGGTGTCCAGGGTTCAGTGCACATGGCCTTCCGGCAGAGTTGTCTCCAGTGCATTCCTACACTCAGCATTGCAGGCTGTAAAACCTAGCGCAAAACAGACTCAGAAAAAAAATTATTTCAGAATATGATTTTACCAGTGCAGTAGGAACTTACAGTGTGGCTTTTCTACGATAACTGAACCTGAATGCGTAAACAGGCTTAGGAGGAAACTTCTTAAGGCACACGGTCAGTGCAATTCCACCTCTTGGAGACACCATCCAAGCATGTGTATTTGAGACCCCACATGCTGGGCACAGTGCTTTGAACTTTACTTTTTAGCAGAAGGCTGCAGGAGTATCTCTGTTGAGAGGCTGTTGAGGATGCCTCCTAGGCACAGGCCGTTTGCTTGCTCTCACCTGGTGGCACTGAGACCCTGCGGTACAGCAGCCCCCGGCCACTGCACCAATGCTGAGCCCAAGGACTCCGGTACCCTCATCACACTTTCTTTTTTGATCCAGTTATGTTGTGTTGTAGGTTTGCAGCTTGGTTTTTCAAGGATGTTTGTCAGTGGTGGTAAACCAAGAAAAAGACTGCAATTTTCTTTAAGCAATAACTCGTGCCTTTGTTTACTTCAGAAAATTTTCAAGTGTATACAAAATTGTACTTTTGGGTACGTTTCATTGCCTCATGTCTGGCAGTGTTAGAGGCCCCTGCATTTCCCAAGATCCTTCATCTCTCCCCACCTTCTGCATGCTGCCTCCCTCTCCAGAACATGGGAGCCTAACTGTTTCTTTGTCTCTTTTCTTCAATTCCCTCCCTAAAGGAGCCAATTAAGGACCCCGTCAAAAAATAAACAAATATATTCTACTCTCATTTGTCAGGCAACCTCCTGTTCCATCTCAACATGCAACGAAATCCAGATGATCTGTCTCATAGTACCCTCACTGGTTTGGTTCAGACTTGAAAAGTAAGTTTGCCCTGAATTTCAGCCAGCTGCGAGTCCATTAGTGGCTTCCATGAAGTGCCCAGTATCAAACAGAACTCACAAATTACATGTAGCTTTCCCCATAATTAAATACCTTCACTCTTCCTCTTAGGCCTCTGGAAAAACACGAGGAGACTTTTCTGATTTTTTCCTGACTTAGAAGAGCTGATAAAATGTGGAGCACTCACAT
The DNA here is from genome assembly GCF_030867145.1 of Opisthocomus hoazin. Lineage (NCBI taxonomy): Eukaryota > Metazoa > Chordata > Aves > Opisthocomiformes > Opisthocomidae > Opisthocomus > Opisthocomus hoazin. The sequence continues at coordinate 24,368,737 of NC_134414.1, read as the reverse complement.
CAAAAACAGGGAAAATATTTAGATTTCATTGGATTGAAAGCTACTGGGGGCCCCACAGTAGCCCAAAAAAGGGAGAGGACAGTGGAAACATGAACATAGAGCAGGAGAACCACTGTTGTCTGCAGGAAGAATTTGAAGACAACTGATCAGGATGCTGGGAGGAAAAGATAGGGGTAAAAGCATTGGTGTCTAGAAGAGAAAAGAGCCTCCATCACAGAGGAGGGTGGTGCAGAGCCCATGGGAAATTATTACAGGGACTGAAGGGGGCTGCCAGCAGGAGCAGGAGTGCATCTGGAGCATCTCCCAGGCATCAGAGCAGCAGGTGGGAAAGAGGACAAGGCAGCTGGCATGGCCGTGCCTCACCTGCCAGCCTCTGAAAGTCAAGTTGTTGCCTACTCACCCCTCAAATTATCTCTTACTCCATGTTTTTTCAGCCTGCATGTGGGAATCGAGCCCTGTTGTATTAAATTAAAGGCAGTTACGTGAGCATCACAGGTGTAATGTAAGGATTTAAGTGGCAATACCTTGGCATACCGAGGTGATTCATTGACATGTACTTCAAGATCACACCAAGTACTTGGTAATATGGCAGGATTTAGTTTCTACAAGAGTCAAATGCCCTATTGCTGTAAATAGACACAGTCACCCTCACTGCGATAGTGTTTGGTGTATTTACATCAGTGGGGAATTTCCTTCCATTTAGTAAGCCTTTAAAGAAAATACACCAGAAGAAAATACAATTTTTTGTCTTCTCATCCATCAGTTTCTAAACATAAACTTTTTTCCTCCTATGCTGTAGTATTTTAAAAGCAGAACAAAGAGCCAGTAAGAGTAAGCACAGCTACGTGCTAATTTATAAATGCTCAGAGTAAAAGGCAGCTCCAGCTGACAGTAGCTTCAAAAAAATTGTGCCTCCTGTAAATTAGGATAAGGAAACTGATCACTGAAGGTAAACAGGTGATGAAATACTTCATTAGTACCTCATTTGTAATTTATGTCTGCTGAAGTAGTTGACAAAGAATCAAAACCTAAGTGGTAGATTTCTCAGAAGTGTAGCCTTTGAGGTCACTGAAGTGGATTAATTATAACCCAGTGTAAAGCACAGCCTGTCTCTGTGTCAATTACCAGTATTTGATAACTGAAATTATGGCAAGCTCTGTTCTTTTTCAAGATGCAGCCACACATTTTAAAATCATTATGACTGTAAGCATGAGCTTCACATAGCTAATGAGTTCAGCTCATTTACTAAAGTTCATTTTGACTGAGCAGATAGTAGTTGAGATTCAGAGGGGAGTGGGTGGAAAGAGATCCAGTTCTGCAAAAATAAACGCCTCTCCTTATCCCATCTCCCAACCCTGTGCGGGAGAAACAAATTTAGTTCACTTGCCAAAGAATCATTTAAATGTACTGGAGGAGAAAGAGTTGAGGGAGTCAACTGCTATTAAATATGACCTGCTTCTAATGGCTATCAGAGCTCCAGTTGTTCAGTGAAAATGCTGGGCTTAATGGACTACCTGCTGTTCATATCCATAATAGCAAAATGGATGATAATGCACCTCTATCACATCTCGGGATTTTCTTTCCCCTCTTCCTCCCATTTTCACACTCTCCCCTGGAACTGCACAAGTATTGGGTAAGGTTCGATAGCATCTGTTCATATGTTATCAGAACCTACCACACGCTCTTTGGTGAGTAACTCTATCTTGCCATGGCCACGCAATCTGCTGCTAGCTCAGCAGGCAGGCAGGGCATGCTCCCTGCATCCCGGCCCACGGCAGCACCACCTGCACACAGTAAGCAAGCTTGGAAAGCAGTGGGTTTGGGCTTGGTTTGGTTTCCTAATGCAAGAAGCAGCTAATGCACTGGGTAGGTGTTGGTGAACTGATCGCCAGGACACCAGCTTTGCTGCGTTTTTCATGTGCACGTCATGCTCGTCGTAGCTGCTGTGCCAGGGCCCATGAGCAGCCGTAGCTGATGTTGTGGGTTGCCAACTCTGGGAGAAATGAGGCCAGATCTTGGCTGTATTTTCAAACCGAATGGCTCCAGCTTCAGCTGAGGTCAGACTTTGACCAGAGGCTAAGGAAGTATTTGGTCTAGTGAGACATTCTTTCACCGTTCCCTGCTTTCACCTGAAGTATCTCAGTTGTAAATGTCTCTTACTGAAGTAACTAGTAACATATGATCCTGTTGCGTAGAGAATTCCTTATTCTTTTTGCTCTAACCAGATGACATATAGGCTGGGGTCAGACAGCGTTTTCAGTGGAATCTTGCATTTATCATGGCTGTAAATTTATATAGAGCCATATTCCAGTATTCATCAGCAATCTTTTAAGAAAGCAACAAGCTCGTTCTTCAAGGTGGACATGGTATATTCAGAAGATTTTCCTCTAAAGAATAAATTTCTTTTTAAGATCAACAACATGTGGTGTTAATGTTTAAAGAACAAATTTTAGTTTGTCAGTGCAACTCATCATTCCTTATTACACATTGTGAAATCGTTTTAAGATTCTTTGTGCATCTTTAAGCCAAAAGAACATCTGAAAACCACCCAAGACCTCTGCTACAGAGTCCAGAGTAAGTATACAGCTGTGACTTAAATCAAAGATGTCTAACCTGAACCTCACGAAAATAACTGAAGAAAATATTTATTTGTGTCTCTGGTTTAATAATAGTCTATTTTCCAATGGTATCGATCACTCCAATTTGCATCAGCTTGTTGTTCATGTCTTTAGTACCAGGATAATATGGTTGTGAATTCGAGAAGCACCTAAACGGATTAGGTAGGTGGAGAGATAGGTTGAGCAGAATATTCACCACAGGGTGGCTTTCTGGCCCTACTGAAACCAACAAAAGTTATAACATCTAGGGCAATGCATATGGGATTTCAAATCTCATATTTTAACCTCCACTGTTTCAGGGAAAATATTTTTTTGGAGAAACAGCCAGAACGTTGAAACAATCCCTCCCTAAATATTTTGCAGTAATAATGACAGTGATTTCTCCACGGCACCAATCAAAGTGGAACACTTAAAAATACTCATTTCAATATAAGTAAGTAAAAATGTGCTACAGATTGGAAATGAGGGAAGAGAACTGGTATGAAGGATATTATAAGCTACGTCTAGACTTACCTACTAAGAAAAATGATGGCTCCTGTCCAGCTCACACCTCCAGTTTTCTTGTCTGTGAAAACCAGATTATAGGAAGGTGGGAGAGAAGGAGGGACAGCTGGTGCATGCCTGTGTTTTGTCCCAATAGGGAGCTGGGATGTGAGAATATGCAACTGGAAAGTGGAAAATTCTCCCCACATCCCTCATCTAGATACAGCTAAGTGCCCACAGTGACCAAGGAAATGGCTTTTTCATAGGAATTTAAAAGTGTTTCCGTTTTTTCCACTCATTTGGTTAAATATAGCTTTCTAGACTCAGACTTTTCAAAAAGCTGGGCAATAGATGGGATTATTTCCTTGTGTGCCACCAGACTAACAGTACTACATTTGAGATGAGCTTAATAACTCTGATGATTCAAAGCCAGGCTTTTACGAAGGTCCAGGAACAGATTTGCAAACTCCTTGTGTTCTCAAATGAGCTCCTACATGGCACTAGTGTAATGGGCAGACTGCAAAAAAAATTCCCACCATCTCCTCATTCCAATTCTGCCCCCTGAGCTCAGAGTTTCAGTAAAATGTCAGAGCTGAAACTTTTGGGCACTTGCAAAAACAGGTTTCATGTTGAAACCTGAACTAGACACTGATTAAAAAATGCAGAGAGAACAAATTGATTTTTCTAGGTTGCTGCTCATGGTTTCTGCCCCTTTTAGCAGATATTTACCCATGGCTGGTAGGAATTTGTGTACCTCCAGAAAAGGTGTGTGGCTGCACCAGCCTGGAGAGGGGCAAGACAGCCGGCCCCATGGGATGGGTCAGGCAGAAGCAGATGGCCCTGAGCGGCCGGGCTGGCGTGGGGACAGATGGTAACACGGGACGGCTTGGGAAGGGGGACATATGGCAACACGGGATTGGCAGGAGCACACGTCCTTACGCTGGTCCCAATTACAGGCCTGGTGGGTTTGGATTCACCTGGGATAAAGTAAAAGGGCTTTTACATTTTCCCATCCCTCCTCAGAGATGGGCAGGGGTGTCATGGACCGCAGGATGCAGCCATGGCTGTCTGCTGTACAATCCAGACAGGGATTTTAGGTGTTGCTGACTGCTGAGCCTTTCTGAATATTTTTTCTTCTGTCATTTCAGCATCTAACAAGTTTTCACTGTTCTTACACACAATTCTATGTTTTGATTTTCATCAGCACCTGGTTAATCAGAGGTAGAAAAGGATAAAAGTCAACATGTGCACCACTGATATTTAATGGGCTGATTCAGCACGCTGTTATGTCCTTTGAGACATGGAAGACAAATGAATTTGCCTGTTCATCGTCTTAGAGAGCCGACACACAATAATTATCAAAAATACTTAACACACAGTAAAACATAAAAGCATGTAACACCACAATATATCCATTGTATATTCCCACTCCCATTTTCCTTGTTTCTGGGGTGGTGAAGATGCTAATGAAGCAATTTGCTTCAATTCTGAAGAAGCTTTTTAGGCATAAATACTTTTTCACCGCTAACCACTAACTACCACATTACACATGTAGAGCATAATTAAGAAGAATAATAAATGAGGAGTTGGGTGTCTTCCCATGTCATTTTGAATATGGGAGGCAAAATAAATAAGCTTTGCATGCTTAACATTATGGAATGTGTTTGTATACATGAGCCTAATACTTTTTAGTATGCCTCCTGTATTTCTTTGCCTTAATACAAGCTGTCCACCCAGAAATGACATCTTTTGGGAGTATTTTAAATAGATGCAGGGGAAGTCATTTAGTTTGGTCACATTAAACTGCTGACAGACTCCGCAGACAGTGCATACAACATAGTCTGCTTCCCTGGTGAGAACAGAATGAGATTTTTTATAGACAACATTAAGTGTATTGAGCAAATTGCATTCACCATATTACTCTGTACCTTTTCTAACTATTGTCATTGCATTTTTCGCTTTTCCAGCATACTTAATAATCTCTTTCATCACCTCTTTTATTGAATACACTATTACCAGAACTACATCCATTACGGAGATGTAGGAATTAATTAACTTGCAGCAGTTTTGATCTCTGGACACAGAATATAACAGATTTGATGGTCATATCACTGAGACCAATTTCCTGCCCCTGGACAAGAGTATGCAGTCACAGAATACTACAGATTGAACCTCTTGTTAATAGGATTAATTTCCTTTTTGGGCAGGAGGGGAAAGAAGTGGTGATAGAGTTAAAAATGCTAATTCAGTTCTGGGATGAGATTTCATTTACTCTAAAAGAGATTACCTTAAGCTGTGAAACCCATGTATGGATGTGGATCTGGACTGCTCCAAAAATGCAGTAATGTTCAGGGTTTTTGTGGTCCCATCTTAGCTAAAGAATCAATGTTAAGATGAAGATTTGCACTCTGAAATACCTCTGAGCACTCTGAAATCCCTCTGAGCCAGGTTTGCTGATGCCTGCTACTTCCTGTTACTTTTTGTAAAAGTGAATTTTCATGGTTACTACAAGGGAACTTTAGCCATTCAGGAAATACGAAGCGGTTTACAATGCAGTTTTTGCAAGGAGTATATATTTATACGGTGACATCCTTGAAAAAAACAGAAATTAATCTTGCTGCATCTGCTTTGCTCTATAGGTATGATGAATATGGCTGGGTTTTCTGGTGATAAAAATACACAGAGAACCTCCTATATCTTTCAATCAATAGAACAATTTTATCCAATATTGGATATTATCTCTGAGATGGTGCATACCTGTAAAAGTACTCAATCATCTATATCAATCTTTTATGAAAACACTGAGAAGTCAGAGTCACAACTGCTGTGTGTTGGGACAGTGGCACTCAAACAGACGGAGCTATGATGACTGATAGCCACTGATGACTCAACTGAAGATTTAAGTTTGACAATCTTTTTGTCAAATGTAACTTCTTTAAAAAGTCAGTTTTCTTTAAAAGGGTCCATCCATATTGCCTACATTTCCCACAGGTTTTAATTAATATCTCTCCAAACTCAGAATATTTCATGTTTTGTTTTGTTTTTTTTTTTCCTTTTTATGCAGGAATGTTTTCCTGTAGTTTGGGAAGATTATCCTTCTGTTTCATAGCTGTGAAATGTCTCCTAGTGTCACTGACTTGTCACAAATGTGTGTATTCTGCTTCATTCAAGTGACCTTTGGATGATACCAAGAAGTAATAGAGCTTATAAGGCAGAAATCCCTCTATAGAAACATCCTGAATCATTTTGCTGTGGGAAGAGGGCTTCCCCACCTGGAATTTTGATAGGATGTTTGTTGCCTCAGGAGAATGGCAGAGAAGATCCACAATTTATTTTGGTAATTTGAGGCAACATTCTGTCCACCGCATTCAAGAGGCCTAAAATCCACAAAAGATAAGAATGAAAATAAGTGTTTTCATAAGCAAAGCACAAAGGTTAGTCATGATGCTTCCAATTTGCAACATCCCAGAAAGGGGAATGACCTTGCTTATATTTGTTATTTTAGTTTTTCTAAGGGATGTATGATGAATGAGATTTTCCAAATGTATTCATGAATAATAATGTCATTTTAATGATATTGCATCTTTGCATACAGCAGATGATTATAAAGAATGCCAATGGGGACTGATAACCAGGTCCGATAAATGAAATCATGTCTAGAAGAAATACTATAGCGTGGCTTTGCACATTTCAGGACTACCCAGAAACCAATATCTCTGCTGAAAATGGTAGACTGCCTACAGCTATCATTCCAGCTATTTTCGAGTAATGGTAATAGCTCTGGAATGACATCTGACTTGGAGCAGTCAGGTATTAAAATACCAGACAAGCACGGCTGCTTGTACCTGACTGCACTACAGGAGTAGTGATCTGTAGCAAACTGCCATAGTAATATGTCGCTTTAAGATATAACCTCTCCAAAAGGCAAAAGTTCAAGTAGGTTTGGTATTGGTGAAGTTATTCTCTCATATCCAGCTTTAACAGGGAGTTCGAAGTTTTTTTCCTCTTCTTTTAGCAGTTGCACAACTAAAGGTGAAATATTGGAAATAGGAAAAATATATAAATTTTATTTAGACCATCTGCAAAGTGAATATGAACTCCCCTCAAACCTAATGTAATATGTTGCTGACATTAGAAGAAGTGTAGATTAAGCTGAAAGCGTGATTTCTTTGAAGGTAATGGTGAAAATCCCGCTGATGTTGTTTCATTCAGTCTGTTCTGCCTTCCCAATCCTGTATAACTACTGAGCTGCTTTTCCCCTCTCCCCCCCACCTTGAGAAACAATGGAAAAAACTTAGATGAAATTAAAGCTTCATTTTCTTGGGCATAATCCACGAGCCTCAGGAATAGCTGATGAAATATCCCTGCATTTTTAACCTATTGTACTAATCCAGTCAACACTATAATTGCACTCAGAATCCCTTAGGCCTAATTTGAGTGTAAGGAAAAGCTACTGTGCTATTGTTAAACTCCTTGGGTTTAATTTTTTACCAGCCAATAATTACAAAACACAGGAAATGACATGGTGAATGATGGAACTATTTTGAAGTGCAAATTTATGAAGCAGCTGCAGCAAATAAAGTGGTAATTTAATTAGTCTTATGTCCTAAAGCTGAGGTGTAGTGAAGAACATTTCTGAGATACAGACTAATTCAAATCTGGAATAGTAATCCCACATTTAGTAATTTCAGTGCTATAGCTCAGTTAATTACAGCATATTAGCAAAATAATGAGATAATTAATCTTCAAGTGCAGTTCTTGTCTACATGCATATTATAGAAGAATTTGACTTATCCTTTCTTTGTATGTTTTTCCAAGAACAAGTTATGACTAATTTAACCTAGAGAAACCCTTCCTCACCAGAATACCTAGACTCTTTTCTTTTCCAAACCTATCAGGTTTCAGACAACTCTTTCTCTGTTTAAATGAGAAAATACTTCATAAAAAACCTGTGTGAAGAAACCCAAAAAGTATAAAATTAATTTAATTTGTCAATTAAAGACCATTTTATCTACTGATTTTGCTTTTTAAGTAGAACATATGGACTATTGCTGAGAAATTTTATCTGTCCTACTCTAGTTTTATTTGTAGTGCAGTGGTTTCTATCTGCACTTTGAAAACACGTGCTTTTACAAGCAGATAGCTGTTGGCACACTGCACGCAATGTATTTTATACATGAAGCATAGTACCAGAAAATAATATCTTTTCAGAAATGTTAATAGTCATAAGTTAGCAGATTTCTCAGTGAAGCATTTATTTCATATTTTATAAGTATACATATAAATACTAATTTTATATTTTGAGCCTTCCATTTTGTTCACAGAACACTCAGCATCACCTTAGGTACATACGTAATTTTTGTTCTTGCTTGTATGTATACTCAGTTACAAAAGGCAACTGTTGTATGAAAAGTGTGCTTCAACCTTTTCATACCACATCCAAAATTCTCCGCATTTTTGGAGGGCCTGTCTATTGCAATAGGTGCATTTCCCATTTGCTTCATCATGTTTTTCACTTGTCTTGCAAATCTGTATCCATTTGCTTCAACTGATTTTATGACTGCCATGAACTATTTTGAGTTTTCAATAATTAATATTTCCCGTTGCTTTTATCATTGGGTATAACTGAACTAGCTTTTCATATCCTGCCCTTAATTCCACAGTCTGTTTCACTGAGTCCATAACCCATGAGCCTCAGGAATTAATGATGAAATATCCCTGCATTTTTAACCAATCGTACTAACCTAGTCAACACCATAATTGCAGTCAGAATCCCTTAGGCCTAATTTGAGTGTAAGGAAATGCTGTGTAGGGTTTTGCACGCTGGGCACATAGTCACAAATATCGCATTTAAATGCATTATTTTTAGCGTCACAAAGGCTAACATGTTAAGTGACTGCATAAAACCAGATTTTATCCTCCATGGTAGGTGAGAAAATACGTAATGCTGAAAAAAAAAAAAAAAGGAAGGAAAACACTGTGTGGGAAAGAGCAAGACCATATCTGTTGTTCCATCTTCCACATTTGGTTGACTCATCCTTGAGGAAGTGATGCGATCTACTGGTCCTAAAAATGGTGGCCCAAATTCAACAAACTTGAAACTACGCACTTCCTCTCTAATAGTAGGCAATGGTGTAGGAAACATGTGGCTTTAAATCATTTAACTAAATGAGAGCTACATAGTGTTTGTCTCATGTAATTGTTGGCTTTGCGAAGTCAACTGGACAACTGCTATCTGTAAAAAAAGGCTGGTCCAAGCAACCCAGATGTTTGTATTCAAATTATACTTCACTGGAAATCTTGGAGGATGATGAAAAACCCTATATCCCTCTTAAATATTCCTGTCTAACAATGTGGAGAGACATGAATTGATATATACATCTATTTTAAAATGAGGGAGAAAACAGTAAAATAAGAACATTGACTGTTGTTTTTTCACTGTAACTTTGTGACCTGTGTCATAGCAGGCCTGGATGGATAAAATGCTCTGTAGCTGCCACCATATCTGTAGTGCCCTCTGTTAAATGAGCTACATGGGTTTAGGCTCTGGCCATGTCTCAATATATGGAATCTATAGATTTTCAGTTCAAAGAAGACATCAGGAGACTTCATTCCACTGCATGCTGTGCTTTCCTCCACTGCAGGAAGAAAGACCAAAACAAAACAGAAAATGGGTCCGCTAAACACACCACTTCCCAGATATTTACAGTGTTTTGTTGTGGCTTTTTAAAATTTTGAGATCCAACTGCATTATTTTCCTAAGCTTCACCTTTAAATTGGAGGGAATTGAATTCCCAAGTTCATATTTGACTGTGACCATGTCTCATGCTATTTTCTGACTGTGGATGGTAGTTTTTGCTCGGAAGCACTAACCTCAGTAATGAAAAATCAGAACCACAGTAACAGCCAGAGGTCCAAGGCAAGAGAAGTTGCTATTACCCTCTTTAGACAGAGAAATCATGCACAAGCCATCATATCTCAGGAACAACAACAATAAAAGTTCCCTCCAGTTTGTTCACTGAACTAAAGTGTGTGGTGATAGCCCCAGTACAAAAAATCAGATCCCTCTGCAATCCCCCTTTTCCAGCCCATGACAGCCGCTGGTGGTGAGCAGAGGGAGCACAGGACTGCCTCAGCAAGCCTGCTAGTCTTGCAGGAGTCTGAATTAGGGACAGTTGTAAGAGGTGAATGCCTTCACGTGGTAAGAAGTTTTCTGCACGAAGCCTGTCCATTGAAGCTGAAAACGGGAAAGAGTAGCAGGAATTTCAACTTTCCACCTTTCCTGCTGTTAAAAATCTTCATATCGCCTTCAGACCTCCACCTTACCCACACAGACCTATCAATTGATGGGGAAAGGCAGCCTTTTGAGGACTCCTTGCCTTAGATTACAGTTTTCAAATTGCAGTGTAGGTTGTGGGAAGAGCCAGCCTAGTTCTCATGTCACCGTGGTGGGCTGAGGCAGCGTATGAGCACATCTAATTTATCACTTGTCCAAAGCTGAGTGGTTGATCCCAATAAAGTGAAAGCAGTTAAGTTCAACAGTAGAGCGTTTTAGCCCAAAGTCTAAAATTAATTCTCAGGGACAAGCACTTGTTTGCTTTTCCTTTACTTAAGTGCTATGGGGCTTTAAATTCTTATTTCAGTATTTGTATTTCACCTAGATACTGGCAACAGACACGACTGAGGAGGATCGCCCTTGGGATGGCACTGACAGAGGGCTTTAGCTGAGTGGTTTGTAACAGCCCTTCCCCCTCTGCAGCACCTTTCCCCAGAGTCAACAGATATCTGTATTGCCTTTTCCCTCCCAGTAAAGGAGGCACCATGTAACAGAAACATTTCTTGCTATATTTGTTCTCCAGAGGGGTGCTAGTTAGATGGGCAAAATTTGGTGACTCGCCTCAGCAGGGAGGATTCATAATTTGACTCCCTAACCCTATTGTCCTCGGGTAGGTGTCAAGCTGTTGTGACTGAATCACAACTTACAGTCCTGTGCTGGTTTTATACAAAATTGCTTGATTTTGTAATACCATGTGTCTTGCTAATACTGGAAATGCATTTTCAGTATTACGCAAAGCGATTTTAGTAACAGGAAATACTTCATGTCATTTTTCTTCAGTACAGTCCACCATCTTCATTATTAACATTACCTTGGAGATATTTAATGTAAAATTTAAAATATGTGGGGAGAGATCCAGTCCATGACTGAGATTTTAAAGCCTGCCATATGGTTTCCATTTCAAAAATGAGGAGGGTCTCTAATCTGGCTTATCCCTACTGTCCAGGACTCTCGGTCTTGGCCACTGAGGCAGCCAACTAGCAACATTAACACAGAAAAACGTCTTATTAGGAAAGTGTTTACAAGAACTGTAAGGTTATGTCCCTTAAATACATCCTTCCTCTCCAGAAGGTACTTCTCAAAATGCCATAATTCTTTTTGTTTTGCAGGTCTTTGTACTCTGGGATCATTTTCAATTATTCTTTCTCCGTTGCACCACACACCCAGTCATTTGTCCATTTCTCATTTTTTGCTTGCTTCACAGAGTTTTCTACCTGAACTTAGCCATGACTTGAAGAAGAGAAACAAGCTTCAATTTTATGACCAAAAAATTGTTCAGTTATGCCATAAACTTGCTTCAACTTTTATGGTCACAGTTGGGATTTATTTTGGAGGGACGCTTGGAACACCTTTGCAATCGTTACCCAAAAGTGGATGAGTACTGTCTATGGATTTTTGTGTTTTCCCACACATATGTGAACTGAGCACAGCACAGCTGAAATAAGTTGGCCCCTCTTGGTGTCCCGAGTCACTCCATGCTCTCCAGAATGACTGCCCTTGATCAGAGGAAAGAAAAGACTTAGCACACAATTAGGGTGTTGATGTGATGGCAGAGACATAGACCGTTTATCTCGAGGCGCTGCACTTCCTTGATAACATATATAACCAACTGAAGTTAATGACACCTCGTAGTGATTGCCAGGATTTCTAATGAAAGACGGTGTACTTCAAATGCTACATCTGGTCTCAGGAGACATACTTCTGTCTCTCTCCTTCATCTACCAGCCGTGGCTCTTAGTCACAGTACTTTCAGCTCTCTGTGCCCTCATTTCTCCACTTGCAAACCATAGGCAGTGATTCATTCCCCCTTTAAGAACAATCTAAAAACTGTTGTTATCGTTGCTGCTGTTATTAGTTGTAGTCCGTGCACACAACAGCACATATTAGGAGACAAAAGGTACAGACCCCCTCCAGAAACCCCTTCCGAAAATCATCCAGGAATACAAGCAGAAGCACACAACATAAACCAAGGTAAGCAATCAGACATGCAGATGTATTGTAGGATTATATTTTAGCTGCCTCACAGCATAGTTGGATTTTATATTCTTAGAAACAACCTTTCATCAAAAATTAAAACATTTTCAGTCACATTTTGAACAGGGATTGATTTTCATGCAGTACATTGATTTTTCAGGGAGTCTGGGAATGGAAATCTGATACCAACGAGATTACAGTGAGCTGTTTTCTCTCTGGGGTGAGGCAGCAATTCAGCAAAGTATTGAAGTATGTAGCTAATTTTAAGCATTTAAATAGTCCCAAATCAATTTCCCGTAGAACTCCTCCTGAGCACAAAGCTGTGGAGGCCAAATGTTATCAAACTGTGTTATCCAACTCCATTTTTCTTTGTTTTTTGTTAACATTCAGCAACAGCTTTTTACATCTATCTGTGGAAACAGAATTTTAAGCTGTCGTACTAGTAGACAGGTTCAGCAGGAGACTTATCAGTCTGAAAGGTATTATATTTAGTGAGGAACTGGGCACTGTTTAAATGCAGGAGACAAAAATATTCCCCCAAACTTCCTCCAGGTATGCCAGTAAAAAGGATATTAAGTGATATAGGAAACTACACTATGCAGCAGAACTGTATCTCTTCCAGCAGATCAATTTGTGTGAGAGTCACCAGGGAAAATTGCGTGCTTATCTATTTTCGTGAGACTCTGTGTGATCCAGGAAATAAAGGGCTATGGCATCTTTTTTTCATCTTTAAACTTTTCCCGAAATATTCAAGGCCCCGGTATGTTCCTCAAGTCTCTCTCTTTTTTCCCTCATACTACATCAGTTGCTCTTTTTTTTTAGCCAATAACATAAGTATGTGACACTTGCTGAACTGAGCTAGGGTACATCACAATACATCTTGCATTAATTCCTCATGGGCTTGTGTGTCCCAGGGTGGATTTTCCAACATAGCCACTACTCTGCTAGCACAGGAGTCTGTGTACCAAACTCTATTGCGTGATTTAGAGATGACTTAAGAGAGCTTACACATGAAATAACAAGCACTATAAGCACCAAAGCTGCTTGGACAGCAGCTGCCTAACGAACCTGAAACCCTGATCCGGTCAATAAGCACAATATTCTCATTAAAGCTTTGTTTACTCTGCTCATAAAGAAGTTTACTCACTTAAACAGAGAAGAAAATTCCCTTCTAAAAGGTAATTCGAGTGTGAAAATCTACTATGTATGCAATTGGAGAATGTGGTCTCTATGCTCTTGCCCTGAAACAGGGAAGTCAAAGATGTTCAGTATATGTACTGTTTCTAATTATGCTTCTCATGCAGCCAGTATTGTGTGATGCTGGTACCCTGACCTGCTTCACCAAGATGCATTACGACCTGAGAGAGCTGTACGTAGAGCAGGCAATGACAAAATGTCCCACAAGGACAAAAAAAATCCAAACACATCTCTTAAAAGAAGGGTCCAGTGCTGGGATGTGTTCTGTAGCAGAGCTCAAATCTCTGATCCTCAGCAATGCAGCACAACGCTGCAGTATCTCAGCCAAAGAGATATCTCACTACATGGCAAGCACAGAAGTCTGCTTTCCTCTAGCTGGACCAAGCCACAGAGAAGATGTGATGCACCGTAAAGCTATGGTGAGAATGTACGCTGAAATAGAACATTCTGAAGGGCTTGGTTTATTCATATTTAAATGGGATGCTTCACTATACAAAGATTTTCTTTGTTTTGATGTTTAAAGTCCCCAAACACATGGAATATTGCAGGCTGGGAGCCACTAGAAAGGTGAACAATAATTTGTCAGGTAAACGAGCACGTCAGTGTGTAAAGCAAGCTGATTGGAGTTGGAAAGGTGCCTTTGGGTTTGGTTTTGCTTTCAATGATACCCACAGAGGTCCCTTCCAACCCCTAACATTCTGTGATTCTGTAATAAGGTTTGGGCTTGTGCTGAAGTTGGCTGCCTTGCCAAAGGCTATTTTTACAGGGAGTTACTGTGGAAAGAAGCCAATTAGACATAAAAGAATACCTAAAAGTGAAAAAAATGCTTTCAGTGGATATGAGGAAAGGGTTCTCTTGAGGAAACAAAGCACATGCCTAACCATTTGAGCCATATCCTTCCCTCAGGTACACAAGTGTAAAACCAGATTATTTCCAGTGACTTTGGATGAATTACTCTGTTTTAAATTGGGGACAGAATCAGGCCTATTTTATTCATTGGATCTATTTAAAAAATATGAAGAACGTTGAGCTGTATTGCCAAACATGAGTCTGCACTGGACCACCCTCTATGTTGACTTCATTTATGTAGGCAGCAAAAACTATAACCCCTTTTTCTCTGTTCTGGTTTGTTTCTTTTTAATTAAAACATGAAAACTATAGTTATACAAAATGTGGTTATGAGTATGTGGTAGCTGCTTTCTGTACGTGAAAGTGATTACATTTTCCTCTGTCTTTATATACCGTGTGATTGCTGCTGTCTTCACTGTTAATCTTGTTAATTTTTGCTTAATTTGGAGCTAGATTTATTTCATCAAAAGTTTACAGTTGGAAAAGATTTTGATTTTCAGTGCACGGTAGGACACATTTGATGTGGACTGCTTGCATGTTTGCGTGAGTGTGCATATGTGCATACACACACAACACACATTAACAAGTAATAAAAGATATCTCTTTGGTTCATTTACACAGTGGAGATCAGATTATGAAAGGTTAAACCATTAAACAAATGCTAATGCACTCAGATGCCTGGACCTTGTCCAATAGTACCTGCAGCAGCTGTCAACCTAATTAAGCCAGATGTGTGTTAAGTGTAAACGGACCTCCCAGGAGGAACAATAACAGATTTTAGGTCCTTAGGGGACTCAGAGTACCAATGCATATAGTGTTTCTGAAGGAAACATCACCCCTACCTTGCGAGTTTTCTGCTCATTAGTACAATCCTGATTGTACTCCTCTGGGACCGGGCTTGGGGGAGGAGAATTCACTTTTCACTCTGACTAAGGCCAACAAGAATGCTCATTTTCAATTGATTCTGGCAGTCACGATATTTACTCAACGCTCTAATCTCTATTTCTTAACCTCCACTTTACTCTTTCTGTAACTTATTTTAAAAGTGACATTTATCCTATGCCAGGTTTGCCAGCCCTTTAAGTATACGCACAGGCTATAAGCTGATAGAGAGGATCTTAATAAGCCTTTTAATATTAACAATCAAGAGAAATCTATAGAGCAGGAAATATTAGGTAATTATGAGCATGCAGTGTACAATAATGTGTTGCAATAAAAAAGAAAATCCTTTTACAGTGTGAAAATATTATGGGAAATTAACAAAAAACACTTAGCAATATTTAAAACCTGCTGAAACTTGCAGCTGAATTGTTTCTTGTGTGCTATTAACTTCAATATGTCCAGGAGAAAGAGGCTACAGAAGTAGACCTGCAGATTTTCACACCTGGTCAAGGAAAGACAAGTCTCTGAGAGTTCTCATACATATTGAACTTCACACCTACTTTCTCATTCACTTCGCAGCCAAGCTGTGGCATCTTTTTCCAAAGAAGCAGAACAAACTCATAAAGCAGCGTCACAGAATAAAATGGAGTGTGGTTTCACTGGGCCAGGCCATCTGTGATGAACAAGAAGACCTCCACTCATCTTCTGAGAGATCCTTCCACCTACAGTGTCTTTGGATCTAGCCCTAAGCTCTTCTCAAGTCACCTGTGATGAGCTAATAAAGATGTATGGTGCCAGGTTGCCTTAAACAAACCTTCACCTGATAATGTGTGATCATGCAATAGTTCTGTTTTTCCTGGCACTCAGCATTCACTGTCTATGGGGGCATTAAACTTAGTCACAGTTGTAGTAAATTAAATTATCATGTACTGGCTAGGGCCCTAAGATTATATATATATTTTAAATCCATGGCCATAAGAGATTACTTCTCCAGTAAGTTTTCCTGTAAGATCTCTTTCTGTGAGACTAGAGCATATCCCTCATGTTATAACTGAACACACTGATATGGTGCTGGGATGTGAATAGTTGAGCCAGTCTTCCTATTCAGCGCTACAAAAGACAAAAGGGTGTAGAAGATCTTTGAAGAAAGCACGTTTCTCCTGTTCCATCATTACTGAATGGTGTTAAATATGCTGTGTATTTGTGTCGTTAATACCATATCTCCTTGGCTTATCAATAATAGGGAGGCTAAAGGAGTATGCTAGCTTTCATAAGGCTGGAGGGTAATTTTTAATGGTCCACTGAATCTTCATATTGTTCTCAATATCCACAGTTCCTCTACAAGGATGCAGGTTATGGGACACAAGCTTGGTCTGTGTGCTACAGCTGTTACTGGCCGGGGCCCAGGACTCGTGCTCCAGGCAAGCACCAGGTTGCAGAGTCAGGGTCTTGCTTTCAGCTCTTCTGGACTAGGGCCCTAGCGGTCTTTGCAGCACAGGAAGGATGGGAGGCTCCTCCCACAGCTTCCCCCATGGATCCTTTCTGGGAATGGGAAAGGTGGCCCAGGTTCTCAGGCTCTCCTCTCGCCCTTGGCATATGAGTAGTGATGATAGGAAAGGAGGCTGAGACCACACTGTTGTCAAAGGCATGAAGAAGTGAATTTCATAAGGTGATTTATGCTTCTGGTGTGCTGGATACTTCTTGAGCTTTTCTGCTGTGCCAGGCCTAGTAAGGGACCTACATAGTGCATGATACACTATATTAATATGCTATACGTATATACACAATACACTGAAGGACACATAAATCCCTTAGGTACTACCAGGATGAGCAGTAGTATGGTTTCGTCTGTGTGGTCAAGTATGCAAGGTAATTCTGCTGAACTGACATGTGTTTACTGCAAAGCCCTGCATCACTTCCGTGTGCCAGCTTGTGCCTAGTTTCCACGATGATGTCTATTACAATATCTCACTGTGTCATGTAAAATGGCAGGGACACATATTTGGGGATTCATCTGAGTATTACAGTGCAGACATCTAAATCTGAACCGGTCTGCTTAGACGTCCTGTACCGTGACTGGAGTAATGGCAACATCTCGCATCCTAATGCAGACGACTGAAGTGGATCAGAGGGACGGCGCTCTGAAAGTGCCTGCTTCCCCACATTAGCTGTGGAGGTAGCCTAGTTTAACTGCTTAGCCTTTATTTGGCATGGTAGTTATCTAAGGTTACGTGAGAGGGATTTCACTTGCAATTTCTGGAATGAAATAGTTTTGGTAGGTGTGAGCTTGATGCAAAGCCATTTGGTCCTGTCGGAAATAGGACAGTTCCTCTAATGCCCGGAACAACAGCTCTAAGCAATTAAAGAGCTGCAAGGTCAAATCCTTTGGTGCCTTTGGAGTCTAGTGAATACAAGCATGGGTAGTAGCTGAGCACGAAAGGTTGGATTGCAGATTTGAACCTAGTTTGCCAAATCCCACAAAAGGAGATAGATGTCTCTTTAGGCACCTAAATCCTATATTTAATGAGGCTCCAAGTTCTTTTGATACTGCTGGTGAAATGCCTAATAAAGTTGCACATAATTGCAGTGTGCGTGTAACAGAGTTTGGTCTCTGAGAAGTATATTTCCATTTTTAATATGTCATATACTTTTTTTGTGCAATGACAGAGAAAAATGTTACACAACACAGTGATGAAATGAAGATAATAAGTTTTCTCACTATGAAATGGTAAATTGTAGGCTGGGAAAAGGAATGACATTTATTTCAAGCACGTTTAATCCAGAAGAAGAAGGCTGGTGCAATATGCTTTCCAGTAACCTCATTTCTCTCCTGTGAAAAGAAGACTAATATCAGTGGAAATACTGAGTGTATTCGGAAGGCTTTGAAACCAATTAATCACCTGCAGAATTTTTCATAAAGCCTGATTTCATATGGGACAAAGTAGAAGCTGAAGTAATTTAAGGATGTCAGATTAAAAATGTTTTCACAGGTAAACATGCAATTCCACGAGCATCAGAATTAATGACTCCTGCTTTCCAATGGATTTATTTCTTGTGCCTCTGAAGTGGCATACTGATTTAAGCATTCCCTACTTTAGGGGCTGGGGCTCCTCACCACAGGGATTTAGGAAGGAATCTGGGCTTGCAGACTGGGTGAGAGGTACAGTACACTGCAATGTTTTAACTGCTGTGGACAACTGAAGCTAGGAGGTGGACCATGGAAATGGTATCTGCCTTGCAGCTTAAAGAGTGTGAGTGAACTCCATGGGATTATGGTAATTTTCTTTGCAAATGTGTGGTGTTGTTTAACTGATCCATTTTAATTCACACCAATATAAATTTTCCTAGGTTACTACTTAAAAGGAAAAAAAATCAAGAAGGTATAAAAATTAGCTAAGCTAATTAGCTAATTAGCTAATTTGCAAACTACTGGCTAAGTGGCCTTAATACCAGGTAGGAAACACTTAGTATCCTTGAAGTTGCAGATTCACGGCTGGTTTAATCTTTTGACCAGATCTGTTCAATTTATTGTCTGGATTTTTTCAGGTAAGACCACAATACATTCCATTTTGTAGGGATGTAATTTAGCACAATGTGTTTTCTAATAATGAACTCCAGAAGTTTACATGGTAGCAAGGTAAATGTGTTGTCACTGGACACATCTCATTTCTCTTCTGTCCTGCAGCCTGCGAAACCGCTATGGGCAGCAGCCCGCCACTCCAAAACCCCCTTCAGCGCTCTGCACTCCTCCGCGCCATGTCTGCAAAATGAGTGGGGTTGAGAAGCACCACCATGAACGCACACAATGTCACGGAATGTCCTGCTTTAGATTTTCTGAAAGAAACAGAACAGCTCATTTATTTACATGTCTTCCTCAGCGAGGACGTTAACTTTAGGATTACACATAAGAAATGCTGCCTTTTCAGACAGAGAATAATAATAGCTTTAGTACACTGGGCAAGTGACAGAAGCAGTGGATGAGCATGTCTAAAGAACTTTGCTGACTGCTTTGCTAAAATATTTTCGGATTTCACATTCCTGTATACAAGATCATAAGTTTTAAGCTCTTGAAAAAAAATGGTTTAACTATTTAACTTTTGATCAATATTTATCTTCACCTACTGCTTCTTTTCATTCCTTAGTTGATCTTTTTTAGTAAAGATTTTATTTTTCAATGGTACGTACATTTGGGGGGCAAGGGGGACACAAACTAGATTAAATCAACTCAGAAAGACAATGTTCAGCCTTTTAAAACCTGTCCTTTCTGTCTTTGATCAAAAGATACAAGGGAAAAACACAAAGACAAAAGAAGCTATTAACAACTTAGTTTACAACTTCACTGATGTCATCAGTGTGGTACCAGTCATGTAACTGGATCACATGTGCAGGGAAAATATTTTTTTTCTAAGTGTCGAATGCAAGGATTAGGTTACAACTGCAGCCCAGTTGTTGCTTTATGAAATGCAGCTGTTTTCTGTCATTTGATAGCTAAAGCCAATCACGGAATTAAATACTGAAGAATATTTTTTGTTACTTTTTGCTTTTAATCTCACATTGACGTTGCTGCTGTGCTTATCTGAGGCCCTTCCACCATGGTCATATACATTATTTCTGTCAGTCATCTGATTCACTCCTTCTAGCCACCATCTTCTTCATACTTCCCTTTTCTCTTCTCATGCTTTCCCATCCACTTTCCTTCCTTCTCTGTTCCCACCGTCTCTTTGATCACCTGTGTTTCCTGCCCATCTTCTCTTCTCTCTCCTCTTTCTCCCAGGTCACATTTTCTTCTCATTCCATTTCTGCCTTTTCTTTATTCTCCTTCCAGTAATCAATCACCCAGCCCTGACTGAGTTTGCAAACTCATCCTCTTGCTTCTCCTTCCCTCTCCTGCCCCGGTACTCCCTTGGGCCACTATGCCAAATTCATGCTGACCCCAGAATCACTCTTCGTTCCCCACATCCAGCTTCCCCCATGGATTCTCTCTCCTGCTTTCTTCACACCCAGTCTGACTACTCTGGTGCCAAGATCTCGTGGCAGGGCATGTGTGGAGGCACCAAGCCCAGCATCACAAGGACGGTAGGCATACGAGGATGATAGGTAAAGCCCAGCCTTGCAGCAGTCGCTGTGGAGATTTCACTGGTGCCACCAAGCTTGTAGGGTCAGGTATGGGGCAACCTGGACTGACCATGAGGAAGTGGCATATGGGAGAAAGTTATAAGGTCCTTTGCAATATAATGGCCATTTTTTTTCTATTTTCCAACAAATGTCTAATATTCTTGTTAGTACTATCTTGATAATGAATAACTGATACTATTCTGGTTTTGTTCAGTGCCCCTGTTTTGTTAAACCTCCATGGTTTCATATGCATATGCACACATATATCTAACACAAAATCTTCTGTGAAGATCCTCACCAACTAAAAATCATTAGAATTGCTACTGCTCGTGTGAAAGCTTATTAAAGTTTCAATCACATGTTATAACTGGCTTTCCCATTATAAAAACTACTCATCCTATTTGAAAGGACTTCAAAAAATCTGAGTGTAAAAATAAACACACAGATACCTCAGAAAATGGTAATGGATTCGCTTCTGTCCTTGAGCGCTTGAGTCACGTTTCCCACTGAGCTGCCTTCGTGGGACCGAGGGCAGATCTGATCTCAGTGAGTTTATATTGGAATAACACTTAGATAAATAAACCAAACTTCAGGGCAGTAGGTAATCAAAACTGAACACAGTGCTACAGGACAATGGAGACTCAGATGTACTTTAACGCTGAAAACAGGCATGGCCCGCTTTCCTGGTATGTAATCTAATATCCTTTTCTAAAGCTGGACAATAACTATATGTTTATTTAACCGTTTCACCAAGGCCTCTGCTTCCTCATTGAGAGTGATTGTCCTGACACTAGCAAACTGAAGGAATTTCAAGGAAACATAGGGATCATCCTTAAAGTCAACATAAAAAATAGTATGGACTTTTATCATAGTTCACATAAGGCACTTCACTTATTTTTGGTCACATACTGGTTAAGCATGCCTTATTTTGAAGGCTATTGGTCAATTTACACAACACCTTATCAACATTTGAGGTCATTTAGTGTGCCTTCACTTCTAATGAAACAAATGTGTTTGTCCTAAGGAAAGAATTAAAAATTATTTATTTTCATTTTGCTGAGAAACAGATAATTTGGGGGGACCATCGCACCTGTGAAATTTCCCACTGTCTTAGTGACTCTGTAATCAGTGCACTCTGCAATAGGCACAATTTTCCCCCTGTTTTATTAGCTTAAACCTGAAATGTCTGCATCTGAGGGGAAAATACAGATGGGTTGTGTGCTCAAGTTATGCAGTGGACAAATTCCTTTGTAATTACGCTGCACACTTGTACTTCCCACTATGGACAAGGGAATGAAAAAATAATTACAGTAATTTGCCAAATAGGTTTACTAGGCTTTTGGAAATAGGTTCTAAGAAAATAAGGCATGTGTTTGAAGATAAATTCCTTGGCTTTCACTCTGTCAACATATAATAACAAGCTAGTATCATATGAAAGAACTAAGACAGTAAGCAAACCACATCCCACTCCAGCAACTTTTCTTACAAAATAACATATTGTTCCCTTATATTGTAAGTCAGAGTGCTGATTTCAGACCGTCTTTCTAATAGGATGGTCTGAGAGTGTAATCATCTACAACTTCTGAGAAGCATTCTGTAAGAAACAAAATCAGTCAGAATGTTTCTGAGGGTAAGCTCAGAAAGCACAATGCTTTTGTACTAGTAGCTGCTCGCAATACGTAAGACAACAGTTGTTGTTTTTTGGTTTTTTTTCCTGAACAGATTGTCCTGACTCAAAAACCTCTTGGCTGTGCACTAAGACAGTGCAATTGCAGCCCAGCCCGCCCTTTGGTGTCTGTACCTGTGCTATGCAGGAGCCTGTTATTGGGAATTTCAGATAGGTGCTTTGCTCAAAGATGGGCACCGCAGATGCCACCCAGAAAACGTACTAGAACATGAGACCATTTTTGGATCTTTCCTTTTCTTTCTTTTAACTTTTCAATGTCTAATAAACTTGTAAGTGCTGTTACTGGAAAAGATTTATCTTAAATTTGTCGTTGAGTTGGAATGGCTCATAGAGCAGTTATTAGCCCTTTAGCCAGGTAAAACTACAAAGCTGTGAAAATAATCCACAAACTTGTAATTCTTCACTGACATGATTTTACACAAAGTGGTCATGGTATAACGCTGCCACTGGACACAATACACAGCGTGATATCTACTATGGTTATTCTTATGGATGCAACAAAGACTTTAATGAAATAAGAAATTAGTCACCATATTCATTCCAACATTTTAAATGGAAACAAAAGAATAGTTTTCATATCATTATTAATAGCAATAATATCCATAAAAGCATTCATCAAACGTTTGGAAAATAAAGGATTTATGATGACGCTTGGCCTGAAGGAGCAGGAATGTCACTCCAAAACCTGGTAAAATAATTTGCATTATAAAAAAAAATATCTTTTACTGAAAATTGAATCCCAATTCACTTTTTCTTCCACTAGCATGAACCCTGGCTTCCTCACAGTCCTTAGGGGAGAGCACAGCATGGCAGTGTAAACAAAGGCAATTCTCACAATAGTTGGATAAGTAATCATCTCCCCCAAGCGGTGCTAGACTAAGGGACACACATGTAGACCAAAGTACATCATACCTGGTGGAAATGCCAGACCTGAAGCACAGGGTGAGGGGAGGGACTGAGACAAGTCTCCCACGTCTCACTTCTCAGGACGCTGGGATGAAGCCAGGGTATCCTCCATCCAGTGTCCACTGTTTTAGGGTGAAAGCAGTTCACCAACACCCCACACGAAGCCTACTTAAGCAGGGCCTGATGCCGATCAGCCAATGGGCAGGTGTCCGCAGCCACCTGTCCCGTGCACCTTGCTATTTCATCGTTTAATGTTGGCAGGTCAGCATATCTCCTACGCTCAGTCAGACGAATAAGCGTCATGGGGTCCCTAGAGAACACCAGAGGGTATCATGTTCTTCTGTCTCATGAGATCTAGGAAGCTCTAACTGGGATATGCATATAGTTTAACAAGTAAGACACTTCTAGAGAAGATAGCCGCTTTTTTAAACACCTTCCAGGTAATAGTGGAAAAATGACATGTCTAAAAGCAAAGAACTAGCCTCTCTGTTACATCCATGCAGAGCTGATGTTGGTGGCTTAATTATAGAAATGTCATCACTTTTCCTGTGTCAGCTGTGATTGCTAATTTCACTTCTTCTGACCCACCTCTGTGGTCAATCTGCCCTGCCATGGCTTTGGTCTCACTTACTTAACCAGTAAGGCTAATAGTGTGTATCCATATATATTATACTGCTGATGTATAATTTTTCATTTGAGGGTCCCAGAGTATGTATCAGATGTGAGACCAAACCTGCAACTCCTCTTTATACCTTAAAGCACTTTGCCTCAGTGTGGTCTTGGTCCTGGGAGTGGTTGTGCATTGAAAGCTAAATATTTCTACTGACATCAGAAAGATCTGTATTATCCTAATCTCCAACTATGCTAAAAGAAAATGAAGCATCAAAAGCAAACCTTCCAAGAACATTGATAGTTACTACCACAGTTCTACAGAGGGCAAAAGACTAAATTTAAGTTAGTTTTGCATCAGCAGCCAAGCCTTCAGTCAGTTCTGAGTTTGATAAGAGATAAGTTACTTGCTGGCTTCGCATGTAAAAAGTATGAAACTCTTCATTGTGCATCAAAGGCCTCTGACAGAGAGTATGGACCCTGTGGATAACCATGCCACAGCTGCACACAGCTTACTACAGAGATGCCAAAGGAACCACTATGTTGCAGAAGCTGCCAAAGCAGATGCCTGGCAAAAAAAAAAAAAAAAAAAAAAAAAAGAAGAAGAAAAAATCATCCTAAATCTCATGTATGTTACCAAACATGGAAAAGTGTCTTTACTGTTATATTCGTCTCCCATTACTAGCCACCTCATTTTTTAACTTAGGGACTCAAGAAACCCTCAAGAAGTACACATGCTCTGCATAAATAGTGGGCTTCACAGCCTTGAGTCCAGCTTGACTGAATGATACCAGAAAACTGCTGTGCCTGGAGATGTCCTTGTTGGCAGCTCATTTCAAAAACATGCAAGAGAGGAGGGATTCCTGTCTGGTCAGTTGTACCTTGCAGTGCCTCTGCCCCTTCTCAATTCCACCTACATGGACAACAGCCATTGCACATGGGGAGTGCAGGTGGGTCAGCAAACTGGAGAAGATGGTAAAGTAATCAGATAGTGGAAAGCTTATGGTTTCTCAATATGCACCTGAGACATATCAAATATTCACACATTTTAGGAACACAGCTGTGGATCTGAGATTGAATCTAGCCCTGAAATATTTTATTTGAACCAAAACCACTGCCTAATAGGCTGAATAACAGACATAGGAACGGAGTGATTGATTTAACTGGAATGAATTATACCACTGTCTTTCCAAATTCTCCACTGAAGTAAACCAGAAGCCTGCTTTTCTTTTTTGTACTCATGGCCATAATTAATAACAACAACAACAATAACAATAGTGTTATTCCTCAAGGTTCTTTCACATCTGGTGAACAATTTGCCATGCTGTAAGTCAAAATGGAATTTGAAAATATTACAAATATTAAAGACAAGAAAGCAAAATTGTAAAGGCATCAATGATTGCTGACAAAAGCCATTTGCTATGAAAAGTTTTTGTTTTTTTTTTTAAACAAGTCAATAGCATAATCGTTGGGAGATCAGAAAAGAAGATTCTATTTGGCACCAAAAAGACCAAATACACAAGTGAGATTTTTGTCATCCACAGCCCACTCTTTCCAGGCAGAGAAGGAGCAATGCTATATCATGGATCTTGGATCTTTTAATAGCAAAAAAGCCTTTAGAGTCTGCTACAAATGTGAACAGCTTGGCTGCTCTGGATTTGGGTAGAAATCCCAAGGTCATTCCGTCATCACAGCTCTTCTGTCAGATATGTGTGTGAACTACACAGTAGTAACTTTATCATTGTTCTTTAGTATTATTATTCTATTTACAGTACAGTGTTTGCAAAGAGCCCTGTGTGCCAGCTGCTGCACAAAAGGCAAATAGACAAAATGGGTAAACAGGGGATAGAGCGTCTAGCCAGCTGCATGCAAGGCGGCAGTGGCAGAGCCAAGCCACCTCTGCGCTGGGGGTCCCGCAGTAACACCGCCAACAGAAAAGTTGCTTGTATATTTTCAGTCTGTTTGTTTGCAATAACAACTGAAAATCAAGCAGTACTTGTTCCTTTAACACAAAATTTCCAGAATAAAATGTTCCAGCTGTTTCAGGTCTTCAGCTCTGCTGCTATTCATTTTGAAACACTTGGTGATTTCTGCTCTTGCTTTTATATACCCTTTCAGCCATCCCGTACATTCAGCCTCCATACTCTTCCCAGTCTCTGAGAAAACACAAATGATTACCTCTCAGCCTTTGGAGTCACCTTCTCTTGTTGTGAAATTCAGTACCAAACGAAGGCTCCTTGACTTTGTTTCTGCAAGCTATATTCTCAGTTCCCCACCACTGCTTTATTTTAAGCATGTGAACAGTCCAGATCCATTAGGGAAAAATAATCATAGAATCATAGAATCATTAAGCTTGGAAAAGACCTCTAAGATCATCAAGTCCAACCGTCAACCCAAAACCACCATGCCTTCTAAACCATGTCCTGAAGTGCCACAGCTACACATTTTTCGAACACCTCCAGGTTTGGCGACTCCACCACTTCCCTGGGCAGCCTCCCAACGTTTCACAACTCTTTCAGTAAAGAAATTTTTCGTAATATCCAATCTAAACCTCCCCTGATGCAACTTGAGGCCATTTCCTCTCGTCCTATTGCTAGTTACTTGCAAGAAGAGACCAAAATCCACCAAAAAAACCCAAACTAGCCAACATACATTTAACTTTGAACTTACAAATAATCCTGCAGATTTCAACTGAGACTAACTAAAGGTTTAAAGTTTTTGAGGAAGTAGGTCTTTAAAACAGATGGACAAGATTTTTTAAAAAATAAGCTGGTGTCAGTGAGTATATGTTTGGATGTGCAGAGACCCCAACAACTCCCACCTGAAGAAGCGAGATGTTGAAGGTGTCACATTTAGTCAGTGACAAACAGTGGTCAAGCTCCAGGATTAGGCCATAAACCAACAGAAAAGGCCATTTTTAAGGTATTAAACACAAATACTCTGGAGATGGGAAATGCTAACAACGGTGTTCTGTATTAATTTGGTCTCTTATGTCTATACATTTTGATAAAGTCTTTAATTAAATGACCAGATTTTTTTTTTTACCCGTGGAGCTACTGGTTTGTACAGTGCATGAAACAGAACACCCTTGTTGCTCTTCTCTGCTGCTTTCAGGGAGCTTAGTGAGAAGACAGTTGGGGTGGGCCCCTTGCTCTGGGGTCCTTCCCATATGATTGTAGCCTAAGCAGCAGCATGCCATCTCTTGCCTGGACTTCAAGACCAGCAGTGAACCACTGCCTAAACAAAAAGCCTGAATAAACTGTTTGCCTGGGGGCAAGTCTCAAAGCCTTCTTTGCTGCATTGCTTCTCATCTTTTTAAATATGGGAGGAAAACTCCCAAACTGTTTTTCAACTACTTTTTCTTTTTTTCTGGAGCCACCCTGCTCAATCCTTGCTGCTGCGTCCTGGTTTCTGCCTTTTGACTTTTCGTCTGCTCCATTGATCTGGGGGAGATCACAGATGTCTTGGTTCCTGTGCCTTGGCCATGCCTCTTAGATGGGTGCATCTCTCAATTTAACAGGTACCTAACCTTGCCTTGTCGAGTCATTTTTTCTAACAAAGATGCCCTGTGGTTGCTCCATGACAGTTCCCCCTTGCCTAGCGTGGTCAGATGTAACAGCCCCAGGAAGACAAACCATCTCCAGGTAGCCTTGGCTGTGAGGGAAGGCTGAGGACTTTCTTCCTGGGAACTGGGCATGCATTTCCTGGGCATTCATAGCAACCAGAGGAAATTTAAGTGCACTCATATTCTAAAGACTCTGCAGAGGGTCTTACTGCTAAGCTCTATGTCTCTGCTGGGCAGATGCAAAGATTCCAGTGGCTTATGGTCCAGGAAAATGAGTGTGGGTTACACTACAGTTCTGACATCACCTTGCCAAAAGTCAAGTATTTTCTTCTAAGCATGGGATTGGAAAAAAAACCAACAAAACAACGATAACAACAAGAAAATACCCCAGAATCACTTAGTGCTGAAAGTGTATCTCTTTCTTTAGCCTTATTTTCAGAAAGGGCTTAACAGAATTCAAACTGCCCCAATTTTCAAACTGATACAGGTACCCAGCACAAACAGATACCAATGGCAACTTTTTAGGTAACTGAAGTTTGTATTGCGAAATGACATAGTAGAGTCAGAAAAGCCTGTTATGTTGCATCTGTTATTTGGTTCAATGTGTCTAACATCTGGAACATTAAACTGCCATTCAGATTCTTTGTTAAACTTTTGTGAAATTAGATTTCTTGTGTGTTTTTTTGTTTAACATCTGAGGGAACATTTGCAGTCCTGGCAGCTTCTGCTATCTCAGCTCTAATAATGCCCGTATTTTGAGAGACAAAATGTATGTTGATCATGCCATGGATTCCTGTTTCACCAGATGCATTGTTTCAGGCCTTTATGATTTCATACTGGATTTCATCCCTTCTGAAAAGAAAAGACAGACATGCAAGCGAGTTTCAGGAACATTTTTCCCATGAACAAGTTTGTCTACAATATGATTAAAAGGCCTGTTAGGGAGAAAATACAGTATTTTGCTTTCAAAAATTAACATGTGTTACAGCTAGGTCAAAATTGATTTTTTGCATGCTGAGTATTACATGTTTCTAAGGATTTTATTTTTATGCTCATTATAGTAGCAGAGCAAAGTGATTCTGGCTTAATTGCTCTCTTTCTTGGAAAGAGATTTGGAAAAAGAGCTTTAAAAAGTTTCCTAATGATCCTGAACTGCTTTTTTTCTCTCTAGACTAAAGGTTGTGGAGATCAAAGATGAATGAAGATATTGGGGTGAGCAGAAAGCAACTGTACTGTTTCCTTTTTGTATTCAGAAAAGTCAGATATTTGGAGTGCTATTTCAGAAATGAGGGAGGAAAATTATAATGTCTCTCTATTCACCCAGAACCAAAGGAAATCTGTCTTGCAACTCTTCTCATATAGAAAATAACCGATCTGTCAACAAAACCCTACTAAACAAAATCCTCATTTTGTGTTCCACATTGACTTTTATATGAAAGTGTTGACGGACAAGCTTATTCAGTGCTAGTTTGCGGGTTTCCTGGAAGGAAATAACTTGCCTGAATCACTTTGAAAAATTAAGAAAATACAAACCAACAACATCCAGCAACAAGACTGGGTTAGAAGTGTTGATCTGGATCACACAACTACAGCAATCATGCTGAACCTCCCCAAACTCTTGGCCTCAGGACACTGAGCAAAGGAAGGGAGACAGTAGGAGCAGAAAAATATAAATACGATGTGTTAAAAAATGCTCGCTGTCCCCTTCCTTTCCTTTCCTCACATGTACTTTGGCATTTATCTACTCTAACAAGCCTCATTTCTCCTTTTAAAAGAATGCATAAATGAGCTATGAATATTTGATCCTTTTTTAAACAAATATTTTGGCTTGACAAGTCACAGCAGATAAGACTACCCAAGATGGTAGCCAGCTGCTCCGGAGGAGGGAGCGTAGGTAGAGTGGGGGCTGGTTTAGAGGCATCACCTTTCCCAGACACTGCATGCAAAGGATATCGGCCTCAGAAACGCTCTTTTGCTGCTGCAGTCTTTCTGGTTTTGCACAGACTGCTTCAAAGCTGTTGGTGATTCTGCGGATTGGTGCCAGAGGACAAACTCTGCCATGCCTGTGCTCCGCTTCGGCACGTGCATGAGTGGCCTCGCTGACTTTTTGGTGGAAACTGTCACAGTTTATAGCCAAACGCCTCTGTGTGTCCTTCCAGGATCATGGCTTAAACAGCACATAAGTCTCTCTGTTAGGTTTTTTAGGGGGTTTTCCTCTGTGTTACTGGGCTAATTAGCTGACTGCCGTCAATTCAGGTTAGCTGCTTTATAGAGAAGTTGCCAGCCTCACACCGCGGTGAAATTTAGTAAAAGAAACGAGTAAAGGGCTTTTTGAATACCCATTTATGGGTTTATTCACACTGTATTTCAGGCTTGACTTGCAAGGATATTGTAATCTGCATAAATGCTTCCCAGGTGTTTTACTGTGCAGATATATGGAACCAGTGACAAATAAACAGATTTAAAAAAAATACCCACTTATATCTGTTTTGCACCGAAGTTGGGAGCATGTGAAAGTCGTATCTGAAATCAAACAACTCTAGATGCTTGTATGTTAACTTAGCTAAAGGGTTCTTTTTCTTTTTATATCTTATTTTAAGTACATTTTAAATGGAATAATGTAAGGGGCTTTTGGGGGATTTTTTTGTTAGTCATTGGATTTCAGTTGAAAATTGTCTGTTTTGGGGAAAATCTCTAGACGAAAAAGATTTAGAAAATAAAACTCTTTTCACGCACCTTTTTACCTTTTATACAGTAGTTACTAAAGAAAATTTATAAGGAACAATACCCAAATTCTCTGAGTTTCTCCATCATTCACCTTTTGTCCAACTATAAAAGGTCAGCGTTAGATTTCTTGGTGAGAAAAAACCTTAAAGTGTTACATCTGATGAAATCACATTTTCATAAGCTCAGGGCAGATTACTCTGCTTCGTTTAAATTTACATCATGGATAGATAATGCCAGATTCATTGGAGTCAGTGCAGGATATCTGTGACTTCAGAAGACTTTCCATCTGGCCCAGGAGGAAAAAAAGTTGTTGACTGTGGAATTTTTTTTATTTATTAATAAATAAATAGCTTTAAATCAAGCAACATTTTGAACACTAGGCAAAGCTGGAAGTTACTGATAAGCACAGGAACAGGGAGAAATTTAATCACTGCATTGAAAATCTTGTCTGGGACAGTTCTTGATTTCCACCTAAGCCACCAGCAAAAGATTCATATAGATCCAGTTTCCAAATATTGTGACCTCCTTTTACTTTTCAACCATTAAGATGCGCATTAGCAGGATGGCCCTGAGCTGCAGGTGATGAGCAGTGCCCTTCCCGAATGTCGCCTCACTGCTGCAGTGACATACAGACGTGTTTCTGCATCAGCTGAGGGATGGCGCAGGCAGTGAGATCAAATGCCTAGTGTTGATAATTCATCATAGCAATATTATAGATATCTTACACAGTGTTTTTACTTTAGATATGTATCCTCAACAATTAGACCCTAGACAAGGCATACTGAAGGGGCAAGGTCCTCTGAAATATTGCAGCATTCATTGCACTTAATATACAGATTCGAGAACATCAGGACTAGGACTCAGTTATTCTGCAGTGCAAAAAAATTGCAGCCTATAAACAGTACCAATGTCACAGAAATATGCTTTCTCTCTCTGCATTGTTTGAGGGGGTGTTTGTGGAAGGTCGGTGAGATCGGTGGGAGAATGTGCTTTTTTTGAATATATAGTATACATTCTTTTGTATTAAGCTTCCACAGATGAAAGTGCTCATGGTAATGTGCCCTTGTGACATTCTGTTTGAAAATATTACACTTTCTTCAAAGAAGAGAAAGGGAGAAGTTGTAGCTTTAAATTGTATGAGCATGGGAAAATCAGACATGGTAATAAAAGTGGATGTTTGAGTGTGTCAGATAAAATTTATTAGATAGGGGTCTCCAGCTCGGTGCATTCCTATGCAAAATTCTTGGTAAGCTGCCAGAAAGTGAACTCTCAGCATTAGCACAGTAGAAAATATTTATACTGGTGTAAGGCTGCTGGCTGTGATATGCTTCTGCTCTTTTAAAATAGCTTGCCACAAATTCAGAGACGTCAATAGAGGTCAAACTGTAGAGAACTACACAATTTAATGAATCAATTATATGCTTACCAGACAATAAGTAATACTATTGTGGAAAAAATGAATTATTAACATGTGAAAATAATTTGTGAGCTGCAGCAACACATACAGTAGCAGTCAGGGTTAGTTTCCTAAAAATGTTCAGTCAATCTAATCGCTTTCCCAGTAAAGTTGGCACAATAGATTTCTTTTGTTTTGTGCTCGTTTTTTTTGAGCATTATCTCCAATACAGCCGACTGTATGAAGACATTCTTCAGCACACCTCAGCACTGGTTTTACTTACTACTGCTGGCTCACATTTCATTAAAATTGAGCTCATGAGAAGGAGTGTTAAATAATTTTCAAATATATTTCACTACTTTTATTTTATTAAGGCACAGACTCTTTATCAGTGATAAGTTCTATCTGCAACGGTTAGGGCTATCTTGAGATCTGAATTTTGCCCCAAATTCTGATAGTTAACACCTTTTCAAGAAATTTTTTTAATTGTCCCATTTGAGGGAGGTACTTTTTCCTCCCCACACAACTCTGATGCAAAGACCTGCCTTGAGCAACGTATCACTATGATAACTCCTCTCCTTCCTATGATTTGCTTCTGCAAGTAGCATTAATGGAGATTTCCTTTGAAATCTAAGGGAAAAAAGACCTACCCTAACTCAGCCTCCTGCCCAAAGCTGCTTTGCTTGCCAGTGGGGACTGTATGCCTTTGGTCTCAGCGTAGTCCCATTGGGTCAGTATGGACTGTAGGTACAGCAGCACAAATAGTCAACAACAGAATTACAGTTTCTCCAGGGTCACAGGAATTCTGACACAAAGTAGAAGACTGACTCTAAATCTACTGAATATTAGACAATTTTCCTCTCAAAAAAGAAATTAAAATTGCATATCAACCACCTCATAAATATCCAAGGCTCTAACTACTATGCCCTAATATGTGGGGTTTTGAACTGTGATCCTGAATGCAAAATAGCAAAATAATTCCTTGTTTATTAGGCTTTTCACTGTATTTGACCCTTGACAGTTTGTCTTTTAATGACAGAAAAAATGAAAGAGCAATATAAGGCTTTGATTACCTTGCCATTTTTAGAGCAGAATGCTATTTTTTTTTCAGTGCTGGTTTCCTGTGAATTCATGCTTCTTTTGGGTTACAGAGATGCTCACCTTGAATCTTCTCCCTTTGTTTTATATTAAGCAGGACACAAAAAACTTCCCAGCATCAATCCCATCTTCCATGGAGTATTTCTATCAGTCAGACTAACACGTTTGGTGAATTTAGACTAATCACAATTTCCCTTTTACTCAGATCCTGGAGTGTAAGAAAATATCCGACAAACTCTCAATTAAAGCTAACCTACTTATTTCATAGCAACTTTAGAAATATGCACGCCAAACACAAACTAAAGGCCATATTCCACATCTGGTACTCAAATTTTAGAAGAAAGATGTAGGTTTTTACTGAGGTTGAAAGGACCATCCAAAAATAGAACTTGGAGGTAAGCAGAAATAGAGAAACTGGGTTGAATGATAAATTAGCTGCCATCCTCATGTACTTTTCTAAGTCAATATTAATACTTCAAATGAAAAATGAAGCTATAATACATAAAGTTCTTGGAAAACAACGTCACTGGTGGGAAGTGTTGCAAAGGTATTTTCTTCTTCATTTTAGCAGTAGCACGTCTTAGTTAATCAAATATACATGGTTCCTTAAGCTGATTCAGGAGAGTCTATCAGGAACAAACATATATGGAAGTTATCATGTATATGTTGGCTGCTGCGCTGTAGCTGGTGTGCAGAATTCCTGGGAAACAGAAAGTAAAACATGTTAACTTAAGCCTCTGTCACTGAAGTTTAAGCTAACATGTCTTATAGTTTTATTGAGAAAACAGCATTCATTTGGGCTGTTAACACAAGTTCTCTCCTCTGTGGTAACTCATTAAATGTATTCAAGCCGTGACATAAACACCAGCAAAACATCAAGAAGAAACCACACTCCTATCCTGAGGACTGCTGTACTTGTCTGTCCTCTTCCTTTGCTGATTTGCAAAGTCACAGGTAGCCTTTGTTGTTTTCTTCTTAGAGGGAACATTGTTCTCATCAGACAGCCGCTTTCAAGACAGAAAACTCAAAGCAATGTGCTCAGGATAGTCACAGATGTGCACAGTGATTTGGAAAACTTATCTGCCTCTTTGCAGAATGGGTAAATCTATGAAGTGGTAAAATTCACTGTTTTTTAGAGAAATTTTCCTCTCAAAGTCTAGGCAAAAAATACTGTATTAGTATTCTGTAGAATTCAATGATCTTACGAGACTAGATGTTATTTGTAAAGGCACAGTGAGTATATAAAGGCACAGTGAGTATATAAGCGAGGAAGGATATATTTTTATTTCTACTTACAATAAATAGGATTTCTGTATATTGCTTCAAAATTTACTCATTTTACCTCTATGGCAAAATCTCTAAATGGGGCCAGCAGCCTAATTCAGTCCAGTTTTGGGTGTCCCAATATAATTTTTCCTAGGTCTCCCGAGACGGGTGATGTATGGAGACCTAACAGAAGTTGCAATCACACAGGACTTTGTGTCACAAAGGCATCAGCTTCGATTAGAGTAAATATCCACTATACAGGCAGAGGTACATTTCTGCTAGGCTGAATTAGGGAATTTACTGGCACATCTCCATAAACACGACTCTCTGTACTAGGAAATAGTTAATCTTTTATTACATCGGATAGCCTTGTGGGATTGCTTTAGTGATTCATTATAGAAATCAAAGTAAATTCTACAGTATTGTGCAGTTTGGCTCATCTAATCGGAAAAAACCTAATGATCAAAAAAGCATGTGTTCCTACTCAGATATGTTTTATGACAGTGCTATAAAATGTACCTACCACAGTTTTTCATTGTTTCTCAGACAATAAGCACAGTCGTTTTCAGGTTTCTATTGTTATACAGCTGAAGCCGTGAATGTCCCCTTGGTCATTGACATAAGAGACAACTACATTTACATCTAATGAAGAGGCATGATTAATTATTATTTTTCATCAATAAAGTTATTCCTTAAACCCATAGAAATTATACAGTTGCATTTGCGACATGACTCCAAAGACTATATCACCTTTTCAAACATAAACAACAATATCTGAGAATTTATAACTTGGCAGAAAGGCCTTTTTGAGTCAAATCTTGACATGTATGCTAGTAGTTCAGAAATAATTTCTTTTCTGAGATCTGCTGGCCTTACTCAGACAAGGTAGAGCTTGAACTCTACAGGGAGTTCCGCTTGTTTCAATGGGCATAAACGTGTAGTAAAGACATTCTGGATTATTTTAAAAGTTGATTTCTACAGTTTAAATATATTTTTCTCAGAAAACAAAACTGGGACAAAAGAGGCATGTTTTTCTTTCAGTAAACATTTTTAAAGGAAGCTTACTGCAGAAATAACAAACTGTGAAATTTCAGTCCTACTGAAATCCAAAGGAGTTTACACATTGAATCCCATTTGTTTAGACCTGTATTTGAAAGTATGTCATTACCTTTTGGTAGTCACTTTTTATTACTGAGCTGTATTTTTGTATGATTTTATTATAACTCCATTTGAGCAGGTCTCCAGTAATAATGAAAAAGGTTCATTCCTATTGTGCCTGAGAGAATAGAGGCTTTATAGGACCCAGTGGAACTGCAGGCATGCTGTTTCTCACAGGAATGAGAATCTAATGTTTGGATTGCTTGTCTTAAATTTGGTCTTTGAGTGCCAGTAATTCAATTACAAAAATCCTAAATTTTCGCAGCCAATGGCTAGGATGTGATCAAGAGAACTGTCCATCTTTTATTATAGTAGAAAAATCCAGCCCTCTTTGGACACCACCTTTTTCTTGTTTTTGAGAACTTACTTATATTCCTTCTGTCTGTGGACACTTCCAAACTGTATTTTCCCAGTCAATCCCCAGAATATGCACTGAACTAATCTTAAATTTCGAGCTGCCAGTTGGCATCCTAATTGAACAGCAAGCCTTAACATATGCTTTGAATGTTGCTACAGCTCATCAGCTGTCAAATAACTTGTCAGATAATTGCCATGATGCCCAAATCTCTTTAGAGGAGATAATTCACTGTATTAAATGTTTTTAATGAGAGGAGCTGTTCAAAAACACTTGCTGCAGTTATAACATTAAGTGATAAATATCTGAAAAGATGTGACTTGCCGGTTTCTGGATGCCAGTGATGCTCCATTATCTAGACTGTGCCTGAACTACATGCCAGAGAAGGGAAGAGGGAATGTTATAAATTAGAGATTACAGAAAATAGGGATGTGGATTGTTGGCAGGTAGTCTTCCATTTACAAGCATGGAATTTTGTACCAGAATGAAAAGAAAACTAGAGTATAACATGCTATGGAGAAATAATGAAAGGGAACAGTCTTGTCTGGAGAAGCAGAGGTTTTGTGATCTGTTAAGAGCAAAGGTCAGCTAAAATGTTACTTGAGCAACAGCCCAAGCTGTAGAAACTCAGGTTTCATACACCAACTGTCCTCTCACCCTGCAACAGAGACCAGATCATGGCCATCTGAGCCATTTGTATGGATCTGCTCGCATCTACTCTGCCCAGGGCCAGCGTCCCCAGGAGCAGCTACCCAATCGGGACTGCACAGCCACAGATTCGTGCGCTCCACATGTGGCTGCACTGCCATCTGCACACATGCTTCCATATCTGCATGGCTGCATGGTGTCTCCTATTTCTTTCCCTGTCACCGGTTGCCCAAGTAAAGTGCATTATTCAAGAGTTCTTGCTGTTGTAAAGCAACAGAGGGTTGCCATATACATTTAAGGACTGTTCTGTGGCACCATGAGAAAAATAATTGTCTAGTAGACTTGGCCAAAACTGAAGTGCCCCATTCTTTTCTTTCACTTCACGTTTCCCAGTGGTCTGGAATGTGATTGGATCCTCTCAGTGCTTTTTTTAAAACTTGTTCTATGTATCATTGTCTTAGTTTTTATGATTCAAACCTTGCTCCTCTGATGTACAACTACTAGCACAAAAGGTAACAGCTACAGTGCTGCCAGAATAATTATCTTTTCTAGCTCAGGTATTGATCTTGTAGTTTGGTCCATATGAGTGGTAAAACTTGTCTATGCTGAGCCATTTACAGAAAGAGAAGCTTAGAAGCATGGCATGTCTTTGGTTAACAGTTCACTGTAAAATTAGAGCCCTGCATTGTTTTCTTTTTAGTTTGCTTGTTTTTAAGTAGGAGGTGAACAGTTAGTAAATGCAAAAACCGAAATATACACGCTGATGTATGATCATATGACTTTCCATGCTGAGAGACTGAAAAATCTAGGGCTTTCCATGGCAGAAACAATGTAGAATTCTGCAGTGCCCGTGTCTCATGCTTCATGATGAATTAACTCCAGAACCTCGAGGTGGTTTGGAACACATTTTATTTTCCACTATAATGTTTCATAAAGTGTGAGTAGTTGCAATTTTTTTTCTCTGCAGATGTTGCTGGCAGTTCTACACTATATTTTCTTGTTGATATGGTAAAGGTGATGGAAAAGGAATGTGGAACTGAAGTGGGTCGCTGTTCTCCCTGACGCTGTTGCAAAAAGTTTACGAGACAAATAGTGCAGACCTACTTCGAATAGTTGCAGAACCAGTACTTTAACATACTTCTTGGGACCTCTGCTCCAGTAATTCTTTTAAAGTCCATGGCTCTGAAAAGGAGACACATGAATAACAAGTCATGAAATCTTGTGTACATTATTACTACTACAGCCAGCATTGCCATTTTTTTTTTGTCGTATCTTTATCACATATATATGGCATATAGTGCTTCCTGTGATTTGGTATGGGTTAACAGCTCAGTAGCCACTCTTGCTTGCTCTGCTGCACACCAGAGAGAGGGGCAGCAAGCATCACCGCCAGCTTCCTAATGCTGTTATTGCAGCTATGAGACTGGCCATGGAAAGGAAAAGAGAAAACCTCAGGAAAGCAAGGCAACAGAAACCAGCTGACTGCTAGCAGCTAATCCTGAATTCTGAGAAGGTATCGATGTGGCAATTCATCTCACCTAATTTTAGAGATGGGATTCAGCTCCTGTTTAAAACACATTTTGGTGTCTACACACGAGCTAAATGCCTGAGCTCCCGTTACAGGCAGTGGACACTCAGGCAGAGCAGCCTGGAGCTCCACCAGCAGCTGGGAGCAGGATTCAGTTGCCCTATCAACAGCATCTATTGCCACCCCAGGTGCCCTCAGGGGTCTTGTCTGCTGCTCTGGAAGGAGCGAGTCTCCCACAAGTCCTGGGTCTGTATGTGCCAGCTCTGAGGAGGCCTAACAAGTCTGCAGTGGGGACAAAGAAACATGCACTTGGGTGCTGAAAATGGCTTTAGAAGCTTACACTAAGCTGGACACTGTTGACATAAGGTGAGGGTGATGGAGCACTGGAACAGGTTGCCCAGAGAGGTCGTGGAGTCTCCTTCTCTGGAGATATTCAAAGCCCACCTGGACGAGATCCTGTGCAGCCTGGTCTCGATGAGCCTGCTTTGGCAGAGGGATTGGACTAGATGACCCACAGAGGTGCCTTCCAACCCCTACCATTCTGTGATTCTGTGACATTCATGTGCCTGAGCTACATGTTGACACTCCTGTGAAAGAAAATGGGAAAAAAAATCAACATTTCTCAGGGATACTTCTCCTAAGCTATTCTAGGTTCTATCTTGAAATGATGCTATAAAAGAGTCAGAAGGGATTTATGTGCCTAGTTCCACACTAAATGCCCAAAGGTATCCAGGGCATCTGGATGAGATTGGTCGATACGACACAGGGCCTACAGGAGACATGGAGTCTCCACGCAGCTGTCAGAGGCCAGGGAGGTTGTCCTTGAGCATCTCAGTTACATCTAGATGCCTCTGTCTTCTCATTGAGTCTCCATTTCTCGTCTGACCAGCTGAGGTGTAGCTCCTCCACTATATAAAGAGCTACAAATGAATGGAATGAATCCTGCCCCAATGGCTATTTCCAACACCCAGAGGCTGGGGCTACAAGCAGTAAGTGAATCATCCCTCTGTGTTCCTGGTGCCCCATTTGTTCATGGAGGCTCCCAAGGTTGTTCAGCTGGCATGGCACGCACAGATTGCGGAAACAAGCACTCAGTTGTGCTGAGAGCCACCATGCCTGTGGTGAAACTCTGCCTTCTTTCACACCGCTCGTTTCAATCTACGCTACTGCTCAAGAAGCAATCTTCTGGAGAGCCAACTCCAGCTGGCAGCTTCCACTGGCTTTCCAGACAGCAAGGCAAAAACCAGAACTAAGAGCAGAAACCCAGACCTATGCCATCAGTTTCTCTGGCAAATCATATTTTAAGGCGCTAAGTTGGATATTAAGGGAAGGACTGAAAAGTAGGCTTAAATGGGAATGTAATTTTGTCCTTTGTTAAAATGTGGCTAACCTCAGGAATAATGGGAAGGAAATTAATTTAGATACCTTATACCACACAGAAATCTGTAGTAAACTCTAGCTGTTGTAGGAGAATAAAAACAATAAGGAAGCAATGAAAAAAATTAATGGGAACGAAACTGCAAGTCTAGTGATAATAGAAAAGTAAAATATGTTTATTTAAAAGAAAAATGGAAATAAAAGAATTCAAGACACAACAAAAGAAAGTAAGGAGAATAAAAACACATAGGAAAAGGTAACAGAAAAGTACATGTGAATTTGGCAATGACTGGGTAGAAGTGTGTTAATACATTAAAAAAAAGGAATTGATTCAGTCTCACTGAGTGCTATTGACTATATTCCTATTGTAATGCAAGTTTAAAAAGTGCTGCTGCCTTAAACATTTCTGTTCACTGGCTTTATGTTAATATGTGGATTTTTTATAAAGAGGTTTGTTCATTAGAAACTGGAAAGATACTATAAAGGCCCCAGTCCCAAGTATTACTATAGCAACTGTAAGTGCAGAGCTCAGTTTATGGAGATGCATTTTAAGGGTCAGGACTTTGTTGATCCCCCGAAAGCAATCAACACGGCACCTGATAATAACGTTCTTCAGCTACTGCTGAACTCATCTAAATTTTAGGGAGTGATCCAGATATGAAAGAACTCAGACATTGGCAGACCAAACTGGTAGACCAATATTATCTCTTTGCCTCCTGATTCTCCTCTGTGGGCTGGTATCTGTTATCTATTGCTTTACACTTTGGATGGAACACAGCCTGTCAGGTCTAAATTTCTAGTTAGACACTTCAGCAATGGCTCACAGAATGTAAGTGCCTGACACTGGGTGGATGGAAAGAAGAGGGGAACGATTTCATTGAAAGAAGTGAAGTAGTTCCCCTAAATTGGAGAAACACTTCCAATACCTTTGAAAGCCCACAGAATTTTCAGCCAGCCAGACTTCAGGACTTCTCTTCAACGACTGCATGAGAAAATCAGACCCATTCAGAAGGCGAGCAGTCCATGAAGCTAAGTTTCTATCTCTTAGTTTGAAAGCCTAAGGACCTAATGGGAATGGGATCTACTGGAGTAAATCCAGTGAAGGACTACAAAGATGATTAAGGGACAGGAGCAACTTTCCTATGGGGAAAGGATGTCAGAGTTGGGACTTTTCGGCCTAGAGAAGAGAAGCCTGAGGGGTGTTTTATCAATGTATATAAATACCTGAAGTGAGGGAATGAAGGTAAGGGAGCCAGGCCCTTGTCAGTAGTGTCAAATGACTAGACAAGAGACAATGGGCACAAACTGAAACAAGGGAGATTTTGTCTGAACATCAGAAAACGTTTTCTTTCCTGTGAGCGTGATCAAACACCTTGGGACAGGTTGCCCAAGGAGGTTGTGCAGTCTCCATCCTCAGAGATATTCCAAAGCCATCTGGACATACTCTTGAGCAACTGGCTCTAGCTGACGCTGCTTGAGCAATGGTGTTGGACTAGAAGATCTTACAAGCTCCTTTCCAACATCTCCCATTGTGTAACTCTGAGATCTCACACATCTCACTGATTTCACTAGCCCCATCAGGTGTGGAACATGTGGATGGCAATCCCAACACCCACTACTGATGTGATAGCCCAGTAGTTAGAGCATTGCCCCAGGCCTGGACCCACCTCCCCAGTGTCCCTAAGCAGATCTCCCTAGCGTGAATTTCCATTCTTGAATTTTGAAACCAGAGGAACTTGCAAGCAAGACTAACAAGCCATTGAGATGGATAAGGCAGAACACAGCTTTGCCTTCTACTCTTTAGTTTCTTTGCTTTTATCCATAACGATTTTGGGTAAATACATGTACATTTAAAACAGCAGGTCCTGGAACCCTTGGTTGTGTCTTTTCTCAAGTTCATACCCTACCACCAGTATCAGGCTTTCTTTTCCTGATTCTTGTATGGCTGGCTATGTACTGGCTCCTAGTGAGATCAGGACTGAGTACCTTCTTCGGTTATGAGGTCTGTGGTCTTGTTGGTGGTTTGGGCTCTTGGCAGAAATGCAAGTCCCAGCACTCCTGGGAAGAGCAGGTCCTGCTAGCTCATACTGTCCAGCCAGGGGAGACAGAGGCCAGTCTTGCCAGAGCAGGTCACTGCTACCGGGTGAGAAATTCATTTCCAGATGAAACACTGTAAGCTCCCTGTGGCAAAGACAACAGCTTTATTCTGTATTTGAACCTTGCCTTCCTACCACGTGTCCTACCTGGTCCAGGGCAAACACTCCCTCTTGCTGTTGTCAGTACAAATGCAAACAAGCTGTGTCCAAAAGCAAAGCAGTAACAGGAAAACAAAGAAAGAGAAGGAAGAAAAACAGGCCTATACAACCCTTAATTTGCTATGAATTTTTTAAGCCACAAACTGACTGTGGTGTCAGTCAGGAATGAGAAAGGTACAAACACTGCGTTAGGGATGATATAGGTGCATTTTTAATGATTGAAAGGCTCTGACTCAATGGGGAAGCATTTTTTGTGACACTATACACCACTGTAAATCAAGGTAAATTTGGGGGACATCCCATAAACAACCCAGTTCTTTTCTGACTCAGTCTTTCCTAGCTTTTCTAAAAGCTGCAGATTGAGCCAGACAGTCTAAATCCTATTAAAGTTGGTAAGTTCATGTAAAAAGGAATGTTCCTTGGATTACAATAAGGTTTCCTACCAATTTTCCTTTGATTATATTACAGATGACAGTTTATAATAGAACTGCAGACTATGGCAACACGGAAAAACCCATAAAATTTAACATTTATGTATTTCCAACTTCTTGTCAGACATCAGAGGGATTTAAAAAATTTAGCGAGGAATTTACAGCTTGACACAATCACATGTGCAGCAAGAATAATAATATAAATATCAAATGTAATCTTCTCCATCCCATTCTTCCCTCACCTTTGAAAAGAAGCAATATTACAAAAGTATTAAAAAATAACTTGAACTCCCAAGGTGAAGGTGATAATAAGTACAAAAGCCACAGGGAAACATTTTTCTTTCACTGTGTGAGGAGGCTCAGCCAGTAAATTCTCTATACGTCAATGGAATAACTCTTTCTGAAAAATCTGTGCATAATGTATGCACCACCTTCTTTTTTTTCCTATGGGTAATTCCATACATAGGCCAAAAAGCTTTTAGAAGAACTTCAGTGCCCTCAAAGAGCAGCAAAATATTTAAAACCCATATTTCAGCTG
The DNA here is from genome assembly GCF_030867145.1 of Opisthocomus hoazin. Lineage (NCBI taxonomy): Eukaryota > Metazoa > Chordata > Aves > Opisthocomiformes > Opisthocomidae > Opisthocomus > Opisthocomus hoazin. The sequence continues at coordinate 24,326,739 of NC_134414.1, read as the reverse complement.
AGAATTTTTCTATGAATCACTCTTTAGAAACTGTGGGCCTACTCACCCAAGTCTTTCTGCATAGAAAAAATTTTACGCGCATGAATTCTACGATGAGCTTCCCTGTGAAGACTCACGCAAGTAGAGTTACTGTTTTGCAAAGCACTGTGAAGGACTGGGACCAGCAACTGAACCACCGTATTTTCCATGGCACTGTCAGTGGCACAGACAGTATCGTGACATGGAGAATATGAGTATTTCTTTGGTGTTGGTTCCTTCCCAGCTCTGCTTTACACATTCAACACACAGCCCCTTTGTACTTTCACTTATTGGTAAAGGGTGTAGCACTGTCTCACTACATATTTTTTTCCACAGTTCAAAACCCAAGCAAAGGCATTAAAAATTCACTCTGAGGATAAGATGTTTTTTTAAAAAATTTTTCATATATATTCAGAATAATTTTATGTATATGTATATATATTATATAGCTGAAGGGAAAAAATAGGTTGGCTCCAGTGCTACTATAATAGATGCTTTATTTGTGTGAAAGACATACAAGACAATAAAATATTATATAAGCAATAGTTAAAAGCATGAGCAAATTCTCAAGATTAGGACTACAAAGTATGGGTAAACATTAAGCTCAGGTAAATATGGAGTTGAAATGTTTTATCAGATTCCCTGTGAAAACAATTTCTGAGAGTAATAGACTTACCACAGAAATGCAGATTAAGCATGTTAAGAAAGGCCTTTTCTCCTGAGGAATCCATCTTGATGTTCTAACTGTAATGCAAAGTGAACGGGACTGCAATTTTTTTTTAGCTTATAAGGACGCATTTTTTCAGCATCTCTGTAGCTAATTCGGAACTGTGTCTTTAAACATCAGGTTAGGAAAAGTTTTCCCCATCCAAGACTAGTCTCCTCATTAAAGTCTTGTAGACACTTTCTGCCCCTGGAGATTTTTTGGGCATAAGTAAGAAGCTTGGATATGAAAAAAAAAAGAGAAAAGAAAACCAGCCTCATCCAACTTGCAATCCAGACAACGAGGAGCCTGATGATGATATAGTGAATGTTGCAGACAGGGAACTCAGTTTGAACTCTGTTTGCTTCATGCAAAAAAATGTCCACAGGTATGAGGGCAGCTTTAGACTCCAAGATACGAGCTATCTGAAAACCATTGGAAATATTAAGCAATAGAGTTATGTGAACTCAGCTGAAGTCCTGTCGCCTGCCGGGGAAGAAAATTTCTGTTTCTTGCACCTAGACGGGATGACTGAGGTTCCCCAAATTCCTCAGTAGTAAAAGCAAATCAAGAAAAACTCAGGGGAGAAGTTTAATTTGCCACCAAACCCCTGACCTGTCTGACATTCTCCAGGGGTTGAGCTGATGGAAGAAGTATGGAAAAGACTCCTGGCACTGGATTTGAAAGATTAGGGAGCAAGTGTCTGTGCAAGAAAGGGTGCAGTGAGAGGAAATAAAAGTGTTACAGAGAAAGCGGAATGAGAACTGGATTCTTTAAGGCAATTTCTTAAGATTTGGCCCAATGATAGCTCCCACATTCATAGATGTAATAACGCCAAAGACAAGGAGTGAATTTAGTAGTTCGTCAGTGGTGCCAGGGTGCCCTGCCTTTCACTGCCACAATACTTAACACCTGCTAAACCCAGCTGGTGTCACCTTAACGGGGCAAGCAAAAGGCCCCTCTGTCCTGCATGACCACGAGGGTGCCAGAGCCATTGTGGCACAACCTGGTGACAGGAGTCCTGCAGGCTCCTGCTTCCTTGCGTTTGTGTGAGGACACCAATGGGAATACATAAGGTTGGGAAGACCCATGAAGGCGTGTGAGCCGCATCTTCTTAGCCTGATGCTACCACCGAGCCTATGGATAAGGCAGAGGTTCAACAGGAACAGAAGACAGAGAGCCCATGTTCTCCCCAGTCAAAGGTGGGCAAGGATGGGAGGGTTCAGGCGAGGCTGGTTGTCTTGTCTGGGAAAGTGAATGCAAAGAGAACATCATGAATAGATCATATTCAGACTATTGCTTGGTCAGAAGAGCTCTCTCTCTGTCCACTGCCAATGCAAATGTTGTCAGAACAGCCTGTTCAGTGCTAAAAGGATTACACAACCCAAGCAAGCAAAAGAAAATTCCTCTTTTTCTAAATGCCCTTAGTTTTTTGCCAAAGGACAGTGGAAAGAAGAGCGGGAAAAATGGTGAGTTAATTTCTTGCTGTTATGAGAATCAAGCACCTAACAGGCCATAACATCTTATTCTGCTCTGCAAAGCACTGTGAAAAAGGTATCCACGTATCCATTTATAAACCTGTGCACTGAAGCTTAGGAAAAGCTTATCTGAACTGTCTTCCAAAAACTCAAATTGTGTTTGAACATTTGTATTTATTGATGGTTTATCGGGAATGTTTTGATGAATTTTCTTGCTCGCTTTTAGGAGGAATAATATTTGTGTTTGCAAAAATACGTACATAACAAATCCAACCCTCTACCTCATTTAAAACTAAACACATAAAAAACTTGATATTTCATTAGGCTGGCAAAGAAATGTCTGCCAGATTCAGAAATGAGCTCAGTTTTTGAAACCGTAGCTCTGAAAGTCTTGTATAATTATTTCTCTCTTGGTTTGTTTCCAGAAAGACTGCCAGATCGCCACAGTGTGCAATTATAATTTCCAAATCTCCTTAGAAACCAACTTTTTGATTGCTATTTAGAAATATTATTCTAGAAGAGCAATTACAATGCTGCTGAAAATGTCTTCAGAACACCTTTTCTCTTACTTAATTTTCAATGATTATGAACAACTAACTTTATTGGTATAGCTAATGTAATATTTTATCATGGTCAGTGAACTACATTACACAGTAGAATTACACTAGCTGGATACCAACCTTACGTCTGCAAAGTATCATAAAGGATATTATTGAATTAAAATTACAAGACTTTTCAAAGCAAAATCTCTGTATGTATTATATTAATAATAAATTCCTCAATAAATGACAGATAATTGACTTTACTATTCAGTGTAAACACTATAAATTCATGCACCTAGAGTTTTTCTCATGGCATTTACTTAAAAAATTGATATTGTTAATATGTTTTATTTAATTGACTTTGCTAGAAACAAAAAATTTGTGAATTTCACTCTGTGCTGACTTCATATTGAGTCATATGCCTCAGAGTTACTACAATCTTTTTTGCTTAGGGCTTGTCATTGTAATCCATAAAAAGCTAATATTGAAATAAAGTTACCAGTCAATCATTGTCCTTTTTTCAAACCTTCAAACACTTTCAAATTTAATTTTGTAAGGAAAAATCTGCTGCAAGATAAAGAAATAGAGGAACCACAAGTAGATGTCAAAAAGATCCACAAGGATGGTGAACTAGTCCCCTGCTCAATTATTCTGCCATTATGAACTGAGTGTGAACTGATGGTAATTGAAGCGAGAAAGGCACTAAAACCCTTTCCATAGCAACATCTGCAATGAATCAGAGCAGTGAAGATAAAATGACAAGGACATTTAATGACAGGATTGTTCCCCTGCCCGCCTTTCTGCTTAAAAAGGTCTGGCCAAATTCCAGTTAGAAATGATCCCAGCACAATGAGTATACCATTTCTGTGTAATGTGTCACTGGGTTTCACAGAGATATTTGAAGAATGCAGTTAAGTATCTGTTTGAAATCTGGACTTCTCCCAAACTTTCCGGTGCTCACAATGCTCTGAGTTGAGCTCGTCTTTCTTCTCATATTTTTTCCACCCACAAAAATTTTCTGTGTTGTTTAGGAGGGAGCATCACTGGTAATGAATGTACTTTGGTATTAGACCTTATGAGGAAATCAAGTGCATGCAGGACCATCCCAGGCCTTATGACATTCTTCCCCTTCCTCGCAGCCCTCCCTACTCCGTCCTTACCTAGTCGTACCCACACATGACACATCACAGACCACCACCTGCATTAGGCTCACACTTCTGTTACAAATAAAGACTTCCAAGAAAGACAGAACCTCTTCTGAGTGTGAGCTCTTCCAGTTTTCAGTTACTGTCACTGCTCAAAATTCACTTCTTGTTCATAATCCTTTGATTTGTGTGTTCTTGAAAGTTTATTTCTCATGAAATCCCAGGTCATGATCAATTCATGTCTAAGTAGACAAACTCTCACATAAATACTGAATCTCATTTTCCATGTTTTCCAGACTGTTGGGCTTTCCTGTAACTTCTCTCTGGTATGGGTTAAGAACTGGACAAGGTATCATACATTACTAGAATGATAAAACACTGTGAAAAGCCAAACTAATAGTAAGAAGCAATGGTATATATTGCTAAAACTTTGATCCAAAAAAGGCTGTTGAAAAAGTCTTTTTATCCTGAATAGATTTTGGATTATGTTTAAAAGAACCTTCACATTTAACTAACAAAATGAATAATCCTGTGATCTTAAGTGTAATACAGTTTCACAGGCAAAATATTGATTCTGTGTCTGTTAACTGATTACCTACAATTAGGACTGGAAGACATTCATAAACCTTTGCTGACAGGGAACAAGCAAACTAAATTATTTCAAATCATAGGAGGATAAAGCCTAGCTGGTGAAACCAGACTGTACAAGACGTTAAAGAGATGAGGTATTTGATTTGCAGTTCCCACATTGCATGGACTCTTTTCCATAAAAAAGTTTTGGCTGCCTATCAAAGCTGAAAATATTTATGGATTTGCAACTCAGTTTTCCAAACAACAGTCTAAATTCCTTCTGCCCCCATAGGTATAGTTTATGAGAATTTGTTTTGTCTGAAGTACTCTCTCCCCTCCCCAGTTGTCCATTCACAACAGTTACAACATATATTTTTATTCTCCTGTTTTCTGTGTTAGTTCTGAATCAACATCTCTGATTGTTACTGTGTGAAATGTAAGGCATAGAATTAAATTTTTACAATTGTATATGTTTACTGTTAATTGAAAGAAGCAAGTAATATCTCTCAACTGGCTTTTCTGTAGATCAAAAATCAAGAAAATTCACTTGTCTAAGGAATATTTCCATTAAAGATACTGAAAATTTTTGGTACATGAGACACATAATCTGTATCTTATTGGAATCAATTTGACCTTCTTTACTCTTTTCAGTGGAAAGAAGACGCACAGCAAGAGGAAAGAAATATGCAAGGCTTTAGTTCAGAGCCCTCTGAAGACACTGAGAGATTTACCAGGCTAAAGTGAGAAGAGATTAGATTTTTAAACTATTCCATTTCTACCAGTACTTTAGGAAAGTGAAGTGTATTTCCGTTTTAAAAAGCCACCTGTCATGTCATGCATAATCAGTGTGAAGGGTGAGATTAGCAGGGTTTTTTCCACAGTAAATGCAGCAATTACTGGCTTTTGGGGAAGGCCAAAAGTATTTGCAAATTTTGAGCAAAATTAACAACTAGCTCTGGAAAAAAAAAAAAAAGAGTGAGTTTTGGATTAGGTTAAAACATTTTGTTTCAGGATTTTTAAATCATCTGTTTTTTTTTTTAAAAAAAAACAGTGAGATGAAATTAAACTTTTTTTTCTGCATTACAGAAAAAGAGCTGTGAGTGACAAGGGGATTTGTTAGAACAGAAGGTGAATGTAATGAAGGTAAAGGGGAATGTGAAATGCAACTGCAAAAGACAAGAGAAAAGAAAAGACTTTGAACAAGTGAGAAAATTCTCCAGCTCAGAAAAAGGGCACAAAGTCTCAGCCTATGTAGATGAGCAGAGCCCAGGGAGTCTCCTGCCCACTTCTCTCCATTCCCCTGCGCATGGTGTTTGGCAGGACCTCTTTCAATCTGATGCCTCTCCTATATTAGGGGTAGGGAGTGATGATGCAGAAAAGAGACAGCTCTGCTCCATGCCACTAACAGCAGATATCCGAGACATCGCCACTCGCCAGCAGTCCTTGCTATAGGATGTGCATAGAGAGATAGCTGAGCCATAAGAAAATATAGGAGAGTAAGGTAGTAATTGTTTGGAACACAGGTTGCCTTAATGGTCCTGTGAGCTCCTCGAGGGGAAAAAGAGATGTTAGAGCAGCCAAAAGTTATGTATGAAATAAGCACATTTTTCCATATTCACATTCTGTATTTCTGCACCTGAAATTAGCCAGTGTATATGATGAATGAATTTGTGTGGTTGATTTCACAAAGGCAGTCTGTATATTGCTACCATCTGTGCACCAAAACTTTTAAAAAGTACAATATCAGAAAATAATTGGCATTGTATACATTCTAAAAATGTGAATGGGTATTCCAGGCTCTTAAATTTTTTTTTAGTGTATTAGGTTTTCACTAGAATTTTGTGTACGTAGAGCAGGGTTAATTTCTAAACCTTAACGGATCAGGCAAAAGAAAAAATGATATCAAGTAAATCCCTGTAAAAGCAGCATCACATTCAGAAGAAACATGTCATTTTGGGCCTTCCAAATACTTTGAATAAAATAAAATGCGGTTTGGAAAGAAACAGAGTATGCTTTGAAATTCCAGCTGAAAAACCACGGAAGACCTATTTGTTTTCTTTTGTCTTTTCATACAGCCCTTTTGCATTTTTTTTTAGTATCTATAAAGCGTTTTCAGACCATTTGGTATGACAGGATGAATATGCATCATTTTTTTTTGTTGCTAGGACAAATGAGATAATTGTAAATGTTTTGTCTACAAAAAGAAAACTGCTATCAGTTTTATGTGGGTATGCAACAAAGCCATGGGGAAACAAAGACTGTGCATGTGGTGATTGCTGGATGGGGATTAGCTGCTTTTGGTGGCGATTGACAGAAGAAACAAACCTGAGATTTTTATGGAGGAAAGCAGTTGTTTACAGATTTCACTTGTGTCTGTGGCAGACTTGTTGCAACAGATATATGAGCGTCTCTGGCTCTTCTCTAAGCATGACAGGCAGGAGGTAAATCACTAAGTCACACTTAGCTGTCAATAGTTTTGTGCTTTTAAGTCACCAATGGCTCTGAAATTTCAGAGATAATACTGACTTAAGGGTGATCTGCAGTACTAGCAGTGAGGGAGGAGACACCTTCATCCCCCTGACATCTGGATCGTGATAAGACCAAAGGAATCCCTGAGGTCAAACTTGGCCCAAAGAATCTCTTCAAAGACCTGTGTCTTGAAAGGTCCCATCTTTTGAGCTCCCACTTTTCTGCCAGGGAAGTACAATAAGTGTAGGAACATGATTCATCGCAATCTTTTCTTAAAGCCACGTGCATCTTTCTGTCTCTCTAGTCTTTCCCAGAGTTCGAAAAGTGAAAGACTAAAAGACACAGGATGAGTACACAGCAATTCTTCCCCTGGGATCCATTCCCAGCTTCTGGACGTCGATGGTTGGGGGCCTTGCTGTGCTAAAGTTGCATTCGTTCTGTTGTAGTTACTAATCATCAATTGATTTATTTCTGGTTAATCTGCAGAATTCCTTTGAAATTGGTGCGTACATTTTGCCTTGACACCATCCAACAGCAGCAAACCCTGCATCATATTCTGATCTGTGTAAAAATATATTTTTTATTTAAAACTCTTACCTTCAAATTTCACTGAGGCCCCTAAGGCTCATGTGAGAAAATGTGGATATTTTCCTATTTGTCAGTGTCCTTCATATCACTTGTGATTTTATATTTCTCTCTTCTACCCCTTTTGCTCTTTCCTTTCCCCAGCAGACAAGCGCTTTTACTCAGTTTTTCATTGACTGGAAGTAACTCCACAGATGTTATCACGCTTATGACATTTTCCTTTATCTTTTCCAGTTGTCCTGTATCTTTTTGGGCAGTGATCAGAGCGAGAGAGCATCACAGATCAACAAGATGGCATAACGACTTTTTCTATTTATCAATTCCTTTCTTAATCATTCCTAACCTCTGCTTTACTTTTTTTCCCCACCACCACTGATCACCAAGGTAGTGTTTTTCAGGAAACAACCACACGGATTTCAAGCGCTTTCTCCTTAGTGGCAATAATTTCTACCCCATCACTGTGTATTTAACGCTAAAGATGTTCTGGCCTACTTGCCTTAGTTTGCATGCATGGACCTTTAGTTTCACCTTCCGTTTTATTGTCGTATTTGTTTGCATTGTGAAATCCTGATGCAACTTTTGAAATGAGCTTTAGATTTGACTATCTTGAATAATTTTATCAGAAGATTTTGCTACGTCATGAGTCACATACTTTGCCCTTTAATTATGAATATGCTGAAGATATTTTATGGGTCTGTAACAGCTCCACCACAGAAATCAATTTCTTATTCCTACACCTTATTTCCTACATCTTAGCCAGTTATTGCTTAAAAAAGATGTTCTCCTCCTCTCTCAAGACTACTTGATTTCTTTAACATTCCTTGGTGGGGGACCATATCACAAGCTTTGGGGAAATCTCAGTTCAGTGTCTCAACAAGTAAACCATTTTGTCATGTTGAGTAACTCCTTTGACAAATTTGAAAGCGGTTTCTAAAGCATGACTCCCCTTTACAACTGAAGTGTTCAATATATTCCAGTATTATTTTTTAAAATGAGCTATGTGTCTTCTTCAGTATTTCTACCAACTTGTCCAGTACAGAATTCAGAAATACTGACCTGTGCTTCCATTGATTTATCAACCTCATATTGCATTTCTGCCCAATCATCCTTTCTGCCTTGAGAGACCCTCATATTCCTCTGTCCCGAGAAACCCAGATGCCCTCCTTAGGACAATCTCCTTTGCTAATGCCTTTGCTCACGGGAAGGTAAAACAGAAAAACAGCAGCAACAACAAATGCAGAAAGAAGTTCAAAATCCACCTAGGTTCTTTAAGGTGATAGACCCACCGATTCATTAGCTTTCAACCAATTGCTGTCTAATTCGATTGTAGACACAAAGAGGCAGGGAAATTGCTTTTTCTTACACTTTAGAAGTTATGTTAAAAGGGGCAAAGTATGTGACCTGCTACCTGTACACATTCTACTTCCTGTTGAATTAAAACTAAAGATTTGAGAATCAAAAGGAAATGATTTTAGCAGATTCTGGTCTGCTTGAAAGAATATGTTCTAAATAGAGCAGGTAATCAGATTAGTATGTGGTGGAAATGGGTGAGGAAAATGAAATCTAAATGATATATAACAAATGATCTATATCTAACTCTGCAAGTCCAAAAAATCTGCATGGCACAGTTTTTTGTTAATGTGGCATCTGGCTATATTTTCCCATTAGTCACTTATTTATTTGTGCAACAAAATCCTTGTGGGGTGGAGGGAAAGCCTGAGCTCTGCTAGCAGTGACGGAGCATGGACAGCAGTAAACCAGCTGTGTTAGTCTGTATCTGCACTGTCTTAAATTGCCAGGCATTGGCTTACCTGGATAACAAGAACTGCAGCTGCAGTGCAATGGCAGTAGCTGTAATAGGATTTCTAATGCAGTAACTGATTCAAAAAAACGAACCTCATGGAAAGTGTGTATCCATTTTGATTAATTTCCTAAATGGTAATGTTTACTAAGGTAGTGAAAAGGGATATAAACCATGCTTTGCTCTACTTCTGTGATGAGTTCTTGGATACTACATTAGTAGTATCTTATCTAAATGATAACTCTAATTAGAAAACAGACCCCAAGGTAGTTTCTGAACAAAATCACACAGAGTGTGCACCTGCCACAGGAAAAAAACTGCTCAGCTCATGTGATTTAACCAAATCAGAACCAAGGTACTTTATTGATTTATAAATGATGCGTAATTAGCTGGCAATGAGTAAACTATACCTTCAGGATCAATATCAGCAGTAGAACAGATAAACTGCAATACTAAACACTTGCAGAACATCAGCAAACACGTGCAAATTCCTAACCACCCTTGTGCAGATAGTCCAGGAAAGTTTTGGTTAGGCACACACACTTTTACACACACACTTTTACATGCACACCCCACCCACTGTTTGGATTACAAGGTCATTTCATACAGCCTGCCAGTGCACACACCAATGAGAAAGGTCCCTGGGCTCACACGCACAGACCCAGGGTGTGGGTCCCCCTTTGCAGCACCCCTTTCTGTCTATCTGCTGCCTACATGGTTTTCAAAAGTAAAGGCTGTGTGTGAAACCTTACACACACATTTTCATGGCTTGTCATAGCACTTCCCTGAGTCATGCTGTGCCAGTGAGATCCAGAACCACACTCATTGACATAGAGAAATATGTATTTATATAAAAGAAAGACAAGCGTTTCAGTCGTGACACTTCTGCACAAAGTGGTTTATTCCTCACAGAAGCTTCAAAAGCGAATTATTTGCTAGGGATTTCCTATCAGAAATGTTGGAAAACTTGTAAAAATTCCTAATACTTCAGCTGTCTGCTTTAGTCATTGGCATAGTTTTTCACCAGTAATAGTCCTGTTAAATACTAAAGATAGCAGAAAGCTGCTGCCCATCCAAGTTTTGTGGGCTTGAAAACAATTCACTCAGTTTGCCATAGATGTGGCTAATGTAAAAAAACAGAAAGAATGCATTAAAAAAGAAATAAATTAACTAAAAATAAACTAAAAACATTAAAAAATGAACTAAAAATGAACCAAAAATAAAGCATTTGAAAACCTTTGTTGTGGCCTTTCAGTACTTAAAAAGGGCTTAAAAGAAAGCTAGGGACAAACTTTGTAGCAGGGCTTGTTGTGGTAGGACAAGGGGTCATGATTTTAAACTAAAAGAGGCTAGATTTACACTAGATATAAGGAAGAAATTTTTTATAATGAGGGTGGTGAAACGCTAGAACAGGTTGTCCAGAGAGGTGGTAGATGCCCCATCCCTGGAAACATTCCAGGCCAGGTTGGACGGGCTTTGAGCAACCTGATGTAATTGAAGATGTCCCTGCTCGCTGCAGGGCAGTTGGACTAGATGACCTTTAAAAGTCCCTTTCAACTCAAATTATTCCATAATTCTCTCATTCTGTGAAAGGATGGGTTGCACATGATGTGACTTGGAACTAGACTTGTCACTCCTTGTGAACCAGGGCTTCACCAAAGTAGGCTGAGGAGCATAGCTGTGTTTGCAGAGTGCATGGCCAGTCCCACACATTATGCTTTCAGTGGAAGCCGGGAGAGTCAGTCAGAGCATTTAAAATGTTTTTAGGCATGGAAATACGAAACAATAATGGTAAACATGAAATTATTGACTTCTGTGGCATAGTGGTCACTGGAAGTACCAGCGCACAGAATATCCTTTACCTGTGGCAATGCAGGTGATCTGGCACATCCTGACCCCCACCCTGCTCTGCAGGCAGCTGCCTCTCTACCTCTATCCACAGATTTTTTTGTGTGGACTATTTTAAAGTAATTTGAGGAGGGTTGGTTTCTCAAAGGGATATGCCAAGAAGTAATCATACCATTCACTACACTATCCTATAGCAGGGTTTATACTGGGAGGCCACAGGACAGGGAGTGTACAGCTTTTCCAGCGGGCAGCGTACCTGCCTCTGCTTATCCACTGAAGGGGACTGATGTGAAACCATGGATGTGGCTGGGGGTTTCCCAGGGACTGAGGGATGCTGGTGGCCAAAAGGCCATGTGATGGTCTAGGTCAGGCAAGAAGTTGGGGAGAGGAATTTCCAAATCTCTTTATTCAGCATTTCTGCTTAAAAGGGGATAAACAAATGAAGATAAAACTTTAATTTTGACTGAAGCTGCACTGGTACAAAAAAGTGGGGAGCAGTGGAGTAACCCCATCATAATGTCAGGGCAAGTAAAACTAGGCTCAGGCAATAAAAAGGAGGGGAGGACTCAGATTCCTTCTGCAACCTTATTTCAACCGTGTTTCATATTAACAACTGCATTTGCTTCCACCATATCATAAATATTTTATATTCTTTCAGCCACTGAATTCATCATTTAAACAGGAAGGCATTTAGCAGTGCTGTTCTCATTCAGCTTGAGGATGTACTTTAAGCAAGAGATTAAATCCTCAGCTGAAGTAAAATAGTGCAGCCCCACCGGGTCTGGGGAAGACACTTCCCCCTGTGCCAGTGGCGTTTCTGCTTCCATTACCTCCAGAAGAAGTCCCAGGTCCTCCCGGGAGCTTCCCTTACCACATCATTTCCTTCCAGACAAGCTCAGGGCAGAGTGGAGCCATCATGCAATGGGCTTGTGTTGATCACAGCCCGACACTTCACTCCCACAGCCCTGGGCAGTCCCTGCTACTGATATTACAATGTGCAACCGCCAAACAGAGCTGCAGACAAAGTTGAAAAGAGGCACCATGAGGGCAGTCATGGCAGCAGATTCCGTCTGAAACTAAAGGTATCTCACCCTGCCACTGACAGCCAGCACATCCCCACCACAGACAACGGGAACGACATTGGAGTCAGATTTACCTGTGACATCCCTCCCAATCTAGCAAGTGAGCACAGGCTGTAAATCAACAGGAGCTTCAACTTGTGAGTGTTACGACAATGTAAAGCAGTTATGAGTCCACAGTGCCTATGACTCAAGAAAAGCTACAGTGCATTTCTCTTGTGCTTTCAGGTTTAGTTGGTCCAGTATTTTCCTTATGAAAGCTTGTGTTACCATACATATTTTAGCTGGATTGCACTGCTCGTGTAGACTGTTTCAGAGAATCATAGAACGGTTTGTGTTGGACGGGACCTTATATAGATCATCTCGTTCCATCCCCCCTGCCATGGGCAGGGACAGCTTCCACTAGACCAGGTTGTTCAAAGCCCCATCCAGCCTGGCCTTGAACACTTCCAGGGAGGGGGCATCCACAGCTTCTCTGGGCAACCTGTGCCAGTGCCTCATCACCCTCAGAGTAAAGAATTTCTTCCTTATAACTAATTTAAATCCACTGTCTTTCAGCTTGAAGCCATTACCCCTTGTCCTATCACTACATGCCCTTGTAAAAAGTCCCTCTTTAGCTTTCTTGTAGGACCCCTTCAGGTACTGAAAGGCTGCATAAGTTCTCCCCACAGCCTTCTCTTCTCCAGGCTGAACAGCCCCAACTCTCTTAACCTTTCCTCATAGGGGAGGTGTTCCATCACACTGATCATTTTTGTCGCCCTCCCTATTCAACTGAAGTTTCCCTTTAGCTTCACTTGAATGGGAGACCATCCACATACTAAGCAAAAAAGAGAGTTGCATGTGGCATTGACCTTGAATGCAACAAATCTTTACCATAAGAAGAAAGGTTGTGCCATTTAGGGATGTTTCTCTTTATCATTTTTTAGGAAAGCAAGGCTACTAAATCATATCCACATAAAAATTTCAAATATTCACGCACTTTACACATGTAAAATTAGATATAAATAGCAAAATGTGCCACATATCCCATCCCTCACATTAAAATACCTGCGGTCTTCCAAATATTTTGATCCACAGAATCATAGAATCATACAAAGGTTTGGGTTGGAAGGCATCTTAAAGATCATCTAGTTCCACACCCCCCCCCCCCCCCCCCCGCTATGGGCAGGAACACCTTCTGCTATACCAGGTTGCTCAAACCCCCATCTAGCCTGGCCTTGAACACTTCCAGGGTTCCATCTCAACCACTCCTGCAATGCATAGTCATAATCAAACTAGTTTTGAAATGGTCATCTCCAGGAAAGTAGCAACACAGCCCAGCAGGGTGAGAACTAGTTAACTCATCAGTTAGTCCATGGTGAGGTCCAAGCATTTGGGCTCGATCTGCACCAGCTCTGGAATGATGGGTTCTAAGCAGTGCCTGGAGAACAGATCATGTCCCGGCATTGTCAGCCATGCAGCCCAGTCGCCAGCTGTGCAGCTGAATCAAGAGCACGATCCAGCACTTTCTGGATTCAGGCAGAAACAAAAAATATCACTAAGTGTGTTCCTGCTAAACCAACCCATTCTTTCAAGCCTGTAGGGAACTGGATGAACACCATAACCCTATAACATCCTCTTCTCTCAAGTATGTCCATATTTCATGTCCGGCAAACTATTTGCTAGAAAGCCAGGGAAATGGCAAGCTTAGATTACATTTTGCCATACTATCAAATAATTCACAGTGAACTGGAATCCATTCAGGGAAGATGAAAATAAAACCAGGAAGATAAATCACTTACAATCATGTAAGCATGTTGCAGAAAATCTTAGGTGAGGGAAAAGGGAGAACAGCTATTTTCAGAATTGGATGCAATAAAAGGCAATAAATGAAGAAGAATTATTAGGTTTTGTTCTATAAAATGGAACTGCAAAAAGGGAAGAATACTTTTAACTTACTACTTTTGAAAAACGGAAACCAGCCACAAATTATGAAAGGATTGAAACATCTCCCTTAACTGCGGACTGTAGACCTTTGGAGGTTTGGAAATTTTTTTCCCCACTGTATTTTCCTTTCCGTTTCCTTTTTTTTTTTTACTTTTTGTATTGATCCCAGCCTTGCAAACTCAAGGCATTTAAAGAGCATTTGAATTCAAAGGAGCATTCACATGAATGCTTTGACAAGAGCTCAAAGAAGGGGGGAAGAAGGCAGGGTAGGTTGCAAGCCTCCGAAGTCAGAAATTTACCTTCTGATCTATCTGTAGAGACTACTTTAGTATGGGCAATTGCAAGAATAATTGTGAATTGTTTGAAGGAAAGATTTCAAATGTAAAAATGTGTCATTTGCCTCAGAGTGAGGCTTATGCTCAGGGGAACTGGGTAGCAGTCTGTAAATGTGCAAAGTGAATAGACCCCAAGGACGGAATACAATTACTTAGGAGGTAATGAGATGAGATTAAGAAGGGAATATTTAGACAGAATGACAGGAAAAACTTGAGCTACTTTGAAGTGTTGAATAGTCTTGTGAGGGAAACATGAAAGCACAATTACTTGAGACTTTTAAAACTGTAAGTACGTTCACATTTGGTGCAGGGAACACGTCTCCCTTTACAGGGAGTTAGACTGACTGAAGCAACCAGGTTTCTACCCTTATTTTTTGATTCCATGATCCCGAGCACAGTGCAATTCAAATGCCCAGATACTGTGATAACAAGCAACACAAAAGATACTGAAGTGGTGAGCAGCATGAAGCATGTGGTGGGTAGGTTGCAACAAGCATTAGAGAATTTTTGCCAGCTGTACCATGTAGTTGCAGAGACTGATGTGTCGTCTCAGTCCAGGCACTGTGTTATCTATATACATTTATATCACCTTCTTGAATGCTTAATGGCTAACACCAGTAGCATCAACTAGCACTGGGAGTTGATACCTCTGTGCTGGACATCTTAGCAGCAGTGGCATGCTGCCCTAGGGAAAATAAAAGAAGAAAAGGTATCTCTAGGGCTGGGGCACTGCTCCTTGCTCCCAGCCATAGTTCCTTTGAGTCTGCAGCGATGCAAAAGAGGGCAGAAGCAGCTTATTGTTTTGAATCTTTCCCACTCGAAGGATTAGATCTATCTCAATTCAGTCTGCCACCAACCCAATCCAGTCTCCAGTCTCAGCAGTCACCAGCCTTTCTGCTGGTCTGCCGTGAATACAAAGCAGTCTTAGAAAGTGTATTTGTGACTCTCCTTGTTAATGGAGGCTGAAGAGGTAAGAAGCTGAGACAGAGTCAGAGGGAGACTGGACGAGTACTCAGAACAGAAGTCTGCTGAGGATTACTAAACAGAAAAACCACATCAAGCTCAGGAAATTCCTGACCTGGAGACAGTCAGAGGTTGGAGAGCAGTTTGGTGATGTACCATGTACATTTGCTTTGCTCTTATTCTTCTCTGGGTAGCTGCTGATGGCATCTGCTGGACACTGTGGGTTAGATGGAGCCTTGTTCTGAAACAGTGCATCTGTTAATTTACTTTCATGTTCTTAACTTTTCCAAAAGCTGGATGAAAGGCTGAATGACTGTGGTTCCCTTTTGTGGCATAACGGTCAGGAAATTAGAATAGATAGGGTGGTTCTGCAGTCCTAAATTACTGCTATATTTTATATTACCCAAAAGATACTGGGGATATAACTGACAAAATGTGGAGTTTATACCTCTATTTTCCTTTTCTTCTTTTGTTGTTTTGAAAACAAAAAGCTGGACATATTTTATTGGCATTGTCCTATTGGCCGAGGAATAATGCATGCCTAATCTTACTAAGGGGAGTATTCGTCCCCCTTGACTTTCAGTGAGAAGCAGCAAATCCTCTGTATAGTGAAAGAGGAGGGGAAGATGCCTGCAAAAGGCAGCTGAGAAAAGAAGTGGGATTGCCTAGTCCTTTATTTAGCATTTGGCATTTGCTTTATATAGCATCTGTTGAAAGAGTTTGAAATAAACAATAGCAATGACAAATGGTGGTTATTTTAACATCTTTTATGAAGCTAATGACTAAGTGGTTATTTGATATAGGTTATATTATTAGCTAGTATCTTTTTCTGTCATGGATATGTCATTGATAGGACAAGGGGTAATGGTTTTAAACTAAGAGAGGGTAAATTTAGACTGGATATAAGGAAGAAATTTATTTACAATAAGGGTGGTGAAACACTGGAACTGGTTGCCCAGAGACCTGGTAGATGCCCCATCTCTGAGAACATCCAACGTCAGGTTGGATGGAGCTCTGAGCAACCTGATGTAGTTGAAGATGTCCCTGCTCATGGCAGGAGGGTTGGACTAGATGACCTTTTGTAGAAGACCGCTACAAACTGGTTTTGTCTCGACATCGCTATTGCCATCTCTTGCTGGCCTCTGGAAGGAAGCTGCCATAACGACCTGCAGGAAAGCAGAGCGCTTGCGCACAGAGTAGCCCGTGGACGGGCAAAAACGGACTTGTCTAAGTGGGCAGCACGCATGGCAGGAACTGCAAGTATGCAGACATGCTCTGCGCATGCGCAAATGCTCCTATAAAAGAGCAGCACATGCTCCTCGCCGCCCTCTTGCCCTCTCGCTCTCCTCGCCGCCCTCTTGGTCTCCTCCTCACTGCCTGGCTGTTGGGCCCTACTCTCGCCGGGGCTCCATGCCTGCACAGAGACTGAGCCTACTGGACATCGCTGGACATCGTCGAATCCGTGGTGGTGGTAATTGATCCTCTCCCCCCGCCCCCACAATTCTTTTTGTCGCCCGCTGGGGTTTTTCCGACTTTACCCTTTTTTTTTCCCTGTCTCGTCTTCTCTGCCCCTCCCCGCTGCCGTCCCCGCCAGATCTCCGATTCCCAGTTCACCGAAAAATAAAGTTTACAAGGTTGCATGGCATATGACTGTGTTTGCATCTTAATCTCGTCTCCTGGGATCGAATCGAAACCTCCCCGATATCAGATCAGGACACCTTTAAAGGTCCCTTCCAAGCCCAACTATTCCATGGTTCTAAGATTGTCATCAGCTTCTAACATTTTATCTAGTTACATGGAATTAAAACAGCCCAGCAAATTTTACTTGCCTTTTGTCTAAAAAGGATGTTCATGTGGCCAACTTTGGGAAAAGCGTGACTTCTTCTGTCTTCACCAAAAAAAATTGATTGAAATTATCATTAACGTGTAACATTGCATAATCTGCAGGCCATTTAGAATCATAGAATCATAGAAAGTTTTGGGTTGGAAGGGACCTCTAGAGGTCATCTAGTCCAACTCCCCCGCAGCGAGCAGGGACACCACTAACTAGATCAGGTTACTCAGAGCCCTGTCCAGCCTGGTCTTGAATGTTTCCAGGGATGGGGCCTCCACTACCTCTCTGGGCAACCCATTCCAGTGTTTCACAGCCCTCATTGTAAAGAATTTATTCCTTATATCTAGCCTAAACCTACCCTGTTTTAGTTTAAAACCATTACCCCTCGTCCTTTCACTGCTGTCTCTACTAAAAAGATCGTCCCCATTTTTCCTATAGGCTACCTTTAAGTACTGAAAGGCTGCAATCAGGTCTCCCCACAGCCTTCTCTTCTCCAGGCTGAACAAGCCCAACTCTCTCAGCCTGTCCTCATAGGAGAGGTGCTCCAGCCCTCGGATCATTTTTGTAGCCCCCCTTTGGACCCGCTCCAACAGGTCCATGTTCTTCTTGTGCTGAGGGCTCCAGAGCTGAACGCAGTACTCCAGGTGAGGTCTCACCAGAGCAGAGTAGAGGGGCAGAATCACCTCTCTCGACCTGCTGGCCACGCTGCTCTTGATGCAGCCCAGGACACGGTTGGCCCTCTGGGCTGCCAGCGCACATTGCCGGCTCATGTCCAGCCTTTCGTGTGTCAGTACCCCCAAGTCCCTCTCAGCAGGGCTGCTCTTGATCCTTTCATCCCCCAGCCTGTATTGATACTGCGGATTACCCCGACCCAGGTGTAGGACCTTGCACTTGGCCTTGTTGAACCTCATGAGGTTCACATAGGCCCACCTCTCCAGCTTGTCCAGGTCCCTCTGGATGGCATCCCATCCTTCTGGTGTCTCAACCATGCCACTCAGCTTGGTGTCATCTGCAAACTTGCTGAGGGTACACTCGATGTCGCTGTCCATGTCATTGATAAATATATTGAACAGCACCGGTCCCAGTACGGACCCCTGGGGGACTCCACTCATCACTGGTCTCCATCCGGACATTGAGCCGTTGACCACTACCCTTTGGCTGCGACCATCCAACCAATTTCCTTATCCACCGAATGGTCCACCCATCAAATGCATGGCTCTCCAATTTAGAGAGAAGGATGTTGTGGGGGACCGTGTCAAAGGCCTTACAAAAATCCAGATAGATGACATCCATTGGTTTTCCCTTGTCCACCCTTGTTGTTACACCATCATAGAAAGCCACTAGGTTGGTGAGGCAGGACTTGCCCTTGGTGAAGCCATGCTGGCTGTCTCGAATCACCTCCCTGGCCTCCATGTGCCTTAGCATATCTTCTAGGAGGATCTGTTCCATGATCTTCCCAGGCACAGAGGTGAGGCTGACAGGTCGGTAGTTCCCAGGGTCTTCCTTTCTACCCTTTTTGAAAAGGGGCACAATGTTTCCCTTTTTCCAGTCACTGGGGACTTCCCCTGACTGCCATGACTTTTCAAATATCATGGAGAGTGGCTTGGCAACTACATCAGCCAGTTCCCTCAGGACTCTGGGATGCATCTCATCAGGTCCCATGGATTTCTGTACGTTTAGGTTCTTCAGGAGGTCCCGAACCTGGTCTTCACTTACAGCTGGATTGATTTTACCCTCCTGGTCTCCTTCATGCCAGCCATCGACTTGGGAGGGGTGAGGAGAGAGGTTGCCAGTGAAGACTGAGGCAAAAAAGTTGTTGAGTACCTCAGCTTTCTCCTCATCTGCTGTTACCAGTTTGCCGGTCTCGCTCCTGAGCGGGGGTACACTTTCTTTGACCATCTTTTTCTGCTGACATACATTTCTGCAAAAGAAATTCACCAAGCTTTTAAAATGATCTGAAAGTAAAAAAATCCAATAAAGGAAAACTTGTTGAAAAAATCTTAAACCAGGTTATTCGTAAAAGACTTCTCAAAGAAAGTGAACACTCCAGACATCTCAGAAAATTTAGCATTTCTAGACTTTCTTTTATTCTGGGTTTAAAGAAAATGAAAGCATATAGTTTGCCGTAGAATGGCCATTTCTTGAAAACATTATTGAAAGTATGAGAGAAATGTTTGGTTTTTTTTAAAGAATCTCAGACAGGAAATATATCTAGCACAACAGCAAGGAGCCACAAATCCAAGGAGCTCAGCAGCCCCCTAAGCAGCACACTGGCTGAATGGCCAGTATGATGGCTCTCTGCCAGATGAGCAAGTGAGCCTTTTTTATCAGAAAAAATTTTAGTCAGTTCTGCTACTGAAGAGTGGTTCAGATGCAGAAGAACCAGTGTTATCATGGACCAAAAACTGTCTAGGAAACAGAAAAGAGCAAGATAAGTCGTGAATTTTTGAACCTTGAGCAGAAGGTACCTACAGATCTCTGTCGTCACATATACTTGTGAATCAGGAAAATAATAACTCAACAAATCTGCTGATGAGATTGTGTTAATTATGTTGATTAAGACCAGGGAGAACTGCAATAAACCTAATAAGGAAAAAGTTGATGAGCTAGGTGAATGGACAATGTGGAAGAGAATAAATTTCATTCTTGACAGGAAAATGTAAATTACACTCACATTTGACAGTGTTACAGAATCACAGAATCACAGAATCACAGAATCACACAATCACACAATCACAGAATGGTAGGGGTTGGAAGGGACCTCTGTGGGTCATCTAGTCCAACCCTCCCGCCGAAGCAGGGTCACCTACAGCAGGCTGCACAGGACCTTGTCCAGGCGGGTCTTGAATATCTCCAGAGAATGAGACTCCACAACCTCCCTGGGCAGCCTGTTCCAGGGCTCCGTCACCCTCAGAGGGAAGAAATTCTTCCTCATATTCAGACGGAATTTCCTGTGCTTCAGTTTGTGCCCATTGCCTCTTGTCCTGTCTCTGGGCACTACTGGAATGAGCTTGGCCCCATCCTCCTGACACCCACCCTTCAGATATCTGTAAGCATTTACAAGGTCCCTTCTCAGCCTTCTCTTCTTCAGGCTGAACAAGCCCAGTTCCCTCAGCCTCTCCTCGTAGGAGAGATGTTCCAGTCCCCTCACCATCCTTGTAGCCCTCCGCTGGACTCTCTCCAGTAGCTCTTCATCTTTCTTGAATTGGGGAGCCCAGAACTGGACACAGTACTCCAGATGAGGCCTCACCAGGGCAGTGTAGAGGGGAAGGAGAACCTCCCTCAACCTGCTGGCCACACTCCTCCTAATGCATCCCAGAATGCCATTGGCCTTCTTGGCAGCCAGGACACTCTGCTGGCTCATGGTCAACCTGTCGTCCACTAGGACACCCAGGTCCCTCTCCACAGAGCTGCTCTCCAGCAGGTCCGCCCCAAGCCTGTACTGGTGCATGGGGTTGTTCCTTCCCAGGTGCAGGACCCTGCATTTGCCTTTGTTGAACCTCATCAGGTTCCTCTCTGCCCAGCTTTGCAGCCTGTCCGGGTCACACTGAATGGCAGCACAGCCTTCTGGTGTGTCCACCACACCTCCCAGTTTAGTATCATCAGCAAGCTTGCTGAGGGTACATTCTAACCTTTCGTCCAGGTCATTGATGAAGAAGTTAAACAAGGCTGGACCCAGTACTGACCCCTGGGGGACACCACTAGTTACCAGCCTCCAACTAGACTCAGCGCCACTGACAACAACCCTCTGAGTTCTGCCATTCAGCCAGCTCTCAATCCACTTCACCGACCACTCATCCAGCCCATACTTCCTGAGCTTCCCTAGGAGGATATTATGGGAGCCTGTGTCGAAAGCCTTGCTGAAGTCTAGGTAGACAACATCAACACTCTCCCTTCATCTACCCAGCCAGTCATGTCATCGTAGAAAGCTATCAGATTGGTCAGGCATGATCTCCCCTTGGTGAATCCATGCTGACTACTCCTGATAACCTTCTTTTCCTCGACTTGCTTGTTGATGACCTCCAGGATAAGCTGCTCCATCACCTTTCCCAGGATGGAGGTGAGGCTGACTGGCCTGTAGTTCCCTGGGTTCTCCTTCTTGCCCTTTTTGAAGACTGGAGTGACATTGGCCTTTCTCCAGTCCTCAGGCACCTCTCCTGTCCTCCAGGACCTCTCAAAGATGATGGAGAGTGGCTCAGCAATGACATCCGCCAGCTCCCTCAGCACTCGTGGGAGCATTCCTTCGGGGCCCATGGATTTGTGGACATCCAGATCACTTAAGCGATCCTTCACACTGTCCTCCTCGACCAAGGGAAAAAGTCATCCTCTCTGTAGGCTTCGTCTCTTACCTCCGGGGCCTGGGATTCCTGAGGGCCAGTCTTAGCACTGAAGACTGAAGTAAAGAAGGCATTCAGTAGCTCTGCCTTCTCTGAATCCTCCGTCACCAGGACACCCACCTCATTCAGCAGCGGCCCTACATTGTCCCTAGCCTTCCTTTTGCTGCTGATGTAGTTGAAGAAGCCCTTCTTGTTGTTTTAGACATCCCTTGCCAGCTTCAATTCCAGGTGGGCTTTGGCCTTCCTCGTCGCATCCCTGCATGCTCTGACCACATTCCTGTACATTCCTGACAGTGTTCTTGGCTAATAGTGTCTGTTTGGGAAGGGATCATGACACAGAAACAAAACAAGTAATAGCAAAAATCAGATTTTTTTTTAGGAGGGTAAATTTTTATGTCACCGAATTTTGATTGAGCAGGGAGCACCAGAAAACCATTTCTGGATGGGAAGTTCTGAAAATGCTGGTTCAGAAAAAGTAAAAAGCTGTAACAAATGGAAAATTTCTTTTGGTTCAACAGTGACTTGAGATACTTGTAGAAGTTGTGATTTGGTCCTCCACTCCTCTGCTCTCCTCTCCAGGCTGATTCTGTAGGTTGAAACCATGAACTATGATGGCTCCCACAATGGGGTGTTGTGCTTCACTCCAAAGAGAAAAAATAGATGGACATAGAAAGGAAAGCTTTTGTAAGTCTGAACAAGATTAGAGGGTCCTTCTTTTCTGTGTTTTCTGAATAGGTTTCAGATGTACATTAGAAGACGTAGCTGCAATTTCTTGACCTTTGTTGTTGCTTCATAGTAAAATGGAGAACAGTATCATTTCTGCTCCAATTTTTGTGGAAGGAGTAAAACCTTTAAGACCTTGGTTAGCAAGGAAAGATGCAGAGCGGAATTCATGTCCACTGTGCTTTTACATATTTTTGGAGCATAACTCATCTGATTGCCCACTCTGGCCATCTTCCCAGGGTATAAGATGCTGGAGAATGGTCCTAAGCAGCCCAGAAGTGTATTACTGAAAGTTATGGTCCAGCTCAGTGTTGAAGTCCTGCAGTTAATTGAAACAGTAGTTGAAATAGCTGCATTTTCATAAGGTCAAATGCTACAGCCCAAACTAAGTACCCCATGAGGGAATTAATTCATTACACATGTAGGAAAGGTTAGATGTGTTGTGCAGCTTGCCTCCACCCTGATCCACCACTCATCCTGAACAGTCTTATTAAAGTGCACCTCCATTAGCATTGCACTACAAAGAAGAAGGCTGCTTTTGAAGTGAATCTCCCTACTGTCCTGTTTAAGGTACCTTGGAGCAAAATGAACTGGGAGCACACAATTGTAGTTCCTTGTCAGAGAACACTAAACTGAATGATGTGCACCAGAAGCGCATGTGATGCAAATCCAGGTGCTAATGGGCATTCAGTCAGTGGGACCAGGTTGGAGCTAGTACAAAATGTCTCCACGAAACACAGGGTGTGTAAATACTGGGTCTTCAGCTCAAGTGGTTTGCTCTGCAGATTCCTCCCTGCGGCATCACATTGTTTGCTAGATATAAAGTCTGCCGGAGTACACTGGCACTGCCTTCCTGCCTCTCCAGCCTTCCCAAGAAAAAAATGGTATACAGACAGATGGAGCCAACAAGGCTGACATGGTGCCAGAAAATAATCAAAATGCAGACTGCTGGCTGTGGAACTCAGCCTGGTGTCGATCCGGCCACAGGAGTCACCCAAAGTGAAGCTGCTTTAGGACTTTAGTACTGTTGAGTGTTGTATCGAAGAGATGGAAATTGGCTGCCAGTACTTTTTCTTACCTATAGTGCTGTGGGTCTTCCAAATTTGCCTGTAGTTTTATATAGTTTTATGCACATTATTCATTGTCCTTAGACAAAATGTGGCAGAAAAAGACTACAACACACTTCATGTTATAGTCTTGAAGGCTGCAGAATAAGTTCCCTGTAGGGCAGGTACACATTGCAACACACATCTATTAGGGCTTTCCAGGTTGTTCTCAGTACCATCTTCAACAATTTCAAGGCCTCAGAGAAATGTGAGAATGACTTCTGGGGGGACGAGGGGGGGGGGGGGGGAAGTTGACTGTAAAGGTACCAAGCTGGTTATATGGCTTATTGAGCAACTCAGCCCTATTAGGAAACATTGATTTTCCTCTCCCCTTCCCCACACCCTTCAATCTGTGACATGCAATTGCAAGACAATTTAGCAGGAGCAGTTCAGCTATTTCAATGCAGTACAGCAACTGTTTCATTTCATATATTTTATGACTCTAGGTTAAGGAGAGCCATTTCAAAGCAGTACTTAACCTAGAGTCTCTGTAAAAAAGGTTGGGATTTCGCTAAATACAGTGTGTGTGTCGTGTCTGGGGCTGAAGCTGACATCAAGCCAGGTCATTCTTTTCATCTGTCATGAGTATGTTCTTCTAGCATGGGCCTGATTCTGCAAGGACTTTTCAAGATGAATTATATCGTTCCCATTCAGGGAGTTTCCACTGAAGTCCCCATGGCACTCAACGGGATCAAATATTTCTCATGAGGAGCAGAAACTGCAAAACATTGTCATTTGTAAGCCACAAGTTAGAATGGTTTTAATTTTTGTCAGATAAGAAAAGATCGCCATTGCAGAGCCCTTGAGGAATATAGATCAACTCTGTCACAGGTAGGAACAGCAAGCTCTCTCTGAACAGCCAAATGCTCATTTACACTGTTGGAAAGACATACTGGTGCAGTTATACTGCTTCCTCTGCTGTTTTCTGAACATGTTCCATTCAGCACCTCACCTAGAGCTTCATCTTACCGTGCAGATAGTCCAAGAGTGTGCATCTGAATCTGACTCCAAGGAAAAGAAATACTAGCTGGTTTCTGAGGAGCTCTCTCTTTTGCCCCCAACTCTCTCCTTTGTCCCCTCTCCCTCTTCTCAGCACAGGAGCTTCAGAGTCCCTCTCCAGCTCCTCTCACACTCTTTTCAAGCAAGAGGCAGTTTGCACAATGATGGGCTTAGAGATAGAAATGCACGTTGTCCAATCAAAATTATGTGGGGGTGTTGCTGGTGACTGTGAGGATGCTCACTGCTCTGCATGCCAGAAACAACGAAATTCTGCCCTCCTTCTCCACACAGACACCACTAATCTGAGCCTCTCTTCTCAAGCCGAGTGACAACTTTCATGAAATTCGTAAGAATCTAGCACATTAGAGACTTCTCTGCCTTGGTCAAGTGTGGCTGAAATCAGCCTACGAGTTCAAACAGTCTTACACAGGCAGACTCTCAGGTGAGCAACAGACAAAGAGGCAAGCGATATAATTCCTGCTAAACCTTTTTTCCTTTGGAAATCAAGCCAAAAAACAGACTGCCTTGGGAGACCTGGCGTGTTTTGCTTTGATTTTGTTTTAAATAAATTTAGGGATTTGATTTAGAAGAAATACACAGAACAGCTTCTAGACACAAACAACTGAGAAGGGTATGATTCACTTTTCAGCCAGGAAAAGAGATTTCTTTAAGAGGTATGTGATAAAGACCTACCCATTCATATAGTTTTTACCCTGTTATTGTTGGTTGAGCCTGTCTTTGCTCATACTGCAATGACTTTTAACTTACTGGTCAGGCAATTAAAAATTTCCAGGGAATGTTTGAAGGTGCCAATGAGCTAAACTCTTCTACTCCAGGGAAAATTAAAAACAAAAACAAAAGGAGAAAATGAGGAAGATTCCCATCCATAAACTTAACCACTTAGCAGTCATCTACATACCCCCTCCCTGCTTTTCTTCCTCCATCTTAGTGCTGGAAATCTCACACTTCAGTTTTCACAGACCAGTGCCTTACCAAAAAGACAAGAGAAAAAGTATGAGGGAGAATAAGGAAAATGGGAGAACACCTAAGCTACACAAAAGAAGGATGAAAAGAACTCGATTGCACAGGAGGAGGTAAAAATGTTCCTGGCTCCTTGCAGGAAGTTCAGAAGTATGAGGGGTTATAGAAAACAGGGAAATAGGGAGAACAGTTTGGAAGAAACACAGAGAACCTGAAATGGAAGAAAGGAGAAGAGAGAAAAGCAGAGAAAAAATGGCTCAGGTGAGTAGGATGAGAAGAAGTTTTGCAATAAGTCCCTAAATGGCTCAGGACTGTACAGCAGCAGAAGGGGAAAATTAACCTGAAGAAGCATAAGATGTATACTGAGTTTAGGAAAGCAACAAAATGTTTATTTATTGTAACATTTATTCAGTTTGTAAACCCCAGACCAAACAAGCTCTCTGCATGCTACCTGCATGCTCTCTGCCTGCCATCTGCACACTGCTGGTAGCACTGACAGCCCTGGCAGAAAGTCAGGTGTGTCTCAGAGGAATTTGGTCCTTCCTGGAAGGTCCTCCTGGGGCTCCAGGTGAGAGTGATTTGTGATTCACTGGGTAGAAATATATCTATCTTTGCTCTCTGATTACTGAGAACTGTTATAATTTGAAAGCTAATTCTTTAGGAGTGATTTGACTTCTCTGAGGAACCAGCCGACATAGATGTCCTTAGTGTGGGAGTGATCTGTTCTGTAGCAGAGCAAACATGGCTTCATCCATGTCCAACATTTCCCATGCAATCATGAGGACCCTGTCCACTTCTGAGCATACCTGTGTTGGGTACTCAGGGCACATTCTGTATTAGGCTTATGCACTATTCCTGCTTCTGTCACACAGGTGCTGCTACGCACAGCCAAGAAGAAATTTTTACCCGTCTTGTCACTAAAACTGCCCAGGCAATTTGTAAGAGCCTTATTTAATTCACAGCATGACTTACTCCAACTTTCAGTGAGTGACGATGACTAAGCAACCAACCACAAGGAGTTGCTTCAGACATACCACCTCTGCCTGGGAGCTGCTGAGACTTTTTTGAGGTAAGACAAATCCAGTAAATTATTAGAAAGGAATGCTTGGGTATGACTGGAAGTGGTACTTGTAACTCGAACGGGCAATGTTTTTCCTAGTGAGAGAGTGCTCAAGCTCAAAATCGCACAGCACAGTGCCTTCCTTTTGGAGACAGAAAACAGTACACTTACACTTCGCCACTGTAACTGTGGGAAAGTGTTAGGTCTGGTACACCAGTACTCGGCTGTGTTTCTGGATTTCTGTGGCCATTTGTGGCTGGCAGGAGATGGAGAAACCTTGGGGCTGCTCCCCACCAGCACATGTGGAGAGGGCTGTTCGGCGGCTACAGTGGGAAGCTGTGACTTAGCTTCTGCAGTCTGCACCATTCATAAGACACAGAGCCATACAATCAACCTCTATAAGACTGTCTGAAGAAATTATGCCTTAAGAGTCACTTTTCACATTTTCTAAACTGTTGAAGGACTAACAAAACTTCTCTGAAGCTTTAATCACTTGAGCTCAGTCAACTAAAACAATGACATCGCCCAGTAGCACAGCCATCTTTGGTCTATGATCTGCAAACTTCCCAGTGTCCATGGGCTACTTTTGAGGCGTCAGTGAAAGGTAACAAAGAAAAGGCATCTTTAGCTTTACAAGCTTATTTACGTCCACTGGAAATTTTTTAGGTGACCACAAGTGGAAAAAGGGTTGAAAACCAACTATGTATCACATTTTTTAAGACCTCAAAACCATTACGGTATCAGTGTTTCTTCACTGCAGGCTGCTCAAATCCTAATTCTTCCCAGCTATAGAACAAAAAAGGAGCTGTATCTCAGTGACTCAATGCTGAGTCATTATAATCCACATAAGAATATCAGTGAAGATATTTGTAATTTTTCAGATCTTTGTCACCACATTGTTTGATTTCTCTACAAATATTTTCATATCTAGAAGAAATACAAGGTAGTGAGTATTTTAAGTATTTTAATATGACCTATTAAAATGAAACTTTGACTGTTTACCCTATGCAGATCTCTGTCTCCTCTGTGCCCAGAGTGTTTGTGTGTGAACACGTGGAGAGCAGCTAGCACAGACCAGCTCTAGCCATGAGGGTTTTAGTCACCAACCTCTTGGGGCTACAGTAGTAGAAGTGATAAATCAAAACCCAAACAATAGACCAAAGGTGAGAAAGACACAAAAAACATGTGATTCTTTCCTTTTGTTTCATGGGTACTACCTGAGGCCACTCATCGCTCAGCCCTATTAGCTAGCTGATGTTTTTCAGACACCTTGGTTGAAGCAGGGCTTGAAAGAGAGGAGTGAAGACAGGGCAGTGGTCAGGGACGTCAGTTTTCAGGAGGCTGTTCCTCAACTAGGGAACGCCATAGGCATGAGGCAGGGACGACATATGTTTACTGTTATACAAAATACTTCAATTTATTCAGGCTGCAACGGTGTTGAAAACAAACCTGATATTTTCCATATGCAGACAAAGACATAGTCTCTTTTTCTCAGAGCTTATGGCCTAGGAGAAGATTTAGTGGAAGGAGAGCAGCAAGTCCTGGCTAACTGAACAGGAAACTGCAGTCAGCACCTCTCCATGTCAGACCTTCACGTTCTTCCTGGAGCAAAGAGGCCATTGCATGGCACCACTGCTTCCTCCCGCTCCTGGACCCTGCGTGCCAAAGCTTGGCCTTGCCAGCCAGCTGTGACTGAAACACGGTCTGCAAACACCATGTGGCAGCTTTCATGAGTGCCTCTGTGGAGAACTGGACATCAGGAGCCCTGATGGAAGGCTCTCCTGTTTGCCTGCATGGTGCTGCATGCCTTCTCCCTTCTGCATGAGCTGGAGCTCTAGGTGCACCCAACACCGGGACCGATGGCTGCATCTCATGTCTGGGCAGAGGAGTTTTCCAAGGCATGTCAACTGGAGTTTTCCTTGCATTTTTCTTAAATGAGGAAGCTCTGGCAGTACTAAATAATGATTGTGAAATAAATAATTCGTGGTATTTTTCCCCCTACACTGAGTTGTTGAAATATTTTTTCACAAGTAGATTTTTTTTTTCATGTGACCATCTCTGATTAGGAAAACCTTTTCCTAGTTCTTCAGCTGCTCAGCTTCCAGGTTTTTACAGATTTTTCTCCCTGGAGCCCATTCCTTCCCCCCCAGTAGTCTAGTAATTCCTTACTGTTATTTTGCTTGCGTGAATTACACCTGATGTTGTGATGAAAAAAACAAGAAGAATGAGATGTTGTGGGAAATTGATGCTTAGTTCGATTTTGCTATAGCTTTAGTTTATTTTTGTTACATAGCTTTTCCGCACGTCAGAGATACATTTGTTTTAATACTTCAGAACCAAAGACATGGGAGAGGCAGCTCCGTTTTTCAGTATCAGGACACGAAGTCCCACTGCTCTGACTCAGAAACCCTTTGAGCAGGGGAAGTTTGAAGAGCCTTTAGGACAGGAGCCCTCCCACACTGCTTGCACAGATACACATCTGATCTTGCCTTTCAGCTGAAAAGATCTCCAAGGCAAAAGGAAAGAGAAATATGGTTTAATGGCTAAAGCAGTAACACATTGTAAACTGAAATGCAGTCTCATCCCACTAGAGGGTGGTCTGGTCACCCTCATGTTACAGCTGAGGTGCGCAGGCAAAGCCCTTTCAGAAAACCTGTGTCCCCTTTATTTAGACTGAGCAACATTAAAGTATGCCTGTTCTGAGTTTTTCCAAGTGCCTCATGGACCATCATCAACATTGAACCTACCCTCTCATTTAAACAAATAAACACATTGCACCTTTCACTGAAGATCTGACACTGTACAAATATTAGCATGCTCTGAAGTCTTCTACCAATGCTACAACTGTATATGTATGAAAGAGCAAAGTGAGGCTCACTATTAGAGGAATGTGCTTGGTTTGATACCATTTTGAAACCTTTAAAATCTGTTTATGTCGTTGATATTTTCTTAACATCATTTTCACAGGAAGCTGGACTAAAACATGTAAACCAAGTCAAACTCTTTCTTACGAGCTAGCCTATGCTTTGACTGCCTGTTGCAGTGAACCAGAAAGGGATGTACTACAAGAGATGAACTGAAGTCTCTTCTGTCAGGTTTAGGAGAGCTGGCATTTAATCTCACAACCAGGTCTCACACCAGCTGCATCACGTTCACCAAAAACACTTTCCGTTGCCAAGCCATCCCTCTTCCCTGGGGGCCTGAGTCATCTCTGCTCCACTTCCCAGGACAGCCTGCTCATCTCCCTCTTGCTTCTCCTTCATCTGCCTAGATGCGAATGCACACAAGTCCACCTCCATGTTTTGTAGCCCAACCTTCAAAACTCCTTGTTGTGTTTCTCCTTCTGAGGTGAACGTTACAGTCACTAAGAAAAACTAAATTCAACTTGCTTTCTGGTTGACATCAATTCTAATGATCAGGAATCCTTTAGGACCCTTGCAAGGAAAGTAAAGGTGCAACCTTACATCGTGGAACTGAAGCTGCATCAAATGTCAACCCAAACACCGTAACATCTGAATTTCAAAGAGATTTCAGAGAATTTCATCCAACATCTCAGCTCCTACCTCCATGTCTACCCGTGTGGGAATCCTCCCTTTGTACTCTCATGAGCCTGGGAGCAAAGACACAACGCCACAAGGGATAAACCATGTTTGCGTACCTATGTAAAATTTGCTCTGTTATGATTTTTTGTCAAAAAATGAATTAGGATTTGGATCTTCTTGCTCTGATCAGGTTTCTCTTTATTGACTCATTTTCTTAAATGTATTTTCAGACTTAGTAGTGGATAAATGAAGTATTGTATCTCAAAAATATGTGGTGGAAGGTATTTTTAGGCACATAAATTGGTCTTGTTTAAGGATGTTCCAACGTGGATGCAAGCTCACTGGAAAAATTTGAAGGCTCTGTGAGCAAAGCAGGGCACCATTTGCTATTACATTAGGATATATACACACTCATATTTTGAGTGATGCAAAAACAAATGTAAAGTAATTGGGGAAAAACATGCTTCATTTGCATGAGTTCACTTTCTCATCCACTTTATTTGCCTATTTGATTTTGTAAGTTACACATAGTTCAGACATCAAAAATGTTAAAAGATTAAAGAATTCATTATTAACCTCATGGCATTTGAATCATGTCAACAGACATAACCTAGTTGCCAATGATAATCAAGAGTACCTTCAGCTGTGAGTTTGGATGCAAATTACAACCGAACAGGTTGATCTGTTCTGATGCAATATAATGAATTATTACATCATTCATCTGGTCTGTATAAACACAACATGGCAAAGAAATAAAGTCCTTTCTCTTCATAAATTCTTTACATTTCAATGTCTTCAGAGTTCTATGGGATTTGGCATATTGTTCAGATCCTGTAGTAGGGAAGGCAGTGATATAGATAGGAAGTGTGACACTCAGGTGTTAAAAAAAGCTTTTGCTTCCCTGTGCTCCTTTTTTGGTGGTAGCAAATTTTTGGATGGGTAGTGTTGTCTCTAATAAGTAAGAGTTATATACTTAACTATTAGGATACTGATGTAGAGCTGTCTTCCATAATTGGTTCCAACATCTGGATACCACTGTTAAATAGGTTTGGGGAGGAACATGTGGTCCTCATTTAAAACACTACAAACACTATCATGATGTAGACTATGACATTTTAAGTAAGACTACTGCTTTTTTGGTTATATTCTGAGATAAAAAATAAAAGTGAAAAGCACTGTAAATGATGTAAAACTGCAAGAACACCAGCATCCTTTAACAGGCATCTTTACAGCAGATAAAGCTGCAACTTTTCTTCTATAACAGAACTTCTCAAAGCATGGAACTGATGTCTTTGTTTTCTGTTTCCAGTGTGAACAGGGAAGGGAAGGGAGGGGAAGGGAAGGGAAGGGAAGGGAAGGGAAGGGAAGGGAAGGGAAGGGAAGGGAAGGGAAGGGAAGGGAAGGGAAGGGAAGGGAAGGGAAGGGAAGGGAAGGGAAGGGAAGGGAAGGGAAGGGAAGGGAAGGGAAGGGAAGGGAAGGGAAGGGAAGGGAAGGGAAGGGAAGGGAAGGGAAGGGAAGGGAAGGGAAGGGAAGGGAAGGGAAGGGAAGGGAAGGGAAGGGAAGGGAAGGGAAGGGAAGGGAAGGAAAAAATATCGCAAATATATTCCAAATGTAGCTAAAATTAGGAAGGCTGTTCTTTGAATGTTGTGTTTCAGAATCCAGGGCTCTGCATTGCCATTCTCGTGTAACCCCAATTAATTAGGTGTTGACTTGTTTTTTCATTCAATTAAAGTATAATTAAATGGCAGTGGTCTGTCTCTGAAAAACAGATGAAAAGGTTCTGGTAAGAATCTCTAGGTTAATCCAGCTGCTTAAAATGTGTGTTGTATTTGACCATTTGCCAAAAGACTCTGTGAATACACGAGCCAGCTGGCACGGGGAGGGCTGGTGGGAACCTGTCAGCTGTTTAGGACAATGGCTGAAGCTTTTTTAACCAAATCAGTTTTTAAAATACCTAAAAATGAGACATCCTACCTTGGCAGCTCAGGAATTATGGCAACAATGAAATCCTAAGAATTTTTTTCCTCTTAAAATATGAGTTTTGACTCATGTTCTGTGAACCTCTAAACCAAGCTGTTTATTTAGATTACTGTTAAATGTCTGGCAAAGAGACACAACGCATCAAAGCCTTATTTTTGCAATGATGGAGCCCAAGTTTGCTATTCTGACAAATACGGCTATTCAGAAGAGAAAAACTGTATTAATGCGCTGAATGGAGTTGCATCATCAGTTGCTCTTTGAACCAGGCAGCACTCCAGCCTTAGGTCCAGCTTTCAGGGCATCACCCCTCACTCCACAGGACCTCAGAAGGATGTACAGGTGCTCTTTTTGCCAAACTGTGAGCCACAAGCACATCCTGGCGGGTGGTTGCTCCTGCACACCCTGCTGTTGGCTCCAACTTTTCATGGGAATAACTGCTTATCTAAGGGAGAACTTCATGGGAAAACCTTTAATACACTTTTTCCCAGTAAGTATTTTAGACAGAAAAATTAGTCAATGACCCTGGCATTTAAATAAAACCTCTTTTGCTCCCGGTGTTTCTGCTGTTGAATGAAGCATAATGATTCCAGACTGCAGTGATTTCTGGAGCACAGAGGCGACAGCGAATAGCCGAATAGCTCTTTAAAAGCCAGGCTGGGTGTGTGCGTGTGGAGGCCAGGGTGTCTGCACACCAGGTGTCGATATGAAACTGGCCATGCTAACAAGAGCCTTGCAGAAGGCTGTTACTTTGATTTTTTCCACCTGGTGCTTGCTGCAGCAACATGTCTGCCTCACCATGTGAGTTATCTGAGAAGCTGTCAAAAGGCAGGGAAGATATGGGAAGTTTTGAAAAACCTGTCTGGGCCTGCCTTCTCAACAGTCACACTTTATGACACTTTTATTTTCAGTCCCAAACTTCAGATGCTTCATTTTCTTTCCACCAAGGGAGACAAGCTAACAATGAAAGCCCTCCGGCCCCCGGAGATGCTCTGGCTGTGTGTTCTGTGGGGTGTCCCAGTGCTCCGTCCAGGGCTTCTCCTACAGAATGACCTTGCCATTTGTGCAGAAGAAGAAAAATGTGAAATGTAAATATCTCCATAAGCATTTGGAAGATGAGAAAAAGCAGATCTCCTTAATCCATTTCTGAAAACTTCAGGTGCATATTCGAATCACTCCATACCCACTGATTTTGTGGAGCTGTGGCCTTTGGTGTTCCCAGAAAACATGAAAACCTGAAGTGCAATAATAGGTAGGGAATGAAGGGGACAATCCTGAAGCCACAAAGGCAATGAAGGAAAGCAGGGAAAAGCCAGAAGTTGCATTTCAACATCTTCTGCACTTGTAGAAGGACTCGCACGCCTGAAATTCTGTCTGCTCATCCAAACTGGACCAGCAAGTGTGTGTAAGAAAAGGTTACTCCCCTAATGCCCCAACTTCACTTTCTTTATTTCTACTGACGAACAGAGATGTGCAGCATTACTACCATGTGTGTCAGACGCAGATGCTGATGATGCAAACACTGGGTTGCTCTCCTTTTCTTAATTCACAGGATTTAATTTTTTTCTGGTAAAGGATTCCATTTCTAAAACACAATTTCCCTATTCAGGACAGAGGCTGGAAGATATTCTGGGAAAGAGGAAGCAGTTTAATATTTCTTTTTCTCCCCGTTATCCAAATCTGCATTATTTGCTGTATGCTGTATTCTGATTGCAGAACTACTTGCCAGTTTCAGTCATTCTTAACAAAAGTAATTTTGCACCCCATTGGTGAATTATATTTTTCCTAGCAGCACTGTCACTTGTGAGCGAGAGCACTTCTCATCAACACACTTCTGAATAGCCTGGCTCAACCAGAGATGAGTGGGCACCCACTGGCCTCTGAAATTGCCCACAGCTCATTTCAGCTCCTTTAACATCCTCATGTCTCCCTGCCCCTTCAGCTAGGAGCACAGGACTGTGCAGCTCCAGGCCTCT
This sequence comes from Opisthocomus hoazin, assembly GCF_030867145.1. Taxonomy (NCBI): domain Eukaryota; kingdom Metazoa; phylum Chordata; class Aves; order Opisthocomiformes; family Opisthocomidae; genus Opisthocomus; species Opisthocomus hoazin. The sequence goes on along the minus strand of NC_134414.1, from coordinate 24,292,742 downwards.
CTCACTATCCCATGCTGCTCATGGTGCAGGACATGTGGACAGGATGGGAAGATGAGGGTACCCCACTCCATTTGGTAAATGTCTTCAAACCGATAAGTGACAGCGTGATGACAGGGCAGGGGTCCCACACCCAGATCCATTCGGGAGGCTTTGGGACTCCAGAAATTCAGGACTCTCTTTTGCAGACTTGGCAAGCTGCATTTAGGTCACCAGGTCTCACCTCCTGCCTCTACAGAAGGAACCAGCCACCCAGGACTTTCGCTGGAGTTACGGTCCAGAGAGCTCTAGCTCAGGAGAGCTGTGAAAGAATGCAACAGAAAGAGAAAGAAAGAGGGAAGAAAAAGTGGGGGTTTGTTCCAGTCTGGAACAAACTTTTTTGTTTAGTTGAATTTCCCATGAGTCAGAAACCTGGATCTTTTTGCAGTACAGCTTCCTGCACAACAAATTTATTAGTTCAGCTGATGCGATGATATCTTATAACAAAAAAAATATATTAATAATTGAGAAAACATAATGCTGTCAGCTGAAGAGGTTCCCCAAATTAGCATTTATTTTTAATGGTTTATCATTCATGAAAGACACCAAATCAATTGCATTCCATTTGTATTATTTTTAGCAGTGTCAAGCCCAAATGAAGAGCAAGAAAAAAAGCAAGGAGAAAAATTCACCCCTGCTGCAAAGAATTTAAAAAGTTATCTACAGCAGAGGAAAGAGGAGTAGCTGAAATATCTGATGAAGGATTTGGAGGACGTAAAAAGGTTAATGGTAAGAGTAGTAGGGGATGATATAGATGAGGTGGGAGTAAAGTCATAAGAGATTTATTCCTCCCCTGTCTCCAGTGCTGTGTTTGTTACAGAGCGTCCTATGGAGATCAGTCCCTTTTCTCAGTGCCTGTGCTCCTGGGGACTGGGGCTTTGCTGCTGAGCGTGATATCGAGGTGATTCAGGGTCTGGTTTAAGGGCACACTTCTTAACAAGACCTCCTTCCCAAGACCAGTACTTCACTTCAGATTGGCCACCATCACGAAAGTTATTTATGGTGTGGTTACAAGAGGACATTCCTTTTACCTCTGAGTCTCAAAAGTTGAGTGAAACCCACCAAACCTGAATAATAGTCAGGGGCTGACCTTACAGAGAGCCAGCAGAGGAAAATATTCAGAGTCACTGCAGTAATGAATGGACAGCCATTAATTTAAAACAAACCACATTGTTTCTTTTACTCAGCATAGGTAATGAAATAATGAAAGGAACCCACAAGTTTTCAAAACAGCAGCATTAGCCGGATTTCCACTGCCACAAGATCAAAGCAAGAGGATTTTTTAGTTATAGCCAGACAGTATCAGACAAGGAAAGTCCCTGCCAGCCTAGCAGAACTGAGCCAGTCCACCTCTGGGCCCTCCAGCAGGCTCAGGTGCCCACATGCTCACACACAGTGTCTCTGTTTATATCATGTTCCTCTCTTCCTGCGTCATCTGATCCATCAGGCAAAGTAAACTCTGCAGCACCCCCTTTTATTTCCATGGATCAGCACTTTTCCTTCCTTATTTGATCAATGTAAAGAGACGTGGCGGTGAAATTTCTGGCAATCTCTGCATCCCCCCACTTTCATGGTTCGTTCAGGCACCATCTGAATTCTGTGTTTCTGGAAGCACCAATAGCTTGTGCTGCTCTGTTTCTATCTTCAGCTAGAATTTATGCCTGATGGGCAATATTCTTCCATAATAGACCATGAAAAGAGATGTTTTGGAATAATTCAGAGCCTGCTTTCTTACAGTCCAGGTCCTTTGGGAATTTTCATCCGAAACACACATAAAATGGATGACACCGAATTTCAATTTCGACAGTCAGGCCCCACCACACTGTTGATTTCCTATGTACAAGTGACCCTAAGCCGCAGCTCTCAAAGTGGTTCTTGCTTTCAGGTTTCAAGCAGAAAACAAAAGAGCTGGTTGTGAACTATTACAGAAACAGATGATTTCCATTGGACTTGGGTTTGCCCATGGCTCCTTTTAGTTTTAGTCATACATAGCCACTTCAGTTATTTATTTTCTTCTTCTCACCTTCCACCTTCTTCTCTTCAGAGTAGCTTCCTTTCTAGTGCTTTCTGCTCTGTTATTTTACCTCCAAAGTCCCATCCCATTTATCTGCCCATATTCCATAAACAAACCTATGGCATATAGCCTTGTGTGTTGGGGTAGAGAAGACACACAGTGAGTGTGTCAGAAAGTTTGTATGTCACAATTTCCCCGTAATGGAGTCACAGGATGGTGAGATTCAATCACTATTTCATAATTAGCATTTGAAATATAAAATTAAGCCTGAGTGACATCACCTTCAGAAGGTCACAAGAGACAATCCTTCACTCCCCAGGAACCTAAAGCACGATATCCAAAAAAAGGAAGGGAACATCTGTCAGTTTTGCAACTGTTATGAACATTACTATTATGAACAAGGGAGCTAATCATTATGAATAGTTATAATATTATTAATCATAATAGTAGTTCTGACCTATTACGAACAAGTGAGCTAATCAGTGACATCAAGATTGGAGGCAGTCTGGGCTGCAGTGGTCATGCACTGGTGGAGTTTACAGCCCTGACAGGCAAGGATTAGGAGAAGGGTAAAGTCAGGACCCTAAATTTTAGGAAAGCCAACTTCCAGCTCTTCAAGGAGTTAGTTAATAGGACCCTCCGGTAAACTACCCTCAGGGACAGGGGAGCAGAACAGACCTGGCAGATCTTTAAGGACACTTTCCGTAGAGTGGAGGAGCTCTCAGTCCCCAGGTGTAAGAAGTCAGGAAAGAAAGGGAAGAGACCAGCATGGCTGAGTCAAGAGCTGCTGGTCAAACTAAAGGATAAGGAGGAAATGCACAAGCAGTGGAAGCAGGGACAGATACCCTGGGAAGTGTGTAGGGGCTCTGCCCAGTTGTGTAGGGATGGACTCAGGAAGGCCAAGGTGCAGCTGGGGCTGGACTTGGCAAGGGATGTAAAGAATAATAAGAAGGGCTTCTACAGGTATGTCAGCCAGAAAAGGAAGGTCAAAGAAAGTGTACCCCCACACACAATGAGCAAGACTGGAAAACTGGTAACAATGGACAAGGCGAAGGCTGAGGTACTCAGCAAATTTTTTGCCTCTGCCTGCTGTGACAATCTCTTTTCCCATACCTCTTGAGTGGATGGACCACAAGACAGGGACTGGGGGAGTCTCCCACTGTAAGAGAAGATCAGGTTCATGACCACCTGAGGAACCTGAACATACACTAGTCTATGGGACCTTGCAAGATGTATCTGAGAGTCCTGAGGTAATTGACTGATGTAGTTGTCAAGTCGCTCTCCATGATACTGGAAAAGTCATGGCAGTCAGATGAAGTCCCTGGTGACTGGAAAAAAGGAAACATTCTGCCCATTTTTAAAAAGGGTAGAGAAGAGGACCCTGGGAACTACCGACCTGTCAGCCTCACCTTTGTGCCTGGGAAGATCATGAAACAGATCCTCCTAGAAGCTATGCTCAGGCACATTGAATACAGGGAGGTGATTTAAGACAGCCAGCATGACTTCACCAAGGGCAGGTCCTGCCTGACCAACCTAGTGGCCTTCAGTGGTGGAGTGACTACATCAGTGGACAAGGGAAAAGCAACAGATGTCATCTAGCAGGACTTCTGTAAGGCCTTTGATAAGTTCCCTCACAACATCCTGCTCTCTAAATTGGGGAGATATGGATTTGATGGGTGAACTGTTCGGTGGACGAGGAAAGGGTTGAATGATCACAGCCAGAGGGTAGTGGTCAACGGCTCAATGTCCAGATGTGAACTGGTGACAAGTGGTGTCCCTCAGGGATCCAGACTGGGACCATTACTGTTTAATATCTTCATCAGTGACATAGACAGCGGGATCGAGTGTACCCTCAGCAAGTTTGCAGATGACACCAAGCTGAGTGGTGCGATTGACACGCTTGAGGGATGGGGTGCAATCCAGAGGGACCTGGACAAGCTCAAGAAGTGGGGCCATGCCAACCTCATGAGGTTCAACAAGGCCAAGTGCAGGGTCCTGCACATGGGTCAGGGCAACTCCCACTATCAATACAGGCTGGGGGATGAAGGGATTGAGAGCAGCCCTCCCAAGAAGGACTTGTGGGTGAAAAGCTGGACATGAGCTGACAATGTGTACTCGCAGCCCAGAAAGCCAACCGTATCCTGGCTACATCAAAAGCAGTATGGCCAGCAGGTCGAGGAAGGGGATTCTGTCCGTCTACTCTGCTCAGGTGAGACCCCAGCTGGAGTCTTGCATCCAGCTCTGGAGCCCTCAGCACAGGACAAACATGGACCTGTTGGAGCAGGTCCAGAGGAGGTCACAAAAATGATCAAAGGGCTGGAGCACCTCTCCTCTGAGGAAAGACTGACAGAGTTGGGCTTGTTCAGCTTGGAGAAAAGAAGGCTGTGGGAAGACCTTATTGCAGCCTTTCAGTACTTGAAGGGGGCTTATAAGAAAGTTGGGGACAATCTTTTTAGCAGGGCCTGTTGCAATAGGACAAGGGGTAATGGTTTTAAACTAAAGAAGGGTAGATGTAGACTGGATATGAGGAAGAACTATACATTTGTGATTCTGTGATTCTGTGATTTTAAGTAAATTTTAAGCCAGGACAATTAATGCATGCTTTCATCATCATTTTACAGAACAATTCATACTGAATCTATTAGGTTCAAGCCAGCCTGATTTTTGCCACCTTAGGCAAACACAAACTGAAGATTCTAAGTCAATGTGAATTTGAGCCCCACCAGGCCAGAGCCCAGCAAGGCCAAAGTACCTGTAAGGCAAAATGAAAAAACACATTGTCAAGTTCTCAGTAGGAATCCTTCTAGGGTATCACCTGATAAATGTCGTAAAAGCTAAACCAGGCAGCCAAAAAAGATGAACGTTTACGGTCACAAAATGTCACCACTGAGGTGGAAATAACAAAGGCAAGAAAAAATGAAAGATTTACAGTTCATTTCACATGGGCATGGAGGACAGTACGAAAAGTGCTAGTTTTCAGACTCCAAAGAGGATCAAATATTTATCTGGCAAATAAGATACAAAGAGAGGATGCGGAAGTACAGGTGTCCAGAAACTGTCCATATTGCTGCAGCATTTTAGGTGATTATGTTTGATATGAAAATGTTAAAAGATGGTGTAAAAGGTACTGGGGTAACTGTGTTATACAGTAACTCATAGACAACTTAAGCAAAGAGAAACTATAAATCTTAACTTTTATTGAAAATATATGTTATCCTGCCCAGTGTTTTAATACCCTCAAAACCTAAATTGAAGGATGATGTATTTATTTGCAACTAATTGGTGAACTACTGCTATACTTGGTTTTGACCCTACAAACTGAAGAATACGGAGTGGGAACCAGAGACCAGTGGCAGGCAAGTTTTGTGTCACATGTTGCAGCAAGGAGGATTGCTGGTTTGTTTCTTTGGTTATTTTTACAGTTGTGTTCCTTTTCCATAGCAGGGGTCTCTGTGAAAAGGGATTGCACGCTCACATGCATTGCCTGGGAAGGTGCTGCAAGTTCCCAGAACGAATTTACAGTTACTGTAGCAAACGTAACATCTGCCACGTGTGGACCCATTAAGCCAGTTGCTTCAAAACCAGTGCTGCCAGATGAATGCATTTTATGATTACAAAGCGGAAGAGCAAACTATTTTACATGGCCACTAATTGTCAGTGGTTTCCTTATGTTTCCCAGACATTGTCAAAGATAGTGGAAAATGGTTTCTTCACATACGGATGTCTTTGAGTTTTTCATTCACAGTTCCTCTCACAGTGGGAAGAATAATCATGATCTCAAAAAAACTTCATGAATTGGAACTTTGCAAAGGCTACTCAAAGAAACTTTATAAACTATTTCTAGGTTTGGTATTTTCTTCAGTAATTTCACAATATATCATTTTTTTATTGAGACCATTTAACAAGCAGTATGCATAGCTATCACTACAAGTAACCTTTTGAAGTAAAAGGTAGTTTCACACAAAAAATTTTGCTTTAAAATGTCAAAATGAAACATTAAAATCATTGAAAAAAAAGCAACATAGAATTTTTTTTCTGCTATAAAATATCACAGACATTTCCCATGCATTGTTTTACTTTTGATGAATTGATATTTTCAGATAAAGAACGTTTGGCTTCAGAATTTCCAGTCATCTTTAAACTAAATTTATCAATTTATCATATCATTGCACCACTATCAGGAGAACAGTTCAAGGTGCACAGCTGTCACCATCGTTTTGTCCCAAGGTGCCGTATAAGGACAATTCATTTTCTCTTATTCCTCATCTTGCAAAACTTTTTATAATCACATTGCCATTTCTGCAGCAGAGAAGCTGTCTTGGGACTTCCAAGAACAATGCAGATCGCTTTAAGGTAAAGTCAAGACAGAGCAAACAACAAGCACTGAATCAGATTTGCTTGTATCTGCAGATAGCTTGTTTTAATGGACGTTATGCTTTTGCATCACAGGTATAGCGGCTGTGAATACCTGCAAAGAGGTCATTGACACAATCTTCTGCTATGCCTCCAGTATCCCCATGAAGCAGGTGAGTTGTTGTACAGTTATATCACCAGAAAAATATCCAAATCGTGCCTTGTGAACTCTATACCTGTAAAACACCCTTTCCAGACTGCACCAGTTCCCAGTGGTCTCTCATGATCTCTCATCTTTGCCTCCTTCCCTCTCCCTTTCCTTTCAGCATCCCCAGATGCTGAGCAAAATCAACTGCTTGTCTGCTGCAGAGCCATGGCCCGGGAAGCCAGGAAAGGCCTGGTGGCCTGAAGTTGGCATGTTAAACCAAAGTCTCTCACTATGATCTCCTGCTCTGCTCTGCTTTAGCCTTGTTGGTTGAGTGTGTCACTGCACTACAGGCACGAGGCTGCTGTGTCAGTCTGGTTGCTGCAATTCATCCTTCACAGGTTCTGCAAAAGGTGGCTGAGACCATGAACATTCACTGACAACATGATGAGGTTTGATTTGAAACGCCGTGAGAAGCAGGAGGGCTGAACTGACATGCTGGTGCTAGATGGAATTGCCCAGAGGAGACGTGCCTGGACTTTCCTAAGCATCAATATCTTCCTGACTGTTATTGCAGCCCATCAAAGAAGGTACAAGCATCTGAAATCTCGTCACTCAGCAAGTCGGGATGAGGTCTTCCAGCAAAGCAGAGATTTAAACAGCATTAGTGCTGCATTGAAAGAGCTTAATACCTGAGAGGAAACCCAAATTATTCCAGTTTTATAGATAGGAAGGGAAATGTGCTTTCACCAGGCCTGCCGTGTGTTTTTCTTTCCTCTTCATCTTCATTTCTATGCTGCTTCAGTCTCAGGCAACCATAGTCCATTCCTTACTAGCCAATTTCCCCCGTATTCGCTGACAAGGTCTGCATTATCTTGGTGATGACAGAGTGATGGTGAGGAGTGACCAGTGGATCTTTGGCTCACTGCTTCAGTCCACATTGTCTGATCCGCTCACCTCATGACCTCCTGCAGATGTTGAGCAGGCTATGTGGGGTAGAAGTGGTTGTGTTCCCTGTCACTATATTCTTAATGTGCTCCACTCGTATGCTTTCACACAGCTGTATCAAAACATCAGTATTTTGTGCTGAGCCTTCTTTTCACCTGCCTCCCTGCCCGTGGCCAGGCAGCCTTCCTCCCTGATTCTTCCACCACTTCCCAGCTCTTCGTCTCACAGCCTGATGAAATTCGCAGGTCAGTAGCCTGTCATATTTCTTTCTCCTACCTGCAAAGCCATGTTCTTCTACCTCTTATTCAGCTAAGTCATTGCTGCACCAAAGTCTGGAGTCAGAAAAAGGTCAGTTTATTTTTAAGAAAGTTTACATTAAATATAACCTGCCCAAACACAGCCTCTTCTTAGTGAGGCTAACAAACAAAACATATTCAGCATTTGTGGGCCAAGTCGTTTTGAAGGTCTGACAAGCCAAAAAAAGTTACGAAAGCATTCCAGAAGTGAAAGTTTTGACACACCGTGTCTTCAGCTCTGATCGATCAGGTGTCCAGGGGCAAAAACTCTGCCATAGCATAAGGCGAGGCAGACGAAGCTTCAGAAGATAGGGCTTATTTGAGTGATCGTTTGAGGCATGGAGACGAAACTGGGGATCCTGCCTGGAAGCCAGGTTCAAGTCCAACTACAGAGCAGCTACTGCTGTTTCATAAAACTGTAAGTTTTGGCATCAAAAGCTATTGGAGGAGAGGGACTAAATGGATCTCCACATGGAGTAAGTAAGAAAACATGTGTTTTTATTTTCAAAGAACAGCTGAGATTGGGTCAGCTGGTTGTGATAAAGGAGGCTTCAGTGTTTCTGAACTGATATATAGGGAAGGATTACACGGTGCTCCAAAAGTCAATGGAAAAGTAATTCCAAAATAACTTAGTAATTCTAAGTTCCTTTGGTATTTGTTGTAATAATATTTGTTACTTAAAATTTATGTGGTACAAAATGTAAACGTTATCTCTCATGCTTGCTTTGGTATTCAGCATTGTAAAATTCATGTGCTGGGGTTTTTTTGCACTGTAAACTGCAATGGTTTTGAGCAGTGAGAACACCGTGAAACAGAAGGATTAAGAGCTCGCTAGGGGCACATCAAGTTCTATGCCGTCACAGTTATATCTCCAGGCTATCTTGACTATATTAATATATTATAGCACGGGAGGGCTGTCAGAGTGAGCTCAGAAGAAACGAAGCCCACTCTTATGAGACTGTTCAGATGCTAATTTACAGCCCAAATCTAGGGAGCATGTAGTTCTGTGTGATAATGTGTAGGTTATGTTCTAGTGTGGTAGTCACCCTGAGGGGGAAAAAAATTGCTTTCTTGACCTGGGGTAAATCGGTTTTATCACCCATAGTTACCCCTTGAAATTGTATCCTGCGTTCTCTATTTCCTACTTTCTGCCTAAATTCCCTCTCTCTTCTGCTTTTTTTCCTTCCATTATTGTCCTCTTTTGCACACTAAATTCCTGAACGATAACCTACTTTTCAGAGGAGTCGCCTAGAAATCAGAGATATGTATTGGAACGTGAAATGAATGTACTGCAGGTACCTCCACTTAAAAATTTCAGGAATTTATATTTTGGTGCAGCTTTCCAAAAACACTGCCTACTTTTGCTTTTTAGTCCATAGGGGGATCCTCCCTTGTCACTGGAACCACATAAGGCTGTGCAGCTTGGTTTCATGACACTTCTTCCAATAATCTTTTTATTTTTTGAAAAAAGCAAAGAATAGGGCAGCCCTTTTCAGAGGCAAGCTGCTTCTTTGCCTTTGACTCTGCTTTCCACCAGCTCTGCGGTGGAATATGCCTCTGCTCCAACAGGTCAACCAGCAGACAGAAAGTGTTTTTCTGCAATACAGGATCTTTCATTTCTCTTAGGAATCTAGTTTTTGTTGTTTTAAACACCCAATCCATAAAGACGGCAGCTCTCAGGCATTTCTTCAGGACTCATCTTTAGACTTTGCCATGGATCTCACCAGCAATTTGCCTCTCAGGACCCCTGTCTTGCTGTGTTCCCTCTGTATGTGCCTTCCTGAGCCTGCAGGTTTCAGCGGGTCTCCACCAAGGTGCAAAGGGCACTGGGCACCCCAAAAGGTTCTTACTAGAAAGACCAGCCTCTGAAAAAGGTCCACTGAAATCCCAAAGCAAACAGAAAAGATCAAAGAGTCACACACATCCGTATTACTTTCAGAGACAGAGGCTTTGCCCATTGTATTCTAATACTCTTATATTGCAAAGTTATTTAATTATGTGTTATATCACTCTAGCAAAAATCCTTTTACTTTAGCCTTTTCTATGATGCTGGACCTCACCATGGAGTTTATAAAAGCTGGCTGCCAGTGCCACCTGTATTGATGTAGGTGATTTATGTTTTATTTCTACTGACATGGAAAAGCCTCATTTGCTTCTTATTCATTCCAATGTATCTTTCTTCAACTAGTATAGGGTTGTCAGGAAGGCGATATCAAAGCACAAAAGACTATCTTCAAGCAGGTCAAGAGAATAAGCAAATAAGCTGTGACGATAGAGCCTTTCTGACAGTGGGATTCTGACTGACCTTGGAAAAACATACCAGAGTCTGAAATTATGGGGGTCTGATCCTACATGAAGCATCCTCCATCCCCATGATTAGGTCAGTGAAAACACTGAGTAGCCTAGTGCTCTCTGTGCATCATGTCCAATGGATGGTAACCTAAAATCTGAGAGTACCAGAGAAAATGGAAGGTGAAGACGAATTTTTAAACCCCATGCAAATACAACAAAAAAAACTCAGAAAATTTAATTACATGCTGTCTTAATGAAGTAGCCTATTGTGACATTAGAAATGAGGCTCTATTCACCCAGAGGCATTAATTTTCAAACTGAAGAAAAGAAAAAAAAAAAAGAGAAAAATAAATTTAGAAGTTATAATCCTTGTTGCTTTATCAGTGAAACCCAGGTGAAGAACTCACTGTTTGTAGTAGTTAAATATTTGGATTTTACATGAGCTACAGGAAATGAAACAAGTCACCTGAAAAGATTAACTATCCATTTTCTAGGGTTGATGAGTTGACAGCTCCACAGTGTTTCCCAGATCAGGTTAGAGGCAACACAATAGTACCTTATTGAGGAGGAAGTACCACCAGCTAATGAGAGAAAATTGAAAAGTTGCTATAGTGTGTCACAAAGGAGGATTCTGTTAGATGTTCCTTTTAATATAAACAAATGCACCTGCAACCTGTCTGGGAATTTAAGCAGAATTCCCCCTCCTCCTCCGTTTTCTTAACAGCAACTGGAATGGACTGAAAATGTGCATTTGCAGGAATCGGAGAATGAGTATTGTTTGTAATTTACGAATAGTTCAATTTTTAAAGGAAAAAATATGAGTTAGGGTATGTGACAAGTGAAATGTGACTTAAAGCAGTTCCTTCAAATGCTGTCCTGAAAAGGTATGTTTTTTAGAAACTCAAACAAGCTTGAGAACAGAGACCTTGCAATTTCAGTAATATCCAAGTATGTAAATTGATCTGCTGCTGTCTGTTTTGAGCCACCCTGTCAGTTACGGTGGGGTGCAGAGTACGAATCAGCTTACAACACCAAGGCTTTAGCGGGTAGAAAGACAAAATAAAGGTTCTCAGAAATGCCATTCTGAATTCCCAGAAAGATGATGACCATTCTGCAAGAAGGAATGTTTGAAAAGCCTAAGCTTATGAAATTACATTTAAAGACTTATTTCTGTCTATACGCATTTATTTGCCAGCAGATAAGGAAAATCAATGGTTTCCAAGATCATGGTTGTTGTGTTTGAAATTTGTGCATTGTGTTTTCCTTGTTTGGGATGCTGACTCTGTAGCTGATGGTCAGCAGGCAGCCCCAGAGGTCAGGCAGTGACCTCTACAACCTACTGTAGGTGACCCTGCTTCAACAGGAGGGTTGGACTAGATGACCCACAGAGGTCCCTTCCAACCCCTACCATTCTGTGATTCTGTGATTCTGTGATTTCATAAAAAAACAAGAGCTTTCATGGAATGAGTTGTAGGGCTGGAGCCTTTCCTAAGTCTTTTTTCATCCCTGTTTGTCAACAGAGAAACAGCAAGAACCAACAAAACTGTGCTTGTTTTTTTAAGCGTTCATAGCTCTGAACCTGGCAGATATAAAAAAATCTGAAGTGCTTCATCTCAAGAGAAGAAATCAGCAAGAGGAAGAAAGCCAAAGTCTCCCTTTCTCCAGAAGATTTCTACTAGAAACTAACTCTCAACCCAATACTGTGTTTGCGAGTTTGGAGGAAATTTGCCTAAACCTAGACTAATTCAAGGTGCCACTAACTTTCCAAATGTTTCTCCTTTTGCGGATAGCTTCTCATTTTGGGTCACAGCCTGACTGTGAACAGCATGTGAGCAGGTCTCCAGTGTCACACAGACTTTCTGCAACGAGAAGGGCTTCACAACAGAAACCGGACAGTGAATGAAAGCTGTGAGGGGGTTAAAACAGTGACAACAGCAGCACTTGTGTGCAGAACATTTTCCTGTGGGCAACCTCACTGCTAAAATTTGGCTTCACAAATACACATGGAAGCTAATAATAACAGAGCACAGCAATGTACCACTGGCAGTTTAGGGGGCCGGCAGGCTAATCCCCTTGGTCAGCATTTGCGGTTCATTGTGTAGGAAATGTGTCATGTAAACAGCTTTGAATCAAGCAGGACATTCCGATTCAAGCATGTGAGTGAAGGGTCTTCCCAGTCTCTTTCCAGTTACAGCGAAAACCCCCACTTCAAACTGCAAGTGTGGCACCACTTCCCACCACCCAGCAATGACTGGCCGCAACATGTGAGAAATCACTCCAGTGTTTATGCAGGGAAGAAAAGTATGAACACAGCATCTTCAGCCACAGGGACACGGCTGAACGCACACCTCTGAAAATATTCCTCTGCAGGCCACTCACCTTCTTTAACGTCCATCTCCCATAGCAGGTGGGAAATACAGTGAAAGTTGGAACAGTGCACGGCTACAGTGCAGTGATAGTTGGCCCTTTTAATGATTTATCTCTGAATGTGTTTCTGAGACATGTGTGACATGTCACAGCAAATTACTTTCGTGTGAAGGGGGCTTCAAAACACAGTTCCTTAAATGTCATGGCACTGGTCCAATTTTACTTCATTAAATTACTTCAGTGTATAATAGAAGTATAGCAGTTCTTCTGAGGACTACAATTGCTCTTCAGTTTAGCAGTGACCTTCCAGCTACGGTGCAGTGACTGTCAAAAAGACCCTTCACAATTATCCAGGCTCAATTTTCACATGCAATTTCATTTTTGTTTCAAATTCACCATTGCTAAACAAGAAGGATAGTTTCTTTTTAGAGCTGAGAAAGTGTGTACAAACTTGTTCAAAGAAATGTAAGGATTAAAAACAAATATTGTTGTTTCAAGAGCAAGTTCTCCTGTAGTACATATTAACACACCTTTTTTAATGGAGCAGAAAAGGTTTCAAATAGCAGTAAATGACAAAACGGATTAAAAACGTAATTTTTGAATGCAAGTGGTAATAGACTCACTGCTGAAGTTAAGGTCTGCTAGATGTGTTTACTATAGAAATTTGAACATATTTTTCTTCACCCTCTGGCTATGAAGTCAAATTCAGCTTCCAAAATCCAGGGCCATATTTCAGAAGAGTCTCAATGTGCCCTGCAGATTTGTGCCTCTAACTCTTTGCATGCTCCCTTTCTGGTGCCAAAGTATTTGTACATTCAAAATTCAGAATCAGAAATCATTTTTATGCAGTGTGGCACCTATTCAGCAAAACATCTATGTGCATGTTTAAACCGCGGTGGCCTAACTGGGGTTTAACGCGTCAAAGCTAGACTAGCTATTCCAGTGTCCACGGCCACTGGAGCGTCTACCATAGGTCATTACCATGCTTTTCCATTTTTCAGATTATGGTGCAGATATTTTTCTGTGAACACTCTTGGATAGCTCATGGATGGTGTCCAGTTGCTGCAGAGTGGAGTACTAATGGCAGAGGGATCTGGTCCATCAGCAGGCACACAGATTTTCTGTGCTTAATGAAGCAGTCTTCCTGATTTTGGAGCTTTCCCTATTTCAATTACAATGCACCCAAAAACTCAAGAGCTGAAAGAGATGAAAACATTTGGAAGCTGCCTCTGAAAATTTGGCTCTAAAGCTATCTCCCTGTGATTTCTCCACCAGGGAAGCAGGAGAGCATTTAAGCTCAGTACTTTAGGGCAGAACCACTGTGGTGATAAATCAGATACTGATCTGAGGGTATGAGGTAAGGCAAATTACAAGAGCAACGGAGCTGCCTCCCACTGGCGGCTATAGGTCAACATTTTAGGCTAATCACCTTAGCTGGGTAAGTGCTCGTAAATCAAGAGCTTCTTGGAAATTGTCTGTTTTTCTCTTTGCGTGGTTGAGATGCTCAGGGCAGCTAGGCTGCTCTTCAGCAGAGCCTCCCACTGCAGGGTGGGGAGGATGGGAACCAGGGACTCCTCACAGAGAAAAAGCACAGGTTAGCAGCTGTAACAATACTTTAAAAAGGAGGCCACGGGAAACAGTATTGCTCCTCCTGTAACTGCAGCTGGACTCCAAAGCCAGGGCTTCTCCCTCACCCTTCCCTTGAAGGTCAGTTAAAGGTCTCTCTGCAGACAGGAAAAAGAAGGGGAGGAAGAGCTCATCCTATTGGAAAACACTTCACACCCTTCTGCTGTGGTGGCTCGTCACAGGCAGATTAGTGCAGTCCAACCAACTTTCAAGTGATGTCTGTGGTCTTCTCTGGCATCCCCACCACAAACACTGTGGTGATGGCCCCAAAATTGCAGTGGGGAGAGGGCAAGCCTGGCTGGAGGTGGCTCCTACAGCCCTGCAGTGATGCTGGGGACAGTTGGTGGAGATGCTCTGAAAATAGAATCATTTAACTCCTCCCTTTGTCGCCATCCACTGCCCTGGGGACCCACCATACCAGCTCTTGTAAGAGGAAAAAGAAACTTGTACTGGTTTTTACAAGGATTTATTTTCTTTTTAAGCATATGTGAATGCAGTCCACTATGTAGGGGTTGTATATAGGCAGAAGACATGGAAAGTAGTCTGACATGGTGTACTCATCTTCTAAATGGTGTAGTGTGACCCTGTTTCAAGCAGTGTATAACAGAGAGGGCAACAGAAATACAGAGGAGTTTTCAGAGAGTAAGCATCTTCTGCTCAGTTAAGGGAAACTGTGGATCTCTAAAATGAGCCAGCCTTAGGAGTCCGAGCTAGGGACAGTCATGCACGGTTTTTAATTGTGTAGCAACTGGGACACACAGTGAAATTACCAAGAATCAGGTTCAAAACAGACACAAGGGAGTTCTTTCTAACATGTGACATAATTCAACCCAAGGGTTTGTTGTCATAGGATACTGCAGAGGCCAAAAGTATAAACAGGTTCAAAAAAAGATGAGTCAAATTTATGGAAGATAGGCCCATTGGTGGCTATTAAAAACAATGGTCCAAAAGCAATGTCTGGCATTACGGAGTCCCTAAACTGTTGACTGACAGGATCTGGGGGATTATAGGAGGGGAAGGAATGCTCCATACATGCCGTATTTCTTTTCTTTTCCAAAGCATCTGCTGCTGACCACTGCTGAAGACAGGATACTGGGTTAAACAGATGTGTGTTCACAGCTCATGGAAGTTCCCATGTTCCTCCCAGAACGAGGAACCAGTGTTGTCTCATTTCAAGCTTCTATTTGCTTTCAAGTAAGCTCTAAAGTCACACTCAGCTCACAAGTATCTGACTACCTGCCAGTCAAGCGTTAAGCAACATCATTAACATCTGTCACTAACACTTGGACTTTCTTTAGTAAAATGTTTTGGAACTCTTTCAGACTTTTTTTCTTGTTAACCCCAGAGATTTTTTTCCTGCTCCAGACAGTAGCTGTCCCCTTCTCTCTGGCAGAAAGATGTTTTTGCCACGTTTTCATACTCTCCTGCAAACTGCAGCTTCCTCACTCAACACTTTTTCTATTGTCAGAGCTGCACTGATTTTCAGTTATGACATTTTAAAAACTGCTCCAAACTTCAAGTGCTCTGAATTCACTTTAAAGTAAAAATTATTTTAAGCTACTCTTCACTTGACTTCTTCAAAGCTTAAAACAAACCACACTGTAACTGAGCTGGTGCAACTTGGAAATGCAAAGGGATCTTGGAGCAGATGAGACTTCCCAAGAGTTACCTCCTTTGGTGCATAAAACAGAACTGTGCTGGATGATGCCCAAAAATGCTTATGTGCATGGGCAGGGGGTCTCATGGCTGGGGATATGCTGTGAAGCTGGACAATAACTGGGATTTTTGACTTCTGGCTGTGCTTTATATGCATGGGAAGTGGCCACGGCAGCAGGGGCAGCAGATAGCAGTGCCTGAGCCTCGCGCTTGGTGCGTGAGACCCAATGGCTCTGCATGTAGGCCGTCGAAGTCATGTAAAGACATTTTATGGTACATGAGAATAATTGCTTGGGATTCAGCACCAAACCCTACTCATCAACTGTGCTCCTTGTATTCCAGTCCATGAAAATCTGGCTTAGATCGGCCACATTACTGTAGGTGTCTCAGAGTATGTCCCACAGACAGATCTGCTAAGGGGATCAGTACAAGAGTCAGCAGTTTGTATGGGGATGAAGGCATCAAGAACCCTTCTACCTATGCTCAAGCCTGAAAACCTAGCTCTTATTAGTCCAGACAGAACAAGTGCTGATTTTTAGTACAGCTATTCTCATTTTTGATCTTTCCAGAAATGCACAGGTGGCAAATAGTCTCAGACTTCCTCGAAAGCATTGAATATATTTAATTCTGTTATGGCACACCAACTCTATTTTTAACAGTGATAGGACACAGAAGGCACATAACAAGAATCTCTGATATGTCAGATTTTCTCCTAGCTAGCAGAGAAACCCGGCAAAAAATATATTCTCAGCATAGGTCAGGGGAAGATCTGCCCTTCCAAACACACCATCCATTCAACTCAGCGCTCAAGCCATGGTGAACACCGTTTAGTAAATCCTGCAAATGAGAAAAAATGTGCCACGGAAAGTCTCCACCGTTCAGGCACAGTATACGAAGTTGATTTTACAGGCATTACAGATGGAAAATAAAGTGAGAGACCTCTGCATGAAGCTTTCAACCATGGAGGAAAAGCTGCCTGGAAACAATAGTCTTTGAGCCTGAGAGCAATACCGATGCTAAGAGAAATGGTGTTAAGAACTGGCTTTTTCAACGCCAATTAATTCAGGCACAATGTGTGCTAAAGCCAGCTCCTGCTCCAGAGTTAAATCATCCACTCGGTGCTCAGGTATTGCTCCCCGATACTCCTCTGCATGTGCACGGCCAGTGTTGCTCAGCTGTGGGCTTTGAAAATGCTGCCCAAGCTCAAGCAGAAACTCACCACGTTCAATATGCCACTGCGGGATATTCATAGCTCAAGACACTCCAGTAAAAAAAGTTGTAACATTAACAATTTGGAAAGCAGAAAGACGCAATCAATAAAGGGAGGCCAATTCATCAAACATTTCCTGGACACCTTAGGATGGACCGACTGCCCCTCAGGAGGTTACAACTTCATTCCACTAACGTGGACAGGCTGTGGGTGAGGTTAGAAATCTAACATGGATTACTACAGCAGGTGAAACAGATGTAATCCTAAAAGCTTAACCCCATTCCAAGTGATGTTAACTGGAGTTACTCTGTTGCTTTCAGTAAAATCCAAATTGGACATGTGCCTGTTATTTAGTTTATCTCCTACTAAATCCACCAATCTTTCTTTACTCCCCCAAGATATCAAACCAACTTTATATAACAATGATACCCATTGTTCACAGAGTACTAACAACATGCCCTGCTTGGCTACCGTACAGATGACAGAACGAAGCCTAGCACTTTTCCAAGAAGTTGTGCTGGCAGAACTTATGCTGTTTATATAAATTTAAATAAATAATTTGAATGCCCCCAGTGGTAAGCTGAAAAAATAACAATCTCTGCCGAGCAAAAGAAGGATGAAGTTGGTACAATAAAACATGCTGGAGACATTTAAGAGAACATTACAAGCAAAAGTCCATGGAATATGGAAGGAGGGACAGGCCACCTGGGAAGAATACAGGAATGTGGTCAGAGCATGCAGGGATGCGACGAGGAAGGCCAAAGCCCACCTGGAATTGAAGCTGGCAAGGGATGTCAAAAACAACAAGAAGGGCTTCTTCAACTACATCAGCAGCAAAAGGAAGGCTAGGGACAATGTGGGGCCGCTGCTGAATGAGGCGGGTGTCCTGGTGACGGAGGATGCGGAGAAGGTAGAGCTACTGAATGCCTTCTTTGCTTCAGTCTTTAGTGCTAAGACTGCCCCTTAGGAATCTCAGGCCCCAGAGGTAAGAGACGAAGCCTACAGAGAGGACGACTTTGCCTTGGTCAAGGAGGACTGTGTGAGGGATTGCTTAAGCGATCTGGACATCCACAAATCCATGGGCCCCGATGGAACGCTCCAACGAGTGCTGAGGGAGCTGGCGGATGTCATTGCTGAGCCACTCTCCATCATCTTTGAGAGGTCCTGGAGGACAGGAGAGGTGCCCGAGGACTGGAGAAAGGCCAATGTCACTCCAATCTTCAAAAAGGGCAAGAAGGAGGACCCAGGGAACTACAGGCCGGTCAGCCTCACCTCCATCCTGGGAAAGGTGATGTAGCAGCTTATCCTGGAGGTCATCAACAAGCAAGTCGAGGAAAAGAAGGTTATCAGGAGTAGTCAGCATGGATTCACCAAGGGGAAATCATGCCTGACCAATCTGATAGCTTTCTACAATGACATGACTGGCTGGGTAGATGAAGGGAGAGTGTTGATGTTGTCTACCTAGACTTCAGCAAGGCTTTCGACACAGGCTCCCATAATATCCTCCTAGGGAAGCTCAGGAAGTATGGGCTGGATGAGTGGTCGGTGCGGTGGATTGAGAGCTGGCTGAATGGCAGAACTCAGAGGGTTGTCATCAGCGGCGCTGAGTCTAGTTGGAGGCTGGTAACTAGTGGTGTCCCCCAGGGGTCAGTACTGGGTCCAGTCTTGTTTAACTTCTTCATCAACGACCTGGATGAAGAGTTAGAATGTACCCTCAGCAAGTTTGCTGATAAAACCAAACTGGGAGGTGTGGTGGATACACTAGCAGGCTGTGCTGCCATTCAGCGTGACCTGGATAGCCTGGAAAGTTGGGCAGAGAGGAACCTGATGAGGTTCAACAAAGGCAAATGCAGGGTCCTGCACCTGGGGAGGAACAACCCCATGCATCAGTACAGTCTTGGGGCGGACCTGCTGGAGAGCAGCTCTGTGGAGAGGGACCTGGGTGTCCTAGTGGACGACAGGTTGACCATGAGCCAGCAGTGTGCCCTGGCTGCCAAGAAGGCCAATGGCATTCTGGGATGCATTAGGAGGAATGTGGCCAGCAGGACGAGGGAGGTTCTCCTTCCCCTCTACACTGCCCTAGTGAGGCCTCATCTGGAGTACTGTGTCCAGTTCTGGGCTCCCCAATTCAAGAAAGATGAAGAGCTACTGGAGAGAGTCCAGCGGAGGGCTACAAGGATGGTGAGGGGACTGGAACATCTCTCCTACGAGGAGAGGCTGAGGGAGCTGGGCTTCTTCAGCCTGAAGAAGAGAAGGCTGAGAAGGGACCTTACAAATGTTTATAAATATCTGAAGGGTGGGTGTCAGGAGGATGGGGCCAAGCTCTTTTCAGTGGTGCCCAGCGACAGGACAAGGGGCAACGGGCACAAACTGAAGCACAGGAAGTTCCGTCTGAACATGAGGAAGAACTTCTTCCCTCTGAGGGTGACGAAGCACTGGAACAGGCTGCCCAGGGAGGTTGTGGAGTCTCATTCTCTGGAGATATTCAAGACCTGCCTGGACAAGGTCCTGTGCAGCCTGGTGTTGGTGACCCTGCTTCGGCAGGAGGGTTGGACTAGATGACCCACAGAGGTCCCTTCCATCCCCTACCATTCTGTGATTCTGTGATTCTGTAACAGTAAAGACATAAATTAAAAAATAACTAAACACATATGATAGCAGAAATGCATTATCATGTGTGTAACCACTGGAGCATTTTATTATCATTCATTATGTACATACCACAAATATGCATAAATTCTAAGTCTTCATCACTTGCTGTTGTACAAGGTTTTCAGTAATTGCATCTATTCGCGTCCAACAAACTACAAATGACAGAGACAGCAGCTTCAAATAATCTGTTTTCACACTTCAGACATTTCTTCTGGTTTTCCCTGTTAGTATTTTTCCATTTCTGCAGAAGAGGCAGTCTCTTATAACACACAGTAGTACTTCTGACACCCTCATTGCGTCACTCGTGATGACCCACAAATACCTTTCAAGACTTTCATGAACGTCCACATGGGGACACAAAATTGCCAAATGAAGCGTACTGCAGTTGCTGTTAGATGAATATTTGTTCTTTTGAAGAACTGTGTTAGGCCTGGCATACTCCAATCAGAGGCAAGGACTGTCCAGGAAGGGAACGCAGGACTTTCAGGGTACACCTAGATTGACACTACAGGGCATTTGAATTTTAATTCAGGTCAGAAGTGTGCTTTCGAAGCAGATCTTCCATTCGTCCTCATTTACTTTGTTTTGGCCTGCCTACAGCCCAGCTGCTCTTGGGCATTAGGTCTGTGGGATCAGATTAGCATTATTCCAGTGTGAATCACCTTGAGAGCTATATATGGTAGCCTCAACACCAACTGCTTAGCTCTGTGGAGCTGGTCCCCTTGCCCTGCACTGGTTGCTAACATAAACACAGCCTTTCTACACTGAAAATTAGAAAAAAAATGGGTTTGTACTGTGTTTCTATTTAGCTTCAGGGAAATGAGACCTAATCTCTGTCCTAAGATATAAAACCTGTGGATAAACATATACCTGTTCCATGAAGGTATCCTGGACAGGTAAGTGTGGCTTGATCTTACCTGAACAAAATTCGGTATGTTGCAAGAGTCATTACACAACTATTGTAATCTGGAACTTGTCTGAGTACTACCGCTCAATTATTTCTCACTTATGATGGTATTTAATGGAACTGCATTTTATGGCGTACCCTGTTCCATTTTCAGTTACTGGAAAATACACATGTGCATCAGACCTAGACTGCTGTAATGCCACGAGACCTGTGCCCGCCATGCAATATAGTGATTATACCAGCACCTCCCCTTTCTGAACAACTTCTTGTAAAGGGCAAGATCTGCTGGAATCTGCAAACATGTAGGGGCAGTGAGGGTAGCTCTCACTCTCGCATCTCAGTGAGCTGGTAATCCCAAGCCATCACAGCGGTGAGTGTTGTAAGGTGCTTTGGGCACAGGCAGTGTTAGCCTGGCCTCACATATTTCGAAACCCATGGGAACAGGCAGATCCTGGGGCAGTGCAGGCTTTTCTCTTCTTTTAGAGTGGGTATGGTTTACATTCTCAAATTGCATGGGTGTGCTTGGCACAGCAGCACAGCCTCTCCTGCTGGCTGGAGAAGTCCCCCTGCGCTGCATTGGCAGAGTACACCTATCTTTGCACCACAGCACGGCTGCGGTTCTGGCATCTTGGCTCCCACAGAGACAAGCCCGATGCTTTCCTTCTGCAAAACAAACAGTAACTCTGTAACCTTTTCTGGAAGGAATTAAAAAAGCAGATAAATGGGAGCTGATGGCAATAATTTAGCTGGTCTTGTGAATGTCTTCATTATACTGCAAGTCAAGGCATAGCCCAGAGTAGAAGACTTACATGAGTGTATGGTAAAGTTTATGGGAAGAAAATGCAGGAGCTACTGACATAACACTAGCAGATTTGGCTCTACCCTGACCGGAATAAGGTGTCCCTTTTTGCTAGTGCTCTGCCATGGTTTGGAGGATCAGCCCATCATTCGAAGCTCTGGTAGCAACACCGCGTAAAGGCTGCTCTTCTATGCAAGGAGTAGAATTTTCTGTTTCTGCAGTTTGGAAATTCTTGTATTTGTTTTGCCACAAATGAAGAAAGAAACTAAAAGATATTTTGATTCGCAGGTCAATTTGTTTTTACTAAACAAGAACACTTAACTTCTAATGTCAGTGTCTTATCAAACAAGTTCCTGTCGTTGCAGGTAAGTACTAAAGCAAAAAAAAAATGTGTTCAGACAAATCTGCATCGAAAGGTTAAAAAGACATAAATGATCTTAGGGGAGGTATTCTTCCCCACTACTACAGAGGCTGGCATGAAGTAAAGCAGTTGCTCCCTTTGAAGCGCTGCCAGCATAAATAGCTCAGAGTAAGAATTTTGGTTTTCATAACAAATACTGAAATGCAAGAGAGCTATGCATTGACAAATATACTGTATGGTTCAATGGGACTAGAGAACTCAGGCAGAGTTTAACTACAGTATAAACAACATGCCTTCCAAACCTCTTTTTTTTTTGTAAAAGGTGTCAATTATGTAAAATGATTCCATGATAATAATAATAGAATTCAAAGGCATATGTGTGTCTTTCAAACCCATCCAGTCTTTAGACTTCCTCAGCTTTAGAAGACAAAGATCTCACCTGCAAAAACAATGGTGGAGAGCAGGAGCCCAGCGTCTCTCAGCAACCATCTGCACTGATCATTCATTCTCCTGTTTTCTCTGATCTATCCCCTATTTCCATCTGAGAACCTTTGAAATTTTTTTTTTATTTCTTTTTTACTCAGAGAGAATGAAGAGAGCTAAACCAGATAACTGTTTGACTTTGCTAGCTTATCAAAGCTTTCTAAGCCTCCCAGAAGGTACCAAACACTAACATGACAGAAGTTATGGGAATTCCCAAACAGAAAAATAAGAGTATCCTTAACTCTGGGGCAGGTGTGGGTTGGAATTTACTGGGGACAATCCTTTGTTTTTTAATTTTGTTGCTCAACTGAAAGGTGCCTTGTAGGTGTCATGACAGGGATCTGGGTGCAGATTTGTCCCACCTAACTTAATCTGTTCAAAATACAGACATTTTGTCTCAATCTACACAGTGTTTTTCCTGAAGTTAATGGAAAATGATGGGCACCTCTAGAGGAGAATTCACCTTATGTATCCCATAGACACCAGTCTTAAGATGAATTACTCTCCAAAGGTGTATATCTGTGTTAACTGACTGCAGGAGGGACCCCAGATTATATGACCAGAGAACAGACTAGTAGGTGACTAACTTTTTGATGGTTTAAGGAATCCAACTCATTGATCTGGACTCCCTGAAATACTCACACAGAGCCTTGTTGTCTTCCTTTATCCTTACCTCCCATCTCAGTCAGGCACAATGGTGGACATCTGAAATGGTGACAGTGTCAGATCTGCTTTCATGTGCGCAGTATAGTAGAGAGTAGCTCCTTCTGCTGTGAGTGTGAATCGTGTCCAAGACACTAGCCAGAGCACATCAGCAGGGAGGCTTTGTGCTACTGTGATCAGACGACTAACATCTATATTTGCTCACTTATGAGCAGATACAGAGGCATGCAGGTCTGCAGTCCCCTTTAAGGGCCTGGTCCATACAAAAATGAGCACAGTGCCCTTACTCCAGTAGGGCTGGGCTGCAGGGTTGCTAAGGGATGTTTTATAGATGCCACTTTTGTGGGTGTTCGTGAAACAGGGAAATGTTCAAAGACTTTTCATTCCTTTCCTTCACACAATGACCAGTCAAAAGACACGCAATTTTATTCATGCTCTTCAGAGCTCTCTACCTTTGCAAGAGGTGTAGAAGACCATATTGCAATGTGAAGAATGATACGCCCCTCCAACAGAGCCCAGCACAAATTCCTAGTACATGTGAGTATGGCTCTGCCCAGCTCCAGGGAACAGGGCAGTTGTACTTGGATTTTCTCCAGTGCACGTCTCCTAGACATCAAGATGATTTAGTGAGAACATCCCATATCTGAAGATTACAGACCAAACTAAATAAAGCCCCTGTGTGGGTGTGCAAAGCCCAAAACACTGCAGAAGCAAGAGTTTTCTGTTGCATTTCTCTGTGTGGGTGTATGTGTTGTATGAGTCTGTGAGGCCCAGAGCTACAGGAGAGGGCAGACATGTATAGAACTGAACTTCAGAAAGCCCACATAATGAGTTGCACTGTATATCACATCCCCACAAGCTGTGTCTGGAGAGAGGTGAATAAGTGTGTTGCCTTGCAGGCAGAGAGAGACAACGATGGGGCACAAGGAAAGAAGTTGTGGACAGCGCAAACTCCTGAGCCCAAGCTCCTCACCAGCTGCACGACCTCCTCCCTGTTGAGGCTTGTGGTCCTGGCTCTGGGTCGGGCTCTCCACAGTGCTCAAAGTGAAGCAACCAGTTCCTGCTTGGGGGAGTATGCCCATGTGTTCTAACTGCAGTGCAATGCCCCTATCAATGCCCCTTTTACTCTTTAGGTCCCCTTTCTTTTTTCAGGTAGAGATTTAATCTCATGTCTAGAAAATTACCCATTGGAGCCAGTGGCACTAGGCTGACAACGAAAAGACACCAATAGCATAGAGTGCATAAGAGAATAACACAGGAGACTGTTTAAAAGGTAAGGTAGGATTGTTATTGTTTATACATGTATCAGCATATATAAACTGAATGCGTGGTGGTCCCCCACTCATTCACTTGCTTGACTTTCCTGACCTATGTGCTTGTACAACTCCAGCCAAACAGGTGAGTACAATGTTTGCAGGTTCAGGCCCATCTAGTTACAGCAGGAGACTGAATGTCTATTAAAAGGCTGCGCTGGAACTAAAAAAGAAAGTCTGCTGCCAAACTCAAATAGCAGAGGAAAAAAAACCCTCTTGAAAATAGAAGGAACAAGTTTCTACATGTACATATTTTCCTAGGAGTGCGCCATTTGTGAATTCATATTTCATGATGACCACTCTGCTGACAGCTCCTTCGGAAAGGTAAACAGATTGTCCTGCTCCAGAACAGGGGGAAAAACTGTCTTTACATTTACTCATTCTTGTTTGCAAAATTTTCAGCTGCTTACTCAGGTCTGAAGTATTTGAAGAGCCAGATGAAAAGTAGATTGATGGAACACTTTTGCACTACACAAAGTTCCTGCTCTGTATTTTAATTGTTGCTTTGATGGGGATATCAGAAGAGGTCAGCAGAAGTGAAATAAGCTATGACTTGGGTGGTCTCTCTCAGCTGAACCTCTAGCATACAATCCCTCTTATCTCCATTGAAGGGGGGCGAGAAAGATTTACAAGGCGTCCGGGATCTGAATGAGCTGAAGCCTGGAGATCCTGACTGCTGCAAAACTCTCCCTATACCTCAGCATTAAAGTTTAACATCAGGGCCCGTGATGTGCTTTGAGGGAAAACATGTGGACAGGTGATGTGCTGCCCAAACAATCTCAGCATCTCTAAAAGAGTTAACTACCCACAGAAAGGGGCCAGGGAAACAGCTGGACGATCAGGAGAGGTCCTCTGATCTCAGTAGAGCTAAGCATATTAGCACTATTGAAGACATTGCCTAACGCAACTCTTTCTAGAATGTACTCAGTTTTGAATTTAACGTCTTAAAGTGGACAACAAATCCCAAACAACTCACATCTAAGCTATCTTGAAGAAACAATAACTTACAAGAACGAAGGCATGACCTTTAATGAAGTTTAGCAGATCTGCTTAGGATTCGGATCTCACTAGGAGAACCTAGCACATAGATCACTTTCCTGAGCCTGTTTCTCTGTAGGCTGCTCTCATTGTAAGCGCACCAAGTTGAATCACTCCCACATTGCTGCGCTGTTATTGTGGTACCGGGGCAAAAATATTTGGCAGGCATTTCAAAGTAAATGCTTCAGATGGAATGACGGCAGCTGAGGAGCAAAATGCCAAGATTAAGGAAAGTGTATGCTCTGCTATGCAGAAAAGCTTCTCTGGAAGACATACTAAGAAGTTTAGTCAAATTTTAACATAATTACTAGTAACTTTTACTGGTAATAAGACAGCAAAGTGCTTAATACCCAATAAGCAGCATTTAAAGGGTTGTTCAGAACATTAAAATATGTAAACAAGAATAAAAATCCCCCATCTGAATGAAACAAGCATTTTAATTCATCAGTACTATAAAGAATACACATTCCACTGGGGAAATCTACGCTAGTAATATAAATCCCTCACAAAAAGATTACGGTGAGGCTCGGAGTACAGAAAAAACAGATATTTTGTGTTATTATAGTGACACATTTACCTCACCAAAGTTTGGGCAATTTCAGCTCTTCCATTGGAAGTTGCTGTTTTCAGGGATTTTTCATAACTTGGACATCAGAATTGGCTTCCAGCTATGACTCGGTAAATAAAAGCTCAGCCTGAGACCCACTTATAATGCCAAAGTTTAAAAAAATATTAGTTTGGACACCATTAGTTATAGAAGAGCAAGAAAATAAAATTTCCTTGTCTCATACCATTTAAAAATGCCTTTGGTTTACAAAGGCAACTTGTTAAGCAATTAGTCCAATTGCTCTAATCCCCTTCAGGGTACTAAAAAACAAATGGTTGAGGCACTAGACACAAAAATGACTTTGCCATATGCAGTGACTACTTTTCATAAAAATTATTAATCTGATCTTTTAATCTCCTTTGCACATACATACACTGGAATTGTTCACCTGCTTATGCCAGCAAGAGCGAGCCTGACTTGTGGTGCAGACTGAAATGCACTCTCTGCACCTCCAGGAGTCTGCAAAGTGGTTGGAGACTCTCCAGTGGGCACTCTGCGGTCTCGCATGCAAACATGTGTATTTTCCATGGCTTCCAGCACGTCCCTTAGCAGCGCCCTGAGGAGCCTGCTGCTTGCACGCATGCCACAGGGGATAACAATTCTGTTTCAGTTTTCTAAATGTAAGGTTTAATTTTGATTTGTTCTTGTATTTAAATGGAAAGAAATAAAAACAAACGACAAAAAGAAAAGGTGTGTTAAAATGTCTCACACTGTAATACATAAGTGTATTGAGCTAAGAAAGTGCAATTTCTCCTGTAGCTTTTGCTTTTCCCTCTGACTTTTATGTTCACGTGAACTGCTGATAGATCTGTCTTTCCTGCAGAGTATCACTGAAACCCATCCTTTCCTCCCCCATGGCACTAAAAGCACTGAGTACTTCCCTGGAGCCCTGGGCAGTGGGGGGAGCAGTGGGCAGACCCGAAGTGCTCCCCAGCTGAGCCCGCTCCTGGATCCCCCATCCCACTGCTAAGCATTGCCATTGCCATAGCGAACTGTCCCACACCTGATGAACTGACGTTTGTCACAGTATTTATTTTCTGATTTGCCTAGCGTGTTATTCCTGCATTTATTTTCTTCTGCCTTGAACACCTGCTTCTTGCTCCCATAGTTCTGCGTAGGTGTTCCCACACAAAAATATGGACATGTGCACCACATTATGTACACACAGTAAACCCAATGCTTCTGGGAAGCAGCAAATTCTTCCCTTGTGGTCTGCAGATACTCAGCAAGTTCAACATCTCTGGACAAGTCCAACTGGCTGTACATGTGCAAATCTCTATTGCAGAATATGTGCTGTAGATCTAGCACTTTATGGAAGCATTGCAAACAGTATGCAAGTGCTGTGCCATTGATACACATGCTTCCCCTACATCCATCCAGCTTTTTCTGGAAACTGCACAGCTCTAGAGAATATCTCACAACCGCATGGTAGAATTTGTCTGTGCTCGCACATCAGATGAATGTGAGGTTTCTGGGTGGGCAGATATAGCTATGTGTTGCTTGCAATACATGGTGAAACCTCTGAAAAACACAGAATATTCTCAAAGTCTGGCTGCACACAATAGCAGAGTGGAAAATAAGCATTTGAGACCCAGCATACAGACTAGCCCTCAATCTGCAAAGCTCTGTTTAGCTCCAGCATACAGATCTGATTTCTTTTCATCTTCCAGGTGCTGCTAATAGTTCTGCCACACCATCCTATTCAAACCTCTGCTTTTATCTGCGTCAGAGCCCCAAGTTGGCCAGGGCTCAGAGCCAGAATTGCCCCACTGTCTCTGGAATGCGAGTGCACCGAAAGATACTGAAAGATTTCCAATTTCTAAAGCAAGATTTGATTAGAATAAAAACTCGTAAACTGTAACAAGGCATCTTATTTAAACAGAGTTAGCTCAGACTACTGGGTGAAGTAGACTGCATGAAACGATTTGAATATGAATCTCGTCCCTCCCCATCACACCCTTTCCTACCCTCCTGCTCTTTAGTCCTGCCATGGTTAGTGGCTTCCTGGGTTTGAAAAAACACTGCCATTTCCTCTGCCTCTCAGATAAAACCTCCATCTTTCCAGGAGCATTCCAGCTTGGCTTGGCTCTGTTGTTGCAAGTAACTCCCCTGCTCACCTCAGGAGCTTCATGCGGCAGGCTTCCAGCTTGCTTCACCCACTTCCCACCACTTCTTCATCCCACCCACAGTCAGCAAGGTTGTCCTCCCAACACAATTACTTTTGGGGCAGGAAAAATTCTCCAGTTCCTCAGAAGGATGACAACTGGTGCAGCAAACAGAGCAACATAAACCCTTGCCCCTCTGTTGCTGTGCCCCCATAAAAAATAGACCAGCTCTGAGCAGACAAATCACACCGCACTGCTGCCAGCCCCGGTATCTTCCCTGCTCTCATCTTCTGCTGTGCCACTCCGCTAAGACATACCTTCCTGTTCCCGTGAATTATAAGAAAATCATCCTCAGTAAAAGCCTGCTTGAAAATGCTCTTTCTCAAGGAAACCCCTCAGAGAGATCAGTGGGGTAAAAAATTTGCACGTGAGGTAGGGATTAGGCTGCTGGATGGAATCAGGACTGCTTCAAAATCCTATCCAGCTCTGCCATTCTGGGAAGAGCCACAGATACTCAGTGTGGCCTCAAATGAACTGAAATATTTAGAAAGTTGTCAAGTGTCATTGCATGTACCAAAAACACAGGTCAAGGCATGTGAAGGTTGGTAGCACAGGAAAAAATGAACTCTTGGAGCCAAGTGAGAGTAGATGTGTTTAATTTGTTTAGCATGCTCATTTAGCCTGCTCACTTCCCTGAAACATCAAAGTTATGAGAGCTGAACAAGTAGTAGTGCCATCCATGCTGAGCCACAGCACCTGGAAGCACAGGTAGGACACTATGATGTGTTCGGGCAGTTCAGTGCAATCAGACCAGAAAAAAAAAAAAATATTTCTGGCACTTATCGCAACCACTGGGGCTGGGATGCACCTCACTTGTTTGTAGCCATTGGAACACTGTGAATGATGTGGGCTGGTTCATGATTCTTATACATCTAAAGGATTATGGTCACGTGCACTGGTCACAGAGAATGATCCTTAGGCTTTACACACTCTGACCACAATTTTGTGAGCTGGGTCCCATCCTGAACACTCGATGTTTGTTCCCCACAACTCAGCATCTCTCCACTGTGGTCTTTGTAGCCCAGAAGAGCTCACACTTCCTGGGATTCAGCTGATGTCTAGCAAATAAATAAATCAACAACAAAAGGACGATAAGGTAAGGAAAAGAACAGCAAGACAAGTATGTTTGCTCAAAGGATTTTTTTTAAAGCATTGCTCCAATTTCAACATAGGCAGCACAGTGCTGAGGATGAAATAGATATAGGATTTAGCAGCTGGGCTACAAGCTCTAGGAAATTACAAACTCCTGTAAATTGAAATTTCTAATACAAACAGAATTATTTCAAGGCCTTCAGCTCCATCATTTAAACCTTTGACCCACTCAAACAGGAAAGAACAAAGAAGAATTGATTTGAGTGATACTGAAATCTGTTCAGAGCAGTCGTTACTTAGTATGCAACATCTTATTCTATAAATATTATTCATGCTGGCCAATGATTACTTAAGATCTAAGGTGTGCAAATGGTCAATTTTTTTTGCATATTGACTATCTGGCAGACAGATCGGAGGTAGACACCTTCATGACTTCCTTGTGTTTTTCTTGTATTTCTTTATCAATTAATGCATGGGTCTGAAAACCCCAGGATTTTTTTTGATTCCCGAATGAAATCCAGAGTCTGAGCTTCCTTTTGCTGTCCAAAATGTGTTGCGCTACTCAGTCCTTTGCTCCCCAGTTATCCTGAAGAAATATTCTTTTCTTTCGTGTGTGAATTACGTGAGGCATTGCAGCCAGAGGAAGGCAAAAAATTGATCTAGAGAATGTTGAAATACAGCCACAAAATTGGGCAAATAATGTATGTTTTCCAGTCTGAAAAAGACTCACTTCAAGGGTGATAGCTGAGATGCCCTGATACCAGTTTTCATGTGGGCCAAAAAGTATGTTAAATCTATTGAGCAGCTCATAAAAAGTCAGTTTTACAGGTGTCTGTTAAAATTGTTCCTCTGGTAAAGCTGGTACAGTCTGAAGTATTGGCCTTTGATAAAATTACTCAGTTAAGGTTAATCACATGTGATGGGCTTGAAAATCCTTGTAGCTTTTCTGTGTGTGATGCCACTGTCAATCTTTTTCTGGGTCTGCAAAGACAGGTGGAATGAAAGCAGTGGATGAACAGCAAAACCGTCAAGCTACAAGATAAGACAGATAAGTCTGAAAGAACAAAAGATGTATTCAAGTTGTTTTGAAGGCAAATCATCTGTCAAGCTGTGGAAATGACTGGGTGGTAGAACAGCTAGGTGCATGTCCCAGGGATGGTTTAGTGTGTGTATCTGGAGGAATGTTCTTACCTAAGCAAACCATTGGAGGAAGGAACACGCAAACAGTGTGCAGTTACCTACCTTGCACCTCTCCGTGCTTACCTGCGTGGCTCAGGGGGAACTGCCTCCACGTTTTGATTGTGGGCTAATCTAACAGTTCCTTACTGGGAAAAAATTCCTACACCCTTATTGGCCCCTGCCCAAAGCTGTGGGTCCTCCTTAGTGCCAGATGTGTCATTTTCTGCTGCCTGCCTATCTGTCTTTTCCTCTGTACTCTGAAGAATGTACCAACACACAGTTTAGGGGCAGGTTGTCAGTCTGGGAAAATGATCCCAGGGGCTATGAGCACCACCACCAAAGTCCTCTTCTGGGATCAGGCCAGTGCTTGAGTCACTGCCCTCATTTGTCCCTCTTACTTAAAGCCACTGTCAAAGTTTCCATCTCTTTTCACAGAGATGTGGCTAGCTCTTTGGAAAGGGATGTGCAGAGGCAGTGCCAGCTGCTGGTAGCCTTTTGTTTCTTCATGCCTCTAAAAAGATCTTCAGAGATGTTAAAACTTTGTAAACCTGGAGAAGAAAAGGACTAGGAGGAGAGCCAAGAGGACGATTTGGTCCCACTCCAGAGGATGGTTTGCTAACATGGGTAGGACCTGTCAGAGGACTGCTAGCGGGGACTTACATTATCACAAAACTTTTTTTTGCATAGCACGCACAAAGAAGCCAAATACAGAGAAGTGCTGAACACCTGAAATCACATTTGATGTCACAGGGAGCTGGAGATGCCCAAAAGCTCCCACAGTCTGACCAAAGAAAATGTGTTCTTCAGAAATGGAGGGCTTCCTCTAAGCACTGATTTTCAAGAGAGTCAGAAGCAACCATTTCCTTTTCATCTTCCCCTGAGCTTTTCCTTACTTGTAGGTAGAAGTAAACTTTGGCTCTTCCCCTCTTGTGAGAGCATGGCTATCTCACATGACCACTGACTGTTTCTTCAAATCCCCCATTTCTCAAGCACTCCATTTTGTGCATATTTGGCAAATTCAGACTGTTTCTGACTCGAGTGCCGTGAGGCACTCTGTATTACTCAAAGTACCTCACAGCTGCAGAAATTTAGGTTACCAATATCGACCCACTGAAAAAGCAGAAATTTTATTTCAAGGTTAAGGCATAAAATTCCACCCCTGGCAGAAATCTAAAGACTTTTCCAGATATGAAAATGCCATAGGAAATAAGGGTGGACAGGCTCCCAGCCCTTCTGCAGTCAGCACTGGAAGCTCCAGGCACATGGCTGGGCCACAAGCGCTTCTTTCAGAGAGGCTCTCATCCCCAGCCAATAGCTTCTCGAGGTATGCTAGAGAAAATGCCAGTGGATCAAAGATGTTCGGGACAGGACTCATCTCACCTAATTTATCCACTTAAAATATAGGCAGTTAGTTTAACCTAAGTAACAACAGCTTCTGGGAAAAGAGAGGATGAATCCAGAGCTGCAAGTCCCTCTCTGCTGATGGACCTGACACAATGAGCTCAGGGCTGTTGCCTAACAGTAAGTGGACAATGTTACGTGAGATGAACCCTACCTTAAGACATTTTCCTCCTGAGTCCCAATGTGTGTGTTGATTTTTTTCTACTTAAATTGATCAGAGCAAATTAATATCATAATCCTACTGTAAGCTCAAGTAAATGAATTCCTCTGCCCACAAACACCATCTGGCTTCCCTATGGTTTGGGGTTTGGTTTCTGAAGGTTTTTGCCATGTTTGGCCTCCTGTCCCTGCCATAAGTCCCTTTGACAGAGTGATCGTCTTTATTTATAAGCTTCCTGGCTTTCCTACTGTATCCTTCGCACCATTATTTCGACACCAGTTTAGCACAGTTTTGGGTTTAATACTATTACTATAAAAGGGAACAGTATAAAAAGCTGTATCTGTCATTTACTAGAGTGAGTAAAGCTGAAATTTGTTGGAGTGACCTGGAATTTTTCCCTTCTTGAAAAGAAATATTTTCATTTAAAAAGTGATAGAGCTCAACTAATCCCAGCAATAAAATTGTTGCTATTGAATGCCATGGTAGCTTTTGAAACAAGAAAAACCTCTTTCTGTGTTCACAGCAAAAGGTTAAGAGACTGTCAAGTTTAAAAAGTTGTTGGCTCTGCTCAACACTTGCTAAGCACAGTATGGACTGTTTTATCCATTTATACTCTCTCACTTGTCTCCTTCATGTGTCTTATATCATAATTGCCAAAGTCAGAAACAAAAAAATAAAAAGGCATCAGCTAAGATAAAATGGCACAAGATTAAAAACTCTTAGCAGCTGTAGAACCTGGCAAGAAAGAACAAAGAGGTTTAAAAATCATCATATTTTATAGCATTAGAATGCCACACACTAAATATAGATTTTGCTGCTGATTATATTGTTATGCATTCCATTGTTCCCATGCCATTGGCCTTCAGGACTTTATTACTTGTGTAATTCCAAGATCTGACACAGCTAGAGTGAAATGCATCTGATCTCAATGAATGGCATCAGATGAAAAAAAGTGAATTTTAGGAGAAAAAAAAATCTTTTTAATTTTACTGTGAATCCATTGATTGGTGACAGATGTTGCCATTCCCATTTAATTATTCTTAATTTGTTTTCCAAATAAAAATATAGATAGATGTCAAAGTATTTGAAGTCATCCAGATAAAGAGTTCATTTAAACATGTTGCCTTTATACTTTTTCTTTTTCTTTTTTTTGCAGAATTTCCATATTAAGGGAAACCTGATTCAGAGTGGTAGATATAGTCTTACCTGTATACATTAAAGGTCTAAAACAATACAGCATATGTTTATTAATCAAGGGCTAGGAAGGCACGAGTCTGTGGGAAGAGGAGGGGGTACTTCAGCAGGAAGTGTTCTATAGTGAGTGCTGGCATGGAACTCCAGCATGGTACTGTGTCAACAGAAGCACCTCGAACTGACATTTTCATGACAATCGTGTATTCAGAGCTACAGCTATGAACAAACTTAATAGGCGTTATTAAAAGAAAAATGTATCCCAAGGAAGAGGCAATTTAAAATAAGTATGTAAAAATTAGCTGACTTTTTTCCTCACGCTGGAATATGAGCACATATCTTATGTCTTTTGGATAAAGGGCCAGTAAAGAACAGGAGTGTGTCTCTCACTTTCGCATCTTACCTGTGCCACTAGACAGAAACTTCTGTCCTGCAAGTATCGAGACAAGAAGCTGTAACGCTTTTGAGAAGGAAATACAAAAAAATGTTTATTATCATCTTTGTCCTATTTATTTTAAAGTATCAGCATTATTACTTTTTTATTAAAAAATCTAGTATTTAATTTTCTTCCTTTTCCTAGACATTATATTTGCAGGAAATATATTTCACCATACCCTTCATTATAAAGGAGTACAGCTGTGATCAAAAAGGAAGGTTTCTTTTGTTTGCGTTCTAAAAGCGTAGCAACATATGTACTTGAATATTAGAAATTCAATGTTTTAGAATCATGAGAGGTAGATAAGAAAAATCTCATTAGGATAAAACTACATGTAGATGATTTCTTTATATGAGTCAGAAGATGTTTAACTATTTTGAAAGAAGAATATGCTTTGAAGAAGCAAGTTAACTCCTTCTGATCCTTGGAAACCTAGTAATATTTTGCTGTGGTCTGCAGGCAGACGCCAGGTGTATCTCAGGCTTTTGAGGCACTTTGAAGGAGACTGATCTTAGCCTGTAGGAAGGTAACTGAACATTGGCACTCAACACAGGTGTGCAAACTGTCAGCCTGAAAACAGTTAGCCCTCACCATTAACTTTGCTGACAACTTTGTACGGCCCATAGTATATCCAATTTAGAGTCTATTCTCTCCTTTATTTGTGCTTGCCATTGAAATAAATCTTTCGCTGTAGCGTGTGGTTTGGATTTAAGAATAAAACTGCTCATAAGGCAGAGCACAGCCTCAGAGAGCCAGAGGTGGTGGCAGAGCCCTTATGGCCCTTTAGCTGTGCGGGACCTCTCTGCAGGGCAGGGAGAGTATCGGTGACCACCCAGCTCTAAGGCCTCTGATTCGGAGCCTGACTCCCGCAGAGGATGAGGAGCTGCTGCATGGCTGGGCATACCTCAGCCACTGCTGCAGCAACCCAAGTGGGACATAGGAGCTTTCAAAACAGGTTGCACAGGTACATGAATGCTAAACAAATTACTACTCCATTTCGAGACACTTTGATGACTTGTCACATTTTCTTGGTGAGCCCTGTTACCTCTGAGCTTTTCTACCCATTTCGCATTGGAGCAACCTGTGCAAGTAGTGAGTGGCCTGGCAGTGCTTCAATGGGTGCCAGTTTTGGACCTTTAAAGACTGCAGTGAAACTGTGTGATTCTGTGACTGGTGCTCATCAAGTGTAATATTTTACTCTGTATATTCTTGCTGTCCACCTGAGAAATATCTAGTGGGGTACACAGAGATTTCTCAACATGTGGCCTCAGATCCTGGTTATGTTCCTGTTCTAAATAATTTATTCAAGCTGTCCTGTGGATTTTGTGTTCCTTGGTTTCCTTTGATGTGGTACACTAATTTGTACTATACTACCTGTCTTTTAAATACGATGCTTAATCATGTTTCGTTCTTAGAATCTTGATTTAGTTATGGATCAAAAAATTGGGTGCAGGTTTTATTTTATTTTTGGATTTGCTTCTAAAGAAGTCTCCATACAATACAGCAGGTGAACTTTGGGCTGTTACATAAAATATCACTATGTACAAATAAAATCCTGTGTTTGGAAAAGATTTTTCTCTTGGAACAATCTCTACAGAAATGTATTTTGCCATTCTGCTAAAACATCGAGAGCTTAGGAGCATGGCAGATCACTTGACATACTTAGAATTGACTTTGCCCTGCACAACATATTCCTGTCACCGAAAGATAGTGTTACACCTTTCTATGATTCTATGATTCTATGATTCTATTATTGTAATTAAGAAACTGAGCTTTCTCAACGTGTCTGCATGCTGTTGTGCAGATAGGAATGCAAATAAATAAACCATTGCAGGGTTCAGTCTTCATGCATGCAAAACATAGACAGGGAGTGAAAAAAAAGGAGGAAAAGTAATTACACATCTCTGGACTCCTGAGAAATCTGTGCTGAAACACATAGCACGAAAAAAAATGTGTCTGTGCTCTCTAACTATAGCACATGTCAGCTGGACCCCAGAACTGCTCTAGGGAGATGTCGCTTGGGTACAAGCTCAGCTTATTCCTAAGCTCTCAGGGAATTCGTCCTACAGCTCTTCAGGGAAAAGTGCCCATTTTAACCCATGACAAGGTACAGCCTCTCTGTTGTGTGGAGGATTGGTGTGGAAGAAGAAGGAGCCCTGGTTCTGTCTCCTACCACCCACTCCAGGTCCCTGCAGTCCAGGTGTGCAAGAAGGTGATAAAATACCCCTGTGTAAGCACATTAGCACCTGACCATATATCAAGCCGTGGTAAATAGCTCCTTTCCTCAGGTCGTGTTGCACTTTTCCTGGTGCACATGCACTACATGAGAAATAGCGTGCTCCTGCACTGTCTTGCAGAGTGAACCCACTATTTCCTTCCAAAAAAAAGCCTGTGCCTGGTTCTGGGGACAGTTCAGTCAAGCAGCTGCTCCCAGGAGCAGCAAGGGTGACACTGTCCTGGCTTCAGCCCTCTGTCTTTATAGTCCTTCAGCACTACGCCAGCAGGCTTTCCATCTTCAGGCACCTTCTCATACCATTCCATCATGTCCCAGAACACGAAACACTTGTCCTCAGGTTTCTGGTGTGAAAGAATTGCTGAGCTGCCACACAACCTTCATATCATTGCAGGCATGTTGAACAAAATAATTATATTTCAGGATCATGGGAACATCATATTGGCCACAAAGGAGACCTAAGGGAATGGCCTGTGTAGCAGGGATGTAGCCTGAGACCAGTTCTAATGAAATAATTTCCATAATGCTTGCATTGTGCCTGATGAGCTGAACATCTAAACACTCATCTCCTTGAGGTCACCTGGAACGTACACACTGTCCAAAGTGCCCTGCTCATCTGAGCAGCCTTACCCAGCAGGCTTGCTCAGAGCACACCTACCATCACCCCAAAGCAATTAATTCAGTGCCAGACATACCAGCCATACCCAGAAAATTGTAGCATTTCTGTGCTCTTTGTATCATGGCTAATGGCTAGAGCAATCACGCAGGAAGAGAGATTGAGATCAAAATTCCTCCTTGGCCTTGGAGTTCAAAGCTAGTTTTCCAAAAAGAGTGACATAAATTACAGAATAGGGTACCTTCCACCTCCCTCTCCCCTTATGAAGTAGTGATTGGATGGAAAAGAAAAAAACTATCCTGAACGCAGGCCCTAGGATTGCCTGTCTGCCTGAATCCCTGTTACATTACAGTATTATGATCCCTCATAATTTTTCTAGCTTTATGAATATTGAGAGTGCTTAGGCATCAAATCTTAGGAAAAGAACTTCACTTTTGGGAAACTCACGTGAACTTCCAGGAAATGAAGGGGAGTGAGGCCTGGACTCATGTTTCAGACTTAGGTACCTGACAGCCAGCAATCTTGAATTTCAGGCTCTTAAAAGCTTTTTGAAATCTTACCTTGTATAACCTTAGGGAAGTAAGGAGGGCATAGTCCCTGTATTTCCTTCCCTGAGTGTAAAGATTGCATTTATTCATGGCTCTGGTGTGAAATATAGCAGGCAGGAGGAGGGAGAGGAGAGCATCAGTGGCCCTGGATGCTGTTTCAGTATAACCTGGAGACAAAGCACAGCTTGGCCCCAAATTAATCTACAGGTTACTTTCTTTTTCCTTAAGAGAATAATTGCATTCAAACATGGCTTTTCCTGTAGATGCAAAAGAAGACCAAATTCACTTGTGGAATTTGGTTGCACCCTTTTTCTGGTGCCATTCTAACAAAAGCAAAGATAGTCTGTGAGACGGATAGAGATTCAGTTAATGAAGACGTGCATGAATTGCTCGCTAATGGATATAACATTGAATTCACAGGCATCCTCAGTTGTTAATGGAACCTGAAAGTTGTCAGGAAGATGTTGCAGTTCCATTTGGCGTGACGTACACCCTCCTCGTGCTGACAGCTCTGCATAGTTACATTTTTAAAAACATATTTTCTTAATGCATTTTTTGGCTAACCCAGTTGTCCCCACTACCTCTGAAAAGCTTTAGTCTAATTCACATTAACCAGCTTACTGAGATACCAACAACATTCTTTTTATCCAGGATCAATTGACCAGACTTACAGAACTGCTGGTACTTAAAGAAAGTTCAAGACCTTTCCGGACTGCTGTAGGGCTCTGAATTTCTGATTGATCTGGCTCGTTAAGAATATTCTGTCATCTATGCACATAGTAGGCAAATAGCTTTAGTATTTCCCAATATGACCTCTTTTCCTTTCTGCTCTTAAAGCTGCTGGTACCAAAAGAGAGCAAGGAGCAGTGGCTCCTAAGCTGGAACCAGCAGTCCTTAGACTTTCTCAGAAAATCTTTTCCATGATGTGGACATTTCAAATGAATAGACCATGGGAGTTTAAGTTAAACATACTTGAAGCTGAAGTGCTGACTGACTTATGGCAGATCACCAGTGGTACACACCATTTTAGCAGTCTTTGCTACAGGCTCAATCAAAAGAGGATTTCTGGGGTCTCACAAACATTGTGGCAGATCTGGGGAGATGATTTCCAGGCAGACATCCGATTTCCAGGCAGACATCCACAAAGCCACATATTAATGTACAATTACAAGGATATAAAAGCAGAAGCATATAGGTTGCATGGGGGTGGAGTCCTGAAATTAGGTGCGTGACATGGTTTATACACACTGTCCCTTTATGATGTGGAAAAGATTTCTGTTAAAGCTTTCTGGAGAAATTTTGACAGAACTATCAGAACATTTCATCACAATATCCAACACTGCCAGAACCAAATGTCTTCGTGATTTATTTTCCTGGAATTTAGTTTAATAGCTTCTATTTCTCTAAGAATTTCTGATAGAAAAGTTCGAATGAAGTTGAAATTGCATTTTAAATTTAATGTTATATTTTGTTGGTTATAGTTGCTTTATGTCACTATTAAAACATTTTATTAAAAAAATCCCAGAAGATCGTTAACTATGTGGAAAATGATAATTGTTTTTCACAAAATTAAAATGAAATCAAAATTTGATATTTCAAAATCCTCCATAAAAAGGCATCCCCGGCCTCTGTAGATCTCTCCTTTCTGTGTGGGTTCTACATTTTTCATTGTGCAGGGTAGCAACGTAAAATATCTAGCAGTAGGAAGATACTTACAAAATCAATCTATTTGTGATTACATTCAACCAATATCTCCAACATAACATAGCATTATTATTTTGTGATAATCTGGTCACAAAAAAGTAATTTAAGTCATGCATGTGCCATGGTAGTTGATTTTGCCATTGAATTAACTAAACCAACTGGTTTTCTCAGAGAACTCTTTTCATGCTTCTTGGAAAGACCCTAGCACAAAGCTCTAAACATATCATTTTCTGGCCATGTGTATAGTATTTTAGTGTTAATTTAGATCTATAAATTGCAGTGGAGATGCCTCTGATGTACATCATCTTTAGATTAAAACAAATCATGTTCCTGATTCCCAGTAATCTAGTACACATATCTATAACCCAATTGTTGTATCAGATTGACACAGATGACTGCTAAACTCTCCCACACTGATGCCAAATGCCAACCAAGTTCAAGTGTAAAAGATATTGAAAAAGAGGCATCTATAAAATAAATCACCTGCAAATCTCATTCAACTCCCTTATTTCAGCTAGCCACCACTATATGTTTACTGCATAAGAATAATCGTGCTAATGTACAAAAATATCTCTTATTTAGGAATTCAAGTTTCTGATGAAGGCATTACAAATAAAATGTTAAGATATGCAGTGCCTTCCTACACATAAATTAATTCAAGCAACCTTACAGATTCAGAACATAAAGGGTTCATCTCTCCAGTCATTTTGGAGAGGAATTTGCAGTGAAGGCCAAACAATGACTGTTCTGTGTTATGCAGCTCTGCTTCAAATGGGCTGCCCTGTTCCCCGACTACCTTACACCACAGCTGCCAGCATGTCACCATATCCAAATCCCTCATACATACAAGGAAGTCAAGACTAGCACCACATACCAGCAAGAATGTGAACACAAATATGCCTCCACAAACACAAACATTTTCACTATTTTATTTCCAAATCTTTGACAAAAAACCTACAATGTAGTGGGATATGGCACGGAAAGACTTGGGTGGATTTTATGCTTTGGCAGAAGCAGGGCAGGCTATTGAATATTAGCTTTACTCTGGGACCTTGGGCGCAGCTATCGGCCTGTAGGCTATCCTACAGTCACTTCTCTTCTGCCAAAATGTGTATACTCATTTACTGGATCCCACATTTTCTTCCAGCATTGGGCATGAATTTAGTAATGATTGAATGCACCAAGCTGACAGCTCTGGAAAATTGCTAATAAAAGAAGAACTATACCAGAAAGGATATTTATAACCTCAATCTTTTGCTCTCAAGATGTTTTGAGGTTGGGAGTTCTTTTACTGGGGTGGTGGGCTTTCGGTAGGCATCCTTCTTGTTTCAAACCTTATGAAGTTTTGAAACACTAGACAGGCAGGCAAGGGTCTCCTCCACAGGACTCTGTGAGTGTGTGTATGTGTGATGGTGAAGGTCAGAGGGGATCCTCCTCAGGAGAGAAACGAGACTTTCAGATGTAATTTCTGAACAGGGGAAATGTGGCTCCTGATTCCTTCAAAGACCTGCACAAACCTGCATCCTCGAGAGTCCCATTGACTTCAGTGGGAGTGTTGCCCAAACCTCTCAAGGTGCCTGAATATTTCATGGTGTAAGAAATTCTTTCTTATATCTAAGCTAAATCTACCCTCCTCCAGTTTAAAGCCATTATCCCTTGTCCTGTCACCACAAGCACCTGTAAAAAGCCCCTCTCCAGCTTTCTTGTAGGCCCCTTCACATACTGAAAGGCTACAATAAGGTCTCCCTGCAGCCTTCTCTTCTCCAGGCCGAACAGCCCCAACTCCCTCAGCCTTTCCTCAAAGGAGAGGTGCTCCAGCCCTTGGATCATTTTTGTGGCCCCCCTCTGGACCCGCTACAACAGGTCCATGTCCTTCATATGTTGGGGGCACCAGACCTGGACGTGACACTCCAGATGGGGTTTCACTAGAGTGGAGTAGTTTATCATATTTGCATGTTTCCCATTCAAAGTATAATTCGCTTTCTGAGGCTCAAGACTCAAGGTAATTTTTGTGTTTCCATAATGATCACATGACTCTTCTGAGCAAAAGAACCCACCCCTAAATGAAAAAATTGTCCTTTGTTGCAGTTATACAGTGCCATGGAGGTCGTAACAACTGTGGAAATCCTTTACTCCCCATCACACCATTTCAACAACGTAAGGGAGCAGGAGCCCCTCTCCACAGCTGGCTTCACTGTTTGGCTCTATGCTGCCAATTTTGACTGGTGTTACAGCTATGTGGCTTAAGCCAAGGAACAGTCCCCCGACAACTTACCTCTTAGGATCGGTTTTGCTCTAGTGTTCAAGCACAGACCTTATCATTTTGCATTTAGTTTTCATAGAATTTCAATTGTTGTTGCCAACCTCTAAATTAGTCCTTGTTCACACCAGGAAAGAAAATTTTGCGCTGATGGTGGCACCAGTGCAAGTGCCAACACAGCCATGCTTGTCCCCTGCAGACTTTGTCCTAGGAAAAATAAGAGAGGACCCTTTAGCTGTCAGCTTGTTAGCACAGCATGGCTGCTCCAATAGCAAGTCCTGAGCAGACCTGTCCTCTCTTTCACTTGTTCAGCTGCACCTACTGATCCACACAGACCCCAAACGACACAGGAAGAAGTTCAGTACATGGCCCACAGAGCTGTTTCCTGCGGTAAAGGGTGGTGATCAAGAACGTTTTTTAAAAAAAATCGAACATAGAAAACATCTGTGCCTCTCTTCTGTCCAAGTTTATTTTTCCAATACTTCACATACCACAAATAGTTCAGTATGACTCCTCCATCAGAACAGAAGAAAAGAGAAATAAAATCATGTGATGTTTAATTAAAAAGAATATTTTTAATGACGTGACAAATTTGATCAAACAGTCTGTATGCCCCCCATCTCCCATCCCCTTTCTCCACCTCATCTTTCTGTTTCCCTCTCTTTAAAAAGCGCTTTGCTGACGTGTTGGGCTGCTCAGCCTGTCAGCCCCTTGCTGCTTGTGGGGTGTCTGGCTGCCCTCAGAGCATCATATGACTTCATTTAGCTTGGAGGGCTCCAGCTGTGCTCTTAAATGTCACGGACAGAGGTAACAAAAGGGGAAAGAGTTAAGAGAATCAAATACATTGTTAGACATTTCTTTTAAATCCTCTTGCAGAAGATGCAAATCACATGCTTGGCAGGCAGATTTGGGGATGTTACATGGGAGTTTGTTTGGTTTTTCATTGATTATATCCCCAAACATTTGCTATTTTTTACATTTTTTTGCCTTGTTTGTCTTACTCATTCCTCATTCATTTCTATTTAAGTCCAAGGGGTCAGAACCTAGGATAAAATTTTGGCAGTTCCTGCAGCTGATAAAAGAGCTTTCTCATCCAAGCTATTCGGGAGCCTATTTGGGATGGCTCACCATTGAAATATATCCTGGCCGTTTTCTCTGTTGGCCCATGAAGTACAGCTCCTTGCCCTTGATTGACAGAAACCATCACTCAGGGCAAATTGCCAGTCTGAAAATCACCACAGCACGCAATTATCTTGAAATGTGTTCAGATATCCAACAGAACTTAAAGTCAGAGTGCCTGAACTAACCTGAAT
The DNA here is from genome assembly GCF_030867145.1 of Opisthocomus hoazin. Classification (NCBI taxonomy): domain Eukaryota; kingdom Metazoa; phylum Chordata; class Aves; order Opisthocomiformes; family Opisthocomidae; genus Opisthocomus; species Opisthocomus hoazin. Next base: position 24,250,678 of record NC_134414.1, on the reverse strand, counting down.
TCATATTAATTAACCCATGAGCAAGGAGATCATGCCATCAACTCCTGGTGACATACCTCACTGGTTTACTTGGTGCAGTGAAATGGGGGTCCACCATCTAGTAAGTTGAAGTGTATTTACAAACTACCTGATACACGTCTTTCTCAGGACTATTTGCTCTTACAGAGTTGATTCCCTCTGACTAGGGGGAGAATGGGTTGAGAATTCTCCCAGTTTTCAGAAGACAACAGTCAAGAGAAGTTCCTGAGATGTGGGGAAGTGAGAAGGACTGATCAGCAGGTAAACTTTACCAAGATCAAACATTCAAAGGAAAAAATGAAAGGTCTTGTATCCCCCTCCTCCTCCTTCCAGGGCTTCTCCAGAACTGACAGTGCCACCTGGGAAGAAATGACAACAACGTGACCCCTTTCTTGCATAAGTCCTCCATCTCAATCAGAAGCCAAGGAACAGCAAAAAGAAGGGACATTTTCTGCATATCTTTCCCTCAAGCTGGAAGCGATGCTGCAGGTGCTTTGCAGGGAGAAGCTCACAGCGCTGTAGACACATCAGCTGTCCAGCTCATCTTCCCTTGACCTGAGTGCCCTTCGCTGTCCCCAAGCAGGGCTGTCCTCACAGCAGGGAGGACAAGATGACCTCTAGGTCATCTGTTCATCTAGGACTAGATGACCTCTGGAGGTCCATTCCAGCCTCAGCCATTTTGTGACCATTGGCCATGAGTCTGAAGCCTCTCACCTTGTCTGGGACTCTACAGCAGCCTGACACTGTGGGGGTTCGCTATGCTGGTGCCCCACAGAAGACCCAGACCTCCTACACTGTCTCATGGAAAACATTGGTTTTCATATACTAGACACCCTTCAGAAAAAAAACTTTGGTGAGCAAATGTTGAAACTTTTTCAATAAACGGTCAATTTCTTTCTTTTTGAAACTATTAAGTTCTTCTAAAATGAAAAGCTAAGATGAAACCAAAGAAAAAAAATTCATGAGGATTTACTTTGACAAGTTTGCCATAAAAATATTTGGCATTTGCCATCTGACTCAAATTATGCTTCAATCATGTTGTGCTGGAATGGTAAAGAAAGGTATGGGGAAAAAAACCTTAAGTATCTTTTTGCAAGTTTACAGATAGATGAAAAAAAAATTTGGGTTTTAAATGAGAAATTAATACATAGCAGTACTGATGGAAAAATTCACACCATCTGTGCGTGTGATTGCTGAAATTTTGGCTAATAATTTTGGTCTTCTTTAAATACAAGTCAGTTTCAATGGTCCAGGCTGCAGCTTGTTTGGGAGTACACAATAACACATTGAACGGCAGTCAGTAACTATGCTTGATTTATCTGAGCTTCTAAGATTAGGTTCCTGGGTGACTGACAGAGTCTGCTGCTTCTTTGGACCTTTCTGGACATGATTTTGCTATAGTAACAGTGTAAAGTGGGTGTTCTTATTTGACTTAACAACAAATTTATATTTAATTTGCTATCTGTGGGCCAGTAAGTGTGATCTGGAGGGTGAGAGTGGAAGGATGGAGGATTATGTATGCACGCACACAATCCTGGCATCATCCGACCCATATTTATTTGAATACAACCAACCAGGTCCTGATCTCACTGCAGCCATAGAGACGTTTACCATTGACTTCAAAAGAGTAGAATAGGAAACTTCACATACAGTAGTTCCTAAATCACTGCAGCCTTTTTCCTGCTATGGTGACTGCTCAAAGGACACTGGTGAAAAACTTTCTAATTTTTGTAAGTAGATTCTCCAGTTCTCAGCAAACTCACAGAGAGAGATTCCACACCACGAAAGGCAACGTTAGCTGTCACCATTGTATTATCTTTATTCATAACTGTTGTTTGATATATATGTAATGAAATCAGAAAGACAGCACATGTGTTCACTGCGTGAGCAGATGAAAACATCAATGGGAAGGGTAAGATGTTAAAATATGTTCCTCCGCAGTTCCAAGGTGCAGTCCTGCATCTGTTAAATATTTACTTTTATAAAACTAACTTAGGAGACATTTAAATTTCTGAGACCAGGAAAGGGTCTCTATGAACAGAAGACTGCAAAATGCAGGAGTTTTTCTAGGAAAATAAGATCTGAAATCTTGGGAAGAAACCACACTCCTTTTAGCAACAGTTTTTGAAATTTATCTGATTTCTTTAACTCTTTTGTTGAAGTGGTAAGCATAAAGAGAGATCTGAAAAACAACCGAGAGTTTAAATGCAACATCTGAAATACTGAATGCTATGTTGCATAAGCATTCACTGTGTCTTTCTCCCCCTGCATTTCTGTGTCTCTTTCCATACCACTTTCCTGTCATAAGATGAACCAAAAAGGAGAGAGCAACAAAACACAGAAACAGAAGTACATGAACTTTTTAGTTTCCCTTGCATGCGACCTCAAAAAGGAATTTGCTCCTCCCTAGCTCCCCAGCATCAAAGAGAATAAAACAAAGCTTGCTTCTGCAAATGCTCCTAAGCTCAGCAAAGTGGCAACGCCAGCCACTGTTTGGCACTGTTTCTTTGGTACCAGTAGAGTTATGGCAGTTCACACTAGGAGAGCATCTGGCCATGCATAGTGAAGTCTGTTAATACAGTTGATTTAGAGCAATCCCACTAGCATTGGTGCGAACAGGTGATTTATACTAGTGGACTTTGTTTGCTCACATGATAAAAATCTCATCTCCGCACACGCAAATAGGAACAGGCAAGGCTGGCAGGTGAGGTAAGCTCTATACCCCTTTCAGGGACACGAACACAAACCCAGACATTCCCAGGGCTGTCCTGGGGAACCCTCAGCCAGGGAACATTCCAGAGTAGATCTCTGAAGTATCTTTTTGCACTGAGTGGGGTCACTGCCTGTGGAGCTGTGAAATTTATTATGGGATGCAGGCAAAGGTGTTTTGGGACTGTAGAAGATTTATTACAGGATGGTTAGGGGAGAAAACAAAGGCAGAGGAGAGGGGGATTAACGCTTGAGGAAATAGAGGGATAAGTGTATGAGAAAATAGAGGGATAAGTGTACAAAAAAGCTGGTTGCAAGTAGCTTGCTGATCAGTACGTTTGTCTGGCCACGCCCTGCACCTGATCAGCACAGTCTGTCCCATCTTCTTATTCAATTCCTTTCTACCTCTTTCCTGGGTGAGGAACTGTCTCTGTGCATGTGTGTGTATGGGAGTCTGAGTGCAGCCACAGGGCTGGGACTGGGGGTTCAGGCTGGAACAGGGGCTCAGAGACCCCTGTGTCCATGATGCAGCACCTGGTGCAACTGCAGGTGTGCACATGAGCACCTGTGGGTACTAGTGAAGGTCAAGTAGTGTGAGCTGTCGAGGTGGCCTGGGAGCCAGAAACTTGGGGTAGTTGGCTACTGGGGGGACTGGGAGGTCCCAGATGTCTGCCGAATAGCCTATGGGGTCTGGTGGTTTATTAGATTGGGGGGAGGTGTTGGTGTGTACAAGGAGGTCTGTGCCAGCAAATGGAGTGGGACTGTGCCCCTAAGGACTCATATGTCCAGGTGGCAGCTACTGGGAAGACTGCAACACAGGAACAGCTACTGGGCAGACAGAGTGTCTGAGCTCAGCTGCTGGAGGGATCCACACTGTGCATACATGTATATAAATATTCCCTCTAACGGACCTCCATCCTGCTCAGTCAGAGGGGAGCAGGATGAGGCCAGTGGTGCTGTCTGTGTTCATGTGAGTGCTTTGTGTGTCCATCTGTGATCTGTGTGGTCAACCCCGTATATACATCTGCACTTGGTGTATACATGTGCTCTGTGCGTGTACACCTACTGGGAATACAGAGTCAGCCTCATGAAAGGTTGGACCAGGGGCATGGAGCTGCAGCAGCCTCACCCTTAACGGGCTACTGAATTGAGCACCTACCTAGAAGTATTTACTGAAAAAAACCAGAGTGAAATGTATTACTGCATCATAATTTATGTTGGTGCTTCTCATTTACTTGGGATGGTTTCACTGGATGACCTTCCCTCACTGGACGCCTGCACTGTAGGCAAGACCAGACATGGCCTGTGGTCATGGAGAAGTCCTTTACATTGCCTATGTCCAGGAGAACCAAAGTGAGAAAATCCTGTATCAGATGATCTCAGACATAGTTAATGTGTTCAGAGTGATTTAAAGTCTTCAGCTGAAAGGGGATAAATAAATGCAAAGTCCATCTGTTTACAATGCAGTGTGGCTGCACGATAGGCAAAGGAAGCAAGACTTGCCCTGTGAGATACGGATACCTGCAGAAGCAGGGATCAATTTATTTTACGCGTACTGGACAAAACACTCTCTGATGTGAAAACGTCAACTATGTTTGGCAAACATCTTTACAAGATTTCCAAATCGGACTTCAACGTTCCTACTTGTAGATGAGTTGTAGATGTGAGTTAAAAGAAAAATAGCTAAAAGTGGAGGCATTTACTTTAGGAATCCATTCACTTCTATAATGGTTATAATATTAACATTTATAATCATTCCTCCCTTCATGACAAGTGAAGTGGAAGTGTGAGGATTTTGCTTTTCCTTTGCTTGAAGTTAGTTTCATGTATGACTGTAAATAAGCCCACTCAAAGTAATTTTGGAGGTTGCCCTCATGGTTTCTCCAATCTTCTCTCTGCCTCAGTCGTTACAGGGAAAAGCAATACTGCGCTGGCCTTGCGGTACCAAACCTGGGCATCAGCCTCCCCTCCTCTCTGTGCTACTGAGAGCCATGGCTCTTCTCACACACACATTGCCACGATAAAGAGAGGTGTAACTTCATGCTCCCAGCACCACTGATTGCAGCACTCTGCGGGTATCTTCTGTTGTCTCTGTGGACAATTTCCGGAGGAGCAGTGTAAGTCTTTGTTGAACAGGGAACAATATGAAGTTTGGCATTTGAAGGAAGCTGCATTTTCTAAAATTAGGGACCCGTGAGTATAATCTTGTTGTGAGCACAAGTCTTTGATGGATCCAGAACACCGAAACAGTACCTTTTAAACGTGCATCCATGCTCTGTGATTTGTTAAGAAATAGGCAGGTAGACATGACCAACCTTAAAAGTATCGGAGTCCAAGGGGTAGAGTAGGAGCTTCACACACATTTTGAAGATCAGTTAGACTGGACTATTTCCTACCAGGAAGAACAATTCCCCAGTCAGTCCCTGAGATGCAAGACACTGCTGCCATTATTCAGATGTGTTAAGAGGCATCCAAATCCTGTGCCTTTCTGCAGCCACCAAGAAAAGCTTTGTGAAGTGCCACCAGCCCTTCACTCCCCCCCATCCCAGGCTCTGTCTGTGAAATCCTGTTTAGATTGGGGCAGAAGAAAATTCACACTTCTAAAGTGAGTGGAGGCGAGGTAAGCATCAGTCTCTTTTCACACAAAAACCACCTGGGCTAAGGAATTAAACAGTACAAAGAGGCAGACACATTAAAAGTCACATTCCTAAGATCTTATGAGGCTCAAGTGAGTCAGGACATCAACGTCACCTCCAGGAGAGGAAGGCACAGGAACGTGTTATCTGCAAATCCCACTATGTCTTCTGCATTGAACTAGACTTCCAAAACTGCACGGCAACATATTGTCCACCAGAAAAAACACACTCCTGCAGGACTGTGCATGAGTTTTTTAGAATGCCTGCACTGAGTATAGACATCTCCAGTGGTGGTGTGTTACAGTTTTAGCTCTGATTCTATCCACTTTGTTGAGTTTATGAAGACAAAGAAATATCCCCACTTTTCCCCAATCATATTATCAATGATCATAGCATTTTGCTGAATGAATGTTAAAAAAAAGCCGGATTAAAGTATTATCACTGATAAATTCAGCAGACTTTTTGTAAATACATTCCAAATAGCTCCGGAAAACCATTTATTTTTGAAAACTAGATTATTTATTATTGTTTTTAAATTATTTTAACTGGCTGTGCCAAATAACAACACTTGGAATAGGAAGACGAGACCTCTGTTAGTCCTTGAGGGGTAATCTAATTTGCTGTTTAAAATATAGTTTAAGTTTCTGCTGAAAAAAATTGGCAACAGACAAAGGTCACTTGGCTTGTCCACAATCACATTTAACCCATTTTTTTCCTTGAGAATAACCGCACTTGTTGTTTCTTCAGTGACCCTCTTCCTGTCTTTCTTGGCTTTAGAAGACCTGTAAAGTAGACTGTTTTTAAGGAAAAGTTACCTTTTCAGAAGTACATATCACTATGTTCTGTGCCTGAACTTCAAGATTTTTTCTGATAGTATGCTTTTTAAAATTAATAACGCTGATGAAAGCCAGTGTTGTGAACCCGGTTAGGAGTTTATGAACTTCACCTTAATACTCTCATGCAAATCCTCTCCTCCCTGATCCATGACTAGATTTAAGTCCTCTTTTTTACGACTCTTCTTCGCTATTGCAGCCACATCTTGTCCGGTATTTCCTACATACCAGAGATCTCAACTGTACTACACAATCCTAAATCCGTGACCCAGTAGCAGCAAGTTCCTCCAGCAGGGAATCCTGGGTCATTGCGTAGCCTCAGGGACACTAAATTCTTCCTCAGATTCCATGGGATGCAGCAGAAGTCCACCTACCGCTCTTCCAATTTGTAAAATTATACTGGTCTGTGGTTAAAAGCTTTGCCCATGCCTGTTCTGTGATCCCTGGAACACCTGTAAGATGTATGTATAATGGAAAGATCAGCAGTAATTTCTCCAAGAAGGCAGCAGTAGAGAAGAGGTGCACAGATTAATAGTTAACAAATCATTCATCAAAATATGTTGGATGGCCCATATTTATGCATAGGTAAGAGTCACAGACCATCCTCACAGAAATTCTGCCTGGCACACAAGGGAGTCCGAGCATCCCCGTGATAATGGACCACCCAGATCCATCTAGCACTTGTAGGGCTTTGCCATAGAAATGCTCATTTCCTGTTGGGCTAACCTGGATTCATTCTTCAGGGAAAAGACATCTCCTTCACAATAGCAGATGTTTCATCAGGTGAAGCAAGATGTAAAAGATCCTTTGAAGTCCACTGAATCTCCAAGGAATCCATTAAGGCAGAATATGTTTGGGTTTTTTTACTTAGTGTAAAAGATGTGTTTAAATTGAGGCGAAGACATCTCCTCACACAGCAAACGCACATAGGACATAACAGCCTTCATAAACAAAGTGAGATGCAAAGGGCTCAAAGCAACATGACACACTGTCATCCAAGAAGTAAGTGGAAAGGACTCTGCATTCAGTCATTTCTCATTCTAAAAACAGTAGAAGAAATCAGTCCTGCAGTGTGTCCCCAGCTTCCCTGGTCCTCAGATTCCCTTTACTAAGGGAGGCCTTGTCTTTTTTTATAGCAGGAGCTACCTATAGCCTGCAGCCAGGTTCCTTCTGTCGTGCACTCCTGGAAGTTGGTTCCCACTGTCCCGTTCATAGACTCACACCCCATGGAGAACAAGGCCAGAAGGAGTTATTAAATCATACACTGTCATATTTCAGATGCATTTGCAGGAAGTCGAACATCTACCAAGATTTCCAGCTCAGTTTGAAAACACCAGGAGACAGAAAATTCACCATTCTTCTTGAAAATGTGACCCTGTATTTAATCTTCTTCCCCCTTAAAAAATTGTGTCTCACTTCTGGTTTAATTCAGCTAACTTCAGTATCCCACCTGTCCTTGTTATCCTCTCTACACTGTGTGAAAACGCCCTGTAACACTCTGCTTTTGCTCTATATGAAAAACTTACACCATTGGGTTATCACCGTTTTTGCCTGGGAAGGATCTGCTAGGGTGACACTGGAGTCAGCTGGCATGGCCAGTCCATCTGAACAGGGTTTCCATAAGGTTATCTGTATGTCCTTCACCATCAAAATTTAAACTTTTAAAGCATATATTCTGTATTTCTTTACTTCTTTTTTTTTGTTTTTGTTTTTAAATCTCTGACACTACCATTCAGCTCTTCAGCTGGTCTGAAACACAGCAGGTCAGCATGTGTATGCCATTTTATACCAGGCTAGGAAATGGCCCACAGACTCTCACCCTCCTCGTTTCTTGTGCTGTAGTACCTGCATTCACAAGCTACTGAATGCACCTAGTAAGCCTTCAAGCATCACCTTGTATGATTCAGCTGATCAAAACCACTGCCTTTAACAGCATTTAACCCTTGAGCATTACCCCACGTCACTTCTTTAGAAGCACTCTGAACAGTGGCAGCCAGCAAACAAACAACACGTAGTTTTGCTCTGTTGACCCAAATAGAAATTGATTTATGGCTCTGATGTACGTCCAAGGCACCGCAAAATTCTCCTGATGGCTGGAGTGGACTAAAATCTTCGTCCGACTTGAGCTGCTCATACTCAGCTGGAGGGTTAGGCTGCAGAACTCATTCAGATCCTCATGCTGGATTCCCTCCAAACCTGGTCGACCTCTCTTTTTAGGGCTGGGCTGCAGCTGCGAACAGAATGTACATCTGCAGAGCCCTCTCTGAAAATAGTCATCTTTGTTGTGACTGAGATATTTAGATCTTTTTTGAGTAGCACCCTTATTTGATTGACTGATGTGCCTGCAAGTTATTTCTAAATCTGTGTTATTTCTATTTCTGATGTAAGATTCTAGATGCTGTGTAATTGCTAAGCCCACTCTTTTATTTGATAATACTTTTTAATCTAAAATTGGGAGCTAACTGTTTTGTTGTGTAAAGTCTGTATTTGCGTCAGAAATATTGATGGTCACAACCAGACTAAGGGCGTCTTCTTGTGTATTAAATTACATTGCTCAGAAGCATAACAAGTCAACATCATGCCCTCCTGCACTGTCACTTAGAGATCTTTTTTAGGTCCCATCTTCCTTTCTTGTTGGAAAAACATAGGGCTGCTCAGTAACTCTTTCCATCTCAGGCGGAAAGGAATAAGGGATGATGTGAATTTGCCTCTGTGGTTTCACATTGACTGCTTGATCAGCTCTGCTAAAATTGGTCAGATGTTTTGCATTCTGATTAGAAATGGTTGACACACAGGATTCAAGAATGAAACATAAAAAGAACTACAAAGGCATGTGAAAAATCGTTCTGTGTCAGTAAATGTATGAATTTCAACAATAATTCATGCAAGTTCCTGAGGAAACATTGATAATTAAAGCTTAACAATGTGGGAAGATAAGTGATACTATCAGAGAGCTCCTGAAACCATGGAGGACTGTGTGTGGACCTGTGTGCATGTGTACATGTGCACCCATTCACAAAACTTCAAAATGGTTATAAAGCAGTTTAAATGGCCCTGCTTTAATTGGAAAAGAAAAGCTGGAAGGATCAGCCTAAAAAATTACCCTCTACCACATGAGTTGACTAATCAAAGCAATGTGTTGCATGAGCCTGAAAGTTGGAAAAAAATAAAATAAACCTCTGGGTTTACACACCACTCTTTTTGGCACTCAAAACATCTCAGAGAAGATACATTTCCCTCAAACACAGGTGCTGTGTTAGTATTTACTGTGCTTTCACACAGACCATTTAGAACTAAGACCAATTCAACTTTCAAGGAGTAATTTGTGTTCTACATTTCAGATCTTTATAGTATACCATGGTTTTTATATTCCACCTTCTGTATATTCTTGCAAGGATTAGCAAATACCCCGCTAAAGTAAAGGTAAACATTTTGTTTTGTGTACACTGGTTTTATGTTGGAGTGGTGTTCTTAGCTGTTGCTATAGGAACAGATGCTGAGATGTGGCAAATTTACAACGCTTTGACAAATCAGTGTTCCTTCACACACATCCGGTGAGGAGTTTGGAGCTGGCTATCTAAAGTCTCCAAAGCTCCCATCTGCGCTAGGCAAACTCTAGCCACATGAATGGCGTGAGGGGCTTTCTGTAACCATTCTTCATGCTCACAGTGGCATTTGTGGCACCACATGTTTGTCCCAAGACCAAAGCCAAGGGCAAGGATGGGGGCCTGAAGAGGGACAATTCCATAATCTGTATTAAGAAGAACCATCAGCATAAGTATTTTTTCACATTAAATAGATCATTACCTTTCCTGATACTTTTTTCCAAATAATTTTTATGAGGTTAAATCTAGAAGGTGTATTAAAGCTAGTTTTAAACTGCAGTAGTTCGTTCTTTTTCTTTCAGTTAACACCAGACAAGAGTTCTGTGTATTAAACATGCAGTAATGCCCAAGTGTTCCCACGATAAACAGTGTCTTCGTGAGATCCACTGTTTGAATTAATCATAATTTCCTTCTCCAAACGTCTTGCAGTATAACAAGATAAAAAAGGAGCAGAATATCTAAATCCATTAGCATAACAATAGGGACATACACAGCTAGTTCCTTTGCCTACCCTCCAAAAAAGTCACACAGAAAACAGTGCAATTTCATTTTGGAAATTTCATTTTGTGTTGTAAACAAATAGAAAGCTCTAGGCGAAGTTAGAAGAGATACTATAGCTGTGTTTCCTTTGTCTCTTTTTCAAAATATAAGGGTATACCCACTCTATCCAGCAACATCTCAAACAAAGTATTATGAGTTGACTACTTCTTTTGGGCAAGACAATGGGATCTTCTGCCAAGAAGGCCAATGGCATCCTGGGGTGCATTAGGAAGAGTGTGGCCAGCAGGACGAGGGAGGTTCTCCTTCCCCTCTACACTGCTCTAGTGAGGCCTCATCTGGAGTACTGTGTCCAGTTCTGGGCTCCCCAGTTCCAGAAAGATGAAGAGCTACTGGACAGAGTCCAGCGGAGGGCTACAAAGATGGTGAGGGGACTGGAACATCTCTCCTACGAGGAGAGGCTGAGGGAGCTGGGCTTGTTTAGCCTGAAGAAGAGAAGGCTGAGAGGGGACTTTGCAAATGTTTGTAAATATCTGAAGGGTGGGTGTCAGGAGGATGGGGCCAAACTCTTTTCAGTGGTGCCCAGTGACAGGACAAGGGGCAACGGGCACAAAGTGAAGCACACGAAGTTCCGTCTGAACATGAGGAAGAACTTCTTCCCTCGGAGGGTGACGGAGCACTGGAATAGGCTGCCCAGGGAGGTGGTGGATTCTCCTTCTCTGGAGATATTCAAGACCCGCCTGGACAAGGTCCTCTGTGGCCTGCTGTAGGTGACCCTGCTTCGACGGGAGGGTTGGACTAGATGACCCACAGAGGTCCCTTCCAACCCCTACCTTTCTGTAATTCTGTGGTTCTGTGAAGCATGCAGTAAATGAGTATACAAGGCTTCATTCATGAAGCGGCAGCTAACTCTTTAAGCCTAAGGTACTACTCTTCTGATTCAGTAATGCTAAACTTCTTAATACAAACTACATCACAAGCTCCAGTACAGTGCATAATATATCAACATGGCACGCAGCAATTAGAACCTTGTCTAAATGATGACAAGAGGTTATAGGATCTATTTTGGTCTCCAGTCCCATACAGGAAATCATTATAAGATATTCTTTTACTCTTATTTTTCCAAAGGCATTTTTTTTCCAGCAGTATCAGATGTTTATGTTACCATTTTTTTTTGTGGTCTTACTTCACCAATTTTCATACCATTTAATGATCAAACAGAAAACTTGCTTTTATCAACTTATAAATTTAAACACATCCCAAATAAAATGCAGACAAGCAACAGGAGCATAGTAATTATCTAAAAATAAAAGCCAACTCTGCTAGGAACAAAAATAGCTTTCATACAAATCTGTGAGTTTAGTAATAAAATCTGATGGGGTGGGGGTGGAGAGCTTGTTCTGCAGCGAGGCAGACTCTACTGAAATGTAACATGGTGAAAAACATACTCATCAAGAGCAAAGGAGATTAGAAGCATCTTTCACACTGACCTAGCCCGCCTACATCCAGCTGTACTAAATGTTTCAGTAGCAGAGGCTGACTATAATAAGTATTTTTGCAGGCTTAATGCCAAACCTGAAACAGGGTTCTGTAGGACTTTGTCCAATTTCTTAATTTAAAAATGCAATATTCATTTAAAATTTTATTTTTAGCTGTAGCAGTACAACTTTGTTGCACTGATCTGTTTTTTCTAACTTTCCTAAATGCTTGATAAACTTCCAGGTTTATTAAGACAATTTTACAGAAGCATGAAGTAACTGTAAATCTCCCTCCAGCTCCTTGCTAGAGGTTGCTTTGGTATAGGTCTTCTGTGTGAAGTTCTACTTTAAGAAGTTGTTTGTTGGTTAAAATCGTAAGGTCTGACCATGCCATTAACTTTTCAGCAGAGCTCCCTCTCTCCTACTTCAGGGCACAACACGAAGAGATCCTAACAGCACAGTGGCCCCATAGTATGGATCAACCATTGCCTTCCCAGTCCCTCTCCTTGCTTCCACTCTGAGCTCTTTAAGGAGAGACTGAGGGAGCTGAGCTTGTGCAGCCTGGAGTAGAGGTGGCTTCAAGGGACCTAACAACAGTCTTCAGTGCCTTCACAGAGGTCATCCGGGTAACGGAGACAGGTTCTTCACAGCAGTGCATGGTGGGAAGAAAAGACACAATGGACATGAGTTGAAACATGAGAGTTTCAGCTGGGATAAAAGGAGAAACTTTTTCCCCATGAGGACAGTCAGGCGGAGGCACAAATTGCCCAGAGAGGTGATGGAGCCTCAGTCTTTGGAGTTCTTTAAGCATCAACTGGATGAAGGCCTGAGCAGCCTGGTCTGACCTCAAATCTGACCTGCTGTGACCAGGATGTTGCAACAGAGACCTCCGGAGCTCCCTCCCAGCCTGAGCTATCCTGTGAGAAACTCAGTGTAATCCCGTAGAGAAAGCAGCTTCTCTTCCTGGGATTTTCCATCTCCTGTGTTGTCAGAAAGGGTCTCCACAGCTTTTGAAAGTCTCAGTGTTTCATAGCTGCTATGTGAACACTTAAAATTTATCTGCCCTTACATAAGGGCTTGTTAAGCTGCATGCTATGCAAAAGATTGCAAACACTTCTGGGCAAGGTTATTTAGCACCAAATGCTAAAGAATTTAGTTTATACTGAAAGGTGTCTCAACAAAAAAAAAAATACTTGAGAATTAATTATGTTTAACAGTGAATGAATAAACACAACTATAAAGTGGAATTTCTGGGTTTCCCATTACGGGTGAATTTGCTTGTGATACTGAGCTGGAGAAGCTGGCTCATTGCCACTTCTTCCCCAGCCTGTCTCTGGCTAGCAAAGCACCAGGCACAGGTCCAAATCAGTATTCCTTCAGTCATGCTGCAGCAAAAACTGATGAGCAGGACCACAACATGCAGAGTATTTTAGAGTTCTCTGGATTCTCCACTGTGACTAAATGTGAAGTACCTGCTTTCTGTTAAAAAGGGGACAGTTTGTCACCATCTGCATTATATTCATTCATTCGCTTGGTTATTATCGTAGACCTTGCTTTACACCACAGTACCCGAGCCTCCCCACAAGCAGAAGATATTTCACAAGTAAGTCCCAGCAGTGACTTTGAGGGATCTATGATCTTTCTAAGAATTCATTTGCACTCTAATCTTTTCAGCAAACACAAAGAAATTGTGGGGTTTTGGTTTTGGGTTTTTTTTATGTTGGTAATCTGTAGGCTTGTGATTGTTGAGATACTGTCTTTTCAGACAAGTTTTTATGAATAGGTCTTCCTAACTGGTGAAAAGAGATGTTACTCAATAGTAAAATACATATTTTATGAGTACATTATTTTCAGTCTTTTAAATTAGTAATATTTTATTTTAAAGTAGAAGTATTCGTTCCTGAGAACTCAAAGGACAGACTTTGTCCAATAATAACTAAAATAGGAAAGGATATTATTGACTTATTCTGTGAAAAATTCTTCAGGAAATATTGAAAAATTGCTGTAGAGGTGGCCCTGTGAGTTTTACCTGCGGAGCTGTTGCCTGAGGTAGCTGCCTGCGACACCAAGCACACTCTTATGGCTATACGGAGAACTTAGACTTTTAGTAAGTGGTTCATCAGGGATCTGAAATTTAAGGACTGATTAAGCTGTCAGTGTCCCCTCAACTCACTTCTGTTTCTACAGTTGTTACTGTTATATCATTATGTACTTTGGAGGGTCTACCTGCCTTGCATCACTCTGCTGATTCATCTTAGGCTGAAGGTGAGGATGTGGTTGAGCTCCCTCAGCTAAATCTAGTCAGGAACTGCTAAGTACAACAACACTGAGAAGGAGAGTACTGGGCCACAGTGTCAGAGATGTGACCATGTTAGAGGGAGAAGCCTCTGGCATCTGGGGGCCATGGCAGCACCAGCTAAGAGGAATTTAAGCTGCCGTGCAACCACCATTTGCTACCATGGGCCTCAGGCAAAGCAGCCAGGACACGCACATGAACCTGGACCTGCTGCCAAATGTAGGGAACAGCCTCTCTGATGTTGTATTTTCCATTATATTCCTCTGTTTCTCTCCAGTAGGAGAAGTCATTCATACCAAGGCTAATGGTTAATGCCTGCCTATCCATCCCAAAGTTGAGATGAGAACTTGTTGAACCAATAGCCTGTACCATCTCTGTTTATGCTACTGCTTTGTCCAGAGAAGAGACAGCTGGTGACACCCACCAGCACCTATACTGAGATCCTCAACTTTTTTGAGGACTCCCTGTTCTGGCACATTCTGGCTAGTGACACCATCACTGATAGCTGTACATCACAAGTTGATTTAAAAAGAACAATGGCTAGGTAACACCTTAACATGAGTGCTGTTGTTTCTCCGTGTGGATAGAAATGACTGTACACAATGCCTTTCAGGGGATAAAAAGTACCCCAATGCTCGCTTTTCCAAGACATTGAACCTATTTATAGGAAACCTGGTAGATTTGGGGTAAGAAAACCAAGACAGGACATGGTTCTTAGCCAAGTAATGATGTATAAATAACTTTTTGGGGGCTTAATGTAAGCTTTGTTACGAGACTGCACAGAAAAGCCAGTAAGTGGTAGGAACAGATGGACACTTAAGAAACAATGATCCTCCTCTCATCCTGATATCCTTAATCATGAATGCCCAAAATAAAACAAAAATACCTAAATGCTGCATGTAGAACAGTGCATTAGACTATGGGGGTTTTGGAAATTGTTTTTAAGTAGTCAGAGTGTCTTCTGTTTTTACTGTAATAAAATATGACCTTTTACTTAATACAGCAATAGTAGCTAAAACCAAATTATTCCGTTACCATAATGCTTGCAAGTCCTTATATTGATAAGTAGCTAATACATTATGTGAACCCAGTGAAAAAGTATTAAGAAGGAGCAATTCTCATGACAGAAAAACTGATCCATTCACATTATCCAGCCACAATGGTGTCATGTAATCTTTACATTTAGGTGACTTCTGTGCTTATGAACTCTAAATAAAGGACCCTCCTTTGATAGTTTTCACTTGTGAAGGACCTGCTTTTGTCCACAGTTTTCACTTCCTCATGAGTGGACTGTCATGTCTCAAGATATCTTCCCCAGTATTTCACCTGGTGTAACCTGAAGTAGGTCAGAAACAATCAGGAAAATAGCTGACCAGACCCAGCAGTCAACAGACATTAGGTACTGCATTAGAATGGGCTCCGAACAGTAAATCACCCCTAATTCATGAGGACTGTGTTAACATTCATCTGTCTGAGTCAAATCTCAGAGATGGTGTTATAAGAATCTTTTGTAGTCATCTGCTGTCCTAGAGTTTCCATCCTGTGTATCCCTGTGAAAGCACTAGTTATGGTGCGTGGAGATTAGTACCAACTTGGACACTCAAATCACACTTGTGTTCTGGGCTCATAGTCCTACCCGTGTGAAGAAAGACACAGGCCCTGGAAAGCCTTCAGGAGTAAAGCCTGTTTGTGGAGTCAAACGTTTAAACACAGGTTCATCAGGTAACTAAAATACAGATGCTAATGAAGCAATAACATTTATTGTCCTAAAACACCCCCCAGGTTTCCCACTCAGTAATGTGGAAGGGTATTTGGTTTTCACACCCTCAAATTCCACGCTTTCTGTCAGAAGAACCCAACAATCAGTGTGAAGAGTGGCTTCTTCCACTCTCCTAAATGAGTTTGTGGCTTCATTAACTTTAGTAAGTTCAGCAGGATAAGATTTCCGATGCAAATAGCATTTCTTGACCCTAGCAAATCAGAATTACAACGATATGACAAGTGAAACTAACTATGTTTTGTGACAAGACAAAGATTGGCCTGTATCTTATCTATACATTAACATCTCAATGTATTATTTTCACAGATGTTTTTAAGTTTTCTTCAGGATTAAAACAGAACTTAATGTATCAGCATGGAACTAATGAAGTTTATTTTATGTTTCACACAAATTTTATATTATCTTAAAAAAGACTGAAGGATGCTACATGCAACCACTGAAATAGTTCAAGCTCAGTTCTTTGTCTGCAAAATGAACATAAGTAGATTTGCCCTTCTTGAAGGCCTGGGAGAAAAAGATGCAGAAAGTGAGATGTTATTTGCTGATAACAACGATCGGATATTATTCCTGCTGGCATATTCAGGCTTTTGTCTACAGTGGAGCAATGCTGAAATGCTGCTGACTGAAGACAAAAACACAGCCCAAGTGCCTAGTGCACTGGTTCCGTAGTTTGTTTTTTTCTGTTGCAAATCCCTTTCCATTTATAGGGCTAGCTGCAATGCAAGGATGCAGATGTCCCTGCTCCCTTCCGCGACACTCAGCGTGTAGCTCTCCGGGATATGGCTATTCATAGCTCTCCATGCTGTTCACCGCAGAGTCCTGATGGTGATGCATTGATTGCCGTGAGGAAAACCGACAATTTGAAGCAAAACCACAGACAGACACAGACACATAGACACATGTGGGTGGCAGTGACATGGACAGAAACAGACTTCTCAGGATTCAAAGCTGGTGACAGACTTCAAAGGCTCAGTCTCTCACTGAATCATCAGTAACACTGCACATAATGAAGCCTTTATTTAGCTGTTTTGGTGAAAGAATTAGCTCTTGCTTGATAACCGTCTAAGATGCTAAACCTGTCCTATGCAGTATTTTTGTATTCTAAAGAAATGTGAGTGTGTGTTTTTGATTGTGTTTCTCTCCAAAATATCTCTTTGGCTGATGAAGGCTGCCTACCAGTTAGTAACTGTAGTTTTTGAAAGTGCTGTTAGACACAGTGCTAATCTGGCAGCACTGATGAATTGGTCCCACTAAGAGACGATTCCTCGAAGGCGAATTCCCCAGGGATGTTCCCAGAGACCATATGTCCTGGGTTCGGCCAGGACAGGGTTAATTTTCACCAGAATCCAGGAAGGGGCACAGCCGGGAGACCTGACCCCACCTGGCCAAACAAAGCAGGGTATTCCATACCATGTGCCGTCATGCTGGGTTCCGGTGGGGGGGAGCGGGGTGGCAGGAACCCACTTGCGGCTCGGGAGTGCACAGCGGTGAGGCGGCTCTCGGTGTTGTGCGGTTTGTGTTGTGTATTCTCCTTATCTGTATCATTGTTGTTCCTGTTCCCTTTGTTTGCTGTTCTGTTAAACTGCCCTTATCCCCATCCACCAGTTTCTGCCTGTTTCTTTCCATTCTCCTCCGCAACCCGGCGGGAGGAGGGGCGGCCACGTGGCGCTTTTGTTGCCTCCCACAGCCAAACCAGAACACCATAGGAAGCATACATGTATTCACAGCCCCCCGGGGGACCTGTTGTAATTCCCGGTGAGCCCAGCCCTCTCTGGCAGGAGCATGCAGGCAACAGCTAGGTTCATTTCATGCCGCTTGCTGTGACTTGGAGTGCCTCAAAGAGCGCAGACATGATCTGCAGCCATGCCCTGCTGCTGTTTTCAGGGCCTGTCCCTTGGTATGCACACACATGCTGCGAACAGCAGCAGCTCTGCCGAGGTCTTGATTTCAGAATCTGGAAAGATTTCATTAGTGGCACTGCCTCGTCCCATACTAGAATCTTTTTCTATCTGTGAAGCCTTAATGATTTAGAGAAGTTTTCTGTATTCGCATGTTTCCTTTGAGAGGTTTTATATCTTTCTCTCATTGACAAATTGAGTTAAATGCCATGTTGCTATTGTGGAAACCTCTTTCTCTCTTTCTTTCCAAAAACAACATCCCAGCTTATACAATTTCCAAAAACTGCAACCTCCACCACAGCCATCGCTTGGCTCTTTCATGGTGTGGAATCAAGATGAGTTTTCTTTTGAACCTGGAATAAGAAAAGGCAAAAGATACTGTTTAGGACTTTCTCACATAAGCTTATGCTGTTCATTTCCTGGTTTATGGGCAGTGCTGGGGTGCAGGGCTAAATGACGACCTGTGACACATAGGTGCGCAGAACAGCAGGTGTCCTTTGCATCCGTGCCTGGCCTCTCTCAGCCATAGGGTCAGATAAGCAGGACCGAGATACTGGGTCCCGGTGTGTAGGATCATGGTGTGACCAGACTGCAGTGAATGGGTGCAGCATCGCTACTCCTCACTGTACTGGCCAGAAGCATATACTACTGGAGTGGGCTGAGGGCATTTTATTTCCCTCCTTGCCTCAAGAATAGATAAAAACAAGTGATGAATTTTTTCTTAGAAATATGTCACCACATGAAGAAAGAAAAAACTGCTCCACTATTCAGAAAAAGTTCAGTAAAAGTCTTTTGAACATGATTGACTCAAATCGGCATCCCCTTATACCTGGAATACTTTCTAACCATGTTTAAATTCCTCAAAAATAGTGGTATGGAAAAGAAAATGAATAAGAAGGAAGAGAAGGACGG
The DNA here is from genome assembly GCF_030867145.1 of Opisthocomus hoazin. Taxonomy (NCBI): domain Eukaryota; kingdom Metazoa; phylum Chordata; class Aves; order Opisthocomiformes; family Opisthocomidae; genus Opisthocomus; species Opisthocomus hoazin. The sequence continues at coordinate 24,232,015 of NC_134414.1, read as the reverse complement.
AAGGAAGGAAGGAAGCAAGAAAGGAAGGAAGGAAGACTGACTTTTCTTGAGAGCACACATGAAGCAACTGAATCTGAAGGAATAATGCTTAGCAAATGAAAAAAAATCATAGCAATGAAATGTGTATTTCCTTGCCTAACTGTAATTATACATAAACAAGTCCTAAAGTGCTAGAGTTTACACAGACTAGGATTAAGCAGCAAAATTAGTGTGTGCTCAGTCAAGCAGACTTAAGGCAATCCTCCCTCCCTCTGGGTCACTCATGATTCCATATATACACACAAGAGGACAGGGTCATAAGCCATAGTCGTATAATGACTTAGGAAACTAAGTTTGAGAAGGTGTGAATTTCACTATAAATAGGTCTGAGGTTCCCTAAAGCAGATTTTCAGCTACAGATACGTAAAGTGTTCTGAGAGCAAAATGTCTGCTAGCTTTTCCTAATGCTCAGAGCAATCAGTCCTGTTAACAGCTGAATTTAGAGTAGACAATCCAGAGGAAATGAGATAAATAATCTTGAGATGGAACAACTAAAAATGAATGATAGCATAATCAGGGATCTATATCCTACAGCTCTAGATGTATCATATCTTGCCTTTCATTAATTAGGAGAAGTCAGAATTACAATGCTTTCCCTTTTGCCAAGGTTTTTAACTGCCCAGGGGTCTGGAAAAAAAAAATCCTGTGAGCATGCAAAGATTCCTGTTTGGGCAATTTCATACCACACTCACACATCTTTTCCCTAATGCTGCTGCAAAGGCTGGCTACAGGGGAAGAACACAGACCCATTTTGTGTTACAGTGGTTTCCCCGTTTCTTCCTTTGCGCTTTGTACATCTCAGTGTAGACCAGCAATCCCCAGAGCGCCTGAGTAGGTTCTCTCATCTAACTCTTTCCTGACTTTTCTTCGGCTTCTTTGGTTTAGCACTCCTTTCACAGGCAAAGGTCAATTAAACGCAGTTAATGACCTCCATTTGTCATTTTTAACATTTGAGGGGTTTTTGTCCTTTATTCTTTTCAGTCTTCTTCCCTCTACTGCTCCATTTTGTTTTTATGTCTAGTCTCACCCATCATGTTAACTCTGATGACATTAACTCTCCATACAGATTCTTGCATTACCAAGGGGGTCTAAGTTATCTACCCTTACATGCCATATTTAATACTCCGTCTTCATTCACCAAGAATATCTGTTACTTCCCCTGTGCATGGCTGTTCTACTCAGCCTGGCTTCAATGCTCTTCATGCTTTGCTTCCTGGTGTCATCTTTGATAACAGTTTTCTTCACAAACGCATATTACTAGCTACATATTTTCTCCAGCTCGGATACAATCCTCACCCATGACTATGCTCTAGCCTGTTCTCTGTGTCTTCCAGAAACACTCTGTATCTTCTGGATCACTGCCTTCCCTCTTGCTATTCCTGTCAGGGCTTCCTTCACTGGCTACCCAGCCCTCAGGAATGCCTACTCTACCTCGGTAATGCTGTATTTCGAGCTATCTCTCACTTTAAGATTTATTTATCCCAGACGGATTCTCCCACCCCCAGTAAATATAGAGAAATAAATGGCCAGATATTCATGTTATTTTGGTCAAAGCAGCAAATATTTCCTACATCTTGACGCAAAAGCAGTCCAAGGCTCTAACGCAAGTTTATACCATTTCTTCCTTCTCTCAACTGTTCTTCAGGAGCATTTTTCCAGTTCCAAGCAGAAAATGTGCGAAGTATGGCCTAAATGTACACCTAAGTGTAACTAATGCACAAATATCTGGGAAAGGTAGTTCAAAACTAGCTCAGACAAATTCCACAGTCTTCTCCTAGAACTATCATATAATGAAATGTTTAGGGCTATGAGAGATTTTTATTAAGTAAAATATCAAAGACTATAAACAAGAGATGGAAACTGGAGATAAAAAACTCATCTCAGAGAACTTGTGCAATCAACTTGATGATAGAAAAAAATTAAAATGGAGATATTATTCACTTCAGTGCACAAAGTATGAGGAAGAACAAGATAGGCATTTCCTTAAATTATCAGAAATGTACAAAGACTTTTCATCAGCTAAGGATGAGGAAAAATAGAGCTTGGCACTTTGAGAGACCACACAGGTAGCTCTGTATAGTAACCTACCTCTTGTTCAGAAAGAGCCAGCAATTACAAAGGAACACAAAGTCTGTATGCTGAAAATGTTGACTAAAACCCCGATCTCATTGAAAGAAAATGAGAATTTTGTCTGTGGAGTTACTGACAAAATATGTAGTCTCATGTAGTCACATACTCAGGAAATTCTAACTTTTTCCGGCTATGTTACTGTTCTAGCTCTTTTTTGCTCTCAGGTCAGAATGTATTATGCTAATAAAATGTGATGGAAGTTCACGTTTCATGTAGGGAATGGAAGGAAGGCTTGGTCATATATAGGACCAGCACCTGAAGAAGTTTTACAAAATTTTCCTGCTACTGCAAGAAGCACCTGAAGCTGCTAAGTCTCCATGTTTTTTATCCTCATCTCCATGTTCCCATCTACCTTTGATGCCACCAGTGTGACCACAGCCTTCCACCTGCCTGTGAGAAAAGTATACAAGATCAGATGTGTGATGGAGTTCAGTCCAAAGAAGATCTAACAATTAGTATATGTAAGGCACTTTTAAATGCATTCATATCATACATTTTAAGTTTATGTCCCATGAGGGTTATGTAATGTAGACGTGATAGGTGCCCACAATTGGTATATCTGGACCCATACTACTCCAAATGAGGATACGATCCAATTAAAGAGCCTTGATTTCAGGCGTTATTAAAAACAGGTGATTATTTGGACAATATCCATACAACTTAGGAATTCTGATTGCTGTTATGTCTTTTAACAGTGCTAGGTGAGTTCCACTATTTGCTGAACGTGCTTGTTATATGGGTCCAACAGGTCAGGTAAAAAGAAATTATTACTTTGACAGCTTTACTGTTGGTCAGAAAGACAATGCTGGTGAAGCAATACTTTCAAGACATTTGCAGGAGGGAGGGGAAAAAAACAAAAGAAAAAAATGAGTCTTAGATTACCACAAACAGTACTTTGGGTAGAAGACAGAGACACATGAATATTTCAACAGTAAAGTAGGACTACTTCAGCCCACATGAATAAATCTTGGAAGGATTCGTGCTTAAGTTGCTGACAGCTGAGGAGATGAAAGGAAAGGTCAGATATCACTCTTCCTATTGACCTGGGATACCTGATTCGTATGTCCCAGTAGCTGGGAAGGAGGAGCAGACAGGGAGCTAGAGTTCAAGAGGAGTAACAAGAAGTCAAGCGAGTAAACAACACAGCCATGCCCTTAGCCGAAGATATTAGAGACCACAGACACTCAATGTATTGGGATTGACTGTCTCAGGTTGTGGGTATTTAGCAAGAAAGAGCTCCACAAGGCATGTGATGGCATGCCTTTACATTTTCATCAACATATTCAAGCACGTGCTTAACTACTTTCCCAGACAGGGTTTAAAAAATTATTTTTAAAATAAGCAGTGAATTTACTAAATGCACCCACTCTTCTGAAAAATGCATTCTACATTTCAATATTTTATCTTGACAAGGAAAATATCTGAGGGGTTTAAAGAAAAGATTGGTCAACATCTGTGTACATTCACTTTGTGTATTACTAAGCATCAGTCAGATCAATGTTGCGGTGCTGTGCTAATGTCTGGAATTCGCATTAAAGCAGTGTCAGGAAGCCTGGAGTTGGAACAGTATTGATGGCAAATGGATATAGGTCATTTGGACCATAAGACTCAGATTTGCCACGCTACTAGAGCTAATGGAAATCAATAAGGGAGCAATTATAAAAAAACTTTTTAAAACAGTAGAAAAAGAAAGAAAAGGGGGGTGTAAACTGAAGTATAGATACTAAAAGTAAGCTTCCTTTTCCTACCACTGCTTATAATAACTTGCATTTTTTTCAAGGCTTCACAAAAAGGAAAGTATTTACAAATATCTGGTTTGATCTCAGACTATCATGGACTACAGTGGATTTCAGCCTTGTTTGAAAATAATCCTCAGAAAAAGATTCCCATTCTGTCTCAGAACTCATCCCCTTCATACTCCTGGTCATTTCACTCCTTTAGAAATACCTTCTAATGTGTACATTGCTTTTTTGGTAAAATCTGCTCATACAGGACACAGTGGAACGGGAGGCCTGGGAGAGGGACAAAATGCCTACCTAGGTGGTATAATAGCTCTGTACTGATTAAGAAAAGCAGGTTCTGGTTGGTGGAGGGTGGGAAAAAACCCAGGAAATAAAGAAATATAACTGTCAAAATACAGCTGGATGTGTGAAGTGAGAGATACTCAGAGCCTGACTTAAAATGAGTTTATTGTTCCATATTCTTAATGTGTTCTTCAATCCTCTTCCAGATTCCACAGACTCCTTTCCAATACCAAACATCACTGCTTATCATTAGCTTTAGCGAAGACCTTTTCATAGAGTTTTCAATGTTGCACACTTTTTCTTTCTGTGAGAAAGTCTGACAGATGCTTTACTAAAGCCACCATCAAATATAGCTTCACCACTTCACAATTTTGTTTTTATTGGGAAAGGAAAGTGTTTGGCTTGACTCATAAGGTGTATTTGTTTTGAATCTATTTTGCTCACTGTCTTTATTGTTGATGTCCTCAAGAAACTGAGTTGAGAGCTTTCTGTTCTTCTTCAGTTCACTGAAGATTTGCCTCATTAGAAGCTATGTATGGAGTAGTCTAAACTACATTACCCATCTGAAAGATCTTTTGCCTAGATCGATATCCAACTCACCCCATAGCCAAAAGATGACTGATTCCATGTACCTTAAACAGTGTCCTCAGATGAGTATCCTGGAACAGGCATCCTAAGATGTCCTTAGTGTCTCTACAGAGCACCTGTAGCAGTTTATGTTTGAGATGGCATTTTTACATACCTAAACTTAAGTGAAATGTATCCCATTGTGAAAAGCCTAAGCAAAGGCAACATAGCATTACTTAATTTAAAAAATGATGTAGTAGATATATTGCAGTATAAGAACAATAGAGGGACATACTACTACAGTATTGCCATAGAGTAGTTTTAAGACTGAACTGAACATGGCATGGACTTTGCTTATTTAGCTCAAAGCAAAATCTACTACTGTAGCAGCACATGAAGAGCACTAGCATTATCTACAGCAAACTGGAATCCAGGTAACACAGAAACAGTGATTGAAATTGCTCCAAATTTGGACCATGTCCTCAACTGCAGTGCCATGATAGCCTGAGTGCAGTCATGCAGTACTAGATGCACTGAGGCCACTCTTAGAGCACACTAGTTGCACAGTCACCTTCCTCACTGTCGAAAGCACAGAAGGACATATAGGAGATGTCTACATTAGCAAGTCATGAGGACCAGAGAGGATCTGCAGAGCAGAACTGTTGTTGAGGACATAGCAGCCACATCATAGTGCCTTTACTTAGATCAATTCTGGTCTGATTCCATGAAGTAAACATCTATCTGCAGCTGAAGGACATTTGGAGCACAAGTTCTGGTTTAGTTTCACCCAAAACAAGTCAGGACTGTTCAGCAAAGTGAAGCAAATCATGATCAATGGGAACAAACAGAACAGTAAATGGGGACAGTCAGAAATGTGAATTCAACCACTCACTTCTGCTCTGAACTGAAATACTAATGCAGATGCAGCATTGTGCACAGTAAAATGTTAATACAAAACAACTAGTGCAATGTGAGACCTCTCCATTTTGCTGGGCAGCTCCTCCTGCAGCTGCAAGACATGAGGCTGTGGGTGAAGGACAGAGCCAGGGGCTGCTCAAGCAAAGCAGCCAAGAGAGCAGAAGTTGTACCTGTGGCTAATGCCAGATTCATTGCTTTCATATGTGTCTTCCTCTGACTTACGTTCTCTGGCTTTTTTGTATGACTTACATTAACTTTTTGTAAGTACAATACAACCAGAATGCCCAAAGATTTTGGTCAGAACAAAGACAGCTATGTATTGTCTCTACAGCTGTAACTGTGTTGTCCTTGCTGAGTGTAAGAATAAAAGCACTATCTGATTGTCCTGGGACAGGGGGAGAGATAGGCATCTGTAAACTAGTAAGTAATATTAATTTCACTGGGTGAAGGTGTGCTTGCTTCCATTTCAACTCATTCTCATAGGCTTTATGGCAGACATGAAAGATGGACTTGATAGAATAGAAAGATCTTATAGCAAGCAAGCAATGCTGTTAGCATAAAAGTGAGTTCTATTTTGGAATACAAAGATCTACCATAATTGTCAAGGTTACTGGAGAAGCTGCATATGCTCCAACACACAACAAAGGGCTTAAATGCTTCATGGGAGGGCCAAAATAGTTGGAGACTGGAGGAGTGCCTTATTTTACACCTAGAAGTTATTTTCCATCCAGCACACAGAAACATCTGGGCAGCCTTTTGTAGCTATCTTAATAAAAGTTGCTTTATGACAGAGCACATGCCAAAAGCAGAGTTTTGTCCAGTCATCTGCACATACCAGCTGATGCAAAGAGAGGCAGACAAACACTTTGCTGTGTAACAGGAAAGACATCACTGATATTACTGAAGAAAGCATCTGCCACACATTAACCAGGACTTTCAGAAACAGGCTGTATTTAACATCTAGTATGGATCATATAGCAGCCAATATACCATCAAATGTTCTAAAACAAATAGATGTACAGCTTATCTGCAGAAGAATTTCCTCTGGTTTTATTATCACTTGCAACAGAACTAACGTTTCAGGAGCAGAGAAAGCTGGCTAATTCACACATGCCATGTTCTGCCTACTGTCTTAACCTGCCACTGCATGCACTTCCTTGAGAATGATGCCGTTGTTATTATTTAGTACTAATATTATTAAATGTCTTGGCAGAGGCTTACACAATCTGCTCTTATTTCAGTCACTCAACAAAGGCTTGTAAAAAAGCTGCAAGAGGAAGTAATTTACTCATTCACAGATTAAAACTGGAAGTGTCAACTTAATGTATTTTGACATATTCCAGGCAGAAAAGTCTGGTAGAGCAGCAGAGAGCCCCTGACTGCACACAGGTTCATAAGCAAAGGAAAAGACAAAATGGAATTTCAGGGACACATGTCTCATCCCACAGCCTTTCTGGAGACCACACACACTATCACTCACAAATTTTGCTGACAGGTATTAAGAAAAAGGGCATTGTTAGTAGCAAGGTGTGCCTCACTCTAAATTGGTTCCTCTTTCCCACAAGGAGTAAGCAAGGTTGCTGGTTATTTCCCACAGGACACTGAGACACAGTAAGAGCAAGATTCAGGTGACCAAAGGCAGATACGAGCTAGTGTTTCTCTACGGGTGAATCCAGATACCCATGCTCCGTTGCTGACCTACCGCAGCCCTCTGGGTGACTATAGAGAAATCACTCAGTATGGTATTCATCTTATCCAAATTTAGACTCCTGCACTATAAACATCTACATAGGAGCAAGTCACCCTGTGCTCCCTTTATAGTCAACAGAAAGAGATAGATACTTCTAGGGTGCAATTAATCTCATCCTAAAGAAGACATCTTCCAGGTGATTTATGCCTTAAAAGTACCTGGTTTTCCCTGACTATAGAGGGAGTTTGAGGTGATTTTTGCCATATGGACACCTCAGACATGGACAAATAATATATATAGCAGAGCCGTAAAGCCATTGATATTCCACACAGCCTGCAGTTAGTATAAATGTTTGGTCAGTAATAACTCGAGCTGAACTCAGACGGTTGACCTAGAGGTGAATGGCTCTGTATTCCATTACTAAACCTCTGAATCATCCAGCGTCTCTTTTCAAGTAAAGTCCTTCCCTGGGTTTTAGATGTCACTTAATGGAATGTGGATATTAAATGTATGTAAATCCATAGCATTTTTGGATAGAGCTGCATTCCACTATGTCCCATTATAAACACTATCCCATCCTCCTCTTTGGAGCTGTCAATCTGTCAGACAGAGGAGCCTGTGGACTCCCAAGGCAGATCCTTGTACTTTCAAGGCCACTGTTGTTGCCAGAAAGAAAGTTCCCAATTAAAATAGTTCTTGTGCAGAGACTATAAGAGAGACTCTTTTAAGCCATGTTTTTTATATCCTGGGATGATAGGAATTCCTTCACCAAAAGTAGTGCAGCATGTTTTTTTCCCAAGATGCGTATTTCCATTTTATTCCTATTCCTATCTTCTGTGGTCTAATTCTGTTTCAAGTATCTTCTATCTTCTTGCCTTTTGCTTCCCATTATTTTGCTGCAAATTTTTTGTACAGTTGTTATTGGAATTTCCACTTCAGTTATAAAATATGAACAGTTTTTTGCAAAACAATTCTTGTTGCACTTTTACCTTCAATCTAGCACTAAACTGTCAAGACAGAATATCATTATTATTAATTTCTTTTTAAAGAGGCTAATGCAGCTGTGTGTTCACTCAAACTCCAAACGCCAGGCACTATGTTACTTCACAGATGTCATTTAATGGAATATGGATAATAAACTCTAGTAAATCCACAGCACCTGGGAGTTCAGCTGCTTTGCACTTCAGACATCATCCCTCTGTAATACACAACCCTTGTTCATGTGACATGAGCTAGATAACCATCTCCACCAGTACCTGACCAAGAGATTCAGAATTACATCTTGTTATATGACTGATTCAGTGGTCCCCTTCAGATGAAGTAGTTTGCCACACTCAAGACACTTCTTCTCAAGCACAATTTTTTTCAAAGGAGGTGCATGATACACTGCCTTTTCTGAGGCCGTCTCTGCACTTCTGCAGAGAAGGTTGTGTAACCTAGACTATGCCTAGAACATGATGTTCCTCTGCTTCTGAGGACCAGGTGTCATCTGAAAGATTACCCAAAGAAATACGCATGTATTTAACCTCCTGTTCATATTGTAAATTCCTGTAGACATCTTTAGCAGACTAAATGTGGTCAGTGACAGCCGTTCTTCGAATGCACCTAAACCCCCACCTGCAAGATTTTCAACAATTACTTGAATTACACAGAAACCAGCATCTCAGGCAGGCAATTCCTGCAAACCTGAAGTAAGAGCACAACAGAGACAGGAAAAACAGTGCTTTGAAGGTGCCCATCTCTGGGCACCTCTCTGAAATGCAGAGTTTGCCTAGTCAATTGCTTAAGATTAGACAATTAACTTCTACCTACTTGAAGTTATGTGAGAAGAACTGTCACTTCATGGCTAAATTGCACCATCTTAACAAATACATACTAATTCTTGGTTTCTCCCTACTTGCTTCCACGGGAGACGCAGACACATTCAGGACTATAGCAAGTCTGAAATTCATTTTCCATCTTTCCAACGCAGTACTGACATTCATGTAATGCAAAGCTTGGAGACTGGAACAGGGAGTTTTTTCCTTGCATTTGTATTTTAAATGTATTAACTTTGCTGAGTGGATCAGCTACGTATTCAGTTCAGTGAAGTTTAAGATCTTGGCTTTGACCAGAAGCCTCCAAATGCAGGCCCCATATGGCAAACGTTTTTTTCTATCCCTCTGACATAGATACCTAAAGCAATTTTACACAGGTGTCCAATTTCCATCAAATTTGAGAGATAATTCGTAACTATTGAATCCCTACACACTCCAAAAAAATAGAGGTTCCAGGTAGAGGAGGGAGACCTTCTTCTTGCCTTTACAAGAGGAAAGGCAGTAGTAAAAACATAAACCTTATTAAACATCAAGGTCTTTAGATAAGTAACTACATACACCCAGATTCTCTTGCTGGAACACGCTGGTGTAAAGTTGGGTCCTGCTGCTTGCCCATCCAGTTGTGGGACCTACTGGAGTGAACCCCTCACCCAACCCTCACATTCTGGCTCCCTTTCTAGGGAAAGATGTGGAGCACCTGACCTGGTCCATGCTGCACATCACCAGGACGTGGGAGTCAAGAGTGCCACTATGCTTTGCAGCTCAGCCCAGAAACACAGCAGCCTTTGCACATCCAGTAGGATTGCTGCTGTCTCTCTCACAAACAACCACAGGAAAGCAGGTTTTCTTGGTTCTCTGCTCACAGAACTACTTGTTTTCTTCATATTATGGGCATATAGAGTTTCTGTAGTTAAATCCAAATACCTAAATAAAGGCAAATTATTCAGATGATTATATTTGTCATATTAGCCAAAAAAATGAAGTAAAAAGGATATCTAGATCTTTATGAGACATAAAATCACAGTCACAAGTGGTGTTCCCCAGGGCTTAGTTTTGGGTCCAGTCTTGTTTAATATCTTTATCAATGATCTGGATGAGGGGATCGAGTGCACCCTCAGTAAGCTTGCAGATGACACCAGGTTGTGTGGGAGTGTCGTTCTGCTTGAGGGTAGGAAAGCTCTGCAGAGGGATCTGGACAGATTGGATTGATGGGCCGACGCCAACTGTATGAGGTTCAACAAGGCCAAGTTCCAGGTCCTGCACTTGGGTCACAACAACCCCATGCAACACTACAGGCTTTGGGAGGAGTGGCTGGAAAACTGCCCAGCAGAAAAAGACCTTGGGATGTCGGTCGACAGTTGGCTGAACATGAGCCAGCAGTGTGCCCAGGTGGCCAAGAAGGCCAACGGCCTCCTGGGTTGTGTCAGGAATAGTGTGGCCAGCAGCAGTGGGGAGGTGATCGTGCCCCTGTACTTGGCACTGGTGAGGCCGCACCTGGAGTACTGTGTTCAGTTTTGGGCCCCTCACTACAAGAAAGACATTGATGTGCTGGAGCTTGTCCAGAGAAGGGCAATGATGCTGGTGAAGGGTCTAGAGAACAAGTCTTATGAGGAGCGGCTGAGGGAACAGGGGCTGTTTAGTCTGGAGAAGATGAGGCTGAGGAGGGACCTTATTGCTGTCTATGACTACCTGAAAGGAGGTTGTAGTGAGGCAGGTGTTGGTCTCTTCTCCCAGGTAACTAGCGATAGGAGGAGAGGCAATGGCCTCAGGTTGTGTCAGGAGAGGTTTAGATTGGATATTAGGAAAAATTTCTTTACTGCATGAGTGGTCAGGCATTGGAACAGGCTGCCCAGGGAGGTGGTTGAGTCCCCATCCCTGGAGGTGTTTAAAAAACATGTAGATGTGGCACTTCAGATTACGGTTTAGTAGGAGTGGTGATGTTGGGTGGATCGTTGGACCTAATGATCTTAGAGGTCTTTTCTAACCTATGATTCTATGATAAATGACATTTTTGGGAATGGGTAGTTGTTCAACATTGATCTCAGATACAAATGTAAGAATGAACCAGCTTCTTTTTTCTGTCACACACACCCAATGAATGACATGCCTATGTATGTGCTACATCAGATTATTTATTTTATTAACGTGTGTTATAAATTATAAAAAATAATAGGGGATTTGGGCCAGATCCTCACCAACTTCATCTGAGCTATGCTAGTGTACCTCAGTGCAGGAGGTTCAAAAATACTTCACGTCCATTAGCCTCTCAAGATAGTGTTTCTTTCTGGAAACATTCCCTACCTCATGCATTTTTATTTGGTCTGGGTGTAACCTATTTATAGAATCATAGAATCATAGAAAGTTTTGGGTCAGAAGGGACCCCTAGAGGTCATCTAGTCCAAGCCCCCTGCAGCGAGCAGGGACACCGCTAACTAGATCTGGTTGCTCAGAGCCCTGTCCAACCTGGTCTTGAATGTTTCCAGGGATGGGGCCTCCACTACCTCTCTGGGCAACCCGTTCCAGTGTTTCACAACCCTCATTGTAAAGAATTTCTTCCTTATATCCAGCCTAAACCTACCCTGTTTTAGTTTAAAACCATTACCCCTCGTCTTTTCACTGCTGTGTCTACTAAAAAGATTTCCCATTTGCCTCTGAATATTTCTGGAATGTGATAACATAACATGACAGTTGACTATATAATCACATTTTATTTCCCTTTGTTTTGTCGTTCTCTTGTTGTTGTTCAGAAGAGAAACCAGAAACTGTAGAGGTGAAGCTTTGCAATGAAACAGCTTGAACCCTTTCTACTTTCCTTTATTCCCTCCATTCCTCCCTCCAGTTTTCCTCCCTGCCATCCTTCCTTCTAGACACACATCCAGGAAGAGAAATCATATTTTTATAATAGAAGATCTGTTAATGTACTGACCTTTGAAGTTCTAGTGAAGTGAACACAAGTTAGCTGATGTATTATAACAGCTAGGGTGCCGGTTAAGTCAATGGAGAGTTGGAAAGATGAATATATGTCCTGGCTTTGGCCAGGACAGGGTTAATTTTCACCAGAATCCAGGAAGGGGCACAGCTGGGTGGGCTGACCCAACCCCAACCTGTCCAAACAGAGCCGGGTATTCCATACCATGTGCAGTCATGCTGGGTTCCGGTGGAAGGGGGGCGTGGCGGGAACTCTCTCGGGGCTCGGGAGTGCGCGGCGCCGGTCCTGTCCGGGAGAACGGTTCTGTGGGGTCGTGTGGTTTGTTCTGTGTATTCCCCTTTTCTGTATCGTTGTTGTTGCTGTTCCCTCTGTTTGCTGTTCTGTTAAACTGCCCTTATCCCGACCCATCAGTTTTCTGCCTGTTTCTTTCCATTCTCCTCTGCACCGTGGAGGGGGGAGGGGCGGCCGCGTGGCGCTTTTGTTGCCGGCAGCAGCCGAAACCAAAACAATATAAAAATAAATACTGGTCTCAGTGAAGTTTATTCTCTGTTCCTCACAAGTGAGTGAAAGGCAATAAGTTTCCAGGAGAAGCCAAAGGTTCTAGGGTGTTTCAGTTCAAAATCATGAAGGAAGAAAGTAATAAGTGTAGCACACATAACTGAAACAGGAATTGATGGAAATGACTGTACGACAAAACTAGGTGCAAAGAAAGAATGCTCCACAAGAAAGTGAAAAAGGAAAACTAAGGGAAAACTAAATGTATCTATGCTTTTCAATGGGTGTTGTGTATATGCCTTGCTTAGTTGTCTTCTAAGACATGCCCAGAAGCCAGACTCCTAGTTCTCTGTTAGATCTGTTGTTGTATCTTCATGGATATATTGTGGAGTCTTCCTCCTTGGAGCCATTCAAAAGCCATCTCAATATGGTCCTGGCAATCGGCTCTGGGTGGCCCTGCTTCAGGAGGGAAGTTGGACCAGATGACCTCCACAGGTGCCTCAACCATACTGTGATATATATATGGAAGCAATTTGTTTCTAGGCATACAATACAAATAGCAAAAAACAACTCAGCTGGACATCAGGATAAACACTTGTCTCAGCACTTGTGACTATTACTACATATAAAAGCTACATCAAACTTTTATATAGATATAAATGTAAGTACATCTGTACCTACATGGGTAGTGCGTATTTATACTAGAGAATCATAGAACGGTAGGGGTTGGAAGGGACCTCTGTGGGTCATCTAGTCCAACCCCTCTGCCAAAGCAGGCTCACCAACACCAGGCTGCAGAGGACCGCGTCCAGGCAGGTTTTGAATATTTCCAGAGAAGGAGACTCCACAACCTCGCTGGGCAGCCTGTTCCAGTGCTCCATCATCCTTAGAGTAAAGAAGTTCTTCCTCATGTTCAGGTGGAACTTCTTATGCTTCAGTTTGTGCCCGTTGCCCCTTGTCCTGTCGCTGGGCACCACTGAAAAGAGTCTGGCCCCATCCTCTTGACACCCACCCTGAAGATATTTATAAGCATTTAGAAGATCCCCTCTTAGCCTTCTCTTTTTGAGGCTAAACAAGCCCAGCTCCCTCAGCTTTTCCTTGTAGGAGAAATGCTTCAGTCCCCTCATCAGCCTCGTAGCCCTGCGCTGGACTCTTTCCAGTAGCTCCTCATCTTTCTTGAAGTGGGGAGCCCAGAACTGGACAGAGTACTCCAGATGGGGCCTTACTAGGTCTTACAGTGTAGAGGGGAAGGAGAACCTCCCTCGACCTGCTGACCACACTGCTCTTAATGCACCCCAGGATGCCATTTGGCTTCTTGGCAGCAAGGGCACACTGATGGCTCATGGTCAACTTGTCATCCACCAGGACACCCAGGTCCCTCGCTGCAGAGCCGCTCTCCAGCAGGTCCGCCCTGAGCCTGTACTGGGGTTATCCCTATACTGGGAACCCTGTGCATGAGGTTATTCTTCCCTGGGTGCAGGACCCTGCACTTGACCTTGTTGAACTTCATCAGGTTCCTCTATGCCCAACTCTCCAGTCTGCCTCACTGAATGGCAGCACAGCCTTCTGGTGTATCAGCCACTCCTCCCAGTTTTGTGTCATCAGCAAACTTGTTGAGGGTAGACTCTGTCCCTTCATCCAGGTCTTTGATGTATATGTATATAAATGCAGCAGTTCTCAGAGAAGTTTGTAATAGGTGAAATATTTTTATGTCCACTCAGAAGGACTAATGTCTATCTTCATGCTGTTAATGGAGAAGGAAGTTTGAATGGTCAGAAGCTTACAAGCTAAGTTTGCAATTGCTTAAGAGCAATTTTCTATAGCTCTGATTTCAATTCTTTTTTAAGATCCTAAATAGGACATGAAAAATGAAAATATGCTACCCAACTGGTATATCTAGCCACAGCAATCTTTTACCATAGGCAAGAGAAGTGACGCTGGTGTAAGTGTCCAGTGATGGCTTTATTGGACATTTGAATTTCTAGAAGGCAGTTTCCGGCTTGCCCTGCATATTAACTAGAGTATTGTATTAAATCCTATGACATGCAGCTACTGATTTTTTAAAGGTTCCACAAATTTATTTGTTTTTTTCCACAGTGGAGTTTCTGTTTGTGTGCATTTCCAGAGAAAGACTTCAATAAATCAATTCAAAATATGGTAAAACTTCCAGTAAAGATCAGAGAGCAAATTAGGCACTCATGAAATTTAGCAGTTCTCATTACGAATCACTTGAGGTAAAAAAAAATAAACCCATCCAAATCTCACAATTTCAGAACATCAGAAATGAACACCACTGTTGTTTCTGAAATTTTGTTTAGAAACTCCAGAATCATTAATATTTCACATTTCTTCGTGATTAAATTATAGACACTATGTCATAGTTTCATCTTGTTTTACTAAACACTAGTTGACATCATTGGCAGACAGCAAAGCAGGAAGGCAATGAATTTGTGAATGGAAAATGCTGCAATGTGGAGAAAGGTCTACTTTTGCTCAGCCATTTGGGCATGACTCTTTCCTCAATGGATGCTCAGGCAAAGTGAAAAAACAATGAGACCAATGAATTCTGAATGTCTCTGACCTTGTTTACTAATGTCACATGGTTTTCTCTTACATCCACCAAAATTCAGTGCCTGGAAAAGGGAAATCTGAATACACACTATTTTAAACCAAGCAGGGTGCAGCCAGTTCAAAATTCATGAACTGAAGGACTGAAACAATAGTTTTCACTGGAACTTAAGCATTGACATAACAGCCAGGAGCTTTCTGTGAGATGAAGACATGTAGGAGGGACCCATCCTGTTTGCAATTATGTAATAAGCCCCCATCTTCCATTTTCCTCTTCTTCCACGAAGTCTGTATTTACAATAGATTACACTGAGTAGGCATAAGCGTATGATGGGCAAAGCAGACAAAACACCAGTATCTTTGTCATGAATTTTGGAAAAGAGTTTTCATTGCTGGGGTTTTTTTGTTACCAGACTACCTCCATTTTTCCTCTTCAGGTGAGTACTCATTTTCACAGGTGAGGGTTTTGCTGGACGCTGGATGCTCAGAGTGTGACAGAAAAGTATGCCTGCAAGGGACCTTGGGGAACTACATAATTCAAACTCCTGTATCTATCACATAGAAGCTAACCCTGGCAGGGTTTTATTGACTTGTTTTGAAAATCATGCATTGAACATGGTTCCTTGTTATCCTGGGTAGCTTCTATCATAGCGTAGCAGTTTAAGAAAACCCGCCAAACAGCCACAAAGATCGTATAGCAATGTTAGAAGACTGTTGCCAAATCCTCCTCAGCCTTACAGGAATCCTCCTCAGCCTTACAGGTCATACCTTCTTCTCATTCTCGTACATCTCTTCCAGATTTTCTTCAATTTGTCTAAGTTATTCCCAACATGTAATTGCTGCAGTGTACTGTGCCTTAGGTACTGGGACAGATCCCAAGTATCCACCAAACCTCACTGAACAGAGTAGCTGTCTCTTGCATCTTCCTCATGGCGGCCTGACAGTGCTTCCCAGAATAAGATTTGCTGTTTCTGCATCACCTTCACATTGCTGACTCACTCCACGTGACGTACGTTCTCCTTTTCTGCTGTATTGGTGCCCCATGGCCTTTTATATTTCCCCTTCTGAGCAGTAAGTGTAACATTCAGGTCTTAATTTATTAATTTATTAATTAACACCTAATTTGTTAAAGTCACTTTAAATTCTGTCTATTTCCGTCAAATTCCTTGCAATGCCTGCAGCAAAAATATCAGTTCCTTCTTTATCCTGCAAGCCAAGATGTTAGCAAAAAATGCTCTCCACCTCCCCACTCCTGTAAGACTACACTTGCAACCATACCTAACCGGCAAACGACTGATGTCTTTGAAAGCCTCTGAGGTTTTTGAAAGCAGCATTTCAAACAGCTGCTTAACCAGTTTAGGTTGACAATTCTAGGCTTATTTCCTCAGCTTTGCAGCAGACCTGTGTGGGATAAGCCTGTCTAAAGAAGAGAGGCATGCCATATACTGCTTTCCTCTTATTCACTAAATCAAATGCTCTCAGAGAAGGAATTGGGATTGATTTGACACAGCACATTCTTGGCGTGTTTAGGTTGTCTATTTTAACACTGCAGAATCCTCCTGCAACTTCTTTATTGTTTATTTAATAAATAAATTCAGACCCTTTCCAGGAGCTGCTATAAGGAATTGATTATAACTTCCTCATTTTTTTTCAGAAGAACCATGTTTGTATCCTTTCATGTTGCTGCAGAGACTCATCAATGGTTCATAGACTATAACAGGACTGTTTATCAGGCCTTGCCAGTTTGAATACATCTATCGCCTCTTTAACATGTTCTCTTCCTATACTTTTACTGAGCTCCCATCTCCTCACTGCAGTTAAGCAGAATTAAACATTGAATATTTTAGACCTCTTTACATCACATCTGTCTGGCTTTCCTTTCCTGTTACATAGGATCTGTACTGTTCTTTGTCCGCTAGACTAATTCTAGAAACTTTTCTTACAGAATCATAAATAGTTTGGGTTGGAAGGGACCTTTAAGGTTCAACTAGCCCAACTCCCCTGCAGTGGCCAGGGACATCTTCAGCTAGATCAGGTTGCTCAGAGCCCTGTCCAAGCTGACCTTGAATGTTTCCAGGGATGGGACATCTACCACCTGTGTCAGTGTTGCACCACCCTCATCATTAAAAATTTCTTCCTTATATCTAGTCTAAATCTACCCTCCCATAGTTTAAAACCATCACCCCTTGTCTTATTTTCCCATGTGCTAGATGAACCCATTTTTGCATGTTCGACTTTCTGGTTTTATATCCACATAACTGTGCTTTTCATTAAGCTTATTCTAAATTGTATGCCTTCTTTTTCACCCACAGAAGAATAAGCCTGGAAAGACTACATTTCTGGCCACGGAGTTGGTAATAATGAATTTTAATGATTGGGATATGAATGTTATTGATTGCGATCTGCCCCTAAAATCTTTCCAGCAGTTATTTCTGGACTGCCCAAGTAAGTCATTTTGTGTGATAAGCACTTGCCTACTATTTAATTATTGCTAGTCACCTTGCAAATATAGAGTGTGACTTTGACATAACAGCATGGTGCTTAAGAACACCCTATGTCCAGGGTACTGTGTAAAAGCAGAGTGCCCCAGCAGCAGGATCTGGTCACATTTGGAGGTTTTTGGAAGGTAGTTGGGGAACGCTGCTCCTAACCATTGCTTGCTCAAAGGCTACATGTCTGCTCCTCCTTCTTGAGACCCCTGCTCTACCATCAGAGATAGGACTTTGCAGAGTTCCTATCTCAGGAACTACTCAAACAGCATGTTTGTAATTTAAATGCATCTTAGGATTTTGTTCATGCCTTTTTCTTTATTGAATGTAAAAGAACAGCATTGACTGCCACTCTTTGTATTCTTTAAGAAAAGTTACAAAAATGTGCCCTTTGCCAGCTGCCCTGCCCCTTCTCCTGTTTGGCATATAATGTCACTCTGGATAAGAAATTCTTCTTGGCTGGCCATAAGAGGGACGAACAACTTAGTCCAGTCATGAAAAAAAGATGACAGTGCAAAAAGGGCCGCCAATACAAAAACTTCTTGCATTCACAATCCTTTAGCATTCATTATTTGAACTAAAACAGACCACCCAAAAAACATCACTGCAAACAAGAGCATTAAAATATTGACTAGTGGCAATGGAAGGTTTTCTCATCTGGTTGTCCTGTAAATACTCGAGAGAAATCTTTAGCAAACAGCTTTATGCATGGTGCAGCTGGCACAAGCGGTGCTGAGAAGTGGCAGAACATGGCCTTCAGCTGAGGTAATATAAGATTTGTGAGGCCTTTTTGAACTGAGGCCTTTCTGAACCTGCCATCAAAATGAGTGATTCACCGTGAGATCAAGGAAGAGCATCTCAGCATCTGACAACATTCATTAGTTGATGCTTCTGAATGATCTCTCCAAGGATGGCATAATTTTGAAGAACACCAAAAAGGAGGCTTTCATTTTATCCTCTATTATATACTACAAGAGACAAGGGGAGACACAGCTGCGCTGAGGAGGACCTCTGCTATACCTGTGCTCTGATCCTGAGGCCTACACTGAAACACCAGCTGATTAATGGGAACTTTTAAACACTTGCAATTAGTAGGAATTTTTACTTGTTATAATTTCCTTTTTTTCACACTCCACTCATCTCATTTTTGTTTCCTCTGATATTTCATAGGCCTAATCAAACTGTTAAAGGAAATGGAGGTGCCTCAGTCCCTCTACATAAGGAATGAGCTCCTGTCCACCTCGCTGAAGGAGCCTTAGGTCCCCGTGGTGCTGTGTCCATCCCAGCATGGAGTGGATCCCCACATCCAGGGGCATCTCGCTGCATCCCACCCTTCCCTCGACAGGCGTGCATCCCCACACACATACACCCTTGCATAAACAGCATCTTCTTCCAGGGTTTACTCTGCCTGCCACCTCTCTGTCTGCCCCACACCCTCCCTCATTCCCAATGGCAAGCCCTGTCAAGCACTGCCTGGCAAAGACCTTCTACCCTGACACAGACCAGGCATGGTACTTGGGGCTGGCACATGGCATCCTCATGGGACCATGCCCTGCCAGTGAGTAGCTGCAGCGAGGCCCATTGCCAGCTGCAGGAAGGTGCGTCACTTTTTTTCAGAGGTACTTCTGGCAGTGGGTGCCCACAAGGTGACCGGCCCCATCACCCTCCCATGTGGCAGGCAGATGGTGGCTGTGCAGGCGTCCAGCTGGCACTGGTCGGCCCCCATGGCCCCAGCCCTATTTGCCCCGCTCAGCTGCTGGCACTGCTTGTCAGACTAGGAATCATGTTTCAAGTACCACTAACATGGTGGAAGCAAATACATCGAAGGGCAAACTGTTTTTTTCAGCATTAGTGGCAATCAAACCCTGAAGCTTATGAAGTGCAGGAGGTGGATGAGTTTGACTTGCTGTCTGGTGGAAACAGTGGCAGAGATAAGCAGCAACACTGTCGGTGCCCTGGCTTTCTTCACAGCTAAAACAGCCTAACAGAGCTGTGCTGGGAGAAAGAGGAAAAGGATTTGGGGTTTTCTTTCAGTGCAGGTCACGTTAATGACAAGTCTTCCTACAAACTTGCAAAATTCAAACACACTAAACTGTAAACACACTAAAACGGGAGAAGAAGCTGCTCTTCCAGTTCATAACACAGCTTGACATCTGCACCCTTACTGCTGCTGCTGCTGAGGCCTGGAGTTACACAGTGCTGAAGTCTGGCCAGGGAAAGGGATGCCTTGAATGTGTGGTGGTGATTTCTGCATAAAGAGGTACTCAAAAGAAGACAAGAAGAGAGAAAAAAGAAGTGGGCAAGTAAGTCTCCACCTGCTGTGCTTGCAACCTAAAGCCAACATAAAGACAGTGAGGCAAAGATCACCTTGACGGCTATTACCTCCCTGCAGCAACACCAGTGTAATGCTGAAGCCCTGGGGGAAAAGGTTGGCAGCCCCAGAAAACAAGTTTCTTCTTTTCTCCCTCACGTTTGCAAGAAAATTTGGCTTGCAAGTGGCACACTTGCAAAGACTGAGCAAAGCCATCACCACTGCTGGGGCATATGGGAACAGGGCTCACCCTTTGAGGTAATGAACATGAGCTGGAGCAAGTCAGAGGTGAGCAGAGAGCAGAGATCAGAGCAGGATAATACTGGTGGATTTGTATCATCTAGGCCACGGGGTGCAAAGGCATATACAGAGATTGGAGTTACAAAGAAAATATAGTGCTAGAATTGTTTAGAAAAGGCATATTCTGGGACTGCTGGAACCTCACAAGCCCAAGAGCAAGGCTGGGGCAACCCCTGGCATCAGTACAGGCTAGAGGACGAAGAGATTGAGAGCAGCCCTGCAGAGAAGGAATTGGGGATACTGGTGGATGCAAAGCTGGACATTAGACCACAATGTGGGCTCACAACCCAGAAGGACAACCGTATCCTGGACTATATCAAAAGCAGAGTGGCCAGCAGATCGAGGGAGGGATTCTGGTCCTCTACTCCACTCTGCTGAGACCCCAGCTGGAGTACTGCATCCAGCTCTGGAGCCCTCAGTGCAGGAAAGACTTGGACCTGTAGGAGCAGGTCGACAGGAGTGCCACAAAAATGATCAAAGGGCTGGAACACCTCTCCTCTGAGGAAAGGTGGAGAGAGTTGGGGCTGTTCAGCCTGGAGAAGAGAAGGCTCCAGGGAGACCTTATAGCAATCTTCCAGTACCTGAGGAGGCCTATAGGAAAGATAGGGAAAATCTTTTCAGCAGGGCTTGTTGGGACAGGACAAGGAGTAATAGCTTTAAACTAAGGGAGGGTAGATTTAGACTGGATATAAGGAAGAAATTCTTCACCATGAGAGTGGTGAAATACTGGAACAGGTTTCCCAGCGAGGTGGTAGATGCCCCACCTCTGAAAACATTCAAGGCCAGGTTGGACAGGGCTCTGAGCAACCTGGTGTAGTTAAAGATGTCCCTGCTCATTGCAGGGGCATTGGATTAGATGACCTTTAAAGGCCTCTTCTTACCTCAACTATTCTATGATTCTACGAAATTAAGGAGAAAGTGCAAAGAGTATTTATTCCATCATTATGCTTGGAGACAAGTGTTCTGGAAAGCAAAAAGATGGTCAGAGTTTACAGGAGCTACCCCACTAGTTCTTCCAGCCTGACCCAGAGCAAAGTCGCCAGAGTGAGGAGGTGAGATCTTTTCCCCGGGGGACTTCCATTGACTCAGATGTATTTTACCCGGTGTTTTGAAAATAGGCTGCTGTAACACTATTCAGGCATAACCTTCCCTCTTACTCTGAAGGCATTGGTTCTCAGCATTCAGGACTGCATAAAATAATGCCAGAGAAGGGAGCTGTGACTTTTTTGCACACATTCATTTCACCATTTTAGCATTCGCATTTTTGAAATATGGCTACAAAAATCACCATTTATTTTTTAATCAGTTACCCAATTTTGTGTCCTAGGGATTCCAAGAACTTGTCCATAAGGGTTCTGTTTTCACCTGAAGTTGTCTTAGCTACATTTTATCCTATTTTAGCACAGATAGGGTAGTACAGTTTTGATAATGTAGAACCTCCTAAAAAACTGCTAATTTTAAAGTTCCACAAAAATGTCAACATGCTTATATAAAAATGTATCAAAATGCATCGTGAATTTTTCTTACATATTTTCTTTCAAAGTTGTCATATAATGCAACGCACAATTAGTTATGTGTAATCCTAGGTTTAGAAGTCACTCTTCAACAGACATGTAAATCGGTGAGTTTTTATTTCTAACTGAAAAAATCATTGATCATTGGCTTAAAAGTAAAGATTTAAGCTGCAAGGCAGATGGACAGGATGTTTGACTTTCTTCTTACCTAAACTTGGCTGGAGTCTGCCATCATTTGTGCTGTTAGGGCACTGCGTATATGCTGCCTGTTACTCACTGTGATATCGTTCCCAGAGGGGCCCTTGCTTGGCATTGTCAAACGAGCTGGTGTGATTACACATTTCTTTAACTGAATGGAGGTGGTTTTCCAGTCAAAAGAGAAGAAAGATTTATGGTTTGGAAGCCAAGATCATGGGTCCTATAGTCCATGTACTGTATAAGTTACTTGGTAACCTCTGCACATGTATATAAAAAAATATATAGATCATTACTTGTTGCCCTTCAAATATCCCTGGAAGTGTCCTGATACTTCATGGCCGATACATAAGACCAGCCTTTTCTGCTGAGGGATATCAGATACCTTTTCTACAGATATGCGTTCATTCCACAGTAAGATAGAAAGAAAAATCTATTTGTAGTTCGAAGAGCTTCCCATGTTCTCTTACATAGCTACAGACTCTCTTCTGAACTGTTTTTCCATGTTTGTCTATGGCAAAACCGATATTGAAGTTATTTTAAACTGAGATGCTTTGGTGGAAATGGTTGGTTTAGAAGTGGCAAAATATAGCAGCTACAAAACCAGATCTGAGTCTCCTGAACAAAATCTTCCTTTACTGGTATGTGCAAACCCATTCATCCCAGCAATATGGGAGATGAAAAATTTTATTTTTTAATATCCCTGGGATGCAAAGGCCAGGGATGCAAGGCACTGTACCAAATAAGTGTTTTCAATCTTCACATTAGGAAGACTCTCAAAAGCCATTTAAATACTTCTCTTTTTTTAACATCTGTATGTTCATTGAGCAATTTTATGTTCATGAATAACTCACAGAGAAGGAACAAAAAGATTATTTCTGCTCATAAAGCTTGAAGTGTGCAATCAGGAAACAGAAATGCTATACCATTAAGCTGACCAACCATGTGGCACAAGCAGTAATCAACACACAGCGAATAGTGAGACAAGGCATTTTTCCGATAGCCCACAGGCCAAAAAAAAACCCACTGCAGTATCTAGAGATTTGGAAAAGTCGGTTACTTTACAGACAGTTTAGAAAAAGGAAAATGGAGCATGCTGACTAAATTTATCAACTAAATTGTTAGCTTCAAACAATGTCACATAGCTATTTTTTCAGCCAGTCCTGCCTTTGAAGCAAAGACTGTTGGTAATATGCCCCTTCACGGACCCTTGTTTTCAGAGTAAAGCACGCTGCGGACACCTGAGACCACAAAATAGCCACTGTTCTGTGTGTCTGTAAGTGGCATGATCTGTTACTTCTCAGAGCCCTCCTGAATTCCAAAGCAGCACGAAATCTAACAATGCTCTTTACATTTGAAGAACTTGATCCTTGAGTACACAATGCAGTGCCCAACTCACTATGGTGAGTTGACCCTGGCTGGGTGCCAAGTGCCCATCAAAGCCACTCTGTCACTCCCATCCTCAGCTGGACAGGGGAGAGAAAATATAACTAAAAACTTGTGGATCAAGAGAAGGATGGGGTAATTCACTGATTACCATCACAGGCAAAACAGACTCAACTTGGGGAAATTAGTTTAATTTATTACCAATCAAATCACAGTAGGACAATGAGAAATAAAACCAAATCTTAAAACACTTTCTCCCCTCCCCTCTCTTCTTCCCGGGCTCAGCTTCGCTCCCGATTTTCCCTGCCTCCTCCACACAAGCAGCGCAGGAGGACAGGGAATAGGGGTTACAGTCAGTTCATCGTGTGTTGTCTCTGCCACTCCTTCCTTCCCAGGGGAAGGACTCCTCACAGTCTGCCCCTGCTTCAGCATAGGGTCCCCCTCACGGGAGACAGTTCTCCCCAAATTGCTCCAGCATGGGTCCCTTCCACGGGGTGCAGTCCTTCATGAACAGGCTGCTTCAGCATGGGTCCCCAACGGGGTCACAAGTTCTGCCAGCAAATCTGGTCCAGCGTGGGCGTCTGTCTCTCCATGGGTCCACAGGTCCTGCCAGGAGCCTGCTCCAGTGCAGGCTTGCCATGGGTTCACAGCATCCTTCAGCCATATCCACTGGCTCCAGCGTGGGGTCCTCCATGGACTGCAGAAGAATCTCTGCTCCAGCGCATGGACCACTTCCTCCCCCCCTTTCTTCACTGGCCTTGGTGTCTGCAGAGTTTTTTCTCTCCCATAGTCTCACTCCTCTATCCAGCTGCCGTTGCACAGGGGCTTTTTTCCCCCTTCTTAACTATGTTATTCCAGAGGCACTACCACTATTTGCTAATGGGCTCAGCTTTGGCCAGTGGCTGGTCCATCTGAGCCACCTGGCATTGGCTTTGTCAGACATGGGGGATGCTGCTGAAAGCTTCTTACAGAAGCTACCCTGGCAGCCCCCCCTGCTACCAAAACCTTGCCACACAAACCCAGTGCACCCACCCACACAACTCCTGTCTGTAAATGTCACCCTTCATGTGACTGATAATGCTCGTGTGCCTTAAGAATGCTTGCATGAGGTTTACAAAGTGGCTTGAGATCTCTACACGGAAGAGGCTGAGAAATTATAACAGATGGTCTTTCAAATTATTATTAGTGAGTGTCATAATAATGCACAAGTCATCACCCCTGGAATAGATTTTTACCCGGGAATCCTGGGATAAAAGAAAGAATCAGTTTAATTATAATGAAGGTGAGTGACTGATGCTTAACTAGGATAGCATTAGAATAAATTTTGTTTAATGGAGAAGCATTTGACCTTTTCTAATTTACAAAGTAGCATTTAGGTATTACAATAGAAGTGAAGTTTTAAACTTCAGTCTGTTAAAAAGAATTTCACTAAATAAAGGTTTAAAGCTATGGATACCATTTTCATTTAAAAGATGGTTTTTGTGCTGAATTTAGATAGCTTTACAGATGTTTTTTTGCCTTTAATGAAATGTACTTTCTGATCAGAAATTCCTGGGGAATTTAAGATGATTGTTTACTTACATGTCAGAAGTAAGGCTGAGTCTTCTAAACACTTAGGCATGTGCTTCACTTGACATCAGCAAGACCACCCCTGTACATGAAGTTAACCATGTGCAAAGATGTTTGTAGGACAGGCATCTAACAGCCTCTTGTAAACGTCTATCTTGTCCTTTCGAAAAGTTTTCAGTTCAAGTGGAAAAAAGGAGTTGAAGGTGGAAAGCAGCAATGTGAAAGGACAGCATAATGCTACTCTTCCATAATCTGAAGCGAACACAAATAACAGAGCAATTTTTATTTTTTTTCTTTACACCTGCAGGGTAGGTACCAACTATTGTTCTAGGGTCTGCTTTGGGGTCTGCTCATGACCTTGGCCTGTATCTGCAGCGGAGATTGGATTGGCAGGGATTTTCGTGCTGATCTAAAGCCACTGATGATCTGGGTCATCTTTCCAAACTAGTTAAGGAGGGATTTCCACTGAAACTAACTGCACTTGAAGAACTGATAGTAAAGCCAGGAAAAAAATCAGGCCCACGCATCCCGGATTAAAGACTTTCAGCCACTTCTAGGCACAAGTTAAGTAAGTGACAGAGCTGTGGCATGCCATGTAATGCTCGGTAGCACTCACAAATTGACATCGACATTGTAGAGAATGGTGAACCGGCATAGGTACTCAGTCCTTTTCCCTAATGGGGGGCAGCTTAAGAAGTTGTTCATAACAAGCTTATTTCTCATCTGAGAGCTCTTCACAACCTCGAAGTGAAACAACTGTTGGTCATTTCACATATTTCCCCCATGGAAGATCCTCTTATCACAATAATTTTAAAATCAGTGACTTCCCCTTTACTGCTCCTGTTAACTTTTGGGTTCTTCTTTTCATATTCAGTGCCCTGCAGAACTTCACGTGTCTTTTGGCACGTACCCGTTCTCCCTGGTTGCTCTGCCAAAGACGTCAATCTTTGGGCAGCTTCATTTCCTCCCCAAATGCTCCGCTCCGTGTACTCCAGGCTGTTTACAGTATCACAGAATCACAGAATTGCAGGGGTTGGAAGGGAACTCTGTGGGTCATCTAGTCCAACACCGCTGCCAAAGCAGGCCGACCTAGACCAGGCTGCACAGGACCACGTCCAGGTGGGTCTTGAATATCTTCAGGGGAAGAGAATCCACAGCCTCCCTGGGCAGCCTGTTCCAGTGCTCTGTCACCCTCAGAGTGAAGAAGTTCTTCCCCTTGTTTAGCTGGAAATTCTTATGCTTCAGTTTGTGCCCGTTGCCCCTTGTCCTGTCACTGGGCACCACTGAAAAGAGTTTGGCCTCCTCTTCTTGACACCCACCCTGAAGATATTTATAAGCATTTAATAGGTCCCCTCTTAGCCTTCTCTTCTTCAGGCTGAACAAGCTCAGCTCCCTCAGCCTCTCCTCATAGGAGAGATGCTCCAGTCCCCTCACCATCCTCGTAGCCTGCCACTGGACTCTCTCCAGTAGCTCCTCAACTTTCTTGAACTGGGGAGCTCAGAAATGGACACAGTACTCCAGACGGGGCCTCACTAAGGCAGCATAGAGGGGGAGGAGAATCTCCCTTGACCTGCTGGCCACACTGCTCTTAATGCACCCCAGGAGTCCATTGGCCTTCCTGGCAGCAAAGACACACTGCTGGCTCATGGTCAACCTGTCATCCACCAGGACACACAGGTCCCTCGCTGCAGAGCTGCTCTCCAGCACGTCCACCCTGAGCCTGTAGAGGTGCATAGGGTTGTTCCTCCCCAGGTGCAGGAACCTGCACTTGCCCTTGTTGAACTTCAGGTTCCTCTGCGCCCAGCTTTCCAGCCTGTCCAGGTCTAGCTGGATGGCAACACAACCTTCTGGTGTACCAGCCACTCCTCCCATTTTTACATCATCAGCAAACTTGCTGAGGGTAGACTCTGCCCCTGCATCCAGGTCATTGATGAAGAAGTTGAACAAGACTACGCCAAGTCCTGACCCCTGGGGGACAACATCAGTTACAGGCCTCCAACTAGACTCAGTGCCGCTGATGACAACCCTCTGAGCTCTGCTATTCAGCCAGTTCTCAATATACCTCACTGTACACTCTTCCAGCCCACACTTCCTGAGCTTGCCTAGGAGGATGTTATGGGAGACAGTGTCAAAAGCCTTGCTGAAGTCGAGGTAGACAACATCCACGGATCTCTCCTCATCTACCCAGTCAGCCATGCCATTGTAGGAAGCTATCATATTGGTCAAGCATGATTTCCCCTTGGTGAATCCATGTTGACTACTCCTAATAACCCTCTTTTCCTCCACTTGCTCAGTGGTGACATACATAATGAGCTGCTCCATCACCTTTCCTGGGATGGAGGTGAGGCTGACCGGCCTGTAGTTCTCTGGATCCTCCTTCTTGCCCTCTTTGAAGACAGGAGTGACACTGGCATTTCTCCAGTCCTCGGGCACCTCTCCTGTCTTCCAGGACCTTTCAAAGATAATGGAAAGAGGCTCAGCAATGACATCTGCCAGCTCCCTCAACACTCGTGGGTGTATTCCATCAAGGCCCATGAATTTGTGGGCATCCAGATTGCTTAAGTGATCTCTCACACAATCCTTCTCGACTAAGGGAAAGTCATCCTTTCTGCAGGCTTCCTTTCTTGCCTCCACAGCCTGAGATTCCTGAGGGCCGGCCTTAGCACCAAAGACTGAAGCAAAGCAGGCATTCAGTAACTCTGTCTTCTCTGCACTCTCCATCAGCAGGGCACCCACCTTGTTCATTGGTGGCCGCACATTATCCCTAGTCTTCCGTTTGCTGCTGATGTACTTGAAGAAGCTTTTCTTCTTGTTTCTGACATCCCTTGCCAGATTTAATTCCAAGTGGGCCTTAGCCTTCCTTGTTGCATCTCTGCATGATTTGACAACATTCTTTTATTCCTTCCAAGTGATCCCTCTTTCCACATTCTGTAGACCTTTCTCTTCCAAATGAGTTCCACTAGAAGCTCCTTGTTCATCCATGCGAGTCTCCTGCCTCCTTGTTTAGATTTCTTCCTCAGGGGGATGCACCGATCCTGAGCACGGAGGAAGTGATGCTTAAATAGCGACCAGCTCTCTTGGACCTCTCCCTGCACACACACTCCAACTTTTAAATCTTGGTGCCTCAGGCAGTCAGACATTCCTGCTCAGCACAGAAAGCTGGCTCCCATCATCTCCACCACATGCAGGATAAACCTACCAACTTGCACTCTACTTCTATACGTAGAAGTACAGTGTCATCCCAGCGTTTCCAAAACCTGACTTCCTATTTTATAGCAGTACATGTATCATAATCAAACACAAAAATGACAATTACAGAGTAGAACCAAATACGTTTGCACATGCACATACACACAGAGCAGACATACAAAGTTTCTGTATGTATACAAAAAGTGTGTGTATGTACATATACAATACATTTTTAGGCAAATTATTTCAACCCTAGGTACTGCCAGCTCCCTTTAACTCCTCTGAATTTCTAATTTTGGTTTTAAAGGGAATCTTGCACAACTTCTTAGTTGCAAAGAAAACTTCCAGAACCTAAGAAGTGTGTGAAATATAATTTCACCTGCCCAAGTTTGCACAAAACCTGAAAGAATAGTTCTGAGAAGCAGGGATGACTACATTCAGCAAATTGCGTGAGGTGCTAAATCAAACTTGTGGTCGTGCTTTCAATGTCATCACTTTAATGTTGTCAAGTTGTTATCAGCCTAGTTTGATGAGCTGAACATGTGACCTTGGAAAAAGATCCTGTCCCACCTTCAAGAAGCCTAACATTTAGTATATCTTTCCAAGGATGTACACTGTCATTGGTCAAAATACTTATGCACTCCAATGAAAGGAGTATCTTTTAGTGATGTTCAGAGTGTGCAGAGTACCTTTGTGTACCAGCACAGCCCCCTTCCCATTGCATCCTCAGTTTTACCCTTTCATACACACAGTCTTGCACAGAAACCCACCATACATTCATACAGAACTACTCACCTGAGTGACCTCACCTTTTCACAGCAACAGTTTCCTGCTCCCTCCTCTCCTGTTCTCTGACTATTAATGCTAAATGCCAGCAGATACTACCTGGAAAATTTGTCCCAGGGACAAGTCTGAACTCTAGCAGTTCTGACTAATGTGCTACATCTTATCATTGGATGTCTCAGGGTTTAGGAAATCTGCCATATGTAATCAGAGTGGTTATCGGAATGGCATTTACCAATGTGTAACCTCATTTAGGGTGTATAAGGGAGAGTCGTGTCATATCAAACCCAGTCAGAGATAGTGGGAAACTATTATACCAGATAATGGAAAACTATTATACCCAGCATTTGCACGGGTCAGCTCTTACACAGAGCCAGTTATCTGCCACTTTTTCGCAAAGACAACAAGACAATCAGTTATTGAGGCTAGATTAAGAGAAAAACATGAAAGACATGGAAAACCTCTGTGGTTCATAGAGGCAGGGGAAGCTGAGACAAAGGAGAATAATATTTTGAAAACTTTCAGAGAAGCAGTACACATGAAGCGGAAGAAAAGTTTTGGAAAACTTTCATCAAAACATTAGCCAACAAATCACTGGAAGTGACAGGGAAATTGAGTCAGCAGAATGCATATATTTTTTTTTTTCTATTTTTTTCTACTCTGTGGAGTATTTATAACTCCATACACCAATTCAATTTGATTTCTGGAACTACGCAAAGCCTGCATGTTTGTTTGTTTCAGTTACTGTATACCCCTGAAGAGACAATCAGGTGTCCAAGAGATCATCTGACCATGAAAAGAACATCTGTATTTTAGCTATTGTGATGAAACAGTTAGTCTGAAGAAAAACTATTCATGATTGACAGCAGATAGTAGATTCAATTGAACCTATTTTGCAAATGAAATTCCCAAATGTGTTCGCAGTTACATGGATTTAGCTACTGAACTAATCTTACCGTGTTTCTTGGGACAAGGTTACATATAAGCACCTTGGTTTTTTACAAGTGATGATAGAAAACCTGCCTCATAACTTAGATGTGGCTTAAAATACAAACAACTAATAAATAAGTCTCTTTCTGCAACAATAATGTACAAAATCTGATTCCTTAAATTTGCATGTTTTTTGTCAAACACCATTAATTAACAGCCAAATTAAGAATTTGACCTCTATCACCATGTTAGGTTTATGCCGAGTTTAAGTGATTTATTTCAGACATCTTGAATGACTTAGTAGGTGGCAATTTGTAAGCCTTATCAGTCACTGTTGATATTTTGACAGTGTGGGGGTTTTGTTGGTTTGTTTGTTCTGTTGTTGTTGCCACCCCCAGTATATTCTGCTTATTCAGTGTTCAGAAAGAGCACACCTTGGAAATTAAATGCTTTTGATTTTTCAGCACTGCTTAGAGAATATAGTAGTTAATGTCATTTCAAAGCCACCAGAAAATAAAGCTCAAAATAAATACAAAGACAGTTCATACTACAGAAGGCATTATTAGCCCAGTCCTGGAGGAATGCCCCCACATGCAGCCCTGCTTCGGGGTTTACAGGTCTAGATGCAAACTGGAGCCCACACTGACTGGATTTGGGAAGCAAACACTGTTATAAAAGCCAGCACTATTAACGCTCCAGATAGTAACCACTAAAAGGAAGGGCATAGAAAACTGCAGCACTGGGGCATTAACACTATACTCAGCCGTACAGCCAGATTCTTGTTTGATGACGAGTGGAAACGTTGCAGTGCAGCTAAGCTGACTTATCCTTGCTGAAGATCTCTTGCTTTAGTGCTTTGGGCTACCCTGGTGAGTTACAGTTACATGCTTGTACACATAAGAGGATTTGTTCTACACAAGAGATATTGACTGATATTTCATTAACATTAGAAAGGTATGTTGATGCATTGAACGTAACCTCTGAAATCTGGCTCAGAGTAGTTACTGAAATTCCTGGGATTTTTAATATATATATCTGCTCTACTTAGAGCTGTCACTTACTCTTGCAGAGGAAAAGAGTCTACTCTTGCCGTAACTCTGCCTTCCTTAGCACAGAAGTCAGGAAGGAGACCTTGGAATCCTGTAGAATCTCTTGCCAGAGTTGCTGTATATGTATGTTGTCAGGCTGCCCAGGGAAGTGGTGGAGTCACCATCCCTGGAGGTGTTCATAAACTGTGTAGAAGTGGCACTTCAGGACATGGTTTAGTAGGCATGGTGGTGATGGGCTGACGATTGGACTTGATTATTTTAGAGATCTTTTCCAACCTTAATGATTCTATTATTCCATATAGTAATCCTTTTCAAGAACCATTTTTTTACAGAATCACAGAATCACAGAATGGTAAGGGTTGGAAGGGACCTCTGTTGGTCATCTAGTCCAACCCTCCCACCAAAGCAGGGTCACCTACAGTAGGCTGTAGAGGACCTTGTCCAGGAGGGTCTTGAATATCTCCAGAGAAGGAGACTCCACAACCTCCCTGGGCAGCCTGTTCCAGTGCTCTGTCACCCTCAGAGGGAAGAAGTTCTTCCTCATGTTCAGACGGAACTTCCTGTGCTTCAGTTTGTGCCCATTGCCTCTTGTCCTGTCTCTGGGCACTACTGAAAAGAGCTTGGCCTCATCCTCCTGACACCCACCCTGAAGATATTTGTAAGTATATATTAGGTCGCTTCTCAGCCTTCACTTCTTCAGGCTGAACAAGCTCAGCTCCCTCAGCCTGTCCTCGTAGGAGAGATGTTCCAGTCCACTCACCATCCTCGTAGCCCTCTGCTGGACTCTCTCCAGTAGCTCTTCATCTTTCTTGAATTGGGGAGCTCAGAACTGGACACAGTACTCCAGATGAGGCCTCACTAGGGCAGTGTAGAGGGGAAGGAGAACCTCCCTCAACCTACTGGCCACACTCCTCCTAATGCACCCCAGAATGCCATTGGCCTTCTTGGCAGCCAGGGCACACTGCTGGCTCATGGTCAACCTGTCGTCCACTAGGACACCCAGGTCCCTCTCCACAGAGCTGCTCTCCAGCAGGTCCGCCCCAAGCCTGTACTGATGCATGGGGTTGTTCCTCCCCAGGTGCAGGACCCTGCATTTGCCTTTGTTGAACCTCATCAGGTTCCTCTCTGCCCAGCTTTCCAGCCTGTACAGGTCACGCTGAATGGCAGCACAGCCTTCTGGTGTATCTACCACACCTCCCAGTTTGGTGTCATCAGCAAACTTGCTGAGGGTACATTCTAACTCTTCATCCAGGTCGTTGATGAAGAAGTTAAACAAGACTGGGCCCAGTACTGACCCCTGGGGGACACCACTTGTCACCAGCCTCCAACTAGACTCAGCGCCGCTGATGACAACCCTCTGAGCTCTGCCATTCAGCCAGTTCTCAATACACCTCACTGACCACTCTTCCAGCCCATACTTCCTGAGCTTCCCTAGGAGGATGTTATGGGAGACTGTGTCAAAAGCCTTGCTGAAGTCGAGGTAGACAACATCCACGGATCTCTCTTCATCTACCCAGCCAGTCATGTCATTGTAGAAAGCTATCAGATTGGTCAGGCATGATTTCCCCTTGGTGAATCCATGCTGACTACTCCTGATAACCTTCTTTTCCTCCACTTGCGTGTTGATGACCTCCAGGATAAGCTGCTCCATCACCTTTTCTGGGATGGAGGTGAGGCTGACCGGCCTGTAGTTCCCTGGGTCCTCCTTCTTGCCCTTTTTGAAGATTGGAGTGACATTGGCCTTTCTCCAGTCCTCGGGCACCTCTCCTGTCCTCCAGGACCTCTCAAAGATAATGGAGAGTGGCTCAGCAATGACATCCGCCAGCTCGTCAGCACTCGTGGGTGCATTCCTTCGGGCCCATGGATTTGTGGACATCCAGATGGCTTAAGCGATCTCTCACACAGTCCTCCTCAACCAAGGGAAAGTCATCCTCTCTGCAGGCTTCCTCTCTTACCTCCGGGGCCTGGGATTCCTGAGGGCCTGCCTTGACACTGAAGACAAGCAAAGCAGGCATTCCAGGCATTCAGTAGTTCTGCCTTCTCTGCATCGTCCGTCACCAGGACACCCGCCTCATTCAGCAGCGGCCCCACATTGTCCCTAGACTTCCTTTTGCTGCTGATGTAGTTGAAGAAGCTTTTCTTGTTGTTTTTGACATCCCTTGCCAGCTTCAATTCCAGGTAGGCCTTGGCCTTCCTCGTCGCATCCCTGCATGCTCTGACCACATTCCTGTACTCTTCCCAAGTGGCCTGCCCTTCTTTCCACCTTCCATGGACCTTTCTCTTCCACCTGAGCTCCGCTAGAAGCTCCTTGTTCAACCATGAAGGTCTCCTGCCTCCTTTGCTCCATTTCTTTCTCAGGGGGATGCACCGCTCCTGAGCATGGAGGAAGTGACATTTAAAGAGCAACCAGCATTCTTGGAGCCCCCTGCCTTCAAGAGCCCTGGCCCACAGGATTCCTCCCAGTAGCTCCTTGAAGAGGGCAAAGTCAGCCCTCCTGAGGTCCAAGGTTTTGATCCTACTTATCGCCCTGCTTCCTCCACGCAGGATCCTGAACTCGACCATTTCATGGTCACTGCAGCCGAGTCTACCTCCAACTTTCACATCCTCCACCAGTCCCTCCTGTTTGTTAATACCAGGTCCAGCAGAGTGCCTTTCCTTGTTGGTTCCTCCACCACTTGCATCAGAAAGTTATAATCGATGCTCTGTAGGAACCTCTTGGATTGCGCCTGCCTAGCTGTATGGTCTTCGCAGATGATGTCAGGGTGGTTGAAGTCCTCCATGAGAACCAGGGCCTGTGATTTTGAGGCTGCTTGCAGCTGCCTGTAGAAGACCTCATCAATTTCCTCCTCCTGGTCAGGTGACCTGTAGTACACACCCACCGTAATGTCACCTGTGTGAGCCTGTCCCTTAATTCTAACTCACAAGCTCTCAACTTGTTCCTCATTTGCCCCCAGGCCAAGCTCAATGCATTCCAGTTGCTCCCTCACATATAGAACAACTCAACCATCTGTCCTTGTTGGCCTGTCTTTCCTAAAGAGTCTGTAGCCATCCATGACAGCATGCCAGTCATGCGAGTTGTCCCACCACGTTTCTGTGATAGAAACCAAGTCGTAGCCGTCCTGCTGTATAATGACTTCCAGCTCCTCCTGTTTATTGCCCATTCATACATCTGAAAGTGAGTCACCGAACCACAGAATCACAGAATGATAGGGGTTGGAAGGGACCTCAGTTGGTCATCTAGTCCAACCCCCCTGCCGAAGCAGGGTCACCAACACCAGGCTGCACAGGACCTTGTCCAGGTGGGTCTTGAATATCTCCAGAGAAGGAGACTTCACAACCTCCCTGGGCAGCCTGTTTCAGTGTTCCATCACCCTCTTCTTCCTCATGTTCAGACGGAACTTCCTGTGCTTCAGTTTGTGCCCATTGCCCCTTGTCCTGTCACTGGGCACCACTGAAAAGAGTCTGGGCACCACTGAAAAGAGTCTGCAGTCACACTGCTCATGCCCTCTCATTTTTCAGACTAGCTCAGCACGCAAAGATTTGAGTGGGAGTCTTACAGACATAAATGCCTGGGGAAATTCACTCAAGTAACTGGATGATGGTTTGTGCTATGGAGAAGTTCAGGTGAATGCTGGGCTTCTGTTTTCGTTTGGCCTGGGTAAATGCCAGGTGCCCACCAAAACTGCTCTATCACTCTCTCTCCTCAGCTGGACAGCTTGAGGGTTGAGACAAGAACAGGGAGAGATCACTCACCAATTACCGTCATGGACAAAACAGGTTGAACATGGGGAGAAAAGAGAGTTTATTTCACCACCAATCAAATCAAAGTAGGACAGTGAGAAATAAATCCAGATCTTAAAACACCTTCCCCCCAACCCTCCCTTTTTCCTGGGCTCAACTTCACTCCCGTTTCTCTACCTCCTCCTCCCAAGCAGCACAGGGCGACGGGGAATGGGGATTGCAGTCAGTTCATCACATGTTGTCTCTACTGCTCCTTGTCCCTCAGGAGGAAGACTTCTCATGCTCTTCCCCTGCTCCATTGTGAAAGTTCCTCTCACGGGAGACAGTTCTCCACAAACTTCTCCAATGTGAGTCCTTCCCACAGGCTGCAGCCACAAACTGTCCCACCATGGGTCCTTCCCATGGGGTGCAGTTCTTCAGGAACAGGCTGCTCCAGCGTGGGTCCCCCACAGGGTCACAAGCCCTGCCAGCAAACCTGCTCCAGTGCTCCGGTGTGGGCTCCTCTCTCCACGGGTCTGCAGGTCCTGGCTGGAGCCTGCTCCAGCGTGGGCTTCCCACAGGGTCATAGCTTCCTTCAGGCATCCACCCTCTCTGGTGTGGGGTCTCTTCCACAGGCTACAGGTGGAGATCTGCTCCACTGTGGACCTCCATGGACTACAGGGGAACAACCTGCCTCATCATGGTCTTCATCACGAGTTGCAAGGGAAGAGTCTCTGCTCCAACATTTCGAGCACCTCCTCCCCCCTCCTTCTTCACTGGCCTTGGTGTCTGCAGAGTTGTTTCTCTCATAGTCTCACTCCTGTCTCTTCACTGCCATTTCACTACCGAGTTTTTTTCTTCCCTTTCTTAAATATGTTATCACAGAGGCGCTACCACTGTTGCTCATTGGCTTGGCCCTGGGCAGTGGTGGTCCGTCTTTGAGCCAGCTAGCACTGGCTTTATCAAACACGGGGAAACTTCACACAGCTTCTCACAGAAGCCATCCCTATAGCCCCCCCGCTACCAAAACCTTGCCACGCAAACCCATAACAGCTTCTCAGTCTGTTAATTGTGAACCACTAGTGTCCCACAGGCTAATTTCAAAAACGAAGAATTTCATTGGGTTGCCTTTTTCATTCCTGTGAAAAGGAAAAACCTCCTCTTAGCAGCTGCATCGCTGTCAGAGGACCTGGTGGACCCCGAGGAACATCTTTGCCTACATGAGTCCAGGGCCTGACAGAAAGCCAGAAGGCACTGCTGCCACCACTGTGGGACAACACACTTCCCTCTCCATACTGATAGTGTCCAAATAATGTTGTGGTACTTGTGGCCTTGAGGATGTGATGATGGTCATCTCTGCTTTTCAGAAGTATCTGTGAGTCTAGGACGGAACCTTAGAAGACAAATGTCATTGACCAAAAGAAGTGAGTTTTTGTTATTCACTGCAAAGCATTCTCCCTCCCTGCAAATCAAGTCCACATCAGATCAGTCAGACATTCTTGCTGGCTGTCCCCACTCAGCTATTTAGCCACACTGACTGCTGGAGTCGGTCATCAGATGGTGCATTGTCCCAGCACAGTCCTCCATCCTTTCATTCAGGGAACATGGTTAAAGCCTTTTCAGATACTAGGAGGTACTATTCTGGATACAGTCGAAATTAAGCCAGCCTTAGCATCCAGTCTCATCTGCAAATGCAAGTGAGCTTGCATTTGCATTTTGTGCACACAAATGTTGCATGAAAACAATTTGCACATTCATAGATAAAGAAATATCAAACTGTAACCCTCTGCAACCTACAAAGAAGATG
The DNA here is from genome assembly GCF_030867145.1 of Opisthocomus hoazin. Lineage (NCBI taxonomy): Eukaryota > Metazoa > Chordata > Aves > Opisthocomiformes > Opisthocomidae > Opisthocomus > Opisthocomus hoazin. The sequence continues at coordinate 24,195,596 of NC_134414.1, read as the reverse complement.
GACACCTTTATATTGATATCAAGAATGGAAGAGCAATGTCATACCAGAAAGACCTGCAACTGTACCTGTGTGAGTGGTGGCAGCTCACAGGGTCCGTGAGGTTGGTTTTGCACTGGAGAGAGTAAATAAGGTACATCTGTATATGTGAGTCTGTGGATTAGAGACATCTGAAAATGAAGAAAATAGCCTTTAGTGTAGACAGTTGTGATTTGTTTCAGTGACTTCTTTTCAATCAATGTCTTTTTTTTTTAATAAATAGTATGTTGCTTAAATTCTAGTCTTTAATTCAAGGTGGGTTTTTAAAATGGAAAAAGAAAATGCTTTATTAAATCAAACATGTAATTTCAAAATTAAGTGAATGTGCTTACAAGTTTTAAAAATTGTTGAAGTGGGACTAGAGGGTGAGTGGACATGGAAATGCAAGATTTGGTAAGGAAAGATTCTCTTCAATGAGCCAAGTCCAGATACTACAGCACCACAAAACTGCATGAGCTCTCTAGCTTGATACGGTGAGGCTCATTGTTCAAGCTGAACACAAAGGAGTGCATAAGCTGAATCTCAACTACAGTAAAAAAAAAATTTTTAGCTACCAGTCCCTCTTAATAACCTCTGGTGATAGAAATATAGATAAAAAGATTAAGGAAAGTTAGTAAGATTTTTATCCAGAAAAATCTTTATATCCAACAAAAAAAAAACTAATTTGAATTTATCTAATATCACTATTAAAATCTTTGTGCGAAGCGTACTGCATTTCATTATTCTGTGTTAATGATGTTTTCGGACAACATAAGCCAGTTCCCTGCATACTAGTCTTTCACGAATTTCTTAGGTTCATTAGATACTATTCAAGACATTCATCAAGGGTTCTTAACTGACCTGTCTAAGATTGGTAATGTTGTGCTCAAGACCATCAAGTTCTTTCAGGGCGAGGTATGAATGCTTCTGTATTGACTGCATACCACAGTCCCCAGGAAGCAAAGGGGAATACTATTTAAGACCTTATTAATAACAATACCATGAAGGTCTATTACTTAGGTACCAAGACTGCTGGAAAAAAAAAAAATCAGCTTCCTGGCTAGATAGCAACATCCCCTTGTTCTTGAAACTCCCTCCCGAGAGGCAGCTATTCCAGCCATCCATGTATCTTGATTATATACCTTTCAATTATTTACATTATTTGCTACAGTTTTCTTTGATATGACTTGGTATTTGCAGGCTGACTTTCTGAAGAGAGCGTTCTCAGCAGGAAATGTGCAGGACATCTTCACTGTAGTTCAGTTATTTGTCAAGGAACAAAGTTCTTGACCATGTAGTATAGACACTTAATTAGGTAGTACAATACAGTTCACTACACAGCATGTCAATAGACCTCAAAACTTGTTTTCAGGCAGTGTTTACCCCAGTGGACTGTCCAAGCAGATAAAATAATGATCTTGTACCCACCCACTGAGCCAGGAAAGCCTGGCTGGGACAGCCCGCTTGTACCGAATCCCACCCCACTTCTCCACTGCTTGACTAATTCCTTTTCTTGGAGGGGAAACACCATCTGGATGGTGTAAGACATTGTAAAAGCTCCACCAGATTATTTTTGTAGAGTTTTGTTTTCTGGTAAGCAGCTGTGTTTTGGGCTGGCAACTCCCACAGGTGGGAGCTGGGGGGAACCAGGCAATTTTCCCTCTGCCCCTGCCCCTCATCCCAGGGATGATATGGTCACCACAAAGCTGCATTATACTGCCTGGGTGACACCACCTATTGATATGTCTATCTACTAAGTGTATGAAACAGGGTCATTTCAAGTACTTATACACCAATAATGAATTCAAACGAGGTTTTGTTGTCCAGCCAGAGGAAGGTCTCAGGTAAGTGCTCCTTCCCTCTAGAAAATTTTTCCTACTGCAGACGTTCACTAGCAGGGGTGGTGGTGGGAGCAGTTCAAGTTTTGTGGCTGTTAGGAAGTGGTTTGATGCTAATTCAGCCAGCCTGGGGTCTTCCTGTGAACCCAGCTGGTCGTACACTCAGGTGCAAGAGGAGCCTGTGGCCCTGTGCTCCTGGGTCCTGAAGCTCTCCAAGTGCATCACAACAATGTGAAATCCAAGGCCAAGCAAATTCCCTCCCTGCCTCCTTTCTGAGATTAGCAGATCTCTCGGGAATGAGGGGAATTTAGAATATCCCAGTAGCAGCTTCTATGGTATAAACATGAGAGTGCCTTCTGCATTTGAAAGCTGAGGTATTTGTGAGGATACATTATTGCATCTTGCTATGTCAGAGAAAAATGCCTTGATCAAGACAATTCCTTCTTTTTTTCATGTAAAATAGCACAGTATATAAAAAGGGAAAAAACACATGCTGGAACTGGTCTTCGTGTATAATTTCAGATCTAAAAATTATAGTGGGGAGAGGAAAGCATATGGGTAGAGATGGCTCACTGGGGTGCTAACAATGTAAAAGACAGATAAAAATGCAGAGACGGTTGCTTTCAGTCTCCTTGAACAGAACTGCTCACTCTTCCCAGGGCTGTACAGAACACAGCTGCACAGCACTGAGGATTTCACGTGCATTTTTTTTCAATCTTTGAAGAGGCCAGTGGCCACATGGGGATTGCCCATGCATGTCACATTGGAAAATACACGCTCAAATTCTCTGCTTCCAGGAAAAAGGTGTAATGAAGAAGGTGCCCTTGGTTGGGACTCAGCAGGGGGGCTGACTGCAAGCAGAACCAGAGACTTCTTGCTTGATTTGAGACTAAACACTTCATAACTCTCTTCTCCATTCATTGTTAGTGGTGGACACCAAATGTTTTCCCAGCCATGGGTACTGCAGAAGTAATTTTGTTTTCACTTGTGATCTGCTTGGAGATTTATGGTGATGATACTATATAAGTACAGAGAGAACATCTGGGCTAGACATATGCTACAGCATGTGATTCAGAACTGTTTCATATGTGAGGATGCATAACCACAAAAACAGCTTCCATGAGATTGCAAATAGGAATTCCACATCCTTCAAGGAAAATCCAAACACTGTGAAAAATAAAGATGGTTCTAGTTCCAGGCGGTGAATTTACTGTTCCTCAGTACTTATTTAAGACATGCATGTAATTCAAATATTTTTGAGATGTTATGTCTTTCCCTTCTCACTTCCTTAAGGTGACAAATGAAACAATTCCAATCACTTACTGAAAGAAATTTATATTCTTGCCTGTCCTCATGACACAAGAGCGTCTTCCATACCCAAGACGGATAAAAAATGTTAAATAAGAATATTACCCATTGCTGTAAGTTTTCAGCATGATGGTCTTGGATACACTGTGAGGAATTTATTATTCACCCTACAAAATTTATGCTAGAATTCCCTTATGCAAATTCTGGCTTTTATGCTCCATGAACTTCGTGGCATTTGTTTTTCATGCACCAGGTGATATTTTTTATATTTGCACATTTAAATGGTCAGGTGTTTGTGGTTTTCTGGTACGTGCCACCCTATTTACTGCAGGTAAAAGCTAAAAATATGCCTATTTATTATTCAAAAAGTCTTGGTGGAAGTTTAGGATAGTCTTGAGACTTCAATAGTCTTGAGACTTCAGAGTGGAGGTGTGGGTGAGAATATCTGCATAAGCCTTGCTCATGAAGCATTGGGTCAGACCAAACCACAACATTGGCAGGATTCAAAATGTATAGTATATGCCAATATGACATAATATTTGTTTTACAGTACACTGTAGTACTGACTGTAAGAGACTTATAGCTCTCACTAGAACCAGAGAATCATGAAGCATTTAACAGTTTAAACAGTTGAACAAACTTCTTGAGAGCCCTTAACATATCCACATGGGGCTGGAAGCAAACAACAAGGAATCAACAATAGCAAAAACTTCAGGAAGAGGAAAAGATCAGAAGTCACTCTGTTATGACAGAGACCATTATCTCACATTTATCATCATTGTAACATTATAACAATATCATTTCACTCTGTGGAAAATAGAGGGTAAAACAGGTAAAACTGATATACCTTCAATGACTTTACCCATTGTGACAGACAACAGACTGCAGTTATTTCTTGGCCTTTCTAAAAGGACATATATATTTCTCACTTTGCCAATTAATTTCCATGAAAAAAAATTAAAAGCTCAGGAAATAAGCTCATTTTTAATATAAAGGAATGTGTTATAATCTCATCTACTTTCAGTCTAAATTATTAATCACTATGTAAAGTGGCATGACACCAACACATAGCAGGTAAACCTGAGTTGAGAATGAGACATCAGGTTCTTCCAGAAGGACAAGACTGGATTTAATACAAAAAGGTGGCTAAAGCAACCTTTGTTTCAGTTTTGGGAGTATCCACTTAGCTATAATTAGAGGTACGAGTTGTAACAAAAAATGGCTTTGCACAAAATTTCTCCATGGAAACGAAGAAGCCTTGCAAAGAGGGTGTCAAAAAACCGAGAGATTTTTCTGAGCTTGGGAGCAATAATTGCCTTAATAGGAACTCCTCCTTACAATGGAAAATAAGCATAAGATACGAAAGCCAGTTTCAGCTGCCAACCAGGCAACAGCGGGATGTGAACACTGCTCTTACCATGGAAGTTTGCGTTTCTGAGTCCTCCTTTCTGCTGACAGTATAGATACAGCTGGAGAGAAAGAGGGACATTCATCGAGAGATTTTATTTGCCATATCTGGAGAATGCAGGGGGAAAGGGTCTCTTTCTTTTAAATTTCTACCTTCTGGTGACCTAACAGGAAACAAGTGAGACTGAGAAATCTTCCTCTGGACTGCGTGTGCTCCCAGCAAAGCTCAGACATGTAAGGGCAGGAGTCTGCCTCAGTGCCTGAATCACTTACGTTTGGATGAGGCAAAACACTGTTTTTGCTCTCCCTTTTCCTTAGTTGCATTTTTTTAACCTTCTTCTCCTTCTTCTCCAAAAAAGCAGCAGCACTCAGTTCGTGAGAAAGGCAGTAGCGGCGATGGTAAGATCTGCGGCTGGGGGCTTGACTGAGCCACACAGAGGGGTTCCCATAGCCAGGGAAACGCGAAGGAAGAGCAGTGAGACCCACTAGGAGCCGGCAGCTCTCGCGAGCGAGCGGGGCTGAAGTTGGCGTGGGCCTTGCCAGCAGCAACCGCAGCAGATTTAAACGGCCCTTAAGGAGCGCGAGTGACCAGGATCGCGGCGAACAGAGCAGGGAAACAGGGCATGGCGTGGCAGTTTGCACAGCAGTTCGCACAGGGAGGGCCCTGCAACCTGCCTGTAGACCACAGCCTCCACCCTCCAGCATAACTACCAGAAATTAATATGAGGCTTTAACAACTGTAGATACCCAGGAGCAAGGTCTGCAAGAGGAAACTACACCAGCAGCACACATCAGGTACCATAAAAAGAAATGACGGGTACTCGTGGTGGGTGACTCCATGTTAAGGGGGACTGAGGCACCCATCTGCCGACTGGACAGGGAGGCACGCGATGTGTGCTGCCTTCTGGGAGCTAAGGTCCAGGATGTGGCCAAGAGGGTGCCACAACTTGTGAAGAGCACAGACCACTATCCGCTGTTACTCTTTCACACAGGCACAAATGACACTGCAAGTCGGAATGTTGGCAGAATTAAGGAAGATTTCAAAGCCCTGGGGGTGAAAGCAAAATCTTTGATGCCCAAGTTACATTTTCCTCTGTTTTACAAGTTGGAGGCAGGGGATCAGCTACAAACAGGTGCATTATGGGTATCAACTCTTGGCTTCACGGCTGGTGGCTACATGAAGGTTGTGGTTTTTATGACAGTGGAACTTTCTTCCATGACTATGAACTGTTAGAGAGGGATGGGATCCACCTGTCTAGAAAAGGCAAGGGGATTTTTGGCAACAGGCTAGCCAGCCTGGTGTGGAGGACTTTAAACTGAAGGACTCAGGGGGTGGGGGACAGAGTCACAATGCTCAAGCCATCCCATCTGGCTGGGGATTAAGAGTGACTAATCAGAGCAGGGACAAATATTCCTCAGCTGTGTCCCAAGCTGAGAAGCAAAAGACCAGCAACCTTAAGGGTGGGCATAAACATGACAGATCCTCTTGCATCCCTCCAGGGAAACCAGCATGCTCGAGTTCCTCCACATGCAGCATGGGCAATAAGCAGGAAGAATTAGAGATCTGTGTGAGGCCGCAGGGCCACGATCTCATTGCAATTACAGAGGCATGGTGAGACAGCTCGCATGATTGGAATGGTGTCATGGATGGCTACACACTCTTTGGGAAAGACAGGCCAACAAGGCAAGGTGGTGAAGTTGCTCTGTATGTGAGGGAGCAACTGGAATGTATTGAGCTCTGCCTGGGGGTGGATGAAGAGCAAGTTGAGAGCTTATGGGTTAGAATTAAAGGACAGGCTCATATGGCTGGCGTTATTGCCAGTGTGTACTACAGGCCACCAGACCAGGAGGAGGAATTTGATGAGGCATTCTACAGGCAGCCGAAAGTAGCCTCACAGTCACAGGCCCTGAAACTCGTGGGGGACTTCAACCACCCTGCCATCAGCTGGGAAGACCATACAGTCAAGTACGTGCAGTCCAGGAGGTTCCTACAGATCACTGATGATAACTTTCTGATGCAAATGGTGGAGAAGCCGATGAGGACAGGCGCTCTGCTGGACCTTGTACTAATGAACAAAGAGGGACTAGTTGAGGATGTGAAGGCTGGAGGCAGCCGTAGCTGCAGTGACCATGAAATGGTGAAATTCAGGATCCTGCGTGGAGGAAGCAGGGCGATAAGTAGGATCAAAACCTTGGACTACAAGAGAGCTAACTTTGGACTCTTCAAGGACCTACTCAGAGGAATCCCATGGGTCAAGGCTCTAGAAGGCAGAGAGAGGTCCAAGAGAGCTGGTCGCTATTTAAGCATCACTTCCTCCGTGCTCAGGGTCGGTGCATCCCCCTGAGGAAGAAATCTAAAGAAGGCAGGAGACTCGCATGGATGAACAAGGAGCTTCTAGTGGAACTCATTTGGAAGAGAAAGGTCTACAGAATGTGGAAAGAGGGATGGATCACTTGAAAGGAATAAAAGAACGTTGTCAAATCATGCAGAGATGCAACAAGGAAGGCTAAGGTCCATTTGGAATTAAACCTGGCAAGGGATGTCAGAAACAAGAAGAAAAGCTTCTTCAAGTACATCAGCAGCAAACGGAAGACTAGGGATAATGTGCGGCCACCAATGAACAAGGTGGGTGCCCTGCTGATGGAGAGTGCAGAGAAGACAGAGTTACTGAATGCCTGCTTTGCTTCAGTCTTTGGTGCTAAGGCCGGCCCTCAGGAATCTCAGGCTGTGGAGGCAAGAGAGGAAGCCCTTAGTCGAGGAGGATTGTGTGAGAGATCACTTAAGCAATCTGAACGCACACAAATCCATGGGCCTTGATGGAATGCACCCACGAGTGCTGACGAGCTGGCGGATGTCATTGCTGAGTCACTCTCCATTATCTTTGAGAGGTCCTGGAGGACAGGAGAGGTGCCCGAGGACTGGAGAAAGGCCAATGTCACTCCAATCTTCAAAAAGGGCAAGAAGGAGGACCCAGGGAACTACAGGCCGGTCAGCCTCACCTCCATCCCAGAAAAGGTGATGGAGCAACTCATTATGTATGTCACCACTGAGCAAGTGGAGGAAAAGAAGGCTATCAGGAGTAGTCAACATGGATTCACCAAGGGGAAATCATGCTTGACCAATATGATAGCTTTCTACGATGGCATGTCTGGCTGGGTAGATGAAGGGAGATCCGTGGATGTTGTCTACCTCGACTTCAGCAAGGCTTTTGACACTGTCTCCCATAACATCCTCCTAGGCAAGCTCAGGAAGTGTGGGCTGGAAGAGTGTACAGTGAGGTGTATTGAGAACTGGCTGAATAGCAGAGCTCAGAGGGTTGTCACCAGCGGCACTGAGTCTAGTTGGAGGCTGGTAACTAGTGGTGTCCCCCAGCGGTCAGAACTTGGCGCAGTCTTGTTCAACTTCTTCTTCATCAATGACCTGGATGCAGGGACAGAGTCTACCCTCAGCAAGTTTGCTGATGATGCAAAAATGGGAGGAGTGGCCAATACACCAGAAGGCTGTGCTGCCATCCAGCTAGACCTGGACAGGCTGGAGAGCTGGGCGCGAAGAACCTGATGAAGTTCAAGAAGGCCAAGTGCAGGGTCCTGCACCTGAGGAGGGACAACCCCATGCACCTGTATAGGCTCGGGGCGGACCTGCTGGAGAGCAGTTCTGCGGAGAGAAACCTGTGTGTCCTGGTGGATGACAGGTTAACCATGAGCCAGCAGTATGGCGTTGCTGTCAAGAAGGCCAATGGACTCCTGGGGTGCATTAAGAGCAGTGTGGCCAGTAGGTCGAGGGAGGTTCTCCTCACCCTCTACACTGCCCTAGTGAGGTCGTATCTGGAGTGCTGTGTCCATTTCTGAGCTCCCCAGTTTAAGAAAGTTGAGGAGCTTCTGGAGAGAGTCCAGTGGCAGGCAACGAGGATGATGAGGGGACTGGAGCATCTCTCCTATGAGGAGAGGCTGAGGGAGCTGGGCTTGTTCAGCCTGGAGAAGGCTGCGAGGGTATCTTCTAAATGCTTATAAATATCTTCAGGGTGGGTGTCAAGATGGATGGAGCCAAACTCTTTCCAGTGGTGCCCAGCGACAGGACAAGGGGCAACCGGCACAAACGGAACATAAGAAGTTCCACCTGAACATGAGGAAGAACTTCTTCACTCTGAGGGTGATGGAGCACTGGAACAGGCTGCCCAGGGAGGATGTGGATTCTCTTTCTCTGAAGATATTCGAGACCTATCTGTACAAGGTCTTGTGCAGCCTGGTGTTGGTGACCCTGCTTTGGCAGCGGTGTTGGACTAGATGACCCACAGAGGTCCCTTCCAACCTCTACTATTCTGTGATTCTGTGTGATTCCTTCTCCAAATTCTTTCTTTCAGTTCTGGCCTTTTCTTATTCTGCCTTTGGCTTTTTCCCATTAAAATTATGGTTATTTCATGATAAGCTTTTGCCATACAGATGTCGTGTAATTTAAGCTGGGACATCAAGGTTTTACACATAAAGACTGAAGGTACAGACTCTGCAGATCTTTTCCTGGCACACTCTGTATGCAGGTATTTCCCCATGCTAACTACCACTTTGTTTCAGAGATTACCTTCCCTTTAGAATTATCCTGGAAAAGAAGAATTTCCAGAAAACCATCTCAGATGTCACCTGGAACAGAAGAGGTAGCGCTGAGCTGACGACATCTGGAACTTGGGCTTCATTTGCTTTGAGCGATAGTACAGCGAGATTTTCAACCCTGGCTTTTTGCCATGTTTACTTTCCCTCAGAAGTAAATGCTTGCTTTGCAGAAGATAATATGACAGCTTATTAACACTTCAGCCCTTGATGCGAACTCAGGTTAAGAGTTTCCGAGACAGTCATTCTTCACCATCTTAACTAAATGGTTTCTTCTCAGACTGGTAATTTCATACCCTTCACACAGTGTCCACACCAGCATGCCCTTGTTAAATTCCACTTCGCTCCTGGTGGCACACTGGTCATAGTAGTTTCTGAAAGGCTTGAGGCTGAAGGGTTTTCCTTGACAGGGAATCAAACAAGTTCAAGCCTAATAACACTAAATCCTGGCCCACGGACCATGAGGAGAGGTGTATTTGTAATAGCAAATGTAGCAATAACCAGATGCAATTACTGGAGTACTGAGAAGAAAGCAAAGGGTATAAAACTCCCTGACGAACCAGTAGGCTTACAATAGGCGCTACAAGCTTTGATCAAATTAAAATTTTTATTATACTTTAACTAAGACCAGAAATTTATGACTGGCAAGCAAAACTACTGACATTTCCTCTTTGTTCCAATCCATACTAGTAGTGCAACCTGCACTTTTAAATCTATTTTGACGTTTGTTCACAGAGCACTAGTCATTCAGTAAGAGTCATGGTTTTACTTTCCTGGAAGGAGATAAAACTAGCTGTCTTTAGACTTATTTCAGAACTGTAAATGTCAGATTCCATGAGCCAGGGCAGTGTAACGGATGTGTTAAAAAGGTTTTTATCAGAGCCTACCATCGTCACAACACAGTTCTGTGCCCTCCATCTCTGAGAGCAAAGAAATGACCTATTTCATGAAGTAAATGAAGTCTGTGTAACTCACACAACTGGAAACATGCCAGAAAATAAATAATATATTTAACCACCCTCAAGAAGTTATTTCAAGTGGTTTATGTGTTTCTCAAAAAAAATAACTCAAAAAAGACGATTTTAAGAAACCATTAACTGGAATGAACTAATTAGAAACAGATCACATGATGATAAATGAGGTAACTTAATCTGTTGACTGGACTGCTAGCCTGTAAGTATGCAGAGTCACCCTGCAGATAATTGTATCAGTACCTGTGCTAATAAGGGTTTATGGAGATCAAAGCTACACTGTATTCCCAGACCCTTAAGCCCCTGCATTGATTAAGATTAAGTTAGTAATAACATATCAGCTAATTTAAAGCAGTGCTATTACAATGGTGCAGCTATGAAATAAAGAGGTCTTAAAAGCTTTGAAATTTGGCAACCAACCTTAACTCTGACCTGGTCCCGCTGCTCTCATTCCACAACATGACGGAGTGACAATGAGGCAGCAGGGAATGGGTAGTCCAGCACTTGAATGTTTTGGTGTTGCTGTCTGGAAGTGACCTTCCAAAACTTACACAAAGATACTTCAGAGAACATTCCATAATGACTTCTGTGGATGACTGTGCAAAGAAATGAAAATTTAGAACTCTCCTTCCAGCTGTTTGGTACAAGGGTCCTGCTTCAACAGCACGGGTGAAGACTGGCACCGTCTCAGCATCACCAGCAGCTGCAAAGGCCAGGGTGTTCTTGAGAGAAGAGAAAGGTGAGCTTGGGAACGACAGCCTCAGTAGCCACTCACTTTCTGACAACAGTGAAACTGTAGTCTTTACCATCAACATTTTCCGCAGAAAAGAGCAAGCTCAGGCCCAAAATTTTGGACTTAAGCTTCTCTAAATGAAGTTCCAGGGATACCAGTGCCCTCATACATCAAACCATATCTCAGGTTTGCAGGTAGGCACACAAACACATCAGAAAAGCAAGATTTCAGGCACATTTGTCCCCTCGACATTACCTATGGCCTGGTTTCATTTTCTTTCCATCCAGTATGTTTGCCTTTGTTAGATTCACTCTGAAGTGCTGAACTCTTCCTGCCAGGGGACTATGTGGCCTACCTTATGTTTGTGAGTGCTTCTCTTTGATGCCTCTCCTCAGTATAGCAACACTGCAGTATCCCTGACTATGTCTTCATCTGTAAATTTGGGGATGTCCAGAACTAATCCCCAAAACTGAGACCTACCGATACAGAATGGCCTACATCCATAGTACTAAACATTCCTACTTACTGAAAATAGGGTGGCAAACTGCACTTTGGGAATCCTCCCTGGCCATGCTAACTTCCAAACTCTGTCTAAACTTGCTAGGGAAGATGCTACTTGGCAAGGCCAACACACGGCAGACACTAGACTCCTGTAGCATCATTCAGTCTGGTTCCAGCAACTGGGACTATTTGCTGTAGCTGTGTGATTTACCAGTACAGGGGTGGTGTTTGTGAATCTGGACTTTCACTACTGAGGGCAAAGGTTCTTAGGTGGGACTTCTGTCCTCAGATCTCCAGGACATCTCTGAAAACTGCACTTGCTTTCAATGCCTTTTTCTCTGTGGGAGCTTTGTAATACTTCTGCCGTGACATTACTAATTTCTTATCCTACGCATCTGTGTAAAACAATGTGCTGAAGAAATATAGCAGGAGTCGCTCCATCTTATGATTGTTGGTGGCGTTAATAACGCCTCCTCAACTCACTGCTAAAGAGGAAAATGAGCTATCAAGCAAGGACCTGAGACAAATTTATTCTGGAGATATTGCTTCTGCTTACTCCTCAGTTTATGTTGACAGAAATGATCCATAAAAATATTTATTACATGTGCTATGAAATACAAGAACCTGGAAGGAAGGCCACAATATTCATTATGGAAGAATACAAATAAGCTCAAACACATCCAGTAAGCTATCTTCCCTACCATGTATAGGCCAGAGAGGCTCAGTGGTAGACAAACCATTTACCTTGACTCACATCGATTCATGTGAAGCAGCTGCCTCCAATCAGTACAAGGAAGTCGTCTGAAGAGGTAGACAGGAGAGCAGCACAATTACCAGCCTGGAAAATCTGCAGTACTGCCAGCTCCACACATTTTGTAAATACCTCTGAAAGCTGCAGCAGCTGATAAACACATAATTACCCTTCAGCAAATATAGGCAAAGTTCTTTCTTCTTGGCTTATTGGCATTGATTTGGATATTCTGTTGTTTGAGATGATCAGACATTGTCCAGTACTGCCTTTATCTTTCTTTTTAGTATGAAGATATGTTGTATTTAAACTTCTTCAGTTGCTGAGGAGCTGAAAATCATAGCTTGCTCAGTTTTCCTTTCTTGTCCCCCAAGATTTTCACCTTAGAAAGCAAGTAACACTTCCAAGACATTTTATTTCATACATTATCATCAGAAAATACTTACTGTCATCTCTGATATCTCAAGTTGTCTGTTTCCTTAATCTGTCTTTCAAACGTCATGCAGCAATGCAGAATTTTGTTGGGAAAATATCTGTAAAGCGAAGGTGCCCAATCCTCCAGACAGCTTGTAAGTGGCAGAGAGAGACCATTCATCACAGAATCATAGAATCATAGGTTGGATAAGACCTCTAAGATCATCAAGTCCAACCATCCACCCAGCACCACCATGCCTACCACCTCCTTTCTCAAATGACAGGACTGTCTGCTCAAACTCATCTCTGATGATCTAAATATTTACACAAATGGACAGCCTTCCTTCAGTGCCAGATTCACTACTCATGAGTTGATTGACATGGAGGGATATCTTAAAAAACTTGCGTTTGGAGTCTGGCTGTCATTGCCTGAGTTATTCACAGAAACTGCTTTGGCCAGCTTTTCCCTGGGGATTCCTATGGCTTGCATAAGAATCAAGCTGGAAGTTGTATCAGTTGTTCTGGCAATGACATCCTACTCCCAGCCATTTTTTTGCTTGGCTGCTTCTCAGTTTCAAGCTATGTTGTATGATGGACAAAGTGCCATGGGACACTTGGAAAAACAGTAGTCAGGAATGTAGTTTTGATCTCATCAAAGCAATATGTGCAACCCAAAACTGACTTCAAGGAGGTTCCTGGGGAATATAATCACCAGAGCAGGCTCTTGACCAGGTGACTTGTTCTAGGAGACCATAGATGGCTCCATGGGCCATAACTTGACCCCCTTTATTCTGAAGGGTTCAAAATCAGGTAGTACTGGAAGAGTTGCCAAATTATGCTAAAATGTCTTATTGCAGGAAAATTTGTCTGAATGAGAGAACTCTCCAAAGCAGATAAAATCATACTGGAAATTCAGTTTGCAATATCCCCAAATATTTTCAGTTTTTGTTTGGATGCAGAGCCTTGTACTACCTGGTCCAGATACTCTTTGGAATGTCACAACTGCAATACTGAGACACCTCCTAATTCAACTGCTTTTCCTAGGCATTTCTGGAGCTCCACCAAATAGGGTGGCTGCATGGAAGCTATTACATTTTGCAGAGATTAACTGTGCTGAACATTAATGCAGACTTTCTTCCAGAAAATATTTGGAAACTTGTGTATTTTAAAAATTTCCTCCCCTAGTTTTAAAAAAATAATTTGGTTGAAGGTTAAAAAGTGCATGTCTGTTATTCAAAGCCACACAGAGGGCATCAAAGCAGATGCCAGTTCTCGAAGGGATCCAGACAACTGTAGCAGGCATCACTGGAAACAATAACATTACACAGAACTGTCTTATGATTTAGTTAATAGTAACAGTGTAACTGTTAGGAAAACAAAATTCTGAAACCCCACAAAGCACCCCTTCTAAAAGATTAAAAGATTGAGGTCCATTATTCCCAGCCTCCAGTATAAACCGGTCCATGCCATTTAACAGAGGAATTCTAACAGAAGATGAGGAAAGCATCTTTTTCTTTTATCACAGAATCATTTTGTGCACCGACTGGTGCCGAAGCATGGAGTGTCCACGTGCCATTATCACTTCTCTCACTGCCAGTTACAGCTCTTAACTCTTCTCCTGTAAAAAAATGTACCATGTTTACAACTAGAATTTTTTCTACCTTTAGCACCCAGCCACTGGGTCTTGGCAAGGGAAGGCAAAATGAAAAAAAGGTGTCAGCAATTTAGAATACTATATTCTTCATCAGGTTTACTCATCATAATGGACTGAGTCACTGCCTCAGGGACCACGTAAGTGGCTATACATTGCAAGTTTTTATTATTCAAAGGGAAAATTATGTTAACCTTTGGGTCTCCCTGCATTTTTGGAAATTATTGTCCATGTAAGTAGAAGATGGACATAGAGACCAAGCCACAACAAAGTCCTGAATCTTGCCCTACAGGCATAACATTAATTTGTCTGTGACGAGGATGAAGGCTAACCTTTCTACCCACTTTCTCTGTGGGAGACACAGCCCTGGTCTGAGCTCTGGTGACCACATTCTTCACAGATATAATAATGGTTTTTAACACATCTGTTACAGTGTCAGTATATAAATATGCACAATAGCCTGTTGCTATATTGCTGTACTGAAAGAAGGTATCACATTTGCTCCCTCTGCTCCCTATTCTTCTAGCACAAGGGCAGATATTTACAGCCAGGACTTTCTTAGACTACAAGTATTCTTGCTTTCTGCACGTTGGTGGTACCTTTGGCCCCTCTGTACTGAATGATACCTGGAAGTGTAGTCTTCTCTTCAAGGGATCCAGTCTGGGTTTACACCAGGTGCCTAATCCTGGTCAGGGATTGTATCCAGCAAACCAAAAAGCAGAACCAAACAGGTAATGTCTTCCACAGGATGCCCACCCCTGCAGGTGGAAATCCTGCTAGTCATCAGGATGGCTGTACCTGCACACAGCCTCAGAACAGCTCTTCATATCACCACATGGAGACAGCCCATAATTATCTATGCATACACCTTAAATTTTCCTTTCCTTAGAATACATCCTGCATAAACTGCAAAGTACAAATCAAGTCTACTTTATGATTAAAAGAGGGATTTGTCTACAAAAAAATATTCTTTACACAAGCAGATATTCTAGTTGTCTACGCATATTGAATATGACATTTCCAAAGAAAACAAACAGAGCAATAGAAGAAGCATACCATGGAGAACACCTGCACCAGAGAGTTTAAAATCAGATCATATGCCACTATAGTGAACAATTTGTTTTCTATTATTACTTAAGTATGATGATAACCAACTTAAGGATTGACATAAAACCCATATTGTATTATTCTGAGGCTTTGTTAAGAGCAAAGAATGTGTGACCAAATCAAAGGCTTCACTAAAGCTAATAAACACAGCTTCAGTCATATATGTGGCCTTTATCCACAGCTTGATTAATATCACATTTAACCTAGAACAAGTCTGAGGTTATGGAGTGCTTTAAACAAAAGCCAGATTTTGTATAAGGTACAGTGAGGGGAATAATATGTTTAAATTAATAAATCCATTGATCTGTCCACACACCAAACATTTGGAAATGTTAGCTAATGACATTAAAGCAGCTGAAAGCCTACGATTATCTAAATCCAAGAAAACACCACCTTTCTGGTACAAAAAAAGTCTTCCAAATTGTTCAGAGAATTAGCACACACTGAGACATGCTGAAGAAATCATGAAAGAAAATGACTGCAGATTTGAGCAGCAAAAAGGGGGATTTCGTCCACCTGTCTCTTCAAAGGGTAATTAATTGTTTTCAGTACTTCAATAAAATTTATGGTTTCAAAAGAGGAAAAGATGATTATTGATTTAAAAAAAAAAACCAACACAACAAATTAGATTAACTTGACTTCTCAAACGTCAGAAGGTTTCTAAATCTGTTAACAGGTCCAGTGATGATTATTTAATGCCTTAACTATTTGTTATGTCTGTTACAATTTAACCCAAATCTTTAATTCATTAAAATGAGTTGTTTTAACTCTGCTAAAAAGTCCTTTCATTCCTTTCCAAATGCTCTCAGATTCCTCAGCCTTTTTAAAAATAATAATCTAAATAAAATACAGTTTTTGCTTTTCTCAACTCATCTTTATTTCCATTTCAATGTTGAGTATAGTACCCGAATCAGCAACATGTCTGCTACATCTTTCATATTTGCCATTTCTTCTCTCCCTGTCATGGGTCATTTGAGGATAACATTTCCCTGCATTAATCTGACTAGCTGTTACAAATCTGAACTGATTGGGAATGGTCACCATCTAGAAGTTAGGCAGTTACTTCCATACTGAGTAGCTATTAACATGCCAGCCAGTCCAACAGCTCAGGCCTGCAGAGTGGATGTGTATTAGGAGAGCAAAGACTTTCCCACTAAAGCAGCAGCTCCCAGAACTGCCATAAGAAAAGTTGCTTCTGCTAGAAAATTCCTGTTCTTCATATAGAGGTGAAGTTACCAGAACGCTTTAGAATAAATCAATCAAAGGAATTTCCAATAGCCAAGGATGGATGGCGTTTGCCTAAAAGCTTGAACACGATATTGCTGGACCAATAAGGAAAAATAAACTGCTGGGAGACATCATGGGCCGAAGGAAGACCCTGAGAATGCACAGACAAGATATGAAGGTCCCGGCTTGCATTAGCTGCAGAGCAGGGGGCAACTATGGCTTTTTGAAGGTCAAAAGAGGTAAGTTTATCCCCAAAGTGCCCTCTTCATTTGTAGGTGCCTGAAGACACCCAAGAAGGGATAAGCTCACTTCTGCGTGCAACACATATACTACACCCAGCCACCTACACACTTTTGTATAACCTGCACGGGTCTTTAATGACAGGCATTTGTATGTAAAGCCCGCTGACTAGGTTTGTGAAAAGTTGGTTAAAATCATAACTCAGGTGCAATGAAACTGGCAACAACATCAAATAACATGAGACCTAAACACACAGTATAACATCCATTTAAATTTGGTGACCTGACTGGCTGTATAATTTGGGAGCTTTTTTATTTCTAGTATCCTTCAGCTGCTAACCATTCATCTATTTGGTGCACAAGAAATGAGTAACTCAAAAAAGGAAAAATTCTGTGCTGTCAGAAAAATCCAAACATCACTGGACAGATTTTATTACTAATGGGAGCCAGCATCCATTGTGCTCAGATAAAATATTTAAAATTTATTAAAAGCATCTCCTCAGAGTTGAAAACAGAAAATATTTAATCAGCCCTGACAATCAAAGCATGATCTAGTAGAAGCATACACAAGATTCATTCCAGCAAAGAAAAGATGGGTGGGCAAGTATTCTTAACTTCCACTGATTTATTTCATATGTTTTGCTATGCACACAGCTCTAATTTCCAGGTCTCTTGTTGTACCTGTAGACACAGTGGCACACAGATCAGTCCAAATGATTGTCTTATTCTTCTCCTTGAGAAGTTCTGATTAAAAAGCAAATACAGGAAATTCTGTTCAAATGGAGATGCCAGCATTTCACACATACTTCTCTTCCAGATTTGGATAAGAAGATGAAATAGCAGTTTTGGGAAAGGGGGAAGAGGAATGAAAACAAACAAAGTCAGTATGAAAATGTTGGAATATTTAATTTTAACATTTCAGTGTAGATTACTCTTCCACATTAGCCAAGCCTCTCACACCAAGTGTGAGAGTACTTTAGGAATTTCCCAGGGCTTCGCAGATCCCACATCATCCCGTGCTTCATATGTTACACCCAGCAGGTACCTCCAAAACGATGAGGGAGGCACCACAGAAGCCAGGTGTGAGTTCCTCCAAGCCTTTATCAAATATCTGAAATGTACTTCTGTGATCATCTGACAATTTATCCAGTACCCAGCTGTGTCCACACATTTTCTCTCAGGTTTTCTTCTCCTATGAGTCTTTTCTTCCCTTTTTTTCCTGATCAGCTTTTTTTTCTTACTCCTCCCAAAGTAACCTGTTCACCACGCAAACAGTTCACCCGTTTACAGCAAAACCATGAAGTGGGTGTTGCAAGGCCAAAATAAATGGCAGTGGTGGGATGACCCGGGTCTATAGGACATCGTGGTGGCTCACACCAGGTCCTTCCTTACTGTACACTTTTGGTTGTTGTACTTGGAGGCCTGCACACGACGACTCTGATCACATCAGTTCTCACTGCTATTTGTGCCCTGACCATCCCATACAGAGACTGTCAGCTTAATGGCTTTTCTCTCAGGTCTTCAGTTCCTCCATGACTCACCAAACACTGTCAACTCAAAGGCCTTCATGAGAACACTGCTTATTAAGAAGTCTTATCAAACCGAGACCAACTACTTTTATCTTCTCTGCAAGCATACTCGTATACGGTAGTATTAGCCAGGCTGCTGCTGAATCATGCCTTTCTAAAGTATGGGAGCTTTTCTCATTTATGATTTTTATTCCTGAGAGACATTTGAGTCACTTGCCTTGCCACTCATATTAAAATATTAAAATACTGATAATATATTTCATAAAGACAAAATTATCATTTAAAAACATACAATGTATATGCATGGATTTTCAGCTGAACTAGAAAATCCGCAATGCAAATCTCCTTGACTTTCCAAGACAGTTTGGTTCCTGAGAATATAATTCCAAATCTTAACCTCAAATATATTTGTGCTATGAATTTCAATGAAAACATGATTAAGTCTTAAATAGAAATCAAGAATCCTATTTCAGACATTGCTTACAGAGATACGTATACAATTTACACTGAGAAATAGCTTTAAGGTACAGCTACAAAAATGTTGGGTGTGTGTGAATGTTCATGTGTTTCAAAAAAGAAAAACAGTGAAATTAATTATATATTTGGAGGGAACAAGATGCAGTGATGAAAAGCACTACAGTATTCTGCACGTGGGAATAATTGTGGTCACGGGGAAAGTTGGAGGGTTTCTTTGAGAAATAATATGCTAATGGGTAATTAAAGGCCCATTGAAGACATGATGCATCAAATAACACACTAAAGGTTTTATGTTCGATCACCATGCCTCAACTTTGATATTCGCTGGCTTATGAATGACTAAACAGGCAAGTTTAATGCCTTATAGACTGCTCTACCGCTGTTTTCAAAGAATCTCCATAATAGACTTGGCTCTGCCATGCAACAATTTATTCATGTTGTGTGCTGGCCTGTTTACTGAGATGTTTTCTGTATGACTACACTGGCCTAACTCACCAAGCCTCAGCCTGGAAAAAAACCTAATACTTAAAAATCTTTAAGAGGCTTAGCCAGCACTGATAGCTTTGATGATGGTTCCACCTCTGGCTCTGTCTGAGAACAATCAAGGACCCACAACTGTCCAAGGACAGAAGAACAAAGGATGCTGGTAACATTTCATGTGAATGACTCTGGAGGCAGCGAGCTGTTTCTTGTGAGAAACAATGGAGGAGTGGAAACTCTTTGGCAGGTCTCAGGGGTCAGCCTGCTAGCCTAGTGAGCATGACGGGACTGTGGGGCTCTAGGTAAGTTTAACATATGTAAAATCCATGGTTTCATTTTAATTCCTTTTGGCTAACATTTTTATGCCTACTGCTACACAACTAAATAAGTGGGTTTTTTAAACAGGTTCTGGGTCACAAAATCCTGATGCAGGATGGCAATCTGCTCCACCATCCCACCTGCTGCAGTGGCAGGTTGTACCCACGTGTGTAGGAAGGCTGTATTTAAGAAAAGAGTGAATACAATTACATTGTAAAAGTGAATAGTCACATAAACACTCAGTGCATTGTAAAGTGGCTGCTATATATTTTATTTTCTCCTGCTTCTGACCCACACTCTCTCATCTTTCTGAAATAAAGCTGTGCAGTGGGATGCACTTGCAAAAAAGCAAGTTCTAGTCAGAAAATCTGCGTCTGCACTTCATTGCCAAAAACCTGAGCATGCTTGCATCTCTGACTACCTTGGTGGGAATATAAATCAGAGAGTAGAAGCGGCGCATGCTGAGGTTCATATCTATAACTCATTTTGTGGCCACAAATATGTGGGCATATATCTGGCAGGTGCAAAAAAAAAAAAATCTAAAAATTGTGGGCCTTTTTATTTATTTGTTTACATGCCATGCACAGACTGGGTGGGAGTTGGCACCTGCCCAGCCCACTCACAGCTCAGCTGAGGTGTCTCACATCCTTCGTCTCCCCTCGGCACGAGACACGAGTTTTACACCTTAAGAGAAAACTGGAGCTGACCTTCACGAAAACAGACCCCCCAGATGCAATCCAGTTCTCAGAAAATGTCTTCCTTTCTTTTTTTGTCTTGCACACAGACAGCTACAGGTAAGTAAGGAAAAAGCCTGGGCAGGACACACAGATAATTGAATATTTCATCATTCTTTTGATTTCAAAGCTTGAAACAAGAAGAGGTTACAGAGGGTTTTATGTAAAATACTTCAGATGGAGTCTAGCTGTATAAGAAAATACTGGGATGGATCCAGATACAGATGTGCTATCTACCCAGAAACTATTTGGCAAGTCAGTGAACTGTGATATTGTAAGAAAGTCTGGGCTTCGGTACAAGTTTTCAAAAAAGTGCCTGTTGGCTGAGGTACGATAGTAAAGCTGTTTATTGGCAAAGAAGTTATATGGGAAGCTGAAATGAAGACCCTGCTTCTTTTCCCACTGTGACTTTTTTCTCACCACAATTAATTTATTATAGGTAGTTCAGTCCAGACCTTCTGCATAGTGGTCGAGGCACAAAGTCTAGACATAATTTATTGGCCAGCCCCTGGTGAAAACAGAATTGCAGCATCTATATTTTCCCTCTATTTCTCTTTTTTCTTCTGCCAGACACATCAAGTACACTACATGCTAAGTATCTGGTATGTCAGCCCAAACTGACCAAGGAAGGGTTTCCTTTGCTAGAGCTGTCCTCTGTCATACTGAGATATTTTTCCATCATGCTAAACAGTAAATATAAAACTAAACAATAACAGCAGTAAAATTTTGATTGCTTGGCATGTGTTTTCCATCTTTCACATGAGCCCATAAAAGCATTCAGCAATGTTCATCAGATCCCTCTACTTCACAGATCCTGTTAGCTGGCTAGATGTTATTATAACCTCTGTACGCATTGACAAAGTAAAGCCCAGAGTAGTGAAATGACATGAGCACGAGACATCAACGGCAAATTCAGGAACAGAAACCCAAAAACCTACTTGTGTTGTACAGGAGAGTATGCTGGTGTTGCAGTGAAATATCAGAGTAGCAAACTCCGTGGTATGGAAAGAGGCCAAGAACAGCAGAAGCTTGACACTTGGAGGGTCCGCTTCCCATCTTCAGAATGTTTTACAAATATTAATTTGACAACTCACTAAATAATCTTTAGAATGAGGCCTGTTATAGGTTTGCACTAAGTGGGAAGACAGCAGGGATTGAAAGGATGCTCCAAAGTTTACCAGTCAAATCAGTGGTACAGATGAAATTAGAACTAAGCCTTTCTGCATCCCAGGGCCACAATGCAGCAGATTAAATAACCCCACTTGCTGTGGGGACAGAAAGGCCCACTCTTTCCATGTAGTGGTGCAGCGGGGGCTGTGAAGCCTTGTCCCTGCACTGCTGCCAGCATGGAGGTCTGTGGCAGGTCCCACTCACTCTGAGCCCCATGGATATGGCAGGGACCAAGGAGACCCACAGCCTGAATCCAGTCTAGAAGTTAATTCAGACTCATTCCCTTGAATGCGTTTCCCTGGTTAGTCTAAAGGCAACACAGCCCCAAGACAGGGCAGTGATCTTTGTTGCTTTCATCCGTAGCCCGAGCAGTCACTGGGGGTGTAGCTGCAAGCATGTGTGGGAGTGCAGGCGTCACTCCACTGCTCCACCAAACCTCCACCGGCATCAGTGGTACCCGGGGGAGGAATGGCCCCGTTTGACCTCCAGGCTCTGGCAGGGTTGCATGGCTGCCAGTCAGGGAAAGCCTTATCTGTAGTGTATAAGCTACTGCAAAGGCTTAAAGATTGCTGTGATAAGGCTGGTTTATGGGATGGGAAAACTATTTGACTTTAGTTGAGTAGGGAATACCCAGGCTGCTCAGTTCTTGACAGGAACACTTTCAAAGGCTCCCCTAAAACACTGCTGCTCTCAGCTCAGCTCAGCATGCCCCGAGGACTGAGGTTGGCACAAGGTCCCTCTGTCCCACCTGCCTGCTGCACCCGCTCCAAGCTCCTCTCACCTGCTCAGCAGCCCCACCAATGGGTCCAAGTTCCTCTTCAGCACCTCCTGTCGACCTGCCAGCAAACAGCCATCCTTGTGTGCTTTTCAGGCTGTTGCTCTCACCCTCAATGGAATCACAACATTGGAAAAACATGCTATGGGGCCACTTTCAGCTGTTCCTGATTCTCACCCAGGCAGAATCTCAGCATTAATTTGTTGAAAGAGTCATTTGAGCAATAACTTATGGAGCAATAATCTAGATGTTTTCATGTGGTGCTTTGACAAAGCTGGTGCTGAGATGTCATTAGCATGTTTGTGACTAATAATCAGCTGAATGTGAAAAAAAACCTATACAGCTCTGGGAGCAGAATAATAGAGACGCTCGTATAAATATGCACTAAAGTCTAAATGGTGATGCTGAAAACAGTGTAAGTAGCTATTCAAAATAAACCAAAAACAATACAAGGAATTTCTCCTAGCAACCTTTCCCAAGGATCTATAATACTAGCATATAGTGGCTGCGGCAAAAGATGACCTGAAGGAAATAAGAGTCAAGAATTTTCTAAATATACAGAACAGGTGATATTCCCCAAACCTACAAGAGTTTATTTACAGTGTTAGCCTTTTTGCAAGTGCTTGAGCACCTCAAGCCTAACTCTTTCATGCATGAATTCAGAAGCAGCAATGTGGGCTGCAAAAAACACAAGAAAGAAAAGTCCTAGCATTAGGGTAATTCAGAAGTAGTTAAGCAGTAAATTTATTACAAAAAAGTTCATCATGTTTACTAAATTACTCAGGATAATTGAGGACAAAGGCTGGCTGTGGATAATTGGGGAAAAAGATCCAACTCAATAAGCAACAAATGGCAGCTGAAATTCAGTGTAGATTATATAAAGTGGTGCATATCTACAAAGAAATAATGGTTACAATTAAGGAGATGGGACTTCAGGTTATCATAGATGGCTCATGAAAGCTTCAGATCAGTTCGCATTAGCACTCAAAAATGCCCAGAGTTTTTAGGAGAGAATAGAGAACATCATTATGCTTTTGTAGAAGTTCCCCTGTCTGCCCAAACCCTCGATACTGCGTGCGGTCCTTGTTCCCTTGTCCCACTATGGCTGAATGTAAAATAGAGATGTTCAGAGAAGGGCAATAATTATGATCAAAGCTGTGGATGGTAGAAGCAATGGCTGAGAGGACCAGGAACCTCAATCTCCAGACAAGATGATTTAGGAGGAATATGACTGGACCTTATAAAACTGTGAGTGGCATGAAGAGGGTGAGGTTTGAGCTTCATTGTCTTCTTGAATATAAGAACCAGAAATCTCCAAAGGAGCTAGTAGACACTGTGCTGAAAATTAAAAACTAAAAAGTACGTGTTTTTCTCACAGAAGACACTTGTCTTCTACTGATTTTGTGGTTCCTAGTAGTTTACATAGGTTGAAGAGGAGAACAGACAAACACATGAAAAAGAAACCCACTGAGGGTTAATAAATACAAAACCACATCCAGTTTAGAAAGATTCCTGAGCTGAAAATAGTCAGAGGCTAAGAAAATATTCGTACATTCTTGTCTAGACCTTGTTGAAGAGAAGATACTGAGCTAGACAGACTTTTGGACTGGAAAAGTATTCCTGGGGCTATGATTAGTTAGGACAGGTAAACACATTTCATGAGGCTTTCTAAGATTTTGGGGAAAAACAACAAAGGGGCAGATTTCACAGTGATGAAACTGTTTAACCCTATTAAAAAAAAAAAAATCTGATCCTAAACACTCAAGTCCAAAATCTATGTTTCACCTCTTGAAAAATTCAGTCTGAAGTGAGAATAAATCAATGATATGACCTAGTGTAAAACAGCAACCCACAATGCCCATGGAAGCAAATGTTATACATCCCAAATCAGAGCTGAGATTTTTTTTTTAACTACCATATTACTCACACATTAGCTATATGTCATAAGTATTCCAATAGACAGTTTCTACAGAAAGGTGAAATCTTTTAACACAAATAGAGAAATATATTTTTTTGTTGGAACACTGTTCATGTCCTGCCCTCAGTAACAACCGTCCACCCAGCCAATTACAGTGGCAAACACAAAAAGCCGAATCTTGCAGTTCCATGCATATACAAATATGTGATTGACTATCCAAAAGCAGCACCAAGGTGGATGTTCTGTTCCAATAACAGAAGCCAAGGTATAATATTCTCTCTGCAAATTAATATCTGACCCATATTTTACTGTTTTATCCTTCACTTGTATTTGAAGCAATGATTTGGGTAGCCAGACCTGGACCGTAACATCCTTACCAGTATTATTATCTTTTGCTTAACCACATCCACTTTGCTCTGCAGGCAACGTAGGAGCTCCACAATGATCCCCCACCTATCCCTACCCTTGGCTTTCCAGCTGATTTCACGCTAATCAGCCCAACCTCATAGCACAATTCTCCATAATTCAGAGGGCTTCTCCACTTCTGTGTTGCCTGAAGTTCACAGTTGAGCTCCTGAATCATGATAATTCTGTCCAGTTTCCTCAGAGTTTAACTAACTCCTTCTTCTTCTTTAAGACTAAGCTGCACAGATCTGTTCAGTGTATGTCTTTGTTTCATATTTCAGCCATTTGATCTCTGAAAGCTGACAAGGATTTAGATTTTTGGGTGGCTTTCCAACCTTTATATTTCTTCTTTCTATCCTCCATAGTCATACGTACTTCACATTTCTACTGAAGAAATCAAGTGTCGTCTTTAGTAGTAGTTTTTGTTATTGTTACTGTTCTATCTGTTGTCAGGAGACTTAAAATTACCTGCGATTTTCCATTTCTAGCTTTCATATCTTCGTCATTGCTACCAAACACCACAAACTGGCCTAGAATTAATAAGCAGCCATGGGTATTTTTCCTAGTCACACACACTTTCTGTTGGGTGATGAAGTGTCATTTGCGATTTCAGCCTTCTGCATTCTGTGAAAATCACCTGCCCAGCCACCAGGCTCAGAAGATATTGCAATCCATTAAATTTTATCCTTATCACTTTATTTCCAGTGATCTAATATGTTATCACCAAATACTTCCATACTGCTCGTTAGAAATCATGGACACATATTTCACAGGAGATTTTCTTGCGAAGCTCCACCAGGAGCCCTTGCACTAGGGAAAGCCTGGTCTTGCCCAGCCTTAGGCAAACCTGAGAGATGCATACTTGTGTTTCCAGTCCTGCTGAGCCCCCTCCAGAATTCCCAGATGGACCTTCTGTGGTCTGAAAGGGGAATCATCTGACTGTCATGAACAATCGTAACTAAGGCACCATGAGAAATTTTACCAGAGAGTTTTGGAAAAACAGAGGCTTTGGCAATTTACCACACACATGCTAAAGGGACTTCATTACATGATTTTACAATTAAGGAGAAAACATCAAAACATATTGTCACATTCAAGTTAAAAACAATGGCTTGTATTGAAAAGCATCTGTTTCAAGTTAACTACATATGTGAACTGTTAATAGAAACCATGACTATTATCATTGGTGTTTTTGTTTTAGCTCACTTTGTATCACAGAAGACTTAAGTGATTCAGGCATCTTTTAATATAGTTGATCTTAATCCAATTAGGCAGAAAAATTCTGATATTTTAAAGAAATGGGTATAGTTTGGAGCCCTTTCAAGTAGAAATTTTTCCCTAGTGTCTTTTGAAATACAAGGCATTTTTATCTGTATAGTGTACGAGCTATAGGACTGCTATAGACACTTCAGATTGATTCAGCACTTACAAATACCTATTCTACATCTTCCCTACTTTTGGAGCTATTTCACATGCAAACCAGCATGAGGACTGTAGCAGAGCATTTGATATTCCCCCACCAGCAATTTGCAAGAAAAGGAAAAAGAGGAAAAACTCTGCTCCTTAACTTACGCCAAAGTGTACTGTCACTGGGCAGAAGGAGAGAAAACTCATGCAAGACAACGTCAGTCACAAATGAGCACATGGACAAGTTTATGGGTGCACAGAGATCATAGCAAAAGGGCAAAATGCAGTTGACCAGACTGTTTTAGGAGCCTGTGGCAAATCTGCAAAGTAGCTTGAGAGAACTTAAAGAGAAGATATCTTTTATTGGATCAACAGGACTGCACGCCGCAGTGTATGTGCATGGAAAAGTGTCAGTCTGTGGCAGTGGGATTGTTCATGTGTGGTGTTACTAAAACAGTACTATTTTTACATACTCAGAAGTCCCAGCAAAATGATCTCAGAAGAATAAAAGAACATTAAAAAGTATTCAGCTGGAAGAGATGCATCATATATGTGCAATGTAGGTTTTCTCTTCATGGCTGTAAATTGCTACTCAATACCCTAAAAAAAAAAAAAAGACTGGAGAAAGACTGAGAAAATTATCCTTTCTGGAAGCAAGGCATGTGTCTGGCAAAGCATTTAATTAATTCTTAAAAGGAGATGAACAGGATATTCTGAGAAAATGACAGTGTTTTTAACTAATGTTATTAAGGGACACTTAAAGGAAAGTTGTTCCCCATTTGAGTTTTTTTACAAGTCAAATAAAATTCAAGTGTTTTTTTTCCTTTCCTTTTAACAAATCAGTATTTGTGTTTTTGAAACAAGTCATAATTTTTTAAAATATAATTTATAAGGTCATGTACTTAGTTTGTTGGGATTTCGAAGTTATTTCACTTCTGTTCAACGCAGCAAAGAAAAAGATAGGCAAAAGATAACCTAATGACTTCTGTCACAAAACACTGTATATTAATACCACCATTAACTGGAAAAATTTTTAACACCTGGTAAACAGCAATTTCCTACTAATTCACTCCATGTTGAGGTGGTAGCTTGCAAAATGTTCAAATGTAGGTAACAGCTGACAAGGTTTCATAAATTATAACACTTTGCATGCTGAGAGGGTGGAATGCTTGGTTCATCATTGATACAGTAGAATTAGTTTCCCCTGTATGCTTTCAATGGCAGCATTAGGATGCAAACAAAAGTTCTGTTCATCTGAACCTCCCAAAATCTTACTGTGAGGATTTCTGTAAGTGTTATACACTGAAATAATTTCTGCGGATCCCTGCGTTTTTAAACTTCACACCATCACACTGCTTCTCTGCAGCCAATATACAAATCCCAGGCATATAATGAGACGTGTTTCTCAACGACTGTGATAAAAATTTATGTTCTTTGAGCAAACAAATTTTTTTTACATATGAAAATGCTTAAACAAGAATTTAATGACTGGATGCAGAAAGTTGCCTTTAGGCCACAAAAAATAACTTAAATCTGTGAATTTGATTTGCACACACTGGAAGACAAAACTTCTCAGTCAATAGTATAGTTGTGTGGCTTCATATTTGTCCTGCTTTAATGGTGCTTGTCTCAGCCCTGCAAGGAAAAATTAATGCGTCTCTCTCTGCTCGAAGGGTTGGTTGACTGAACAAAGGTGTTTATTGGTGGAACATTCATTAATTTAACAATGCCTTCAACTAGCCACACTATATCCCTGATGAAAGGTTAGTCTGAAAATAATACTATGCAAAAGCACAAATTTTCTTCTATTTTACCAATATGACCTGAAATGCTTCACAGAGCTGTATGCAGGAAAGGAAATTCACATTCAAAAAGAGGTTAAAAATAGA
Organism: Opisthocomus hoazin; assembly: GCF_030867145.1. Taxonomy (NCBI): domain Eukaryota; kingdom Metazoa; phylum Chordata; class Aves; order Opisthocomiformes; family Opisthocomidae; genus Opisthocomus; species Opisthocomus hoazin. Next base: position 24,167,733 of record NC_134414.1, on the reverse strand, counting down.
GTTTAAAAATCCTATACCTGTTTAACCGTATCATCCAGTGTGAAAAGTTCCCATGATGAATGCAAGGCATTTGAGGCCAGATGTCATTCAGGGGTATAGTGACAAGTACAAACTCAGCCAGATTGATGCTCCAGGACAGGTGGAAAGGAATGAATAAACCCAAGGTGCCCAGTTAGCCTGGTTATCTAAAACTATGCCACAGACAGTCTCAAGCATTTCAGAATCTGGCCCAAATAACTTGTCATTAATTTATCTTGTTTAAAATATACATTGACCAAGCAGAAGGCTGAATGAGCTCTTTAACTTATGGGACTTGTTCCAAACACTTCTTTTATTTATTTTCATGTCAGTATGCTAACGAATGTATGTTTAGGTGGCACTGCAGCTTTCAAAGTTCCTACTGTCACACAACAGGATTACAAGTTTGTTAATTTTATATTACAGACATAACCAGAAGCCAAAAAAGAAACCCCAATACCCAACAAGGAAATGATGACTGTTCCCACCCTTTTCCTCCACATTCCTCCAGCTGTGCCAAATGTTGAACTGACTAATTGTGTAGCTGAGGAAGGGGCTGGGGAATGGAAATGGGGCACTGAAGAAGGGGATGAATAATCTCTTGGAGTGGTGATAAGGAGGCATTTGACCACAGATGTTCCCACAGAGAGGTGTCTACCTTGTGGGGCAGTTCAAGAAATGGGTGGCAACAACGTGAAGGGTTTCATATGAGATGTCCATTTGTCAGACAGAAGAAATATGAGGATGAAAGAATGGGAGGAAAGCCTCTTTCCTTGAACCCTCTGTTCTTTTCATGCTAAACACTGTAAGTCAAGGTGTTTATGCTGATTTATTATATTAAGCAAGCAGTATTCAGCTTTGTTTTGCCCATGAAATGGAGTTTACAATATAACACAAACCGGCCACCAACAGGGAGAACTTTCATGCAAGTAAAACTTCTTGATGTTAGTGAACTGCTCTTGCTGGATACACGTACTCAAGAAAGTACATGACCCAAGATAAGCTAATACTTCAACACCTTCCCAAACTGAGATGGAAATAGTCAGCACTAAGTACCACAGTTTTTGTTATCATGACAATTAAAAAAGGGCTTCAAAACAGCAAAGTGAACACTTTAAAGTTCACACACACTAAATAAAGTGCACCAAGCGGGACATTTGACACCAAGATCTTCACTACAGTCACTTTCTGCTCACAGTTCACACAAAGTGGTCTTACATAGAAACATAGAATCATAGAATGGCTTGGGCTGGAAGGGACCTTATAGATCATCTAGTTCCAATCCCCCTGCCATGAGCAGGGACACCTTCCACTAGACCAGATTGCTCGAAGGTCCATTCAGCCTGGCTTTGAACACTTACAGGGAGGGGGAATCCGCAGCTTCTCTGGGCAACCTGTACCAGTGCCTCACCACCATCACAGTAAAGAATTTCTTTCTTAGATCTAATCTGAATCTACCACCTTTCGGTTTAAAGCCATTATCACTTGTCCTAGCCCTACATGCCCTTGTAAAAAGTCCCTCTCCAGCTTTCTTGTAGGCCCCTTCAAGTACTGGTAGGCTGCTATAAGGTCTCCCTGCAGCCTTCTCTTCTCCAGGCTGAACAGCCCCAACTCTCTCAGTCTTTCCTCACAGCAGAGGTGTTCCATCCCACTGATCATTTTTGTGGCCCTCCTCTGGACCCGCTCCAACACGTCCATGTCCTTCTTGTGCTGAGGGCTCCAGAGCTGGACACAGGACTTCAGGTGGGGCCTCACCAGAGCGGAGTAGAGGGGCAGAATCCCCTCCCTTGACCTGCTGGCCACGCTTCTTTTGATGCAGGCCAGGATAGGGTTGGCCTTCTGGGCTGTGAGCCTACATTGGTGGCTCCTGTCCAGCTTTTCATCCACCTGTACCCCCAAGTCCTTCTCGGCAGGGCTGCTCTCAAGCCCTTCATGCTCTAGCCTGTATTGATAGTGGGAGTGTCCTGACCCAAGTGCAGGACTATTTCAGTTTCCAAAGCGACAGTCACATGACTGGGCATTACTCAAGCACCTCTTCAGTTATTCCTAAAATGCTAGGTCACCCTCCAACAGTCTCCTAGCAAATTTTTTTGTGTCCTCTTTCCACACCAATGATTGAAATTCGAATTATGGAACACAGGTGACTCAGCAGGCTGTTCACCATAGCTTTGCAGGCCGGGTAGTAGGAATGTTAGAATACAAAGACATAAAAATTTCATCATCATACTGATTCTCTGTTCCAAATTAGGTCCATTCTTCTACTTGTGATGTCTCCTAATACATGGTGATTATTCAATACCTCCGTAAGTATGAAGCATAAAAAAGTACGAAATAAGTATTTTTTAAAAATTGGAATAGCACTAGATACTCCTAAGTACTTATCACTTCCTCATCACACTCTAATTCCTATAATCATCACACTAAAACTTACTTGGGAGGTGATAGCTTTGGGATCTCAGTACTTGAAGTGTGCTTCTAAGTACACTGTTTATTAAATGCATCATCTTTACTGAACCAACATCTCAGCTATATCTATGATCAATTAAGCAACTTTTGCACATCATCTGTTATACTGGAGTGGGAATATTTATATTGGTCTCTGTATTGCAGTTCTTTCTAATATTGATGCTATGAGCCAATTCACTATGCCTTGCAAACATGTGGTAGTCTATTACTCCAAGATTGTTGCTTACAGCATCACAGGTCACTCCTCATGTGAGAGTGTAGAATGCTAAGGGAGAAAAGGAAGGAAGGAAGGAAGGAAGGAAGGAAGGAAGGAAGGAAGGAAGGAAGGAAGGAAGGAAGGAAGGAAGGAAGGAAGGAAGGAAGGAAGGAAGGAAGGAAGGAAGGAAGGAAGGAAGGAAGGAAGGAAGGAAGGAAGGAAGGAAGGAAGGAAGAAAGGAAGGAAGGAAGAAAGAAAGAAAGAAAGAAAGAAAGAAAGAAAGAAAGAAAGAAAGAAAGAAAGAAAGAAAGAAAGAAAGAAAGAAAGAAAGAAAGAAAGAAAGAAAGAAAGAAAGAAAGAAAGAAAGAAAGAAAGAAAGAAAGAAAGAAAGAAAGAAAGAAAGAAAGAAAGAAAGAAAGAAAGAAAGAAAGAAAGAAAGAAAGAAAGAAAGAAAGAAAGAAAGAAAGAAAGAAAGAAAGAAAGAAAGAAAGAAAGAACGAACGTGGTCAAGTCTACTTTGACAGGAAGTGTGATGAAAGTGTTTAGCAAAGTTCCTAGCAACTGATATACCCTATACAGTAAGGTTGACTTGTGAATTTGAGCATTTCCACATGTGCTGGGCAGCTGGCACATGTGTCACTCTGTGCCTGCTCAGAATTACTGGACTGGGGAAATTTATCCTGTGAGAAGGGAGCAGAACACAGGCAGAGCTCTCTCAACAAATGTAACCATCACTGATTAAACTTAACGTTACTAGGGAACCATAATAAGATGACATTAAATAGCCATTGACTCATTTCCCAATGAGGAATGAAAACTGAAAGGGTTACCATATGCCATTAATTTAAACAATATCAGAGGGGCCTCATAAGAATGAGAAATGACTACCATGGGCAAATTGTACATATATTAAGTCAGGTTATTTTTGAATCTTGAGATTTTTGCAAACAACAGGACAAAATCTTTTGAAATTCTCTTTTGTTACTAAAATGTTATGCTCTTGAACTGAACCCAGAAACAGAGGAGACATCATTTGTTGTCACCCCAGGTAGGTAGTGACCTGGTTGAGACCATAAATATCAATACATCAACAATTAAGGGAACTAGTATTGACTTAGATTTACTTATATGCGGACCAGATTCTTGACTGGAAGAATAATCAGCATATCTCTGGCTAAGTCAGTGCTATTGAGCTACATTGATTTACAGCCATTGGAGACTCAGACCATGTAGACAACAGCTATTTTTAGAAGGCATTCTTTGGAAGAAATCATTATGATGAGGCCAAATTCTACATTTCTTACTCAGATGCACAGTCCCAATGGGATTAAGAGCAAGAAGAAAAAAATGTGGTCCATCTTCTGAAGGTTACGTCTGAGAGCTGAGCATAAATTCTGATGCAGCTTAATAATGATCATATTTGAGCTACATACATGCACTTTAAAAATTACATAGATTAAATTTTAAAAACAGTGATGCTTGAAACACAAGCAGGCCTGAGCTGAAAAGATAAGAAACCAATCCAAGACATAGATGCTGACATTGTTCTCCCTCTCTTACTCGGCAGCTGCTTGTCTGAGGATCTGTCATATGGAAAATATGTGAATGCGATGAAACATCTGTTAACGTATCTCTGCTCCCACCCAACCCCTCAAAAGCAAAAACTGTGGGCTTGTTACTATTTTCAGTAGTGCCCAGACACTTTCTTGTTCTGTGCATCGTAGCACAGGGATGGTGATGTCTCGGTGTTGCCTGCCTGCTTGGGGCCGGAATGGCAGCACGCTGCAGTCATCTCAGGCATGCGGGGTAATACAAAGACAAGATCTTGAAGCAGCGTGTAATCCTAAAAAGTGCCATTCCAGTGGATTACCATTTAGGAATACTTAGCACAAGGAGACCTACATGCACAAGCAGCTAGTTTAGCTTGCAGTACGCTTTAGCTAGGGAGATAATTAGTAACTCAGCTGTTTCTGTTACCTCTTTTCATCTTATGACACAGCCACTTCTCTGATCTCTTGCATGTTGACGACACATGGCATTCATATCTGCTGGAGACACTGACAAATTATTCCTGGCATGTGTTACTATTACTTTGTTTCTTTACTGGAGAAACTGGGAGAGTGTCAGAAAACTGGGTGCAATTAGGAAAAAAACAAGAAGGTTCCTTTTTCAGATAGAAAAGGGGAATAAAAGTGGAGTCCAAATGCTTGTTTGTGTTGGCTTTAGCAACAGCCAGGCAGCTTCACAAACTTAATAAAATGTGCTGCCTTCTCCTTAATGCCTATAAAATATATATCCCTGTACAGAAACAGCAATCTCACACCAGACTGAGATTGCAATGAAAAAAGTACATTGGTTCAACTAAGCATAATTTTTCTACTGGCAGACAAGGTGTTTTGTGTCATTTCAAAGTCTAATACTCAGTATATTCTCATTTGTCTGTTTTTTTTTTCCCTGTCAGTAAATGCAGCAGTAGGCAAGTTTAGCCACATTAGGAAATATTAATTTTCAACCTGAAGATGAGATGACAATCTGTCTCAGTTGCTGTCGTGATCCTCTGTCTTGAGCTGCTATGTTTATTCTTTGGCATTTACGCTGTGGTAGATAATGCCATGAAGGAGCTGAGTTAGAAGTGTTAGTTTTGATTGAATATGACACTGCAAATAAACAGGACAATATACTCTATAACTTTGTCATCCTCTTTCATCCTTTCAATGCTGCAGCTGATATCACTGGGCACCTTCTGCAAATAAGTCCAAAGAATGGTATGGGCATCAGACATGCATATATGAAAATGACTCATGAATACCAGCTAATAAGAATGGAATTTAGATGTGAAACCATAGCACCATGAAAAACAATGTAAAAGCTCTGGAAAAAAACAGTTGATGTTCACTACATAATTCCCTGTTATCCAGCAGTCATACCCTTGTTTAAAGAAGAAACCACATAACAACAGGAAGAGAGAATCACACAAAATGTCTATGACCATCCTCAGATCGGCCATTGAAAGATTTCTTTCAAAGGGCAGCCCTCATTGTGCTGCTCCCACTGTAAAATGAGTGCAGAGGCAAATATCATACAATGACGAAGGTGGAAAAATCATAGCAAACCTCCATGTCAGTGCCTTTTGTTTTACTGCTTTGAATGCGCATTTTGCAGAGCCATAAAAGCATGGAAAAACCTACCAAACAAGAAAATGCTCTTCTTTAACCCTTTGGCACTGGGCAAGGAGTGTCTGGAAATCTTGACTTTTAGTGTCAAGGGTATCAAAACAAAACAAAAAAAAGAACAGCTCACAACTCTCAGAGTCTGGCAGGAGAAGAGGAGAATGCAAAAGCTGTGAAAATTATGTTAGCTAGACGAAAATAAAGAAAAGGACTGGCACTAGAAAATACTAGGTCTCTGACTGATTTTTGAACAAATATAAAGTTATTTTTTTAAAAAAATATACACCACTTCTGCTTTGTAAAAGTAGTATTTAAAGCAGAAAATGAAGAATTAATCTGATTGCTAATAAAACAGCAGTTAACTAGTCTTCATAAGATGTTGTCTTATTGTCATGCTCTAGTCAAAGTTCCAAATAAAGTGATGTGACACTATGGTTCCTGAGTATTATAGGTCGCTTTCTTTCCCAAACTTGAAAATCCAGGATTCAAATATCTTAGCCACTATGTTTTCTCCATAGGAAAAGATAGAAGTAATTTGTACTTTGACACTAAGTTACTAATAAATAGAAAATTAGCTGGTGAACTCCTCTTAGGTATGACACACAATTATAATAGTGGTCCAGTTGCTCAAGTGAAATCAATGTAATCATGTCACATAAAACTGGTAGACAATTTGGTGGAATACTGAATATTTGCCATATTAATGATGTGTCTCAATATAGGCACATATTTTTAAATGTCCATGTGTGTACATGCACGCATGTGTGTAGATCTACTCCTTGATTTTACCAAGATATTTTACATGTCCTATGTTGTCCTTCCCCCTGTGTTGTCCTGGTCCCTGTCATTCCCACTGTAGGAGCTTTTCTCCTCATCTCCCTTAGGTTGACAGAGTTTAATTCGAGATTATCAGGGATGCTGGACATGCAGCATTCAAAACAGGAGTTCTCTGAGCTCCAATGGTTGAACTTACACCTCTGAGCTTGGTGGTGTCCCTAAGCTGATGGCTCTGACTACGCACGTGGTACTTGTGGGAGCCCTAGTGCTCCAGCAAGTACCACTGCTCTCTTTCCTTCATTTGGAGCACTCAGGTACAAAACACAGCAAAAGGGGATGACTTGTCTAAGCAGGCCAACCATCCAGAAGGAAGCTGTTTCCTAGAAGAAGGGAAGAGAAGAATGAAATTTACTTCAGGCACCCTGCTGCTCCACCACTGCCCTCATTTCTGAGCTAGCACACACCTAGTGCCTTAGTCCTCATTCCACATCTCCAGCTGTGGCCTTGGGTGACGGGGGATTTAGCTACTGCCCTTTGAACCAACCCCATGCCCTTCTGAGTGCCTCCAGTGCGCTCAGAAAACCACCACAGGATGAGATCCCTCGGGAGCCGGCTGTGCCAGTCTGCCCCTGCACTGCTGAGGGACACAGTGGGCAGCGAAGGGATCCCATGGGGGATCTTTGTGGAACAGAGGACATCGGGTAGCTCCCAAAGGCGGGCAGGCTCGTGAACTTTCCCCAGTCAAAGTGTCTGATTCCATCTTCAGCATTAAATCAAGCAGTTCAAAATAATGACTGTAGTTCACTCCTTGTGAAACAAGGGTAACAAACACATAATTACTTGAAAGGGCTGTTACGAGGACTAAAGTGTGAAAGGTTGACAGCATCTCAGATATGGGTACAGAAATCCCCAAACAGGGACCATTTGTCTAAGAATGCTTAAATACAACTTCTGATGCTCATGGCAAGAATAATCTTTCAGCTCATTCTTCTTTCAATGCTTTTCCTGTCCAGTGAAAAAAAAGAAAAGGTTTGGTTGTACTTCTGGATGTAGCCCTTCTTCCTTTTTCCCAGGCAGAAGAGTAGGAGTGTTTCGTTCTATGTTTTGTGTGTGTGTCACTAAAAAAAGAAGAAAATAGGTTACAGGAACTGTGACTACAGGATCTGCAGGTGTGTCCCATGATCACAGGCAGAGCAGCTGGAAGCTCAGGAAATTGCTGGTTTCAACTTTGAAGAGTCTGTATAATAAATTCAAACTAAAATTAAACTATCTCTCCCCCCTGGGAAAAAATCAAAAGGATTTGTCAAAACCTGCAAATCAACAGATTGCATACTTTACCTGGACTCCTTCTGAGCTGTGGGACTCTTCCTTCGAACCGCATTTACATTAAAGGACATAGAGCTACTGTGTACATTTTTGTTCTTTCACCTCTCCATCTTATTGACTACTGCAGTTGCTGTAGATACCAAAAGACTAAATAAGAGGCACAATGTTCTCTAAAGAAGCCATGCAAAGTTCAGATACAACCCTTACAAAAGTATTTCCAATTCAGCAAACAGACTAAGAACGTGATAGTGTCAGGAAAGCCAAGGCTCAAACTCAATTGAGACTTGCAAGGAATACCAAGTGCAACACAAGTTGCTTCTGCTACTATATTAGTAGGAAAAGGCTGAACAAGGAAAATGTGAGCCTGTTGCTGAATGAGGCAGATGATTTAGCGAGAGCAGACACGGATGAGGCTGACTTACTCCTTGCTTTCTTTGCCTCAGTCTTCACCAACAAGGTCTCCCAGGCCTCCTTGCTTATTGAAAGGGTTTAAGAAGAAAAGAGCAACCAGCAGCAGATAAGAGTCCAGTCATGGAGCACTTGGGAGCTCTCAACTCATGCAAGTCCTTGGGACCAGATGGGCTGCATCCAAGGGTCTGGAGATAACTGGCTGATGCCTTTACAAGGCTGCTCTCTATCGTCTTTGAAAGGCCAAAAGGACAATCTAGAGAATTACAGGCTGGTCAACCTCACTTAGATTCCTTGGAAAATTGTGGTTTCACAATGTCTCCCCTCAGTATTGACATATCCAAGTTGGGACAAATGGTGGAAGTGGGTGGACAACCAAACGGATTAATAAACATGGTTGGATGATTAGGTTCAGCAGGTAGTGATTAGTCAGTTGTACTCAACTTGGAGGCCAGTCAAAGTGGAATGATACAGGGGTCCTGTCCTGTTTAACAAGGTGGTGGGTGGACCCTGGCTGGACACAAGGTGCCCACCAAAGCCACTGTGTCACTCCCTTTCCTCAGCTGGACAGGGGACAGAAAATATAATGAAGGGCTCGTGGGTCTAGATAAGGACAGGGAGAGATCATTCAACAATTACTGTCACAAGCAAAACAGACTCAACTTGGGGAAAACTTCTTTCATTTTATTACCAATCAAATCAGAGTAGGTTAACAAGAAACAAAACCAAATCTTAAACATACCTTCCATTCACCACTCTCTTCGTCCCGTGCTCAACTGCACTCCCAATTTTCCCTACCTTCTGCCCCTGAGCAGCACAGGGGGACAGGGAATGGGGATTGCAGTCAGTTCACCACACATTGTCTCTGCCACTCCTTCCTCCTCAGGGGGAGGACTCCTCACACTCTGCCCTGGCTCCTGCATGGGGTCCCTCCCATGGGAGGCAGTTCTCCACAAACTGCTCCAACTCGAGTCCTGCCCACAGGCTACAGCTCTTCATGAACTGCTGCAGCATGGGTCCCCCACGGGGTCACAAGTCCTGCCAGCAAACCTGCTCCAGTGTGGGCTCCTCTCTCCACGGGGCCACAGGTCCTGCCAGGAGCCTGCTTCAGCACAGGCTTCCCACGGGGTCACAGCCTCCTTCAGGCACGCACCTGCTCTGGCGTCGGGTCCTCCCAGGGCTGCAGGTGGAGATCTGCTCCACCGTGGACTTCCATGGGCTGCAGGGGGACAGCATGTCTCATCACAGTCTTCTCCACAGGCTGCAGGGGAATATCTGCTCCGGTGCCTGAAGCATCTCCTCCCCCTCCTTCTTCACTGGCCTTGGTGTCTGCAGAGTTGTTTCTCTCACTTATTCTCACTCCTCTCTCCAGCTGTAATTGCCATTGTGCAGGGTTTATTTCCTATTCTTAACTATATTATCACAGAGGTGCTACCACCATCGCAGATTGGCCCAGCCCTCATCTATCTTGGAGCTGGCTGGCATTGGCTCTGTCAGACAGAAGCGACCCCTGCATCCCGCTGCTACCCAAACCTTGCCACACAAATCCAGCACAAACAATAACCTGGAGGAGGCATCAGAATGGTTGTACATCATGTTTACAGCCCAGCCGTGGGCATGGACAGTGAGCCTTCTCTTTCAACAAGAAGGAATATATTTCCAATGCACCTGATCTGGAGGCAGCAGTCCTTCCTTGTTTCAAGCTCTTTATCCTGTGCCTCATATCACCGTTTTCTCAGCCTGCCCATGCCCTTATTTTCTCCTCAACCTGTCCCAGTTTTCCATGTTGCCCATTCCATCTTTTCTGCTTTTACCTTCTTATATCCTGCTCCCAACCCACCTCTTCTCTTTGTTCCCTAATCAGTGCCTCTCCTCTCCCAGCCAGGCTGTCCCTGAAACACCGTGTTTTCTCCTTCTTTCTTAGTTTCTCAGCTGCAACCAGGAGAGTGCTGAGGGAACAACATAGGTCAGGCCCAGGAGGGACAATGATTTGTCACAGGGACAGCCCTACACTGATGCTGCAGCTTCAGTCTCGACTATGTTTGATGCATATGGAGTCTTCAGAGATGTTGGTGCTGACCTCTGACAAGCACTTAGAAATGCTGTTTCTGGGAGATTCTAAGAAATTAAGATCAGCTTGATTTTCACAAGGATAGCAATAGTCACTCATTTTGGATCTCACTTTCAATGCCTGTCAGAGGAAAAAATTGAGCCAAAGCTTAGAAATAGTAGAGATACTTGGTGAAAAGTCTGTAAAATATTTTATTATCACTAGGAAAGCATTAAGACTTCTTTTTGAGCAACTTTATCTTGAAACAGGAAAAGAAACTTAAAGTAACATCCAAGTTGGAAGTTGACCAGTCTGAGCAATTACAGCCCATGGCAGATGAAGAGGATGGTAACAATGGAAAATGGAAAGCAAACTTAACTCCTGTTATCATTTCTACTTCTTCCTAAACCAAGGATACAACCAGTTCAACCACCTCTGTATGTAACATTTCTCTTACAGAAAACAAATATGGACAAAAACCTTCTCTTCTTCCCCAGCACAAGGTAATACAGTGGTGCAGTAGTGCAACACAAAGATAAATAACAGTTCTTAAAAATCAATGGAGTGGATGATCTTAAGCATCAGACAGTGGTGCAGCCAAGTGATCTCTGGAGCAGGAGAGAGTACTAAGTTATTTCTCTGCTTCTTAAAGTAATGAAAATGCGAATGTTCTCTCAAATCTAGGCCCTGTTTCTACTTCCATCCACCTTAATCCAAGAAGTAGTTATGCTCATTAAGGATATCCACTGATTTGACCATATTCTACCAGCCTGTAAAGAATTTTTATCCAGACTTGAGATCTGTTCATTTAGTATTAATGAAACATGAAATATGTCAGCTGCCAAACTTTCCAGTCTAGGCAGGTTTCCAGATTAGACTGCTTTAACTCTTTATTTTCTTTCTTCTTTAGTGGTGATATGAAATAAAAATAACATTGGGAATTTTGTTTTGTTTTGCTTATTTTTTGTGTGCATCTGTGGAGGCTTTGTTTTTAATGTCCTTACTTAATATCATATTTACCAGAAGATCCAGAAGTAACATAGCCAAAGATAGCTTCAATTATCCAACACAGAGTATGCAGGAAAACACAGTATTATGAATCTTTATTCTTCTTTCTATATTTTGCATGTGTAATCAAGCTCATGTGCAAATAATGACACTTAGACATCCTATTACTTGATTGTGCCTTTAGTTAAGGAAGCGAGATAAATAAGTGGTATCAGCTGGGCCAGCAATTAACTATGCATTGAATTGCAGTTTCAAAAATAGAGCCTAAGTCAACTCTCTTAAAAAGACTCATCCCACAATATCACTATACCATGTGCATTTGTACATGTATTGTTAAAATATACGCAGCCATTGAACATTTCCTAAAATGCATATGAGGTGCACATGGACTGCTCAGTATGAGAGAACATTCAAAAAGACAGGAATGCACTCGGGGTCTTGCAACATGAGTGGGTTGGGGCAGATAAGCCAAGGAGTGCGTTGCATTAACAGCATTTGCAAAGTGAAGGCAGCCAAAGTACAATGCATTCCTCTCTAGTCTGACCGGTGTGGAAAGACCACAACCTACTCCCTTTCCAGGTAGTAAAATACGTAAACCTATATGCTCTAGCTGACCCTGCTTTAGCAGAGGTTTTGGACTAGACGACCTCCAGAGATGTCTTCCTACCTCAGCTATTCTGTGATACCTGACATGGGGCAAATGTCAATGCTATCCATCCCCTCATTAAAATGTCAAGATGTCACTGCTTTGAAAAACCACAAAATGAGTAAATGGAGGAGGAGCTGGGTAGAGGGTAGATGTAAGTGGAATGTCTGAATAGAGAGATCTACAAACAATAAGAAATTTGAAATAGAAGAGTTGGATAGTGGCACAGGCAGCTGGTCTAGAAGAAAGTTAAACCCATTTTTAGCAGACAGGTTTTCTGGGAAAGGACTGGACAAAATAGTCATTGTGAATAAAATATCTGAAGGCTTCAGCTGTATTTTTCTGTCAGTGAATCATTGGCAAGTATCTCCTTAATTTAGAGAAGCTGCCATAACTAATTATCTTGTAATTTATGCAAATCTATTTCCATCATGTACACAGAATACTGGCTATTAGTTATTTATGAGTAGTTGTCAGCTAGCTCAGGGTCATGACTGGAACTGTTCAAGCAGGAGAAAACAAACAATTTAGGAATAATGAGCAATAAATATTCTTTATTTCTTTCTGCATAGCACTATCCCTTTTTCTAGGTGAATACATACTGAAAGTCACCATTCACCGAAAAGGTATTAACAACAAAATGTATGTAAACAGCAAACATGAAAGGTTTCTATTCAGCACAGTTATCAAACTGCAAAGAAGAATTGTAACATATTCTGAGTCAGATATGCTAGACTGGAGTAAAATCAGCATCATTCTAGTGCCAGCAGTGGGATTACTGAAGTTTCATTGGTTTATACCAGACGCAAGTCTGGATTTTATTTCTTTTTTTTTTTTTTTTTTATCCCAGTGTTCAACCTGCTTCTACTGCAGAAGATGATTAGAAAGAAAGGACTTCGGAAGACCACAGTAGCAGGCAATTGGATAGATGAGATGCAAACTGTTTAAGGCATGAACAGGTTATTGCAGAGAGGCAGAGAAAAGAGAAGCCAGATTCTGGCAATGTTACTGTGACTGTGACATGTGAACTCAGAGATGATGGAGATGAAGAGGAGAAAAGAAAGTCTGGGTTTAGGGATGTCTCCAGTTCTGCATTAGTTTGATAATTGCCTTCAAGAGCTGAAAAAACTTAACAAAACTCTTAACAAATTTAACTGAAGAAAAGGTTAGAGAAACAGAAAGAATCATCAACAGGTTTCACCCAGAGCAGATTTAGAACAAATTTTCTTCACCAGATTTTTTTTTTAATCATGTATTAGGACTGTGACTGCGTTTTTCCCACTGTCTGGCTCTATCGGCATGATAACCAACAAGGTATTTTTCTAGACAGACAGCCTGTACATATGCAGCCCTTTCTCAAATTTTCCCAACTCAGGGAAACTATACAATGAGAAGAAACGTGCTTGCCTGGATTTAAAAACAAAAAGATACTGTCTACAAATATGTACCAATGACAGACCCAAAGGACCACAACACTTGTTTCACCCACCATCTCTGCCGTAATCCTGCCTACATACTGCTGTGCACCAGCAGGTACATGCTCACGTGTTATTTCTTCACCATCAGAGAAACATGAAACAAAGAAACAGGCTAGGTTTGATTTGTAAAATGCTTGAAACCACCACACAACAGAAAACACATTGGAATCAAAAAAGAAATTTTCGAAGAATAACCACTTCAAACTCAGTTGCCCATGTGCAAAAAACACATGCTCAGGAACCCACTGTTTAATAAATTTACACTAGTCATATACAAAAGTCAAATGTCTGAACTAAATACAACCTACAACAATGTTAGTGAGAAGTAATTTATGTTGACAGCTTTTCAAAACAGCTAGTTTTCCTCGATCCAAAATAAAATTTTCAAGAATACACCACAGCTGTTTTTAAACCTACACTGCAAGTTCCTGGAGGGGAAAAAAGAAATAGGAAGAACAGATTGAAATCACTGTAGAAAGGGAAAGGCAGGGTCTAAACCAGCCCTTTTTCTCCTGTTTCTCCCTGTGACTGGATACTCCATGGCAAAGGAAAAAAATACACAGAATGGGGCAGGACACAGGCCTGCAGTTTGGTACCACAGATCAGGAGAACTGCTGGAGGTTGTGCATGGTCAGGTCTTGGCAGGATGGTAAAAATAAAGGCAGAGCAAGAGAAAATGAGTATAGAGCAAGAAAAGAAACACCCAGAAATAAAACCAGTAGCCAGTGCATCTTGGAACAGAGAAGAAATGGGAAAAATTCCCCCTTTACATGGCCTGAAGGGGCAAATCTAGGATATACTTCAAGTAAACCAGACACAAATGCTTCCCTGATAGAGCCTGTAGCCTGATAGGAATGGCTTTGCTCACAGGAGTTCTAAGATCTTGATCTCCTCCCACTGCACCCTCCCAGTTCCTCGTGACTTAACGCTAGTTCAATCACATGATAAACCTCCTTGCAAAGATGCAGGGCTAAAGGCCAGCCAAGGCCCATGGAGGAGTGTGTCACTCCTCCCCAAGTTAATTCAGACAGAAGGAACCTGATCAAAGAAGTGCTGACATTCAATCAAAAGCCAGACAATATGCTGATGAGTAATAAGCACCATCACACTGTCAGAATGTGCCAAGAGTTCCACTGAAGTGCATACTGGAAAACAGGGAGGAAGGCCAGAAAGGCAATTGCACAACATATGTGACAGAGGCTCAACAAAAATAAATAGTTCCTCAGCTGGAAAAAAAAAAACCTCCTTGATTCCCCTGTGCACTGCAGAGGGGACAGACAAAACACTATTCACGCTAAAGCTGTTTCACCTCATATAGATGCTGAATGCAGGAGACTCATCTGGGTGTAAAACCTATAGGTGCCATACAGTTATGCATAAGATGCACAGCAAGACCTTTTACCAGCACAGGTGAAAGCAACTCAGTATGTGAATTAGGCACACCAAAACTCTAAAGGACAAGGAAAAGCTTGGCAAAGAATCAACCCATTTGGAAAACAAGTCCACAAAAGCACAAGTCATCTTTCTGGTCTGCCAGTCCAAGCCTTTGGAAAACTGCCTTACCTCACTGAGACAGAGCAGGGACAGGTCTCCAGGTCCTCACCATCCTGATCGTCTCCTGCTATTTAGGTAACAAGATCAAAATGCTTCAGTGACAAAAGGATTGCAAAACTTTCTCCCTGATGCTTTCCCCAGAAAGCTGAGCCACGAAAACAAAGCATATCGGACATTATGGGAAAACTGGCAAACACTGTCTTTCCCTGAGGAAAAAAGTTAAGCCCTGGGCATGTCCAGCCCTGCTCAAATTTGTTCATTGCCACTGCTAAATGATGTTTGTGGCATGTATCATCAATAAAACTATTGAATATTTACTTCTTTCTTCTAATAACGTAGATTCCTCAAGGAGAAGCGTTATGATCTCCTATAAACATCAGTCCTCACTAATCAAAGGACTCTTACTATAACCATTCCTTCCCATAGTCTAATTTTGCTCATCAGCCAGACACCTCTCATGGCATGACAACGCATGGTATTTCATAAAAAAGAATTTAAAACATCTTCCAGGGTGCATCACACTTTTTGCAGACCAGATCACGAAGACCTTTAAAGAGGTGAAGTTATCTCCGTACAAAAATATTCTCCTGTGAAAAGATTTCTGATCATGAGCATATCAATCAAGCAGAAAATATCATAATGAAACAGGATGTATAAAAACTGACAAATTTTTACTAGAAATCAGGTACACAATAGTCAACATCAGTATAAGATGCCTAGGGTTGTGACAGTCTCCTGCTTTATGTCTTTTAAACGAAGGCTCTGGCTTATACAGTAGCTGCATGGACTTGACACAGAAATGTCTGGTTTCTGTGGCCTGAGAGCAGGAGGAGCTCAGGTGAGATGACCTGGATAGGGGTGTAGCTCCCTGCCCAGAACCTGTTTGAACAACAGGGACTGCTGAGAGTGGTAATGTCACACTATAAGCCAAATATATTACGAGCTTGCTCAATTCCAAGATACCTGTAATACCACCTCCATGCCTGGGCACACCATTATAAGCATCCTCTTATAAAAAAGCTGTTGTTGCCTGGCTTTGCCTAAAGAATTGGAAGCACAGCTGAGGCAGAATTTGGTGTCACCAGCTCTCCACTTCAGTGCCAAGAATAAAGAGAGAAGCAGCTATGAGAAAAGGAGCCTGTTAGGGAACGCCTGTGAGTTTCTGCCTCCTCTCAAGACGGCTTCTTTTTATAAAGTGCATTCAAATAAGGTTGGGGGTTTTTTTATCAGTGCAAATCCTTCTTGTAAACTCTCCCATCTCTCTATCTGGCAAAATAATCAAGAAAACGTTGTGCCTTCAGTACCTGCAGTTCTAAGTAGAAGTCAAAGTACAAGTCATTTCTTGTAATATTTTACAATCCTGTATCATTTTACCACTTTCAGACACCAGCTACATTATGTGGCACACGCAGCATATTACTTTCCATAGGTTCAGTGAAACATGTCTCTATTCAAATACTTAAGCTGATGTGAACAGTTAAGGTCATCCCCACAACATCAAAGTAATTTGGATATGCCATGAACATAAAAGCTTAATATTTTCAAATATTCAAATATTTTTAAGTTTAAGAAATGATGTTCTATTGAAGTGAGTATTCATCTTTTCAACACAGTCTAACAGGAGCTGTGGACACTCAGCAAGTCTGATGATTAAGAACCTAAAGTTAATGGCGTCTTTTCACAAATGTGCCTGCGGGTATGTGCAACTGTATTTTATATTCTGGCATTGCAGCAGAGAGATAAGTAAGAAGAAAATGCATTTTGTGCCAATTCATCGAACATGAAGTGCGTAAGTTTTATTTTGAGAACTGTTTAATGTTTTAAAAACTTTATCCAATGGAAGAAAAGAATGTTTGGAGAGACATCCATTCATTAAATTGAAAAATCAAAATATTTGGGCAGTAATCATCTCACTTAGCTCTAGAAATTTCCAGTTACATATCTAAATTTGAGTAAGTCACTCTAGGCTCCTGTGAAGCCAGTATTGAGAAATTAATTATTTCTGAGGAGATATTATTTTTATCCTTTGTTGTTGTTACTCTTAGTTTCCCTCTAAAACAAGAGAAGTGTATTTTGAAAGTACTTGGTGCTCTGGGAGAACACAGCATAACAGCCTTACACTGTATCTACGTTGTAAGAAGGGAGGGGAGATTGACTCCTCTGCTGAGGCTCAGACAGTCGGAGTAGCTGAGGTGGGAAGGCACATTTAGAGATCCCCTAGTCCATCCCCTGCTCAAAGCAGGGTCACCTGGAGGAGGTTGCTCTGAAAAATCTATGAAACATTTGGGACACTGGTGCCTGGCGGTATCAGGCAGGATGATCACTGCCTTACCAGCGCTGTTGTGCTTCCCAAAAAACAAGAGAGCAACAGCCGCGGTGATGTTACCAGGACAATTTCAGTGGCAGAACAGTTCCCTTAACCAGAAACACAAATACTCGACAACAACGAAATAGATGTAAAAAATAAAAAGGGGTGAGGTGGGGAGGAGACAGGAAAGGATGCAAAAAAGTCGTAAGTCATCGCATGTAATGGCTTGGTAGGGAAATGTTTTCACACTTCACCCCACCGAAACCAGGCTGAAGCTCCACCCTGGATAAAGTATTTTAACTGTTGATAATTGAAATGGAACACTCCAGCCTTTACTTATCCTGCCTAATGAATGTTATCGTGTGGAAAAGGTAAATCAATAACAGCTGAGATCAAACATACCAATCTCCTTTTAAGTGTACAATGCACTCATTTATATAAATCTTTACAACCTGACTGCCCTTCTCGTTTAAGCACAGAGAGTGAAACATTGCTCAGTACAAAAGACCTTCTCTCTTAAGAATTCTCCATGCTGTTTGAAAGGGTAGCCCAAATGAATTGCTGGAATGACCATTTGAAAGGGCTACTCGTTAGCTATGACTGTCCTTGAGATTTAGCCAGACATGAGGTAACGAGACCACAAAGCGCTGTTGGTATTGGCAGTAAAGCCAAAGTTCATCATAGTACCTCTTGTCTAGACTAGGGATGTAAAAGGAAATAGAAAACAATTCCTCGACTATATGCACTTGATGTTCCATCCCCTTTTTCTATAGAAAAATGTAAGACATTTGGAATTTTTCATTTTTATTTGGGAAAGACAAATTTGGAAACCAGAGTGACTCATTCTGGAAACTGTCTGACTGGCATGTGATAGCCAGCTAGCTCCAGAAAGTTAAGGCTGTAGGAAGAGTTTGAGGAAGGCATGCGGACTCAGATTTTAATGTGATTTAACCCTTTGTACACTCATAATTAATTTTATTCACAGCATAAATGACAGGGAGGTCCCCTACGTGGACAATCTATCTACTTACAAGCAAGCTGCTATATACCAAGAGGTCCACATAACCTGGGAATAAGAGTTTCACTTTTCAGACTGTATGACATGTCCATTCCCAAATGGATTGCACGAATCTCCTATCAGGTAACGCTTCAGCTCTGTTACTCTGGAGGGAAGTTCAGATCAAACTCCTACTTCTGACTCATGTGGGCAGCTGCAAAACAATTGCTTTTCTTTGCAGAGCATCGCACACTCTGTTATCCCTGTCTGAGTCAAGATCCACCCACCCTTTGCACAAAATCTCTTCTCATTTCCAGCTGCTGCACTTTGTTGGCTAGCCCACTGAAGTTCGGTTACAGAGGGGCTGGCTGAACCAAAGCTATAGAACACAGGAAAATTTATAGTCTTTTCTGAGGATTTTCACAGAAACTGAATCACACCTGTTTGGGGATTTTTTCTGTCCAGTGGCAGCTACTGTAAGCTTAGCAGCACTTCTCACTCTCCTTTGCCTCCTTGCCTTCAGCAGGGTGCTGACATCCTCCGCTTTCACCCATTCCTCATTTCTTTTGGGAATGGTAGCCACTGATCTTTTTCAGCCACCACATCTATCTTATCTCTCAGCCCTCAGAATTTACACATTGTCTCATTTCCTAGCAATAAAACAAGGAAAAATTCACCGTCTATACACTAGGATCTTTTTAGTGTCCCTACTGATGCAGGCTATTGGGAGGGTAAGGGGGCATCACAGTGTCCCCTGCTTTACCACTACCTGCTTACTGAAATAAAATTTATCTTCCGTTTCTGTTTCAAAAATTATGTCTTCTTCCCCACTTTCTGTTCCAGTGCACGGTGTCCATGTGTCCATTGCACTGAGAAGTGCAGAAGTTGATCTTTCATTATCTATTTATCATTCCAAATAAAAACCGATGTTCTTGCAGACAGACATGGTTTTAGCAGCAGGACTGACAGGACTCACAGCACTTTCCTCTAAACCCACCTACCGTCGTGTGCATGCTCTAGATCATACGACACTGTAATGCAATTTTGACTGTTTGCCACTGCACATACATACAACCCCCTTAAAAGGTGTTTTGTTTTCTATCATTCTCACATTCCCAGACTTCAGTCCCAAAGTGCTACTCTTCAGGCACGGAGGCTAGGAAGAGCTTTGTACACTGGACACTTGCAACTTTGGGAGTCCTACAAAAGCAGGCCTGCATCCTGTCTTCCACCTCTTTCTTGCACCTCCCTGCTTTTCTGAGCTTTGATCGTCACCTCCTTGCAGAAGTGGCACCCTCATGTCCCATCCATGCTAGACCCCCAATGTTGGGGCAATGCTTATATTTACAGACATATGGAGCAGACATAGCGACTTCAAGGAATACCAGATAAAAAACACTCCTTATGCAGAGAAACAACCACACAGATACGGGAAAAATGAATGTCTGCACTCACTTCCTGCCTCCTTCTCACTCTTCTATTACTATCTGAGCTGATGTGCCGTTTCTTAAGTATTCAAGGACCCTTTCTCTCACAGCTCACACTCCTCTGCCAGCTTGTCTTCTAAATAACTGTCCAACCACAAAGCTTCTTCTCAACTCCATGCCCTTCCATGTCCTTGTTCAAACTTCTCTTTATGTGATCTGTGAAAGACCATCTCTTTGACAGCTTCCAGACCTCCTTGTCATGTAAGTGATGATCTCACAAGATGCTCTACAAGGCTGTCCGTCACTAAATTGCTCCCCTTCAGATTCAAGCAATAAGCTCTTTGCATATGTGCAAGGAAAATCACCCAGACTTAATGATGTATTAAACACTGCGAGATTTTAAACTGACATAAAGATTACAAATAAAAGAGAAGGTGCACATGAAGACTGATGTTCAACAAGGATATGCAGCATGTCCTATGTGAAGCAGAACTGACACGTCATTCAAATCATCACAAAAACCTTGAAAAGTAGGAGTTCTCCCTCACATGACTGTTTTATGAAAAGGGATGGCAGAATAGACAGGGAATACCTTCGGCAACGACAAGACAAGAGCTGGAATAAAGTCAAGAACAGAGAAGTAGAAGAATAATCTGTGTAGCTGCAACGAAATCCTAGTCTGGCTCCCAACTTGCATGTTAACAACTGTGATGCCAGATACTTCTATGCTTCACAATTTCTTGGTTTTCACTCAGGGCTTTGCAGAGGACTAAATCTATTGAGAGACTGTGCCTTGGCCTTGTATTTCTAAGACGTATTTCACTTCTTTTACATACACGTTACCCATCCTACTCAGGGCCTGGTGGTGTATTCGGTATGCAATCTGTATTTAGGAAGCATTCCTTTTGGTTCACCCAAGTAAGAAACGCAATTCATATCTGGTGTCTTGATCATCCATACGTGGAAAATTCATCCATCTTTTAATCTGCTCTGAAACTAGTCTTCATCTGATACTTTGGAGTCTTCAGGACATTTTTTTCTCTTGAGTGTCTCATTTCTCATTCTTTGCGGACCAGAGCCAGAAGTCTTACAGGGAAAGCATCTCTACATGAGAATAAAAGCCCATTTCAAAAGGGTGGAATAGTCTGGGTCAGGTACATGATCTAAAGCCAAAAGCCCCTCTCCAGTAGCCTTATCATTATTTACACTTGATCACATGTCAAGACCATAAGTCAGATCTGCATAACTAACTTTCATTCTCTCTATTAGCTACAGAAATGACAGTAAAACAGCTCACTCATCCAGGATTATTCACTGGCTGTTGTCAGGTCAGCTGAAGAAAAAAAGAGTTGGAAAGCTCTTGCAGAGCTGAAACAAAGTCAAAGCAATAATTTTGATGTAATTTATTTCTTTACAGACAACTACAGTTTAGGATTGACCAACAGATTTTCCAAATTTATGTTGAATTTCGAAAATAGTAAGCCCTAAGAAAAGATGGGAAAATCCTAAATACATCATTATAAAATGAGACAATTCTTCTGTTTCACTTGTATTAAGTTTGAGTTAAATAAAGTACTTTTTCGAAGAATAAGACAATAGCATTTCACACCAAGTGCTGTAGCCCACTAAGAAAAGGGTTTATTTTTTTATTGTGAGTATAAAAGAAGATAATTTTTTTAATTAAATTGATTTCCTGTTTATTTTTCTGTTTTGCTGTTGACTGAAAAAAAATATTTGTTGTGTTCGAGGGACTTTGAGGTCGAGATGTGCTTATCATCCTCTTGAAGGCTACACCTGCAGAACTGTTGGTTCTTCTGCCTTCTGAAAAATGGAAGAAAGCTTCTTGCTCCCATCTCTGTCTGCTCTCCTTACCAGTGCATTTGAAGAAAGTGATAAAAACTATATTTAATTGTTAGTATTTGTAATGTTGTCTGATATATCTTCCCCTTAATGTTTTAAAAAGAAAGTGAAATTCTACGTCTAAACATAGCTTGCTGGTATTTTGTAATGCTTTCCATTCACTTCTGTTTTCTCCCTTTAATCAGGTTATCACTTAGATTGCAGCAGAGGTACTGCTTATATCCTGAACCCTGTTGTGTCAAACTCTTCGTGCAGATATAAAGGGGAAGTCCTTTCTTAAAGATTCTGTACTTGCATGGATTTTTCAGCTTGCTATCACAAATAGTGAGCTAGATTTCAGTGAAAACAAAGTTTACTAAACACATACATACCTGCAAAATTGAGAAGGGAAACAAATAATTTTGGACAAAAAATTTTAAGAGCTAAGACAACCTTATTTTGCAGTGATCAGCTACCTCCTGTAAGAGAGCTGGGCTGTGCTTCTCTACATTATTTTAGTTACCAAAGATAGAGTAATTAATCACGAGAGTTCT
Organism: Opisthocomus hoazin; assembly: GCF_030867145.1. Taxonomy (NCBI): domain Eukaryota; kingdom Metazoa; phylum Chordata; class Aves; order Opisthocomiformes; family Opisthocomidae; genus Opisthocomus; species Opisthocomus hoazin. The sequence goes on along the minus strand of NC_134414.1, from coordinate 24,145,511 downwards.
TTCAGAAGTGAAACAGTGTCTTCTTATATCACGAAAGTGGCCATATATTATATCTTGTATAAATGACATTGTTATCACTTTAACTATTATTAAAGGTGGGTTTTGCAAGCTGATATGCATAGAAATGAGCTTCGCATAGCTTTTTGTTCAGTATAAGCCATTTGCCACAAACGTTTATTTCTTACTGAGTTCCACAAGTGACTTCTGCACCCTAATTCCACACTAACCAACATGTGTAACACTGCACAATCACAGGACCACAAAATAATTTAGGTTGGAAGAGACCACCAGAGATCATCCAATCCAACTCCTTTCTCGAAGTATGGTCAAACAGATCAGATTGCTTAGGGCTATCTCCTTCTGAGCCTGGAACAGTTTCAAAGATAAAGATTTCACAGCCTCTCTGGGCAACCTGTGTGACCACCCTTGTGGTGATATTACTTTCCTAATATCCAACAGGAACTTCCCTGTGTTGCAACTAATGTCTGTTGTGTCTCGTCCTCTCACTGTGCACCCCCAAGAAGAGGTGAACTACAAGTCTACATGAAGCAGTTGAAGACAGCAATGAGGTCTCCCGTTTGCCTTCTGTTCTGAAGGTTGAACAAACACTTTTTCCTCAACCACAAACTGTACGTCCTTTCTCCAGCCCCCTCCCATCTTGGTGCCATCTGATGGACTCACTCCATTTAGCTGGAGTCTTTCTTGTCCTGGAGAACACAGCCACAGCACTCCAGATGGGGTCTCAAAAGTGTCAAACAGAGCAGAACAATTACTTCTGTCAGTCTGCTGGCTAGAGTCTTACTTAAGCTGCCCAGGATGTTGTTGGCTTTTTGTGCTGCAAGGGCATTTTGCTGGTTCATGTTCAATTTATTTTCCACCAGGATCTTCAAGTCTTTTTCTGCAAAGCTAGCCAGTTGGTCCCCAGCCTGAACTGTTGCATGGGCTTATTCACTCCCAGCTGCAAGGCTTAGCATTTTATGTTGTTTAACTCGTGAGGTTCTTGTCAGTCCATTTCTCTAACATATCAATATCCCTCTGAACAGCAGCCTTACTCTCCAGCATATCTACCACTCTCCCCAGTTTCGTACAATGTGTGAAAATGAGAGCACGCTCCATTCCATCATCCACATTACAGATGTCAAAAATGACCTTGAACAGTATGCATTTTACCTATATATACACATATATTGTTATGATATAGGTATACACATTGTTTAACATACTTGCCCTGCTCAGTTATCAGCAGAACTAGGGTTAAACTACGACTCTCTTAGCAGAAGGGTTCGCACGTGTGTCTGCCATCATTATCAGCATTTCTGGAGAACTCGGATGAAGTGAAACCTTGTTGAATTCAGTTAAAGAAAATTATTCTGCCACGATTTGAGGGGCTCGAAGACTAGTCAATGTAAACCATGCTTTGACTTATTGTTGTTTCCTCAGAGTTTGGCCTAGCCATGCACATAAATCTGTTCTAGGATATATTATATACAAGAAATACTGTTTTTATCTTCACCACCGTGGATGGGGAAAAGGCCTTTTACATATTACTTGCTTTGGGAAACCATTAGGCTTCATACATTTAAAACTCAAATGTGTGCACTCTTCCTCCTTCACTTACCTTCTTTTCAAAAGAGGTCAGGCTTTAAGTGATTGGGGGAAACTCCAAACACTCTGATTCTTCACGCTGTTCTCCTACAGCCACAGATGGTCCATAAACTAATAAATGCACCTTGCAAATCTACTCTTCCTTTCAGGAAAGGATGCACCATATATTTTGTCTTGCAAAAAAAGACATTTTTTTCCTCAAAATAGGAAGGATTTGATGACTCATCTTTGGCACTACAAGTTTGGGATTGCCAGTGGACACCCAAAAAAAGCCTTTCTTTCTATGAGGCGTACAGGCAGGCTGAATGTTTCCTCTTAGTGCATGCCCACAGTGTACGTTCCTTGCACCACATTATGTAGTGATAAAATGTATTTCTATTACCTTGTGAACCCTCTTTGAAAGGCCTGCCCACCTTTCCTCATCACTGTGGCTTGTGCTGCATGGTCACTTAGCTATCAGGCTGAGCTCTACCCTGCTCTCTCTCCAATAATCTTAACACCACTGATGCCCTGAGTCCAGATCATGGCTGGCTGTCAGCATGGGGCACTAAGGTGAGAGCCACCTTGGTGAGAAGTCTTGTTCACTTACCTTCACATCCAAATAAAGCGTCTTCCTGGACATGTGTGCTAACAAAAACTGCTCACCACAGTTTCTCTGGGAATGCAAACAAAAGGGTTACAAGTGTAACAGGACTGAATTGTGACTTGGTTTTCACAGAATTGGCAGGAAGTTGGCTGTGTTTTAATGTTTAGTTACACAACTGCTCTGCTTGCTGTAGTCTCTCAAGATCTAGGAGTGAATTGGCTTTCATGTTTGTTGTCCAACTCTCTGAATTATAGTTGGGTCAGTAATGCTGTGTTGACTGTGACGGGTTATGCTGAGACCAAAATGTCATTTGCAACCACATAGCCAGAAAATCTTTCCTAGGACTTAGAGTTTAGTTCAAGAAGCCACTGAATTTCTCCACTCTTTGCTTTTATTCCTGTGCAGAAGATTGATTTTAAAAATTATAGTGATGCTTTGATGAGAATAATTGTTTGCTATTATTAATTCATTTATGAATTGTACTTTAAATCGAGAGAATGTAAACAAACAAGTGATGTCAGCATGTGTAGCAGAGAAAAAATAGTTTGTGAGAACATACCCTTTCTTGCATATAATGACATGTTTTTGTTGCAGAAAGTCCCTAAGGCTGATTTCTTACTCGCAGTTTCAAAACATCATCATTAGTAAGACACTGGGGAATAAAACTGTTCTGTGAATCCATTTATGTCTTTACTGAAAGCCCTATTTTTCTATGTGAAGAACAACAACAGTCACTTGCAGTTTTTCCCTCACAGCCTTTGATGTGGGCCGGAAGACCATTTCAGGTAATACGCATAACATACCCTGCTAATCTGTGTTGGCGTACTAGCTACCACAAAGGAGGGAGCCAAACATAAAATTCATTGTTATCCTCATGACTGCTCATATGTTATTTTTACTACTGTAGAGCTTTTGGTTTAAATTTCACTTTTATTGTTGCCTTCATAGATATTTTGAGCTTACACTGAATTGGAAGACACATATTTACGAAATAATTCATCGGTGAGGCAAGAAGACAATTTAGCAAGGTTCTCTTCTCCCCCTCAGGCCTATAAATTCCGGAATTTTTTGCCCCACCTATTTGGCACCTATTTTTTTTCTTTTCTTTTTGTTTTTTTCTTTTCTGAAGAGCAGGAATAACAGGATTAACCCCGAAAAATTCAAAAAGAACCCCAAGGGAAATGCTGTGCCTTTCCCCCTCTCCTGCCCCCCCTGTCCTTTAATGGGGCCCAATTCTAACCCCCTGAATCTTTTTACTCAGTTCAGTTAGTTCTGGATCAGGCCCATACACAGGATTGCCGCTGTTCCTCGGCATGTTTCAGCTGACAGCCAGGACTGCAAAAGAATGCATGAGAGAACCCTCTGTCCTTGGCATAAACTGGCCAGGGTGTTAATCATTTCTCACTGACTGACATTTTTTTATGCCTTCTGACTTTCCAGGTCGTCTGTTTCTCTCTTCCTGGTGCTCCCAGACACACCATGTTCTGGTTGCTGCAGGGTCTCCAGCTGCTCTCCGCAGTGTTTAGTGTCTATCAGCCTCCCAGTACCAGAACCTCCCTGGTAAACAGGGCTCTGACAGTCTCTGGCTCCAGTTTGTGCAGCTGCACTGCACTGGGAGAAGCAAAGAATATATTTCATTTAAAAGTGAAAGAAAGGTTAGTTCAGTAACATGACCTGTTGCAAAATCACTCTCTTCTCCGAGGGCAGTCAGGTAAAATCCATTACACAAAGAATATCAAAGATTCTTTTTTCTAAAGTTGTCAGTAACAATGCAGCCCATTGTTTACATTTTAATTAACTTCTGTTTCACTGATTTTTAAATAAGATTAATTAACCTAATGTTTTCAGTTGAATTATTGCGAGTTGAAGCTACTCAAGACCTACCTGAGATCTTCAAAGAGTAGCACAGCTTGTTTATGTAGAGGAAGTCAAATTAGCAATAGTTTTGTAGTAATTTAGTAGCTCGTGGACACTGCAGTGATGAGAAATATTGCTTGGATAGTCTTTCCTCAGCAGCCTCTGGTCCTAAAGAAGTTTTCTTCTTTAGCTTTGTAGTGTGTACAACTGTCCCAGCTACCTAGAAAATACGAAAAGGGAGGTTACTTGTGCAGCACAGTAAAAGGTCAACATCGAAAAAACAGAAGTATCCCTTTGCTTGTGCAAAAAACAAAGAGCATGCTTAGCCTTGAAGTTTTTTTCAACGAAAATAAAAGCAAAGAAGATAGCTGAGTGCCACTGTCCTGTACTTACTGCCCTCGCATCTGTGGTTTCACTGCCAAAATCTTAACTCTGATCAAGAATCTTCTTGCTTTTAGACTAGGCTTTTCAAATACAGTTTTCAATACAGTTGCTAGCAAACGCGCCACAAATGTATGTAGAACTGAGGGCACGCTGTGTAACCGCCTCTCTGAGAACAATGTTGCAAACATAAAAAGAAGCGTATGATTGACTCATTTACAGGAAAGATATGTATATATAAAATACGTCTGCATTCATGAATCCCTGATATGAATCAGTATGGTTTCTTGATGGTATACATGTAGAGCCCTAGATCTTTGGCTAAGACTACAAAGCATATTACACAACATAAGAAACATGTGAAAAGGGAGTTTCGGGCCAAATTTGCAATGTGCCACTCCCAAAGTAGTGACGTGCTGATCTGATCTTCCAACATAAGTTGTTTGCTTTAAATTATTCCTTCTGTCAGTAGCACAAAAGTGCTGTGACAGCAACTAGGAATTGGCAGGAAGAAAGGAAGTTCCCAGCTGTGCCATCTTTTTTCTAGCCACAGCCCCTACGTGTACTCTACTTTTTTGCCTGGCTTCTTCATTGTCTTCTCCTGATCCTCAGGCCCTTTCTGTCTCTTTCAATTTTTATTCTTATTTTTGGCACGTATTCTTCTTAACTGAATCATCTGACCATCCATATAACCCGTCTGTAGAAGAGCTAAAGCAATCAAAGGTTGATCAACCTTTGCCCCATTGCCCAGAGAGCTCCCAGAGAAAAACCCATCTCTTTCCAACAGGATTTCTTGCCCAGCCTGGCAGGCTCTTGACAATTTTCACACACTCATAGGCAAATCTGAAGAATATTTTGGCATCCATTCCCACATAGCAGTGATGAGTTCACACAGGTCGTTACTAGACTGAACACTGAGGACCTAAGAAATCCTTTCCAACTCTGATGAAAGTTGCAGTCTTATGTTCATTCTACCCAGAAAATGACCCGCTGAAATGTATTGATGGTGTAAAAAATTTAATTTTTCATCACAACCTTAGAAGATAAGACAGACAACCACCAGGCTTAACAAGCCACAATTATCTGGTGACCTCAGACAGTAATCTCTTGTCCTCTGGCACTCTTTCATAAACCAAAATAATCCCCACAGTTCACTGATGCATTTTGACAAATAAGTAAAAAGCTAGATAGGATTGTCTGTGGTACCAAAACCATCCTGAATCTGTCTGTTCATAGCAAGAGGAATAAAGAAAACTTTTTACTTAACTGTTGTCACATCACAAACCCATGTCAGTGAACCAACTAGTCCCATGGCCACATCATAAACTTCAGTCCTTGTCACTCTTTGATCTCAATTGCTAAGAGTAGGTGAATTCGAGAGGACTTCCCTAATCATAATAATAATTTTAAAAAGGCTAAGCAATTCCAGACCACTTTATCCAACAAACTCCTCTGGAGCTTAACATCTAATAGCTTGCTTACTGAAGGCCAAAAAGCTTTAGAAAATACTGAAGTCACTATACCAAGCAAAATAAAGTGATTTTGTTCATAAATAAACAGGAAAACCTATGTTTGCTTACTGCTTGGAGATATTACGGGCACAAAATACCTCTGTGGTCATCTAGCCTGATTTTCTCCTTAACAGATGCCATACGTCTTCCTATATTTATGACTAACTTCCTTTCTAATAGTTGTAGTGGAGTTAGACTCTATTGCTTAAAAGAGGTCGTTCCACAAGTACCAGAATGGTTGAAAGCAGTTTCCTGTGACTCTGAGCCTCCTGGCTGATTGACTGATTAATTAGGTATTTCACACATTTGAACTCCAATGAGAGTTTCTCTTTCAAGAATGCATTCTATTTAGAGTGATAATCACAGCAGGAATCAAGTGTTGGAAACCGAAACTAAATACATTCTCTTCAGACTTACCATTCACAATTTTAGCATGTGAGAAATTAACAGCCATGTAGATTCTTCGGGGGTAAGAATACATGGACACACACTGCCATGTCATGGCACATCTCTTTCAGGCTACCTTCTTCTCATATCATTCATAGAAATGACTGCTGTCTGTGAGAACACAGTCTTCCTGTCAAATGGACTGCAGTTAGCCAATGGGTTCAAAACTGGGCAGGAAACACCCCAGCAAACAGAAAAACACAATTAGCATGATCACATAGACATAATTTCTACATCAAATCAAGCGTAGATATCTCCAGTCTTTATTTAAAACAATGTTTACTGTACTGGAGAATTCATCACAGTGGTATCTGCTACTGCACTGGATACTTTGCTATTAAGATTCAGAATGCTGTGCAGTTCCTTCTTTCCTGAAAAAAAAATGTAGCTTTAGCATGTCCTTAATATAACTTATTTGATTCTGAAAATATCAAAGCGGATACAGACAACCTAAGACCTTTTAAACTTTCTTGCTTAGTTACAGTAGCAAGGCAATGATGTCATAGTACTGCATGCTAAATTTTTGAGGTTCAGAAAACCACACTCCCATTTTGATCTCGGTACAGGTTTTTGAATCCAAATAAGACCATGAATAGTTTCAGTTCCAGACAAGAGAGTATCATGAAGTTCCAAAATCTTAGGCTTGAATGGGATGAATTGGGAAATTTGAGGAACTTGTATGCAAAGAGCAGAAGTAGAATAAGAAAAATATTAAATATTTGCCTAGAAGAATTAGTGTTCAAGTCTAGGAAATACAGAGTTGTATAATGTAAATTATGAGAAAAGGCAGAGAAATAGAATATTCCTTTTAAACATTTTAAGCCGCAACTCTTTTTTTAACAGAAACAAATCACTTTTTGTTTTTCTATGAAATTCCCTTGCACACAGCTCTGAAACTAGCACCAGAAAAAACAGCAAAGTGGACAGGTTTCCCAGAAGAAAAGACTGAAATGAAGCAGAATTGGAAGATTTACTGTGTTCAAAGTAGTTTCTACACTGAAAATTTTCCAGATCCAGTATTCTGGAGTAGTAAAGTTATCTGAAATTATATCCAGTAGAATAGAATTAAAGGTTAGATAAAATATATATTTGCCATGCAACAACACCAACATCTCTCTAAGCTTGTCTATAAAGTTAAAGGTTGCACTATATTCTAAAGCTGTGCTCTCTTGGATGTCTTATCTGAACTATGAAATGCGTGTATAGCTGTGGGCTGTAAATCAGCTTTGTAATACCCTACCCCAGGCCACTTACTGTTGTCCACCTGAGCACAGCAGCACTGCCCCAGCTGTACAAGCTATGGGCCTCAAAACACTTTATGTACAGCAGCAAAGCAAATCAACATGTCTCTTTGTGAAGTAGGTACATTACTGTTAGTATACTTCAACTTACCGGTAGTTACGAAAACCTTAAAGTACCAAAACCTCAGAAATCATTATGATCTGACCTGAAACTGTTCTGAAAAGGAAAGTTTTGGGCAGAAAAGATATTTCAAAAATATTTGTTTGAGCTGACCGATTTTTATTTATTTATTATGGCTTGGTCACTAAACTGAAAATATAAAAAATACCTATTCACCTAGCTCAATGTCGAAGCCTGAGAGAGATCCAGAAGAGACAGGAAGAGCCCCCAGCCTGCCCCAGCCCTTCTTTCCTAGCTCCTTTGTGTTTTTGCCTCTTGATGAAGCAGAAAGGAAAGCAGAGGAGCTGCTGGGCAGAAAACAAAGTAATGAAGGTCTGGGCCAGAGGAATTCACTTACAAGGAAACATTACAGACAGATAGCTTGACTGAGTGGTGTATTGGAGGTGAAATAAAATCTACAAATATTTGAAGTGAATGATCTCAAAGAACAAAAGACATAATTTAAAGTAGCATAGTCTACTGTGGGTAAGAAAAAAAACAGAACAGACATAATACGATAGACAGCAGATCAAAACATCCATTGCATGAAACGAGTAAAGAAAAGCAACACTTGTTTTTACGCTGCTTCTGGTGAATTATTGTGAGGTTAGTTATTTCCTGATGAATTACTGGCATGGAAAAGTCATGGTAATCAGCCATCAGCATACAGAGATCCATGAGGGGTAGCAGACTTAACTTCCTACTAGTCCTAGGAAAACACTTGGTAAGTTTATGACGAGAATATATGACATGGTTGTGAATCATGCCTATTAATGTACATAACCCAAAATACTTTGAATGCCTTTAGGAGTTCCACGAGTTCATTGACAAAAATTCATTGTCTCCTCTACCTGAGCAGATATTTCTAAAATACTTTTTTATTTGCACCTAAGAGCTGAGAAATAATAGGAAAATAAAAATAAAAAGGGAAAAATTTTCTCTCTCATCATCCCTGTTGTTACAGGTAGGTGATGATTAGCACACCCACATTTTTTTTCTCTTTTTTTTTTCTCTGTTTTTGTATAGATACTCATATTGTATCTTTACTGACGTAAGAATTTCCCCAGTGAGGATATCAATAGAACTTTGTTGTTTAAGTGGAGTCAGAATTTTCCCCACTTTATGTTCAGTCTGTTTCCACTCCATCTGACTACAGCAAAGAGCTTGATAACTGGGGTCAAACCACTGAGAAATATGTCCTTCACTAGCTGAGAATCTACCTGCAGGTCGGTCCGTCTGCAGGATGCTCCGAGTGCACTGGTGAGCCATCAGGAGGTCTCTGACGCGCACAGATGTGTGACAGGGCTGCAGGGGAGACCACAGCTTTGAACCCTGTTTCATGAAATAGAATTAGTGGCATGTACAATGCACAAAGGTGTTTATTGATTAATTCCTTCAGGAAGAAGGATCACCATGACAGGAAGAACAATGATTTCTGTATTGGAACTGACTTACAGTCCTGCTGCTTCAGTATCGTGTCTCCAACCCTGAACAACACTCTGACAGGAGACGAGGAGAAGTACTCTTGTAAGCAAAGGGGATAGCATGTCCCCCACAAATGTCCTGCTCTAATTTTAAAGATCTGCCAGTACTGTAACACACATAGTCAATATTCCTTCCAATGTGTTGTTATATTAACTAGTTTTCTAATATAAAATTTTTATGAACCAGGATACCTTCTCTTCCTGCCAGTGCATTAGGTTCCACAGACTAAACTTCTTGCAAAAATGCATTCACTTATAGAGCTTTGATTTTGCCCCAGCAAGCTTCATTGCACGTTCCCTTGGGCTGGTGCTGCAAGCTGGAGAAAACCAGAAGCTCCAAGCCAGCCTTTTCTGCATCACTCATATACACTGAATTTTATTCTCTTGGTTATATTGTTACTGGGATACTCAGAGGACTATGTAGAAAAAGTCCTAGGAACAACTCATCCAAAACAGTTCCGCTGGAAGTAGCTTTCCTGGAGGAAGGGACACTTAGGAGAGGACATGGAAGTTAACCTTTAAATTGTCCACAGATTGATACAGGGGATGCCCATGATGCCCATGTAGTCTTAATTTCTGTATAGCACAGTCCTTTCAATTTCCGCCAGTAACTACTACTGCAGCCTCATAGTTTCTAGCTAGGAAAGAAAGATCTATAGGAAGCATATTCTGTCTTGACTTTTGGTGCTGCTTTGCCACATCTCAGGACATCTCATTACTTCAGTCATGAGAAAGAAAGTAACATAATGGCAGAAATGTAAACAAGGAAAACATGTTAGTATTTCTAATTCTTTTATACCAGCTCTCTTGAAATGTTGCTGATTAAAGCAATAAACTCAGCAGAACTAAAATAATAACAGATGTACTGTAAGTGTTCCCAGACCTAAACACCTTGGAAGGTTTGAGGTCACATTCATTAAAACTGATCCCTATCTTAAGCAGTTTTGACACATACTCTTAGCCTTGGTGGTAAGCAAAGAAGTAAGTCCTTTGAAGCATTCTGAAGCAGGCAAACAAGGATCTGCCATATAGGGCTTTTTTGACCTTATATTTTTGCACAAATTTCTCCAACTTAGTTAAAGTCATCAGGTTTTTTCAAGTGATATTTCATGGAAATGACATTTTAAAGCAACAACCTGTCTGCCTGGGCATGTGTGTGTACAAAATGGAAGACAGCAGTTGCATATTCAAAACTCAAGTAAAGTGATACAACTGGAAGTAAACTGAAGGTGACACTACCCTCAAATAGCTATAAAAGTGTTCTCTAGTGACTAGATTGGAATATATTTTCAACAGAGATATAGTTCCTCACAACTTCATCATTTTCCTCATTATTACTAAACCACTAAACAATCTTTTCTAATTCAGAATATCATTGAATTCAGCATAGAAAGGCATACCCACTATTGCAATATGAAATAGTACATATGATGAAAGTCATCTGCTTCCAAAGGTTACAGTTCAGAATTTCACTCACAATGTTATGCCATGGTTCCAATTACAATTGCTGACATTCATGTGCCAGTGGCATAAAGAGCATGAAAAGTCAGTCTCACCAGATCTGTTCAGAAACAGGTTCATCGTAACTTCCCAGATATTTGCAGACAACCCCAAAATCACAACTGGCCATATCTTAGGCCACCCAAGACATTTCCACACCACCAGCTGGCATTTGTATGTCCTAAGGCATTGGTTTTTAATGGTGGCTTTACAATTCCATTAACCTATATGAAGTTTCAGAAGAAAAAGCTTTCTTGAGTGTAAATCCTAAGGATCAAAATAAAAGAATACAGATGGAATAAGTAAGTATATGTAAGCTAATGGTAATAGTAAATCAGTATTTTGTTTAATAAATGCATATACAATAAAAAGTTTTAATTCTAAAAATATCTATCAGAAAGTACAACAGACAGGTACATGGTTAGAAATGACTTACAATGATTTGGCATTCAGCTCAGTAGGATGGTGTTATGTCTTTGTAAGTAATAAGACTGAAAAAATTTAAGGACAATCCACCTAATATAGGCACTTTCTGCAACTATGTAAACATATCTCTTTCACCCCTTCTTATGTTCCTTCTTCCTTAATATTCCTGTTTTCTTGCTCCATTTCTTCTTTATTCTTGGCTTCATTAGACTCACAGAATCATAGAATCATAGAAAGTTTTGGGTCAGAAGGGACCCCTAGAGGTCATCTAGTCCAACCCCCCCGCAGCGAGCAGGGACAACACTAACTAGATCAGGTTGCTCAGAGCCCTGTCCGACCTGGCCTTGAATGTTTCCAGGGATGGGGCCTCCACCACCTCTCTGGGCAACCCGTTCCAGTGTTTCACAACCCTCATTGTAAAGAATTTCTTCCTTATATCCAGTCTAAATCTACCCTCCCTTAGTTTAAAGCCATTACTCCTTGTCCTATCCCAACAAGCCCTGCTGAAAAGATTTTCCCCATCTTTCCTATAGGCCCCCTTCAGGTACTGGAAGGCTGCTATAAGGCCTCCCTGCAGCCTTCTCTTCTCCAGGCTGAACAATCTCAACTCTCTCAGCCTTTCCTCATAGCAGAAGTGTTCCAGCCCTTGGCTCATCTTTGTGGCCCCCCTCTGGACCCGCTCCAACACGTCCATGTCCTTCTTGTGCTGAGGGCTCCAGAGCTGGACACGGGACTTCAGGTGGGGCCTCACCAGAGCGGAGTAGAGGGGCAGAATCCCCTCCCTCGACCTGCTGGCCACGCTGCTTTTGATGCAGGCCAGGATAGGGTTGGCCTTCTGGGCTGCGAGCGCACATTGGTGGCTCCTGTCCAGCTTTTCATCCACCTGTACCCCCAAGTCCTTCTCGGCAGGGCTGCTCTCAAGCCCTTCATCCCCCAGTCAGTATTCATAGCGAGGCTTGCTCCGACCCAGATGCAGGATCTTGCACTTCGCCTTGTTGAACCTCATGAGGGTCAAGCAGGCCCACTTATTGAGCTTGTCCAGGTCCCTCTGGATAGCATCTTGTCCTTCTGGTGTGTCAGCTGCACCACTCAGCCTGGTGTTGTCTCCAAACTTGCTGAGGGTGCACTCGATATCGTTGTCTGTGTCACTGATAAAAATGTTAAACAGCATCAGTCCCAGTACAGACCCCTGAGGGACATCATTTGTCACCAGCATCCATTTGGACATCGAGCCATTGACCACTACCCTCTGGAGCAGGCCAAGTTCCTTGTGTCAGAGATCTTTTTTTGAGTTATAGAACGAATAAGAGAGATTGGGTTGTGATTTTGACTACCAACAGCAGATGTTATCATAGCATAAACTCTCCTGGTCAGCAGCAGATTAGCATCCTTCAACCCTCACCCTTGCAGGGCACATGAAGAGGTGTGATGTATGAAGCACAAGTAGTAAAGAAAAGCCATACTTCCTCCCACTGCTCTCTGGGTTAGCATATAACCCAGCTCTCTGTCTAAATTCCCTTTGTAGCAACTCAGTGGATTAAATATCTATGGATTTATTTTATAATCCAAAGGTTTTCACTGACAGGTTTCAGGGTCAAAGAGAAGAGTCAAAGATTGCTGGTGAGGTGAAGTCAAGGCTCATTCTCAGGCTTGCTTTCGATACGTATGAAGAATCAGTAATGGACAGTGAACAGCAACATACCAAAATACACAGAAAGGCAGAATCCTAATTCACATATAAATTTAAGCATGTAGATTAGTCAGACAGGGTCCTGCTTCAGAAGCATTCACATCATTTACCTCCCTCCATCAGCTGAGGAAGGGCTGGTCTCTTATCTGGGCAAAGCTGTCTCACTAAGGGCCTACAATGCAGCCTCAGATTAGATGTCTTACGGAGACTGGATCCCATCCAAAATCACTTCTAGTTATTCAGGAACAGACATCTCTAAATTAGCTGCAAGTATCAATGATAAATATAAAGTAAAGCACATCAGAGGATAAAAGTGAAATCACTCTTACAAGGCATTAGAGTCTGTATAATGGCTCAATTCAGAAGGGAAACGTATGTACCACTGCAGACAGCACACTAAGAGCATGCTCGTGGTCTAAAAAAAAATATCTAACAGCATTCAGATGCTGCAGAACCATAAAGTAAAGGATGGAAACAGCATGGAAAACATCACCATGCCTTTGCATATAAAAATGATAGAGCATACTTCAGATACTTCTTGCAGCACCAGACGCTATGTCCCATAAAACAATAAGACAGACTTGGTGAGAGTTCACAGAAAAATGACAGAAATGGAAATGTGGTCATATGAAGAGAAATTGGAAAGACAGAAGTTTTTCCCCTTGCAAAAGGATGAATGAGAGGCAAAATTAAAACATTTTACAAATTAATGTTATATAAAACAGCACAGGGAAAGCAGATTACGGGGTTCCACTCTGACTCTGGAAGGAAGAACAACAAGGCATTCACTGAAATTTAAAGGTGGGCAAGTCAAAACTGATAAAAGGAAATACCTTTTTATATTACGTGTGATTAAATTGTGGAACGCATTGCCAAAGGAAATTGTTGAGACCAAAAATTTAACCAGATTCATCAAGAGATTGGATATTATATCAATATCATGGATATCCAGAGTTCTTATAATTAAAGAAAATAAAACTTTTGGAAGAGATATTAAACCTAGTGCTTCAGGGCTCAAGCTAATCTCTGACAATTAGTGAGTACGATCACAAGATCTTTGTGGAGGCAAATTATTCTGCCTCTGTCTCCTGCAGGGTTCTTCTGTCATTCTTTGTAGCATCTGGTACTGGTTATATCAGACAGAGTAACAGACAAAATGGATCTCCAGTCTGACTTAGTCAATGCTCTATACTTACACTCCTTTGCCAGGGAGATCTACCCGGAAGTGGGTGTGTGTATGTGTCATAAACCCTTGTGTTAAGGCACAGGATGGGGCCACAATTTAGTCCTTAGTCACATGTGAAGGATATGCAAACACATGATTACACTGATCGCAGGGATTGATTGTTTTACAGATTTTAGGGTGAGGTTTGCCCAGCACTCCAGGATTTCTTCTTCTGCACAAAGATGAAGAACAGTCTTGAGACATAAGTAAAGGACTTATGTTTAACAGCAATAAAATCCAGATAATTTATCAACATGTTTGTGGCTCCAAAATAATAAAACCTGTGAAAAGAATAAATCAAAACACAGCAAATTGTAAGAAACATGTTTTGGAGGACATCATTAAGGAGATGCCTCTTTTCCCTATTTTTTTGTGCTTCAATTTAGTTCTGCTGTATCTCAACACAAAGTCTGATCCCCATCCTGGCTTGGGGGTCTTGGAGCCTGGGCACTGATATAGACCAACCGTGAAGCAAGAAACTCATTCACTTCCTTCCCCAGACAGATATCCTATCCACTATGTGGGTTGAACTTAAAAATCAGCAGCAGTGAACTCCTGTAATGTAGGACTGGCAACAGGGAGATGCCATTATCAAGGTTTGAGAAGATGTTCTACAATGGACTGTCAATCAATGGGAAAATAAAACTTTTGTATTATTTGTATAGTACAAAATGGGGGAAAAATATTCCAGACATAATTTTTGCCTCTTTTTGAACCAACAATAGTTGACCTAGCTTTACTCCAAACAATAACTGACCATTGCAAACACAGGAATAGGTCTTTAAAAGCTGCCTTTTCATCTCACCCACCCACCAAAACACTTTCTTTCTTTCTTTGGAGAATTGCCTCACTATAAAGAATACACACTAGCTCTAGTTTTAGAAATCTGATCCTATTTTTTTTTTCCCATGAAGAATAATTCCTTGATCTGTTATCTTTGGTACTTTTCCTAATCCTTGCAAGCGTTCATTATCTATTTTGTTTGGTTGGGTTTTAAGCTACATTTGGAGATATTATTGCCAAGTACTCACAAATATACCGTAGCCTAGGTAACCCCTTCTTCTGTGTTTTCCTTCACCCACAGGGTTAGTTTAAGACACCTCTGTCAGCGTAGGTGGAATTTAATAAAGTTCATAACTAGATCTTTGGTCCATTTGACCATCATCAAAAGTAATTCCTTTAAAAATCAGCAATTGCAGATATAAATTGAAAGCATTACAGATGAAGGTTTTTACCCTCTTTCTTAGTTGTTATTTTTACCCTGGTCTGGGTGAATTTAAAGATATAGTTCTTCTGCCACCTCAGGCTTTTATCCTCCAGGGTAAATTTCTTTCGTTTCATTTTGAAAGCATTCTAACAACGACAACTAGTTAGAAAATTTCTTCTGTCCCCTTGTAAAAGATGAAATTTTTACAAAATTTGGATCAAAGAAGTCTCGTTTTCTACATTAGTGTTGTAACTAAAAGACATTTCACACTCCTATTTTCTTATTCATAACTTTCAATGTCTTATTTAAGTTTATTCAAACCACAACAGTTTGGATTTCTATTTTTTACTGGCAGATCTTCAGATTTTTCCCTTTTTTCTCATCTTGTTTTAAGCCCCTCCATCTCTATATACACCACTGAAACAAAAAGAGAGGAGATAAACACTGTGTGAAAATGGCGGAAGACAACAACTTCTGCAATTATTTATGTGTCCCAAATGGAGAAATTCAAAATAATATGAGGGAGAAAATTGTGTTTGAGGATAAAGAATAGCAACAGTAATAGCAATGCAACACTTCACCTGAATAAACATACGAATATATAGTTGTGCAAGTACTTCTAATCTATGAATATGAATTAATTTATATAAACTTCTCTGCAAGCCCCCAGCCTGCCTCCTCTGACCCAGGTATTACTGTCAAATAATAGAAAATTTTAGCCTGGAGTGAATTTTTATAAGTGACTCATAACCCACTGAATATCAGAGTATTTTTAATGGGAATGCTGACACAATCTCATCTATCCTAGCTCAGACAGTGCTACTCAGTTTCTTGTACATAAAACTCAGTTAAATGCAGTGATGACAAGAGCTTGTTTTTTCACAAGTCCTATAAAGTTCAGTTCAAACAAATGCCTGTTATCAGGCTATTCAAGAAAAGGAATGTGGGAAGGGGAGGTTGTTTTAATGTTTTCCTTAGTTTTGAAGTGGTTGAATAGTTCATCAGCCCACTGAGTAGTTTCCTTAGTCATTTTCTTTTTAATTAATAGACTTGCAAGCAACCGCAACTGCCTTGTGGGACATCAGAAACACTAAACAGATGACTAACTTGCAGTGAGCGATCTACTCAATACAGTCTGCCTTAATTTGAGCCATACATGCTGAAAAAGAAAAGCGTGGCAAGTATGCAGGTTATTGTATAGTTTTGTGTCTGCTTTAAGTTAAAACAAGTCCCTGGTGAACAGAAAGTAACAATCATAAAACTGAGAGGAACATTTCAGATTTATTGCCACCTGTTAGCACAGTTTTGAGCCATGCCGGGGACATGCATTATCAGCCAGGTTAGTGTCACTGTGCTGGTGCTGGTGGAAACCATGGCTGCAGAAAGGAACAGCCACGTCAAGTGTCAGCTCCCTGGGCTAGAGCAGGCATTAGCACCCGATTACAGGAAAGATAGCACGTGTTAGCACTGTGCTGCTTCTGTCCTGTTTCTGGATAGGAACCATCTACTGGGGGTTCATTAGAAACCAGCCTTGAGGCAAACCAGATCTGTAAACTACAGCTGTCTAACTGGTTTTGCTTGTGTGCACTGTCTTTGCTTTTATAATGGGGAAAAGCAACACAGCCTTTCTAATTAGATTGTTAAACATAACAGCTGAATGGCACAGCAGTAAAGAATTTGCCCTGCTCTTTGTAGTTCCAGAATAAGGCACAGCAAAGATCCAGGATTTTTCCAGACCATTTCCCCTATCGTCATATTCAATGATAATGAAACTGGTTTTTGTTTTTTTTTTTCCTTAAAATAATGCAAATTATTGTAGGTTAAAATTGTTGCTAAAATCCAAAATAAATGTCCATGCAGAATTCCGGGAACAAACACATCTCTCCCTTTATTCTGTCATCTCTGCTTTCATTTGTTTCAAATGCTGAGGCTATGCACTAATTGGTGTCTTTATTGGCAGTGAACACAGGGAAAAAAACAAACAGGCTTGGAAGATGAACTCAGCTCTCTGCCTGGATGTGGTCACCCTCAACCAGGGCTGAAATGCACTCACTGGTACAGTGGGGAAAGCTCCAAAATCGCCATTTGCTGCACCTGTTTTGTGTGTTAAGAAAGGAATTCGGTCTGTCAGTTCAGCACCTTTCATAGGCTCTAAATTGACGCAGAAGGAAAAAGAAAGCTCCATGAAGCCAGTTTTCTTCTCGGTGCCTTAGATTCAAAGTTCTTGTTTCCTCTATACGTCCTTGCTGGTTTTCACATAAGGACTTCTCCATCAGCATGCTGAGCATATGCTGAAGGATGCAGAGAGGCCTGTTTCCATTTGCTTTCTAAAGAGTAATTCAACGCATGTCCTCACAGACATGATGTGGATACTTGGAAGGATTCCTAGTACAGTTGCAGCTTTTCCTTTTTTTAAGTCATATTCTCTTTTCCTTTCAGGAGTCTATCCTGCTGCAAATGGATGCGGAGTGTCCTCAGGATAAATGGAGCAGTAGGCAAATAATCAAATATCAACAAACTGCTCAAATTGTATTGTTTCTAAGGTTTAAGTCACTCTTGACAACATGGCAGTGAAATGTTAGCATATTTTACCACAGCCTTCAAGTAATTCAGTGACTCTTTTGTCAGATACCCTTTGTGACACCCCAGTTAGAAAACGGAGAAAAGAAGAATAGTTTCCTAGAATAACAAAAGATTAACTTCCCCATAAATGTTGTGTTTGAAAAGGTAAATTCTTCAGTACTCATGCAAAATAGTCATTTTTCAGGAATAGCACAGAAACTATGTTTGAGGTGTATGAAAAATGTCATGAGAAATAGCAAGCTATTCAATGTAAAACTGCAATAAAGGACAGCAACGGGAACCAGCTGTGCAACTTTCATGTGGGTGTCTCAAAGGAAAAAGAAAACGAGTAACAAAAGCTAAGTGTACTGCAGAGAACTAGTAGCATGTGTTGCTCTCTGCTGCCTTAAGCCTTTTGAATCATAATTAGTTTGATTGTTAAACAGTGGCACTTGCTTATCTCTCAGGATTTCTCCGTGCTCTGCAGAACATCAGAACTAGAAGTCTGAAAGGAGTAGGTTGAACATCAGCTTCCACAGTCTCTTTCTGCGGTGTCATGGTCACACATCACCATATTACCAGAAACGCTCAGAACAAACAAAACCAACTATTCAATTTGTTTTCAAAATCAGAGACTTTTTACTTCTCTTTTATCTAGAAAGCATGAGTTTATATCATAGAGCTCTTTTAGCTCTTAACAAATTGTAATGTTTAGGTAATAACTGCAAATAGCAAACACTGAAAAAAGTTTTTGATCATAACACTAGAGGATCCCAAAAAGCAAGTTCTTTTCTGTAAAACATTACCTCTGAACATGGATATGACAGCTAGGTACTTTTAAGAAAGTTACATTCGTTCTTTGACTGATTTTCCCCTAACTTATCCAATTATGAAATAAAAGTCATTTTAATAAGTAGATTCAGGTAGATTCACAATTGTATTCACCATCTGACATCTCACCAGAATGCTGGCATCTGATACCAAAAACTAAGTTTCTAAGAAACTCAAGACCTTCATTATAAAATGGATTTGAAGAGACTTTAGAGGGTCATTTGATAGATTTTGTTGTTACATGAGGTTTCTCGCAACTTTTTGATGTCAAATTTTCAGTATCTCCAGGGATGGAGTTTTCAAAACTTCTCTAGGCAACTTGTGCCAGCAGTAGGCTATCCTCGTAGTGAAAAGATTTTTTTCCTGATATCCAGTAGAAAAGTTCTTGTCTTGCTGTTTGTGTCTATTCCTTCTTGTGCTTCTGCTGTGCATCCCCAAGAGAAGAGACCAATAAGATCTGTCCTTTGCCTTCTCTCCTTCAGACTGAGCAAACCAAGCTTTCTCAGGCACTTCTTGTACATCAAGTACTTAGCCGCTAATCATCTCAGTAACCTTTGGTGATACACTGGTCTCATTCCAGTATGTTGGAGTTAGTCTTGTCTTGGGGATCCCAACGTTAGACATAGGGCTTCAGTTGTGGTCTCAGAAGCGCAGAACAAAGAACAGTCTATTCCTTTGTTTTGGAGACTATGCTCTCACTAATTCAAGTCATCCATCAGTACTCCCATGTTTTCTCTGCAAAGCTGCCTTCTCCCCAGCCTGTCCTGTTTTATGGGACTGTTCTATACCACACTGGAGGAATTTACATCTGCCTTTCTTGAACTTCATGAACTTTCTGTAAGCACAGTTCTCCAGTGTACAGAGATGTTAAGAGTGTGTTTCTTCCTTATTCTTGCCACTGCTTGCAAGAGACGAACTTGCTGTCCCGCTACTGGTTGCCATGGCTACTGGAAAAAACCTTTTATCAGAAAGAAGTGAAGAGTTTTCTCTTTAGAACCAGTTAGTAACTTTCAAAGAAGTTCAAGAAGACCTTTGGCTAGGAAACTCACACCTATCTGAAGCACATCTCCATAGGAAAGAGAGAGGTAGGAAACAGGAGGAGCTGTGTTGCCTATATGCTGCACTTGGTCTGTAGGGCTTGTGAGGATCATGCTATTGGCACTGTACTCAGTGGGCACAGAGAGGGCAGGAAAATGAGAACTCTTCTTAAGCTGGCCAATCTTGAGATAGGTACAGCCTGGAAGCTGTACAAGTGTGCATGAGCTATTAGATAGTACTAGACAGGAGAAGAGAAGCTAGTGTCCACCTTCACCTGTTCAGGTAGATATTCATCAAATGGAAGGAAAGTGTGTTTGAAACAGTTTCCTGCTTCTGAAGAATTATATTTCATTGCCAAAGACTACCACAGTTTAGCAGTGAGAGATTTTTCTCTGCAGAGTATAAAACAGTCAGACCAGCATGTTTCTTGTGGAAGATGAAGTAGGTATAATAAATAAACAAACGTGTTCTGCTCATTTACATTAGAGTTTATCACAAAATTTTAGTGAGAAGTAAAAAAGGGAGAGAACGAGAAGTTTTTGGGCACCATTGGCCAGAATTTCCATTATCATGCTTTTTCATTAGAAAATGCCAGTTCTCAAAACCCAAGAATTATGTCTCACTGTATCTGTTTTAACAAAACTCTGCAAAGAGATTTTTCCATACTTAATGAGACAACATGTGAGCTATGACTTGATAATGTAGTAAGCAAATATTTTTCCATAGGTAAGAGGCCCATCCAGAAGATATTACTCAGCTTTGATTCAGGTCCTTTCTTCCTGATCCAATGATATGAAGTGAAACAGGTTCAAAAGGAGTCGTAAACCCATTTGTTAGGGTACTCACCTACACTAACTAGCCTTGATTTCTTACTGTGAATCAAGCCAGGCAAGGGCTTGGCTCTCCCCCAAACGCTCTTCAGCCAATGCTTTAGCCAGAAGCCTACTGTTCCAGGTAAGATTCTCACAAATTCCAGAATTTCAAAGGATGTTTCTGCTTTACTCGTAAGTGAAATGTAACCATTGTTCTCTGGCCAGACTCAGACACAGGTTCTGCCAAATGTATAGAAGACAACAAGGCTGGAATTCATCTCATTTAACCCCATATACCTTAGGTGAGACTTCTCTTACCAGCTGTAGTCACGTACAAGCTGGTGTCCCAAGCCTGTCTTTAGAGTCATAGAATCATAGAATCATAGAAAGCTTTGGGTTGGAAGGGACCCCTAGAAGTCATCTAGTCCAACCCCCCCGCAGCGAGCAGGGACAACACTAACTAGATCAGGTTGCTCAGAGCCCTGTCCAACCTGGTCTTGAATGTTTCCAGGGATGGGGCCTCCACTACTTCTCTGGGCAACCCGTTCCAGTGTTTCACAGCCCTCATTGTAAAGAATTTATTCCTTATATCCAGCCTAAACCTACCCTGCTTTAGTTTAAAACCATTACCCCTCGTCCTGTCACTGCTGTCTCTACTAAAGAGATTGTCCCCATTTTTCCTATAGGCTCCCTTTAAGTACTGAAAGGCTGCAGTCAGGTCTCCCCACAGCCTTCTCTTCTCCAGGCTGAACAAGCCCAACTCTCTCAGCCTTTCCTCATAGGAGAGGTGCTTCAGCCCTCGGATCATTTTTGTAGCCCTCCTTTGGACCCGCTCCAACAGGTCCGTGTCCTTCTTGTGCTGAGGGCTCCAGAGCTGAAACGCAGTACTCCAGGTGAGGTCTCACCAGAGCAGAGTAGAGGGGCAGAATCACCTCTCTCGACCTGCTGGCCACGCTGCTCTTGATGCAGCCCAGGACACGGTTGGCCCTCTGGGCTGCGAGCGCACATTGCCGGCTCATGTCCAGCCTTTTGTCTATCAGTACCCCCAAGTCCCTCTCAGCAGGGCTGCTCTCGATCCTTTCATCCCCCAGCCTGTATTGATACCGGGGATTACCCTGACCCAGGTGTAGGACCTTGCACTTGGCCTTGTTGAACCTCATGAGGTTCACACAGGCCCACCTCTCCAGCTTGTCCAGGTCCCTCTGGATGGCATCCCATCCTTCTGGTGTATCAACCGTACCACTCAGCTTGGTGTCATCTGCAAACTTGCTGAGGGTACACTCTATGTCGCTGTCCATGCCATTGATAAATATATTGAACAGCACCGGTCCCAGTACGGACCCCTGAGGGACTCCACTCGTTACTGGTCTCCATCCGGACATTGAGCCGTTGACCACTACCCTTTGGCTGCGACCATCCAACCAATTCCTTATCCACCAAATAGTCCACCCATCAAATCCATTGCTCTCCAATTTGGAGAGAAGCATGTTGTGGGGGACCGTGTCAAAGGCTTTACAAAAATCCAGATAGATGACATCCATTGGTTTTCTCTTGTCCACTCTTGTTGTTACACCATGACAGAAAGGCACTAGGTTGGTGAGGCAGGACTTGCCCTTGTTGAAGCCATGCTGGCTGTCTCGAATCACCTCCCTGGCCTCCATGTGCCTTAGCATATCTTCTAGGAGGATCTGTTCCATGATCTTCCCAGGCACAGAGGTGAGGCTGACAGGTCAGTAGTTCCCAGAGTCTCCCTTTCTACCCTTTTTGAAAAGGGGCACAATGTTTCCCCTTTTCCAGTCACTGGGGACTAGACCAGTGGACCAAAAAGGGCAACTCTAGAGTATGATTTGCCTGATTTGTAAGGTTAATGTCTAAAATGATCTAAAAGTGTCTGTTTCCTTCCATTGACTATAAGCAGAACCCAAAAGGACAACTCAGGGTTAAACATCTTTCTCATAGATATCTGACACTGGATGTGATTAATTCTATCCTAAGAGGAAAAGGTCACGCCCATTTGTATTTGGACTTATGGCTCAAGTCCAGCTTTAATGAAAGGAGATGGAGGAAACAGGGATTTAAGAGAAGATTGGGGTTGTTTTCTTCGGTATGCTATTGGCTTTTGTAGGCTTTGGAAGAAAACTTATACTGTGTTTTTTTCTTAGGTTATGTATCGAAACACTTTTTTATGTTGTCAAAGATTAAATAATTAGTAGAACATGGTCAAGATCAAAAGCCTCTTCTATGTCATATCTAATTAGAGAGTTACCACAAGTATGACAACTAGTGATTCCTGCTGGTCCAATACCTGCTGTAGCTAACCACGTGGATTCAGAGTGAAATGCAATACACTCACATTGTGTTTTAATTCAAGTTGTCATGAGTTGTTAATTTAAGAACTGAGCATATATTTACCACTCCTCATCTCCCAGTTACTATTAACAGAAAAATGAACAATTGGCTTATATTCTAAGCAAGAATACTAAGACACCTGGCCAGTAACCTCTCAGCGACCAGTTACAAAAAGCACATATGCGATAAAAAGCTTTATGCTGGTTCTATATATAGCTTTATCAGAAAGTAATCTCACAATACTGTCACTGCTGCGGGGGGGGGGGGGTGTCTTTCTTTTTATTCTTTCTTTTCTTCTATCTCTTTCTCTCTCTCTTCCTTTCTCTCGCTCTCACTCTTTCTGTCTTTCACCCTCTCTTTCTTCTCTCTGTCATATTTGACATATTTAGGATGTCCATCTATGTGTTGTCTAAGAACCAGTATCTTTGCTATGCAGCAAACACAGAATATGACTGATTTAAAGAAGAAACCTTTCATTTGGCATTACTGATAGATTTGAAAAACTGTAAGCAAGAACATTTTATCACTCTGATGCAAAAAATTGTTCAGTCTGTGCCATGACTCATGTATCAATGCTTTAATATACATAACATGAAACATTCACCCCCAAATCACTCTTTGTATCTTGCTGTGATCTACCCACCTCCCATCTTACCCAGAGACATTACTTGTATGGAATATTGTACCTACACACTTCCCTGTACACTTATTTGAATACACATGCTATGAAATATAGGCTTAGGCTGCTAAAAGACCTCTGGTTTGGGTGTTTCCATTTCAGTGGGTGAACTGCCATAGCCTTATGGTCAGAAGTGAGAAGGACTCTTTATCACTGCAGCTTTTGTTAATGATCTTTGTATGCTGATTGTTTCCACACAGTGCTACCAACCACCATGGGAAGATCTGAACAGCAAAAATTGTGAATCCTGCTACTAGGTACATCAAGCGTGACATGACTTTGAACAAGGTGAGAATGTTATAGCTATTTTTTCAGAGGTTGTCATGTATCTCGTCTTTTTGGGTAAAATCAATCTGTATCAAGGAAGTAGCAGGCTCTCATATGACCTGGAACTGGTTGTTTACAGCTTTTGTTTTGACTTCTTTCTCCCATTCCAAAGCTGTAAGTCCCTTCCTTCTTCCATATTAATATATTTTTTTAAATCCACCTTTTTTCTACTTGAAGGGGCTTATCCCTGCCTTAAACCTCTCTTTGCTTCCATATTCTTCTTAGACACTATTCTTCCTACCGCATAATCTTGACACTGACCTCAGGATCTTCCAAAAGACTCTGACTCTCTTTTTACCTTTCTTCCAGGAATGTTCCAGATAAAATTATGTCTAGGAATTTGTCATTAAATAATTTTTGGCCTTCAACAGATATATCAAATCTGGAACTTTTCTTCAGAATATCCCAGTAGTGATTGTATGTAGCAGACTCGGGTCTGCATGGTGCAAGACATTATCTTTTGTTAACTAAACTAGGGAAAATGTCAGACTGGGTTTGAATTTTGGAAGTCATTGAAGCTGAAATAAGGCAACTTGCTTAAAAGTCTTGTCTTAGTCTGCAGAGAAATTCAGATTACCTTACATTTGCTAATAATTTGGATGCTGCTCAAATTTGACAGTATGTCAGAACACTTTCCTGAAGAAAGCTTCTGAAGGCCAAGAATGAATTTCTGGTCAAAATAAGAGGTAGAAGAATCCACTCACTAATTACCATAGCTTAGTGGTTAGGGCACTTCCCTACAGGGCTGCAGATCTTGACTCAAGTCCCAGGCTGACCTTCTCTCTCTCCGTTTTAGCCACAAAAAGATGAAAGGCCTTATTTCTGTGTGACCCTGGGACTGAGCTATGTGGAAATCTCAGCAGAGAAGAAAACCTTTACATTGCTCAAAGTATGAATGCTTTTAGGCCCTTACGTCTTTTTTCCAATTTGTTTTCATTAGTATTTTAAAACTCTATGGGCGTATTTACTTTGCAAACTATGTCCTATTTGTGACATAGGTAATATGGTCTGTCAACTTTTAATACCTAAAATGACAGCTATCCTTGTTCTGTCTTCCAAGACGAGCTCTAGCCACCTTCCTATCTCCTCTAGTGTGAATTCAGTGGGTGTTCAGAGCTTTTGGATTTCACCTTTACCTAGGTGTCTTTTAATGATCTTCCTTCAGTTCATGGCTGGCTTCTAACTGAGGTCCAAAGTGCATTGGTTAGTTTACTTTGAGATTTTGTTCACTTGCTTGTTCGATTTGGGAGGGGGTAAGAAATTTACACAGAGACTCCAGAGGAAGCTCTTCCAGAGACAGCCCTTTTTTACTTTTTCATATGTCTAGATTCATGTCTCAGTTGTAACGGTGTGTTTCCACTGGAGACAATGAAAGTAAAACTAAATTGTCCCTCAGCGAAGAGGATTCAGCACTGCCAGAGGTACTGCTGTGAAAGGCATCTGAACCATGATTTGTCTTGGAAAGCAGGCTTGAAGATGCTGCCGCAGATCACAGGTAAGAAAGCTGAGCAAATGTCATAGCCTTCTGCAGAAAGTATAACCTTTCAAACTCCTGTCAATTTGAAAAACCATGAACTTTATTTTGAAATCATAGGAGAGATTTGTCTTATTAAAGGGAGTTCACTTCTGCGCTGTCTTACTTTAGAGATGTGAGATTTCTGTGAAGGGAAAATTTAACAACATGATAACCATTCTAGAGTAGATGAAGTGGCTTCTAGAGTAGGTGTAGTGGCTTCATGTGTGAGAAAGTACGCAGAGATTTCTTCTCCAGCTTCATAGCTGTAACTCAGTTTTATCAACCTTATCATTTAGTCATAGTCTTTATTGCATCAAGAGGCAGTTTTTTGTGGTTTTAAACTTCAGCATGGATGAATGATGGACAAAAGTAACGGGTTCTCCGATCTTTAATATCTGCTTCACCAAGGTCAGAGTTGTCCCATTTGGCCCCACAGACATTCACAGGACAAAGCATAGATCCACTACCCTGCCCTGTTCCCCCGGGGAGGCCCCGCAGCCCCCAGAGCCTGGACAACCAGCCCCTCTGGCACCCTGTCCAACTCCCAGTCTTTGCCTCTTCTCCTGCAGAGGCCTCTGTGAGGTGAAGAGGCATTTCTGCATGCCTTGGGGTGCTCTGGTACTGTGTCTGCTGCACAATGGAGAGCAGGAAATTATTGTTCTCAGCCACCATCTCTGGCCCTGCTTACACTTTGATGCCAGCCTCACATGCCCTACTGCAAGCAGAAGATCAGGAGCCTTGGGAATAAGAAGCATCAGGAACAGAGGGAAGCCCATGCTCCACACCTTGGTTTCTGTGCCTGGAGGGCTCCTCTGGATGCTGGTGGTGGGAGAGGCTACAGAAAGGCTGAACAAGCAAACCCGCTGCCTGGGTAACGAGGGGA
Organism: Opisthocomus hoazin; assembly: GCF_030867145.1. Lineage (NCBI taxonomy): Eukaryota > Metazoa > Chordata > Aves > Opisthocomiformes > Opisthocomidae > Opisthocomus > Opisthocomus hoazin. The sequence goes on along the minus strand of NC_134414.1, from coordinate 24,119,194 downwards.
GATGGGGGCAGATGTTCACCCTGAGCCATAGCACATCCTCCAAACTGCTCCTCAGGATCCACAGGTCCAGGCCAGGGCTCAGCTCACAGTGCACGGGGCAGTGCACAGGTCTGCTGTGATTTCTCATCACCATTGCTTTTTAGAGAAAAAACGTACAAACACTCATGCAAACAGTTCATTACGAAGTATCACTTAGCCATCTAGTCTCATACAATTATTCCTCCTCATGTGTAAGATATTAAGTACTTTTATTTAAGAAAGTTAACTGGACTCATCAAATATTCCTGTCATATGCTTTTGGGGAGACTTGTTTTCCCTAGGCCTATGACCACAAGTCAGAATTTACAGCATATACTACATATACTGTTGGCAAACAGGACTTTGGAGAAGAAATTACAGTGCAATAATGCATTTCTGCTTTCCCTCTTGCCTTAGTGACAGCACTCAAACAAACTACAAAGAAAATCTGACTTCGAGCAAGCATTTATGTGCTTGAAAATGCTACTTAAACACTTTCATGTCACCTTTGAGAATGTATTTCCCCAAGGATTTTATTTTGGTGGTTATATGTGACTGCATGTGTGCACAACTGTGTGCGTGTGTGTGGCAGTAGAAAGCCCGTGGGGATGTGTTCTAACACATTAGGATGAGATTTATTAAAGCAAAATCTTGCTAAGGAGCCTTAGTCTTTTCTAGTTGAAATGAAACATGATGTTCCTTGTTTTTAATTCACCAACATTCATAATGCCTGTTAACAGGGAAAAAAGTGGAGTATCTGAAGGGAGAAATGTTGCTATTGCAAAATGTTTTGAAAAATATTAGAAAAGTTGGTACTTTTATGAAACTTTTTTGAAAAACAGCAGTAATTTCCAAAAGGTGGAAGTGGAGGTGGTGTAATAGCCAACCCAGGTCTGAGTGTTACAGGAATATAGAGGTCTAGAGGTGGATAATCAAGCTGTTATTCCACACCTAGCAGAGTACTTTCAAAACAATTGTGCTGTAAGAAAGTTTCCACTTTTCTCCTGCTTATGTCAGCTAGAAAATGCACTGGCAAGAATGAATCTGAGAAAGGGTGGTAGTCAACATGAAACTAATATCCTGAATTTCTCTCTAGACTCTGTCACTCACTCTTCAACATATAGCTGTGCTTTCTAACAAAAAAAAGAATATATTATATGTTGCCTCACATTAAAAGCTCCAACTCCTCATCACACTTTCGTTTGTATTTTTGTTTGTGTGCATGTTTACCTTACTGTCTATCTCATGCCTCAGTAACATGTGGTTTCTGTGATTCCTCCGACTGCTCATCTCCTAGCTTAGAACTTGGGTTTTGCACAAAAAATAAACCCATTTAACACCAAATGTTTCTTTTTCCAAAACTCAGATGCATTTGCTTCCATATTATCTTCAATTTTAGTAACATCCATCAAAGCTAAATCAGAAGGCCACGCTGTTGCTGCAGCTTGCACTGCTGTTCCAGGCTGCACAGCTTACTGGATACGGAGACACGGTATTACAGTCCAGCAAAACAACATCTGCTACAGTGATTAGAATTACATCAGCACTGGTGGAAAAATGTTTGTAAAACACTTTGAAGATGAAAAGTCACACGCAAAGCATAATTGTATGCAAAATTCTAACAAAATTATACACAGATTCCATTTTCATACAACTTCTTCGCCACCGAATACCTTAACAAAATCACCAAGAATTGTTTTAGAAATGTAGGGCTAAACCTGGGGTTTTTTTTTCAAAGACTGATGAAAATAACCCAGTGAAATTATGAAGGTGACCATTTCAGTTTACTGAGCTTGGTTCGAATGACAGAGGGTAGATTTGTACAGCTACATGCCTATGAACATGTGCTGTCACATTAGTCTCCGTTTGTGCGTATTTGGTTCCCACAGAATACCGTAATGTGTGTCTCGGGACTTTGAAGGCAAATAAAATGCAAGCAGCTCTTTGGAGGTCACATGATGTGCTTTCTGTTATTAATGTTATGTAAATATATAGCTGGACTGGGCGCAGGACCCCATATCTGAACTTTGCGAGTGTCCAGAATGCAGCTCACAGTCCTTGTGTACTGGCAGACATAAAGCTTGACCACCCAGGCACTGAGGACAAAGCACGCTGAGGAGCTACAAATGCAGGCTGCAGCTGGAGAACCAGTCAAGCTCATCACAGAAGAAGGAACTCTTCTGAGAACAATTTCACCAAGGAACCACTGAAGTCCAGAGACAGCAGTTAGTGACGGCTGCCCAAAATAGCAGAATAATGCTCTCATCTGCCATGGAGTTCAGATGATGTACTTCCCACCTTCATCCTTCGTGTGTGCGTGTGTATGTATGCACACAATATTGCATTAGCACATTTAATGACTGAAGGGGAGAGTGCCTGAAATTATGTTTTATTATTCTCTTATATATTACTAAATAAAATCAGAGACAGAAAAGAGATAAAAGAAGTCGGTGTTGCTGTGGTCAATGTTTACTGATCCCTGGCATGTGACCTTCCTAATATAAAATACAGGTTCTTAATGGTGCCCCTGCATATATACGATAGTGTTGCTGCAGAGACAATCCACTGTAAGCCCAGAAATAGACTAGATGAAGTCAAGATTTTTTTTTAGCTGCTATTTTCATCATCAGATAAGCAAGGCTTACTATCAACAGAGCACAAAACCTTAATGATTTCCTTGTGCCACACCCTGCACAAAACCCCCAATCTTTCTTTACTCCTCACACTGGAAAATGTGCATTAAATTTAATCTTCCTCTCACGTGGGGCAACCTCCATCTCAAGCTGGGATTTTAGTATTTAGGATTTGCACAGTGATGAGCTTTCAGGAGAGCTACAGCACAGTTTGGAAGAAAAATCTTTGGACTTTCTGATTTCTAATATTCTCTTCTACTTAAATCTTTGTCTTTTCCAGTTACTTATCAGGCTTCAGTACTTGACTAGTCTCAAATGAAGTCATCAGAAGTGTAAGTGTTGAGTATAAATTAATTGTCTTGGATGGGGAAAAAAACAGCTTTTCCAGAAGATAACCCGTTCTGCCTTTTGTAATGAGCACTTGGTTAAGGTGCTTATCTTTGTCTTTCAGTTATAAAAGAGAATTAGAGAACTAGTCATGCCTAACATCAGGTGAGATGAATGTTACCTTTCCAAATTCATGCTCAGGTTGTAAGCAAACTTCCACACCTTGTAACCTTACGCTGGCCAAGTAATTCCTCAAACAATGCTCCTTTTGCTTCTTCCCCTCCTCTTACATCTGATTATTCACTGTGTTGCTTTATCAACATTTACAGCTGATATGTTCTGAAGGGAACAAATACCTGTTTGCCTGCTGTGAATGTGCGCTTGTCTGCCAACTCCAATATCAGCTGTACAGAGAAAAAACTTCTTCGCTTTCCCTTTCAGGATATTGATGGGAAATTTGTTATAGTTATGGGAAGAACACTCTTCTGCTGAAGAGCAGTATTCCGTGCAAAAACAATTCAGCTTGAAGAGCAACCTGAAGCTAAAAAAATGTTACTTTAGGAAAATATTTATAGCAAACTCTACAATAACTGTGGATTTTTTCCCTCTAAATTTTTGTTGTCATTAAAAAAAAACTTTTTACGTTTTTTATATTAGAAATAATTTTTTTTCAGGAAAAAAAATAGAAATAGAAAAATGTTGAAATAAAATGCCTACCTGACTAAGAAACTTGTGGAATTATGTGAAAATGTTAAAAAATGTTAAAAATTTGGGTTTGATATTGAGGGAGAAGAAAATCTCTGTCAAAATTCCTTACAAAATTGTTTGCTCAAGATCCTTTGAAATGCTTTGAAAACTGACTAAAAATGCCAAGCAGATCTGTGCTCTTAGGATGACTGATGTCTTTTGGGCTAAACGGCTGGTTTTTACTCAGTATCACAGCATTACCATCGGGGATGATTATTCCATAGGGTCCCTTCACAGTTTTGACAAATAGAAGGGTAGGTTCCCAGGCCAGAAAGCAACAATGTGCCTCTGCAGCCCATGGGGACAGCCTCGGCGAAGACTCTTACCCCGCAGATCATCTTTCCATGTGGCCTAGTTAATACTGAGGAAGACAGAAGTAACCTTGTGCCTGTGGTAAAATGAGACTGTGGCCCAGGAACTGGCAATTACCACAGAGCAGCCAACACGGGTTTTCTACGGCACAGTGAGAGGCATTCTTTTTTCCCAGTAGGCAAATATTAGAAATTAGATTTTAAATCTCCACAAAATGGAATAAAGGCGTATATAATATGCGCATTGCCTGTCACAACTCAGTGTGCAATTTGTATCTATAGCTTCTTACTGATCGTGTCAGAGATGCTAGTGAAGACTGATACTAAGATCAGACTAAGTCTTCCCTGTCTGAGCTCAAAGATCAATTCTTGCAGCAAACTAGCTAAAGGAGTCTTCAACACAAGTCTCCTGAGAGCTACCTTGTGACAAGGAGAATACTGAGCAGATATCACTGTCATTACAAGCAGGACAGATATAAAGCCCTTCCCAAGTCAGTGAAACATCTTTGCTTGCTCCACTTCAGCCAGGCACTGCTTGCACCCACAGAGCCAAAGAGCTTCCCTTGCACCCCATGAAGGAATGTTTTCCTGTGGTATTCTAAGTGGGATCCCTCCATCCAGGTAAAAAAGTGTGTTTGATAATGTCCTTATTCTAAGACAATGAAGATGAATGTCATAAAAAGCTCATGATATTAGCAATACACTATGTCAGTCTGCAAGAAGTCACCACTTCCAAAGTGTCACTGATCTCCTTCCATTTATTTTTGAACCCTTGTGCTGAGACGGAAATAGCGTGGTAAAGAAACACAGGACCCACAAAGAAGGGAAGGCAGCACTAGCTGGGGTAGCACCGTTGTTCAAGAGTGAAAGCACAAGTAAAATCCATCTCTCACCTTGATTTTTTTGTGATTTCCACAACCTTGATGATTTTGTGTTCATGGAGTTGGCCTGGGAGTTGAGCAAGTGGATATGTCAGTCCTGCAGTACAAGGGGCATCTATTCCAGCTTTCAAACACAGTTAGCGTTAAGTTTTGCTGCATACTGCAACAGCTAGTTCTCCCTGTACTCTAGCTAGCTCATTGGGAGTAAACTATGGGAGCCCTACTGCCCCTTTGGTGAAATGCTGAATACGCAACACAGCTGCCACCCTTGCACTCTCTGAGCATGCAGACACCAGCCTCCTGCTTGGAGATGGATGTTCGCACTGCTCCCAAAGCATTAAGGCAGTGTGAAAGGTCTGGCGTCTACTGATGAGAGATGCCAGCAGCTGTGTTTTCTTTGACACTGAACTGTCCCAGCAATGCGGCTGCTTGATAATTTGCTTTAGAACTAAAGTTTAGTTTTTAACTAAATACATTTTTGTCTGAGGCAGTATTCTAAAAAAAACAAAATTGCAAAAATTTGAAATTAAATTTCCCCCAAGAGTTGAAATATTGGACACTGGATTTTTTTACTAAATCTTGCAATTTTCTGCTGAGTGCACCAGCAAAAATAAGATAATCTTCACTTTGTGTGGAGTGTAAAAGATGCAGCCCAAAGTAGTAAATGATGAGCTCATTACATGACCCTTCTGGAAAATGAGCTACCAGGAAGAAAAGGTTACTTATGAGCCACAAAGTTCCTGCCTGAACTCTCTTTGGGAGTTTAGATAGAGTAAGGCCTTCGGGGCTTGGCTTTGGAACATGCGCACCTCCAGTGAGGAAGAAAAACGATCAGGAAAAAGCATGTGAGTTTAATGTAAATCATTATATTCAGTCTCCCATGTTTGAATACATTTTCTAGTGTGAAAGACTTCTTCAAGCAGAAAGTGACTAACCTGGTGTGTTTTGGATCCTAACCCAAAGGAATACACCCCTGAAATCACATCTCTGCTGTTAACGACTCTGCACAAAGAAAAAGAGCTTATTGCATGTCTCCTGTTGCACTGCAGGGAGAATTTAGGACTTGGACACAAAAGCTGATGATTTCTGTTCCAGGACCACGATCCTTTTTCAGCTGGCTGCTGCGCTGATGCTCACATTTGCTTTGTAACTGAAGTGTACTGGAAACCTTCCCCAGTCTGATTATCCCTTCCAGAGATGGTGAAAGCATGCATCTTTTTTTACCAAGTTATCTTGTTTAATCAGGAGTAAGTAAACATATTACACACTAATAATAAAATCAGTGGAAATTCTCTACTTAATCTCTCTGATTTGCTTTAAAGGGTTCAAACAAAGACCAGCAGGATCTCTAATCTTATGATCAACAAAGTTACATCACCACCAGCCTCTGTTTTATCTGTTTACAGATGAGGCTAATGTTGTTAGAGGGTGGTGACATTAACTGTTACTGTATCAGTAGACTGTGCAATTGCATTAGGCAGGCCGAACTTTGCTGTCACTTCTGGTTACAATTCCTTAGAGGAAACTCCAGAGGTTATTTTTACTACGAAATGTGGTTATAGCTCAGGTTTGGAGCAGCACATCACAGTGTTGCCACTGAAGGAGCTGTGGGATGTAGCTGTAGCCTTTGCTGAAGCCTCCAGCCATGCAGGAGAAGACCCCCAGCTGTGATGCCTTTTGCTAGTGCATGCGCTTCCTCTGGATCAGGCAACCCCAACTAACTGGGTATGGAGAGAAGAACCATGGGGCAATGAGTTCAGTCATGATGTCCCTCCAACTAAATCTTGTCCCTACACCCTCACGCTCTGCCTGGTCCCTGGTGGAGCCTGGATGCAGCAGGTAAGGGTGGAACTGGCAGATTGGAGTCAATCACCGGCCCATGGAGAAGGCACCCTGAGACAGGGGCTGCCTCCCGTCTCAACCGCTGCACGGCTGCAGCGTCACCTTCCCTGCCCCCTCCCCAGGCTGCATCCTGGAAAGAGCCGCAGCTGATTATCATCATGCCTCCCACGTAAGAGGGATGTGCTGGAAGGAGCATTACTCCAAAGAGCCTCCCACAGCTCCTCGCTTGAAGTTAAAAGCCTGATCTAACCCTTAACAAACAGGAATAAAAGTGCTAGGGAAGGAATTTTAATTGGCCAACACTGTAAATGCTTTGAAGATGCTGTGTCATTACTGACTAACTTTCAGCACACCTGAGCCAGCCAGAGGGCAGTGATGTTGGTTTTGAACCCAGGATATTACTGTTATTGTGCTCTAGCACCCCACGGTTAGCCCATATCATCTCTTTTCATTTAATAGATCCATTGTGCCTCATAGTGACAATAAAATCTTACTTTGCTTCTGCACTGAGTTTGCAAGGAGGGTTGATACTGGTTTCTTCTCATACCTCTGCCTGGCACTGTTCCACCACCAGCACATGGCTCACCCACATGAAGTTTTGAGCACCCACAGAGCACAGCAGCATAGTTAACCACCTCCTCTACCCCACTTCTTCCCAGGAGTCCCCTCCCTGCCCTGAGCTGAACAATACAGTGTGACTTGTTTTTCCACCATGCAGCTTCCAATGCAAAAAAAGTAGCGATACACAAGGCAGGAGAGTTCAACTGGACTGACATGAAATCAGAAGTCATTGGTTTGTAATCCAAGTGGGAACTTGAAAGGATACACACTGAGCCCAGCAAAATATTCCATGTGGTGCTCATATACTAAGAATTTGTCAGGTAAGCTGAAAAAATTAAATTCATAAAGAACTACAGCCTCGTCACAATGCTTTCCAGCAGATGCAAGAACTGTCTTTGTATCCTCTGCTGAAGAAAATCAGACACTCTGTGTCTCAAACTTTTCAGGTCACTTAACCATAAGATGCTGAGAGCTTTTTGCCTTTTTCTTTTAGAAAAGGTACTTTTAATTAAAAGTAAATATGATCTGATATTTGGGAATCTGATGCCCTTTGGCTCCTACGCAGTCACACTAACATCTTAGGAATACGTCCACTATAAAGTGCAACATACCATGAAGCCCGGAGAAAGAAACTTCTGTGATTATTCTCTCCTCTCGTTAGGGTGTACAGGACCAAATCTGAAGCTTATGCACAAAAGTAAATGAGACATTATTTATGGGAATTCTGCGAACACTGATAACTAAAAAAAATAACTGTTTTACATTTTTGGTTTGTGTGCAACATTGTTCATGCAACGGTCCTTTTTAACAGCCCTTTTTAAACATCCAGGAGAAAACAGTAAGCTTTTATTACACTCATTAACATTTTCTTGGGTATTGCAGCCTCCAACAAGAAATTTCTTCTCTGCTTTTGAATAATTAGTCATTAATTTCTGAGAATCCCTTTTGCTCCCATCTTCGATCCTAGCTGTGTAGGCACCATGAGAGTGTGCAATACATGTACCCAGGCATAATCAACCCTAGAGGCAGCTGCAATGAGGACAAGGGGCGACTGTGGCAGACAGATGAACATCCCCCCATGGATGGGACAAGGGTTCCAGCACCCTCAGCCCCACCAGTACATTGTCCCTGACAGCAGCCCCGTCCACATGAAGACAACAGTGACAAAACAGCACAAAAATAGTTCTACTGTTACAAGAAAGTCTATTTATTTGTATATCCGCATCTCGGTGAGAGCTTTAGAAACATTAAGCCTATTCCTGCAAAGGTCAGTAGGTGGTATATGTGTTACCCTGAAAAGCTGAAAAGCCTGAGTAAAAATAGACTGTTGAATGAGGGACCTTCTACAAATGAGTTTTCTAATAGCTTTGATATTGTTGTCAGCATAGATTTCATGGATGAGCTGAAGCTAGCCTGAACTTGCTGTGCCACCCAAGTTCATCAAAAACTGCAGGAGGAGCTTGGATAGGGAGGGGAGAAAGGCCCTAAAGGTGATTCCCACCACCTTTAAACCTAGACCTGTTGTCCAGAACAGCCCCAGTGGTCTCTTTGTGGTTAGCCATCATCTGGAAGAAATCATCTGAACCATCGCAGTTCCCAGACACGAGACCATGCAAAAAAAGGTGAGAGACAAGTATACAGAATCCAGTAACATCAGCCTGAGAAAGTTCTGGTTGGATGTTTCTTTCAGACAAGCACTTCATATACATCATGACCTTCAGAGACTGTAAACTGTTATCCTGTTGAGGTTATTTTAAATCAAAGGCCAGTGTGCTAGCAGCTGCACAAATGAGGAATGCCTAAGAAAATAAATACCAGTTAGAGTGCTATTTAATGCCGTTAACTGCAGTGGGTGGAGGCTGGAGGGCAGTAGCTTTTAACAGGTTTTATTTGAAAGACTAACTCAGTGTGGTTGTCACGACAGTTGTCTTTGTGGCTGAAGTTGTATTGCTAACAGATGGAAATCTGGCAGCTTTTTCTAATTTATGCAGATGCTTTGCAGAAGGAGTTACCATCCTAAGTGATTCTAACATTAACCTTACACAAACCTTTCTCCACTGTGTTAATAAACAGAACATTTTAAGGCTGTTCTGCTCAAAACAGTCATAGAAATGTTCAACTGTGCCTCCCTTTTCATTTCTTCAGTTACTCTTACAATTTAGCATGAAAATTCTTTTGCATAAAATCTCTTACTGAACTGAGAATTGGATATGTAGCAAAAGTCGGTCTAGTCCTCAAGATATCCATTTTAATTATGAAGTTACCTACCAGGTTGTGTCTTCATTAATGAGCTAAGCTTGTAGATTGTCTTGTTCTTGAAAACTGGCATTCGGTACAATACCTAACAAGAGAAGTATCTAAACTGGCAATCATTTAAAAGAACTGAATAATATTCTTAATAGCTGTGTAATGTTTCATCTTTTCGCTTTGACTGGCACTTTTTGAATCGTTCACACTCTTTTCAAACTGGCAACACATTGCCTCATTCTAATCTGCAGTAAGCCCAGCCATGTTACAGACCATCACAAGTGCTAAACAGGCTCAGGAACAATACCCCACTGAGACAGAGACAATTTGTGTATTTTATGTATCTCTGTCTGTTCTTTAGAGTAGATTTTAGGGAATAAGGAGACCATATACTTTTGTTTTGCCCTTTGACTGTTGCTTGAAACTGGTGTTGTGGAACTTACTGACTAAAATGTATTGTATTTGTATAATCAATGCCCTGATCAGCTAAGATGAGTAAAAGGGATACTTGCTTTACAGCTGTGTCTCTTTGAGATGACTGACTGTGCGCACCCACACTGTAGGTGCCTTAAACTAATTATACCAAAACTCTTGAAACTATTCACTGTGTCCACGTACGTATGTAAGACCTCACTAGCTGAAGGCACTAGTCATATAACTCTGTAAGTAACGCAGGAGAAAATAAGTTATATAGAGAGGCATGCAGATCATTGGAGCTGTTCAGAGAAGGAGTCAATATTAGTTTCAATTCTTTGAGCGTTATCTGCATAACTCATGAGCCGTCCTTTGAGTCTGAGCAATATAACTTGAACCAAAAAAATATCTTCCCTTAAATAACGCACCCACCCTAGAAACTAAATACAGGAGATAGGTCCTAAGCTTAGATGCCATATTCAGGCACACCAGATCTTTCCATAGAGGCTTTCAAATTCATTTTTCCTTTGGCCATTGTCTTTACAGGAAACACAGACAATTCCTTTTGAAGAACTTTTCTATCACTAATTCAAAAGTTAGGCACAAGTCAATTTTGTCAAAAGAATTTTTTCTCCCACATTTGCAAGGAGCCTGCCTTACCTGAAACCCAGAGCTGTCTACCTTTCTAGGGTGTAGTCTTGAGCGGTGGCAGCTTCAACTGTGAAGCAGTCTTCTCAGCAACCCCAAAGCACGGAGACACTACGGGCAGAGAAGACACGTGAGTTGGTTGCAGTACAGGGAGCAAGTTTGCAGGCATGTGACTCAGGCTTCAGTAAAATGGCCTCTGTTTCCTTCCTGGAAAGTTCAGGCAGCTGTTACAGAGAGGAGAGCAGCTGCCCCAGTTGGGCAGGGATGCTTGCTTTCTCCTCTTTTACATCCCAAAGGAGGATCTTAGTTGCATATTAGTCTCTCTTCTTTCTCCCTAGTGATCAAGTGAGAAGAAATTTCAGATTGTGGTGACTAAACATACCCTGGAACTACTTGTAAGTAAAATTTTCCAGCTCCCTCCTGAGGGATCCATATAATTCTCCTGCATTATGTTGTTGAAGTGACCAGATCATTTGCTATTTCTTATGTCTCATTTATTTATACAGGCTTCCCTGTCAGGATGCTTCACCTGCAGAACATCAAGAAAGCGACAAATTTTCCCTTAAACCACTTAAAGTTTAACATCAGTGTCCCAGACGACTTCTGCTGGAGCTCTGTGAAAGGGATACAGATATTCAGGGGGCAGAACAAGAGCTGTGTTGCCATAATGACTGGGGAAGATGAAAAGAGGGGAGGACTGTAAGAATATCTCCCAATTTCTGAGACTGTGAAATGGCAACTCCACAAAGGAAACAATCTCTGCTTGATCATAGATCTTGTTTTTCTAGTACTGGGACTGGGAGACTGCAGTCTTCCTAGAGTGGTTTAGCTGTGCCCCAGCTTTCTTTGAATGGACATGGGAGACTCAGTGTCCACTTCTGAAATCCAGGGCATTTTGAAATAGAAAGGTCTTTCAGTTGCTTGACAAATGTTATGAGAGTCCAGAGGGTTAGACAGCATGTCAGGTGGGAAGTACTGTTAGTCCCAAACAGTTTTACGAGAAATCTAAACCATAAAAATCGAAATTCTGTGCATAAGTAATACTACACAATTGAGTCTAGTAAGCATTTATAGCACTTTGTGCCTCGGGCGTCTTGTGAACTAAAAATGATCAAAGGCTGAGTGCCCTCAGCACTCAGTCAGACCTTCAAGAAGGGGTCCAATATCCCTCCTAGTTGATCACTGCCTCACAGGAAACACTGAGCAGCTTCAAGAATAGGGCCCCAAATGCATATTTTGCACCCAGTTAAATTCTAGAGTAAGTATTTAGTATTTTTTTAATCAGCATTCGTTACATCCCGGTATAAACCACGGCTAAAAGAAATCACATGCACCTGGTTTAAATCTTGGTCATTACTTAGTTAGCCTGTCACTAACTAACAAGATGTCTTTATAACAAGAGTGCATCTATTTTAGTTAACCAGTTGCTGTTATTTTTCATGTTTCTGCTCTTTTTCCTTCAATACACTTTTTATTGTACATTTCACTTGAAAAATTCCATTACTTACATAGATAGTAATAATGCATGAAGTATGTCTCCAGCTGTTTTAAACTTTTGTGACCTATGTAGGCATGGAGCTTTGAAATAACTTACACTAACTTCTACTGAGAATGTTAACTCCTAGGCTGATGGATCCTGGGTGTTTTAAAGGCTGTAAGTACACGTGGTCTCAAAAGAGTTTTATGTTTTGTATTTCATCTCAAAAAAAAGCTAAAACATTCACATCTCTAGCTAGAAAGCTCTAAATCAGGTCCATCTCTTTATGATATATGTACTCTAGCAGGTTCTATACCCATATTAAAAAGGCATCTTTAACATTTGCAATACATTAAACAACTCACACTGCAGATTTTCCCAGGTAACAAAGTGCCTTGTCAAGTACTGCACTGTGATTTCACTTGATTCTACACAGAGAAATAACAAATGCACACTGTAATATTCAAATAAACCTACTGTAACTTTAAAAATACGTAATGAACATCTGTCAGACACAGTCAATTCTCTCTGCAAACCCAACAAATAGAGACCATCAGAAGCAGAATTATGAATCAAATGCTATTCTTTGTAGTAATCAAAATACTAGACAAAGGCCTGTATTCTGGTGTGTTCTTCTCCATATTCTCACTACTTGTGGTTTTGTAGGATGCATTCATTTGGAAACAACATTTTCTGTTTATTGTAAGATTCAGCAGAACTGGAGTAGCCATTTTAGATCTGTGAGAGTACATGAAACAAGCAGCATTTCCTCATACAATCCAGTTTTAAACCTATGTAAGCAGTTCTTTGTGTTGATTCAAATACAGAGGACACTGACTCTGCATGTAGAAACTTTCTGGGAAGCTTTACTTTCCTGATAGGCAGAATCTACCCTTACACAATGCAGCTGTGCAAGGACCTTCAGATTAAGTCTGGAAGCCATGTAGAAAGTTGCTATGCCAGGAGCACAACGAAAGTCATGGCAAGTGGCAGGAGAGACTGTTTCAGCTTCCCAGAGGTCGGAGTGAAGGATGAGTGGATAGTGGATGGAAGACTGGAACTTGGTTTTCACTTCAAGGCATAAGTGCTACCCACAGAATCACAGCTCCTCTCTTCTTGTGTTTTCAGTGACAACTGTTTACTGGACAAAACAAAAATCAGCCTTGAAATATGGATTTCCAAGCCTTTGTTTGTTTCTTTGTTCCTTTGAATATAGGCTTTGATAAGACAGTTGTAAAAGTGCTTTCTAAGAAAAAGATTTAGCAATCAGATTACACATCTTTGACAAATGGCTCTACAGGATTAATTTCAGCTGGAATCTTCCAAAGTTATTTTTTTGCCCATCTGATGCATTAGGAGGAGTGTGGCCAGTAGGTCAAGGGAGGTTCTCCTTCCCCTCTACACTGCCCTAGTGAGGCCCCATCTGGAGTACTCTGTCCAGTTCTGGGCTCCCGAGTTCAAGAAAGATGAGGAGCTACTGAAGAGAGTCCAGCGGACGGCTACGAGGATGATGAGGGGACTGGAGCATCTCTCTTATGAGAAAAGGCTGAGGGAGCTGGGCTTGTTCAGCCTGAAGAAGAGAAGGCTGAAATGGGACCTTATAAATGCTTATAAATACCTGAAGGGTGGGTGTCAGGAGGATGGGGCCAAGCTCTTTTCAGTGGTGCCCAGCGACAGGACAAGGGGCAATGGGCACAAGCTGAAGCACAGGAAGTTCCGTCTGAACATGAGCAAGAACTTCTTCCCTCTGAGGGTGACGGAGCACTGGAACAGGCTGCCCAGGGAGGTTGTGGAGTCTCCTTCTCTGGAGATATTCAAGACCGGCCTGGACATGGTCCTGTGCAGCTTGCTGTAGGTGAGCCTGCTTCGGCAGGGGGTTTGGACTAGATGACCCACAGAGGTCCCTTCCAACCCCGAACATTCTGTGATTCTGTGTGAAACTAACTGACATTCAGTGCTTTAAGTGCTGGGCTGAATGACATTCACTGTCATGAGCTAACTTTTCACAAATTGAACAAAAATTAGACATGCCCAAGATATTTCACATTAACACATAGCAAAAGAGCATGGTACATGACAACGGACTGTCAATTATGATTAAAAAGCTGAATTCTGTCTGCTTTGGCCATGAAATCAGAAGTCAGTAAACAGAGCTAAGTGGGCTGTAAATCCAAGGTGACAGGAAAGAAGGGGCTGGTAATGGCAGCATAAAGTTTAATGGATCTGTGGAACATACGAAAGTTACAACTGCTACCCAGAAATGTAAGAGTTGAAAGCATAATCCATTTCTTTTAAAGTTATTACTGCAAAAAGCATAACACCGCCTCTTTGAGTCTCACCTCCTGGTCTTCAAGGAAAGGTTTTGCATAGGGACACTTGTTAGGGACATATGGCAGGCAACTGCATTTGAAGTAGTAAGAAGCTGCAAGAAAAGTGGGCATCCTCCCTCTCGAGCCCTTGCTACATCAGCCTGAGACACACCTGGAAGAAGTTATCACAGGTCTGACATCAGTCCTTCCAGAAGGATATCAAACCAGGCTTTATTATAGAATGGTTTCCCTTCATATCACCTTGAACATTTGCACAATTTGGAAAAGGCACTATTAACCCCTTTTTCTTACTAGAATAATTAGTGATTGAAGGATTTATTTAACTGCACATCTAATCAGTTTGCCAGTGAGCTCTTTGGTCAGTTAAGAAGATTGCAGCAGAGATCATTGTTAAAGTCCATTAACTCAGACCAAAGTTAATTTCCCGTATGTCAATTCAAAAGTCAGAAGTATTTTTCATCTGGCACTTTTGATGCATTTGTGCATAAGTGTACAGACCTACCTAGTCTTTAGTCCTGCACTATTGAGTAAAGTGTTTATATTCTTACATTATTTGATCATACACTGTGACAAACTAAGCAAATGCAAAACAAAGTCTATACAGAATGAGGGCTGTGTATTCAGCCAGTTTTCTCCCTCCTCACCAATCCAATTTTTACAAATATATATATGTGTATATATATATATAGTGTCTCTGTTTATCTTTTAACTATTATTTTGTGGTTGCTGATTAAGAAAAACAGAAAAACAGGGTTAACTGGTAAAAGAAAAACTGGCATTTAGCCATGGCAGCATCAGCTGAATCCACTACCCTTGGGAGTCCTGTAAATTCATTGTGACGGTTTGTCCTAATAAACAGCAGTTACACCTACTGTTGCTCGTGCAATCTAGTAGAATGCGTTGCTAAATTTAGCACAATATTTACCCCTACTGTGTCTATATGTACTGATTAACCTGGCTGTTGTCCTTCACTGGTTCCAGCAATCAGATAAAGCGATTGACGTTACTAGCACGAGACCAACTAAAAGACTCTTTCAGCCTCTGTCAGCTGAAATGCTTTGTAAAATTTATAGCTGTTTCCAATCCAATTTAGCAAACTGTGAATAACCTAACTTGTAATTAGTTTTCCTCAATAAAAAGGCCTAAAATGACAGTCTGTTCATCAGTTTCCTCATTTATGTAAAGACCCTGGTATTTGCATGTGTGTTTTCTTCGTGATATAGTGGAATTCTTGAAGAAAAGTAAAGAATTAAGTACTTCTTATTCATGCACAGAACAGAAATTCCATAAGCACCAAGAGCTGAGGTTACTTTATTTCCTAACACATCCTGACATTCTACTCATCTTAGTCAAAGACATTTCGCCTGCTAAATCTATCCACTATCACCTTTTCCTACTGAGGGGGTCAGTTAGAGTATTATTTGTTCTCTACCAAGCAAAGCTTAACAAACTTGTCAAAATGAAGATAGTTACTTCCTAAGAAAGCAATGTGGAAAAATTTTCTACTAACTTCCGTAAATACTGGATCACCCATAGAAACCATCAGGCTGGTGAAATAAATGTGCTGGTTGGAATGATGCAATAACAACAGCAGGAAAGGGAAAAGCAGGAGTGACTGCTCATTACTTGTGTAAGAAGTATCAATCAAAAATTCAGAGTATGATGGGCATTCAAGAGCAGGCAGAGCAGCAGCACTCTCCAAGCTTTTCAGTGAAATTCTTCAGTACCTCCTGAGCTGAACCAGTGACCTAAAAGTCACAGGCATCTTATCACACTGCAGGTCTATGAGTCATTTGGACTCCTGTGTTTTTAGCATGCCTGAAGGATCTAATTTGGCTTGATACAGACCGTCAGAAGGTGCTTCAAACCAACAAATAAAGAATATTTTGTAGTTGGTAACTTTTTTTAATCAAGATTCAAAGGAACAAGGTTATTCCTCTGATTAAAATCATGCAAGTAATTACTATGAAGGTTTAGAGATGTGATGTTAATTGTGCTGACCTCTAAGAAAGAATTATCTGCTCACAGGGGCTAAGGAACTAGCCCACATGTTGTGTATCACCACAATTGCAAATTTATCCTCCACAAATTATTTGTGCCTCTCTTGCATAATAATGCCATAAACTACTTGACACATTTAATCTAGACTCTGACTATAGGTCCTTGCCAGAAAGAGCTGTAAACACAAACAAAAGTGCACACAAAATGAGAATAGAAATACAATTGTGCTACACTGACAAGAACAGATTTTTATTTGTAAAAATTAGATGGCTGACTATGTGAAGAATATGGGATTGGCATTGGATGCTCTTTGCAGGGATTGAAATAGAGGTGCCATCAGTTGATGCCAAACTGAATGAATCCCCCAGCATGGATCAGCTCGACACAGATTCTGAAGGAGATCTGGCAAATGTAGATGTTCGGGGTGGGGGGATGAGGTCAGAGCAATGGGAAAGGATTTTGTCAGCTGCACACTAGATTGACTGAGTTGTGGGAGACCAGGAGAAGGGGGCAGGAAGGAGGGTAGAAATATCAGGAGGAGACGCTGGCTGGTTCATGCATTAATACCCGTGTAGTTGGAAATGAGAGGGAGACATGAACTTGGAGACATGAAAAAAAGAGCTACTAAAGTAAAACAAGGGCCTAGATGTAAAGGGAGTAGGAAAGAGAAAAGTCTAAGAACACTGCCATAAGTAATCACGTTATGCACAGAGGGTTAGAACAGTGGTGCCAAAAGAGAGGATAAAATTGTTCCTGGGTTCCTTCTCCCACAAAGACAGACCACTAGAAACCCTTGGTTCTCTGTGTATAGGCGAGTGCCAAGAAGAAATGAATCTGCAAATGGTACAATACTGCGCTGCTCTCCAGGAGAAAGAAGAAGTTGAATTTTGAATGGGGCTACAGCTTTCTTCCAACTAGTGGACAGGAATTAGTCTGACGGCAATAACCAAGAGTATGGATAGAGGTTGCTCGATGTTGCACTAGTCACTTCTGAAGCAACACCTCTGTAAATGTTTTGAGAAGTGTGTGATCGCTGCAGGCCTGCACTGCAGCAGAAAACTGAGCTCTGTCACAGCAAATGCCATTGAAAGATGTTTGGTGCTAACACAGCTGCTCATAAAACTTAGTAAGGTGCAGTTAGGAACTTGAAGATCGAAGTAGCAGCTGATGTTGTCAAATTGGAGACTTGCCACTTTTAAACTGATACAAGACCTTTCCTATTGGAAGTTTTCATTATGAGCTTTAACATTCATTTTAACAACGTTGTGGCTAGAACGATCATCACAGAAATAATCTTTCTAAGGCTCACTACAGGATGGAGGTGGTTCTTCAAGGCATGTTTTGTAACAATTAGTTACATCAATAGTGTCACCACAAAATACTTTCAGAAATATTTTGTGAGACGTGCTATATTCAAACAGCCCCAAGTTCAAGGAACTGTCCTTTTAAGCCGAATTTCTACCTCTGTATAGAGTTAAAAATGAAAACATGAATTGCTTTGAATGAAGCTCTCTTTTATGTAGCCTCCTTTCCTCTGAAATGTTGACTAGAAATTGAAAACTACCAATGATAAATCTGTTAATTTACATGAAGCTTGGCTTTTATTTTGGACAGTTTAGAAAGTCATGTATACAAATGCACTGAGTGCTAAGGGCAATGTGTAAGGTGTGTGTTTCTGATGTCCTGCTTATTATTGTAAGTGTTTTTTTAATTTCAGCTTAAAAATGAACAAATGTTAAAAATTCCCATTCAAAGCGGCTTAGATTGCCCTTTGGAGAAAAAAAAAAAAAACCAACAAAACACAAAACCTCCTAAAACTTGGATGGTTCTTTCCAACACCCTTTTGAAACTTTTCCAGTCACTCCTTTTATACCTCCTGGGCCCTGTGAAGCTATAATTAATAAAATCTTGTCATCGGGAGCTTCCTCTTAAATTAAATAATTTCCCTGAGTTTTCTCTCCATTAAATTCTGCTTAGCTGTATGTTTACCAATAAGTCAATTAGCCTTTACTTTGTTTGTTCAACTTAATGTCATCACATTACCATGAGATCACCACAGCAAACATTCATCAACAACAGCATTGTCATGTCATGTCTGGCTGGTTGCTACCGGCTGGCCTCAGGCTGTCCACATCCAGGAGGCTGGCTGGTCAGTGATCTTGATCTGCCTGCAACATACCCAGGGGGTCCCATATGGGACACGGGGTTTAGAAATTACTTTGTAATCATTGGTGAGGATCACCCCTCCATACAGTGCACTCTTCAAGTGTAACCTAAGGAGATAGAACAGTTTTCAAAGGCAGCCATGACAGCAACCCAAGTGCAAGGGAGTTGATGCAGCTGGAATAGGCCATGTTGTGTGGTGACAGTTACTGCAAGGAGAAGCTATGTTTTTAAGTATCTGGTAAATATTAGGGAGCAAGATGGATATCTGTATACCAGCCCGGGAGGTCCCATGTGTATATTGATCTACCTAGTCAAACATAACTGGGCATCAGATCATTTTGCATGCACTGCGTGGTACTACTAAAGACTCATATATTCTGGAGCTGAACAGAAGTTGGTAAAAGCGTTTTAGTGTCACTCAAACCTGGTGGCTGAGTTATTTCTGGAAGTACAGTGCACACCTGCAGATCCTGCCTTCAGAGATTGTTTGATTGTTTTCCCAAATGTCTGTAACTGCACACAGCCCAGCTCAAGGTGCACCTAGGTATATCAGAGAGTGATATGTTTCATAGTTTTTGAAACAAAAGTGCTGCAAAGGTAGAATGCACTGGCTGTTGTTTCGGCTGCTGTAAGCAGAAGGCACTACACATGTCAGTATGAGGCCAGGCTGGCTACGTTGGCATGCAGACTAACAGGTAGGTCAGAAAAGAATCCAGCTCTGGTGCTGAAGCCAGTACCTTCTACACAGAGGGCCACTAAAAGGTGTTTTGGGCCCCAGAGCAAATCTTTATTGACTCCTGGCACCTCCAGTCCTGTCGCTATTTTACCTTGTGACCTAAATGCTGAAGCACTAGCAGGCTGAATTTTGTACAACTCCGGGGAGCAAGTAGCTCTTGTTACATCAGTTTTGCACAAGGTCAGTGGAGCAAATCCCTGCTGAAGCCAAGCTTTTCAGCTGACTTTCCTAATAAGTCATGTCAGCAACATCAAATAACACAGAGCCACCGCTGATCTTGTCCATCCAGGGGAACAATGTAGGACTTCCTGTAGACTCCTCTACAGGCATCAAAGTAAGGCTTCTTTTTGTTCAGTGAAGAAAAGATCCTCTCATGGAGATGCTGAAAGCCTAAATGATATTCCAGGAGTACCTGTTTCCTGTCATGGCTTAAACAAGTAAGACAATTGGGCTACTACCCAAGAAAATTTATCTAGGTGGGCTGGATATGGCTGGAGCATAGACATGTGAGTGGCTCCTTAAAAAAATGTGCAGTTTTCCTCCTCCCTGCAAGTCTATTAAAACCTAGCAATCCATCCCCAGATTTTTAGCAAGGGCATAGGTAGAGCAATAAGCTCTTCCAGGGGTAATTACCTAGTCATGAAGGATATCTAAGCTAACAAGCTCAGGTCAGTCCTCAAATTCTGTGATTTAGGGAAGTAAGGAGGAGCAGCAAGCAGCTGCACAGCACCCACGACATGGTCTGTGTCCTCCATGTAGTGTAGGCTCTAGGTCCTAGTAATATTCTGGCATCAGTGCATATTAACAGTGCAATTTCAGTAATCAGCATATTTTGTCAGATAATTGTTCGGCTGATGGTTATAAGAGGTGACACTGCCAATATCTCATAAAGGCTGAAAGAAATATTTCCCATTTCCACGCTGCATAAACAAAGCATGCCATACAACCTCAGGAATGCTAATGGTCTCCAGTACTTTACTATATTAAGTATTCATCAATTGAGCACAGACCACAGCAATGTTCTGAGAGTCCTTAAACACATGAGAAACACATGAGAAATGATGTAAAATTTATACGAGCTCATATAATCTTGGTTGGTTATAGAGTCAAGCAAAGATCGTAGAAATCAGGTCATGTGTAGCATATCTTTCCTACTAGAAAGTTGTGCCCTACATTATATTTGCTGGTGCCACATCCAGCCCAGATTTAATTCACTCAAGCAATGAGTCATCCACTGCTTCCCCTACAGCATTATTCCCTAATCTAACAGAAGACATTGTTGGGATTTTTTTTCCCTGATAATCAGACTTCACTGTCCCTAATTTCATCCATTTATATAATACCTCACACTTCTGCAGTAACTGCCATCCAAAAGCTTTGCAAGTGTTAATTGAGTTTCATAACAGCCCCCCATGAAATAGATAATTTCTGAGTCAGAGATGCAAAAACCTGAGTTGCTTGCCGTAGGCCTCATATGGGATCGCATCAAGCACAGCTGGGTCTCCCTCACTGACTGGGAGCTGTTTGCATGCAGTTTATGCAATAATCAAGTCCTAAGAACTCTTTTCTAGGATGCAGCTCTAACCTCTCTCCTACCAGTGTCTGCCTGCACTGTGGAAAACAGTCTACTCTTTCATTAATATTTATGCCTTTCAAACATTCATCTGTATATCTTTCCCAGTCATTATTTTATACTGTTGATATTTGCTCTATCTATAAATAAACCAAGCCCTTTATTATTTTGCTCTTTCCTCATAACTTTCTGATCTGGAGACATGTCTCTGCAGATAATGTGCCCAGAATTATACTCCATGGAGTTTATGCATAAAAGTCATGCTGTGACTGTTGGCCTCCAAGGCTGTGACGTGGATATGAGGGGCATAATCCCGCTGGCTGCTCCGGAATTTGTCAGCTGAGACACAGTAGCTCACTGTGCATATGGTGTTATCACATTGTGAAGCAAAGTAACATGGGTTCATGTGAGTCACCATCAACTAACCTAATTTTTCCACAGAGTGCAGCAACGTATTTCACTCAGTTACCACATCTCAAATGAAGGACCCTGTCTAGCAGCTGGGGGACAGGAATCTCTACAGGCCAGCACAGACCTTCTGTCTGACAAACCCTTAACTTTCTTTAATTAATGCATTTGTTGTTAGAATAAAAAAATAAAAATTGCATTATGTTGCATGCATCAGTGTAGGATCTCAAGTTTCTAGTTGACGCAACTCAGGCTATATTCTAGATCATAATGCAAATGCAGGCAAGAATTAAAAATCTTCTGACTGCTTTGAAAACGAATGTCTTTGGTTGTCATTTCTCTTGATGAATATAATTGCTTTCCAAGTATTTGTCTTCAATTTGTTTATTAGCTTGTGAGAGATACTTATCTGACAACTGTTTTTCTAAATCAGATTTAGCCTTATTGTTTATCTGTGCTTCTAAAATGCCTCCCTCCCAGATTATTTTGTAACATCTTTCAACTCTCCTTTCTGCTTTTTCTACCCTTTTGTAATGAATTGAAAGGTCGAGCAGATGATGGAGATTCCTACCATGCAAAATTCAAGATGATTTAACATGGCAGAAATGCATCTTTGCAAGAATTTCTAAAGTGATGAATGACTCAACATTTTTCTGTGTTCTGTTACATATATCATAAGGGCTAATAATACATGCAAAGGTTGTCTCCTACAAGAAGGCTTTGGTACAGCATCTTCCCTGAACTAATCTTTATGCAATACCCTTCACTCCTTCACCTTGCCAGCAAAAGCAAACTCATGTAAGGAAAACTAGCAGTCCTCCCCTGCCTGGGCAAAACACCTTGGAATATGGGAAAAAACTTTCTTTCCAGAGAAAAACAATAAAAGACAGTTCAGGATATGAACTAGTGGTTGTCACACCTGCATACCTAATGGGTGTTTCTGAGCTATTTACCTAACTTTGAAACTGCCTTCAAAAAGGTTCACGAAAACTGAGGCTAACACCTCCCGTTAGCCAGCCCCACAGCTCAGACCTCACCAAAAAAATCTGCTATGTGTTCATAGTTAAAGGATCTGCAAACTATCAGTCAAGATAAAAAGATCAAGGGCTATCATAAATCTTGCTGCCTCACGGGATGAGTTCACCAGCAGCAGAAAAAGATGTATATTTTCTTTCTGTGAGGATTACTTGCTCAGGTATGGTATAGGAGTTTGATGATTTCCTCTCCAGTCCCTGTCGTGGAGCTCTACTAAAGGACACACACAAGTCTTTTTCTAGGACAGCTCATGGGTCCAAAAATTCTTTCAAATTATTTGCCTATCTGGTCTGACATTTAGCGAGGGACCACACTGAGCAGAGCTAGTGTGAAATTTTATTTACTTACTTCATGAGAAATTGCTTATGGATCAACACTGAAGTTTTTTCACGGGAGTATGTAAACTCAGATAAAGCTTTTGCCAGAAAAATCTCCTAATGTCCAGGACCCAAGTTAGAGTGACCTGGGGAAGAGCACAGGACTCAAGTTGATGGAGTCAGAGAATTCAGTACCTGCCTTCTCCATGTATTTTGCCCCTGATGACAGTTGTAATTAGTAGGCCCCAGCCATGCCATTTGTATCTCTTTTGTCATTTTTTAGAAGGTGTTGAAAGAATATTTGTTTCTTCATTTCTTATTTTTATTACAGGACAGTTTTGGGTTGATCACAGTGTGGAACACTGCCAAACATTGAAGCCCACAAAATATTTCTTGCTTTTTACCCGTTCCTCATGTTAAGTTTGTAATCAAGAACAATTTCTTCTGAGGACTCTGTGTAGTCTCAGGGTATCTAGAGGTAAAATCACATACCTGTCTTATTCTACACTCTGCAGAGAAGCATAGAAGGGGAAACCAAATGATATTGTCAATGTCTTTCTTGACATTTAACCCCAAATTTCGTCCTTCTTCCACCAAACTCTACTACCCTTTCTCTTCATCTGTGAAAGGTCAATAAAATATTGGAAGAATCTGTGTATGGAGGTGCAAATTCTGAAATAAAAAATCAAATTTGTTTTCATGGTTTAACCTGGCAGCTGGTAACAACTAGACAGCTGCTTGCTCACTCTTCCCCTTCCACCCCAGCAGAATCGAGAGGAGAAATGGACAAAAAGGATAAGTCACAGTATTACACAAAGGCAGTTTAATAAGACAACAAAGGAAATACTAATACTATTAATAATACTACTAATAGTAATGCTAATAATGGTAATAATGAATATGCGAAACAAACTATATACAATACAATTTTATCACCACCTAATGACTGATTCGCAGCCAGTCCCCGAGCAGCAATCATGGAACCAGGAATTCATGAATTTCACAAAATTCCCAAATACAGACTGAATTCCCAGGAAAGTTTTAACCAGCCTGATGAGTCATAAACAGTTTTCGGGTCAATAAATAATCTTTCTTGCAGAGAAAGCAAGCAAAAATTTTTCCCAGTTCAGTGTTACACATTTCTTAGGTTTTTGTTTGGTTTTGTAATAATTTCCTTCCAGTTATGTTAATGGTTTAGTACTTGATGAACTTCCAAACACTGGAATCTTTGTTCTAGTAAATATACAAAACCTTGAAAACTCTTCCAGGACTGTTAGTCTCAGAAGTCAGCAAAATTCAGCAGTGGGAAATCTACGAAATTTCTTTGTGTCCTATATTTATAGCCAGTAATCAGTAGTACTTCTCTGTGAAATTGATTTTTTTTCTTTCAGTTTATTAGATTGCATAAAATATCACTTTCACAAGCAGATAGGGAGCAGGATAAGTAAATAAGGTAGACATGATTCTTTGACTCATTCTACCTCTGCAGGTTGATTTTCCTGTGACTGTAGGAACCTTTCATAACCCCTCGCTTGAGCTCATGCCTTTTCCCACCATAGAAGAGAGTCCTTAAAACAGGCTCGATGCAACAGACAGCCAACAGCACAAGGGACTACCACTCCTTTTAACATTAGAGGGAGTGCAGTTGATGCAGCTAATTATGACTGCTTACAGGTTATCTCTAGTAATACTCGTCTGGACAAAAGACCCAAATTGGACATATGAAAAAGTAACAGCGGTGTAAAAGTCAAAGCTGAGAACAGCCAGCTGAGTGTTACTACAGGTCATTTCTGTGCCTTTCTTACTTTTTTTTGGCCACACACACACATGCAAAACAAAACACATGAATGATGGTACTCACCATGTCTGACCCAGTTGGATCCTGCAGTCTTCAGCTACCATGAACTCCCAGGGAAGCATTAAATTGCCTCAACATAGGCCTCTCATGCTGTTTGAGATGCTGTAAAGTATCCAGTATGACCGCCAGCTGTGGCTTTAGAAGGGTGTGGTGCTTCCATGAAGCCTGAAGTCCTTTCTACCAGCACTGTGTGGGTGGCTTTGGTACCTTAAGGCACCTAAAATGTCCGGAGAGGCCTATATTTCGGCAATGGGCCCCTGCTCCTTGTGTTGTAAGCTAAGGAAAACATGTATTTTCACTTTCAGGAGAATCCCCAAGTGTGAGAAGACTGAAAAGAGG
Source organism: Opisthocomus hoazin (assembly GCF_030867145.1). Classification (NCBI taxonomy): domain Eukaryota; kingdom Metazoa; phylum Chordata; class Aves; order Opisthocomiformes; family Opisthocomidae; genus Opisthocomus; species Opisthocomus hoazin. The sequence goes on along the minus strand of NC_134414.1, from coordinate 24,094,325 downwards.
CAAAATCTCATCAGAGGCAGGTTTACTTTTGCAGTTGAGATAGAGGTCTGGTGCACTGCATTTCAGCAAGACATTCATTGACTTTTCTGTACATCTACTGGTGTAGTCATAACTGCGCCAAAGTAAAGGTCTTCAGTGAAACTGCTTATTGTCCAGGGCTTTCTTCACATCCACAATTAGACTCTTTGGGAGCTACTCTAAAGCAAAATCCACCTCTGTGCCTCCTGTGGCCTGGAAGTGCAACCTGGAACTTCCATTCCTTGGGAGCCATGGCACCAACATGTCCTGTCTGGGACTGCAGAAGGGTGTGAGATACAGTGCACAGGGCTGCATGGGGCTCTCTTGATGAAAAGAGGGTGCCTTGGCCATCGCACACCAGCCCTTACCTTCCCTGCAGCACCTATGCTGACCCTCTAACCGAGCACTCCAAGGAGAAAATCCTGGAGAACAGTTCTCCCCCGAGCAAATCTGCTCTTCAGGCCAGCAACGGGCTGGCTTTCATCTGACATCATGGCCAGCCCAGACTGAGCACAGCCCTGTAAGTGGAGCTGTGGGAGCACAGGGGAAAATTCTCACCTAGCAAGCTTTAAAAGAAAAGTGCAATATTAGCTTCTTTACAGTCAAAGAGGGAATGGGCATAATTTAAAGTTGTTCAGCTATAACAAAAAAAAAAAAAAACAATATTCGCATTCACCCTCTTTTTCTCTCCACACTTTCATCTGGTGGAAAATGTGATTCAAAAGAGAGTTGTATGCTTCGGAAAATCTGGCTAGTGTGTCAGTTCACTTTAAAAAAGAGAGGAGAACAAAAAAGCCAAGCTCCCATGCTCATGACGACCCTTAAGGGAAAGTAATTAAAAATGATGGTGAAAGAAAGGTAGGCAGTTAAGAGTCTACACCAGACAGGGTACAGTGAGCCAAACTATTCAATATCTGTAAAGATGTTTTTCTCTTGCCTTCCTCACTCCCTGCTCTTTGCTGAAGGTGAATAGTAGAGCAGAGGAGGAGGCAAGCACCAGGCAGCAGCGCCATTTCTCGGTGTTACTCTTCCTGTTTCCGAGTGAATTGCTCTTCCAAAATTTTGGTTTCGCTCTGCTGCTTTTTTCCCTCGTATCAGGAATCTGACCCAGAAATTGCCTGCCACTTACCAAAAATCAAAAGAAAAAGAAAGCAAGAAAGAAATCCTGTGCAGCTGGGGTCATGTTCCAATGAACTCCTTCTACACATAACTCTTTCATTTGAGCACTCCTGCTCTAACAGCATCTGAATTCCCTGCCCACCCGATGGCTCAGGGCTTAATGCCTCTATTCCCATCACCCTTCAGCCCTATAAAGAAAAAACTCTGCGGCATACAGCAAACAGATAACAGGCTTCTTAGGGCTGAGTTATAGGACTTTTCATCTAGATTGAGCAATTAACTTGCCATCATTCTGCTTTGCCTCCTGCCATTCCTTTCCTCTGTTCTCCGCTACAGAAATTTGCATTTGTTCTCCTTTTTTTTTTCTCCTGCTTCATTAAAATCTGTCTCAGGCCACCTTCTCCTACAGCTGCCCATGGGTCCTCCATACCCTTTCACCAGAGGGACCAGGCTGCAACCAGCTATGGCTGTTCTGGGAGGAAGGTGAGCAGCCCACAGCCAGGGAAAAGTAACTAGACAACAGGCAGCCTCGAAGAGCTTGTAGAAAACTTAACTTTTCTGTGCTTTGACTAGTGCTAGTTTGGGGAACTGCAAAACAGCATAATATGACTGTGAGCTCATTACAGCTGGTGGAAATGAAATTGTATGGATCTGACAAAACTGGAGGTGAGGGGACACGCCCCATCTCTTCTTTTTTTAGAAACTCTGGCCTTTTCTGCCTTTCCACATCTATAAAGGAGTTGATATCTTAATTTTGATTTTACACATCATTAACACATAAGGCAGAGAGTCAGGACTATTCCTTGCATAGGATTTTTGTCTGACCTTGGTAAGTTACCTTAATGTGATCATGCTGATGGTCAGCAACTCTGAAAATCAGGCCACAGTGCCTAAATATGGATGAGATGCCCACATTTCAAACACTGAATGTAACTACTTTGCCCTTCAATTTCCCTACTTACAAGAAATCAAGCTAATAACATTTCATCAGGCTCAATACTTCAGCAAGGAAAGAAACTGCAGTGACTGACATAAATTTCTAGCAAAAGTATGTTAATTCATTTTTTAAAGGCCATTTATGATGAGAAGAGGAAGGTGCTATACAAAGGCAAAATATCTCACCACATTTTTGCCTTTTTCTTCTCTGTCTAAATATATGGTTCATACTTGGAAATGTATGTATCAGATCTCTGTCTTATTAAATATAGAGTCGGGAAAGTATTTCAAAGCAGATGGATTAATATTAGCTTATCTGTCTGACATAAAAATGTTAATATCTGCAATACAGATAAAGGATGAGAAACGAACAGATATTACAGAGAGCGACTACCATTTGGACAATGTGCTGAAATGTCATAGGCTTTCTAAATATTATAGATCATAAGTTTCTTACACAGAAGGTTACTTTGCTTTGGACTTCGTATGATGGATAAAGATGAATTAATCATTGGAGTAGAAGTTTGTCGTTGCCTAGGAACCAATGATCATGACCTCATTGCATTTAATATACCCGAGAAAAGCATAGCCCTAAAGAAATTAAAATATAAGTGATGCTTCAGAATGGCTGCCTCCAAAAATCTAGAGGAAGCTGTGAATTACATTAGCTGAAAGGAAGGCACCTACTTTGGAGAAACATTTCAAAGGAACTATGCTTATATAACTTTCTACTGAGAGTCCTAGAAGAGTTAGCTACAGTGAGCCTTGTGCCAGAGATGCTCATTTTTAATGAACCTGCTGATGATAATGATGTTTCAAAGGACATCAAACAGGTCATAGTCTTTCAGATTACAAATTCAGTTGGCAAAAGTTATTTGCATATGTGATTTACTTGTGAATATTATTAGTCATTTAAATCAATAAAACCTAATATTCTGATCAAAAATCACAGAATCACAGAATGGTAGAGGTTGGAAGGGACCTCTGTGGGTCATCTAGTCCAAACCCCCTGCCAAAGCAGGGTCGCCTACACCAGGCTGCACAGGACCTCGTCCAGGCGGGTCTTGAATACCTCCAGAGAAGGAGAATCCACAACCTCCCCGGGCAAAAAGTTCCAGGGCTCCATCACCCTCAAAGTGAAGAAGTTCTTCCTCATGTTCAGACGGAACCTCCTATGCTTCAGTTTGTGCCCATTGCCCCTTGTCCTGTTGCTGGGCACTACTGAAAAGAGTCTGGCCCCATCCTCTTGACACCCACCCTTAAAATATTTATAAGCATTTATTAGGTCTCCTCACAGTCTTCTCTTCTTCAGGCTAAACAAGCCCAGCTCCCTCAGCCTCTCCTCATAGGAGAGATGTTCCAGTCCCCTCATCATCCTCGTAACCGTCCGCTGGACTTTCTCCAGTAGCTCTTCATCTTTCTTGAACTGGGGAGCCCAGAACTGGACACAGTACTCCAGATGGGGCCTCACTAGGGCAGTGTAGAGGGGAAGGAGAACCTTCCTCGACCTGCTGACCACACTCCTCTTAATGCACCCCAGGATCCCATTAGCTTTCTTGGCAGCCAGGGCACACTGCTGGCTCATGGTTAACCTGTTGTCCACCAGCAGTCCCAGGTCCTTCTCCGCAGAGCTGCTCTCCAGCAGGTCCGCCCCAAGCCTGCACTGATGCAGTACATAAAATAGTATTTTTCATCTCTGGAGAACCTATAAAACATAATATTCTGATTAAATAAAACATTTTTCATCTCTGGAGCGCCTATTTAATGGATCTAAGAAATGGCCAAAGGAGAGCTTTTGAGTATTGATAGGGAAAACTCCTTGAAAAGGTGTGTTCCTAGTGGCATTCTTTGAGGATTGTTACTATGCCTTATATTATTCAATATTATTATATTAATCAGGAGTAAGAAGAACAAATTTGGTGCTCACTTAGAGATTAGTGGAACAATATAACACGATGGGGACATTTATTTAGAGCAACCCGTTTGTTCACTAAACAGAGATCTACTGAAAGAAAATATATTTTAATATAGGGCAGCAGAATATATCTCCTAACTGCTACTAAAAGATGTGGCTATAGCATCTGACCTAGCTGAAAGTTGCTGTTAGTTGGAAAGTTTTACAGAAGAAGGATCAGCTTTTAGCTTTGCTGTCTTTGTCCTCTGTACCTAAGCCTCTCTGGTAACAGAGAAGTCACTGGGCTGGCTGAAATTTCCATTTACCCCAGCACAGCTGTCTTTATATTTTGAATGGAAAATTATATGTTGTCCTGGGTTTGGAATCCAGGAAGGGGCACAGCCGGGTGGGCTGGCCCAATCCCAACGTGGCCAAACAGAGCAGGGTATTCCATACCATGTGCCGTCATGCTCGGTTTCGGGGGGGGGGGTGGAGGCAGCACGGTGGGAACTCACTCACGGCTCAGGAGCGCGCGGCACCAGTCCTGTCCGGGAGAGCGGGTCTGTTCTGCAGTGTGTTTTGTCGTGTTTTCTCCTTATCTGTATCGTTGTTGTTACTGTTCCCTCTGTTTGCTGTTCTGTTAAACTGCCCTTATCACAACCCACCAGTTTTCTGCCTGTTTATTTCCATTCTCCTCCGCATCGCAGCAGGGGGAGGGGCGGCCACATGGCACTTTTGTTGCCGGTGGCAGCCAAAACCAAAACATACATCTAGGGTCAAGGAACAGGTATGGTTCAAGCAATGGCTCACTGGTTCAAATACACAGGAGATTAGACTGGATTTCTAGTTGTTTCCTCTAATCCTAAACTGTGTAAATCACAAGCAGCCTAACGTGTAAAATAGTCAGCGGTCAGCAGGGAAGTAGCTAAGCATTTTGCTTCTGTGTATGTGCTGTATAAAAGAAAGCAGTATCTTCACCCCAAAGCGTGGCACAAGAGACCATTCTGCTGCTGCACGGGACCAGTGTGTGCAGAGCCTAGGCGCTGGGGTGGGACAGATCCCAGACACCTGACAGATGGAGCAGCAAACCTCCAGAGTGAACCACCTTCCAAACAAGGATACAAAACTGGGAGGAGTTGGTGGAAACACCGGAAGGCTGTGCTGCCATTCAGCGTGACCTGGACAGCCTGGAGAGTTGGGCACAGAGGAACCTGATGAAGTTCAACAAGGGCAAGTGCAGGGTCCTGCACCTGGGGAGGAACAACCCCATGCACCAGTACAGGCTTGGGGCGGACCTGCTGGAGAGCAGCTCTGTGGAGAGGGTCCTGGTGGATGACAGACTGACCATGAGCCAGCAGTGTGGCCTGGCTGCCAAGAAGGCCAATGGTCTCCTGGGGTGGTACAAGGATGGTTAGCGGACTGGAGCATCTCTCCTATGAGGAAAGGGTGATGGAGCTGGGCTTGTTCAGCCTGAAGAAGAGAAGGCTGAGAGAAGACCTTATAAATGCTTATAATTATTTTAAGGGTGGGTGTCAAGAGGATGGGGCCAGACTCTTTTCAGTAGTGCCCAGCAACAGGACAAGGGGCAATGGGCACAAACTGAAGCATAGGAGGTTCCGTCTGAACATGAGGAAGAACTTCTTCACTTTGAGGGTGATGGAGCCCTGGAACTTTTTGCCCGGGGAGGTTGTGGATTCTCCTTCTCTGGAGATATTCAAGACCCGCCTGGACAAGGTCCTGTGCAGCCTGGTGTAGGCGACCCTGCTTCAGCAAGGGGGTTGGACTAGATGACCCACAGAGGTCCCTTCCAACCCCTACCATTCTGTGATTTTTGAATCTCCACTTGTGATTCAGTCCGTCATGTCACCTTCTCCCATCCCAACTCAGAGCTGCCCTGGATGCCTTAGCAAGTGAAAAGCGGTACCTCATTACTTCCCAGAAACCACATGTGGAGTTTCTGTTCTTTACCTTTCTTCAGGTCAACACTTTGCAGGTGATCCGAGTGAACTGGGAAGAAGAAATAACATTAACTTGTAGGACTTTCAGAAAAAACTTTTAATGCAAGCCATGTTTTGCCACATATCTACCATGTAAGAACATTATTAATTTGCCTATTTATCCCATTCCTTGCACATCATCCATGCTTTATATAAGCACCGTAACGTCTACATCACTGGAATATGTGTTCTTTGCCATAGTTTCTGTGGAAGTAAAATTTTTGAGTTTTTGACATTTTTGATGAGCCAAGATTTTATCAGGTCTGTAAGGTGCTTTCAGATCTTTGTAGTTCAATGAATGAACTTGTTCTGGAAATTACTTACCATCAACACCTTATCTGCATTGCTTTTTCCAGTAGGATAGCACTGTTTCCTTGGTAAACACACAGAACCTTTATTAAACTACACTAAAGCAAAGTTAGTCTAAATTCTGTTTAGTTCCTCCCTTATTTGGAATAGCTACTCTTGAAACTTTGTCTTCTGTTTTATGCCACTGCTGCCTTGAATTTTTCAGATTCTTTTGGAATTCCCATGCTTTTGCTTTTCACCAGCAGCTGATAAATCTTAGTTGAACATTTGAATCTTAAAAGAAATTTGTTTAGTATTGAGTTTGCCATTAAAAATTTAGATGCAAAAAAAAGGAAGGAATTCCCCATCTTGAGACAGCACATCAGCTCAGTAAACTTGGCACTAGTTTTACTGGCTTTGTTCTTTTTTCTCCAACACCTGCCCCAACCTCAACACCTATGAAGACAAGCCAGACACGGCAGCATTAAATGGACATTAGCGATGTGTGTTGCCAATTCTCAAATCCAGGTTGTGTCAAGAAAAAACACAAAGGAGGGTCTGAAAAGCAAGCTGACTGTGAAAAAAAAAGAGCCAGAATGGGCCAAACCACCATATGTGAGAGATCTTCCTCACAGAAAGTGTAATGGCAAAGCTGAAACATTTAAAATAGTCAAAACAGGAAAAAGAGTTCAACTTAAGTGTAATCATGCCACAAGAGTTATCCGAATAGTTCTTGGATCAATTCTCATGATGCTGCTTAGAGTAATGTCAGAGCTTACTTGTCATCTTCCAGAGAATCTACCAGCTGCCTGCTATCAACATTGCAGCACTTGTATGCTCATCTCTTCCTCTTCATTACAAATCTGACTGCCAGTGCTTTAAAAGCTCTATTCCTCCAAACAGCAGAGATCCTATTTTTGTGCAGTTATGTTAAGAACAGCCATTTTATTAGCAAGTACTTGACCTGTTGCACACACCTACAACTATATGAATTCTTAAGTATTTCAAATAAACTATTCTTCTTAATTATCACACAACTAATATGTTAGTAAAAGAAGACAACTGTGATACATTCTATCCTAAGTACTATATAACACTACTTGGAAATAACATGTATACAAAGCACACATTCTCTTTGGCAACATAGCATTCATTTTGTGCTGTTTAAAACTGTGTCACGCTGCTACACTACACCAAGGAGATGGTGTTGAAGGAGGAAGCTGGTAAAGCTGTGACTAAATGCAGTAAAGCACAGGATATATAAATGCTGACAAGAGAGGGTATGGAAAGACCTCAAGCAATTCATTTAGAAACTGAGTTTCTGGTTCTTGCCCACCTTGCATTTTCAGAAGTCACTGGAAAGTTGAGCACCAAGACTGCAAAGACCAAGGCATACCTGCCCAGCTGATGTTCTACTGCATACAGCTCATCTGCACTTGAAGTCACTAAGCAGCAACAGTGTGAAAGGCACCATGTCATTTCAACACTTTTGTAGATAAGGCTAAAAAATTTTTAAAATGGTAGAGCACTGTAGCAGGAAACTTATTGTCCTACAAGTGAACAAAATGCAGGTCATTTCTGCAACTTATTTCTTGAATCAGTCACTAGATTTAAAGAGAAAAACAGAACTGAATATCTGGAGAACAGTGAAGGATGAACTGCTTCTGACAATAACTGGCAGTGGAGAAATGCGTATGCTGTGGATGAAGTCCTGGTTTCACTAACTGTGACAGCAGATCTTTTAACTGAGCTCTTAGGATTAGAATTTGCCCCTAAATAGCCACACAATGCAAATACATGAGCCGTAGATAAGTACAGGGACTTATGAAAGAAACTGAAAGCTGAAACAGAGATAAATAAGAAGGAATGACATAAAATTTACCGTGTTTTGCTGTGATTTTTACAAAGCAATGGTGTCCTCAGCCATACCTCCTTACAGAGTCCAAGGAAAGAAATAAGTAGGAATCATGTTTTCAACATAATTGCATTCTTACATATTTATTTTACTGAATTGCCTTTCAAACATCTTGTGACCACCTGTAGATCTGTGGCACAACAGCACATATTTAACTATCTGCCTGAAATGGGGACTTCTCGTGCAAGAAATTGAATTGCACCTGTGGAGCACCAGAAAAGAGTCACAGAGGGTCATGAATTCATGGGAGAATTGCCTGCAGCAGCAGTATCTCTCTGCACCACCCCTCACCCTCTCAGTGGCACCCACTGCTGGTGCACAGGTTTGGTACCACACCACAATCATGGCTTCGTGATGCCGTGGTCCTCTCCATCTGAGCAGGGCAACATGCCAATAGACCCCACCTGAGATGAGATGCTGCATCTGTTTGCCGGGGCTCAACAACACTAAAAAGGATACACAGGAGGTAAGTAGAAAATGCAATTGCCTCATTCTAGCAAGGGGAGTTAGCTGCTTTACGTCAAACACTCCTGGACCTCACAATGTTCAGCTGATATGTTTTGTACTTTTGTCAGATAGTTTCAGCTTTTCACTTATATTTAGTGAGAGAGCAAGGCAGGAGTGAACTTCCACAGCCCTGGTTTACAAACTGCACCATAAAGAGCTCAGTGGAGCTGTGAGCACGATCTGAAACCAAAGATAATTTACTGGGTTATTTCATTATGAAATAAATTGTTTATGATACTTTATGAAACACCCACGCCATTGTCCATGAAAACAGAATGTTGTATTTATGAGGCAATGCTTGTGAGAGGTAGTATAATTTTAGTGTCTTATACTTGAACTATGCTAAAAATATGTTACTTTGTCATCAGGGAACAGTTACAGAAAAAAAAAAAGAAGCACAATCACCGTCTTGAAGACTGGATAGTTCTGAGCAGCTGAGAATTAGGCAAGGAGCGACAGCACGCTGTTCGGCGGTTGTCTGGTTGTGCACTGTTAAAAAGCTACAGCAGCCACCCAGCCTGTTGCCTCTCTGCCCACCCCAATCCACAGTGAGCTGCCTTCCCTCTCATGCTGGGCTCCACCAGACTTATGTAGCTTTTGAAACCCTGAGACAGCTACAGAGATTGTGGCAGGAAGCCGGGGACAAGTGTCAAGCTCAATGAATTTCTTTGAAACCCTTGGGGTCATGGTTCTACCTGGTTCCCCCACCAGGCTGGAAATGCAATGGGCAGAAGCCCAAGGAAGCGCCTGCGGCACGCTGGCAGCAAGGTGATGAGTTCCCCTTTGTCAGATTCCTGGAACACAGCGGTAGCAGCTGAAAACAGTCAGAAGGGTTTAAGTATGTGCACAATCATCAGAAAGTGAGAGAGAGAGCCTCCACTAATGAGAGAGAAGGTAAATAGAGCCTGAGAAACTGGAAACATTCTTTGGTTTGGCTTACAGTGGGGAAAAAAAATCTTAAAAGGCATTGTGCACAGCAGAGAGGCCATTAATCACGGGAAATGCACTTCCTCAAGTACAGTAGGGACATGTGGGAGCCTGTCATTTTTCAAACCATTGCTCAAAAGCTTTCCAGAATTTCAGAAGATCCTTCCTCTAGACGCAGGTGACATGACATGGCAACAGAGTGACAGATTTGATGATAGTGACATAGAGCTTTGTTGGGCTGGAGAGAGACATCATCCCTAGGCTTTGGAAGCCTACTGCAAATTCGATGCAGGTGCTCTGCCTGGCTTGGCCGGCCCTTCCCAAATATCCTGCTGGCAACGTGCATGAGATAAGTGACCTGGGAACTTGCTGAACTGTAAACTAGTCTCCATTCTGGGTGCTTTCCACATGGTGGTCAAGTCCTGGAGCAGATATATCCTGCTATGGCAAGAATTTAAAAAATGACAGGAATATTTTAGAACCAGTGGGCAAGTTGTCACGCCTGTATCAACATCTGAAAAGAGTTGTCTATCTAAAATTTAAAAGTATTTCTCTGCCTTGGCCTTTGAATATAAAACCCCAGAGCCAGATGCAGTATCTGCATTCTACAACCAATGATGGGCTCAAAACTAGGAACTCTACATGTCTGTGGGAGCTGGAAAAAATAATCTCTGCTAGTGGTCACATATTAGGTCTTGACAGGTTTTAAAAGTAATAACTGCATACAAAGCTTCTTAGTTTAGTAGTAATACCAGGTCCTTATTTGTCAGTTGATGATATTTGCTAATATTGTTCACGTAAGTTCCTACACACAAATTTAGTCTTCATAATACCCCACTAAACTGAGACAAATTCACTCTAAAACAAAAATCTTTCACCAAATCCCTGATAAGGCAGTAAAAAGGTCTAGCAAGCATCAAGGAACAGGTCCAGAGAAGTTTTTTCTGCCCTGTGGTTTTGCATTTAACATACAGGTAGCAATCATATTTATTCCTACATTTTTGGACGACATTTGTCTGTTAGCAGTGCAACAGGCTTGTTCCGCTGTAGAAACAGTAGGAAGGAAAGTTTTTCCAAAGAGCTGTACACACTGAAATGAGCCTACTGCTTGCTGCACAAAGTTATTCTAGCAGGGCTTTTTGTTTATGACCTTAGCTATCGGTGAGGCTCAGTGCCATCTTCTGTAACCCCATGGGTTTGTCCAAGAGTTGGCACTGGCTGCACATTGCTACCTCCCTGCCAGCACAGCTTTCTGTGGCTGCCCAATTGTCTGAAGGAAGAGGAGGGAAATTATAGGGGAGCGCCCTCAGCTCTGTATGAAACTGAAAATGCTTTTCCATCTTTATAGCACTAACGCCTTCGTAAAATCCCGGGTACAGAATGGATGGTGAAAACTCAGTTTTGAAATGGGCAGGCAGAGTTAAGGAAAGTGCTTTTTTAACTGCTGCCACAAACATTGTTGACAGCTAAGTGACACTGGAAATCTGTAAGGAGGGAGGGCACAGCAGAGCCCGCCATTTTAACTCTTTATCGGAGCATGTTTAATGGGATTTTATGTTCAGCCATGTGAACTTTGAAATACCTAAGTTCAAATTTCACCTTCAGACTTCCCATCTGTTCTTTTTTCATCCTCAGACTTTCCATCTGCTCCCACCTAGGCCTTCCTAATGCCATGCCCAGTCAGACGGTATGGTTTTACCGGGTGCTTCTGTCTTGGAAATTTTATGGCATATAAGAAACAATAAAAATTTATGTTGTACATATTACTCGTGCTAATTAATTCCATTGCACAACAAAGTTTTTTAAACGATATTGTCGAGAAAGTCTGTTAAAATCCACTGTAGACAAATGCAGCGTTATTTTATAGCTTCTAGTGCCAGATGGCTTTGGAGTTCAGACATTTGCACTAATGTATTTTGCACTTAGGTGCTGTGCTGGGAAAAATCGACTCCCAGTAGCAAAGAGTTAACATTAAAATATCACTGTTACCTAGGGGCAGTGAATGCAAGGTGGAGGTGTGTTTTCCTGTACTAATTTTTGCTGGAAAGGAGTATATGACGAGCTGTTAGTGTGTCATATTACTAATTTTTTAAAAAGTGAAAGACGATTTCCTAGTACTAATATGTAAATATTTTCGCATCTGGAAGAGCAAGAATGTGCTGGCTAACAAAAGATGTGCTGGATAATATCCTCTGCACCTGTTCAGAGGGCCATTGTGCTAGAAAAGAAAGATCATTAAATAAGCAGCATTAAGTCCCATATCATAGCAAATTTAAGAATAATTGGTGTATTAAAGAAAGATTCACTATCCAGTGCATTACTATAATCTTTTCTTCAAATTTCTGAACTCAAAAACTAACAGTTATCCTGAATACTGAATGCAAACAGTGGGTTACACAGTGGGGCTTGTTTTGGACAGTGTTTTTTGTTTGCTTGTTTGTTCCACGAGACTGGGTAAACAAGGCTTTACGCCAAGTAAGAGTTTATTTCCCTCGATTTGCTCCCTCCCAAGCACTCTAGCGGCTGTGCCTCCTACACACAAGGAATGCAGAATGAGCCCAGGGATTTCACATTTGAACCCAAATGCTGTTAGATACCAGACAACAAGGGCTTACCCCCAACAGCAGATTCAAAAGCAGCCTCGTGCAAAAGGCTCTGTCATCTCCATCGCCATGGGAAGCTCCCCGATGGCCAAACAGAATTTGTTTTTAAGTGGCAGCTTCATCAACATCACATCACGAGGGTTAAAAGGTGCAGAGTTGCTGACGAGAGAATGGCTCTCAGCAATAAAAATGGAAAGAGCAGCTTGTCTCATTTTCCTCAGAAAAAGAGATGCTCTGGAAGGAGGACAGGGAAAGGACAAGGGGTACTGACTGCAATATCTATTTAAGTGAACATAAAACTCAGATATTATCTTTAACAGTTTTTGGAAGCTGACATACAGCTACAACTAATGCTGTTCATTTGCTCAGAGATTCGAACAGGAAATTTTATCATTGTGAGAACTGACATTTACAATAGTGCTGTGATTCAGTAATACTTTTGTGAATAAAAGAAATAAGTAGACTTTCCTGCTATTTGTGCTTTTATAATATGTCACGCTTATAAATCCTCACACAGCTGTGAGTATTTGTCATGATAATCATGAATCCTCATACTTTCCTCAAATTTTAGTGCATGTGATTTGTTCCTGTAAATGCTGCCAACACTGCTATTATCCCTATACTGTTTTCCGCTTTATTTTGTTTTTAAAGTCACAATTTCATTTCAAGGGAGAAGAGATGTTACCTGTGTGAATTATTGACTAATCGTGATGCACAAGTAAAGACTATACAGATATAATAACCAGCTTACAAACAGCCCACAGACTAAAATCTGTTTTCATAAACTATTCAATGAATATTTATGCATAACAAATATATTCATGAACAGAAAAAAATACTAAATTTGCAATTAATATATGTATTGAATAATTCTGGTTTACGAATGGGGACATTTTGTTCGAGTTTACTAATTATCAGTTGGTTTGCATGCCTGTGAACTAGATTATTCTAACACATATTGGGAAAATAAGTTAATATCCAATGCTTCCCATTACTTTTGAGGGTCTCCATCTATTTTTTTTTGTATCTTCTAAAGCATCATAGACAATACCTGATTACCTAGTTGCAGGTACAAATCTTTCTGAAACTGACACATAGGTTAATTTTAATAGGTATCAATATGATCATGATTCATGACCATTTCACTCACTGTTTTTGTTTCAATTATGATGAAGTCGGAGGACTTTGAGAATTAGTTATAGGATATGGACTCTTTCTTGTCTGACCAGCTTGGAAACGTCCCAGGTCCATTGTAGCCAAAAACTTCTAAGACCTCTTGGCCAACCAATAAGTTACTGTATGTGGAATTAGTTTGTGATCAAATGCAGGTGTTTCTCACACACTACAGTAAAATATATTGCCAACTTGTTGTGAGTGTATTGTGCAATTACTCCCAGAGAAGGTGGTGAAAATCCCATCAGGTTAGGTGAAGAATCCACTGGCAAAAGCAAGAGACAGTACTCTCTCGGAAGTAATCCCATACCAACAGCAAAGAGTTTGAGAGACATGACAGGTCCATTGTTGTTACTCTGCTGCTGGTTATCAGCAGATTAATCTGAATTTAAATACTGAGGACAGTCTTTTTTTTCTTTTTTTCCTTTTCTTTTTTTTCTGTTTTTTTCAATTTTAATACATGCAAGTTCTTTCCTGGGTGTTTTAAAAAGACGTAAGTCCCCCTGCAGCTAAATTGCATTTTGTCATAAAGATGTGGTAGAAGCCATGTACCTCCACCTCCCAGGTGCCGAGCTGGCCCCCACTGGTTCCTGTCTTCCCTTTGGATAAGGCACCAACCTCACACTCCTTGCCATTTTCCTTCAGCTTCTGCTAGGGACCACTTCTCTTACTTCCTGACCCACGCAGGTCTCCTCCCTCCAGCTCTGTGACAAGCAGCTTTCATGCCTCTGTGCCCTCCTCCATCCCAAAACAAACAAGATTAAAAGCTCTTTCTTTCTGACATAAAGTCTGGCTATGTCCGTGTGTAGGAAGGAGAGTGATATTTATACTCACATGTCCTGAAATCTTAAATTTTCACACAGGAAATCAAAATCTCGGAAAGTGCATGCACATAGCGACACTGTCTAAAATAAGTCATTATGTTGTTTGGTGTCTTCTAGCTTCCCTGGCCTGAGACTGGAAAAAATAAATTTGTGAATGCAGGTGGGCACACGAGGGAAAGGAAGCAGCTAGTGCGTTCGGGTAGAAAAGAAGGGTGCCACAGTCCATTCGAAGGTACTCAGCAGACAGCAGACCTCTGGTGAAGCCTCCCAGCCATCAACAGCTAATGGATTAGGTTCATGCTAAGAAAAGTGGGTTCATAAGGAACGGCTCATTGGTCAAATCTGTGAAAAACAAGCAAAACCAGAAATACAGATTTGATTACATTCTCTCAGGACTAGCAGAACATTTCTCTTCAAATCCAAAGAAGATTCCTCCTGCCAAAGCCTCAGTGAGAGCAGTGAAGGCAGAGCAGGACTGGGAACACAGTGAGAGCCCATGCTGATCGGTGCTGCTTGTGAGCTTCTGCTGCTCTCTCCCATGTCATCTGGATCCTTCTCCTCCTTTCTGTCATGGAAGCATTAAAAAGTGCCAACCCTTCTGCAAAATGAAGAAAGAGGTACTCCCAACCTCAACAATGTCCATAAATAATTTTTTTTTCTTCCAGTTATATCTGATGATCATGGGATCTTTCAAAATATTTTCAAAGGTTCCTCAATTAGCCAGGCAAGCACTTTTGCTTGTTCTATAAGTCCCAAAAACCATATCAAAAATACCCAGTGCTTTTAATCCTTGACACCTTCAATCCTTTCTTGCTTCCTCCAAGTTTTAATTATTCCCTAGGAAACACTTTATGTTTAGAGAACATCTTGATTACTAAAATGATGTCAATGTATTATAGTAGTAGATTCAAAATTAATCCAGCAGGAGATATATCAACTCCAATTAGCATCCACTGCATTTTTAATTCAGTACAAAGACATTCCTGGAATCAAACACATCATCATAATTTTAATAATTCACAGTGACCCTCTGGGACATAGAAGTGAAGTGAAAAACACAGCAACATTGTCTTTTGTTATTGCTGTGTGTTGTACAAGGATGATGGGCAGGATCTAGATGATGGCAGTTGTTTTATAATAGAATTCTTTCTAGGGGTTTTTTTTTCCTGTTTTCTTTTTTATAAAAAACTTTTTTCAGTTCTTTCTTTTTCCTGGAGGATTTTCAAAGCCATGGCTCCCTGATGACCTGCACTTTGACTGTCTTTCAGCACTGACCACTTCCAGTTTGTCAGAGTCTGACAAGCTTCCTAGGTTATCATGGACTTGTAGATGTGTGTTAGGCTTTATCTGGGAATTAACTACTTCAGTTTCGTCAGCTACACTAAGGATGACTTGCTCCTTAATATTCTATTCTCTGTTTTTGAACTACTTTAAATGTCTGTTATGAATAAGTTATGATTGCAGGAGTAGCCTGGGTAAATAATTGGTTGGGGGAGGAGGTTGATTTGTTTGTTACAGAGTTTAAAATAACCCCTAGATTCACTTAAAATAGCATATTTTCTTTTTTGTCTTGCAAAAAACCCAACCATGCAAACAAACAAAAAAAAGCCACCAAAACAAAACAAACCCTGACTCATTCAACCCAAGATAATCAATGAAGTTTAGAAGACTTAGTTTCATGTTTCCAAGGAGAGTTTCTCTTTTGCCTGTTGGCCTTCTTGAGGGTTTAAATGAAACTCCAGCTGAACGTCCAGGTCTTCCTGGGAAGATCCAGACCAACACTCTGCAGCAGAGGACACTCTTCCTGGCTAGTTCGTGGGAAAGGGCTCCTCTGGCATCTCCTTACTCACCATATCAGCATTGTTAGATATTAAGTGAGTTGAAGAGAATCACAAGTGACTGCTACCCAGTGTGGTAAGAATGGGACATTTAGGTTCCATAACTGATACTAGTAAATATTTAAATATATCTGTAGAGAAGAAGACTGAACCAGTGAGTCAATCCCTCCAGACCAATTAGCAACACCACAGGCACAGATAGGATAAATACTACTTCCCAAGTTGCAGCTGCCGCCTCAACTCCTGGTCAGTCTCTCCAGCAGCTCCTTTAGTTCCTTAGGAATCATCTCTACTTCTGTAGACAGACTTTTACAGCCAATGGCAAGGTTTTCAGTGCTGTCCCACTCCTTGATTTCTTAAATTATGTGAAGCCAGTGTTAATAGTTCACAATCTGCATAGATAAGCTCTAGATGGGATACCTAACTAGACTGAGAAGTCAAATTGTTTGCCATAAAATGATTCCATGAAATTATGTCTAAAAAGAAATAACATGAATTTTAGGGACTGTAGAAAAGTGAGAGTAGAAGTAGCTATATTCATGCAAATGGAAAAAAGAAAAATACGCAGGACACAAAAGGATTTGCATGGCTCCTACAATCAGTGCAATTTTGAACTCAATCACCACACACTGTGTCTCCCGGAAGAGGCTGACAGGGGCAGGCAAGGTTTATTTACTGTGGAAAACCAGTCCCCAGGAAATCAAAAATTTACTGTCTTTTGCATCTGTACTGATGACCCAAATAGAACGAAAAATATACAGATGAGGAGCATTCACCCACTTTGTGTTGTTGTCCACCTCCTGCTTTCCCAGGTAAGGTCTATCCGTGAATTTGCCTTAAGAGAGGAAGCACCAAAAAGTGGCAAGGACTTCTCACCCATGTAAGATGACAAATTCCATATGAACAACAAACTGACAATTTCCGTGAGCCAACGGAGTCAAGAATGAGGTACCACTGACATGTGCAGTCCCCTCCATGCCAGTCAGAAGCAAATTATTCCATGCTTTTTTTGGTATTAACAGTAATAGCTCATTCCAGCATGTCAGCACTACTGGTCTTTCAAGAGCATCCCTGAACGACCCTTGACCAAGAAATGTAATATTACAACCCAATCCAAGTGCACATTTAAGGCTACAAAAACAAGGAACAGGTTCCTTTTCATTGCAGGACTCTGAGTGCAAGTAGAAGCTCCTTGCTTCCACCTGGTTCATGCATACTGTTCTCTTTAATGCTGGTAAATTAAAGTAAAACTCAGTCCCCAGACTCTGGTATTTGCTCCCATTCCTGCCTTCACCAGTATTTTGGCAGGATTTATGTCCAAAGAATTATATATTAGAAGGCCAAGTATCAAATGTCATTATATATTTATGACATTGCATCTATTTGTTTTGCTCTACATATGAACACTGCATATATTCCCTGTGTTCCCAAAGCCCAGAGAACCTTCAAACCTTTCCATAAAACCCAGAAATTGATCTCTGTGCTTGGTGAATGGCAAAAGCCCTTCTTTCCAGAGGCTTTTCAGACTGCTGTTTCTTGATCTTTGGTATATCCTGAATCTTCGAGAGCTTTTTTCTCCCTCAAGACTCAGAAACCTCCTCCTGAAGTTTTCTCTGATGGGTAGAAATGGGTGACCTCACTGAACCCTGATGTCAAGTCCTAAGCCTCAGGGATCCTCTTAGTCTGTTTGTAACTGAATAATATATTTCCAGATGGACTGAAGGATATGGTATTTCTTCTGAAATGAGGAGGCATGTGCTGTGTCCAGAGTGTTGTGTCCAGAGTCTTAACTAAACTTTAGGGATGAGGGAAAACCCTATTTTCAGAAAAGAGCCAATTCATACACTCCACATGAATCTGGAGGAGAGATTTGCAGGTTTGTTGTAGAAAGACCAATATTTGTGGCAATACTTAACCCAGCCTAAGTGAACTGGCAATTTCCAAATTAGATTCCACTTACTGCTGAGGCCTTTCTTAACTCCCTATCTCAGCTCCACTCCTTCCTAAATCCCTACTCCTGGTATCACCTTGACTTCTCACCTTGGTCCTGCTTTCAGTACTCCGCCAGTCATAGGATTAAATTTTTCTAGTCTGAGCTATAATATCATCGAATCCCTCAGAGGACCTAAATTCTCATGCATATTCAGAAGTCCTTGGCCTGACAAGACAAGTGGAAGCAAGACACCTAACTTCCTGGTATTTCAGAGGTAAGCAAGGAAATACCACGTAAGCCTTCAGAGGGGCCTGATTTATTAGTCTGCTCTTGATTCATTCAGATAGCACCAAACTCAGTACAAAAAATGGGTTAACGGAGTTACACACCTCTTGGTCAATAAGTTCAAGTGTTCCTTTCGACAGTGAGGGGATTTAAATCCACAGCCTGAACCCACATCACAGGTCTTGGAGGGTATCCAGAAACTAGGCTATTGAATTGCCTGAAATAGCATCGTTCTCCCTTCCCCTCCTCTGGAGCTGAGCCACAGTATATAAAAGCAATCATAAGTCATGGCTGAAAAAAAAAAGATTAAATAAAAAGTAAAGCAGAGGAGAAACTTTAATGATTTTCAAAGTCAGATTTGGATTCATAATCTTTCTTTGAATTTCTGAAGCCAAGCAATCCAGACAATTGTTAAACTCCCTAATAATTCATGGAGCTGATTCTCATTTATGCTACCGTCCTCTATGTCCTGCATTAACAGTTCATTTAAACCTTTTTAAGGTCCCTTTACATCTCTAAAGCAGTGTAAAGGAGCCATACTACAAGTTAGTGTGGGCTGGAAACATTTTCTCCACTATTATTTATTCAGCTTTGTGTGGATTTCTTTGGTGTGGAAACTATATGAAGCTTTAATTGAGTATGTCCCCACAAGTCTTAATACATTACTACTATAGATGATCGTTTCCAAGAACTGTTCTCTAGAATTATTTATGCTCCAGTCTTGCTAAGGACATGAAGATTTTGCAAGTGAATATGAATTATCATACAGAATGCTTGAGCTTTCGCCAGGACTTGCATGAAATGAAAGCATTTACATAAATGAAAGGGATGCCTGATTTTTCTTATGGCTTTCTTGTATACTTGAAAAAATTTGCCAAAATGTTGCATCATGGACTGCTTCATACTTCTGTCTGTGGTGTGTACTTCATGTGGTGTGCAGCTCACCTCCGTGCAGAGAACTAGCAAAGTGTACTTTTCCCAGTGGGCCTTTGGGTACGAAGAGACTCCAGTCAACATGCCTTTTGCACAGTAGTGAATTCAACCAGGGTGACTCCCAGCTCTGCATCTTGCTAAGGTTTTTTTGGACTGAGAATAACCCAACCCAACTCCAGTAACCCAACTCCACTCCAAAATGGAGTGCTGCAGTAGTGGTTTTCTGTTTTCTGTCACCTGAGCATACGGTTCGCATGGTGATCACTGCATCAGAGCCTCACTGGTCAACGATTATGAAGTGTTTTGTTTGGTTGTACCAAAGCAAGCTGATCTTGCTAAGCTTTCATTTTGAATGTAAACTATTTGAGCCACTGTAAATAACAGCATATATGGGATAAAATAACAATTGCTTTAAAAGGAAAATGTGGTATTTGCCTTCATGCAAAAACAATTCATCTGTAAAATCTCTTTATCTCCTTCATTCTTCCTCCGCCAGGCGTATCCTGCAGCTCCAGCTGTTGAAATATAGCACACAGTAACAAGCCTATCAACCACGCTAACTGAGGTCTTTGGAAAGAAAAACTGTCAAAGGAGACATTGATTTTAGTAGTATCTCAAGTGCAAAGCGTTGATTATTCTGAATTTCCTTCCCGAAGTAACCACTCCAAAAAGCAGCTCCTTTTATGTGGCTCAAAGCTATCTCAGAGTCTTGCCACTGATCTCTGTGGGACCAGTCTTTCAAATTACCACTAATTCTTGGAATTAAAACACTGTATCCCGCTTCCAGCAACGTTTTGCAAAAACCTCTGGCTTCCTTTGAACTAAATGCTCCTTAGGCTCCTGCTTTATTCTTCTGTTGGGCTCACATGTCTGAAAGGCTTGGTATATAACACAGTCACTGATTATCAAAAGAAGGTAAATGTCTACTATTAGAGACAAATTGGAAATGTGTGCTGGGGCCTGAATTCATCCCACTGAACTATAGACAGCAAACAAGGTGCAAGAATTAGAAGTGCAAGTACTCTAGGATGCCCATAGAGTCAGCAGAGAGAGCAAGGCATTTTCTGGATGCAGAAATTTTTACATAAGACCTCTGACTTGACTGGTTGAGAAAGGTGACAGGACAGTTCTGTGACTAAGTTAAGGTGCTGCCTGAGTCTGTCATGAATCTGGATCTGAGTCTACAGTGAAATATGGGTGATTCTTAGAATATTAAGATACAAGGACTTTAGTACATGTTTCTGTCATTTTATCCAGCCTGAAAGAGCAGATTTTCAGTAATGAGCTGAACTATGGAATGACAGAATCATTTCAGTTGGAGGGGACCTCTGGAGGCCAGGTAGTCCAACCTCCTGCTAAAAACAGGGTCAGCATCAACAGCAGATGAGATTGATCAGAGCCATGTCCATTTGACTTCTGAGTAGGTCCAGAGGTATAGAGTCCACAACAACATCATGGGGTTTTGTTGTTGTTGTTGTGTTTTTTTGAGGGGTGGAGGAGTTGATAGCTACTCCTGCATAGGAACATCTTGTCACCAGTGAGTTTAAGGTCAAACACACCAGCAGAGAAAACCACATGATGAACATTTTTGTACTAGTGAAGGATACACTTTTTAGCTAGAGTGAATGCAAACTTTTGGCTAGGTAAGCGTACAGGTGGATGAGCCAGTATGAAGCCACAGGACAGTGCTGAACATTGCAAAGTTTTACTGCATCTAGGATCACACCCAGTGTTTTGAAGGTGTTAGCACTTACATAGATTTACAGGGACTGTGGTCATGCACACTCCTATTAGAGCCCCATCTTATTGCCATACCCTCAGGGATAAATAAGTGTTTCTTTACACACTGAAATCACTTAGCCTTAACTTAGATTTGCTGCATGTGAGGACTTACTTGTCAATAACACTCCCCAAGACATGTATGTCATGTGAATTAAGTGACAAAACAAAGGATAAATTGAACAGTTATTTCAAGGATAAATAATCTAAAAGGATCCCAAAATGTAAGCATTGACATCCACATATCCCAATAGGATTAATTTTCTTATTCCAGTGTGTGATGTCTTTTTTTTGCCTTAAAAAATCTGGGAAATCAACTATCACTTACATAATCTGCACAAGGGTTTAAGGGTCACTGTTTCAGGCATATTTCTGGAAAAAATTTCTATTTGCAGGGTCATGGGTGCAGTTACAAGAGCTTATGGACAGCAAATATTTCATGTCAACTTGCAGCATTTGTTTCTGTTTCTTTTCCTAAGAGCTGCTCATGCTGTGTCTTTTACAAATTAATCTGAAATTTCAAAAGACCACACACTTGGTTTTTCCATTATTTTTTTGTCCAGAAGCCCCTAAAAGGGAGAGGAGCCTTGTTAGAATGATTTCTTTCCAGAATAGAATTTGAACTGGAATTCCACTGGTGAAATGTTATTTTGTTCTGGCCAGCATCCATAAGTTCCATCTTCACATTAGAAGTTCATCATCTTGCTTAAGCTGGAACTGTGTCCAGCTGGGGACATGCCATTCACCCCCCTTCATCATCTTACTAAATATTCAGAGAATGATTTCAAACAGCTAAAAATGTGTGGCTCATAATATGCAACTTGAATTTGTAGTAACACTATCCGCACAATAGTAAGGAATTTGCAAACTATAAAGATTATTATCTTTGCCCTTAAAGATTTATGTCCTTAACAAGGCCAGTTCCATATTAGCAATGACATGCTAAGCAGTCACTTCTTTTGGACTTGACAGCATTTTGCCTACCTTCTTTTATTCAGCAAAATGCACAAAGCTTAGAAATTCAGAATGAAACTGAGGTTAAGATAGAAGTTGTCATAATAACTGTTTAGTCCATAAATCAAAAGAAATAAAACAACAGATGTCAGCCTATTATCCCACTAAACAATTTGAAGTAGGAAATCCTGAATAACCTTATTGCTGTTTGCCTGAAAATGGATTAAAAGAAAACTTCAGGAAATTGCTCTTTTGTTCTTAATAATATGTAAATTTTCGTTTGATCTCTACTGACTGTGCACTGTTCTTTGAGATCAAATCTATTCCTCAGTTTAAACTTCCTGTGTGAAATAGGACATTGCTCTGCACAACTGTTTTCAAGGAAGTGTTGCAGTCATGTTTTCAGAGACTTTACAAGTGTAGTCCTTCAGGAGTAGTCACTTCACTCAGTAGCAGAGGTTGTTTGGTACATTTGACCTTATCCTCCATTAAAAAATTACAATGTACTTAATCAGGTCTAATTTCAGCAAATTTTGTTTGTTAATTAGCCTTCCTGTGTCTTTGAGGTTAATTAGGAGATCAACTGTGCATTTGGAGGATCCAAAATTTCAAGATGTGTTAGAGGTCAGAGAAACTAAGGTATGGAGATCAAGTCCCAAATGTCTTTTTTTATTGTTTGAATGTTGAATGTGAACAATTAATCTGGAAAAATGCTCAGAGAGGTCCCACCAGCCCACACAGTGCCTGTGGTTTTGGGACCACAGCAGTGGCCTACAGTGTCCTCGGAGTTATCACCCTCCTCTCCAGTGCCTGTGTGGTGCTACCAGCCATGACCACTGCTCCTCTCAAAGCCTCTCTCAACAGCCTTCAGGCAACGAGCACAAAGTATGGATATCTCAGATACTTTACCAAGAGTCAGAAATCTCAGAGGAGATGAATTTGTCATTCCTAACCTTCTGTTTCTCCCATCATGAGCCCTTGTGTGCTTGCATCTGCGTCACCTTCATACCCGAGCCTCCAGCAGCAAGCAGGAGAGCATTGTGGTTCCTTCCAAACTAGTCAAACACTGTTTATCACTGTAGTTGCACAGGATAGTATTTTATTTTATATACAAAAGATAGATTCAATTTGGCAATACATTTTCTTTAAAAGTCAACCCCTCTAGTGCAGTAAAATACATTAGGTTTGATGTGCTTGGCTATGAAAAGCTTTTCTTTTGCCAAGGCTACATTGTCTGAAGTCTCAAAGTAGGAGTTATGTTATTTGAGATGAAGGGCAGAATAATTTGTGGTGCTTGGGCATGACACATGTAACTTTACACTTTATCTGTAGGTGTGATACTGGATTCTGCCAGTGCAGGCAGGCACCTGGTATCAATGTTCATTCTGGGACTAGTTCAGAAAAACTCAGAACTCCTGAGAAAAAACACACCTTTCTGTATAGGAAAGCAACCTAAAATGTCCAGAGATAGGCCAGCACTAGAAACGGGTGACCTACCCAGTAATTTGTGGGTGACAAGAAAATGGAAGGAGGTCTTCCTCTGTTTTTTTTTTTTGCTTTTCGGGTGATGCGTCAAAAGCAACTGCTATGTATCTCTGTCTATGTCTCAATAATTGTTTGCAGAAATTTGCTCATAGTAACATTTAATGCAGTGTTTATTCTAGAGCACATTAAATAAAACTTCATTTTGCTCTTGGGAGGTACTTTTCCTGTTATCTGCCTGCCATAGCTATTTGCTCCTGGCAAAGAGATCCTTGCAGTGAGGGGAGACTTTCATCACAGTTTCAGTGGACTGAGCATTGCAGCAGTCTCCAAATAACTGATGTTTCTGTGGGCAGGTTAGGCACTGAGCATCAGGGGAGATCATTATTTAAAATCAGTGCTAAGAAGGCCATTTCTAGTGTCAGTGCTAGGATGAGTCATTTAAAATCATTCCTGGAGCTACTGCAGAACAAGTTTATCATATTCATACCCCTGATCCAGATTATTAGTATGCAAATGCACGCTTCTCACAGAGAGAGCAGTTGCAGAATCTGGTCCATTTTTCAAACTGTATTTCTAGAACTGAAATAATCCATTGTAGAAACAGCCACTAGTTTAAAGCTGGGTCAGCTAGTGAAAACTGCCAGACAGCCTTGTATTTCCATTGCAGGATATGAAACTTGTTATCCACATACAGGTATTTTTCAAACTGCAGCTTTTATGTAAAACCGGAAGTGTCATGCTGTACATAAGTGGAGGTGACTGATTTCTCAGCCGGTTTCTATGTACAAACAACTATAAAAGATAGATGATACAAAATTTAGCAGACTACGTTCAGAGTACTAACTGTAGCAGCATTGTTTCACATCTTTGAATTTATAAACAGAGCAGTGTAATGAGAGAATCAGTGATTCATTTCACCCACTAAATAAAAAAAGTATGTTCCAGCTGTCATGACTTGCCATTAATAAAAGCACCTGTGTTTTGAACTAGATAATCAATAACACTCTAAATTTTGGAACAGGTTTTTATACTTTTCAAGCACAGTTATTTCTCTTTTTTTATAACTTTTTGGTTTCTTGTTTTTCACCAAATCAAGAAGAATCAAACACTGAAATAGCGAATCTGAATCTATCTCTCTTTTCCCCTGCCATAAAGTTCATTTTTGAAGATCAAAGCCAGCATCTCAGCAAATGAGATTTAGGTGTCATTTGGCTTTGGCATATCGAATAAAAGTCAAGA
This sequence comes from Opisthocomus hoazin, assembly GCF_030867145.1. Lineage (NCBI taxonomy): Eukaryota > Metazoa > Chordata > Aves > Opisthocomiformes > Opisthocomidae > Opisthocomus > Opisthocomus hoazin. Next base: position 24,069,678 of record NC_134414.1, on the reverse strand, counting down.
GCTTTCCTTTAAATAGCATCTTTAAAGCTGTGTGTTGAGAAAGCTCTCTCTAATCCCCTCAGTAAATACCACAAACAGAGCAATAATAGACCATATATGTGTCCTATCAAATTTTCCTGCAGCTATTGCAACTGCAGTGATTTCTGCTGTAAAAGACGCTATAACAAAACTTAACACCCCATTTGACAAGTCAGAATGAAGCAATGTAATTTGTCTGCACAGTTTTGAACCTCTGGAGAAAATTTGCAACATGGTTTTAAAAATTCCACAACTGCAAAATGTCACTGGATAATATTTGAATATTAAACAAATCTGAAAAAGTTACGCATGTCCACGTGCACTTGTATTGAGAGAGACAGAGAGGGAGAGAGAGGCAGAAAAAACATGCTGTGGTTGTTTGCAAATTCCTACAGATGTTTATTCATTTTCTCTAGTTGAATCTCTATTTGGTATGCGATCAAAAGCAACTATATAAAGGAGTTTGCCTTCTTTAAGAGCATTCCTTCCATTAGTGATAGTATCTGAAGACAGGCCAAAGAGAGGATTTCTGAATGGAAATCTTGTTGATAGTTGTGGTAATCCAGACTGCAATTGGCTATTTTTCCATGTGGTTGTTGGACTGGGATTTTTGTTTATGGTTCTAGTTGATCACAATTTCATGTTCTCTACAGTCTTTGACACACAGCTTCAAACTAGAAAAGCACAGTTGAAATCCAAAAATAAGTTCATATCTTCCGTTACCACAGTCTTCAACTGTTTTCAAGAATTATTATGCTATGCAGTTTACTAAGGATATAAAAAAGTCTGTAACAGCTATTATCAAATTCAGCTGTAACCTTCCTAGCAACACTGCCCAACTGAATATCTGCAAAGCAAAATTTTGGCTTTGCAGATCAGTGTAATAATGGGAGAGTTCCTCAGAGAAGGCCTAGCACAATAAAAAAGCACAACAATACGGTTAAAAACCCTTGTGTAGAAGTAGCCTGGCTCACATGACTTCTCCCCATCTCAGAGATGCGAAGGTTAGAGTGAAAACATTGGATCATCTAGTCTGCCTCTTTAATTCAAGCCATAGTATCTCATTCAGTTATTCCTGCATTGATGTCAGCTGCTGAGGCTTGCCAAGAAAAATCATCTAAAAAGATACTGAGCCCTGATTTTTGAAAAAGTAATTCTTGCTGGCCAAGTTATTTACCTATAGTTCTTTCATTATGCTCTTTGACGAAACTGAATTTTAGTTGGTGATCATGCTAGGGAAATTCTGGAAAAAAATCTGTTGCTTGCAGCAATGGTAAATTAACAAATTTCATTCGACTCCTCATATATATCTCCAGAAGAAAAATACCAGAAGTCTTTTGCAAACAATCCCGTGACATTAATAAATAAAAAGTGGATTATTTTCCAGAAGTTGATGGAGAAATAGGGAAAAAATTGATAAAAGTTCATGGATGACTGGAGAGGGGCAGGAAGGACATAGGGCACTATATCCACATTTTCTCATGAGTCAGATCCACAAAATCATGATTGTTTAAAAAAAAAATCCGCCATCATGAAGCAAGTGGAAGAAAAGAAGGTTATCAGGAGTAGTCAGCATGGATTCACCAAGGGGAAATCATGCCTGACCAATCTGATAGCTTTCTACGATGACATGACTGGCTGGGTAGACGAAGGGAGAGCCGTGGATGTTGTCTACCTTGACTTCAGCAAGGCTTTCGACACAGTTTCCCATGATGTCCTCCTAGGGAAGCTGAGGAAGTGTGGGCTGGATGAGTGGTCGGTGAAGTGGATAGAGAACTGGCTGAATGGCAGAACTCAGAGGGTTGTCATCAGCGGCGCTGAGTCTAGTTGGAGGCTGGTGACAAGTGGTGTCCCTCAGGGGTCAGTACTGGGCCCAGTCTTGTTTAACTTCTTCATCAAAGACCTGGATGAAGAGTTAGAATGTACCCTCAGCAAGTTTGCTGATGACACCAAACTGGGAGGTGTGGTAGATACACCAGAAGGCTGTGCTGCCATTCCGCGTGACCTGGATAGGCTGGAAAGTTGGGCAGAGAGGAACCTGATGAGGTTCAACAAGGGCAAGTGCAGGGTCCTGCACCTGGGGAGGAACAACCTCATGCACCAGTACAGGCTTGGGGTGGACCTGCTGGAGAGCAGCTCTGCGGAGAGGGACCTGGGTGTCCTGGTGGATGACAGGTTGGCCATGAGCCAGCAGTCTGCCCTGGCTGCCAAAAAGGCCAATGGGATCCTGGGGTGCATGAAGAAGAGTGTGGCCAGCAGGACGAGGGAGGTTCTCCTTCCCCTCTACACTGCCCTGGTGAGGCCTCATCTGGAGTACTGTGTCCAGTTCTGGGCTCCCCAATTCAAGAAAGATGAAGAGCTACTGGAGAGAGTCCAGCGGAGGGCTACGAGGATGGTGAGGGGACTGGAGCATCTCCCCTACGAGGAGAGGTTGAGGGAACTGGGCTTGTTCAGCCTGAAGAAGAGAAGGCTGCGAGGGGACCTTATAAATGCCTACAAATATCTGAAGGGTGGGTGTCAGGAGGATGGGGCCAAGCTCTTTTCAGTGGTGCCCAGTGACAGGACAAGGGGCAATGGGCACAAACTGAGGCACAGGAAGTTCCGTCTGAACATGAGGAAGAACTTCTTCCCTCTGAGGGTGACGGAGCACTGGAACAGGCTGCCCAGGGAGGTTGTGGAGTCTCCTTCTCTGGAGATATTCAAGACCCACCTGGACAAGATCCTGTGCAGCCTACTGTAGGTGACCCTGCTTCGGCAGGGCGGTTGGACTAGATGACCCACAGAGGTCCCTTCCAACCCCTACTATTCTGTGATTCTGTGATTCTGTGATATACAATTTATAGATAAAGATCCACATACAAATAAACATATGCTTCTTGCTGTTTATTTTCAAGCTTAAAAGCCTTTGGGTTATACCTCAGGGCTTTTTAATTTCATTTTTATATGGTTATAATTGTTGTATCCCACCAGTTCTAGATGGCTCACATGTACTGATGCAGAGCTTTGAGATACTGAAGATTTTATAATGCCACCTGTTACAGTCATGCTTGTAACTGCCTTGCAGAAGTCATACACACATGCACGCGCACACACACATATTAATTGCGTTTACTGTGAGTGAATCTGCCCTGCTGCTTCCATACAGGCAGATCTCGTGCCCCACAGACATAGGTGCCAGGTGCTCAGTTCAGAACTGAATTTCACCTAAACCCTTCCCTCAGTTTTTTAAACAATTCTATCAACAGCCCGTGGCCCCATCAACAAAATCGTGTATCAGACTAAAGGCCATTCCTTGACTCCTCATTAAATAAACAATCCATCCCAAATTAATTCCTTGGTCAATTGTGTAGTTTTAGGGATGCATTTACTCTAAATCAGACACCAAATTTTCTTTCTCAGCTTTGCTTTTTAAGACTTTCCCTCTCTCAGAATTCTTGGAAGGGGAGTATGTAAGTTACATATAGCCTTTCTCTCAAATGTCTGCCAAGAAAAGATAGATCAAGTGTTCAGTTATGTATTTAAAGATACAGCAATGATTTCAGAATAAAACATATATCTTTATTGAATAATGACTTCTTGGAAATTTACTGACACAGACTATTGGAATAATCAATATTTCACAGAACAGCCAGCAATTAAATAAACTGCAACTGTAGCAGTAAGTTGCAGAAGTTCATATACACTGCAGCCAAAGATCAGCAAAGAAGAGGGAGTTTTGCCCCTCAGTTTTCTACCTGACACCTAAGGCTGCATCTGACCTTGACATTCAGTGTTTTTCTTTTCTTTAGTTGCTTTCAGTGGTAGAACTGTGCTTTCCTTACAATGCAGTATCAAAATAATTTCTTTTAGGGATATTTTCCCTGTCAAATCCTTTTCCATGAAGATTACAAAGATAAAGTAGAATCTAAAAGACATGGAAGAAGTCTCACATCAACAATAGCTGTGCAGACGGGAGGTGACTGCTCTTTTAAGGTCTTGGGATGAGAAAAGGGAGATAGATACTTTCTCTTTCTTCAAATTCCAGACTCTTAGGTCATTAGTAAACAGGGTGATATTGCATCTCTGCCACAGTGGGTAAAGGTTTACAGTTCATGTTTAGAAATGGATGTCCAGGAATATGGAGTTAATTTACATTTCTTTAAAGGCATATGATCTGAATTGAAGAGTGCAGATGCTAACGATAATAGAAATCAAGGAGACTTCCTGGAAAGGATGAAAAGTTTTGTCCTCAGTAGTCCGCTGCTCTGGACTGCTTTGTTGATTCATTTTTCATGCTATTCATCTAGCCAATCAATAGTTGAAAGTATACTTGCAAGCTTTTTATATTTCACCAAAATATTCCTCAAGGGTGCTTACTGGCAAATAACAAGTCAAATCGATAACTAAAAAAGGAGTGAGAACACAGTATCTATGAATGGGCATAACACATCTGGTGAATATATGTTACAGCTAGAAATGTCAAGAGACCACTCTATACGTATTTTTTGAAAATGCAATGCAGAATATATATGTCTGTCAATGACCTATCTACCTATAGATGTAACATTAAGGACAAAGTAGAAATTGGTGTCTGACATTAGAAGTATTATAAACTGTTGTGTTCTCTCACAACAGGAAAAAAAAGGGGGGAAAAAGAATGTCCTTGTATTTTGGAGTCACTTATTCTGCGAAATCAGAACCTGAACCCTGATGGAGAAATCCTCTCTGATGGGTGAAGGGGTTGTCAGATCTCCAGGAAGAGTGCTTCACAGCTGCGGTTGTGCTATGGGCTTTGCCAAAGGGTGTGCAATGAGATAGATCCCACCTACAGTGACACAGGACTTCACAAGGTCATCTTTCACAGAATCACAGAATCACAGAATGGTAGGGGTTGGAAGGGACCTCTGTGGGTCATCTAATCCAACGCTCCTGCCGAAGCAGGGTCTCCTACACCAGGCTGCACAGGACCTTGTCCAGGCGGGTCTTGAATATCTCCAGAGAAGGAGACTCCACAACCTCCCTGGGCAGCCTGTTCCAGTGCTCCGTCACCCTCAGAGGGAAGAAATTCTTGCTCATGTTCAGACGGAACTTTCTGTACTTCAGCTTGTGCCCATTGCCCCTTGTCCTGTCACTGGGCACCACTGAAAAGAGCTTGGCCCCATCCTCCTGACACCCACCCTTCAGATATTTATAGGCATTTACAAGGTCACCTTGCAGCCTTCTCTTCTTCAGGCTGAACAAGCCCAGCTCCCTCATCCTCTCCTCGTAGGGCAGATGTTTCAGTCCCCTCATCATCCTCGTAGCCCTCCGCTGGACTCTCTCCAGTAGCTCTTCATCTTTCTTGAATTGGGGAGCCCAGAACTGGACACAGTACTCCAGATGGGGCCTCACTAGGGCAATGTAGAAGGGAAGGAGAACCTCCCTCGTCCTGCTGGCCACACTCTTCTTTCCCAGAGCAAGTTTTCTCAAAACACCTGTGATTTGCTTTACATGCTAAGCTTTTACTGACTCTGCTCATGGGTTGTCATCCTTTTCAGCCTGGGATGTTTCATAGAAGTTCTGAATTACAGAAATCAGCCTGGTGGACCTAAGATTGGGAAACACGTTTCATAGAGCAGAACACTAGGCTTAGTCTTTATATCCTTGATGTAATTGTTACATGGTATAATATGAGTGGACCAGCTTTTCAGATGACATAAATTAAAGCAAAATTTAAACCAAATGGGGAGCTGGCCCCCATGACTGGAAGCAATGAAAAACAGAGTGTCTTCATCTAAGCTGGAACACACCAGACCTAATGTGGTGCTGCCTTCTCCCACACTGCCACTGCACCCATCACAGAACAGAGTGAGTAAGATCTCTCCAGAGCTGCAGAAATTATTTTGTTATTCTACATTTAGGGGGTGAAAGAGTCTAACAAGTCACCTTTGGCATCCGTAGTACCTGTAGATTATGGAAGGGCTGACAGCTGGAGGATCCTCTCCTGTGAGATCTCACTCCCTCCAGAAAACCATGAATTTGGGGATGGACACCGGGCAAATGCTCAGCCGTGGCACTGGAAGCCACACAGCACTCATCAGAAACTGCTACCACCTCAGGGTCACAGCACAGTGTGACATGTCACGAGGAGCCAATGCTCTTGCAAATGAAATTCCTGAATGTTGTTGGGTCCCCTCACCCCAACACATTATAAAGATCAGGTGATACAACAGCCACTCAGAGAGTAGAACACGTTTATGAAATGCTACTGAAACTTGTAGAGTCACAGCAGGAGATGGGAAGACAAAACATGTTTGGTGCTTAAGAAGTTGCTAAATATTTGGGTAGGGCAGAGGGATTCTGTTGGTTCTTTGTATCCTCTACAAGTAAACTACCTTTAAAAACTGATTCAACTTCAGACATGTTCAATGCTATTTCAAACAGGAGCTGAACTTAAATATTAAGTTGTGAGCTTATGCAAGATGAAGAAGAGAGGAAGATGAAGGGATGGAAAGCAAAGTCAGTAGGAGGCAAAAGAAAATGGCAAGGCTGGGAGATTTTTTTTTAAGTTTGCCATGGAAAGCTAAGCAGAGATAAAAGCTGCAGGAAATCTCGCTTGCCAATCGACCTGTTGCAAGAAGACATCCTCAAATCTCTAACCTAAGCTAGCTTTTCTGGATCATCAACACATATGGCTGCCATATGGCCCATTAACACCCATGGGTTAGATTTCTAGTGTCTAGGCTGACTGCTTGGCAGATCAGATGGCCTGATCCATATTAGACTTCAGGCTGGAATAACCAGGGTGCTGGGGTTGGCGCTCTCTCATGGTCTGCCTACAAAGCAATCCACTATGCATGGAATTTCAAGGGGTGTGGTGAAAATCACAAAAAAATCCTATCTCTAATACTTTTATTTTGCTTCAAGGCAAATTGTTTGCGAAAACTTTCCTTTTGATTTCTGTTATCCAAATAATTCCAGCTTAAATTGGAACTCAGCTATTAATCTGATAATGACATGGCTGAGACGCATTCTCTGACAATTGATCTCAAATGACTTACAAGGCTTTACTTTACCTCATTGTCTGCATTCCTTTCCAGCCAGGAGTTCTGTCAGTATTTAACACACAAACAAAACCCCCTCAAATGTAAGTACTAAGATGATTACTATGTATCTGGAAATATCCTTTAATTTTAATTTTGTTTTATTTTATTTTAGCTTCAAAGCTTTCTGAGGAATGAACACCTGTCTTTCACAGCATTACAAGAAACAGTCAGGTACCTCAGATGCTTTGTTGTGTCAAGTCCTCTAATATGGACACTGTGAGTATAAGTCACATTTTAATTAATGATCAAAGCAAAGGACACCTGTAAATTCTGGTTCAGTTTCTTCTGTTCTTTGATATCAGGTTTATCCATTAGAAAAAGACTCCTTTGATGAATATCCTGCTGACACAAGGTATCTTTCATGCCTAGATGCCACGGTGACTGAAGCCTTACAAATGCTGAAACAGAACAAGGTGAAGAGAATACTATGTTTTTCCCTCATCCCACGTATCAGATTAAATCTTATCTCTAAAAGTAGCAAAACTTGCCATCATGTATAGTCTTCTTTTACTCCCACGACTCTAATTTCTGTTGAAGACTGCAGCTACTTTAGAAGGTACCTTTAGGAGTTCTTGTTAGGGTCTGGTCCTGAGAGTTAGTGACAGATTGGTGCAAACTTTGCAGCCTGCTCACCACCAAATCCGGCACCAAGATGCTGCTGGGGAAGGAAGTGACAGGGAAATGCTGTTCCCTGAGAAAGCCTCCCCACTTTCACTGAAAAAAAATGGTGAGAATCCCTGGCTCAAATCTCCATTCTTTTCTAGGGGAGCTGAGAAAAGGGGTAAAGTAGTAGCTCAGCCACCCCCATCAGCCAGTGTAAGCAGTGCACCAAGTACAGGAGGGACAAACCCCGCAGCACGTGGACTTGGTAACACACCCTCCTGCACGGAGGGGATGCAGAACCAGCTTTCGGGCTTTGCAAGTATTGGAGGGGGGAGGTGAATGGTGACTGGTCCTGGTTAAATAAAAAAACAGTAATAGAAATATCACACGGCTTCACTTAAAAGATGAGTTTGACAGCTACTGATCTTTTATCATGGTGCTTTCTCTCCTGAAAAGGTGACACGTGGCAGAGAGATCAGTGTGACATGCAGTGATTGAGGCCAGATCACACCAGCAACACAGCTACTCAAACAAAGCCAGAGTCAAATCTATTCCTCAGAAGGTACCTAAGTCCTATAGGTAAGAAGCCTGAAAGTTCACAAGAAGCCTAGCATTTTGAGTACCTGAATTTTGGAAGGCCTATTTCAAACTAAGTCTAAAGACTCAGAGAATATCACGCAATGATTTAAAAGTAAAGTATGCATATAACAACTGTATGGATTCTTTGCCTAACCTTGCCTATCCAAAAACTAGGTAACTAGCCTAAGTCAGTCATCCAGGTTTCCTCTACTGTCAAACATGAGCAACAGGTACCTTCAGAGTGCGATGCCCTCTTGTCACAGGAAATGATTCACACTCCAGAGATGCCTGACTTTACATAGAGATAATTGAACACTCAGTGACTAGAGTTAAGTGAAATGAATCCCATTGCAAAGTGAATATATAAGCAATTTGCAAAGGGAGAATTTAGCTGAAAACACAACTGGTTTTCAGGGGGAAAAAAAAAGGAATTTAACTTAGCTGGATTCAGTTTGTCTGCATTTAGCTCTCATCTGTTTCTCTAAACTGAGTTTCAAAGGAAACTACACTCCAAAAGTTGATAAGTAAAATGTTTATCTTCCAGAAATGAGCGATTTTTGCTTGCTTTCCTACATGAAAACAAATGTGCAAATCCCTAGTAGAGAAAAGCTTTGACTAATGTGACAGCAAATCCAGTCGCATAACTTCACACAAAATGTCTCCTGGAAAGGACAAAGATTGTAAGAAACACTCCCTCCCACACCATGCAGATCTTGTAGACCATGTTGAAGGATCTGGAGGGTCCAGGTGAAATATCAAATTCCCAGAAACAGCACCATGAAACCAAACATAATACTTCTGATGATTTCAGTGTCAGAAAACCATCAAATCAGACCTGAAGCAATACAGGAACATCATACACTTTAGACACCATCTGCTTTGCTGAATGTCGGTCTCTGCTCGCATGGGAAGGAAGGAATGCAGTTGAAAAGGAACAGAGGAGAGAAAAAGAGTAGAAATATCTCTCTATACACATCATACTTGGGAGAGGGGAAAATAACTTTGCAATATGTCTTTAGAAAATATTTTCTGCATTCTTTTTCCTTAACTGGAAGGTACAGAATTGAACATCTCCCTGCCTAGACCCTCCCTCCTGCAGTACCTCAAGGCTTTGAAGTCATCAGTGGATTTACCTTCCCTGCATCCTTACTGATACAAGAAAGTATCATTAGCCTTCTTTTACAGATGGAGAACTGTGACACAGGAAAGATTTAAGCATCTTCCCCAACATAACTAAAAATTCTAAAGTTAAGCCAAGAGTTGAGCCCTGTTCTCTTGCATCATAAGCCAGTAACCTACTCACTAGACCGTTGCTCCTATTCATCTTGCCCTAACCTGAATCTCATAGCCAGTAAATTGTGCCTATTCTTTTGCCAGGGACTCCAGTAATGTTTTGCATTTATTGTCACGAGTCCAACAGACTGCAGACAACACTTTGTTGATACTACTTCTTTTGTTGGTAGAGCTGCACCGCTGACCTGAGTGGGCTTAATACCTAATACAGAGCAGTTCAGGAATTTTTCCATGAAACTTGGGGAAGAAATGATTTGTGGTAACCAAAATTTTCCATACTGTCTTGCCATCTTCAACACAAGTTTTCTGCAGAAGAGTTTGTGAACCTTGAGAAGGAATTGCTTTCCAGAGAGATTGCTGGGTTCATAGCCTGCTGGTTGGGTCACTCTCCCAGGGTGCTGTGGGCTTGGTTTGTGTCCCTCCTCTGCGTCATGCAGAGAACGTAGGTTTTGCAGCTCCCATGAGCTACCGGTAGTTTTGACATAAGGGTCCCTTGCTTCTGAGTGAAAATTCTGAGGAGTTTCAGCTTCATCAAAGGAAAATCAACATATGTTTCTAAACCGTAGAAACTAATTGGAGAATAGATGAAGTGTTGGCTAGTAGAGCTCACTTGTCTCTGCCTGCACAGTGAGGCAGGTTTAATGTAGATCTCTAAGGCATTCAATCTGATGGGTTTAGATAGTTCCTATTCTGGGAGTATAGAGTGTTGGCAAAAATATTCATACTGACAGTTCAATTTATTCTTTGTTTTGCTGAGAAGCCCTAGACCTTTGATTGTCTGCACTCTGTATATGATGGTCTGCTCCCAGACTCCAATCTGCAGTAACTAACGAGTTATTTTGGCCAGAAACCCAGGCATGGAAGAGCAACAACTTTGCTGCAGGGATGCACACTGCCGGCAGTACAGATGAAGTTGTGCAAAGCTTCTCTCTCTCTGCACAGCGCAGAAGGAGCCAGTCCTTCAGCAGTATCCCAGCAGGACTCAGAGTCCTCACCACGCACTCAGAAGTCACTGCCTTGGCAACCTGCTGTAAAATCCCAAGTCCAGAGGCTGACTAGCAGCCCTCCTGCTGTTCAGCTACCTAGCTTATTGACTCCAACCCAAGGAAAAAAAAAAAAAAAAAAAAAAAAGCCAAGATTTCTCAGAGCAGAGGAAGGGAGCAGGGTTCCAGAGGAGACTCAACCACTTTCTTGTGTATACCATAAACAAGCATAAATAAACCTAATAACAGTATTCCTGTCTGGAGGCATAGGAGTGACACTCAGAGGCAAGGGCGCAGCTCCCTGCTCTGTTGCAGACACCATGCATGACCTCTCCTCATCCCTGAAAACATACACAAACATTATTCTACCTAGACTAACAGTAGCCTTTGTATAGCTTTAAGCAATGTGTTTGCACAGATGGAGTTCAATCCTTGGAGGTCGCCTTTAACTCTTGCTGTTGACCCAGACAATGAGGAGCAAGCATGAATTCATGACCTGGGTCTTCAAGTGGATAGTTGCAACTATTGTGAGAGAAATTAAAATTTTCAGTTTTAAGGGGTTTTGTCCTGAAATACAGAATTCCCCACGTTGGAAGGAAGGGAGGGGAGTATGGGGAGGAATGAGGAGAGTTGTTTGGATTTTTTTTCGTGTGAATTGCTTTATGTGAACTACTTGTGACTCCCTCATGAAACAGCACAGACCTGAGAGACATGCAGTTTATCAGCCATGCCTCTGACAATGAAAGAGGTGTTGTTAATTGAAATACAGTGATTTTGCAGAACATTAATAACCTCAGAAGACTTGTAGCTGCCCTTCATTAATCTAGGTAGGGAGGTAGTGCAGAGCAGCATTGCAGTTAGCACAGTGGAAGCAGATGTACTGCTGTAAATGTGTAAGCTGGAACATAGCAATGGGGCTATGTATGCAATTGCGTTGGCAAAATAATGCAGTAATGAAAGTTGAGTTGCTGAAAAGGTAATTTACATTTCTGCATTGTCTTCAACAGCCAAAATCTGGTAAATTTTGTGACAAAATTTTTCACTGTATGTTTTCTTGCATGGAAGGTAAATACCAGTCTGTCTCTGCCATCTCTAACCACAAGGTGCCCTTACTGCTGTTGTGTCAGCATCCTGCAGGGAAAAGGACTGGGCAAATACTCACCAAGAACACGGTGTCGATTCATCAATTAGAAACCAGGCTGACCTTGCTGCTGCAGGCGCTGAGGACAAGAACAGAACTGCAATAGCAGGCAGACTGACACTCTCTTTCTCCCAACTCCCTTAATCCTGATTTCTGACAGTACACCGTGAACTGGGTGGTGCATCTGCCCTCCCTCATGGGAGATGCTGCGTGGCTGGATCTTCCCCCAAGTTTGCGTGCAGCACCTTAACAGATGGGGGGAGGTTCTATATTTCCCTCACTGTACTGGGGGAATCTTGGAAGAATCTGTGACATAGGATTTAAAGGCATCAAGAGTACAGAAAGATGGCTGGAGTCTTCCACCATGTGCTTCAATGCACACCCCACTAAAAAGAATTTGCCATCAAATGTCAGCCATTCAGCTCTGACCTTCTGAATTTTACAGTTAATTATAAGTATCCATGTCATTCCTACTAGCAGGATAAAAAATTTCTATTAACTTAAACTGCAAATGGACAGTAACTTCTGTCTTTCAAAAAACAGTACATTTCCAGATATCCAAAATATAAGAGATTTCCGAGATTGTATCAGAATCATGTGTGTTACACAATCCAGAAGTGTTATACTATCCAGAAGGACTGTTTTTCAGCCTATATCCCATCTCAAAGATGTTTGCTCAAGCCATTTCTAAAAACAGTTCTGCCACAGCCATTACACAACGGACAACTGCAGTCCTGCAGCTCACACAAATAAGAATCAGCTGGACAGCAGACCTCAGTACCACACACATACCTTTCACATTGTGGAGTGCTGCTGTTCGAGTACAGCTCCTTTCTTTGGGAGAAAGTGCAGATCATCTGTAACATGGGATGCAGAGCTGTATTTTTTTTCATGCCAGGCTGGTCCGTTCCAGAGGGCTGGGAATCATATGGCAAAGCTTTCTGTATTGAGGAAGAAAATATTTTTTTCCTCTCTGCTTAGTAAGATGCCAGGAGTATCTCCATATTAGCCATCTTATTTTTCTCGTTTTACAGTCTTCTTCATTTATATCAAAATTCCAATTTGTCAAGAATAAATCTGAGTATAGCTAATGAGGCACAGATCCAGGAGAAAGGGCTTTGTCATACCTTCAGTACAAAAGTGTTATTGAAACATAGTGTAGACTCTGATCTGAAACCATAAAGGTCAATATTTAAATAAACAGGTCTTTTGGGATCTGACCTATCCAGGAGCATTTTAGCTTTCACTGGACTTTCTTGTTCAAATTCAGCTCTCTGGAAATAGAGCTGTGTCCAAGAGTACATCAGCAGGGCATGGCTATTCTTAGAACAACAAGGCAAAATCTGCTTGTCTCAGTACTCCCCATATTGTCACCAAAACCGAGGACTGCAGCTGTGGATGCTGTTCCCTTTGTGCAGTACTGCAGCACAGCTGGCATTTCATTCTCTACGCCCTATGATTTAGTCTAACCACATTCAAGATGGGAGGAAGTAGTACGATTCCCAGAGCCCTCCCACTCTCAAAACACATGAGTTGCCATCCTGCCTCCAACACTTGAAACACTGAAGGGGATAGTTCACCATCAGTTTTCCTATTGCCCATAGAAATAGTTTCTTGTTAACCCTGATTTGGATTCTGACAGGAGCTCGGAAAATCTGGGAATGGGATGAATCTATATCAGACACGTACATGCAGGAGGTGATTGGAGAAAGATGGTAGAGGAATGGCAGGAAGAAATATCCAGGTTCTCAAGTCACTGGAAGAAGTGGGCGTAGCAAGCGAGCAGCTCTAAGGATCCCAGGTCACTCATAAAGTAGAAAACACCATGGTTTTCTGAAACTCTCACATTAGGGCAGCAAGATATAGCAGAGGCCAAGGGGTAGCAATGTTTTGTTCTAGAAAAGGGGAAGAGAGGTTAATCTCCGGCCCCTGTTTCCTCTCACAACATCACAGGTGTGCCTAAAGACAAGGTAAGAGCAGCACAGCAAATGGATGAGCTATAATTATTCCTAGGGAAATTGTAGACTTAATTGCCCAGAAAATCATCTGAAAACTCCCTGGACTGTTCACATCTTAAGGCCTAATACTGAATGGCCCTTTTGTAGCTTCAGCCTGAGGGTCACGCATGAAGTCAGCTAACCATGTTTAAGATGAGGACGCTGTGACTGCCACATTTATACCCTATTCCACTCCACAGCCTCTGGAGCCCCAGACAGAAGGCAACAAAAAGCCTGTATCATTACAAAGCAGAATGCTTTGGTTTGTTGTTGTTATTACTAACGCTTTGTCCATAGTTTTTCAACACACCTGCAAAACATATTCTCTTTTGCAGAGAGAGTCACTTCAGTCACTTGGATGACTCTTCTGAAAAAGTTATCCTTTTTTCACAAGGGTGGTTTTATACCCAGTAAGTCCTTGGTAGGATGCTTACCATGCATTCTTCATAAAGCCAGCCCTTCATTACTAGTTTGTTCATAAATATACAGCAAAATGAGACACACATAGTCTATGTAATCTAGAACCCTTTTAAGTCAATGGAAAAACTCCTGTTGAATTTTGTCAGCATTGGAAGGGCCCCAGTGTTATTCAAGTGAGATTTTCCACCATTGTCACCATGGTGCAGTCATTATCAGCGAGAATATGAAGATAACCCCAGAAGATTTGCTATTTTTATAGTTGCCACATTAAGAAAAGAAAAATTGAAAAAAAACCCACCAGAAATATACTGCGCAAAATTGTATGTCTAGTCCACATAGAAAGATATCAAACTAATGAGTGCTTTCTTGCCTTTCATTCAAGGCCAAGAGTTACTCAGCATTTCTTATTGCTATTAAACCAGCAAAACTTTAAGCTTTGCATCAGTTTCAAATGAATTCATCAAAAAATCTTCATATTTTCAAAATCACAAAAACAGTCGCAATTATTATCATGCCTCCCTTGGGACTGCAAGGACAATGTAAAGATAACCATTGATACAGCCTTTAATCACAGCAGAAAATAAGGAACAAGGAAAGAGAGAACCTACTCAAGGCTGTATGCAAAGGTGAGAACTACCCCTACGTCCCCTGACTCCCAGGTTAATGTGCTAACCGTTGAACCTCACTTTTTCACAAAGCTATAGCTTCAAATTTTCTGTATTCTTTAAAAGTACACAAAACTTGTATAAAATCAGAAAGAATAAAGCAAATGTCAAGGTTTCAAGAAATGTACCTCAAAGCATTTTTGTTGTCTCAGAGGGGAAGCATTCTTGATGCCAAACAAGTGAGGTTTCTGTTGCCAGTGCATTTATATTTGGCCATATCTGAAATAGAAGGGTTTTGCTGTGGTTACAATCCTGAAAGTGTTTCAGTGGGTGCAGCAAAATGCAAATAGTCTCTCAGTTCTACAGCCTAACACTGCAGTATGACACTGTCAAATGTTAAACCAAAGCAGTGATTAATTACTACGCTGTATAAACCAGCTCTCAAATCTCCTAATAGTGGCATTTCAATAGTAAAAACAACATAATCCAGCAGCAGGGGGTCAACACACAGGTGGGTCATCATGGAGAGCCGGACACTTTCCCATGGTGGCGGCATGAAATTCCCCGTTCCTCCCGTCCATTCAGGATTTCTCAGCCACAAGCCACTCACTTAGTGGTGTGCCAGGACTGTGCAGCTGCAAAAGCAAGTGGAAAGCTCAGCCAAGTAGCTCTTCACAGAGCATTTACATGTATAATATTTTAGACTCCTGAGCATGGTCTTTTAGACCAAATAAAACACAGCAGCCACCTTTGCATACTGTGGCCAGCAGCACACTCAGAAGGCTTCCTGGTACAGGAGACAACAAAAAGTAAAGCACTACAAATGTCATAAATGCATCATGATTCTTTTCTGATTATGATAGTTCATATTTGTTTGTGTTATGTATGAAGCATAACTGAGGCCTGAAAAAGATCAGAGCTTCATTATGCCTTGTTATTCAGACACACACAAAAGAAAAAGAAAGTGGAAAAATCCTCCATGCTTTTTTTTAATGGCTATAAATACCAGTCTGAGAAAGATCCTATTTTAGTTACACACTAGGGAAGCAGTTTTATGATGGAATTTCCAGAGTTTATGAATGGGACTGTATGATGTGGTTGCTCACAGTACACAGCAAGTTGAAAGGACCTTTCTGGTCCCACATTCCCTTTTCTCAAGTTAGTTCAGCGTAGTCACCATCACCTTTCCTCTCCTCCTGCACCTTGACATGATGTCTGGTCTCTTTAGGAACTTACTGTATTCCCTGCTTCTCCTTCCTCCTTGAACACACAGTGAATTACTCTCCCATACACTTTTCCACATATTTTAAGCGTTCACAGACACCAAGAACAGATTTATTAGAGGCAGAGTTATACTTCTCCAGAAGAAATACAATTCTCAATGAATAATCTGTGACAATGGTTTACTGCATGTGACATAGGACCAAAGAGTCATATACTATAATATGGAAAGCAGTTCATCTCCTTATGGTAAACCATCTTAATACATGCTTACTGTCATGGATAGATTGGTTTTGAGTGTAGAAGACAAAGCTGTGATGAAAGATGGGATGATGAAGATTTCTGGACCTTGTAAGACCTAGTAAGGCTTTTCACTAATCCCAGTTTGTTCTTCTACTGTTAGTGAAGCATAACAGAGTGTGAGAACTTGAACATGATCAATCTCCTTTGCTACAATCACCTTGAAACAGAGACTTAGCTGCACATGGTGCAGAATGTAGACTGAGGCCAGTACCTCCAAATAAATCTTCCTGTTAAGTTCTCTAAATCCTTTTCTAGGCAGTCAAATAAATTAGCTCTTTCTAGAGGTGGCAATTGCTGCATATTCAAAGATAATAAACAATCATCTGTCTATTTTTTGAGAGAGAGAAATTTAAACTCCATATGTATGTTGACTTTATCCTGCCTAATGAGTTAACATCAAAACAATCTTTCTCATAGAAACACCACTGAATCATTAACTTCAGAGAACATTTAAGTCCTCTGGCAGGAACAAGGCATGGTTCCCTAAAATTATTTGGTTAAAATAAGCCAAGTGATAATAGCACAAAATTTCCAATACTTCTTGTGATTCATGGTCTTCATCTTTTACTTTTTTTCCCATTAGGAAGCCAAAGGTAGAGAAAGCCAAGATATTATTTCAATGATATAAGTGAATCTATCAGATCAGCAGCCAGAATATCCTGCTACAAACATACTGCCTGTTGCTGACACTAACAATAAGTATATTGATCTGTATTTCAAATAGAGGATTTATTGAAAATCTGTCAGGCAGTTTTTCCAAGGTCTGAGCATATGATATGCTTGGAATACTGAACTCCTCACACCTATCCTGTAAGACTGTTTAACTTTCTCCAGAAAAAAACTTCTGCAGCTTAATTCTCACACCACCTCCTATGGTGAGCTGTACTTTGTTTTGTAAGTTCAGTGTCACAGTGAATGACAGAGCTGAAGCAGCGGGGTATACATTGTGAGACCTTTCCCAGTGCAGCTAACAAATATATTTTAAAATGGACAAGCGATACCGTTTAAATTTTAGGTCAGCAATCTTTTTCTCTTTCTTTTGGCTTCTGCAGCAAATATTCTGTCTTTCTTCTCTTCAGATTCAGGGTGTGCAGAATACTTAGGGAATGTGTATAGTTCCTGCTGCCACACATAAATCTAATGCTTCATACATAAATAGGATTCTTACAAACGCATTCATGTAATGCTGTCTCCACCTCCATTTTTCAACCTTTTTATCTTCACTCATTCAAGTAAAGATTATTGCTGAATTCAGTAACAGGAGACAGATTCTTCAGGGCCTGTTTGAAGTGCTCAGTAGTCTGTATAATGTATTTCTTGCATCTTACTAGAGAAGTGTTTCACTATTGGAAACCTATGAAAACAGACACATTTCTGTATGCTACAATTTTATATGGTGATATCTCCTTTTATATGACTTTACAAATGTAAGTTATACATATATCTATCCATACATCTACATCAGTGTGCGCACATGTAAAAAAACGTAGATTTATATAAAACCAGGTATATCAAGGTTGTGTCCAGACAGAAGAGCCTTAAAAGATAACTCTGCCTTTATCAGAAACATCTCAGTTTGCCCTTTGTTCTGCCTTGTTTGTAACATATACCTATCTATATGTATTAAGATATATTTTGATATAAACATAAGTATATACATATACATATACATACACGTAATATGTGTGTTAATCTTACATATCATATATGCTTTTTAAATCCTCAACTTGTGACACATGCAGCTTTCTGTTTGCACGAGCAGATGCTTCTTTACAAACCATGTAAAACTTTGTCTTTTCCTCTAGAAAATAGAAAATTCGCATAAGCCATGGGAACAAAGCATGGCACTAACACAACCTGTTAACATAATGTCACACTTATCTGATGTCACCATCTATCTGCTTCTGTATTTAATCTGTCAGTCCTCCAGGATGGAGTATGTCTGGATGTCCTGTGCCAAGTGCTTCATTGTTGGCAGGTGCTGTGATACACAGGAGCAGTGTCTTCATTTTCTGGTAAGTGCTAACATGGGAGGCATGGGATGATATTCACTCCTGTTCCTGTTACTCGCTGGAGACAGTCATGAACTGTTAACACACCCAAAAGATTAAGTTTCACATTGCCATTTTCTTTTCCTAGGATAAGTTGCTGTAATACATCTCTCGGGGGCATGAGGTTTACTTGCACCATCATTAGATCAGTTCTCAGTCAGCGATTCGTTGCATTCGGTGGACCCCTTTTATTATCAATGTAGTTTGCTCCAGGTAGACAAAGTCCTGCTGACAACACTGACAGGAGGGTAGGAGAGGTTTTTCATTTGTGATGTTGAGGAGAAAGGGTTCTACCCAGAGAGAGGGCAAGTTTCTTGAACCAGAAACCTGATAACTGCTCTGGCCACACTATCACTTATTACAAGGTCTAATGCCAGTGCAGGCTTTCCCGAGTCGGCAAATGGGAGCATCTTGTTCTGATCCTTGACATTACACTGGGCAGCTCTCACATCTTCTTCCCACCCACCCCACCCCACCCCCGCTAAAACTGTCAATAACATCTACAAACACTGCATGCTATAAGCAAAGTGTGGGCCTACCTTAGAGTAAGTTTATCCCTGTAATATGTGCTAAAAATTTTTTTCCTGCCTTTTATTGTATGATACAGGTTCAACTTTTTTTAATATATTCCTTCATTCAAAAGAATAAACATTAGAGCTGGGCATTGTAAAGCTTTTTTGATGCTATTTATTCCCAATTCTCTATAAAACAGTAGGTAGAATAAATATTTGTGGCTCCTTAGTTAAGAGCAGTCTTGGGTATGTTTTACACTGCACTAATATATGCTATGCTGAGAGACAGTCATGATCACCAGGGTCAGCTTCATTTCATTGCAGGATTTCCTGCATTTCTCATTAGATTTAAAATACCTTGTGGTACCACACACCATGATTTCCACTGAAAATACTGGCTCACAGCCTGTGTACAAAGTATTTTTTCCAGTGATGGGTGAATATCAACTGTTCTCCTTAAAGAAGAAGACCGCTGGCGTCATTACTAAAAGAAAATGCTTAAGAACAAGAAGAAAACTTAAATGGAAGAAAAGAGGAAGTGAAAGGAAGAAGGGAAGAGTACAGGTAGCTCTGATACAGCTTGCTCATAGGTCTCAGCTGAGGATGATCGCTGTCTCAGGGCTGCACTGTGGGACATGAAGTCCTCCAGCCATGTTCACACAAAAGGAGCCCATCCTGCACTGCTGCTGGCACCTGACACCCTGAGCGGGGGCAGAAGAGCTCAGTCTGCACTGACCCAGCCATGACTCTGATCTCCCCACTTCAAAGGAGGAAGACTCCTGCAGAAGTCAGGCTGGGATTCTGAAACCATTTTTCGCACAACAGATGAGCAGTGTTTAATAAACCAGAACATATAGTATATTTAGGCCCCAAACACCATACACTAATTACAAACACAAAATTATGCACATTCGTAATGAGGACTCTGGAGAGAGGCATAGGGAGAGGAACTCCAGCAGATGATCCCCAGCAGCCACAGCCACAGTAAAGAGGAGGTGTGCCTGGAGATGTGGTGCTACAGGGGAAGGGATACAGAGGAGGGGCAGGACAACCAAGCTGCTTAAAAGAAAATTTCACAGTGTTTAGGCACTATTACCACCAGGAACAGGCAAAGGGGAAGGTTAGCCAGAACATCGGGCAGCACAGGCAGCACGGAGTCCAGCTGTCTCTAACAGCCTCACAACTTCATGTGCAGAAGATGGCAGAAGGGCTTGCAGTTGAGGACACTGGCAAGGCACCTTCAGTGTAGCCTTTGTCAGCAGACAACATGGTCTGCTGAGGCCTGCTGTGGGTTTGCTAGACACACCACAGAGCCTGTTAACCCCTGGGAGTCAGTATTTTGGGTCTGTGAAGTACCCACAACATGCTCCAGCACAGCACAGGACAGGTGTACTCAGGCTAGTTCGTATCCACCAGTTCTGCTACCAGCCACAGCATGATGGCTTTCGCTGTGGCTTTACAGTACTTGTTGAATAGCACTGAATATCAGCTCAAGTGGAGGCTCTCAGCTGGAGTCCAGAGTGGGACAGGGACCCTCAAAACCAGCCCCACATATCAACTGTAGAACAAAAAGGGTGAGGGTCAGCAAAACTGGGCCTGAACACAAAGGTTTATTCTCCAGCATCCTGTGAATAGTGTTGCTCCATCCAGATCAAGTTGCTGAGAGGGACTTACCTGCTTTCAGGAAACCCTAAAGGTCTCACAACCAACTAGCCAGCACAAGGCATCACTGCTGTCCCCTTTGCCACACCTGCCCCTTGTATCTGGGGCAGGGAATACCACCAGAAGGTCTTTTCCCCCAACTGTTCACCACTTTCCAATCCAGAACTAAAACTGGTATTTCAGTTTGTGCTCAGCCTTACTCTATTCCTTTGCCTTACCCAATAAGCTGCTTTCCTGAAGGTCCATTTGCAACCCATCCTGAGGTCAGTCAGGTACATGCCTTGCTCTAGCAGTGGCATAAATCCTATGTGTGACTGTGTAGGTGTTGTTACCTCCTGTTATGACCCTCAGAAGTGGATTTGCCCACACAGTGTATGGAAGGAAACGCAGAAAAACCCACAGAGAATGTGGAGATCAAAGTTAGTGGTAGGATTACCAGATTATACAATGACTGTATAATTCTGGAATATACAGGGAAATTAATAACCTGTATGTTTTAATACAGGACACAGAATTTGAGACTATAATACAGGAAATCCCATATTACATGGCATGTCTGGCAACCATAATGCTGTTCTAGGAAAAGCAAATTTTATGCTTGAGCGTGCCACAGAATTCTGAGTAAGTCGCTCTGAGCAGATTTTCCCTCATCTTGTGTTCCTCGATTTTGCATCCTTCCTATTCCCCTCAGGTGGCCTCCATCTCTTCATTGCTAGGGCAGCAGAAGGAAGAACAGCAGGAGCAGAGGATATTAGACCTTGCTATTAGATGCTGTGCCATAGCTGTACATGGTAATAGGAGGAGAAATTACAGGGAATGTCATGTTCTTCTCCTGTAGCCTTGGGGCAGAGGATGCCTAGTGCAGATGGTATCTTCAGAAACCAAAGTGCAAAATTCTGCCAGGTCACTGTTGAGCAAATAAGAACTAAGGCTTCTGGAAAGACATAACTCAGCCAAATTTGGGCACTTCTTTACAGATAGGAAGAAAAATGCACATCGTTTTTGATGAAATTTCCAAAAGACCTCAGGCTGAGGTCCCTAGCCCACATAGAAAATCTAAGTGTGCTCAGGCCATTTGACGTAAGTAGCTGAAAAATGGAGTCTTGTAATGGAAAACTTTAAACCAAAGAGACTTTTACTTGCCTTGCTCAGAATAATTACATTAAAATAGAGGCCTTATACTGTACTCATTATTTGTACTTAAGGTTGTGGTCAATTTTTAAGCACCATTAGAGAGGGGAAAAAAGCTTTTGTATGAAGTAGTGAAGTCATTTACATAAGATTCCATGTGAGGTTGATGGCAAAACCAGACACAGAAATGATAAGCAGAATCCTACTTTTAGGACAGTAAAAGGAAATTTTACCACTGATTTCCACAGGATCAACCTTTCTACACATGATCACCCATTAACAGCCCAGATTCATTTTGCCTATCCATGGAAGACAGCTGACTCTCACATGAAATGCAAAGACTGTTTTAGAAGCATTCCTCGGTTTAGGACAGGTGGGGATAAATACCTTTTTTTGTTTAACAGAAAAGTCAAAAGAAGTTTTATTTAAATTTGTGTAAATATTCAAACTGGAATTTGGTCAGGTCACTGCAGTTTGTGTCCCTCTTTCATTACACAAAGACATTTCTTCCTATACAGTGCTGGGTCTGACAACTCCGAATCAGAGGAACTAATTAAAATATTAAGGAAATATAAACCAAAATCTTAAAAATTAGATTTTCCTGACTTTCCCTTTATAAAAGGGAAACTGCCATGTTTTCAATACATTAATTTTTTTTTTGCATTTAGAGGGAAATATTCTTTTTTTTATGGAATTTGTATGAAGTTCTAAAAGAAATGCCCTATGCATAGGAAGTCCATATCGTACAATTACTTTGGCATGGAACCAGAAGGTCCTTCTGGTTTGGTCTTTAACTTCTCCTGAGCCTATTAAATAACTGTTAAACTCTATTTCTAGCTAGTTCAACTCCTGTACTGGGTCAGAAGCTATTTCTCACAATAAGAAAAAAAAAAAGTCTGATAATAGCTCGTGATAGGCAAGTAGTGAAATACCTCTTTCTTCCACTGCTGGAACTTGTGGGTACCTCCAAAATACTTGACAAATACCTGGTAATCAGATCTGTCTAATATCTCAGTGTTCACTCATGTATCTGATATTTATGCAAAGCAAAATGTTGATATAGCCAAGACTGCTGCAAGATGAGTATTATGAATGCACAAAACTTCCATTGAAAACAAAAAGCCAAGACACCTTCTCTAGACCACACAGACCTTTTTGATCTCTCCTACTGCTGCCGCAGAGCCAGAAATCTGAGTCTGCCCCCCACCTGTGTGGGAAGGCAGAGGGCTCAATGTGGAGCTCCAGAAAGTGCCATACTGAAATACCCAGTTATCTGCAATCATCTCCTCCCAGTGCCAGGGACCCGCCCAGGAAGAGGGGATAGCTGGCACGAGGCTGTGTTCCAGCCACATTACTCCAGTGTAACAACTGCAGAGAGGATTTGCTAGCCGGGAATCATTAGGGTAGCCCCGAGGACAGGGATGTCCTGAGCCACCTCCCATGCAGTCCACACAGTCTGCCAGCCAGTATAAAGCTGTGAAAGCAGCAGTATCCTATGGCCTTACTCACCCAGGAGGTCCTGCAGGCATCATGAACAACTTCTGAGGAGCACATTAAAGAGAGGAAGGCTAAATGAAGTAAATACTTTACTCGCATGAGTCTAAGATTGTTTAAACAAGCTTTCAAAATATTGTATTTTTAAAGGCATTAAAGTGAAATTAGATTAATTTTCTCGATTTGAAAATCTTGATGTATGCCTGAAGATCAGGTAAATGCTTTTACATGTATCCCTCAAAGAGGAACCTGAATTATTCTTTGATGTTACATGCGAGGAATCTGACAGGTCTAGATTAGCACTAAAAAGGTTAAAGAAGAGATCAGAGTACAAAAAAATGAATAAATATTAGGAGTAGCAAATTTACAGAAACCTGATGTCTCTCTCATATACATATTTCTTGATATTGCTGCAGATTATATGTAAAAAAATTATAGGCTTGGTACAACATCAAGGCTCAATTAATGTGTACTCAAACTTGAAAATGACAAAATCAAGGAAAAATTTCTCCCTTCTAGCTCCAGGTCATCTTAAAACAAAAGAAACAGTCTTCAGAAGAAAAGATTCCTGGGGATAATGGCGTCTTCTTTGAGATGAAGATATCTGACATTGTCAGGAAGTAAATCCTGTTGCTGCCTTGGCAGAAAGTTTTGCTCTCCATCTTTGCTGAAGAGTCACATTTGAATTTTCATGGCCCAGAATACAAACCCTTTGCAGCTTGTACTTTTCCGAGGAAATCCACTCCATTGTCTCACGCTGCTAAACTGATCTGCACTCTCTGCATACCAAAGCCCTTTGTGAGCCCACGGAGATAATCTCCTTGACTGATATTATTACAAGCAGAACGTTCATTCAGGAAAGGCATAATTGGCACACAATGATCAGGCATTATAAAGCAATTTGCAAGAAAAAACCTCCATATAGAAACTATGGAAAGATTATGTAAATAATTTATTTTAAGATGAGTCAGCTAATGTTATGGCTAAGATCAATGGGATAAATACAATTCTAAAAAAGTGTGACTACAGTCAAGAGCGAAATGGTATATTCTTTTTTATATGTATAAAGTGAACAGTTAAGTTTAGTCATATTTGAGTTAATCATGATAAGAATATAGCAGATTTTGCAGACAGTGTATCTTGTTTTGTAATGCTAAAGAGGCCATGCCACATTGTCTTGTATTATCCAAGGAAGATCATAGATTTGTTCAGGTTGGAGGGGACTTCAGAAGGTCTCTAATCCAACTTCTTGCTCAAAGCAGAGTCAAGACTGAATTCAGACCAGGCTGCTCAGGGCTTTTTCAGCCCTCTGTAGACCTCCAAAGATGAGGTTTCTCAGCCTCATGAGGAAGACTGTTACGACGACTGACCTTCCTCATGGTGTATCTTTTTCACCTTCCTGTATTTAGACACACACACACACCCTCCTTTCAATTCAGTTACGACGACTGACCTTCCTCATGGTGTATCTTTTTCACCTTCCTGTATTTAGACACACACACACCCCCTCCTTTCAATTCAGTTTCAGTTCAGCAAATCTCTTCTTTCTCCTCCTTGCACCACTGTGAAGAGCTCAGCTTTGTCTCCTCAATGACATTTCCACAGGCACTGAGAGTTGCTCTTAGGTCCCTCTGAAGCTGTATTTCCTCCAGGTTGAATAAACCTGGCTCCTCCGGCCTCTTCTCACAGGGTAAGTGCTCCAACATCCAAACAGGTGAAAAGAACAGCATACCAGGTGCAATCCTAAGTGCCTTTTCTTCTTTCCCTGTGCCTTCAGGATGTAGGGCTACTACTGTATGTAACAAATGCCTTACACACCTCTGTGTACATATGTAGCCTGGAGGCTTTTTAATTTTCCTGTAAAATAATAAAATACTTTAAGTTAGTAAATCACATAGACCCTATCAAAAATAATTGCATCGCTACTTTGCCTGTCTCCCTGGCTTCATAACTATTCTGATCACCAGCGTGTCAATGCTACATTGGATACAAGACCCCAAAAGATCCGTGAGGTTTCTTTTACCTACTTGAAGCTACGGTGTGCTACATATACATAGATGAACATTAATTTTAAATGTTGGAAAGCAATCTCTCTGTGTAACACAGTTGCTCTCCCTTTTCTATCAAACTACCTTCTGCAGACAGTAAGACGTGCAGTCATCAATCTTACTCAAAATATGAGTAAAGAAATTAATCAATAGAGAAGTTCTTGTTACCGTAATAAAAGGTCATAGGGCATTCTCTGTGTCACATTCATCTCTTTACACCCAAAAAGTACTGGTCAGCCTGTTTCCACTTTCACTTGCAGTGATTACTTCTGTGTCATTGTATGCAGAAGGTCCATGTAATTCACTGCGAAAGAAATGAGTTTGACCCACCTTCTGTTTCTATATCAAACAATAATTGCACTTTTTCCATTCAACCTTCCTGGCCAGAGAAAAGCTTTTCTAATGTCCAGAAGTTTGCAAAGGTGTGGAAGTGTTGTATTCACTGAAATTCAGCATCAGTTTGTCACAAATCCTGCTCAGTTTGTCATAGGTTATCAAAAGTAATAGATAAGCTAAAATCCCCACCGGACTTCTTTCAACAAAAGGTCAGCAATCCCAACAACAACTGCCACATTTTGTTGAAACGTTCAAAAATAGGTATCAGCAGATTCCTCTGTGCACAATGCGACCCGTCTAAATCAAGGCAGTTTCTTTTAATACAAAATATTTTTTTGAAAAGAATAAAAAATATCTCTTCAGAATTTTATTCCTCCAGTCAGTTCGGCTTTTTGCAAAAGGGTGACTCCATAAAGACCAGCATTATGTCATCGTCGTGTCTGATGGCCAAGTCTGCACTGTATACAAGGTGTTTTGGACACAGATTGTCTTCTCATCCTTACTTAAAGTGAAATCTCATTATAGTTTATGATCTGTGATTTACAAGTTTGAATTGAGTTAAGATCAATCTCAGCATATCATTTCTGATCCAGTCTAGGTACTCTGGTTCATGTAAGTCTCCACTGACACGGGGCCAAGGTATGCAATCACTCGTTACCTATGCCATCGCCCCGTTGATGGATTATGATGAAAGGAGTTGCCTCCCAGGATCCTAAAGAGGCTCCTCTGTGCCAGGACACCTTGGGGGCCCGGGACTCCCTGGGGGCTGGGAGCAGCTGGGGCTCCTTGGGGTGGCAGGGCCCAGCAGCCAGAGCCTGGCCCACCATCCCAGCCAGGAGCAGGGCAGACAGGGACCAGACCAGTGGGCTGACTTGGGGTCCTGGGCTGTGAGCAGGTGGGGGGAATTCTGAGGTGGGCCAGGCAGGGCTGTTAGAGCCGATGATGCCCTCTGGGCCCTGACAGTCTCATACCATCAGAAAAGCTCGTCTACAGTTCAGCTGCTTTTTTTTTCTCCTTCAATGAACATCTCTTGGGAGCACAGGAATTACAGAAGTTCCATTGCGCTGCCCAAAGGCACACTGTTGCTGATAAAAGGTTGTGGTGTCCGACACTGGAGCTGTACATGGCTTTCAGATGGCTGGTGCTGACTTCTTGAACTCTACCTGCCCTGCTTTTTTGCTATTTCAGTTCGTGAACTACGTCGCCCATGGCTGGCACTGGACTTCCTTTACTGACTTCTAAAAGAAAAGCCCCTTGCATAGATCTTACTTGGGCATTACCTTCTGTGTGTCATGCCTACAAGGATATATAATTTGTTTCTGTCCTACCTTCTGCATATCCTGCAGATGGAGCCCGGCTCGTGGAGTAGGACATTGGTGTCCACCTAAGCTGCTCACTACAAGTGTACCAGAAGCACAGCGCAGGTCCCAGAAACACCATTGTTAGGCTGGAATTTTGTTCAGTTTGCTAGGGACAGGATATGTGCAGAGAGAAGAAGGAAATGGAAAATACAGACTATTTACCCTGCAGAGAACTAGACTGTAGAATCTCTCCTGCACTGAAGGCAACTGTGCCATGATGATTCAGAGCTGATGCAGCAGCTCTAAAAGCCCCTCAACCATCCCTGCTCTGCAGGAAACATGGCAGGAAACTCTTCAGAGCTGTCACCAGGCTGCTTCTGTTTTCTCCAACACACGGATCTACTGGAGACGTACCAATATACATTGACACACCAATGTTGATTCCTTCCTTGTTTAACCAGTCCCAGAAGACTACCTTTCCTTTCTGTACTATACTAGACCACCATCACAAAGACTGAGTCTTACCACCTGTACCACTGCACTGCAGCCCACGGTGGCTCTCTCTTTCAATCCACATAGATGTGAATGGATTCTTTTGCCCAGTCAATTATCTCCTGATTTAGAGCAAACCCAAAAGTGGTGGAGAGGAACTATTTCCATTCTAGCTATTCAGCCAGAGGGCAAGTTAAAAGACTAATAGATTCACCAAGAAAATTATTCTTCCATAGACCAGAGCTGCTCTGTACTTACAGTTAAGCTTCCTTTTAAGATGATAAATTTGAAAATAGAACTTAATTAATACAAGCAGAAAGGAAGGAAGTTAAATCCCCAAGAATCTTTAACTCCGCTGTCCATAATGACTAGATGCATTCTTCTGAGTGACCATAAGATACAATCATTAATCACTGGAGAAAACATGAGAACATGACTTAATATGAAAGTCAAGGAAGCAGAATTGAATGCTCTATGGAAGTACATGGTAAAAATGCCTCAAAACATCAAAATAAAAAAATACTGGGCCTGCTCATATACACTGATGTGAATCAGGAAGAAGTCTGTCAGGACAGTGGTAATTATTAACAGGCTGATACACACAGGTTTTGAGTTAATAGAACCAGGCTGTTATAAAGTGCGCAGAGTTCACCTGTCCCTTAGCATTAGAAATACTGGATAATGGAACTGGCAAGGGCTGATGTTGTGTGAGCTAGAGATGAATAGGAAGAGGATAGGGTTTGAACTTTAGAAAATTACACAGTTCCTATTAAACTTTTGATGGGAAGTGGTAATTTTGGTCTGGCAAGTTCCTCAGCTGAGTGTCATATACTCAAAACCACGAATGGTTTTGTCTATGTCCCAGTTTACCCAAATCCTTGATTTCAGGGGAATTTGATATGCATGACTTTGTCTTTTGGTTTTATTTTTATGTAATCTGTAGCACTCTAAACCGTGATATGTATATGCAATAGTTGTGATGGAGTGACCTTTCAAATTAATGAGGTCTTAGGACTCCACATATCTATACTCCAGAACTCCATCACAGTACTCCCACTGAAGTTCAGGTTCCCACAGTAGATTCCCACTGGATCATAGAATTATAGAATGCTTTGGGTTGGAAGGGACCTGAAGTTTGAGTCAGTCAGTTTTTAAATCCAAAACCCAGATCTCACAGAATTTCAAGGCTGAGGATTTGAATATTACTCCATGGAAAGTTGCTCTTTGTTCTTGCTTCCATGGAAACTTATATTCCTCTCAGCATCACTGGGGTGAGATCTTGTAGCAGAAGAGAGAAGAGTAGCATGGATTAGGTCAGTATTGTATTCAAACAATCGTGTCCATAATTCTGCTGCTGTCCATGTACCCTGCTTTCATGTAATACGCTATCTGAGTGAGAAGACCTTTAGATCCTCTAGACATTTTATGTTTCATGTGGTCTTCAACCAGTTACGTCTCTGCTGAGTTTAATATCTTGACTAATGTTTATCTTTGAGAAAAGTAGCCCATTTCAAACCCACTTAATCTGGTTTTGTTCGGTCTCCACTTCCAGCTGAGGGTCCTTGTCTTCTCTCCATCAAAAAGCAGACAATATTTTCCCTCTCTGAGGGTGCTAACACACTGAAATCGGCATGTCTCACATCTATTTTGGCAATCTGTTTGGCTTCCTGTCTCTCACCAGCAGGCATTTTTTCCCTGTTACTTGTTGCTACAGCCGCTGCAGTCTCACCTTTTTGAATGTGAACACACCAAGATGGTACACACTATGCAATTAGCAGTAGCTAATTAGCTAACATACAGAGAAAGAAAATCATATTCTCTTTCTTACTCAATCATCGCTGCACTAGTCATATAGGGATAACTCACACTATGCCATGCTAGAGCTCATTTTCAGCTGCTTCATCAGTGAGGCCCAGAAATCTTTGCCAGGGTCACAGCTTAGCAGGATATAGTCTTCTTCCTGCAGGTAGTACCTGCCCTTCTTATTCCCCTGCTCTTGACCATATCAAAACATTTTTTCTGACTGAATTTCCTAGTGGATTGAAGTCACTCTCTGTGACAGAAATCTGCAATAATTAAGACTCCCACTTCTTTGTATCATTTGTAAAATCTAGCAAGATTTCAGAGTCCTGACTAATGTCCATTACTGTACTGATTTTAATGCAGCAAGATATTCTACATAAAAATGCAGGCAATGAAATCTCATCAAATAATTCCTGCACTGGACCACAAATCTCATCTTAGAAATATAATCCCAGTTTAAAGATTTCATTGATGGAGCACCTGCCATATCCTTTATTGAGTTGTTCCAATGTTTTCTTAGGATCATGCTGTTCAACTCACATTTTGTTAGACTCATGCTATAAATATGTGTCTGACCACCATTATGAAATTCTCCATATTCATCTCTGAGCTGTCTGACATTATAATTCTATGCTCTTTGTGCAACCTTACATTTCATTTCAGAAATACCATGTATTTCTTCCTCAGTGATGATCATATCAAGGACCATAAAAGAACACAAAACAGACAAAGAGAATATAATGCACTGTAAGTTGTCTACTGTTGATAGACACATTGCTGAAAGGAAAATGAATTTTCATACACATACTTCGAGTTATATAAAACCATAAGGTTAGGCAAAAGCCATTTTTTTGTCTGACATTTAGACCAAAGCTCTGTAGCTCAATTTTCAGAAAACAGGATGTTTGTTTATAACAGTAAGGTAAAAATTATTTCCTTTTTTCTTTTTTTGAGCTGCAAATAATGGTACTTGCTTTTTAGGGTATTTTTAAATGAAAAATGTCTGAGATTTGGAAATATAAGCACATGTTTCTTAATTTAGTTCTTCAGTGTCAAGTCAAGTGAGCTGCCAGTACATTGTGGAAATATTCCTGCACAACAGAAGTAAATGAAAGTTTTGACTTTCATTTACATGCATGCAAGATCAGACTCTTTCTGCAAAATTAAGACAGAGGTTACTATCCCAGATCAACCAGAAGAAGAAAGATCGGAAATTAGAGGCTGGAAACCTAACCCTTCTGGCACTTTGACATAAATACATTCAACTAGAAAGAAATGTTATACTAGCTTACTGAAAAAAAAAACTATTGACTAAAGCCCTGATGCAAGATGCATTAATTTAAGTTCGTTATCTAAGTACATGTTTAGTTTGAAACACAGGCTGGAAGTTCTGCAGGCTCTGACAGAATTTAACCAGATACTTAAGGCTGACCTATAACCCCGGTTGGAATAAAGTTCTGACTCAGAACAAAAACTTTGAAGAAGAGTCTTTGCTTCAAAAATAGTTTAAGAGTTGCCCTGCCTTGACCAATCAGACAGATAAAGGGAGATTTCAAACTATTACCCTTAAAGATAGAAATGCTTAGCTAAACCACAAGCTGCAGTAAATATGGACTGAAACGTCACAGACATCATAAAAAGAGAGCTTTGAAACAATTTCACAGGCACACCCTCCACCGAACTCAAAGCAATTTTCTTCTCTGGCTGTACTTCTCTTGTGAGTCTCCCCACATATAAAAAAACACCCACCTCCCAGTGACATCCTTAGAAAGCCAGTATATGGACTATTTCTGGGCTTTGTGTTTTTGCTGCATTGAAGACGAGAGGAGCTATTTACAGAAAGAGGTTTTACCCCCTTGTGTGCAGCACAAAGAAGTGCTGGTAGGCTGTGGACAGCCAACTCAGGGGCCCAGGCTAGAGGGTGCATGGGCACAGTCCGTGGGATTTTTGGATTCAAGCCTGAGGAGGTGAAGGTGACAGAAGGATCTGCCTTGAGAGGCAACAGCAAGTAGCAGAGCTTTATAGACATGGTTTCTAACAGTAAGGGAAGGAGCTGGCTCTGATTTTAACGGTTAGCTGTCCCAATCCTCCCAAAGCTGCATGTCCTCTGGCAAAAGAGATCTATTTATTTTATTAAGTCTCTCTGAGTGTCTCTGAGGCTTGACACCAACTTACATGGGTGCATTTACTTTTGCATCACTTCAGCCCTGAAACAAGGCATTATAAAGGGGATCAAATTATGTAATTCAAAGGTTATTGACTCCACCTGAAGATCCCTTTTACACTGACAAATTATGTTAAAGCCTTCTATAAATGCCAGTCGGGCTCATATTTTGAGAAAATAGGATTGACTTACTAGAAATTACAGAAATATTATAGTCAATCAATTTGAAATCACTTAAGTACAACTGTATGCCATTACTACACCATCTACGTAGTCTGCCTCCTGTCCTATTCTTAAATAAGGTCTTAGATACGTATCCTGTACCTCTTATGAAGCTTTTTATTTAAGAACAAAGATGATGCTGAACCTCTTATTATAATCAAAGTTATAATTCAATGCTCCTGCATCTCCTCTGGAGTATTTCAGATGACTTCATAGTAGAGGAATACTTTGATCTTGGGATTGGATGAGACCATCATTTTAGGGAAACTAAGGAAAAAAAATTGATACTGGAAATTCATGAGTCATGTCTACAATCTTTACAGTTGTGTTTTGTACTAGGGCAATAAATCATGAGCAAATAATAATGATTGACAAAAATATGCACATGCTGGATAATATTTTCTTATTGTCACCCATCAAAACACTAATTATGTCAGTAATTATGTTTAGCAGGCTTGGTGGTGTTGTGTTGATGGTTGGACTTGATGGTCTTAGAGGTCTTTTCCAACCTTAATGATTCTATGAGTCTATGATTCTATGTTCAGCAAATTGTATTGATACCAAATATTTCTATGGTGCAGCTTTCCATTATCAGGTCATGTGTTTCATCTTAAAATAACAAAGATTCATCTGACTTTCCTCTTTTGAAATATAATGCATTTTCCCCCATTGCCTTGCATTTCTAAATATTTGGCTTCTGCCATTATGATTAAACTGATACTGTACGTATTGTATTAATTGCTCCAAAGATTTCATTATTCCATAGTTTCAGGCCTTCCCCAATGTAATCTTGTGCAACTCACTCTCCAGCTAAGCAAACTTCACTGTGTCTCTACTATATGCTGGTCTCACACAGCCTCTTACACTGACTTGCACCTGTAGTGCATCTGGTCACTTCCTAATGATATGCTAGTCAAAGCAAATTGTTACTCTTCTGTATGGTTTGCCCTTTTTGTCTTCCCAGGAAGAAATCAGCTGGTGAGACAAGTCTCTTTCAGTCACAATGCTCTGTTAGATTTCTTTGTCTGACTGCTTGGTTTTTCATTTTCTAAGGTGCATGTTATTTTGGGTAGGATCCATGTCACCTGAACTCAGGATTACAACATAAATATCTACATCAGAGATAGTAAGCCAATATTCCTTTAGTGGGCTGTGAAAAGAACATGCACAAATCATCCTATCTGTTTTCAGTACCTATTCATCACTGGCATGAATTTTACCTTAAGATTTCATTGACCTTTCCCTCTATCAACTAGAAAGGTGACCAGTGCAGTTGTAGACACTTACAGATATCTGTACTGGCTAAGAGTCCACTCTTCTGTGCATATGGAGAAGACAAGGCCAGAAAACATACCCAATGCAGGAACAAGGATGTGATTTGCCATAGTCCCTAATACCAAGGATGATCCTTTTCACAGCATCCAGAAGGTTCTCAAGAGGCAGGTTTCTCTCTCCTGCCTAGAAAAAGTTTTGGGCTATAAATGTATCTCTCATTGTGCCCCAGGAATGAAGGTTTTTGTTACAGCCTTTACCCAGCTGATTTTTGGGTGAGCTGGACTAAGCCCACTGAGCCTCTTGAAGGCACAACCAAGATCTTCAGCCTAACCACCTGTCAGGGTGGTTGAAGTCCCCCATTAAGGTCCATGGAATGTGGAAGGAGGGACAGGCCACTTGGGAAGAATACAGGAATGTGGTCAGAGCATGCAGGGATGCGACGAGGAAGGCCAAGGCCCACCTGGAATTGAAGCTGGCAAGGGATGTCAAAAACAACAAGAAGGGCTTCTTCAACTACATCAGCAGCAAAAGGAAGGCTAGGGACAATGTAGGGCCGCTGCTGAATG
The DNA here is from genome assembly GCF_030867145.1 of Opisthocomus hoazin. Classification (NCBI taxonomy): domain Eukaryota; kingdom Metazoa; phylum Chordata; class Aves; order Opisthocomiformes; family Opisthocomidae; genus Opisthocomus; species Opisthocomus hoazin. Next base: position 24,036,394 of record NC_134414.1, on the reverse strand, counting down.
AGGCGGGTGTCCTGGTGAAGGAGGATGCAGAGAAGGCAGAGCTACTGAATGCCTTCTTTGCTTCAGTCTTCAGTGCTAAGACTGGCCCTCAGGAATCTCAGGCCCCGGAGGTAAGAGAGGACGCCCACAGAGAGGATGACTTTCCCTTGGTCAAGGAGGACTGTGTGAGGGATTGCTTAAGCCATCTGGAAGTCCACAAATCCATGGGCCCCGATGGAATGCACCCATGAGTGCGGAGGGAGCTGGTGGATGTCATTGCTGAGCCACTCTCCATCATCTTTGAGAGGTCCTGGAGGACAGGAGAGGTGCCCGAGGACTGGAGAAAGGCCAATGTCACGCCAATCTTCAAAAAGGGCAAGAAGGAGGACCCAGGGAACTACAGGCCGGTCAGCCTCACCTCCATCCCAGGAAAGGTGATGGAGCAGCTTATCCTGGAGGTCATCTCTAAACAAGTGGAGGAAAAGAAGGTTATCAGGAGTAGTCAGCACGGATTCACCAAGGGGAAATCATGCCTGACTAGTCTGGTAGCTTTCTACGATGACATGACTGGCTGGGTAGATGAAGGGAGAGCCGTAGATGTTGTCTACCTGGACTTCAGCAAGGCTTTCGGCACAGTTTCCCATAATATCCTCCTAGGGAAGGTCAGGACGTATGGGCTGGATGAATGGTCGGTGGGGTGGATTGAGAGCTGGCTGAATGGCAGAACTCAGTACTGGGCCCAGCCTTGTTCAACTTCTTCATCAACGACCTGGATGAAGAGTTAGAGTGTACCCTCAGCAAGTTTGCTGGTGACACCAAACTGGGAGGTGTGGTGGATACACCAGAAGGCTGTGCTGCCATTCAGCGTGACCTGGACAGGCTGGAAAGCTGGGCAGAGAGGAACCTGATGAGGTTCAACAAAGGCAAATGCAGGGTCCTGCACCTGGGGAGGAAAAACCCCATGCACCAGTACAGGCTCGGGGTGGACCTGCTGGAGAGCAGCTCTGCGGAGAGGGACCTGGGTGTCCTAGTGGACAACAGGTTAACCATGAGCCAGCAGTGTGCCCTGGCTGCCAAGAAGGCCAATGGCATTCTGGGATGCATTAGGAGGAGTGTGGCCAGCAGGTCGAGGGAGGTTCTCCTTCCTCTCTACACTGCCCTAGTGAGGCCTCATCTGGAGTACTGTGTCCAGTTCTGGGCTCCCCAATTCAAGAAAGATGAGGAGCTACTGGAGAGAGTCCAGCGGAGGGCTACAAGGATGGTGAGGGGACTGGAACATCTCCCCTACGAGGACAGGCTGAGGGAGCTGAGCTTGTTTAGCCTGAAGAAGAGAAGGCTGAGAGGGGACCTAATAAATGCTTACAAATATCTGAAGGGTGGGTGTCAGGAGGATGGGGCCAGACTCTTTTCAGTAGTGCCCAGCAACAGGACAAGGGGCAATGGGCACAAACTGAAGCACAGGAAATTCCGTCTGAACATGAGGAAGAATTTCTTCCCTCTGAGGGTGACGGAGCACTGGAACAGGCTGCCCAGGGAGGTTGTGGATTCTCCTTCTCTGGAGATATTCAAGACAGAGGTCCCTTCCAAACCCTACCATTCTGTGATTCTGTGATTCTGTTGCCAACATCAAGAAATTCCTCCAAAATGCAGGAGATGCTCTGAATATCCTGTCTACTTAAGTATAAAAAATAGGAGGAGAAGGGATAAGCAGAAGAATGATAACAAAATTTGACAGTATTTAATGGGCCACGGTAACTGCTCTTAAATGTAGATAGAAGAACTTTCTTTTCTGTCTGCTGTAGCAGAAGCTAAATGGGTAAATACTGAATTTTATATAACTGACATTCAGCAATCTCTGGGAAATATTTGTTTGTTTCTAAACAAAATAACACATTAGGTGAGGCGTGCATTTTTGGAAAATACTTCTGACATGAAAAGTACAGAGTAGCAATTTAACAGGTTTGAATCAATGCTTTCAGAGCCAGTACAATTTTCTGAACTCTTTTTCTGTACAAAAGGCAAAAAAGATGGATTTGTTTATATTCAGTAACCAACAGTCACTAGCCAGAGTACCATGTCTGAAAGTTAATCCGCAGCCAATGTAAGCTGCACCCAAAAGCAAAGACAACCAGTTACCTCTATGGCCATTCAAAAAAAATGAGAAATAGCCCCAAATTTCTCCTTGACCTGTAGAGGGTTGTACTCTTTGTCCTCTTCAGCATGTGCCGACAACACTGCAAACTAGTATATGAGCCAGCATGGCCTCAGCTGGAAATTTCATGAGAACCAGCTTGTTTCCTCTTGAGGATACCACTGTATGGCCAGAAAAATAGAAGGTATGGTCTTTCCCATGGTGTTTTGGCACTACTGCTTGTAGTCTCAGCTGCAAGTCACAAGAGGACTAGCCAATGGAAATGGAAATCAAAAAACAAAAACAAAAATCATGCACACTGTTATAGGAGCTTTCTCAAGCCTCAAGAAAGGATTTGATTAAAGTGAAATCATTGTTTTAGTATCTTTTTTACCTTGTTTATTCCCTGCTGTCTCCTTGTTACATCTTTGCATGTAAAGGACCCATGGCTGTGGTTGGAAAGTCCTTTTGCTGAAGTTTCTTGTCAAACCAAACTGCTCTGCTGAGGCTGACGGGGTTTATGGAAAAGTGACCATGTTGACTTGTGGGGGGAGGTTTCTAAGATTAGAGCAGAAGAGAAAGAGAGAAAGCAGACAGAAATTTGATCTTTCTGATTCAACAATGTATTTTTCCATTCAAATACATTCTGACAAAGTGCTCGGAAGGTTTTGTTTTCATTCCAATATAGAAAAAAAATCAGTCCTGCAACCTTCAAAGTTATCATGAAGTGGAACTGCTGTTCTCTAGCCAGCTCTAAATGCATCATTAATGGACTGGGGTTTGATCTTGCTGCACAGGTGCTAAGTTGGCAAGACTCCACTGTCATTAGTGAGTTACCCCAGGCTAACACCTGGCTGAAATGAGATTAAGGCCCACTGCCCTTAGACTTTCTCCAATGCACTGCATATGTTAGAGCACACAGTGCCTCTCCCTTGTTTGCAAAGCAGAAGCTGAGTGTATATTGTGCACGTCACCTCCTAACCTTTACCTAAAGTTTAGGTGTATAAGTAACCTGTCCCCTGAAAGAGCTGCCAAATTTCCTATATAGTCAATAGAGAGAAGTAGGTGTTTGTGAATGCTTCCAGAGGGCAAATGTGCCTGTCTGCCTGGAAATTTTGCAGGTTTTCAAACTCTTTCCATTGATCTGTGAGAGAACTCAGGCAGTAAACTTCAGGACATTTGGTTCACTGAGTGCCTAAGATTTAATCAGAATCACTTCTTGCTTTTGATAGATTGGACCTCATCTACTACAAATCTGAGGAGAGCAATATCTTTGCATAATACTTTCATTATGCTTCCTTCTCCAAGTGATAGAGAAGGTCATAAGGAGAGGTGCTATGCTGGACCTTGTTCTCACCAAAAAAGAGGGGCTGGTTTGAAATGTCAAGCTCAAGGTCAGCCTTGGCTGCAGTGACCATGAAACTGTGGAGTTCAAGATCTTTAGGGCAGTGAGGAGGGTGCACAGCAAGCTCACTACCCTGGACTTTAGGAGCGCAGACTTCGGCCTCTTCAGGAATCTGCTTGGTAGAGTATCATGCGATAAAGCCCTGGAGGGAAGAGAGGCTTAATAAAACTGGTTAATATTCAAGGAGCACCTCCTTCAAGCTCAGGAGGCATGTATCCCAACAAAGGGGAAGTTAGGCAAAAACACCAGAAGACCTGCATGGGTGAACAAGGAGCTCCTGAACAAACTCAGACATAGAAAGGAAGCCTACAGAGGGTGGAAGCAAGGTAGCCTGGGACAAATACAGAGAAATTGTCTGAGCAGCCAGGGATCAGATTAGGAAAGCTAAAGCCCTGATCTAAGTAAATCTGACCACAGATATCAAGGGCAGCAGGAAAAGCTTCTATAGGTATATCAGTGATAAAAGGAAGGCTAGGGAAAGTGTGGCCCCTGTCCAGAAGGAAACAGAAAACCTGGTTACCCAGGATGTGGAGAAGGCTGAGGTACTCAACGAATTTTTGCCTCAGTTCTTCACTGGCAAGTGCTCCAGCCACACTGCCCAAGTCACAAAAGGCAAAGGCAGGGACTGGAAGAATGAAGAACTGCCAACTGTAGGAAAAGATCAGGTTCAAGACCATCTAAGGAACCTGAAAGTGCACAAGTCTGTGGGACCTGATGAGATGCATCCACAGGTCCTGCAGGAACTGGCCGATGATATTGCTAAGCCACTGTCCATCATATTCGAGAAGCTGCGGCAGTCCGGTGAAGTTCCCACAGGGAACTACAGGCCAGTCAGTCTCACTTCTGTACCTGGCAAGATCATGGAACAGATCTTCCTGGAAACTCTGCTAAGGCACATAGAAAATAAGGAGGTGACTGCTGACAGCCAGCATGACTAAACAAAGGGAGAATCCTGTCTGACAAATTTGGTGGCCTTCTATAACAGGGTTACTACGTTGGTGGATAAGGGAAACAAAACTGATGCTATATACCTGGACTTGAGCAAAGCATTTCACTCTGTCCAGCACAACATCCTTGTCTCTAAATTGGAGAGATGTGGGTTTGATAGATGGACCATTCAGTGGATAAGGAATTGGGTGGATGGTCTCATGCAAAGAGTAGTGGTCAATGGCTCGATGTCCAAGTGGAGACCAGTGCTGAGTGGCCTGCACATGGGTCAAGGTAACCCCAAGCACAAATACAGGCTGGGCAGAGAATGGATTGAGAACAGCCCGGAGGAGAAGGACTTGGGGATGCTAGTTGATGAGAAGCTCAGAACTGGCTGAATGGCTGAAGTCAGAGGGTTATCATCAGTGGTGTTGAGTCTAGTTGGAGGCCTGTAACTAGTGGTGTCCCCCAGGGGTCAGTACTCAGCCCAGTCTTATTCAACTTCTTCATCATTGACCTGGATGAAGAGTTAGAATGTACCCTCAGCAAGTTTGCTGATTATACTAAACTGGGAGGAGTGGTGGATACACCAGAAGGCTGTGCTGCCATTCAGCGAGACCTGGACAGCCTGGAAAGTTGGGCAGAGAGGAAGCTGATGAGGTTCAACAAGGGCAAGTGCAGGGTCCTGCATCTGGGGAGGAACAACCCCATGCACCAGTACAGGCTCAGGGAGGACCCGCTGGAGAGCAGCTCTTTGGAGAAAGACCTGGGTGTCCTGATGGAAAACAAGTTGACCTTGAGCCAGCAGTGTGCCCTGGCTGCCAAGAAGGCCAATGGCATTCTGGGATGCATTAGGAGGAGTGTGGCCAGCAGGTCGAGGGAGGTTCTCCTTCCCCTCCACACTGCCCTAGTAAGGCCCCATCTGGAGTACTCTGTCCAGTTCTGGGCTCCCCAGTTTAAGAAAGATGAGGAGCTACTGGAGAGAGTCCAACGGAGGGCTACGAGGATGATAACGGGACTGGAGCATCTGTCCTATGAGGAAAGGCTGAGGGGCCTGGGCTTGTTTAGCCTGAGAAGAGAAGGCTAAGAGGGGACCTTATCAATGCTTATAAATATCTCAAGGCTGGGTGTCAGGAGGATGGGGCCAAACTCTTTTCAGTGGTGCCCAGCAACAGGACAAGGGGCAAAGGGCACAAACTAAAGCATAGGAAGCTCCGTCTGAACATGAGGAAGAACTTCTTCCCTCTGAGGGTGACGGAGCACTGGAACAGGCTGCCCAGGGAGGTTGTGGATTCTCCTTCTCTGGCGGTATTCAAGACCCACCTGGACAAGGTCCTGTGCAGCCTGGTGTAGGAGACCCTGCTTCGGCAGGGGGGTTGAACTAGATGACCCACAGAGGTCCCTTCCAATCCCTAACATTCTGTGATTCTGTGATTCTATGACCCAGCAGTATGCGCTCGCAACCCAGAAAACCAACTGGCTGCATCAAAAGAAGTGTGGCCAGCAGGTCAAGGGAGGTGATTCTGACCCTCTTCTCCGCTATTGTGAGACCCCATCTGGAGTCCTGCATCCAGCTCTGGAGCCCTCAGCACAGGAAAGACACAGACCTGTTGGAGCAGGTCCAGAGGAGGGCCACAAAAATGATCTGAAGGATGGAACACCTCTGCTATGAGGAAAGGCCGAGAGAGTTGGGGCTGTTCAGCCTGGAGAAGAGAAGGCTCTGGGGAGACCTTATTGTGGCCTTTCAGTAGATGAAGGTGGCCTACAAGAATGATGGAGAGGGAGTTTTTACAAGGGCATGTACTGATAGGATAAGGGGTAATGGCTTTAAACTGAAAGAATGTAGATTTAGATTAGATATAAGAAAGAATTACTTCATTATGAGGATGGTGAGGCACTGGCACAGGTTGCCCAGAGAAGCTGTGGATGCCCTCTCCTTGGAAACATTCAAGGCCAGGTTGGATGGGGCTTTGAGCAACCTGGTCTAGCAGAAAGTGTCCCTGCCCATGGCAGGGGGGTTGGAACTAAATGATCGTTAAGATCCCCTCCAATGCAAACCATTCTATGATTCTATGATTATTAACAGTACTACTGAAATTATCACAGAAGTGAAAAGCATAAAAGCAATGTAAAAGGATACAATTCCAAAGCCTGCTTAACTGCAGAAGTTTGGTTAAGCATTGGATCTGTTTCAAAGCTTCTGTAACTCATGATATTATGCCAATGTCCATACCTTTGCCTAGGGAGGCTTTATGGCATTAGTAACAGGACATCAAGGTTAGCATAATGCTAAAAAGTCCCTGTAGCTTGCAAAGAAATATCCTTGATACTGGCTGATGAACAAGTCTTTATCCTTCATGTCAAGAATACAAAAAGAAAATCTCTGAAGCCAGAGGAGCAACAATTCCACGTTCTTTGTGTTTTCTTTGATCCAAGGAAGCTCCAGTCTCAGAAGGTTCAGTAGGCCTGATAATGAACAGCCATTTTCCAAGGTACTTTTTCTGTTTCTTGACAATCATAAATCTTTCAGGACTATTTACACAGTAATAAAAAAACTGTTAGTAGAGGGATGTATTTTGTGTTGAAAAATATGAAAAATTATTTTACTTCATATTTTCCTGTAAAATAAGACCACCTGGTGCACAGCAGCTGCATGTATCTTTCTGTCTTCCAGGATCCTGGACTGTGGAGTAATGACCACAAGTGCATCATCTGGTTAGCGTGACAGGTGATGCTTCAATCAAGAATGGTGATTCCTTTACCACTTGTCTTTGACCACCACTCATCATAAGAATTACCCTCTTTTCCCAACATTATATAACTTCATCCAACCTCTTCCAGCAGAACCATCTTCATCTGTAAGTGAAGAAAAAATATGCATAGTCTGCATAGTCTTTGGATATAATTTTTCAGTTTTCTTTTTTTTTCTTGTCGTCTTGCTTTTGGTCAGAATTGTATTTAACCTGACATAAAATTAAATCCTTTAAAAGAAACCTGATTTTAAAAAGTTAAGTGTAATCCACTGTCAGCCTGTACCACACAAGCACCAAATGTGTGGTAAAAATGGCATGTTAAAACATACAGAATTATGAAGACAAGCAGTAATATTATCTAAGTACTTGTTCCTTATTACCATCTTCCTTATGTCAGAGTACTACTGGAAAATGAAGCTGATATAAACTTTTGTAAAGCATACCTAGAAAGAGAATAAATCAAATTTCCTTCCGTAGTCTTCATGTCTATGGTTTGTGAGTTCTGAATATTTGACTTTCCAGCCTTCACAGATTTATTTGGTGCATATACATATTTTTTTTATTGTACCATAAGCTGTCCAGCTATAGAACTCTTCACATTCTTGAACACATTCAGGGGTCCTCGTCAGCCTGAAACTACAGCTTCACAGTCTCTTTGACCCCTGATGCTGAGCTGAAAGCAGCAGCTTCAAGAAGCTGTTCTCTTCTGTGGCAGGTTGTCGGTTCACTGAGTCATCTGCACAGGGACTAGTTAAAGTGTGCTGCGGTTCCCAAGTAGCCCTTCCGCCTCTTACAGATTATCTCTGCTCCCTAGTGTGCCATACTTCCTTTGGTCCCCTCTCCACCCTCGCCACAGCATGCCACTTCTCTTCCTGGGGAGGCTTCACTACGCAATCACAAATCTCATGGCAGCAGTAGCAGACGGGGGATTCCTGGCCCAGGATTTTTGCCTCCCGTTCTCTACTTTCGATATTCTTGTTGCTACTGAAAACAGAGGCATGTAAATACAGAAGGTCACACACTCGTCAAGGGTGTGTGAAAAGTAATTTTGCTACTTGATATTATGCTGGGAAGGCATTTCAAGTGTGGTCCTACCAGGTTCTGTAATGTTTAGTCTATCTGATATTTTTGTTAATGATGTGGATAATGGAAAAGAGAGAAAATGTGTAGAATTTGCAGATGATGTCAAGCTAGAGGGAACTGAAAGCTTTTAAGTGGTCAGGATAAGAATTCAAAATGACCTTGATAAATTGGAGGCATTGTCTGAAATTAACCAAATGAAATTCAGTGAAGACAAATGCAGTGCCCTATCCTGAACAAGAAGAAGTAAAATGGTAGTAAAACTACTACTAAATGAGCAAGAAACAACACCAGGAGGAAGGTCACAGTGCAGGACAAGTTGAATATGTATTTATAATGTGACGCTGATACCAAAAAAAAGCTAATTTCATTCTGGGTCATACTGGACGGAATGTCGTATGTGAAGCAGGAGGGATAATTATTCTGCTTTACTGCTATTGTGTCCAGCTTGAGGCACTGCATAGTAAAAAAGAAAAGATGTAGATATACTGGAAATCAGACAGAGGGGGAGTAATGAGAACGATAAGAGGTTTAGAAACTGGAGATATGAGGAAAGGTTGAAGGAATGGGGTTTGTTTAGTCTAGAAAAGGAAGACTGAGCAGGGACATGATAACAGTCTTACAATACATAAAAGGTTATTCTGAAGAGGGCAGTGATCAGTTGTACTTTATGTCCACTCACTGTAGTACGAGAAGAATTTATCTCACTTTACAGCAAGGAAGATTTTAGCCAGGTATTAGGAAAGTCTCACTCTAACGAGTGTTAAGTACTAGGACAGGCTACTTTAGGAGGCTGCAAAATAGCAACAGAGGCTTTTAATTGAAAGTTAGGAAAACATCTGTGACCTTGCGATTTTGCAGGGGCTCCAAATGGAACCAAATTTGAACAAACTTTCTCAGGCGTAGCAGAAGGCACACCACTGGCAGCAGTGCATGTTTCCTGACAAAGCCCTAGTCTCTGGTGCAAAGCAGGCAAATGCTAGCAATTGTCACAACCAAAAACAGAATCTTAAAATACAGAGAGTTAAGAAACCTTAATTATAGGTGGTGTTACCAAGCTCCACACATAATTTTTATTACAGTATCAACCAAAAGATCTGACCAGGGTCACCATGCTGAGAACTCAAGGAGAGACTGAGATGCAGGAGAGGGAGATAGGTCCATGTGTGTCTAAGGAATATGTTAGCCGTCAATAAACTCACAACAATTCTTTGTTGTAAGAAGCTTGGTAGACTATTCTGTCTCTTGAAGTGATCAGTCCTCACCCTTCTTCTGGAAATGAGCTTAGTTCATAAGCTTAGTTCAAAAATCTTATTTTTGTTGCTGTTTTTCTTACATGCTTTTCTTTGCCTCTTGATCCTGCTGGATCAAGCCAAAGTTTTGAAGATTTTTCTTTATAAATTTAGGAGCTAGAAATACCCTTTTGAAATGAAAAAAAAAAACCCAAAGAAAAAAAAAAGAAAAAAGAAAAAGGGAAAAAGAAAGCAAGCTGAGACCTTCACCCAAGCACCTGCTCTCCTGCCCTGAGGAGTTAGGACTTCAAGCGGAATACTGTGAGACTCATAATAATAGTGTGAGGGTTGGCAATCCTACTTAAGGGTATAATTTCCATTTCTTATAAACCCCCTGTTTACTAGCAAAGTGGTCACACTGTAAAGAACACTAAACCCCTAATATTAGGAGTAATCCAACACTTTTCCAGTGCAAAGTAAGCTTCTCAGTAGTTTAACCATTTTTCAAATGCAAAACCTGTGTGGCAGTTCTCTGACAACACATGTAGAATCGCAGCTGAAATTCCATTCCCAGGCTAAAGGATGTTTGCAGTCATTGAAAAGATTGCATACCATCTTTCTTAAGATATTGGGGGGCTGTAATTAGAGGAACCATATCTCTGTACACTAGAGAAAGGAAGCAGGTGTAAATGTTTTACATGTTAAATTAAAAAGGGTAAAATAAGACAGGAGAGTGACAGAAAGATGTTGATTAAAGAGTAGAAAGAGTGAATACATGGGATATGCTTCATTTCGTATGTTTGAACTCCGGCCACGAAAAGCTAGTGAGTGTTGGAGGCTTGTTAGAGCTTGTGCCCCAGCAAGACAGTAAATATGCATCAGTGGATTTCTCTGCAGAGGGACTAACCCTGCTGCAGCAGGTGCAATCCTGAGCCGGTAACCACCAGCACAGGCTCCCGGCCACAGCCTTCTGGCACGAAGCTAAGCACGGCTGCAAGGTCTCTACAAGGGAAGAACGCCTGTTGCTGACTTCTGCAGGCTTTTGATCAGACCCTTGCAAGGCTGTTTGCTGAAGTTGGGCGACTTTGCAAGGGAAGTGTTTTCAGACAAAATCTGGCCTTTGCTTTTTACCTATATTTTGCCCAACAAGAAGGCAAGGAGCCAGGCAGCATATAGTGTATTTCACCTTAAGAGAATTCTGTTCAGGCATTGCACCATAGTTTTGATCTAAGCATTGCAGAGGTGGTTCTTCTGCCAGGCCACTCCCTTCCCCTCCTGATATTCTTTTGTTACAAAGTCATCTCCAGAATGAATGTGTGGTATGAACTGAAACTGGTTTTCTTGTCATGTTTTCAAAATATCCCTTAAAGATTTAGAGCATTTGTTTTCACCAAAAATTACACTCAGTGTGCTTAGAGCTTCAATCTGTCATCAGAACTCACACCCACCTGTGCCTCTGTAGTTAGGGAGTAGGATGAGTTCCCGGAAATCCAGCCTCCATCTGAAGGATATTTCTACAGCTGACAGTCTGGAACCAGAAGGTAGCTACTCTGGCAGCACAACCCATCCCAGCGTAATCAAAGGGCATGAAATCAAGTCATTTTGGAGTTTAATTCACCTTGGACTCCAAGGTTTTGATGCAACGTGCTCCTAGATCTTGAGTATCTAAAGAGGCAATGCAGATCGATCAGGCAAGTATTTGATATTCTGATCTCAGTCTGAGTGAGAAAGGACAGTCAGCTCTCCAAATACAAGCAAAGGACTTTACCTCAGCCAGAAAGCTTTGCCTCTCCTACAGAATGAGGTTTTGGGGTAGGATGAGGTCCCTTGCTTCCCAGTCATCCTCAAAGGAGATAAAGCTCCTGGGGTTTCTGTGGAATTATTTTGCAGAGGAAGTTCTGGCATGAGATGGAAGCGTAGGTGCTTTATAATAGGGCATTTAGAGAATTTTGTATTTGTTTGGTTTTATCTTGCTATACTCATTGGAAAGAAGTTCAGAAGTTCAAACTCCCTTACCCACATCTGGATGGAAAATGGCATGGGATAGGACAGGTACAGAGGATAATTCCAAAAGCTAGAAGGAGCTACATACTTCTTAAGTAAATGTCTAAATACCTACTGCCAGATGTGTAACTACATCTTTGCTAGGATATAAGGGTTTAAAATTAAAACAAGCTTTAAACATACATTTTAGGGAACATGCCACTGAAATGTTTCATCTTTTTTTGACATTTTCAAGTTTTCTAGGCCAGGTATTACTTTTCTCAAAAGGTAAGTTTTCTCAGTTTTCTCTTAATCCCTGAAGGGTTTATTTTAAGTATTCTACATCTAAGTAGAGTGTCCCAGATGGGTAGAATAATATAATATCTTCTAGCTGTATGTGCTCTCCATGATCACAAGCAGTCAAATTGCTGTTAAAATTTTCAACATAATAGCTATCTTTGCTTCGTGAGCAATTTTTCATCTTTTATTCATAAGCAGAGACCTGGAAGTCTGCAGGATTTCATACCACTCCTCTGGAATTCTCTCTCAGCTCAGTGTTGTGCCTCTTGTCCATGCTGATGCTGTGGGATTTGATCCATTTGCACGGGGAACTGTGTCTAATTCCTGATGGCATGCAGCTGTATTTCACTTTTAAAGCCATATGTCTTTAGTTCTATATTAATGCCGTCTGAGATCTATCAGCTATTTGTATCATAACAAATTTCTTTTTGATAGGAGATTAAATTTATTTGGAAGCACCTGTTGCTACTATTGCAACACACCATGTTTTCATAGTAGCAACAATCCTTGCCTCGTAACCCACCCTTGTATTTGCATGTCAGTTGTGAAGACTTTTAGCTTAGGACATCCTGTACTGAGATTCTGTTCTATACGTAAATCTTTGCAGCTCCCTAAGCATTTTGTAGCCATGAATCCTTTCTGATATTAAATAGTATCATGGTGTATGGGCAAGTCTACACTGCAGAGACAAACTATTCCCAAACTACCCCCACAAGGTCAGTAAAATCTGTTGATGTCCACAGAGATACTTTAGCGCTTGCAGATCACGTCCGTCTTCTCTCCATGAGCCACTCGATTCATTAAATGTTGTGTTTTAGAAAATGTCCTTCAGTAATGCATAAGAAAACTACTGTGAAATCATGGACACATTTTGGGTTAAAGGAAACCTTCTGGATTTGGTCAAGAACTACTGAAAAAATGGAGTGCCTTTTTCACTCTCTTCTCTTTGAGCAAAATTTCCTTCCTCTTTCCCTAGACACAAATCTCAATGACAATAATCACCTTCCAGATTCCAGTAAAATATCTATATATAGTAAGAGAGTAGATCGACATTTAGGGGAACAAAAAAGAGAAGGACAAGCAAATGTCAGAAATTTGTATATATTGGTCATTCAGGATCTTCAGAGATATAAAAAAAAAAATTGTAGCTTTATCACAAGTTCACAAATTCTTACAAATAGGTGTAAATTAACAGAACAGTGCTAAAGTCACATCTAGGCAATGGAGTTCCTGTGTTAATTTTTGCCTCCTCTGCTTGCATGCTCTAGACAGAGTGGGTATGCGCTGTAAGAGTCAACAGGGAATACTGCTGTTAATTTGTGATGAGGTCCTTTCTGGCCTGTTTAAAACACGGAAAAAAATTGGAACATGAAGAAACCTCCAAAGCATCAACCAAGCAGACCCCATGGGAACAGGAACATGGTTGCCTCCTGACGACTCCTTCAGAAGCCCTTGGATGAAGCACATCAGAGCACAGGGCTAGTGACAGAAGGCACATGTTGAAGGAAGAGAAAGTGTGTAGCACCTACGTCAGAAAAAGAGCAAGTAGTTTCAGAGCCCATGCTGGCTGGGTTGACACATCCAGGCCATCTGGGTTTGCTTACATTTAAAATAATGGGCTTTCCATGACCTGGAGCAGTCCAAGATCTCTAACACTCAGTGGATTACAGTACCTTAATTTAGCCAAGCATACAACTGCTGTGCAAGTCTTGGACCTGCAGCATAAGGACATCCTGCTTTTCAGGGCAAAGAGCTGCAATATGGTACTCACAGAATATGACATCTGAACAAGTTTAGCTAATTAGCTGAATACAAAATTAGAAGTGGAAGTGAAAAAAAGTGTCTTTCTCTTTCACAAGCTCTTGCCTCAGAAACTCTTTTGCTTGTTGTTATATTGTCATTTTAGATAAACTCTCTGAGGCTGATTTTTCACTGACTGCCATCCAGGAACACTACCTGCAACACAGGATCTGGCCTCACTCTAGCTCTCTCTGAAATTAAGAGACTTACTTTAAGTTACTTTGCATACCCTCCCTCTAGTTTCCTTCTAATGTGGGACTAAGACTTAAAATTACTTCACTAACTAATAATGGGAAATAGCAATGATTGCCACAAAAAAAGACTTGATGCTGTATGAGTTCCAGTAACATACATGGATGAGGTGATTCCTACCTCATCCCTACAGCAAGCACAAGACATGTAGAAGGGATGGGGTAATGTGGTAGGCTTTTAAAATTCCGCTCCTCTCAGTACAACATAGAGTGAATGCATTATATGGGCTTACAGACATCTGCCAAAGCTCTGACTATTCCCTTGTCTATCAAGCTTCTGGAGATCTCTCTAACTAGGAAAACAAAAAAAAACAGAAAAGCATCCTGCTACCATACTACCATATTTCCCAGTGGCAGTACTTGGTTGCCAAGAAAGTATCAAGTCTTCCTTCTGCTTCCTCAAGGACTGGCTCTCCCTGCTCTCTCCTTCTATTCTGCATTAATGAACATGCCCTTCTGTTCCTCTCCCTCACTGCAACCTTTCAACTCATCCGTCTGTCACTTGGCAGTAGCTTCAGGAGGGCTCTTCCCAGGGACATTTCGTGTTTATTCCAGTGTTGTTGTGCTTTGAGACTAAAGAAGTAGATCTGTTGTTTCCAGCTGGATCTGTTTATTTCCCAACACCACAGCACCACACATTCCCATTTCAAAGGCAGGACAGCAGATACCGAGTTGAAAGAAAATCAGGGGACTGTTTTCCTTTCTCTTTTTCCCTTTAGTTGCACCTGGCCTTTCTATTCAGGTAGTACACAGTGAATTCAAACACGGTTTGCATTGTGAAAATAGCTTCTTTTTTTCTCCATGCCATTGTGATTCATTTGCTTTTACAACAAGACTGTGCTGAACTTAATACATAGCAAGAAACCACAAACGTATCGAGCGAAGCCAGTGCTTAGCCCTGTAAAGGAGCCTTTAGGGACCTGGTAGACCCACTGAACCTATTTTGTAATGAAGTGGATTTGGTTCTCACCAATACACTTCACTGAGTTCCAGGCAGAGTATGAGGAGCCATGTGTGCACAGTGTGGGTACCATGGAGTTATCCTGGGATAGAAAAGCTCTTTCTCCCATGTTAAATGTAGGTAGCAGTTACTGCTGCGTGATCTGAGGCCGGGTGCAGGCTTTTCATTCCTCAGCCTGGCTTGTCCTATTTCCTTTGTGCTTGAAACGAAGCTGGTACTTGTTATCCTGGCCAGACAGGAGACAAAGTGAGTCTGTGGATAGCTTAAGAAATTGCTTTAGAGTTCTTACTTTTTCAGGAAGGTCTGCAAGGGAGCATACCCTACCCACCATTAGCTAAGCAATACCGTGGCAGCTGTGCTATGGAGCGTGCAAAGGATGCTTTGGCTACGCACAGTAAACACTCTCGGATTACTTTTTGTATTTCACAGAGTAAGAGTCTATGTAGAAACACCTACTGAAGAGTAGTTTATGTGCTGTGACATGCTGAAACAGCAGTTCCTGCTCTCTCTGAGCCCACAAAAAAGCTGCAAGTGGAATTGCTCATGGTGGCAAACATAGGAAGTTAAGATAATGCTTGGCATTCAGAACAAGCCACAAGAACAGCAAAGGATTACAGCTCTTTGCACACATAAAGTCCTGGGTGAGCATGAATGGTATGGATACACCAGGATAGCAGCAGAACTACCAGCAAAAATGCTAAAAACTACAATCAAAAATTGCTTCTATTAAAATAAAGGTTTTAAAAGGTGCATATGCTAAAAGGATGCCAGAAACCATTTCATTAGCATTGTAAGAAAACCCACAAGTTAAACAGGTGTAATTCAAAGCTTGCAATAGTGAGCTATTCTGCATTGTGGGAATACATGAATTAGAGATTTATGTAAATACATTAGAAAAGACAGATCAAAAGGAAAACTGCCAGAAGAGGGAATAGCCCTTGCTCCCTGCAGTGTATGCTCCACAAGGTTACAGGCTGATTGCAAAGCAGATTGTGATCAACAGAGAATGAAAAGCTGAAGCAGTCCTTGGAACAGAGAGCAGCAAGGACCAGCAACATGCTAGGGATGTCCCGCCAGCAACCCAGTGGCAATGGGATGCACAGCAACCTTGAGAAACTGCAAGAGTTAAAGAAACTCTAGGTCTGATGTACCAACACAATAATCTCAAACCCTAATCCAGAACAGACCTAGGTCTAGACCAGTAAAGGCTGGGGATCAGCATTTAAGACCCGGAAATGCGAGTGCCAGCACTCTCTTGTTGAATGCTGGATACATATCGAGTAATCAAACGACAGGACTCTTACATAGCAGGTCAGCTGGCTGTGAATAGCCTATCAGCAGCTCTAGCTAACAAAAGGGGCTAGATAAACATTGTCTTCTCCTGTGTCTCGCAAGCATGAAAACTATCTTTCAGCATATGAATTTACAAAAGGAATAATAACCTGAAAGACCTATTCTATTGATTGCAGACATGGTCCCTCAAGTTTGTGAAACAAAGCTAAAAGCAGAATATATACCACCCCATCTGATAAAGAAAAAACTGTTTACAAACAGAACATGGATTGTGGTTGCCAGAACTACCACGGAGACTGAGGTAAACTATCAGACAATTAATATGGGGCAACCCACAAGGCACACTCCTACCTCATTGTCAGCTAAAGGAGGAGCTCTGAATATTAGATATGATTTCGTGTACAGGTTCCAGAACAGCAAATTCTCCAGTGTAACAAGAAAGGGTATGAAACTTGCTCCTCGCCCTCACATAAAAAATCAACTGGAGTTATTCAAATATTAGAAATTATCTGAGAATGCTTTATAGTGGCCCAAATGAACAGTGACACAGGAAAACTGGCATGCTACAGATGTCAAAAAAGTAGTGAAGTCAAAGAAAAGAAACAAGCTTAGTGGTTGGTTGAAGTACCATCAAAACAAATAAAAATGTTAATAATATGATTAGCTATGACAGCAGATTGTGAAGCTGGGCACCAGGTAAAGGCAATTCTCAAAGCCAGCATCGAATCTGGATGAACCCAGATGGCTATGTTTTTTCCTGTGTCTTTCTTTTTGCGTACAAAGATCAGCAATGTGTTATCACAGAACCCAAAGATCTACAACTCAGTCAAATGAATAATTCTTCTCCCAGTTAGATGCAACAAAAATGTTGTTTGCTCCCATCATTTTTTCATCATATTTCCCAGGATGGCTATGACATAGTACTCTTATTACACATCAGATTGCAATCTTTACATTCTGCATCTCTCCTGCTACCTAGAATCCACGCTCCGGGCTACTAAGAACTGCTGAGGACTGAATGTGAGAGCTACTTTTTGTCATCTTTATTGGCAGGAAGACAAAGTTCGAACATGTAGCTACACTACCTAAGAATAGATATACTGATTCACACCACAGATCAATCCAGCCTGTTGTCCAGTTCCAGCAACTGATGCATGGGGAAGAGTACAAGAACAAGATTAGTGTGGAGTAAGACTGCATATTCTCTAGACCTCAGCAACTTCCAGCTGGGATTTCCTTGGCTGGAAATATATCTATTTAATGGCTCTTGGTAGATCTCTTTCTCCCATGAATATGCTCAATTGTGTTTGAACCCATGCAAACCTTTAACAGTCATGGTATTTTTCAGCAAGAAGTTCCACAGCTGAACAGTGTTTCTCTATGAAACCGTCTCCTTTTATTTGCTTTGAAACTGCCCATACTAGTTTCATTTAATGATTCCTTGTCCTTATATTGTAAAAGAAAGTAAATACTTGCTACCAACCTATCTATAGTATCTGTTTTACTCTCTCCTATGCCCCATCCTACATCCTGCGGTTCAGAGATGTTTTCATCATCGATCAACAGCTTAGTATCCTCATTACTAAAAGATCCATAAGCAATTGAAGCAGAAAAACTTCTTCAAATTAGTGCAGAAAAGCTTAGTAAGAGAATATTTAGAGTCAGGACTAAATCTGTTGCTACCCAATTCCCACATATCTGAAGGAGAAACAGTACCTCTTACCATCTCCTTACAGGGCTCAGTTCCCATTGAACTCAGTACCTTTGAAGACCAAGCGTTGAGGTGAGAAGTGTCTTCCACATCAGATTCCACCAAGCTCAACATCTGCTAGGCACAGTTCAGTCTGACCACAGGCACCAGATCCTGGACTGTAGGGGAAAGTGTTTTCCCATATTTTTTGTTGTGTTGGTAGTGAGGCACCAAGGCACCACAAAGATATATATATGAGTGGTACAGTAGACACCTTCATGTGTCATCTGACTCACAATGAAAATAAGTAAATGAAAAGAAAGCATCTTAAAGGAAAAACACTTGTTATCTGAAAATAATATTGCACAAGTTTCTCTTTTTGGAAATTATCCGTTCATTTTCTTCATAAACATTTACTAAGGAGAAAAGTATTTTATGAACATATGGCACTTGTCTCTGTTTTGGATGTAAAAACGTCTGGTATTTTGCTGACTTCATTTCATTGTGAGTCACTGTGTAGTTTTGTATAAACATCAGGGTATTTTCATCAATTAGAAATAACTGAGATTTTCAACATAACATTCCCATCTTTACTTGTGCTTGAATAGTTCTGCTAATATCCTAGACAATACACATACAGACATATATACTGCACACACAGGATTCCTCTTCCTAAAAAATTCCCATCAATGCCTGAGGAGCCATGACTGCCCTAAAAACCCCACTGTATCCATTAGCAAAAACCCTACAGATTTTTCATGTAAGTGGGTGTTCTTCATCAGTTAGGATACCACGGTCAGGAAAAAGAAATAGTCTTTGAATTTCCCACTCGAATGGAAAGAAAAATATTATTATCAAGTGAGCGGACAGATTCTGAAGTTAACTTGAGCATATACAGAATCTCATCTGATTGTTTCAGAGAACTCTTTCATTATAATACATTCCTGCAAGTTGTTGGTAACTGGATACCCAGAGCGAGTAAATTAATTGCCCTATCAATACTCCAAGAACTAGATTGATCCTGTCCCAGTTCTGGAGCACTGCAGGAGAAAGAGGACAGCAGAAGTCCTGCCCGCCTCAGGAAGCTTGTGAAAACAGTTGCTTTAGTCATGATCCAAATCACTGGCACAGTGCAGAACCGAGACAGCAATCCAAGTCGCTGTGGCGGCATCTCTACAACTGGCAAAGAAGTTCTCAAGTACGGCAGGACAAGTGTCAGAGACAGGTTAGAAGCAGAAAGTGCTTTTGCTAGAACTAAGGGCACTTTCATGGGAGACAGACAACGTGTGTTCAAATCCCTTTAGGAAAAAAAGAGTGCTCCTGGATAACTGCTCCAGCCTTTGAGCTAGCGGGTACAACGGAGATGAGAGCCGTGTGAGGCTAGCCTGTCGCACGGCTGAAACCACACTTTCCAGTCGATTTACTTCTGAAGGCAAGAGGGGAGTATCTTCTCTGCCCTCGCCGCGGTGGGAACGGGCACCACCTTCGCGGTGTGTCCTCCCGCAAGGTGACACTAGATGGCAGCAACTGAAGTGGCAGCGGGAGCCGCGGCTGTCCCCGGGGCGGAGGACGCCCCGGCAGCCGGCCGGCCGGCGACGGGTCGGGGGGACAGCGGGCAGCCGCGGACCACCTCGCTGCCGGGTGGGGGGGGGGGCGGGGGGGGCCGCGGGGGGTGCCACAGGGGGTGCCACCGTGTTCGGGCGACTGGTGAGATGGGGCACAGGCGGGGAAGCCGTCACCTGTGCCCTGGCTTTCCTGTTTTATTGTTGTTTCTTGATTTTCCCTACACTGGCTCGTCCATATCTGGTTGGTCCATTTTGTGCCTGAGGCCTCCTTGCCTGCATTAAAATGACAAGCTTTCCCAAACTAATGACAGAAGGTATTGACCTATAGTTCCAATTGCTTCTTTGGAGTCGAAGGGGTTAGGCTTTGCACAGCATCGGAGAAAGACTCACAACAATGACCTAGTTAGTAACAAGTCCAGAATCAACAAGCACGGTAATAAATTGATAATGTTGTAACTGCTGTTCAGACAATTTGTTGCATAGTCTCCTGTTTCTGAAGGAACATGACAGAGGAAAAATCTGAGGCTCTCCAAAATATGAACAGCGCCAATGTAGGATATGTTCCTCTTGTTCTAAGACAGGACTTCACTGCCAGCACTATCACAGGCTATTCAAAGATCAGCAAAGATGTATCAGAAGACGGTGAGCAGCAGCAGTGTCTGTATTGCCTTTGGAATACTCACGCGCTTCGTGTCCTCTTCATGCCAGATTTGCTCAATACCTCTGCCACGGTTAAAGCTGTCTCACTGCCCCATTATACCCATCTTTCCCAGGAGAGTTTATTGCCAAGTTCAGAAAATGTGTTTGGGGCTTCAGTCTGGAATTCAGGCTCTCAGCTTGGGAAAAGAGCATCCTTTACGCAGTAATTCAGATTCTGACTTTGAGCTAGTTAAGACAAAATCCAGACCTTAGTCGCTGATGGGAACTGCAGCCATTTTACTCAAGACCTCAGAACTAATTTTCTAGCTGCAACTTATTCTGCTGAAGTGTGGAGTAGTCACCTAAAGATAAGTGCCTTCTAAGACAGCCAAATCATTTACATCTTTGGTTGAGCAATTCTGGCAGTGGCCATGCTATCCGTCTGCCAAGCCACAGGGAAGTAGAAGGGAGAGGTGGAGCCACAAATTGTTGCTGTGCGTAAGCATACAAGAGCTGGAAGCAGTGGCAGGTGACCCAGGAGGATTACAGAGACACTGTCTATGTATGCAGGAACAGGGTTTTGGAAGCCAAAGATCACCAGAAGTTGAATCTGAGGAGGGAGATAAAGGGTGACAGGAAAGGCTTCTATAGGTAAATGAGCAGCTAAAGACTAGGAAAAATGTGGGCCTGCTGCTGAAGGGGACAGGACTCCTGGAGACAAAGGACCTGGAGGTTCTTGATGACTTCTGCACCTTGATCTTTACTGGTGAGAGCAGCCTTCAGCAATCCCAGAACCTGAGACCAGAGGGAAAGTCTGGAGCAAGGAAGACTCACCCTCAGTAGAGAAGGATCAGGTTAGGGAACATTTAAGCAAACTGGGTATAAACAAGCCCATGGGACTTGCTAGAACATGCCCACAAGTGCTGAGGGAGCTGGCTAATGTCATTGCTAGGCCAATCTCAATTATCTTTGAAAGGTCAGGACAATCAACAGAAGTTCCTGACAACTGAAAGACAGCAAACATCACTCCTGTCTTCAAGAAGGGCAAGAAGGAGGATCTGTGAAACTACAGGCCAGTCAGCCTCACCTCAGTCCCTGGGAAGCTGAAGGATCAAATCCTTCTGGAAGCCATTTACAAACATGAAGGGCAAGAAGGTGACTGGAAGCAGTCATCATGGATTTACAAAGGGGAAAACATGCCTGAACAACCTGATAGCCTTGTATGATGAAATTACCAGCTTGGTGGATGAGGGGAAAGCAGTGGATGTTGTTTATCTTGATTATAACAAGGGTTTCAACACTGTCTCACAGAACATCCTCATTGAAAAACTGAAGTACTGGCTAGATAAGTGGATAGCAAGATGGGTGAAAAACTGGCTGAACTGCCATGCTCAAAGGTTTATGATCAGTGGCATGAAGTTCACATGGAGGCTAGTCACTAGTGGAGTACCTCAGGGGTTGGTACTGAGGCCAATACTGTTTAGCATCTTCGTTAATGATCTGGATAATGAGACAGAATGCACCCTCAGTAAGTTTGCAGACAATACAAAACTGGGTGGAGTGACTGATACACCAGATGGGCATGCTGCCATTCAGAAGGAACTTGACAGGGTGGGTAATTGGGCCAACAGGAGTCTCATGAAGTTCAACAAAGAGAAATGCCAAGTCCTGTACCTGGGGCAGAACAACCCCAGGCCCCAGGGCGAGATGGGTCTGACCAGCTGGAAAGCAGCTTTGCAGAAAAAGGCCTGGTGGTCCTGGTGGACACAAAGTTGAACACGAACCGGCAATGTGTCCTTGAATCCCGTGGCAACTTGCGCTGCATTAGGAAAATGTTGCCAGCAGGCTGAGGAAGGTGACCCTTCCCCTCCTCTCAGCATGGGTGAGACACATCTTGAGTGCTGGATTTGGGTCTGGGCTCCCAGTACAAAGAGTCGCTTACATACTGGAGTGACTTCAGTGAAGGACCACAAAGGTGGTTAAGGCACAGGAACATCTGTCATACAAGGAGAGGATGGGAGAGCTGGGACTGTCTAGCCTAGAAAAGAAAAGACTCAGGGGAGCTTATCAATGTAAACAAATACCTGATAGGGAGGGGAGGTAAAGAAGATGGAGTCAGGATCTTCTCAGAGGTATCCAGTGAAAGGACAGGGGCAATGGACACAAACTGAAATACAGGAAATTTCACTTAAACGTGAGAAAAAGCTTGTTTATTCTAAGAGTGGTCAAACATTCACCCAGAGTGGTTTCCCAGAAAGGTTATGGAGTCTCCGTCCTTAGAGATATTCAAAACCTAACAGGACACAGTCCCAGGCAGCTTGCTGTAGGTGACCCTGCTCTGAGCAGAGGAGTTGCACTAGTTGATCTCGAGACCTCCCATCCAAACTCAACCATTTTGTGACTGTGTGAATCTGTGATTCTGCATCAAGCTGCTTAGTCCTCGGATGTCCTTCATTGTCTTCTGCACTGCAGAGGCCACCCAAACTCCGCAAGACAAGCGCTGTAGGGTAAAGCTATGCCTGTCATGCTGCATACAGTAAGTACACACAATTATGTGCACCTTATTGTGCATGCCTGGTTTGTTCATGTTGTGATCATTGCACCAAATAGAGAAGGCTCAACAAGAAGTCTGTGCAGAGATATATACCTTTATTTTTAACAGTAGCAGGAAATGAAAAATCATCTTCACAGTCCAGGGACAAAGCATCTCTTCTGGCAGCTCCCTGGGGAGCTGGCTTTGGCTCACTGTCTTGTTTCCTCAGCAGTACAAGACACTGTAGGATCAAGAAAAGAACAGGAAAAGATTAGCAGGCACCTTCTGGAGTCCTGTCTGTAAGATATCTGGTGCTCTGTTGGAGCTGTACATATATGACTTTTTAAAGGAATAATTGTGGTTCTGAGGAAACAATTACTCAAAACCGGCTAAAAATTATAGAAAATTAAGATTAGTCTCAATTTGGAGCTCTCTGACAGTAAAACACCTTTCAACATGAATAAACACTTGCTAAACTGACAGAACTTATGAGCAAGACCAATTATCACCTCCACTGTGATACTGATGGCAGAGAGCATCATGGTGATGATACTGTGCTACTTGAGACTGACAGGACCCAGTTGTGCCAACTGACACACTTTCATCAGAAATACATTAATATTTGGTGTTTTCACTCAAAGCTACCACAGCTCCTAAAATACTATTAATGCTGTGAATGCACGAAAACCTCACTGAAAGCATCCAAACATAGTAACTACTGGCAGAAGTTTGAAAAGACTCTGAGAGCTCAAAAAGTCTAAATGGCAACAATATTGATGGTGATGGATTATTGATGGATTATTGATGATTTCAGAGAGCCTGACTGATGGTGATGGATTATTGATGGATTATTGATGATTTCAGAGAGCCTGATTCATATAATTTGGTCACATGGGACCAGCAGTGTTCCTTACAGTTCCTCCTCTCAGGCATAGAAAAGAAATAATCCGTCTTTCCCATTGTGGGTGTCAATCATCTGTGCAAGGCCACTGTCTTCTCTTTTTTTGACAGTCAGGTAAGGGGCGTTCTTTACCTGCAGAGAGGTGAAATTTTATGGTCTCCATGAAACAAAGAGGCCAAGGTGTCGAGAAACCTCTTCTTACCATAACTCCAAGTCATTCCTTCCTTAGATCTGAGCCTATTGTCACTTACTGTCTAGCTTTGTAAATTTATTATAATTTTTGTTAATAAAAACCCTGAAAGATTTAGAAGCAGCTTCAGAGGCCCCATGTGTTGCAACTAGAAAGATTTTCAGCTCTCAGCTTTATACTCAACTTCTTAAGATTTTAATAAATGTCAGGCTGTGCTAAAAATATTCTTATTTGTCAGGTGGCATTCTTTAAAGAAGTTTTGGATGGAGCTTTCGAACATCATATGTTCATGTCATTTTTCCCTTTTACAAAAAAAGTATCCTATTGAAATGTTTTGAGAATATTTTTGACTGCTGATGCACTATGAACAACAGGAGACCTTGCTGACCCCACCAGAGATTAATGGGTCGGAATCTGTGTCTTTCTGTGGAATGGAAGACGTCAACTCTAAAAGCTCCCTTACCCCACAGATAGCTGGTCCCAGTCCTGTTGTTTTTTCCAGTCTTCAGAAAAATCCTTGGCAAGAACTGTCATTTTTCCAGTCATCAAATTTCCAAGAATCTTCTCTTCACATCGCTCTCTTTTTCTTTTGATGGACTCTCTCATCATAGTAAATGCAAACCTCTTGCAGGAACGAGGGCCAGACATCTGTGTAAGCCAAATGGCTTATGGCTGGAACAACAGCAAATGAGCAATGACATCCAGCAAGGAGATGAAAAAATAGATTTACAAGGATTTTTTTTTCATGACTGTTTCTCACTTGTTAATTGATTTGACTCAACTGTGCAATTAGCTCTGACCCACTGGATGGCCACTTGATCATGTGGGGACACCATGTCCTCTGCCAACTTGCACATATTTGAAATTGATTTGTCAAAACTGGCAGCACTGCATAAGTTTTTTCGCACTTTGACCTAAGAAGGAACAGGCAGAATAATTCTTTTTTTCCCTTTTTTCTCAGTCTAGATACATCAGAAGAAACTTGTTTCTTCTAATTGACCACCTGACTTCCTGTAAATGAGCGAGCATGTTGTTGCCCTTTACTGACTGGCATATATACACTAAAATGGACCTATTACTAAGTTCTTTCAATAGTACTGATCCTATTAAATTCGCAAAGAGTTTTGATTTTTTGGCTGTCCTTGTGCAGGTGTGAGTCTCTGATTTATAAAATTAGACTCATGTTTTTAGTTTAAAGTCCTGATCCAGCAAAATTCCTTAGTAAGTGTTTAATTTTAAATCAGCTGCTCTGAACAAACCCTTAAACTTGGACACACATTTAACTGCTTTAATAGATGGAGACCTCATTTGGACTGTACAATTTTAAGCAACTGTAATCTGATTTTCAGATATACTCATGAATTTGGTCCCATATTAGTCTTCTCAATTTTTTCTACTCCTCTGATGCTGTCCTGCCTCTGGTAAGTTAAGAAATGGAAGACTGTCTGTCTTCTACATAGTTGTATCTCACCAAATAATACCCAAAAATCAGAAATGACAGTTTTTAGTGAATGTGGATGACTCTAAAGAATAGTTAATGGATCCCTGAAGTTCTAGCTCTCATATTTACATCTTAGTCCAGACTACTAAAAATTAGGAGTTCCTTTATATGAAGAACATTACAGTCAGGCAAACATAACTTCAAAAAATGGAGAAGGAGGGTACTACAGAGTTGTCAGCATGACCTTTGTCCCTGTAAACATTATGGAGAAATCCTCATAGGAGCCATTTTCAGGAAAGAGAAGGTGACTGGGAACAACCAGCATAGATTTACCCAGGACAAACTTCTTGGCCAACCCAATTGCCCTCTACAATAGGATAACTGATTTTGTGGACAAACAGAGAGCAACATATGCCATATGCCTCAGATCTAGCAGGGCTTTTGACATGGTGTCCCGTAGCACCCCTAGAGACAAACTGGGGAGACAAAGACCATGGCCAAGTTTCCAGATGGATGAAAGACTTTCTAGACTGGTGGTCTCAGAAAGCAATAGTCAACATTTTGAAGTAATGACTGTTTATGAGCAATGTTCCTCAGAGACTGATACCAGGGCTGACAATGTCTGTCATCTTCAATAACTTGGGTGATGACATGGACTGCACCCTCAGCAGGCTGACATCAATTTGCACGAGCAACAGTTGATACACTGGTGGCCAGGGCTACTGTTAAAGGGGTGTGGAGTACTCCATCTGGAGTACTGAGCCCACCTGGAAACTCCTCAGTATGAGAGAGATTTTGGCAACCCGGGAATTTTTCCAGCAGAGGTCGGGGGGGTGGAGCAGCTGATGTTTGAGGAAAGACTGAAGAGGGTGAGTTTTTTCAGCCTGGAGAAGACTAAGGAGGTGTCTAATTACTATCTTGAACTACTTGGAGGGAGGTTTTAGAGAAGACAGACTCACAATCTTCTCAGAGGAATACGGGAAGGGAAAAGAAACAGCAGTAACGGGCTGCAACAAGGGAAAACCTGACCTGGTCTGGTGAGGGTGGTGCAGCACTGGAACAGGGGCTCAGAGGGGTGGTGGCATCTCCATCCCTTAAGGTATTCAAAATGCATCTGGACTCCAAGAAATCAGACCTAGCTATAAGTTAGAATCACAGAATCATAGAATATCTCAAATTGGAAAGGACCCATAAGGATCATCAAGTCCAACTCCCTGCTCCTCACAAGACTACCTAAAACTAAACCATATGACTAAGAGCATCATCCAGACGCTTCCTGAACTTTGACAGGCTTGGTGGCTTGACCACTTCACTGGGGAGCCTGTTCCAGGGACCGACCACGTTCTCATTACCCCCAATTTGAGCAGGATTTTTGCCTGAACTTCCTCCAAGGTCCTTTGCAACTGCAGTTCTCCTGTGCCTGTGGCTCTAAGAATATTTTAGGCCCTGTTTCCCATAGTGAATTATGGAGCAGCAGTTGTCACAGCCAGGACTCCAAAGACTACTAAGATACAGGACCTAACAGTCTTCCTAGCTATAGAAATGTCTCTATAGTCATATATGAAAATACTCCTCCTTCTTTAGTGCTCTTGGAAAACCACCAAAATCCAGTTTAACTGGGAAGAACTGGGAGGAAGAATTCCTCGGGGTAGAAGAAAGGAGCTTGGGGTGCCACAAAGCCAGTAAAGTGAGGTTTTTCTCGGTCTCAGTCTCCCACGGAGGCGGTCTAAGTGCAGTGGAGTGTGGCAGGGCACAGGCTGCCCCTGGACCCAGGGACCAGGGCACTAGCCAGGCCATGAGAAGCCCCCTTCTGTGAAGCCACCCCGTGTCACATTGCCCACAGCTGTGAGCAGGTGATTTAGGTCAACTCGGCCTCTTTCCACCATCACCATGCTCACTCCCATCGCAATAAATAGAAAGGCTATTTTGTCAAGGCCGGCTGTTTTTATTCAGGAACTTCTCAGAGGAAGACTGAGTGCGTAAACAGGAAAGCAGGGGCTGTTTTTACTTCACCCATCTATAGCTGGTACTCACAGGCTGACATCGGGCGAGGGCCAGCTGCACCGAACGCACCCAACAATTTGCTCCCGAGGCGGCAGTGCCAGCACCGGGGCAGACATGGCCAGAAAGGCAGACAAACACACCAGCCCTCGACACCTCTGTGCCCACCCCAGCTGACCCCCCAGGTCCCCATCTATGCTGGGGGCAGAGGGGAGGCAAAGGGGTGCCTGGAGGAGCACCCTCAATCCTGAAATTCATGAGCAAGGTATTTTTTTCCTGCAAGAGAGCCAGCCTCTCGGTACAGCTTGCTAATCATAGGGGGCTTCACTGCAGCCCCTCAGCACCCCTGTGCTCGTGTGATGGGAATCTTTGCAACCAGGGAGTGCTGGGTGCTTATTTTTAGCCCTGATGGACTGGAATTGCAGGCTGCACTGCGGATCTCCCTGCAGAAAAACTGGTGGGAAGGAAAAGCGGCACCACACTGTAATTTTGTCTCTGGTGGTGGGGTTTTCTTTCTAAATCCTGAGTATCAGTTTCATTCACTGCTCCAGGCTACAAGAAATACGCTTCGCCTAAAGCCATAACGTCTTCTCTCCTGCCTGTATGTCACCGTATAATAAAATATGCAGCAGTTTTACAGTCACTGTAGAGTTATTACGTGACATATGTGTACAAAGCACACTGGCTTATATGACCACCCAAGCGATTAATAAAGCTGGTTGCCTGCTAGAAGTGATCTTTAACTAAAGGTTGAACAAAATTGGTCTGGAAACCTTGCGAATAATTTAGCCTGGTTGCTTAAATCATAGAGACACAAAGTCTGCAGGAGGTCAACCTTCATGCAGCTTTCATCGTTAATGTTTTTCTCTCCATGGTCTCAAAACCTTCAAATAGAACATCCTACCAAATAATATTTATGATAATTTGTTTATTTGCTACCATAGAAAAAAAACAACTGCAACAACAGTGCTAAGGGAACAAGCCTGAATAGGAATGAAGAAGTGTCTTGGTTATGAGTAATTTCTGTCTCTATTTTAGACATAGTGAGTAAATTCTGCTCAGTTACACCAGCCTGAATTGGAGAAAGGTGAATTACGTGAGAATTGAGGACAAAATTTAGCCCACAAGTTCAAATTACCACTTCAGAAAATAATAAATCCAAGTTATTAATTTTATTAGTCACTCTCATTTTATACTTTCCTTGTAGTTAGTTGGATGCATACACTGAACAAAAAATTAATTTCCTCGTGTGTTTTACTACTTGTTAATAACTTGAAAGCCACAATAGTAGTGATCTTCATTTATACCAGAGAGTACAACGACCATGAGCTCTGCAACAGAAAATGAAAGGAGGTGTGGAAACAGCAAGCACTGTTCGTCAGGACAGTACCACCTTATGCTTAATTTTACTGTACAAATCAGGTTGTAGCGTGGAGTACAGCCAAAGCCCTCAGTTACACAGATTTATCTTATAGCTTTCTGGTTCTTCAGTTCACTGTGAGTAGAATCGTACTGAGACTTGTTGGGAGACATCAGTTTTTTTGCAATTATCCTGTCGGTGAGGGGGCTTACTCATTTTCTACCCTGTCTTTAACCTGGAAAGGAACAAAAAACAGGAAAAAGTAAGTTTCAGGCTAGATTCTTCTCTGCTGTTGACCAGCTGAGTTCATGTCACACTGGTTCCCAGTTAATGCCCAGCTGCCTTTTCTAAACTCACCTTCTGCTTTAACTCCATAGAGTCCATTTGCCAGGCAGGAGTTGTATACTATTCCCAGAGAGTCACTGGATAGACTTCAGCATTTACTAACTTTATTTAAACTCATCAGGGACCACTACAGAGAGCTGTACAGAACTAACATGAGTCTTGGGTATTTGATCCAGGGTTTAATGGTACAGTTTCCAGCAAACATACAGGTTTTGGGGGGTTTCTTTTACAGTTAAAAGGCAGAAATTTCTGGGTTTGGCAATGCAAATCGAATAGGGGACAATAGACATTGGCTGTTCCAGATAAGTTAGAATTTGTTGAATTTATATCATGGAAATAAGTAGTCTAAGACAACTCCTTCTAAGACTTCAAGTGTTGTAAATCAAGTATGACTATACAAAGTCAATGGAGTTACTTTAACGCAAATCAGAGTGGAGCCAGATCCGGCATCTCTTACAAGCTATGCAGCAGTGTTCAGTATCCTACCAGTATGTAAAGAAGATGGCTCTGTATTGACATCCAATGAGTCTCTGCTAGGTGCTTTTCAGCGCAACTGCTATTTCACAGCTCTCTCACTCAGGACAGAGTGATTTAGCAGATTTTCTATTTAGCCGTGTGCGCTTGTCAGAGTAAAGAAGGCAAAAAAGTTCTTGCCTGGCTGTGTTGCAGCATCCTTTCCAGCCTCCTTTTGCATCAGCCTTTCAGAAATGCCGTTATTGAGCCTCTTCTCATCCCAGCACAGGGAGACAGACTGCAGTGGCCAAGCTTTCATTTTCCTGTCCTCCAAGATAATATGATACAACAAGATTTCAAGAGTCTCTGCCTTTCTCTCCCCCTGATCTCCAGAAGCCTAAGATAAGGCATCTCACGCCTTGTTTCTCTGAATATGGAAGGGAGGCCGAAAGTGCCATTTTGCTGCGAAAAGTCAATATTTCAAGTTAAAAAGAAAAACAGTAAGGCAGATCAATGGGTCTTGCCTAGTGCACATTTATGAAAGCAATCAGTTTGTTTAGGAGAAAAAGTACGGAGGTTGGGCTGTGAAACCACAGACTAATCAGGGGGGCTCCAGGACAGAGCCTCTTGCTACCTCAGCTTGTAAACTTTGAGATTTCATAAAATCCTGCCCCCTCCAGCAAAATCAGCTCATATGCGGGTAAATCAGACCACAGCAGCACAGGACAGGAGAAGGAATCAACTGCTACATACTCACACAGCCTGAAATTTGGAGCAGCTCAGTTGTGGGTTTGTGCACTAGGCAATGAAAGTCACGTAGCTTTTTTCGGTCTGGGAATAAGCGAGTTGCCAGTGTGAAAACAGAGGAAGATGTGGTAAAAAGCTAGGAGCTACCCAGAGAGTCCTGAGGTACCTATTTTCAGAAAACAATCAATTCTGGGATGCAAAGGAAGAATTAAAAAACTCCCTGCAGATCCACTGCAGTGTGCAGTACTGTTCCTCATGGTACCCAGTAGAAATAAAACGTGAACTAAATAGGCCCATGTAAAGCATATTCAAGCTTGCTTCTCCTTTCCCTTTAGGTTTCTCTTTCAAGTCTTTTTTCTTTGATTTCTGAATGAAATTTCTGCCTTGCCTTTGTGGTCAACCATGTCAGCAATCTAAAGGTCTCTTGAGAAGAAGACTCTTTTCAAGAGTTAGTAATCATGTGCGAAGAATTTTGGTCGTAAATACTTCAGGGACGTTGTCAAGAATACGATGCAACAGAAATAGGCAAGTTAAAAAAAAGCAGGAGCAGTCTAACAGAGCTAACTGCGCTTCCTTCTGTCACACGGTCCTTCATATATCCTTCAGCGCAGGGCAGTTCAGAGGATCCCAGTAATTTTGTCTGCAGGAATAAGCTGTTGATCATGTCCTCAAGTAACACAAATCTTCCTATATTAATGGACACAATGCTAAAATTGACATTACGTACAATCCATCTTTCATGAAGTATCATCAGTACCACAGGTAAGAACCAAAGAGACTGAAGAGACGGTCCCCAGCTAATAAACACCACTGACTTAAACCTATGCTTACAGTTTCTGAAACTACTATATGCTTTCTCTAGCTGCAATGAAAAGGCATCTCCATCTGCACTGCAAAGGAGACAGTAACTTGGAAGATCACAGCAACAGGGTGCCCATATGAATGATTTGAAATCAAATGCTCAGCCTGCCTTTGCTAGTAGTCTGGTGTTCTGTGCCTCAGCCATCAATATGAAAGCTGAAGGCATCCTTAAACCATCACTTCTCCTCTACCAAATAGCTGCGGGATTTGTTGTCACTGGTTGGCATCCTACAGCCACTGCAGCAACAGGTGTGGGCCTGCCTGGGTGTCCTGGTTTCAGCTGGGACAGAGTTAATTTTCTTTCTGGTAGCTGGTGGTCAAGCAGAAGGACCTTCGTGGGAATTCAGTCAGCCTCGCTGCAGTCCAGCAAAGTTACAGCCAAAGGCTGAAACACAGAGATCATAATCTGAAGGCAGAGCAAAGCACTCAACGACTACTGCGCCGCTCAAAGTAACAAATGACTTTTCTCAAGGTTTGGACTAGTGAACAGATGTTCTCATTACATGTTTGTGTGAATTCTTTGAGATGATTTATTGGTTTGTTTTGTCATTAAAACTACAGGCTCTGAGTAGCACTCAACTTCTGTTGTATGTGTTAAATTTTATCAGTCACATGCACTTTAATTTGGCTTTATTAATGGCTCCAGCTTTTGAGTTTGAAGAGACCATGGGGAATAATGCAAGGATCTCTTTTAAGTCTACAGCTTCTTTCTATTATGACAAAGAAATAACTGACAGTAAATAAATATCATGCCATCATTTCCTCCCAAACAACAGGCCTGGTAATTACCACTCTTTAAAACACAGAGAGCGGTTCCCACCTTTCCAGCAAACCAGCATACACCATCCCTTCCTTTTACATCTCCCCACTCCAGCCCTTCGGTCTCACAAGATGACACTGCTGTGCCACCCAGCCATGGCCTTTGCAGGACCACCCTGTAAAAGGTATCAGCATCATGATCTGTGGTAAAAATGTTCTGCCATCCAAACCCCTATATGGTGAGCCTTCAACCTAGAAACCGAGAGGTTAAATCCTGGTCTACATAAACTAAAAAAGACATTAGTGTGCACATGTACCGTTCTGGTTGAAGATTTCACAGCCTGTAAGGTGACAGCTATCCTTTTTTTCTGATTAGATCAGTTATAAGGTCATCACATGAAAATAGATGCATGGGTTAAAGTGATGCTCTAGTCTTTGGAAGCCTGCATGTGAAGTGGGACTTGATTTCTCTTCAGTTCATCCAGCTCCCACTCTACTTTTACTTCCACAGACGTCTTGAATCCCTGCTTCACCTGTAACCCTCAAAACATGGGAGAAGACAAAGTTCTGAGTAAAGATCTTATTCATCACACACAGATAACTAAACTGAAGTTGATGCTTCATCTCTTCAAAGTTTGCTTTATCTGCTGGCAAAGTATAAACAAATTCAAAATAAAAGTCTTACCTCTTTCCAGGCCACTTTAACGACCCATTAGTAGAAAAACCACTGGTTTAAAGATGCAGTCATGTAAGAAGGACCACATTAGATGGGGGGCAGAGGGGTGAATTTATGCTGTTGCACAGTTTCTCCTTCACCCATTTCCCAGCTTTTCCTTATCACCACTGAGATTACATAAGTCTTTCCCCTCCTAGGAAATGGGCTTGCTTTAGCTGGTAGTGCTCCAGTTAACGTTATCTTTATCTCTAGAATTGCTAGAATTCCTTAGAAATCCTGTGTGGGATGATATTAGCTTATTTGGCCAATACTTTTCGAATATTTGTTTGTTTTCACCCAGACAAAAATATTCAGGCCATTCTGCTATCTACTGCATTAGAGCTGAGCTCACCGCCTCTGCTCTGGAAGACATCAGGACTGGTAAGGGCTACTCACAGGATAAACCACCTCCTCCCAGGCTGTGCTGGTGACCTGCCCAGCACAGCCATCACTGCTGTCACTGATGGTGCCACACAGCTCCCTTCCCATGACAGAGCAAGCTGTAGAGATAACTGAGCAAATGAAGTTCAGCTCTCAACTGCATGAGATTGTCCGATGATAAATGCAGAAGCCGCTTACACCTTTGTTCTTGTGTTCAGTTCTCCCCCACATCTTCTTTGCTCTATTTCTCTGCTTGGAGGTATTTTACCTCTATGTCATACCACAGAGAATATCAGAGTGTTTAGCAGTACTCCTAAGAGCTGAAGCTCTTGAATACAAATCAAGTGTTAATCTTGTAGTAGGTACAAATTGCTACATCTCCATCGATTCCTCTGGTTTTCATCAGAATATCTAGCAGGAATATTTTCAAATGGGTTGTTTTTTAATAGTAGGACATAGCAGAATAGCTGTAGATCTCTTCCATGGAACAGTCTTCACTTTGAAACACAGATCATCAGCTCACTTTTTAAAAAATAATATAACAGCCTTTAAGTTCACTCACAGGTTACTTTTTTTTGCTGCTGAGGTTTTGGGTCATTGAGTTGTTTTTTATTTGTGGGATTTTTTTAGAAATATCATAATTCATATATACCCACAGCTTTCAAAAAGTCACTCTGTTGTTCTCAAGGAACTTGCTTTCAAAATAAAGAACTCATCTACATGTCCTGTCTTGGTGCTGGAGTTGCTGGAGTGGAAACCAGAGCTGTAGCCAGCACACTTCAAATCTTTTCTTCAACTCAACAGACCACTTAGTTTATACAAATTGCATACTTGCTTGTTTTACCTGTCCAAATTGCAAAACCAAGCATCTACAAAAGAGGCAAAGTAAAATCTGAGCACGCGTTCAGAAGATGAACGGCACCAAAATGTAGCTGTTTGTGGATGGAGAGCACTTACGCTTGCGTTCAATGCAGTCATCAATGTGACAGCTTCCTTTTGTTACTGGTATGTATTGGCTGCTATCACAAACCACCACAGAGCTGAGGACAAAGGAAAACTTTCACATTTCCCAAATTATTTCTGAACATATGAAGGTCAAAAGGGCAGACTCTGCTTCCACACCACACCCACCAGCCTGACACTAGTGGAGTGGCTCTAATGCAGGAGAGCAGGCTGGCCTGTGCAGGATTCACCAAGAGATTTTAAAGGAAATTTTTTGATAGCCAGGTCACACGAGTTCACATAACATACTACAAAGAAGGAGAAAAAAACAAATTCTGCTTATACTGGGTAAAATCTCCCAGTTCAGTAATTACAGGCTTGAGTGCTACAGGAGATCTTCTTAATAACAAGAGTGTTTTTCTCTACTGGCTATACTTCCCATATCTCTTTGCTCTCATGAATCTGCGTCTCCTCCCCAGTCTCAAAGGACCACATGTTCTTCCTGTTTAGCCTCCACCACCTCGTTTCAAATATTCATCTCCTGCTGTAACCGTGTCTTCCAAAGCAACTCCACAGCAGGCGGGCGATCAGCACCCAGGGGAACATCACAGCTCTGGAACCGCTCCTGATACTACACATACAGTTTCCTCAATCCCACTGCATGTTTTTTTTATCTTTCTCCTCCCCACCTTTCCCCAGGCTCTCTCCCTTCATGTTTACTGCAAAACACCAATCTTTCCACAATAAAGCAGGAAGAAAACTGAGTCCATCACTAAATGCAAGCACTGGCTTTATTCCTTCTGCCGCTGGAACCCATATGCACTTTGCATTTCACGCTCTGATGTAATGGAGGGTTCAGGTGTTTCTGATGTTGCTGCCATGCACTAAAAGCAAAGTGATACAAAAGTGGGCTATAAGGATCCTTCGATCCCTAACTGCAGTCGTGGATAAAGCTGGGAATTCTCCAGCACACGTCCAGCAGCTGCTGTTGCGAACAGGCTCCAGGGATGTACTTTGGTGCATTCCTGGCCTGACTTAGTGCTTCATGCTAACTCAGTTTTCAACCACAGTTATTCTTGTGCTGGCTCATTATTATAGCACTGTAGAAATAAAATGTTTGGACAGTACTGAAACTTCCTTCTAGTTGCTGCTCTTATTTGCATTGCAGGCTACTATTCTGTAAAACAGCATGGCAGTTGTTTCCATCCTATTGCTTCTCTAATTTTCCTCTCAGATTATATTTCCATCTAATGCCCTTCGTAGACCTCTAGTACAATTAACAGGGTGCTGGCTTTATCTTTGAATAGCAAAAGTTACATTCATCTCAGCAAGAGTTCAGTAAAACAAGCATAGTATCTTCTGGACTTGATCTTGTTAAACTGACTTGTTAATTGAGATAACATTGAATTTTAACACTAAAATGTTCCTAAGTATTTTTCTTGCATTTTTATGTTTCTGGAAAAAATGATATTATTGTACTGTAACAGGTAGGAAAATACATGTTTTCATGTGATTAACAACTTTGTAGGTATTTGCAAACCTAAAAGGAGTGAATTTCACATGTGTTTTAATTTGGATAATAACAAGCTTTTGCGCATTTAATGTAATGACTTTTATCTGCTCTTGACATATTTTTATGGAATGTCACACATTTTTGCTTTGTTTCAATTTCTGAATAAGACAAATGGGAAAAGAAACTTCAATTTCTGAATAAGACAAATGGGAAAAGAAACAACTACAAGCAAGACATTACTATCCTCACAACTATAAAACTCTCTGGCTTGTGAAAATCCTCAGCAAATGTGGATTCATCATTACGGAACTTGCTCACCAACACACTTCCAAAATACGTTCATTCTTGTTAAAGCCACTGATACTGGTCACTCCACTGAAGGCCTTCTGACTAAAATATTAAGAAAAATTTATTCCTTCATCTTTCTTTGATGTTTGCAGTACAGTTTTGGGCCTCATTGGCACTTTTGAGGCAACTGATACTTTCCAAAATCACTTTTAAGTAAAGTCCAAAGAAAAAGCTTCTGCAAACAGACAGCAAATACAGTGTTACGTGAGAACCTGTGTGGGAACCATTAATGTCCTCTGTAGTATACACTCTTTTAGGAACAGCCCTCAGTGTTTTCCAAGCTGGATAGAAGACTGCAAGCCTCTAGCCCAGGAAAAGATTTGACGCATTAACTGTTGTCAGCTGTGTCTGAACTGGGGGATGCAGGAACATTTCCAAGCTGAGTCTGACCTTATGGTTGCAATTTGACTTATATCAAGGCGAATCTAAGGTATGCACAAGCCACCCTGCCTGGGTGTTCAGCTCCCATACTAAGGACACCGGGGTGCGTCACTCCCACCACCCTACTCTGACCAGACCTGGACAACCGAGAGACCCAGGCCTCAGGTCAGCCTATCCATTCTTGAATTCTAAGAATTCAATTAATTCTAAGAATTCATTCTAAGAATTTCAGGCAATGTCTTCAATAGCATCATAACATTAATCCTCCAAAGATGCTGCAGTAAAGTAAAATTTTAGTTTTGCCATCCTCATTTGTCCAGAACAAAAGACACTTTACATATTATCCGTATTGTCTTGGGCATTCTATATCTGTAAATAAGTCAAGCAATGAAGATGTTTACAAAAACAGTATTGAAAAAATTAGGAGCAAGTTGGTTTCCCAGTGACCAAATCCAGACTGCAATGGAATTAACTGTATTTAACAAGAGAAATATTAGTGCGAGTTCAAGTGAGATATGGTCTGAGTTTTTTGGCCTGGACTGCTCTTGTTTTCAGAAAGAACTGTGTTTGCCTCCCAGAGCAGGTGAGGAACAGGAATGTGGAGAAGAGTGATCAAATTTCATCATAAAAAGTACTGAGGAATAAAAGCAGTCATTACATTAATCCTCATCTTCAGACAAATTCTACTGCATGTCAGCAGTTGGTAAAGGGAGTGGGCAAAAGGTGACAACAGGGTAATCTGCACTTTCCATGTCCTTAAGCCTCTTGAAAAATACACTATCCTTGTCTCCACAAGAGTGAGACTTTTAACCCTTCAGCTGATGTACAGGAGTTACACTTTTTTTGAAAGAAGGAAAAAACCATGCTTTCCCCATCTGGAAGCTCATTGTTAACATCCTGACAGCCATTAGTGTCACTTTTGACTTGCAGGTAAAACCTCTGAGTCTCTGGACCAGAATCAATGTTTTTTTACCTTGGTGGGAAGATTTCTGTCAGCTGTCTAAAAGTTAGGCACCTTTTCCAAACAGATGACCCAGGCCAGATTCACTCAATGCAACCTAAATGTCTAAGCTGACTTAACTCTGGAGAGGCCTCCCTCTTTGCACTGATTATAGCGCAGGCTAGACCACGAGCTTAAACCAGACCTGCAGCTTTTAGACGGCTAACACTAGATTAAATGAATCCCACCTGCCTGACTTGTGTGGTCTTTGAACAACCTCCAGCCGCTCTAGATCCATTTTGTCTTCAGTGTCCTGAACAATGTATACCGGGAGCAGGTCGTATCTACATTTTTTAAGGAGATGCCATGGCACCACCGACCAGTGTAGCAGAGATAGCATCTGCCTGTTAAACCATGCTTGAAGTGGTGCTGGGGAAATTTACAAATCTCCATTCTCTTTTTGGGCTATTTTTCTACAAATTTTACATCAGAATAAGGCTTCACAGAATCACAGAATAGTAGGGGTTGGAAGGGACCTCTGTGGGTCATCTAGTCCAACCCTCCTGCTGAAGCA
Organism: Opisthocomus hoazin; assembly: GCF_030867145.1. Lineage (NCBI taxonomy): Eukaryota > Metazoa > Chordata > Aves > Opisthocomiformes > Opisthocomidae > Opisthocomus > Opisthocomus hoazin. Next base: position 23,999,020 of record NC_134414.1, on the reverse strand, counting down.
GGGTCACCTACAGCAGGCTGCACAGGACCTTGTCCAGGTGGGTCTTGAATATCTTTAGAGAAGGAGACTCCACAACCTCCCTGGGCAGCCTGTTCCAGTGCTCCGTCACCCTCAGACGGAAGAAGTTCTTCCTCATGTTCAGGTGGAACTTCCTGTGCCTCAGTTTGTGCCCATTGCCCCTTGTCCTGTCACTGGGCACCACTGAAAAGAGCTTGGCCCCATCCTCCTGACACCCACCCTTCAAATATTTATAAGCATTTATTAGGTCCCCTCGCAGCCTTCTCTTCTTCAGGCTGAAGAAGCCCAGTTCCCTCAGCCTCTCCTCGTAGGAGAGATGCTCCAGTCCCCTCATCATCCTTGTAGCCCTCCGCTGGACTCTCTCCAGTAGCTCTTCATCTTTCTTGAACTGGGGAGCCCAGAAATGGACACAGTACTCCAGATGGGGCCTCACCAGGGCAGTGTAGAGGGGAAGGAGAACCTCCCTCGTCCTGCTGGCCACACTCTTCTTGATGCACCCCAGGATTCCATTGGCTTTCTTGGCAGCCAGCGCACACTGCTGGCTCATGGTTAACCTGTCGTCCACCAGGACACCCAGGTCCCTCTCCGCAGAGCTGCTCTCCAGCAGGTCCACCCCAAGCCTGTACAGGTGCATGAGGTTGTTCCTCCCCAGGTGCAGGACCCTGCATTTGCCCTTGTTGAACCTCATCAGGTTCCTCTCTGCCCAACTTTCCAGCCTATCCAGGTCACACTGAATGGCAACACAGCCTTCCGGTGTGTCTACCACACCTCCCAGTTTGGTGTCAGCAGCAAACTTGCTGAGGGTACATTCTAACTCTTCATCCAGGTCGTTGATGAAGAAGTTAAACAAGACTGGGCCCAGTACTGACCCCTGGGGGACACCACTTGTTACCAGCCTCCAACTAGACTCAGCGCCACTGATGACAACCCTCTGAGTTCTGCCATTCAGCCAGTTCTCTATCCACTTCACCGACCACTCATCCAGCCCACACTTCCTCAGCTTCCCTAGGAGGATATTATGGGAGACTGTGTCGAAAGCCTTGCTGAAGTCAAGGTAGACAACATCCACGGCTCTCCCTTCGTCTACCCAGCCAGTCATGTCATCGTAGAAAGCTATTAGATTGGTCAGGCATGATTTCCCCTTGGTGAATCCATGCTGACTACTCCTGATAACCTTCTTTTCTTCCACTTGCTTAACATCTGCATTAATATTGTCTGAGGTGTTGAAGTTATTCCTGACCTCATTTAGTAAACGGAGAATAAATTTTTGAAAGAGAAGCTCAGCAGAGCCTGTTTTCATGCAAGTCATATCTATAAAATCTCTACTAAAAACAGAGTACTCACAGATTAGAAAGCCATCTGATTCTTAAAAAATATCCCAGTCCAGACAAATTGATCTTGAAATCGGACCTTGTAATTCCTCTAGCAAAACTAGCGCTATCGTTGAGATGAATCTGTTGAAGATGAAGTCAAATTATTTTTTCTGTGGATATTTCAGTAAATTTGCAAATTAACTCTGTAAACTGTGGTGCAACTTAAAGCTGTACACTGAATGTGCTCTTTTCAGCCCCTGCCGAACTCCAGCTCACTTCAGGATTAACACATACAGAGCATTCAAGCCGTAGGATATCTCTGAAAGGACAGTTCAGCATAGTCCTTAGACCATAGTAGTGCAATAACACACCTTATAGTCACATCTAAACCACATTGTCCACAATAAAGCACAATTGAACCAAGACTGGAGAGGGAGGGGACTAGTGACCTAGCTGTCTAGACTCTCCCCAGAGACAACAGAGGGAGGCAGGCACTGCCCCAGGTTAACACATCTGAGATGATGGGATGGGATGGGATGGGATGGGATGGGATGGGATGGGATGGGATGGGATGGGATGGGATGGGATGGGATGGGATGGGATGGGATGGGATGGGATGGGATGGGAGGAATCACCCTCTGAAGTGTCTATTCACTGCTCCCTATGCAGGAATCGAAGACTACTATTTTGGGATAAACCTCTGACATTTAGATGGCTGCAGTCTGTTGAGATGAAACCCATCCATCCCTGGACAGAAGCTCACATTCCTGTTTTTTTCAGACAGCTTGTTTGTCTTTGCCCTGAAATGAACTCCCATTAATCTCAGAATAAGTCATGGCTGAGAAGCAGTTTGTGAAGCTGCTTTTTATCTTTACCACCTTTCAGCTTTCATTTACCAGCTTCCAGCTCAGCCTGGGTCCCTGGCTGTGATGATGTGCGTAGAGATGCTACCAGGCATGTAGACAGTCTTTGGCATCTCATGAAAGAAGGGGCAATAGAAGCTTTATATTCCTGGATTGGCCTTGCTTCCTTATAAGAATATCTCAAGTAGTACTTATTTTCTTGAATTTTTCTTCCAGAGAGACTACTCTGTTTTTATTAACTCATGAGAATGACAAGGGAAATAAATGCCATAGTGACAGGACATGAAGAAGTGTATGTAATTTGGCGAAGACTGTCTGAGTGTGAAATTCATGTACTGCTGGAGCCATAACACTTACTGAGCTTTACATTCAGGGCAACACCCCAAGCTCTGCTTTCTCTGTATTATGTTCGTCCTGGCTATTAATAGCCTATATGGCACCCGTATGACCAAATAAATCTGGCCACTGTGAAGGACCCCATGGAAGTGGCTTGGTTGTGCTGTGTGTGGGCTGAGTTTACAAGGAGGTTTTGAGGAAGCTGTTCAGGGGTTTCATCACCCTCTGGGGAAGCATCTCATACAGCAGCTTTCGGGGTGGGTGGGAGGGAGAGGAGGGGAGGGGAGGGGAGGGGAGGGGAGGGGAGGGGAGGAGAGGAGAGGAGAGGAGAGGAGAGGAGAGGAGAGGAGAGGAGAGGAGAGGAGAGGAGAGGAGAGGAGAGGAGAGGAGAGGAGAGGAGAGGAGAGGAGAGGAGAGGAGAGGAGAGGAGAGGAGAGGAGAGGAGAGGAGAGGAGAGGAGAGGAGAGGAGAGGAGAGGAGAGGAGAGGAGAGGAGAGGAGAGGAGAGGAGAGGAGAGGAGAGGAGGAAAGCAAGACCCTCTGTGTGGTGGCAATATCTCTAGACACTGCCAGTCCAGGGCCAGAGTGGGTCTGGGACCTTTGCTGTCCAGCCCTAGTGCCTGGTCCTGCTTGCCAGGGGGAACTGTCTCTACCCCACATGAGAATTTCATGTTTTCTTTGTAATTATACTTCATTCCATTTTGAAGTAGTCAAAAAGTAAGATAAGATGGTAAATAAAATCTGGGGTTGCTTTTACTTCGTTTTAGATTGTCTCCAAAAGACTAAGGGTAAGTTAGTCTGCTAAGACTAGGGGCCTGGGTCATTAGGCTTTTACTTTTTGTTTTCTTTCCTCTTTTCGGCAGTGTAGATATCAGTGTTAATAATATTCCTTGCTGAGGTTTGAAAAAATATTTTTTTTCTGTAATCAAAGATGTTGGGGTTTTTTTCATTTTACCTGCAAAATTGGTCATTAAATTAAAAATAGTCCATGCTTTGCTTTCCCCAAAAGACCTTGGCTAAGTACTGCTTCAAATAGTGCAAAACATACAAGTAACTTGCTAAAGGGACTATCCCAGTGCTGAATTTACTGCAGAACAAACAAACGTGACATAAGCAAACAGGTGAACTCCTGAAAAGGGGCTGAGCAGGGCAAAGACTCAAATTTTTTTTCCAGCAGTTTCTCTGGTTCAAAAGGCTTAATTTCTCTGCAAAAGAATAGCAGTGCATGGCCAGGCAGTGCTAATAAGACATGTTAACTAAATAAGCAATTTTAAACCATTCCATCAATCTAGCTAAGGGGAGTGAATGAAAAAGGTATTTTTAAAAGCTATTCCATGCACTTGAAGTGTCTTTTTTTCATTCTTCTAGTCTCTAGATTCCAGGACATGTCTTTGCATATCATCGAATCTAGATGAGATCTCAAAGACTAAAATTCACTGCTGGGGACATAGGTGGAACTTGAGTGGTCATAAACCTTGAATGGGCTGCTACACCAGAGGAATTTCATTCAGAGAGTTCCTCCGCAATTTTACTAAGCATATTTTATTTACATTTTGTAACTATATCTTCTGCCTGCACTACCGAAACCTCGTAGCAACTTTTCAGCAATGAATCTTCTGTATAATGTGCTTGTTAAAGCTTCCTGAAATTAACTCTTCACACTGTATATATTAGAGAACTAATATTGTCCTAAAACTCTCTTTTGACTGCACATTTTTTGAAGGGGCAGAGGAGTTCATTCTTCTCATGCCTCTCAATGGTACGTATCTCAGAATCATCCATCACGTGCAGATCAGCAAGGTCGTCATCAGAATGAAGAAAGAAGAGTTTTAAATTGCAGTCCTACCACCTGAGAAATAACCAGGCTTTAAGACTTAGCAGGGTGTTTGCATTCCTGCCGTGTAACCTTGCACATCCATCTAAGGTTAAGGCTCTGTCTGAAATATGGCATTCTGTGGGATTAGCTATACAGATCACAGCATGGCTGATGTATGGATGAAGTGGCATTTTCTTTGTACCTTTTATGTTAGAGGATCACTCTGATGCTGGAATTTTTCCATCTGAAGTGTATTTTGTTGACAGTTCAAATGAGAAATACTCGTGTCCTCTAAGAAGCAAGTTAAATTGTCAGTAGGTAAAGGCACAAGTGCATGCCGTGCTGCTGTTCTTTGCAGATAGGCTTGGTTGGGCTGGCTGCATTCCCCAGTATACTCAGACTGTGCTCACTATCCATATAAACGTCAAGAAGAAATAAACTAATTTTCCAATGTGATCAAAAGACAACCATTTCTGTGGCATGATAATGTTCTATGAATTATAGCTTGCCTATGACTTACCCAAAAATTGTTACCTTCAGTGGTATTTTGTATGGGAAATATATTAAGATATCATTTACAGGTTTTTCAGATGAAATTAATGAAAAATATTAATCCACGCATATGAACAGAACAAAATAGAAACAAGGGCTTCTGAAAACGCCCAAGAAGTGCAGTTCTCTCTCTGTGTTAATTTTTCTGTGTATTCTAGAGTAGGTTTCTAAAGGCGGCCACAACCAGCAGACTCAGCAGTAGCGGTAGTTAAGCCCACTCAAGTAGAGGATTATGCTGTGTTCAAATAGGTTTGGATACATTCTGCCCAGCTCTGTCCTTGGCATCTGGTGTCCTGGGAGACATTAATACTCGTCCTTTTTGAGGTTTCTTCTTCATTCTTCAATCCCATCTTTTAATGTCCTTGTCATTGTCTTTTTCATCTTTCCCAGATGAAAGCCAAAGCATCTCTTGAATTTGGCAGAAGAGAACAGAAACCTATAGTTGCTTTTACTGCAAAGTGTTTTCTTTAGCTCTAGCAAGGTGTAGGCAGTATAAAACTGTATCAGTAAATCTATTCTGATTCAAACTATCTTTTTCTTTCTCTTGGTGATATTTAGATGTACTTAAACACCATGACTACAGTATCATATGGTTAATCAATAGACTTTTCTACATGGTACATACAGTAAAATCTTTGCTTACAAAACACAACAGAGAACACATACTGGACATATAAGCTGCTTCTATATTTAAGCAGTACGTATTTATTCCGGTTATCACACAAGACCCAATATGAAAGTAGATGCCATTAAAAATCAATACTTGCTAAACACTGCTTAATTATGTTAGCTGACAGATGATTTTTAGCAGCACAATGGCTCAGATATGCTATTCAGTGTAATAATTGATAGTAAATATATATAAAAACAACCTTGAACACAGGCCATATCTGTAATATTTCCTGCTCACCCTTTTTCTTGCCTTTATCTCTACCCTCCCACTGTCCCAAATGCCTCCATTCACTCTTCATGTATTTCAGAATCCTGTTCTAACCTGCTTCCTTTGTACTTTTTGAAGGAGGTTGAATTTCACCCCCTTCATACCGCATGCTTTGACACTTGGGTGCTACAATATAAGATGGAAAGCAGGCAATGCATATTCACAGCTTCTGAAACAGAAGTGGTAAAAGACATTAGAATTGTAAAACGTGGCAAGAGAAACATGTTATTCCTCAGGGGAAAGGAACTATTATTTTCACCTTTGTGTGGAAGAATGTGATGCTGCAGTAACCTAACACATTGGTAAGGTTAAAGGCTGCTGATATTCCCCTTTGGCAGCATTCTGAAGGTGAAAAAGACACACAACAGTCATATGAGGAGTACAGAAAGGTGGCAATAAAAACGTCTGCATAGTTGCCACCCTAGCTTTGAAGCCTACTGGCAGAAGAAGTTGTTTCTACACTAGGTAACTCTTGAGATATATTCTGCTCAGCTATACCTTCATAAATCCTGTCACTGACATAGCTGCTTATCATTTGCACTCCTGTAAGCTAAACTGGAACCCACAAATGTGTATTCACAGCTTTACCTAAATAAGAACTAGTAAACTCACCCAAAAACAGCAAAGCTAAAAGTCATTGTCTAAACTTTCAGGGCATAACCAGCCACAAGAAATATTCTTAAGATTTTGTTCTGATTTTTGTTAGGCCACACAGAAATAGAGGAGTTATAAAGATATGTTATGTAAAAGTGATTGTATTGTGAAAGAAGAATAAACCAAAACATGTCTGTAAAATACTGGTTTTATTGTGCCACATTTTTATCTAAAAATAAAGCCTTGTCTGTTCAGTTTTGATGATAACATTGACTCACCTACCACTCAGCAAACCAAAGATTTCTCTATTGTGTTTGTTTTGCAGAAGTAACTTGCAAAACAAGAAGTCCTTTCAGTGGCAATAACATTTTATAATCGCAGAAGGGCTGTCACTTTTTGGATTAGGAACATAAAATAGAACTTATGATTACCGTATTCATATTCATAAATGTACGTATCCTGGAGTGGAAGACTTGAAAGGCTTTACATATAAGTTGTCTCATATGGCGTTGCATGTGTTCCCTCATTTGATATAAATAGCTTCTGCTTTCCCCTGGGTTGTTCTTTCCTCTGCTTAGCTTCACCCCTTCTGAGGTCAGAGATGTATTGTGCTGATCTCTGCGTGTTGAGGGAGGTCAGCCATGGCCATTTGGAGATGCAGAAGCTGGCTCTGTGCATGAATCATGCTGCAAAAAAGAAAACTGTCTGTCCCTCAGCTTTTACTCAAAATTCTCACTGACCTCAGTGAAGGTTTTTGTTAACAGGAGACACTTCAGAAAAATGTAAGTGGACTAGACCTCCTTAAAACAGTGAGATGTGCTCCTGCTGTGCCTGCTGATATGCTTTAGCTGTATAGCCCTACAAGTCCAAACATTTCTGAGTAATAATATTTTTTTCTCCTGATATCCTGTGAGAACAACTGCAGAAGCAAATGAACTCAGCTATTAGAAAAAAGATCATTAGAGTCCTTTAACCCTTTCTATGCCAAACCTTTCTCAAATCAAGGAATAAAATGGCCAGCCAGTCATAAATAAATCAGAGTTGCATGACTGTAGCTGTATACCATTTGTCCCGTGACGTGGGAAGACACGTGGGAAAGGCCAAGTACACTGGAAGCAGAGGAAAGGTTTGGAGATACAGTTAACCTGAGACAAGGAGAGCTGGATTCAGTTCCTGACTTTTTGCCACAGGCTTTTTCTGTGACATTAGATAAATCACCTAATTTCCCTGTGCTCCAGTTCCTAGGCATAGGATCAGGATAACACATGGTGAGGTTCACAATGAGAAGGGGTGAGCAAAACACAGGCATTAGTATCTTGTCACCCTGTAGCTCACAAACTCAGCAAGTAACACTGCGCTCGAGTCAAGCCCTGCTTTTTCTCTTCTGCCCTCTGCTTGTCTTGCCCACCCAGCAGCAGGTCCTTCTGGGCAGGGGTCAGCCCTTCCTACAAGCAATGTCAATGCAAGGTCTTGCAGGCACCATTGTACTGTGAGCACCAAAGAGGACCTGCACAGGGGCCCATCTGCAGGCAACTTTGTGACATATCTGCCCTGCTCCTGGAGGCACACGCAAAGGTCATGTCTGAGTTTAGTGATGTACCAAATCGCCGAGCAAATCCATATGCTCAGGGTGGCTATAGCAGTGTCCTCTACATGGAGTAGCACAGTGAAATAGGTTATTCAGAGGCAGGTTTGACTCATATCATTACAGGAGCACCATTGCAAACACCATCAAGAAAGATGAGGAGCTACTGGAGAGAGTCCAGCGGACGGCTATGAGGATGATGAGTGGACTGGAGCATCTTTCCTACAAGGAAAGGCTGAGGGAGCTGGGTTTGTTTAGCCTGAAGAAGGGAAGGCTGAGAAGGGGATCTTACCAATGCTTATAAATATCTGCAGGGTGGGTGTCAGGAGGATGGGGCCAGACTCTTTCCAGTGATGCCCAGTGACAGGACAAGGAGAAACAGGCACAAACTGAAGCATAGGAAGTTCTGTCTGAACATGAGGAAGAACTTCTTCCCTCTGAAGGTGACTGAGCACTGGAACAGGCTGCCCAGGGAGACTGTGGAGTCTCCTTCTCTGGAGATATTCAAGACCTGCCTGGACAAGGTCCTGTGCAGCCTGCTGTAGGTGACCCTGCTTCTGCAGGAGCGTTGGATTAGATGACCCATGGAGGTCCCTTCCAACCCCAAACCTTCTGTGATTCTGTGATTCTGTAATTGCACCAATGATGTCCTTTGTTGTTAACACCAAGCACACAGCTCCCTTCCCCCACGTCAGTGTTCCAGCTCTGAAAACAGATATGGGGGTGAAATGGGCAGCTGAATCATAAGGCGACAGCAACTACCCCAAGCTTGCAGGTTTGAAGAGGCATTGGCCAAAGCACCTTTGTTAGGAAAACTTCAGCCCTGAGCGCTCAGGAGGAGAACGCACACACACCATTAGCACAGGGGCCGGGGCTTTCCTTGCAGCCTACGCAGCGCCTGTGAATACGTGGGAGCGAAATTCAATTGTTGAATACCACAAGTGTCTCACTTATTCAGTTGAAAAAACAGCTTTCAGACTAATCCTCCTTAGACTAGTTATGAGGAAAGTTTCATCTTGTGATGTTGTCATTTCGGTTAGGCACATGAAGACAAAAAAAGGAACAATTTGATTTGAAGCATTCAGCACCGGCAGCTCCTATTAATTTCAGTGGGATTTCTGACTGCTTGGCACTTCTGAAAATGAGACTAATAATTTCACAGCAGAAAAAGTATTCTTTTTTGTTCTGTGTAACGCAGAACTTGTGGATAAATTATATACAAACTAGGGAAAAAACGCTTTAGGGCTGAAATCATGCAGAGAATTTTCATCCAAAAAGTGCAGTTATCAGCATATAGAGATACAGGTATTAGTAGAAGTCTCCACCTATGCTGCAATATGGTGTTTCACCGCAATACAAAAATAGAAATGAGGAGAGTATGATTGTTACCGTAAGAACTTTTTGTAGCTGTAATCATTGATTGTAACAGTAAGCAGAGTGTTAAAGACTCATTTTAACTTCACTTCCTCACTAGTCTCCCTGGGTTGTTTTTTTTTTTGTTATTTTTTCAAGTAAGTACAAACTGGTTTTGCATTTTACAGGCTCTAATGTTCAACTCCATTTTTATATCTCTCAAAAACAGCAACTTCTGATTTAAATGGCTCTGAGCAGTCATTCATAATTGAATTCCACTACAATTTTTGAATAAAACCACAGATAGGCTGTTTGTTTTTTCAAGCTAAAATTAGTTATAGCCATCAATACAAATGCTCTGCATACCTGCAGGTTTGTGTGGTGGGCTGCCCACAGCACGCACACAGTGCCAGATACAAACTAAAACTAGCAATTTGGAAGGATTTCAACATCAGCCTTCCCAATTTCCCTGCCTAGGGGCTTTCTGAGTAATCAAAGGTTGCCTGGCTCTTGCTGGAAGCCACCAGTGCATTAGCTAGTATCAACAAGGACCTTCGGGAAAGTGTGGCTACCTGTATTTAATGCCATATTCCATGAGTTGTGAAAGGTGACCAGGCTTGTGCTAGACAAGAAGAAGCAGTTGCCACACACTTTGCCGTTAGTAAGGCTTTGTAACAGCTTCAGGGGATGATCTTGAGCAAATTGGGAAAACACTAGTGGAAGCTTTTGTAAGATATATGCAAGTTTTATTGGAAGTGCTACCTTCAGAAAACAATTTTCAGTACTGCTCTATCAAAATGGAAAGGCATCATAAATCAAAGATTTTCAGGTCTGGTACTGCTCCATAATTTCATGAGAGATGTGGGCACCTCAGTATAACGTATGTTTGATTTTGTAGATTATATTAAACCCGTAGAGACTGCATGCCTGTTAAAGGATAAGCATTCAAAAGTAGCTTAAAAAACACGGGAAAAGTAGTCTTAAAAGAGTAATATTAGGTTCCAGAAGGTACAAAGTTATAAAGTTAGGGAGAAATAGGAAATCCCTCGAGTATAAGGGTCTGATGGGCAATGGGAGTTTAGACAAAAGTTTCTCAGAATAGTATCTGCAGCCTACACTAGATCATGAGGTAAACACTAGTAAACAGTATCACGCTGATGTAAAAAAACAAACACACTGAAACACAGTGTTAAAATATCTTAATCAATTTTCCTGCCGTCCTCAGAAAAAAATAAACGGGAATATTCTGTGTAGTTCTTAGCCATAAAGTTCAAGGAAAACGTGGATGAGTGGAAAGACCTCAAAAGAAAGCAACGAGAATCCCCAGAGGCATGCAGTCTCGAGGGACAGTTGAAGGAAATTGGGTTGATTAGTGAGGAGAAGTCTGAGGGGAGACCATCTTCAAAAACAAAAAGGTAATTACAAAGAACCAGTAAATAGAAGGATTTCCTTGTCCCGTGTGGAAAAAATTGAAAAAAAAGCCAATGAAAGTCAGTTAAAAGTCTTGGAAGATCTTTCTAGTGAGAAAGTGTCTTAAGTCGAGGAACATACTGTCCTGGACACGGGTGTGGGATCTCCACCACTGAACTGGCTGGGAATAGACCAGACAGACGTTTTCTAGGAATAAGGCAGATCCTGCCCTTGGGGGAGGGACAGACCTCTCCATTGTGTTCTCCATGGTTTCTGTGGATGCCCAAGGCGTTCCCAGACAGCTGACAATGCACAGGGAAGAGTTAGAAACTCAGTTTCCAATGACTTATAGTTGTATGCTACCCTCTAAAACCTGACAGCAACCCCCATAATTGCAGCCTACTGCAAGTCTATGAACTGCTTGGTATTCCACTCCCTCTAGTGTGGACTTCATTCACTGTGAATTGTCAATGTGGTTGTTGTCCAAATGTCCCTGAAAAATATATTTGTGTTTGCCTCTGAAGATCCTTAATAAAATCAATCCATATGTTTGGAAGGATTAGGCTGATATCTTGGGCTAATATCTACCTTCACCATTATTATGACTTTACTACATCTAGTTATTAACGTGATAATTGAAAGCACAGTTCCTTGGATGGATGTATACATTGTTGCCCTAACAGCCTGTTCATAACTTCTTATACAAAATTTAAGTGGGAAAAAGTTCTTCCAGGAACTCAAGTGCCTTCAGACTGACGTAAAACAATAATAGCATCACAGGAAAGAGAGTAAAACCTGGAAAATGAACCACACAGGGAGGGCATAACTTAGACCCGCTTCATCACTTCTGCTGTGAGAGAAAATAAGCATAGACTGACATGAAAATATTCCTGCATCAAGGACGCCAGAGCCAGGGTGCAACTAGGGGCAGGAAGGACAGTAAAGAGAGCCAATGTTGTCAGTGGGAAGACAAGAGCACATGAAAGTTTAAATTAGACCAGTACCATTTATTGTAGACATGTTTTCTTTAAAAAAATACCATCACCTCATTTAGAAAGAGCCTGAGAGTGAACAGTAGTGCTTATGGCCCTGGAACTGGGAGGAGGAGAAGGTCAGGAGGGAACAGAGCTGGGCAGGTGGGACAAAGTCCTCGACAGGGATGTGGGTGAGGGGGAATCACAGCTGTGGCTGGGGGAAGGCACACATGTCTCCCAAGGGGTGATGGCAATGTCCAGCCTCTGTCACTGCCACTAGGCAGTGTGATTGGGGCTGGACAAGTGGGAGCACAAAACAAAATTATTTCAACATCGCTTTCTCTTAGGAGCTGATAAGCTGCTCACTAGGAGACTGTGGTAAGATACTCACATAAAAATTTATAAAGACTGGTATCTAAATTATTACAAACAGGTATTTCTGTTTCCAGGCAGGAAAATGCAGATAACTATTAAACTGAGAAACTGGCAGTAAGTTTTCATGAAAATGTCCTCATACAAGTTGAACAAGGCTTGCAAGATACATGCCACATCTATTAGCAGATAGTGGTCCTGCAGGGGAGAGGCTTAATTCTCTGATCAGTGAGTAAAAATGGCCATTTCTCATCCTAAACTGGTATAAAGAGGGGACCATGTGAGCACAGATACCAGTAAGCCCCATGCATGTTATTTTCTTCAAATTGCTTGTGAGAATAAAGCTAAATTCCCATAGAGGTGTGAGCTCTTACCCATCTGGACCTCTGCAGTAAAGAAGGAGATGCTAACATTATGTGCACCTTCCAGCCGGGGCAGGGGAATGTAACTGTTTCTACTTCAGTTCATTGGCACCTCCCAGCACAGCAAGCCATTTCCTATCAGCTCTGACTCCTTTTGGGAAGGAGCTTTGGTAGTGTTTGCTTACAGACCCCTGAGCAGGCATTAATCAGCGTAACCCCCAGTAGTACATCTCACAGGTCCCACTCAGTGCCTGACCCGCAGAGGCACAACCCGGGAAGAATCACAGAATCACAGAATGGTCAGGGTTGGAAGGGACCTCTGGGGATCATGAAGTTCAACCCCCCTGCCAAAGCACGGTCACCTACAGCAGGTGGCACAAGACCTTCTCCAATTGGGTTTTGAATATCACCAGAGAAGGAGACTCCACAACCCCCTTGGGCAGCCTGGTCCAGTGCTCCGTCACCCTCAGAGTGAAGAGATTTTCCGCATGTTCAGACGGAACTTCCTATGTTTCATTTTGTGCCTGTTGCCCCTTGTCCTGTCACTGGGCACCACTGAAAAGTCTTGCCCCATTTCTTGACACCCATCCTTAAAATATTTATAAGCATTTACAAGGTCCCCCCTCAGCCTTCTCTTCTTCAGGCTAGACAAGCCCAGCTCCCTCAGCCTTTCCTTGTAGGAGAGATGTTCCTGTCCCCTCATCATCCTCGTAGCCCTGTACAGGTACAGTCACGGCACAAATGGGAGACGTGGGTATCAAATACCCCGATGTGCTGTCCCACTAGGGAAGAACAAAGCCCTTGAGGGCCCCCAAGCTTTACCCCCTCCCCACCCCCCCCACCCCCCCAATATCCTTAGCAAATACACTCTCGGACTTTTGGTAGCTAGCTGCCTTTGCCGTGCAGCACCCTTGCAACAGCCTGGAGAGCCACAGTGCAGGCAGGGGGCTGCAGGGTCTCCAGGTGGGACCCCTTTGCTTGGGGACCTCTGTCACCCCTCCAGGGGTGCTTGAGGGTCACCTCACTGGACTGGGCACCAGGGACATGAGCTCTTTCCATACCCAGCTACGGCTTAGCAGCTCCAGGGCAACAGCTTACACTTTTAGCTCTGGCAGTCCCTATAAGCCTTGTCTATCAGAAGAGACAAAACCCTGTTTTATAGGTGTTATTCTGATCTGGCTAATGAAAGACCCCTTGTATATATTTAATGCAAAATTGAATTAGTCAAAATCATTAAGAAGATCATAACATGTTTACTTGCCTGTTTCTGTACATCTATAACATTAACTATCCACAACCACTCAAGTTCATTCTGGTGGTTTTCATGACACACTGCTGAACACCATGCAGTATGAGATTCATGAGCTGTTCGGCTACAGGACATGTTTTGAAAGCACGCTACTTGTTATGCTGCAGTTTGAAATGCGGCTGGGATCCTGTCTGGCTGCAGAAGAGAATCGGTTGATATAGTTAATCAATACTCAGCTGTCCGGTGTTGGGTACATTAGCGCTGGGTAACAAATACTGTCCAAATAGTCTATTAACTCAAGCCATTAATAGCAAATTGGAAGTCAAAATCAGTTCATAACTGATTCATAGGTAGAAATAAGGCCTATATTTGAAGTCAGTAACATTTACAACAGATAATGTGAGTTCTGTTCTCAGCCACTTTCCACAGACTCAGGATTCCCACTGATTCATAGCTCAGTGTCTTTTGTTTTCCATTTTTTGGTAAGAATCACAAGAAAAGCGTGTTTATGTGAGATAAGGCACAAGATGGCTAAAATATAAAAGATTCTCTGTCCTGTAGTGAACATTAAGTGGTGGCTAATTTTCAAAGGCTGTAAATAAAATATGCTGTATTGCATGAACTGTACTGCAAAATCAAATTTATGCAAAAAAAAGATGCTGCTGCTGTTAGATCAGTTTTTCAAGGAACCCTCCTGTTACTCTCCCCTTCCCTTTCAGATGCAAAGCATGTAATTCCTGAATGTCAGCTAAGACACCAAGAGACATTTACCTTTGGGAAACTCCAAAATTTACCTTTGGTAAACTCCCAAAGTGCTGTAGGGGGAAAGTATTTATACCTGAATATACAAACCTGCCAAACCTGGGAGCAGACTGTGACCTCTGACTCAGCAAAGCCTCATATTGTATTAATTTTAAAGACTTTAAAACATCTGAAATTCAGAGACCATAGTCATAGGGGTTGTTTTTAAGCATTTACTATTATGAAAAGATGCCAACATTCTAGAATTATTTTTACAAGAATATAGAGTGATTACTACTTACACGAGTCTACAGGATTTTTCCACAAGGGGATCTTTGGCTGAGCAAATTAATTCCAAAGTCCAAAGTAAGTAACAAACAACGAAACAAATCAGTGCAATGTCACTGTGAGATTGGTGTTGGTATTAGAATCATCATTGATAAATCCAGCTTTAACTTGCTGAAAACTTCTTGAAGAAAGCAGATTGACCTGATGGTTTTGCAAAAATTTTCATAAAAATGAGCATTACTGCTGAGAAATTTTTTTTGTTAATTTATTCCAACTTATAAAATCCTTTAGGTATTAAAATGTAAATATTTACCTAGCCAGAAGTGTTTTTCCTAAGTCCCTTTTCAGACTAAAAAGCTTATACAACTATTGTTTGTTACATAAAAATGGGAAGCACATTGGAACATTCAGCAAACTGCTCTCAGCTACCCCAGTACAGCCCAGTAGATTTAGCATAAGAACTTTTGACAGCAACTGACTGGAAAGATTTCATTGCATTTATGTGACATTCTTTAACTGGTTTTCATACATTGCAGTTTCATATAAATATATTCATGCAGAGCTAATACTGTGGTAGAGGTAAATGTTTGAGACTCTGCAAAGACTAAAGGGATACTGTTAACCTCACTCTTGCCTTTAGCTGGAATATTTCCTGAGTTTTTCTAAGCTTTTATGTACTTTTTCTATAATTTAAGAGCAAAAATAATTAAAATGGCTCCTTTTCTGGCAAATCCTTGTCATTGCAATGCTAGAAGCCACAAATGTATTATAGGAACCAAGTAGCCTTGACATTGTGATACTAAGAGTCTTAAAGGAGAAAGGAATAAAATAACCCCTTGAACTTCATTTCAATTCAAAAGAGAAAAAAAAAATCCCAAGCTTGTTAACATAAATAGTATGTGCAAATATGCACAAGACAACAGGTAACATTTTTCCCACAGGAGGGAATTCCAGAAAAATTGTAGGTGATGTGCAGATACTTTATTTTCTAAACATAAATTGGATTATGCCAAAAGACATTTAGATTTCAACTGCTATTAGAGTGTAATTAAATTATGTTAGTTATCTTTGTTTGCAATACAAGGAACAAGATTTCTGTTGAAAGCACAAGGCGCTCCTGAGTTAATATCCTTTCATCTCACCAAGTGTCACACTGTAGGTGGTCTGGAGTGCTTTCTTTATACAGAACTTTTCACAGTATTTGCTTGATTCAATGCTACTTTTTAGCTTTTGGGTCAAGTGAAAAAATAGCAGGAAAGCCACAAGAGGACAAATTCCCTTTCACTTACACCATGTAAGTCCTGTTGAATGAGGAAAGCAGGACAAAGACTGAATACTGTGCCTTTGACATAAGGAGAGATACAAATATTTCACAATCAGGGCAACAAATGTCTTAGAAATTTGCAACAAAGTAACAATTCCAGTAAAACTGCAGAGCCTATTATTTCCTATTCATTGAAAACATATGTTGATGTTGTTGCGCATCAGAAACAATCAGAAGTCATTTTATTTTTTATTTCAAAGACTAAAACAGTAGCTTTTTAATACATAACCGATTGTTATAAAACATCTGGTGAGCTGTACCATTCATAGTTTATAGACAAATTCTTTCTTTAAAGGCAAACTGGAAAATTTTATGCTTTCTTTTCCCTATAAATGTAGTATTTCCTCAGCCCCTGCAGAATTCCTTTGCCTTGCTTAATCACTATTTCCATGCCACCAGTGGATGTGGATATTGTGTAGATGTCTTTAAAAAGAAAAAGTAGATTTTCTAGGACAAACTCTTCCTCTCGTGCTCTTCATTTCCCATCTCCCTCTTTCCCTTGCACCTCTCTGTGTCACATTTTGCTCCCTCATTTCATCTCCCAGCATGCCACGCGGCAGCCTCGTCAGCTTACACTGTAAGGATATTAGCACAAAGTCTTCCATGCAAAGAAGAAAACTAATGCCATGCCAAACACTTCCAGTGTAAAATGTGAAACCGCTACTCTTTAGAAGGGGACACTAAGTTTTATATACTCCAAGGTCATAAATGCTAAGACATTTTACCCAGCTCTCTCTTACTGTATTAAATCTTAGAAAGCTTTCTGCAATATTACATTTGCCTCATAAATCTCATCCCAGCACCAAGGGTTCTCATATCAGCTGACCCTAATGTAATTTCAGAATTCACCTGCTGACTCACTGATGTACAGAATTTTAATTTCCCAGAGGTTTACATAGCGCACTGTGGCCACATGTGCTGAAGCAGCAGCCTCCAAACACACAGAGCAACATTTCCATGCCACTAAATGCCACTAAACTAGACTATCAAGGAATAATCCAAGATGCCCAGCCAAGTCCTTACAATTGCCAAGGCCAGAAGGGACAGGGGGTGCAAAATGTGAGGTCTCTCCCACTGAGAGGAGCTGCCATTGCAGGTTACCGCAGGGGTGCAGGGACATCTCATCGGAAGGGAGCACGCAGGGAGCAAGAGACACATACTGTACAGCATCAGACTGACAGATAAACCGGAAAAGAGTACAGGAAAGCAGATCCATCAAGGGAAAGTATGGGCTTGAGAATCCTCCAGTAGAAGAAAGAAAAAAATTCTGAAGAGACAAAGGTGTTAAAAAGTATTCCTAAACAGGAAAGTGCAAATGGCACCAGATCCATGTTTAGTTGTAACATGAGCAACAACCAGAGGATGTGGTTTTAGTAAAGACAGAGGTTACGTAGAAGGATGAGACAACAGTTCTCTAAATATAGCAAGAGAACTTCCATTTCCCGAAGGCCCAACATACACCAAGTTGCGCCATAACCCAAAACTTTAGCATTCAGCTCATATATGAAAGAACTCTACTACTGACAATTCGCTAAACAGGTACACATCAAGTAATATTAATTACAAATGAGGGAAAGTAGCAATGTAATTTAGAATCTACAGACATATCACAGTTCATAACAATATAGGTAAATCTGTGGTTTGCAGGAATATATGTTTGATAGATTTGAATGTGAAAACAACATGAAAAAATAACAGGAAATTATGTTGTGGATACCTTAATACAAGAGGAAGACCTTGGGAGAGGTGGTTCAGCAGAGAAGGAGAGCTTTTAACAGATGATGCCAAGAAAAGCCAAGTATTTCATGACTTTTCACTTTCTGTTGTCACTAAAACGGCAGCTGATACTACAACTGACAAAGGTAAAAAAAAATCAGCTAAAATGAGGAATGAAAACTACTTAGGTAAACTGTAAATCAGTGGGTCCTGTGAAAGTCACCAAGAGATGTCTGGCAAACTGGTTCATACAATTTCTGAGGCATTGTCAATTATCTTTGGAAAGCTGTAGAGGTGACCTTTCAGGTGACTGGAAAAGGACAGACACAGTGCTTATTTTTCAAACAAATGCAGAATGGCAGCTTGGAAATAATAGGCCAGTTCAGTTTTTAAGTCCCCTTACAGTAATAGAGAAAATAATTTCCCAAAAATACACCAATGAAAGGAAAAAATTATTTTAAAAAAAGGGAAAGTGGTAGCAGCAGACATGTATTTGTAAACTTCCAACCCTGCAAAACTAATTTAATTTCCTGCAACAACAGGCAAATCTGTTTGCGATGAGGGAAGGAGTGTGAGGAGACAAGACAAATAGTAAATGTCACGTAGCTTAACATCAGTTAGCATATAGCTTGACATTAGTAAAGCTTTTGACACTGCATAATATGACATTCTCATAAGTAAGCTCAGGAATGGTCTACTGTAAGTGCTATAACGTGAGTCCAAAATCAAATGCAGGACGAGATGCAAAGCAATTTTTAGTGGTTCACTGTCAAAAAACAAAGTGTATTGAATATGGTCTACTACTGTCAAATATCTTCCTGAATGACTTGGGTGACAGAGTGAATTGCTGTACACATATATGAACAAAAGAGAGATGCAACTGCATTCATATATCAATACGTATAAGGTGTATCTGAATTAACTGCATGTAATAACGGTTGCTGGAAGCTCAATTCTGGACAAAAGTCCAGACTTCTTTTTTTCAGAAATTCGACAGAGATTGCAAAAGATCAGGATGTGATTAAATAAGGACAATTACAAAGTTTTATAGGTAGGTAGAAGTAACCAATTATATAAGTACGTGCAGAGAATGAAGAGAAAGCATGATTACAGGAAAGCAAAAGCGGACCATGAGTCATCACATTGAATTTCTGCCAAAACCCAAACCTCATTCTGGATGTACTGGCAAAAGGGATCACTCCAAAGCATCTGAAGTCATTCTCACACCCAGCTTGGCACTGGAAAGGCATCAGGCAGAATCTGAGTTTGTGTCCAGTTTGAGACAGCATTTTTCAAGGAAAACATTATCTTCTGCATAGGTTATAATGGGAGAGCTATCCACAAAAGTAGAAGAATTGGCACTATTTTATCTGAGGGAGGACATGAGGCATCATAAATTTCTGCAGAGGAAATTCTGAAAAAAAATCTAATGTTGCAAATCGTTAATAACTGCAATAGATTAATTTGAAAGCTTGCACTGTCCCATCACTGGAGTTACTCGAGTTGTTGGACAGGTATCTGCAAGAAAATCTTAAGCAAATTGGTGCTGCCATAGAGCAAGGGAATGGACGAAGTGACTTGTAGACATCTGTTCCCACCCCATTGCCGGTGATTTTGTACCAGGATTTGACAGTAACTACTTACGTGGAATTGATATCTTCTGCATTAGCTGTGAGTGAGTGCCTGATCTTGGCTGACTGTTAATTGGCCCATTCATTGTTTCGTTAAAACCTTGGCATTTTTTTCTCTGGTATATCCATATACCATGCAGACAACCTTACGGACTTCCTTGTTCTTGGAAGACGAATATCTTTACTGACTTTTTCAACTCTTCCTAAAGGAGGCTGAAAAACAAACTATGCAGTCCAAAGAAACCTGTGCAGTGCCAATGAACATCTATCTGGTCCTCAGCCTTCACAAAGGAAGGCAAACAGTTCTCTGACGTGCCATGAGAGTGGCTGGTGGCTCCAAGCTCACCACTAACACATTTCCCTCTCACTTTCTCCTTGCCTGCGTTTGTCCAGCAGCTCCATTCCTGTCCAACAAGCAAGAATTTCTTTGGGGTGAAGCTGCCTTTTCTTCTCTTTGTTCACACAGTTGCTTCTCTCCTGAGAGAAAATCCCAGGTACTACAATTAATTCATTATTGTTGATTGTAGTAGCATTAATATTTTCTGTTTACAATTACTCACATGTAGTAATTACAGACAGTCTTATTTTCAGTTTGTACAAAACATACATTGAGAGAGAGGTGACATTTAATCTTTTCTAAATAACCATTTGCAAAATTATTTCAGATTTTCAGATGTGAAATATTGTGATCCCTCTACACGAAATACAACATTGACTTGGAGAAGGCAGACTTAAGGGAGAGGACAGGGATTAGGTCATTTGTTGTCCTTCTTAAATCTTCGGTGAACTCTTCTAAGGAAATATTACTCTACTTGTTATTCTTATAGCAGACAGATAGTAATTCTTATCTTGCATCCACCTGCTTATCTACCACATTACAGAGGGGTCCTGCCCACGTTTAATCTACTGGTTAAATGCCAGTTTAATTCTTCTATGCTGTAGGCCACAAGGAATCTGTTCAAAGGACAGCCCCTCATACACACACCACAGTATAAACATTTTAATGAAAGAGAAATTTTTGTAGGAGGAAAAAAAGGTCCTTTGCTTTGAAAATAATGAATAAACTCTCATTGAAATGAACCCTTTATGCATATCTTTCTGTTTCTGATCTGGCAGCTTTGAAGAGCTGATATCATCAGTTTTAGAACCTGGAGTCTGGCCACTGTTCTCTGAAACATGCTTTACAATGGAAAAGACCATTTGAAAGCAAGTAAAACAATACAGAGCAAAAAAATCAGATACATTTCAAAGCTTGCAAACTTTTTATTACTTTGCAACCTTTTTTTCCCAATATGTGAACCATTCTGTGTCTCTTACTTACCCATACCACTGCCCTGCTACTCTGCCACTGCATTTAGAATACTAGAGCTACCAGCAGCAGAGCTTAATGGCAATTTCACTTTTCCACTGGAAACTGTTTGTGTAATTCCCACTGTATGATGCTGTGCAGTTGTTCTTGCCAGAGCTTACACTGCATCAGCTCAAGCAAGTATGTACTTCTTCAGTTCCTCTCATTTGTAAGCACAAAAGCACACTAGTGTAGGTCTGACTGCAGTGAAACCTAAAGAAAACTCACATGTGGGCTTCAGCAGAGATGGGAAACTTGCTCTAATAATGCTCATCATTTACACAGCGCTTCTCACAGTCATCTCATTTCAGAAATTTAACTCTTTTCTACAGACAGAGGAATTGAGGCAGAAACCATAAGGCTCAGCAAGCCTCTAAGGGTGACCACTGATTTCAACAGGAGCAAAGACAGTGCTTTGGAATGCTTTCCTCCCTTGACCCACACAGTTTACTTATCCAAAGCCGCAGTGAGAATCAGAGCTGGAGTCAGGATTAAAGTACATGGTGTTTCTGCACACAGACTGTAAGCCATGACTTACTTACATGCACAAGGAGGGCAGCTTTTCAGATTTTCAGATGCAGCACTCTCCAGCTCACCACTGGTGCTAACAGTCCCTGCTGGTCCCTGGCTGGGCTGATGAAAGGCAGCCTGACCCTCCCCCTGCAGACCCCCAGCACTCCTCCTCCCGTGAGAGATCACCCTCCTACCACCACAGGGCTCCCAGGCACCTGTCACTCCAAAACTGCCCCAGACGAAACTCGGGTCTCTAAACATAAGAGTAGTTTTAAACCATCAAAGAATACACCACAAACTGAGCTGACACAAAGGTTTAAACCATCCAAGTATTAATAGGCGTTTTTCTTATAAGGAAAAATTCATAATCAACATCTTTCTCCTTTTATAATCATTTCACAGGCTTCCAAAAGAGCAGAATCTGTATCAAAATGTACTCTGGATACTCTTCCAATGGGAACTCATTTTAAGGGTCCCAGGTCCTGAAAGGCACACCTCCTTTTCTGCACATACTGGTCAGACACATGTCAGAAAAGAGGAGGAAGCTTTCAAAAGCAGTGTTTAAATCTTCTGTGCAGCCAAGAGGCAAAAATTGGATCAGATGTCTGAAAACAAAATTACAAGAGGCTGAAGAAGGACTTCTGGGGTAATCCAAGGAGACCCCACTGACTCAAGCAACCGACATTCTCCAGTGAATCCCAAAGGCTCTGGGGCATGGATCATCCATCTCTGCTGATGAATTGCTTAGTTGCAGCAGAATTTAAGAGTACTGAAGGACTCCTCTGCTTCTCAAGAGTACCCTTATCCTACTAGAGCTTGTACAAGTGGAGGGTCAGGCAGAGTGGAGCGCAGCTCTTCTGAGCTCACGTGCTGATTATCCCGCTCTCAGCACATCCCTTCCTCCCATTACTCCAAGAGGGAGGGAGCAGCAGGCATTGAAGGTGGCTCCATAGATTCAGTAGATCAGAGTCCCCATGAATGTTATCTGGATTGTTAGTTACTAGCAGCATCTAGCCTTGGAACCACAGCAATTAGTCTCTGGGGTCTACAGTCCCCATATCTCAGAAGTTTGTTGTGTTCACGTAAATGCTTAGCATAATGGATATTGGATTATTTCACGTGCAACCCACTTGAATAACAACCCACTAATCCAGAGAGCAGATGAAGAGATCACACACAAAAGTTTTCAATATATAGCACTGTTCTCTAGTTCATGAGGTTGTTTTGTGTAACCAAGCTCAGTGCTGAGGTATCAGGATTCTGCTCTTGCCCACTAGTTTGGTATGAACCCAGGGATGACCCAAGGATCCCCATGTTCCTTCTGCTCTGCATCCCATAGCAGTTCTGAAGTGCACAAAAATATCATGTACTGTGCCACAAAGGTAATAGATCAAATGTGGCTGGATTCATCTCCTGTCATGGTGCTGGTCTTGCCATCTCAGCCAATCCTGCCTGCCACAGTCATGGGAGAAGCATGGGCACTGCCAGAAAGTTATTCCTCTTATGCAGAAGACATTTAAAATTGGCCTGATATGTTTTCTCTTGTCTGGGAAGAGAATCAAGGCTCAGATGTAGACATCAACTCTCAGCCACACGAACACCACACACTCTCTCTGAGCCCTGACGCGCTGAAAGCCCCCTATTTCTCTCCTCCCCTTTCACTCAACAGCTCTTGCAGCCTACAGAAGCATCAGGCCTACGAACGCTGCAGCATGAAAAACACAAATGAATTTGTAACCCCCACAGCTTGCAACTACTTAGTGACATTTTCTTCCACTTCCCATGGATAACTCATAGCAGGGCCACTTCGTGCTCTGTTTAGCTCCTGCACAGTCCATGTGGTGGCAGGGCTATGGCCTTTGCAGGTAGCTCGTTCACTATATGCATCTCTATGTAGGGTGGCTGACAGGCTCTGAGCAGGGATAAGATGTCCTGCTGTGCATCTAAGTCTGCTGGACAGCCTCTACTGTTTTGCTTCATCCAAAGTTCAGTGTTACTAGCTCATTTATCTGCAGATCCCTTCCACATGATCATGTAAAACCAAATCATTGTCTCAGTTGCAGTAGTGGAAATTATGACAGTAATGGATTTGCAGTGAAAAAGACGATCAGGGCTGTGGTCCCTGCTGGAACAGCAATCTTGTTGGCCATCCTCAGACTCCCTCCTTCTCTGCTCCCTGCAAATCTGCAAGGCAGAGTAGTCCAAGAGGAATCCCCAAAAAGCAGGATGGATGCAGTCCTCCTCTCAAACACGGACTAAGCAAACCCAGCCAGTCACTCCAGCAGAGGAGACATATCTGAGAAACTGGAAAGATCTGCACAAAAACCCATGACAAGCTGAGCTGCCTCAAAAAATTTTCTGTGATTTTCCAGAAAAAGAACTGAAAAAAGTCCGTTATGATTCTGGTCAGTTATTGCTTTTTTTTCCTTCCATTGTTCCATTGGCCTTATTCAAACACTTTCTTCTCCCAGATCCCAACTATAACTGCTCAACCATGCTTTTGCTTTAATAATACTTACTTACTTCTTTTTTTTTCCAGAGCAAAAGTCTGCTCTTTTTACACTTGCTTTACAAGGCAAATTTGGCATACAGTTCAGTTGCGTATCCTGATGTCGGCTTATTGAAGGCAGGTGCACACTTTAATATATATGGGCACAGAGACCCCCTTCCAGACTATAAAAGAATACTGAGCATGTCCTCATGTGCAATATCTCTAATTTTTTTATTCATAAACTTAAAAATATGAGCTGTTCTTTTGCCTATACGCACTAGAAATGAGCCTGAACAGGCAGGCACCATATTTCTGCATTACACAGAGATGTTACTAAAATGGCTCCATTAGCTTTTTTTCTAGTATATTGTCTTTATGTTACAGTAATGGGAAAAGGAAATATTACTGTAAAGTTCCACTTCCATTGCTAACAAGAGAGAATCATGCAAGAAAATATAACATGGCGAAGTAGTTTCGGCTAGCCCAACTGCCATCATTTTATTTAGTCTGGAAAGAGGTGACAGCATGCTGTTAAACAAAAATCCTTCACTTACTAGTTAGTATTCTTACTACATTAATAATATACAATGGACAGTAATGGAGAACAAGTATTCTGTCTGTAATGAAATAAACATGGTCCATATGATGCCATCCTCCAAGATGTTTAGTGCAGTGTCTTTTTTATTTTTATAGATCTAAGTGTAAAATGAGTCCACCAGTGGATGCTAGGAGAACATTTGTTACATTCTAATGTGAAAGAAAATAGCAGGGATTAAATGCTTTAAATAATTTCATTCCAATTTTCTTATTTGTGTTCACTCAAACCTCTCTAAAGACCAAACCTACACAGGCTGCAACCCCATTCAGCTGACATTGTGGCTGTGACCTGTGCAAGGCCATCTACTGGTCACCTAGACGAGGGACCTGCTGGAGCAAGGAGCTCTTTGTCTCGGAGGCACTTGCTTGTGTTCGTGTCTGTGAAAAAACAGGATACCAGGAAAATGGAAAGAGGCAGTGGGGCTGTGCCCACGCAGGGCTTCCCTCAGGGTGGGATCGGGAAGCAGCTGGAAATCAGAAGTACCCTAAGCTCAGATAGGTCTGAGGATATTCATTAACATATTTCTCACTGATTCCTGAGCTATCTAAATACCTTTGTGAGCCCATAAGGGAATTTACACCACTAACTGAAACAGGTCAAAGGCATGTCCTTGGGCACAACATTTCTGTTGTCCAGCCTTATAAATTGTCAGAGTGGTCTCTGATAGGGATTCAGCCCATGCCACCTAGCTGTCCTCAAAAATTCCCAAAGTTTGGGAGTGAATGTGAGTCAGGGGCCATTCCCAGGAGGGAGCAAGAAAGCAGCTCCCCATACGTGGAGGAGAAGAGAGCAGGACCACATCTGCACCTTCCCTTTGCTGCCAGGTATCCTCAGACCCAGAGGGTGGCTCTGAGCACAGTCACAGCCTGAGAAATTCAGGAGAAAGTGTTCAAAAGTGGATTTGGCCCTCAATATTTTTATCTTTTTTTTTTTACTGGGGATTCACTTGAGAGCGAGGAGGTATGACTGACCCATAAACCGCTACAGTGGAAGGAGGTTCAGAGGAAATGGGAAAGGACAATGTGCTCATGAAGCGGAGAGAATAACGTAGAGTAACTGACTTTATTTAACACAAAGAGGACCAGAGGGGACCTTTGCTCTAGATAAACAGCTAGCAACAGTTGAGTGGATCAACTAGAGTTATCCAGACCAGCATGGGGGGAGTGAGCCCAACACAGAGTATAAAAACTAAATAATTAACAAAGGAATTATGAAGAGAGCAATGAGCTTGAACTGGCTTCAACCCACTGATTCCTTCCCAGCCAACAGGGGATGCTCAGAGTCAAGACGGTGAGCGTATCGTTGAGACTGGTAATGGGAATCACATTGGTATTGTGACTGAACTGTGTATTGCAATTTCTGTATTTTGCTAAGTGTGATTTACATTAGTGTTGTGTTTTCAGTGTATTTTGTATCACTCTGCTAAATCAGAAATCTTGTGCAACGTTAACAATATTCAGATAACTAATTTGGTATCAAACATTACACCCTCTACATATGGAATATCGAAAAGAAGCTGGTCAGAGAGTATTGGACTCTGCCAGGAAGACCATACCTTTTCCTTCCACATAGGAAAGACTGCAGCACCATGGAGCACCCCCTCTGAATATGGGCTTAGTTATACCAGCTGCCATGATTTTTTCTCTCCTTAATCCTTAAGTCATACTAAATAGGGAATTCCACTCCTAAGTCTCATATGCATAAATACAAGTTACACCTACAGTCTTCGATTTGATCATGTCTGAATTCCACTCAATTTGCCTATGGTAACAGTGCCATGTTGTGTTCCAGTTCAGATGGTAATCACTTTTTACCATTGTAGGAGTTTATTTTTAGCTCTTCTCAAATCCAAACCTAAAGGACAGTACATTTCTCTTAACTCACAGGGCAGCCCTTTATAAAATCCAACACTTTGTGGAAAGCACAGGGCTGTACATAGCAGATCTGCCTTGGATCTCTGCCAAGGAGCAGCAGGTCCCTGCTCTAGCCTAAAATTTGCACTAGAGCACAGATGTACACCCACACAGCATGGACAGGTGATGAACTTGGGCTCCAGCCAGAGCTCCGACCCAGGCTGACTCCTTAGCTGAACATGCCTATGACTACCATGCAATTACATTTGATCAAAACCAATCAGCTTCAGCATAGGCATTTCATCCCATTCTTTAAAGATTTGGAGGTCATCTGGGGACTGAAAACAGACAGAACAACTTACTCTTTTAGAAAACAAGTAGAAAAAAGTGCTGCTGTACCACTGTAAAACTTCAAGAGTGCAGCCATGATGCATCAGCTCATTTCCCTACCACATCATTGCTGTGCTTACACCTCCTTGCCCGTGTACAATTCATGTGAATGATGCTAGACTCTTCTGATAAACCCTTGATGATAACAACTGTCAAAGAATGGACTTCTTATAAGAGCTATGTAGTTCAATATTTGTTCTTCCACTGAAAGCTGCAGCATTCCTGCTAATGCAGCTAATACATGTAGTGAACGCTATAAAAATTTATCCAATGCTTCATTATTTTTGTATCACAGCAGTCTGATGGAAATGTCTTACTCAAAAAGCTCTGTTATACCCATATCTATTTTTTGCCTTTTTTACCTGCATCCATTTTCTTCACCGGTAACTGAATAGGCATGTGTAAACAATTTGTTAGATGCTCCAGTGCTCAAAAGTGGTATCACTTTTCCAGATCTCCAAGTGTAACAAAAGGAATAGCAAAGACACAGAAATTAAAAATGCTTATTTATAACCATCTATCTGAGGCTGACAGAATCAAGACTGGAAAACGAGTTATTGTGTACATGCATAATCCATGAGCCAGAAAAAGTTGCATCCTTGATCTCTCACCATTGTTACAAAATGCAGAAAATCTTTCGTAGGCAAGGCTACCTTGTTGGTATCTGTGTTCCTTAACCATGTCAGAAGCATGTTCTTTGAAATCCCGTGAATTCTCTATTTTAAACTTTGTGCTACAGGGGAGAATGCATTAAAGCACAATTCTACTCCAAGAAATTACTGTAAAATCAGCACCTTCTCACTCTGTTTATATTCCCCTTGCGTGTATTCAGAGACATCTCTTCTTCCATTAGTGATAATGGGAGGTTTTTCTTCTGTTTTATTCCTTTTATCACTGGAGAGGTCATACTGGTAAGATAGCTATACATCATTAACAGCATTACAAAGCCAAGCAGGAGCTCCCACACGGAGCATAGAGATAGAAGTACAAGCTGGAGACAATGGGGCGACATAACCCAAGTATCTGAAAGGAGAGTTTTGCCTGAGCAGCTTTTGTCCTGGTGCCGAGGAGGTTCAAGACAACAGGGCTAGTTTAGCTTTCACTCCCCTTGTAGAGTTTATCGATCTGATTGTCAAAGAGGGCAGAGGGAGCTTGTCTCTTCACAGACTGGAAAGTTTTTGAATTAGAAATATCTGAGTTACAACAATATAAAATGCCATGAAATCCCGTTAAACATTTTTCTGATCAAAGCTGAATACTTAAAAGTTAGGCTTGAGACTGTTCTTGTCGCCCAAACACTCTCTTTTCTTCCAGAGATGATCTCATTTCTGATCCTAGCAGAAGTGTCAGGCAACAATTTTGTGGGCAGCTAACCCAGTGTAGCATCATAGTTCCACTAAAAAGAGGACATTTTACTTGTCCTCGCTGTTCGCGCTCCTCTCCCTTCCCTTGTTTTACCGTTAGCTTTTCCATTAGGGTGGTTGGTTAAATCAGTTCACAGAAGGGCCTGATGACCCAGGACAAAATAAACAGCAAGAAGATGACCAAGAGCGATGGGGGCAGAGGGGAGGGGAAGGACGGATATTACCCTTTCAGCAACAAAAAGTTGTTAAAACATTCACACCTCTCAGGGAACCACAGCCCAAATTAGCTGTGAAAAACTGGGCAGTGCCTATCTTTTTCCATTTACTCTAGACAGATCCTAGAGCACTGGCTTAGCTCAGACATCCAGCTTTTAGACAGCTACAGTTAGGTAACCTCATTCCCCACCAGAAGTACTTGAACTGACAAGGCGGGGTGGACTTGCTTCGTTTTTATCACATTTCAGTCAGGGACGCATATTCAGGGTCCTTTTCAGTCTGTACTTGGGGGCACTGCCGTGATGAAGAAAACAGTAAAATGTCAGTAAATATTTACAGAGGAAGCTGGGATTTTAGCCTAATTGTGGAACACTACGAGCGTAGTGCAAGTGTCCCCAGTAGCACACTCAGAGGCCCAACCAAATTCACTTTTATTTTCACTTCTTTCTATTTTCATTTATGTTTTTACAGGAAAATTAAGTCCATATATTCAGCAGAGTTGAAGAAGATAAGAGAAACATGTCCACTACTTCAAAGGAGGAGAAGCTAGTGCCAGGAATGAAGGTGTGCTGACTGGTATAATGTGTGGCAGGGCCAGATGTTCAACAATATTTATGCAGTGAAAGCAGGTCAGATAATCTGCAAGAGATGTAAATTTCTCCTTTTGACTACTCCTTTCAAAACCACTGGTCTGTTTTTACTGATCTGATTCAAGTGAGATTTCTGTGAAAGTACTGGTGGAAAATATGGAAGTGACATACAGCAGCTTTTGTAAGCACATGTTTGCATTACAGACTTGGATTTTCTATAGATGGAAGAAGAAAGAACTGCATGTCAAACCTGCACCTCTTGAGGCGGTCTCAGCATAACTGTCTCTAACTTGCTGAGGATCTTGGGAACTTGGACTCATAAAAAGATGTTGAAGGCATTTTTATGCCAATATAACAGTAGATCCACAAAAAGACCAGTGTGTCGTACGTGAAATGGAAAATACCATTCAATGGTATTTTCAAATATGAAAGCAATGGAGTTCAAGTGAGCAAAACCAGAAAAAAAAAAAAAAAAGGTCCTGGAAACGCAACAAACATACCATGGAGAAATAAGTCTTTTTCTCCTCCATGGTCCAAGTGCTGTTAGACTGCCATTTTGAGGAGGTAGCCAGATACCACTTGCTAAAGTGGATTGTCCTGGAAAGTCTTGTGTGGTATTTTCTGTGACTCTTGTACAAAATGTATTCGCAGAACACTGATTGAAAATCTCCCGTGCTGTGGAAGACAGTCCCAGGGCTCCACAATTCAGGCTGTAGGCACAAAACTATTTGTGATTACTTGAATCAAAGGGGACCATTCTTTATTGAAACTGTTTCATTTGATGCTAATAAACCATTGATACTTTTATTGTTGAACATTGCAAATATCTTTTAAGGGAACTGTTCACAACATGCCTTGGTAAGAAACATTTTTCTTGGGTTTTCTCCAACCATTCTTGCTAATGTGCTAAGTTCTTCCATCCATTACCTTAGGAACAGGCAACATGCTTTAATCTAGAAGGTGGTTTCCTGTCCCTTGATCATCTGGTTCTTTAGCAAATCTTTCTGTGTTAAGCTTTGCTTTTATTACTAACTGACTGTATTAGGACTTAAAAATTTTGTACAGCCAAAGTAGGTGTGGTACTATTTATAAATCAAGGGCAAGTTATGTAGTTTTCATAAGGTGGTTTATATTGCATATTTGAAATCTGGAGGTGTTTCAGGAATGTATCATAAAACCACCTTCCATAAACTGTCTCTCAGGAAACAGTAATGATAACAGAGGCAGACAGATCTCACTTTAAACAAGTTACCTTGTACCCTTGATTTACTAAATTTCTGGAATTTTTTTTAACCAGATTAAAAATCTTTCCAATGGTTTGAAGTCTTATCAGCTGAGTTTTCAGAAGATTCTCTTTACTACTAAGATTTCCAAACACTCAATAATCTGAGACTATATAGCCATATAAACCTTGCCTCATAAGTTTTACAGATTTATGAAAATCCTAATTGTATACCATGTACTGGATAAAAGTAAAAATAATTCCATATATAAAATAATAAAAGTACACTTATTAATTAAGCTGCCAGATCCCAAAAATGGTGAATTTATAACTGCCAGCAAAAGGTTTGACATCTGTGCAATTTAGTGAACATGGACTATAATGTTTCTGGATTTTACCTCACTTCTTATTTCCACAGAAAAATGTGTGCAAAGTTTCATGGCTGACAATGTGGGTGTCAGAAGCCTGAAAAGGGTGAAACAAATTGGAAAAGTAGAATGAAAATATATAAAAACCTGTAAAATTACTATGTTCCCTAAGTGTAGGCAAGAGCTATATTTAGATCTGGTAACCATAATGGGACATTGGTCAGAAGATGAAGGACAAATTTCAATACACGTTCATTACTTTAAAGAAATTACACCTTGGAGTAAGCCTTTTATATTGAAAAAGTACAGCAGTAAAAAAAACCAAAAGCTTTTGTGCCGAAAGTAGTTTACTTAGACTATATTCCTCTGTGTTCATTTTGCTGTTACTGAATATGCCTGTGTAAATCAGAAATCATAGAATCATAGAAAGTTTTGGGTTGGAAGGGACCCCTAGAGATCATCTAGTCCAACCCCCCCGCAGCGAGCAGGGAAATGTCTTTCACAGCTGAGATTCTCCATTTGCTCCATCCTTCAGTGAAGTCAGTTCACAACATCATGACCGGTTCTTGTGTGAAGACGCCCTGGGAGAGTTTTATTTTATTTAGCTATCCTGAAATATTTTTCTTGCTTATTCATTACCCAAGGTCTACTAAAACCTGTCTATCTAGCATCTGATAATTCTCTTACTTGGTTTTTTTGTGGAAGACCTTGAAGGCCCAGAGTAATGGCTAGGAGACCACAGATGAAACACAAATACTGATTTTTCACAAAGGAGCATTTCTTCTAACTGCTTCCTAAGTATTTAAGTTTAATGTGTATTAATTGAAATGCAGTACACAAATAAAGTATAAACTAAATTATTTTATTTCTCTATTCAATTTTAATTCATCCTTTGTACACCGATGTCATAATCATACTGACTACAGAAAGATGTATTGAAAACTATCTGGATTTGTAACATTAAATACAAATAAACACCCATAAACCAGAAAATCATGAGTAATAAAAATAAACTTTTCCAGTCTCTTTTACACCAGACAGGAACTACTCCTTTGAGGAATACTTTTTGTGTAATTGTTTAGAGAAACTATATTATGGACTTTATATTATAATGAGATACGATATTATGGACTGTAGATTACAATATATATATCAATACTGCTTGAAATTAAAATATTATTAAAGACACTATGTCATAGCTGCTTAAAGACACTAATAGAAACATTGGGGGGAAAAAAAAAAAGCTTCCCTGGGGCTGAATCTGATGCAAGAAGTTCAGTTTCCATCACGAAGCTCTTGATGTAGAGACAGAACAAAACGTCTGAAAGCAGGTGGTTTATCCTCCCCCACCTCGCCCTCCTCTCCCCACACTCAGCTCTGTGTCCCATGGGCCAGCTGTGAGAGTTGGTTTAGTGAATTGAACTGTAGGGGTCTGACAGGAGACAAGGCCAGCTCAAGGTAAAAAAGTCAGGAGTGGACGGCAAAGAGCGAGGGGCCAGCGAGGAGCTGCACTCTTGCCTTTTGGGTAGGATGGCCATCCTCCCCTTTGAAGTGGTACCCTCAGCTCTCTGAAACTGTAATACTGCTTATGCACTAGCAAGAAGAGTGAAGAGGAGGTACAGAAAGCCGAAAGCTCTCAGATTAATAAGGGATTTGTCAAAGTGCAGGTTGAGTTCGAGCTTGCAAAGGGAATGAAAGCAAATGGCAAAAAAAATTTATTTTTACAGTGAAGAAGATAGAAGGAAGTAGCTGGCTCTGCATTGAGAGGACAGAATCAAGATAATCTGCATATTGTCCAGAACTATGTGAGTATCTTGCCTTCTTTTCAGTGCAGCTGACAGTACAGATCTGCTCCATGATCAAATGGGGAGATGCATGTGGTCATCAGAGTGGTGGCCTCCACAATGGACATAGTTCCAAGCATTGAAAATACCCCTTGTTATTCAGTTAGGAGTGGGCAGGTGGAGAACCTGACAATCTGTCTTCTGCTAACATTTTCACTATGCTGTGAAAACTGGAACTTAAAAATGCATACATAGCATGGGATTCTGGTAAATCCATCATATCAAAATGTCCAAGAAAGTAGCAAGAGTAGTCCTTAATCTGGAGGAAGAAGGAATGATCTAGACATTTGGAACCTGATAGTTTGAACTCAACACCATGCATAACTTGAAAACAAAATGTATGAAGGGAATAATTAAAGACACGGAGATAAATAGAAGATAGCATAAAAGGTTACTGAAAGTATCATACCAGATTCTAAAGAACTCTTGTTCAGAGAGATTAAATTAAAGAAATAAATTTATGTGGGAGATACAATCTTTATTCGTAAACTTAATCTGGAATACGTGGGGATTAATACAAGAATTGTAAGGTGCACAAGGAACTAACTAAAGGCAACCAGCAAGTGGGGAAGTACCTTGCCACAAAAATGTTGGCTTGCTAATGAAATTTTGTGATAACAGAAATTTGGAAAGCATTCTTATTAGGGAGGAGAATCTGAATAAACAGGAAGAACTAGATGACCTTAAGGAGTGAAGCAATTGAAATGGGATAACATTTAATGGTATCAAATGGCATGCTCTGTGCCTAAGGATTTATAAAACAGATTTATGCAATAAACCAGGAGCACATCAGTTTGAAAGGCAAGGAGAACACCCTGAATGTGCCAACTATCCACAGGATCTGTTGCCAACATAATGCAACTAAGACAAAGGTAGTGCAAACCTAAAATGTACCAAGGGCCATTTCTAGTACAGTTAGGAAAGTATCAGCGCTATGATTAAAACCCTGGGAGATCATGTTTGGACTATTGTGTACTGTGACAAGGAAATATTCCTCTACCCTAGATTAGGCATCTAGAAGTTAAGTATTTCAGTAGAAACAAGTCATCCAAGGTTCCTTTATATATGATGAAGAGAAATCCAGAACGCTATAAATCTTAGTCTGTAGTAGTGTCTAATACAAGTCCAATGCAATGGCTTCTGGAGGTTTCTCTCTTCTCTTTTTCATCTTTGAGTATAAGGGTGGTCAAGGCTGAACACCTCAGACATGTGAAAATAGGTGACGTGAATCCAGTTCAGGAATAAAGGCTAATGAGCACTGTCTGACCCATGGGATGAATTTTGTCGGGAACAAAAAGATATAAATTGACTTGATAAAGTCTGAAAATAAAAAGTTGTACTATCACAGCCCTGAGGGTTTACAGCCATGGTGCAAAAAGTTCTAGTAGGTTTTAAGAAGAAGACCAGTGCAGAAGGAGTCTAGCAGAGAAAGAAAAGAGATTGAACGACTCCATTCAGTCCCGTGGTGCTACGTTTAAACCTTGCTAGTTATCCACTCACTGTTTAACCAAATTTATGCTTTACCGGTTATTTAGAGATAGTCATTCAATAGTATAGACAACTTTAAGACTTCACAGTACTTGCAGTATATTTATAGCGTACTCCTTCCTAAAGTAAAACACTATGTAAACAGAATTGTCCTAGGCTAGCCTGTTCGTATTTGTCAGTGGTTGGCAAACCACAGTGTTTGTCAGTTTGTTAGTCATCTTTGTTTTACCACTACCTTTCTTTGTCTCTCCTCTAGTCACAAATTGGCAAAGATTCTGGCTGAAGTTAAGTATCAGTACTAAAATGTTGTGAAAAATACTACTTAATGCACTCTAAACAGAGATATTATCAGTGTCAATAAACACAATTTTTTTTCCAAATAAGTAATATAAATCTTTGAAAACACCCTGCAGAGTAAATGACAGAACTTCATATAAAACTGTCCTGCTTGGTATAAGGCTATTCCATTATTATGAATTGTGTATCAGCACATGTGTTTCTCAAATACTCTGTGTTTCTGCACTTATGTTTCTCAAATAGTGTGTGTTTCTGCATTATTTTGCAATCCTGTGACCTAGTCTAGCACTAAATCATAAAAAGTTCAGCAGATGAGTTTTATCCTTGCCTGTAGAGCACACATACCATTATTGCTTCACAATAAGAAACAAGGCATTTAAACCTCCATGTTATATATCCTTACAGTTATTTACATTTTACCTCTTTCTTAAATATGACATTTACATGTGACATTAAGAATCGTCAGATTCATGTATCCTTTCAACACCTCATGATTTTCAGCAACAACAGAAGGGGGGACTAGAAGAATTGCTTACAGAATCATAAAATCATAAAATAGCTTGGTTGTAAGGGACCTTTAAAGGTTATCTAGTCCGACCCCCCTGCAGTGAGCAGGGACATCTTCATCTTATGATCACATCCTTCCCAAAGTCTAACCGCAGAATTGTCCCTCTTTGGCTAAAGGACTGGGACGTTTTTACCTCCTGTACTTCTTTCTTGCTAATGCAAGCTGATACGTAAAACCAAGGATAAATCCTTCTTTCTAGATATACAGCAGAGCCCTTATGAAGACACCAGTGGAGTGGAAAATTCCCAGAAAACAGATAATGCATTTGATGTATTTGCTGTGGTAGCTTCAATATTCTGCCTGAGGGTGCTCATGCTCCATCACACCTCCCTGTAGTGGCTGACCCATAAAAACTCTGCCAAGCAGTTACAACTGGTGGATAGTGGAGCTATTGTTTGACCCCAGCAGTAACAAATTGCAAGGTATTTATTCTGGTTTTTTTCTAAGAAAATCAAGTATATGTGATTGCAATGTCAGGCTCCTCTGATAACTCCTGAAGCCACTGGCCAACTTCAGCCAAATCTGTAAGAGCTTCAAAAACAAACTGAGTTCCTGCAAGTCTGTGGGGGAGTGGTGGTAAGATCGAGAGGAGGCAGAGCCCCAAGGCTGTCCCTCTGGAAGGGAAAGGGCAGGAGGGCAATGCAGGGGAGCTGCAGCATTTGGTACTGTTTGCTGGGGATGAGCAACCTCCAGATGAGTATTCTGACAAGCAAAATCCAGCACCATCTTTTACTCTTGGAAGTCAAATTCAGATCTGATCTGAAAAGACGCACAACAACCAGTCAGCCAGTGGAAGGATCTGCTTGGCTAGAATCCCCTGCAGAAAGCTCCAGCCCAGGCACAGCAGGCACCAGCACCTCCAGTGTGGCCTGTTTCTACTCCTCGTCGGCAACAGTGGAGGAAGAGCAGGTATTGACCTCCCTGTCTTAGCATTGCTCTTTGCTATGGCCACCCAACTGAATCACAGCAGGATAAACAGCCAGATAATATAAAGACTACTTTCCCCTCTTGTTTGCCTTACAAGAAACAAAATCCACTCCCTGCTGATGTGTCCCCTCAAGAAACAGCTCTCATTACACTATGAAGATTTTCGTTTCTTCCAAAACTGACTTCAAATGCTACAACATACACCAGTGATACCGTATGGATAATGGCAATCACGGTAGACTTCTGTGAGGTTCTGTAGCGAAAAATAAATAAAAACATCATAAGTCAGCAAGGTCTAAATTCCAATATAAATTTAAACCATAAATGCAGAAGGTGAAACTTTCTGTACTTCTTTTTTTCATGAACAGTCACTCATCTTTCCTCTTTTGTGAAAGACTATGAAGCAGCTGAATTGGAAAAAGTTCAGCGTTTGTTTTCAGAGAATGGCGTACAAGATTTTTGCATGTTCAAGACAACCGTGTTTTACAGTATCACCAGTGAATGAGCAGATTCCAAGGAATGTTTAAAAGCAGAATCCTTTAATTCTGTCTCCAGTTTAATGTGACCAGCTCTTGGATGCTTATGGGTGTGTTTAATATAAGCAGAGTTCTCCAGACCTGCAGCAAAGGGAATGCTTCTGTGTCAGTTGGATTCCCATGTGATCAAACTCTCCAGGGAAGGAGGGAAAACTTTTTATTGTTTCATGCAAATATTTATTTCTGTGGAAACTAAACATATAAGGTTTAGCAGACTGAAATTGCTGTGAATACTTCCAGTTCAGGGACAGGATCAGAGCAGACTCCTGAAATTTATTGCAAATACCAAAGGCCGAAGGGGGATGAGCTGCTTCTCAGAGGTGGAAGGAAAGAATCTCCCAAGAACAAGCCACAATCAACATGTCATCTAGGTAAATTAATATCCCTGCTCTCAGACAGAGAATTTATTTGAAAGGGAGGGAAAAGGGGTGTTATTTTGATTTATAAGGATATTTCAGAATTCAGGGCTTAATTGTACTTTAGCCATGCGAGCTTGTTTAAGATATCACTTCTTTCAAATATTTCAGACTTTCCTTCCTTGAAAGCTCACATCTTCCGAATGACATCTAGTAATGCTTCACAAAGTACATAAGAACAACCTGAGATAGAAGTCCAGACTGCAAACACTGAGATTAAGATCATTAACACGAAGAAAAACGTAAAGCATGTTCCGCTCCCTAACAAACCATTTATACTTTTTACTTCCTGATTCACCTATGAAAGATAACTGGGGGGAAAAAAACAATGCTGTTTATACCTCCAGGCTGGATGCCACCCTCTGGGCGAAGGCCTGGCACCTTCCCGCAGGTGCCGCTTTCCTGGACCCGTGTCAGACGCTCAGAGTCAACAAGGAAACCCTTGGGGAGAGGCAGCACAGGGTAGAGACGCTGCGCCTGCCTCGAACCCCAGCACCTCTCCTCCTCCATGCCCTTTGCGCGCCCCAGGCGTGACAGGCACGGGTGTTTTTCTGAGCAGGTCGTATCATTAGTGTTGGAGGCAGAGGTCTTTTTTCATGCTGCATGTTTGCACGGCACCCAGCAGATGGGATGGGCATTTTGGTAGGGGTACTGGAATAAAAACTCAAAAATAGCAAGTACCAATAGAGCTGCAGATACTCATCCGGTGCATTTACCTCCTGAGTCCAGCAGTGCTGAAAGTTCGCTGCATTACCAGGGAGTTCCTTGAATGTCACAGCTTCTTGCTCTGATAAATTAGCGTCTAGTCCTAAAGGTGGCTCATTGGTTTTCAGTATTAGGCCCTTAATCTCCTTCCTTAGCTCAGGAATCTTCTCGCCCTGCACCCAGAGAGATCATCAGTCATTCCTTTGCCCAGAGTTACCAAACAACATCCAATTTTTTAGCAAAGATGTCAAAGCATCTGTCTAAACACCCTCTGGTTTTGGCCCGAAACTGATATGGGTTGAAAGTCTCCATCTCTTCCCTAAATCCTGACAGTTAGCTAACAACAAATAAAAAACAGCCCAGTGATTTACTGTGTTGATCCCACATTGTTGTGCTCTGTGTTTCTTTAAGAAAGGTGTGAGTATATGTGTAAGAGTCTTGAAATACAGTGGTTGCCATGGCAATTATCTGTGTTTAGAGAGTGGAGGGGAGTAAAGTTCCATGTAAGTGGCCAGAGTAGAGTGCAAGTTAAACATGCCTCTTTGCAGGTCTAAATTATGTACTTTTCTCCCCCCCTGCTAAAAATATTTGTGAAAATATGCATAGATTGTCTGATGAGCTCCAAACTATTCTTGCAGCAATGCCAGCTTTGGTTTTTTTCCCCCTTCAGTATTCCCACTCATCTGTAAATCCTGGGAGAATAAAGCGTAAGCCAACGGGGCAGGGGAAAGAGAAGCTTGTCTGAGCACACCATTGCCCGACTGCGCTCCCATCCAGGAGTTTGCTTGTCTAGTTCATTTCTCCCTAATGGGACTGAGTGCATTACTCTTACAAAACTAACAGATCAGAAATACAGCTAAATGGCGGTACATTTAAATGCAAGGGAGTGTTATATATGTATAAATCATCAGGATAAATATCGCTTAGCATTTATATTGTGCTTTACATTTTCTAACAGAAAATGCAGATTTGTTGCTTTTGAAAAAACATGCATTGTGCCTGGAGCTGGAAAGGCTATACTCCATAAATCTTTGTCCTCGCTTTCTCTCTTATTTTCATTTATCAGCATAGATTTTCCCCCCTTTCCTCACATTCATGATAAGGGAGTGATTCCCAGCCTCCACATGCATGCACGGAGTTTGTGTATTTATTTGCCAGGTGTTCAACTCTCAATGCTGGCTCTAAAGGCCCCGCATGGAACTCTTTTGCTTTCTCATAAGAATATTATAATGCTTAAGGACAGAGATCACGAACAGAATTTGTGCAGTCTGATGGCTGCCTGCTCCGATTTCACAGGGACTGTTCACCTCGGACTCCGAAAAATGAACAGTGATTTTCAAAATGTCCACAGGTGAGACTCCACTCTACTACTTTCTGCACACCACTACTCCCAAAAATGGTCTGTGATGGACACTGGCAGGGTAATGAAAATGGAGCACACGCTTTGCAATAGGCCTGTGTAAGAAGCAATGGTAACGCCAGGAATAAGTCATTCTTTCATGCTTACTTAGAATTCACTTATAACACTTATGTGCTCCACTTCTGTATCTGGCAAATTCAGCAAAGGAATTGGTACCATGAGAGTCTGACATGGCTGCTCTTGAAAATGTGTTGCTAGGGACTTCTTTAAATATTAACGGGTAAATTCCAAGACAGAAAGACATGCTTAGGCCATTTTGAAAAAGTGGATCCT
Organism: Opisthocomus hoazin; assembly: GCF_030867145.1. Taxonomy (NCBI): domain Eukaryota; kingdom Metazoa; phylum Chordata; class Aves; order Opisthocomiformes; family Opisthocomidae; genus Opisthocomus; species Opisthocomus hoazin. The sequence continues at coordinate 23,960,157 of NC_134414.1, read as the reverse complement.
GAGGCTCTGCTGGTTTCCAAGCAGCTGTCAGTAAAGGAGCCGTGGGTTCCAGCAGCTCTGAACTAAGGAAAGGGAGCTGCATTTACTCCTAGATCCAGCAATGTTATGTTGGATGACACTGAAGTCATTTTATCACTCTGTTCCCTCCTTTACTTGTGTTTTAAAAGTTACAATAATCTTCCTCTGCGAAAGAATGGTAAATATTAAATTTTTAGTGAGCTCAGGAGTACGCTTTACCAAAGAATCAGAAATTATTTGGTCCTTGCCTCACTGTGTTTACTCTTCAGTTTTACGCATGAGGCAATTGATAACATTGACAAACAATTCAGCTGATGAGGCAAAGAAAGCCAAAGATTACCAAAATATGGTCACAGTTAATTAAGGTGTGTGACCAACCTGATGGCTCCAAGGCAAGGTGGTTTCTTTGGTAAATATATTCCCTTCTGGTAGGCAGTGTGGGAAGGGTGGCATTTTAGGAGGGATCTAGGCAAGAAAAAGGTGGTGAACAGGTGGAGAATAGGTGTGGGAAAAGTCTTTCATCATTACAGATGTACAACCATCAACAGAGTGAGTATGCCATACAGCTAAACTGTGTCCTTTGCCACTGCAGTAGGGACTGTATTTCCCAACCCTGAAGAATGGCAGATCACATCGCAAGCATCACACCATCTACTCACTCGCGAATAAAGCACTGCACCAGTGTGAACTTACCCCTGGGCTAAGCTGGTCCAGTAATATAACCACCCAATTGAAAGGCTCTCCCAAAACCACCATCTCAGAAAAATCACATTTGACAAGCAGTCAATGCACTCTCTTCCCTATTATCTGATTTACTGCTCAGATATTGCTCTTCAGATTATTCTCTTGATATATCTGGCTGATTCAATGAGCATGGGAGCATGACGTAGAGTCACTGGACAGTCCCGATGAGGCTGGGTGTCGTTGCTTAGAGTATCTCAAAGTGTGTTAGATACTTCTCAGGGTCAATAAAGACTCTGCCCAGTAGACCCTGCTGCCTAATTTTTCTAAAATTGTGGTATCTTTTATGAAGGTCTGCGTATGCACGGTGTGACTGCTTTCTCCAGAAGCTGAAGTCACACTGTCTCCTCCACTTTGTTCCTGTAGCAGTGCGCAGCAAGCAGCCAGGCGCTGGTCTGTGGCTTAACCCACTTTCTGAGGACACGGGCTAAATCTGTATTGTTCTGCTCATGTATATGCACAGAGTCTGAAAATATTCAAAGAAAAAAATGCAGGACCGTAAGATGGGTAGAAAAAGACAGTGTGGCAGAGAATAAAATTACAAAATTGTCCTGGTAACCAGGCAGTCCCCCCATTGCCTGCAGGTACCTCAGACTTATCAGGTACATTTTAGAGGCAGGTTAGAAATGCAGAAGGGGTCTTGGAGAGGGAGAAAGTCCATCTCATCTCAAAAGTATTCTGCACATTAGTGCGATACAATGAAAATGAGTATAGATATCTGTCCTCATACACTCAGGAAAGAAGTCTTACGAAACTCCAAATGACTGTGTTAGCACAAGACCATGTGTGGTCTGGGCCCCTCCACCATGTGCCTCCCAGAAATCCCACCTTTCCACTCTTGCCAGGACTGTGGGTCAATTTTAACTTCAGTTTACCCTCATACCTTCACAGCACACCCAAACCAGGGTTTAACCCTCCTGTGGGTGCTATGTTGGCAGGACAACCCTGCTAGATGGACCCAGTGGTTTACTTGCTCCTAGGGGAGCCTTAGGAGCACTAGTTATGGCCAGTTCAGCCCTTCCTACCCCTCCAGACATGAAACAATGCACAGCCTGAGATACGGCCCATACGCTGCTTTTGCCTAGACCTCAATATTGTATTAGCTTTATGGAAAGTATTAGCTATTACAAAATAACCCATAGATGAGACCATGACATAAAGAATTTCCTATTATTTCATTAACTATCAGCTTCATGAAGTCCTGAGCATCTTAGCTTAATCTTGCAGATTCCATGTGTTCTGTAAAACAGTTGCAGCCTTGCAGGAGAACTTTTTTTTTTCCCTCAAGAGTCTTTGCAGGCTTGCAAAGTGCTTTGCTGGATTGGGCCCCAAACACTCTGGTACTCTTTAGATCATTCGCGTACCATAATGAGGTAGGTAGTTTGTACTAGATTTTCAATTTAGTTTTAGGGCTTGGTCCATTTCAGTAAACTTTCTTTATGAGCTAGGCGATACAAAGCTAGAAGCATTACAGTAACGTAACCGTTAAACGCTGAGTATTTGCATTTCAGTCTGCTTAAGAAATAGCTCTGATATTTGTAAATTTTAAAATAAATTAAGTATGATGAGGAAGGTATTAAAGAGAAATGTTTTAAAAACAAGTGGGGAAACTCAGTCTTTTTCATTCTGTGAAAAGAGTGTGACAGCATATGGTACATAGTGGGTGGTTGTTCTAAACATAACATGTATGTGTTCGACCTAAAATGTTTTATTGGTTCCTACTTATGAGAGCAGCAGCTAAAAATGACTGATGACTGTTCTTTCTATATCAGAAGCGTGTAAAGGCCCAAGGAAAAAAAGTATCAGTCTTTATATTCATAAACATTTTTAAGCAGCCGTAAGACTGTTTAACATAATGTTTTCTCCACAGTACCCCGTTTCCTCTTTGTGAAACCATAACACTACAGTATTATTAATTATTACTAGTATTTCTAGATCATCCTAAAATATGTCCAAAAAAAGGGAATAATTTTCACTTCCTCCAGAGTTACTGCAGCTATCATGGGGACAACAACCTTTGAGAGTATAGCTATCTAGCACTACACTACATACCCAGGGTACCTGGACACAAGGGAAAACACAATTCATTACTACAAGTCTCCTCGATCTATAGGAGAAAACAGTTATATCCCCATCATCACTGCAACCGAATACCTTATAAATGTGAAAGTTGCACAGAGAGTGAAATCTCACCATTGACCCCTCCTTTCTCCGCTCTAGGAGTTACAATCATGAAGGAACTGAGGATGAAACTAGGAAATCTTACACTGTGCTCTAAATAAGGCCAGTCTCTTACTAACCTGTCCTCCTGTAGAAGTAACTCCTGTGTCTGAGGCCAGCTGCCAAGCATGCTCCCTCTTCCTCCCACACAAGTTTCATCCTTGTGGTCAGCTGTTTCTTGGAAGCTGAGGAGCATAATTGATATTGCAACTATCAAGCTGTGCGCAGAATGAGTTTACACAACTTTGTGAACATGCTTTTCTTGCCCTCTCCACCCACCTTTCTCCAAAGCTATGTATTTGTTGGTAAAAACAGGATTCAGGTGTCAATTTCATGGGTGGAGCTCAGGTGCTTCTGCAGATGTGTGTCCTAACCCCACTCTGGGGATCAGACTGCACCCAGGTGACTCTCCCCTTTGAGGGAGCTCAAGTCAACAGCATGATGGGCCCATTCCTTGCACCCTGCATCATCAGCAACAACAGCACTACTGGCTATAAGGGACATTTCAGTCTAAAGGGAGTCTCGGCAGGTAGCCTGCTTGCTGGGAAAGCAGAGAGGTTGCACATGTGCCTGCTGAATCAGTCTCATCTCTGAATTTCATCTCCCATGTAGCTGTCCCAGTGTCTATCGAGACCCTTTTGTTCCTCGGTGTTCAGAAAGCCAAGTCTGCCCTGGCAGGTGCGGGCTATTTCCCTGAAGATTTGGCTGTGAGAGGGGTGAAGCACATTTTGTGACTTTGTCCCAAAGCAGCACAGCAAATTTAGGAGTCTTTGGAACAAAATCAAAACTGTCTGTTTGGTTTTGTGGTTGTTTTTGTGGGGTGTTTTTTCGGTTGGGTGGGTGGGTTGGTTTTTGGTTATTTTTCACCAACACAACACAACTGCAAGCCTTTCCAAGGAACAGACTGCAGAGCCATTCATCAGACAGTGCCTCACTCTTGGTAGGACAAGATAGGTCCCTGAGAGATGTGCAAAAGGGTGCTGAGGAAAAAGTCTGCTTTGTCCTTGTGCAGTCTTATCCCTGAGAAAGGAGAAAACTCAGCCTGCTGTAGTAATGACTTTTATCAGAATTACAGCATGAGAAAATCATTATTGTCTATCCTACTGTGATTCACACAAGTCTGGAAAAGGAGACACTGCTGAAGTATTGTGTCCTTTAACCTTTAACCTGGCATAAGAAGCTCAAGTCTTCTTATTCACAAAAAACATATCCAGCCCTACATGTGGAATTTGTGTTAAAATGTTTTTTTTGTATTAACCTTTGATCTGACAAAACATTTGGATAGCTTGAGTATTATGAAATCTGTGCATCCTAATTTCATTATTTATCATGTATATAACCTCAAACGCTTGTTAATGCTGCTTAAAATGCCTGAGACATTCTTTCCCCAAAAGATGCTAATCTAGCTAATACACAAGTCTCTGAATGACGATGTGCAGATTATTGTGGGGGAAAAGCAAAGGAGAAACAGTCACAACAAAGACAAGTGTGGTAATTTGGTTGCAATAACATTATGTGATCTCTGGTAATACACACATCATCTTATGTACTTTCCCCAAATTAATTAGATTAGGTTAGATTTATATAGCACCTTGCAATAATTTTACTGATGCCAAATGTGTTTACACAGGGGATGTCTACAGAGCTACTTGGGAAACTTTACGTAGCATTGAAGCACACTGGGCAGCCAAATCCTGAGTATACAGGGCCAGCGTTATCCTGGCCTATTGCGGCACTGGGAAATGAAGTCACTTACAGTGTAGAAGGAACTGTCAGGTCACAGAATACCTCTATAAGCCTGGGGAAACAATAAAAGTTGTCAAAAAGTATCAATCTTCTTTGAAACTAATGCTCCAGCTGTATAATATTCAGTGACAGTAGAAAGAATCTCCGCTTATAAAATTGACTATATTTGGGCTCTTGGTAGCACGATTATGAAAACAGACAGAATTTACACACTTTATTATAACTCAGAGTCATTAATGACAAAATTTTCAGTAGTGTTTCAGAGATGTTGTTTGAGAATGTCTGTATTTCTGGCAAAGAGTTTTGCTCTAGTGCTTTTCTTTGGTGGGATTAAAGGTGTTCTATATTAAAAGTTTTATATTTTGATGGATATTAAAATTAAAGTCATACTTTATTAAAACACTGTAATACAGTAAATGTAATGAAACATGTTTTAAATTAAACAGTTTGGAAGGAAAATCTGTGCAACCATTGTCAAAAAAATTTCCCTTCAAAAGTAAAATTGCAGTTTTAATATACAATTCTTTCCGAGTCTTATGCGAATGTCTAGTTTTTCTGTTTTAAAAGACTGAAGAAAGCATCGAAAGTGTTCAGGTGGAAAGAATTCTCTTCATTTTTAAAGCATTTTTGTCTAACTAGTTCAAATACTAATTTAAACTACATAAAACTGAGAGAAAATCACTGAACATCTGCAAACAGGGAAGAACTTGATAGGTGACATTTATTGGATGTCCTCAATAAAACACAATTCTATTTTTCAATGGGAAAGGTTACAAAGCAGCTGAAATTGCACAACTGAGTGAATGCAGTCAGCTTCTCTTGAACCAGTCACAGTGGAAGAGGCCTGACATAGATGACATAGATGTTTGTTTTCTTTTAATAGATTTCTCCAGGATCTAACTGTGATTTATTTCAAGTGGGAGTACTGACAGCAGTTAAAATGAGAGAAAAATCATTTCACGGTTTTATTGAATGGACTCCATCAGTAACACTGGGAGAATCAAAGTAATACAACAGGCCTTTAAAAACTAGTGAAAACAAACCATGCACCAAATCACAACTTTGATGCATTATTTAATGATACACTGCACAAAGAAAATGTGTTGGGCTGGAACACTTCTCCTACAAGGAAAGGCTGAGAGAGTTGGGGTTGTTCAGCCTGGAGAACAGAAGGCTCTGGGGAGACCTGATTGCAGCCTTTCAGTACTTAAAGGGGGCTTACAAGAAAGATGGGGGCAAACTTTTTAGCAGGAGCTGTTGCGGTAGGACAAGGGATAATGGTTTTAAACTAAAAGAGGGTAGATTTAGACTGGATATAAGGAAGGAAATTTTTTACAATGAGTAAAACACTGGCACAGGTTGCCTGGAGAGGTGATAGCTGCCCCAACCCTGGAAACAAGGTCAGGGTGGCTGGGGCTCTGAGCAACCTGGTCGAGTTGAAGATGTCCCTGCTCACTGCAGGGGGATTAGACTAGATGACCTTTAAAGGTCCCTTCCAACCCACACTATTCTATGATTGTATGATTCTATGATTTTATAATTCTATGATTCTATTGTTGTATTTCTTCTGCCTGGTTTCCACTGAGGCACCTGGTGTAGTGCCACATCAGAGAGGCTACGCAGATGGGGATGAGCACAAAACCCTTGAGATACATGGGGAAGAAGCTCATGGAGGTGTCAGTGGGTTATGCAGGTCAAGGAAGCTGCAGACCCAAGGGAGATGAGGAATGGAGCTTTGCAAGAGCAGCTTTTGGGACGCATGTCTGTGCAGCAGTGTCAAGGATGGCTTCAGCATAGAAAAGAAGACCACATTAATGAAACTCACTGCTGACATGATGCTGGGAGGCATCTCACGTGCATAGGGGAGTCCTCCTCCTTAAAGGAGTAAGGACCTCTCAGAAAGCCTCGTCTCCAGCTGTGAGAAATGTGGGCACCAGCATTTATAGCGGGCCCTGTGATCAGGTTAGTGGCTCAGCGCTGTCAGAGTATGGCTAACTGCTGCCCCATGCATGAGCTACCTGCTGTTTGTGCTTCTTTCTTCAGGGTTCTGTGTGATCAACTTTGTCTATCACAGTACCAGTTCTTCCTCTCATCTTTGCAGCCTGCTCAGCCAAAAAGCTCTCAGACATAACTGACGAGCACTTAGAGGAGTGTTTGTGTCAGTACTTCCCAAGTCCTCTCTTTTATCAGGTACTCAGAGTTAAGCACATGCTTAAATATTTTACTGGATCCAGGCCCATTCTCATGCACATAAACCGGACAGGGACAACTAGAAGTGGTCAAGAAACAATTGGACAGTTCTCACCAGGAAAGCATGTGAATTGCCATTAAAAAGGGGATAAATTGCAAGAATTTTAAAAAACTCTGATGCCACAATCCAGCTGTTGCGTGACCAGGTTGCCAGTGTGAACACACTTTCAGGAAAGATTAAAATATGGACATGAGGCAAGCAGTTGCCCAGTGGACTGCTGAGTGCACAGGATTTATGTCTGAGTAGTTAGTATTATATTACACTCACAAAGTAGTACCCAAATATCAGCAGCTGTGCCTTGTATCCATTATTTCCCTTCTCCCCCAAATATAAACCTTCCTCACCTTTTTAATTAGAAAAGCTGTTTATTGACTATGACATGGAAATATTTTACATGTTGTTGTCCAAAAATGCCATAATTAAATAAGCAGGAAAATATGTTCAGTGGTAAATAGAGATGACCTTTAAAACAATGTGAAGCCCACACACCCCATGATTTGTGCGTAGGTATGTGTTACTTTAAGTCACTGTATATTACCAGTAACGTGACAAGGAAAGCTGCTATGGAAAGTATCTTTGGTTAAAGAACTGTAGGGTAAATAAATAATTCAAAGCTAAAAAGCGTAGCCAATTTACCTAGGAAACTACCAAATTCAAACCTGTTCACGGGAGGCCTGACTTTCTAATCAAGGTAACATGGATAAAAATTGATGTATTTTTTATCTTGAAAAATATTTTATAGCAGTTAACTGAGGTCAGGACATCTCTTACTTTCTCAGCTGACTCATTCATCACTTGTACAGCAGACTTCTCATGGGTAACAAAGAAGAACCAGTGTCACGCGAGGAGAGAAGTGGCTCTGAGAAACCCAGGAAGAGAGGCTGAATTCACCTGTGTAAAATAATGTAATTTTTCAGAAAACATCTACAGAAGAAAAATTAATTAGGCAAGAGTTCACCCTATCCTTGCCCCATGCCATTCCAATGAAATGGAGGGGGCTGTGTGGGGTTATTCCAGGAAATAGCAAAGATTTTTGTATTTTGTTATTGTCACCGTTGCCATTTGTTTCAGATTTGGTTTGTATTTAGAGCGCAGGGAGAAGAGACAGAGAAGGAAGATCAGGAAACTTTGTCTTTATAGAAGACAACAGGGCAAAACACTTACTTTGAGTGGTAAATGATTTCAAAAGTACTGTGAGCTTTGACGAAGAAGCCTCAGTAAGTCGCTTTAATACAGATGCAAATATAGCTGGGTAAGAGACCCTGGAGTCTCATGTCTCACATGCTGGTGGCAATCCTGGGTCTGTAAGAGTTTTCCAGGAGACACCACAAGGATATGCAGCCGCAAAGTCTGTGCTGCTAGGCATGTATTTCTATCATTATCAAGAAAATAGTCATATAACTCTATGGGCATTTTATTTCGTTAGCTGCAATGGATGGTACCTGTTGTATATGATTTACATTACTTTCCTTATAAAGCTGTGGTTGGGTGGGAGAAGCAAGGTAGCTCATTGCCTTGGATGTTGTGCAGGGCTCAGGAGAGGGAGAGGCCCCTGTGCCTACCCGGGAGCACGAGCATGTGAGGAAAGCAGTGGAATATGTGGGATGAGACAGCCAGGAGACTAGGAGAGCCACGGACTGGTTGCTCCCCACATGCTGGCACTTTGCAAAGCCACATTTGGGAGAGTACTGTGAGCAGCATGGAGCAGGCATCCGCCAGAGATGGAGGATGGATGGACAGATGGATGGATGGATGGATGGATGGATGGATGGATGGATGGATGGAGCTTGCTGCCATGACATGGGCAGGCTGCGTGGTGTCACCACACCTCGCAAAGTCAACTAGATGGTGGTATGCAGCCTAGCCTGGAGGAGAAGGGCCACCTCCAGAAACTCTGCATGCAGAGAAAGACCAGTTCATAAATCTCTTCTTATTTTTCCTTTTTCTCACTCAACAGATTTTGAGCTTTATTTTTAAAGATTTACCTGTTATGGTCCCTATTCAAACTACCCCGGATTTTGAGTTTAAGAGCCCTTTCCATAGATTTGGTTTGCTCTATGTTAGTACAGGCTTTAAGGAAGCCCGATCAAAAAGCTCTGCCTGAGGTAGGGTCCCACCACTCTGGGTCTCCATTGCAGACCCCTAGGCAGGCCAGGGTGCCTGGGGTTGTGCACCACTTCTCAGAAAGCACTGTAGGGATGAAGCTGTGGAAGAGCAGGTCAGACTGAGCTCCAGCACACACTGAGCTCTGGAGCTAACCAGATCCTTGTGTTAGAAAGGGAGTGCCCAGGCGTGCAGGTCCTCGGGGACAGACTTCGCGCTTAGTGCAAGCCCAATGTAACAGCTGAATGTTTTACAGGATACTTGTACCATGGGAACAGCACATGGAGGGCAAGGGTTGATAGAAAGAGGCAGCAAGATGTAAATAAATAAATGCTCTTCTTTTGTAAACGTGAGAGGTCTGTGGAGAGAGGCATGGCAAAACTCTCTTACAAAGGATTGACCAGAGGGCAGTGCAGGTATGTAATGGTGGCCCCTCTCAGGTACTTACATAGAGATTCGGTGAAGAGTTTTTCAGCTGAGCAATTCTTTAATGGAAAATAGTTGTTCAGCAAAATCACCAGTTTTTACAGAAACTTACCTTTTCTGATTAAAGTTTACTCAGAAAGGGGCTCTGAAGCACTAGATGAAATATGGGGACAAAGACAGGGAAAGCGCCCTTGCAACATGTTGGTATTCAAAGCATCCAGTTAGGAGGGAAAAAAGGTTTGGCTCAGTCTAGAGCAGAAGTTTGAACATGAGTTTTCCTCCTCTTGAGTGAGTCCAGTGACAACCATGAGATCCAGGCGAGCTCTTTTTCTGTCCTTTTTCCCAAGGAAAGGAGTAATATATCTTGAGGATATGTCAAACTGTAACTAGTTTTGAATCTCAGAGCTTTACAGGATAAAATCATTTCCCAGCAAAGATATCTGATCTCTGGTAGTTTACTTTTCACTCTGCAGTGTGAGCATCTCTTTGAGCAGGCACCCAAAAGCCACGAACAGCCCATTCCTATGCAAGAACATGCTAGCTGGGGGGAGGCCACACAGACCCTCACGAGGTGGATGTCCCCACTACTCTCCAGATGCACACATAGTGACAGTAAATGTTCTGACAACTCTACTTGGGCAGTTTTGAATGGCTGCAGTTCACAGGGGGCCAAGGAGGAAGAGTCTTAAGCTGTAGGCTGCATCTCAGCACAGGGGGCAGGGGAGCGTCTTGTACTAACCCTGAGACAATGCAAAATTGCTCCAATTTTCCCAAAATAAGAAGGGAGTTTGGAGGGGTGGTTTCTGGGTTCCACAAATTACTTGTAACTTGAACAGTCCAGCTCTCTTGGTGGGCAATGCTCAAATGCAGATGAGATGAGCAGAAATGAGCTGTTGGCATGTGCTGTGCCTACCTCCTCCTGCGAAAAGGCTGCTCCAGTGGAAATCACCAGCTCAGGAAGGGGCAGAGAGGTAGGAGAAAAGTCCAGGAGCAAAGGCCGTACACACCAATGCACAGCTCATGGGAAATCCAGCAACAATCCAGGAGTAAAGGTTGAACCTTGGATTCTTTTAACAGCACAAGCTGTGAACAATGACACAAGGACAACAGCCCATTCTCCTGTGTCTGTGTGGCTGTTCTTCCTTCACTTACATGAAATGAGTTTTAAGTAGCCCCATGGTCTTCAGTTAACAAACAGAAAAGGTAGAGATACCGCAAAAGAGTTAGAGATTCAAAACACTGAAGATCAGTGGGACTGAAATGCTTCATCTGCTCCCCTTCCAGGCATTTTGTTCATCTTGTTTCTTGTCTTAGTCACCCCAGAGATCCTGGACAACCCAACCATGTCCTTCTATCACCTCTGTTGCCTTTACTCAGGACTTTGCTCCTTCTCCCTCACAACCCACCACCTCCACTCATTTCCAAACACCCCAGACTTGGTCATCCTTTCCAAGCTCCACTTCCCAGCAAAATAGCCCTCCACAGTCACAGAATGTCATTACTTTTCTTCTAGAAACACAACCTCCTCTGCAAGCCTTTCCCATCCTAGTTTCTTCTCCATTGCTGCTTCCACACCTGAATTTTTCGCCTGTTTTCCCTCTGCCTGTGCGAAACTATACACTCTACTGCGAACAAGGGCTCATTTTATTTGCTTTGTAAAACATCCACATACATGGATGGAGCTGTATAAAAAATTAATTCGTGCCTTAATCTAAAGATTATGAAGAAGAAGGTGCTGATTGCTGCAGAAAGATTAATGTGAATGAAATAACTCGACCAGACTATAATTTTCTCTGGCGACCCATGAAAGAATTAACCCAAAGGAGGCCCCCTTAAGTACTTTTGCAGATAGCCCAATGAATTCCAGGTATGGCTTCACTTTGCATTCTTTATTTTCTCTTTTTTCCAAGATCTATCTGCCTATCTTATATGCAAGCATACACATATCCTTGCCTTTTCCTCTGTCAATAGCTTCTCCAATGCATTTCATGCTGTGACTCCTGATAAATAGTGTAATTCTTTTCATGAGGCAGGCAGGGTAGCTGAAGAGCAGGAGGGACAGTTAACAACATACCTTCTTGCAGAGATCTCAAGTCGTGCAATACATAGCTCTTTAAACAAGGACTCAGAGCTGCAAGCTGGGAGCAGAAAGGCTTGCTGGTCCTAGGCTTCTTGTTTTCTGAATGTATCCTCAACCCTTGAGCTCAGCTCCTGCTGGGAGGTAGGACGGGCAGACCAGCACAGGCAAGGTCTGTCAGCAAGCTGCACAGACCTCTCCGGGATCATTTGGTCAGCCCAGCGTTTTGGCCAAGTTAATGAATCTCACAGAGGAACAGGACTCATTGACAAGCAGTAGCCTGGTGCCAGCCAAGCTACACTGCTTCCCAGATCCCAGACTCAGTAATTCTGTACCTACCAGCTTACCTGGATTCAACTCAGATCTGCCTGACCTTGAGGAGACTTGAGACACCTCAAGTGACAGGGAGCTGTGTGTGCATCAGAGTGTGGAAGTGTTTTGCTCTCCAGACAGAAAATCTCCAAGAACATGACTGCTCAGCGACCACAAACAGCAGCAGAAGTCCTAGCCTTACTGTTTTCCTAGGATTAGCCGAGTGTTTCTTTTGTAAACCTTCCATTTTTTCTGTCCTTTCCTCCAAGAAGCTGCAAGAGCAGAGGCTGGATGGGCTGAGGGGACTGTAAGGAGGGAGAGGACACAGAGAGGAAGTACCTGTGGCTGGGCCAGCTGAGCCCAAACCCAGCCAGTCCAGCACAGATGTGAGGGGAAAGGTCTCTTTTCACCCTTCTGTCTTTCTAACAATGCCTTACAGGGAAAAAGTAATTTTATAATTGCTAGAGCCTTCCGATGCCAAAGAGGAATGAAGGAAAGTTACTTAAAAGCCAAGAGCAGTCTTGCACCAGACATCATGGTAGTAGCAGCTGAGTGGTGGATGGAGACTTTCCACCCATGGAAACGCCTTCATAAGGAACGGGACAGAAGTGGTTTGGGCCCTTAGGGCTGGCAAAAGAAGCAGCTCACATACAAGCCTGAGGTTTTATGCCTAGGATGGGATCTCAGTCCTGTTAAGGACTGTAGTGTGGGAACTTGGGGAGAGTATACACAGCTGGATTCTGTGTCTCAGCGAGGCGCAGCTGTGTGTCATCTGATGACAATGACAAAAAGCAGAGCACAGTTGAAGCTGGCGTGCAGAAGGACCAAGTCTGAAAGGCTTCCAGGCACCCAAGCAGGCCCTTGCACCCGTTTGCCTCTGGGTCCCTACATGAGCACATCACTGCTAGTTCCTGCTTTCTTTCTGTCAGTGCCAGATTTTACATGGTGGAATAGTCACACGTGAAACTAGATACAACCGTGGACCACTAAGAATAAAGCAAAGAACTGGGGGCTGCTTCCAACTTTGCTAAAATTAATTTATCTGGTTTTTACCAGGTGACACCTTCTGCAAGCTCTGCACTGTGTGCAGACACACAGCATCCACACCCCTTCCTGGGCAGAAGTGAGGAGCAGAGCTTGTTCTAGGAAGCAGGGATGGGCACCTGCCCACCCACTGGGGATGTCGTCACCACAAATCCGTCCCTTTCCTGCCCTGTGTGAGAATGGGGAGGAAACCCAGAGACCTCACATTGTGGCTCCTGCAAGCCCTCGTTTAACTGGCTGTATGGTAACTTACTCTCTCCCTTCTAGCCCCTTTGAGTCTTTCATTGTTCAAAATGTCACAGTTTGCTTTTTTTCTCTCACAGGATTTCAGTCTTCCTTGCAGATCTTTCTATAACTTTCCTCTGATGTCACAAAAAAATCTCCAGTATTTTGAATACAATAAATCTCCTAAGCCTGGTGACTCAACTTTTTCAGAAGACATTCAACTTCCACTGATCTCAGTGGGAGCTGAGGTTATTCAGTGCTTTGCAAGATCAAACCTTAAAAGCAGGCTTGATGGTAGACTCTGAAGCTCAGCTTTCTCCTTTGGTTTACATTAAGTGTTGATTGCCATTTGTTCTCTTTTTCTGGAAATTTGCAAATCTTCACTGAAGATACAGATTTTCTTGCTGGCGTAATCTACCGCTTTCCATTTATTAACCTATTAAACAAAGATGGCTACAGTAATTTCTTATACGGATTAGGTGTCTCAGAGAATTCCCAGATACTGCTTTTCTATTTTTCAGACTTCTGTGCTCACCTGCGAACTCTGCCTTGATCCTTTTCTCTGCCTGACTCCCGCACATAAAAAGGGAGACTCAATTGCCCAAACACACATTCCTCAGTAACAGCTTACATTAATGTCTCTCTGTTTATCCTGTAATTGCAGTGTATGTACTCTGGCTCTTTGCATTCCTGTTTTGTGGAAATAGATGTATCTCCTGTCTACCTGTTTTATCTATCATAACACCAAGAAAACAGTGACACTTTGAAGTACACATTTGGAAAGTGCATAACCAAACTGTTCATAAATATGCTGGTTAATCACTTCATCCATGGGTGAAAAAGGCTGCTTTAGTCTTGAGAAATGTTGGGTGAAGGAGACAGTCTGTGTTACTACTTTTCAAGATCCAGAAGACAGATTAAGCTGTGAAGATTATTCTTATGTGTAATTTTTGGCCTTTTGGTTTACAGTCAATGCCAGTGTTTGGGATACCAAAAAGTCACCAGTTGTAATGGTTTCTGATCACACAGTTAAGTTCTCATTAATACACAATAACTGAACCATGTTGCAGTTTCAGTTAACATGATGGTCTCTGTCTCCAATCCAAATATGCTGCCTAAATAGTAGTGCATTACATTAACTAAATTAAATAAATAGATAATGGCATTAAATAACTTCTAGGGTGAATAAAATACTTTTTAAATTAAATGAGAGGATCGATGCTTCTGATGTGCTTGGCTATACTGTTCATTGCAGCATGCCTATAGAACAGTTTAGGATAGAAAAGTTCAATCCTACAGTGTGTTACATGTTCTGGAGGCTCTCCAGAAAAGCCCTAAACTCAGCCTTGATTTCAATCCAATTACTAGGTCCCCCCCAAAAAATACAGCTATGTATGCACTCTTAAGTATGAAGGCCGCGGTTCCCACAACGTTGCAGGATCCAGCCCTTGGCAAGGAGAAATTCAATATGCAGCAGTAATCACTACAGTCTAACATCATAGGGAGCTGGGGAGTGGGAAGGAGGGAGGGACCAGCTCCCAGAAACAATCTGTGCGCAGGCTCCTGTTGAAGTCAGTGATTCAGGATCAGATCAAAAGGGATTTAAGCTATAGCTGAAAAACAGATGGGGAGTTGGTGAGGTGGAAAGAGAGAGAGAGCAATTAATCCAGACAGCTGGCACGGCAGCAAGGCAGGCCTGACCACCAGCGGTGGAAGGGAGAGAGGGGAGAGCCAAGGGACGGCCGGCACGGAAGGCGCTGGGCAGCACGGACAGGCTTGCACAAGCGTGCAAGGTACAGACACGAGAAGCTTCAGAGCACGATTCTTAGAGAAGAAAACAAAATTGGTACAGCTCATACTAATGCTGAAAACCCTGTTGCGCTGTCGGTGGGAACCTCGGATGTCAGTGATCTCCCTAACTAATGGGGGGGGCTGCTGCTTGGGCGAGCGGGAAGGGAGCCAGCAGCATCCACGGCAGCTTGGCATTTGCCGGGCTCTGGAAAAGTGCCCAGGGAGGTGCAGGAGTTACGAAAGCATGAAGTGTCCAGCATTCAAACGAGTGATCAACAGAGCATACGTCAAAGCCGTGGAACTGGACCTGCAGAAAGGCAGCTTGTCTTGTAGAAACCAAGATGTCAGTCCAAGCATCCCCCTGTCGCCGGTGCGCTGGGGCTTGCACAAGTGCCACCGACACTGCAGCGGGGGCAGACAAGCAGAATAAATGTGAAGCTCGTGCTGACATAGGGATGCGAAACGTTGTGAGCAAAATCATAGGCAAGAACCCCTTCACCCACAGGGAGCTGCCTGGTGTGCCAGGAAGCCTGTGGGCTTTCCTGGCCTTCTTGGGATAAGATTTATGTCCTGACACCCGGAGCAGGTTTTATATAGTAGAGTTTCAGCCATCAGGTTCACAAAGCACACGGTCTGCGGCCCTGCTGGCTACGGAGAAAAGCTTGAAAACTCTGAATCAAGAGCTTCGGACTCCCAATCAAAAAATGACCATATTTACTCGTTTTTAATGTCATCATGGGGCTTGTGGTGAATTGGGAGTGCTGGGGACGGGCGATACAGCAGCAGGCAGGAGGCTGAACCACAACCTCCTGCCGCAAGCGTGTGGGCAGGGCGGCTGCACTCCGGGGATGGTGCCTGGTCATCTGTGCACAACACGAGTCTGCAAAGCAGCTCCTGTCTTTGGCTGTCCTGAGCAACAGAGCAAGCTCTGATTAATCATGTTTTAGAGGGTGGAAGCATGGTTTCCACTATTCAGTGAATATTAACTTCAGTCAGTGCAGACTTGGCTTGTACAGATTATTTTTCTCCCTGTCTTTTTTAAGCAGGGATGTACGTGCTATACAATTAGGCTGTATTAGATATAAAAGGCCCTGCAGAGTGGAGAATGCTTTCTGAAGGCTTATGAATCCCTCTTGAAGGGGACCCTGTGATGTGGTTGTCTGCAGTAGTGAAGACTGAATTCAGTGACCTTAGAGGTCCCCTCTGGCCCTATCTTTTCCTTGCTCCCTCCATCCAGCTTCATTCGAGGGTGTTTTATTTCTAAATACAAATCCTTAAGCAGTTTTTGTGCAGCATTTAAAAGCTACTGAAAAATCCGTGAAACCACAGATTGTGATCTAATTTGTGAAGTGGACTTCAAAATATGCATATCCCATCATCTGATCCACTAAACCAGCTCAGATAATTCCAGTTCTTCAGTGGTAGCAGCAGAGCACTATGACACTGTAGGAACATTAAAAGGTATCTTCTTGCCAAATAAAATGACGTGCCAAAGCTAGGGAGCATTGGGAGACAACAGTACTGTGAGGATGCAGTTAAGCATGACTTCACCTCTCCGGTACTTATCACAGCAATACTATAATGCATGTTAGCTCAAAAACTTCAGCAAAACCAAACTGAACTACCTCTTCGAGCTTCTGGTTTCATATGGCTGCTTTTGATAAAACTCTCTAGAATTTCAGGGTCCAAACACAGCTAATTCCATTCTAACTAAGGTTTTTACTGGCTGAAAGTCACCATATAAATCTAAATGTTTGATTACATGTTATTTTAGCATTCTGCAGTAAAAATAATTTTTTGGAAATAAACAAAAAAACCCCATGAGTCTAAATTATTAATGGTGTATGCCAGTACAATTGCTGAATGCAGTAGAATTAGTCCAATTTTCCACAGTTGTACGGTGTGAAGCAAAGCATATATTCTAAGCTGTAAAATCCTTTTTAATAGTATAAAAATTAAACTTGAGCAAATTTTCTTTTGTGCCATCTCGATGTGGAAATGCTTATTTTAAATTAAAGCAGCTAAACTCAACATTGGAGGTTTTTTGATATGTAACTTAATTCTAATAAATTATAATGGCTGTTACTTTTCATACATACCATATGGAACTTGTTAATTAAAAGCTACTTCCTTGTGTTAGGTCTTGATCACGTTCCAGAATCTCATACTTAATGTGCTATTAAAATCATTCCTTGACAGCACAGACCTGGGAGGCACCGAATACCATCAACTCCCAGTGAACTTTCTAGGTTGCTTTGCAGTTTGGAGCTTTTCTGTCAGTTAAAAGTCAGGCTGGACTATTGTGATTGTCCCAGCTGGATGAACACCTACCCTCTGTCTCTGCACAACCCCAGAGACCTCAGGTCCAGGGTTGTTCCCTCACCAAATTAAAGTTTTGAGTAGTTAGGACCAAGTGTAGAGTAGACACGTGTTAGCCACGCTTACCTGATGGCTCACTGCATTTGCTCAGGGATTCCTAAAGGAAGAACTGCACACACTGAACTCAGACCTCAAAGCTTTTGAAAATAGAATAATTGTTTTATTAGCTGTGGAGAAAACCTTTGGAGGAAACAGGCTACAGAGAAGTTCAGTTCTCTTACCTTCCTCCACTGGTAGCTTGAGGAGATTGTGCAGTGGCTCATCAGAATCATAGAATGGTTTGGGTTGGAAGGGACCTTGAAGATCACCTTGTTTCAACCCCCCCTGCCATCGGCAGCGACACCTTCCACTAGACCAGGTTGCCCAAAGCCCCATCCAGCCTGGCCTTGAACACTTTCAGGGAGGGGGCATCCACAACTTCTCTGGGCAACCTGTGCCAGTGCCTCACCACCCTCACAGTAAAGAATTTCTTTATTACATCTGGTCTAAATCTATTCTCTTTTAGTTTAAAGGCATTACCCCTTGTC
The DNA here is from genome assembly GCF_030867145.1 of Opisthocomus hoazin. Taxonomy (NCBI): domain Eukaryota; kingdom Metazoa; phylum Chordata; class Aves; order Opisthocomiformes; family Opisthocomidae; genus Opisthocomus; species Opisthocomus hoazin. The sequence continues at coordinate 23,942,297 of NC_134414.1, read as the reverse complement.
CTATCCCTACATGACCTTGTAAAAAGTCCCTGCTGGCGTTAGCTTGGTATCCTCTGCCCATGTATAGGACCCCAACGACTGCTTATCCTCTGCAGAGACAGAGACTCTCTGATCAGAGTGCCTTGTCCTCGGCAATTCAGATTTAAGTCCTGAATGCCCAAACCAATGGAGGAGACTCAGCACAAAGTCTAGCCAGGTTCCCAAGATGCCTCTACTACATTGCTGTCTTTGCAGCACTCAGTGCGGCTTCTGCTCTTTTTGCATCCTTTCCTTTCAGCTAGCCCAGGGCTCTTCCAGAGGCAGAGGTGAAGTCAGGCTCAGGTATTAGCATGGCCAGGTCAGTGTACGGCATTCCCAGACCATGCCAGAGCAGGCCCAGCTCTAGCGCACTGGACATCTAGCTGGAGCCCCTGTGTAAAGCTCACCACAGAATTTCACAGAATCACAGATTGTTAGGGGTTGGAAGGGATCTCTGTGGGTCGTCTAGTCCAAAATTTACTCCAATGGTTCCTCATTTAAGGGTAACATCTTCCTAGGGAGACCACAGACAGTGTTTTAAGGTTCCTAGTCTTGATTTAAAGCTTTCAAGTGATGCATTCTACTACTTCTCCTTCATTACCCTTCCCAATGATTAGTTGCTTATGCCATTCAGATGCTCATCATGTATATGCATTGTTCTAGCAGGTTTCATCTTTCCATTTCTCAATTCTGAAACTTCAATTATGTTTTTTAGTGATTTTTTCTACATAGCTTCTTTGCCATGTGAAAAAGGAAAATCATGTAGTTCTTTATCTCATGCTGCTTCTTCCACTTCTCATTTACCCTTGTTGATTTTCATTCTTGGTCCTCTCTGTTGACCCTCAGTTATTTCCCCTTCACCATCCCAACCAGGTTTCACCTTCCCTTTTGTCACCTTGAACCCAGTGCTTGGGACACTCACGCACAGTGCTCCCACCCTCAGGTCCCATCTTGAACTTACAGCTACTACCAGTGACGCAGTGAGCGTCAATGTGCAGACATCTGAAATACAACTTTCCAGCCCTGCCTCGGGCAGATACTCCAGCCTGCATAGTCTAGATATTCCTCACGGTGGGGAAGTGTGGTTACAACTCTGCAGCCTGGGCTTAACACCCTTGGAAGCATGGAAAGCTAAATTCAGTTTCTACTCCTGTGCTACTTAATATAAAACTATGAAATAGTGAAACAGAAATTCTGATCTTTGTCTCAAACCTCTTCCTGCGCAGGTAAAGAGCTTCCTCTCTAAGCAAAGAATTGTTGCATGAAATCTTCTTTAATTAACTCAAACTTGGAGGTAATCTCATTTCATACCGAGGTCTGAATTAAAGACTATTTGCCCTTGCAGTTTGAGGAGAGGGAGGGTCGATCAGCAGCTACAATCTGCCCATGTGTCTTCCTCCCTCATTCCTACCTTCTCTTACTTCTGAGCAGTTTGGCTTTGCTTAGCCAGGTAGTCACAGAGCTGGAGGACCAGCAGCACCTGGCACAGCCAGATACACTTTGTGGAAGCCCGGCTCTGTGCACGGTGGTCCTCGGCAGCCGGCACTGTCCCCAGGTCAGTGCCCGCTGGCTTCTGTGCAGCTTAGGAGGGTGTCTGCTGAAATGAACTTCTTCGAAGCAAACCTGCGGGTGAGTGCTAACGGTCAGGATGCTGGCAGGGAAAATATACAGCCAAGCATAAAGAAGCTTTTCTGCGGAAGTGCTCTTGGATAAATATACTTAGTTACGGGGAAATGCCGGAGTAGGCAGTGAGGGGATTGAAAGCTGTCCAATTACCCGGGGAAGAGACAGCAGCATGCCTGCTGACCTGCCCTGCGCTTGCAGAACCTGGCAGGGCTGCCGGAGCAGAGGGACACCCAGCCGCATGGCCCCCATCAGCCCAAGGATAAAAACTATTAGAAGAGTTTAAAAGTACCAGTGGGATGGTCAGGTATGTGCTACCAAGTGAGTTCCCAGCACGGACCTGTTTTCCTCCAGCCACTTTGCAAGTGTCATCAGATAGCGATGGTATTTGCTTACTACTGATCTGCGCTGGATTCAAACCCTTGTCCCAGTGCCCAGGGACCTTGCTGCCACCCAAAATCCTTTTTAATAAAAGGAAAGTATTTACCAAGATGTATTACACGTGGCAGGTTACGATTAACACTATCGTTTTTACCAAAAAAATAGCCGTGCATTGATGCTAAAGGTCAATAAACTGGCACAGGAAAATGTACAGCTAGTCATAAAGAAGCTTTTCTGTGAAAGTGTTCTTGGATAAATAAACACAAGTTCTTGTAAACACTGTGTACTCTCCAGATGTAAATACTCCAAAGGTGTGCTCAAACAGCCTAAGATGATTCCAGCTCGGCATTTTATTCATAGGAGATGGTGAATTTTTGGTCAGCTATTAAGTACAACTTAATGTGAAAAAGTGTTTGTTTGCCTAACAAGACTTACTGCTTACACCAAGCTGCATCCAAGATTTTGATAAGAGTATTCAGAACAGTAAAAGATACTTCAGATGTTAGCAAACACCTTGTGCAATATAGAGAGATTAGATACCGAGCAGGTCGCAGGACACAGGCTTGGACGGAGAATGAGGAAGGGGGAGGCTTACAGAGTTCCAACAAGGGTAGGATGGGTTTGGTTCTGCAATATTGTTTTCTATGATTAAAAAATTATAGGCTAGTTTTCTGCTTTTTCCTTTTGAATTTGAGCTTTACTCAAGCCTGGGGGTTGTTTGAATCCAGGATTTATACTTATTGTGCGACAGATGGAAAATTTGTTCACAGGATGGTAACCCTGCTGGGCTGAGAGGGCAAGGTGAGGTGTTATCCAGTTCAGGAGCACACTGGAGGGGACAGGTTTAAAACTTCCAGGCTGTTCCGAGGGCATGGAGGAGGTCTGAGGCATCGCTGGAGCACACCAGCCCCTGCCATCAAAGCAGCTGGCTCTCGAGGACTGGCACCTGCGCCACAGCCCCGTGGGGAGTTTCAGGAGTGGACACTGCCCTGTGGGCAGCCAGGCAGTCCAGCCTTATTAAACCCAGCAGTTTATTTTCCTAACTTGTCCTCAGAGTCTTAATTACTGTTACTGTAAGGACATCACCACCTTCCTTCCACAAAAGCTGGACAGAAAGCACCTGCTGGGGTCAAGTGGTTCACCTCCCTCCTAGTTTAGGATTACTCCTGCTTTACACTTTCTGGCTTTTTTTCCCCCAGAATAACTCCAAAACCTCTAAGCAGCAAGGCTTCTGCCCCCTCCTCTGCAAGCCTGGTGCTAGGGGCTGAGAGAGCGCGCTGCCCTTCTCTCCCCACGCAGGAGCTGGGATTGCCCATCCTGTACACTCTCAGCTCGAAAATAGAAAGTTGGTTTGCATCTCAATGGAGATTGTCAAAAATAACTGTATGTGGTTGGACTCCAAACCAGCAGAAGATGCACACCATGCGTAGTATGTATGCAGTCTGGGGCTTAAACACAGGGTGGGTGTAAACAATGCAGAAATGCATTACAGAACCTTGTCATGCAAACGACACTGACATCCGTGTGGGGCCTTGCATCACGATTCCTCCTCCAACAGGAGGATTTCTGCACACACAACACCTGGCTCACCTGCGGAGCGGTAGCCTACTTTTCCCCTCCGAGCAGCACACAGTGGTTCCCAGCAAAGGCACTGGCAAAGGGCTCAGTCTCAAAGGGGGGGTGAGCCCCTGGGGAGAGTCCAGCTGTGCACAAACCCCTTTAAGGGGACCGGATCGGGTGTCATAGAGCAACTTATCCTAAGGCAACTGCTGAAATGCCTCTGACCCCTCTGCTCTGGCCCCCATGGTAGCTGCTTTCCAAGCCACGCACAACTCTTCTAGTGACCAGAAATAAAGAGGCCCTTATCCTGCGCTGTAGAAAGCTCTGACACAAGACCAACACAGTGTGTAACCCAGCCCCGAGGACAGCCCAGAGCAAGGCTCTGAAGATGAGGGTCCCACTGGTGCTCCTGGTGCTCACTCTCTGGTTTGACTCCTACCGGCACCGAGCTGTGCCACAGCCCTGCTACTCCTACAGCAGCAGCTCCCAGTTTGCTGCCTTGGCCCCCTTGCTTCCATCCGTGGTCCAGGTCCTGACCGGGCGTCCCCACGCTCCCTCACGCCGCCTGTCCCCTCCCACGCGGAGGAGTCCAGGAGCGGGTGGGGAGAGCATGCCTGTGGGAGAGGAGTGAGTTGGCCACTTTGCACAGCAGCCTGAGATCCCCGTCATGGAGGCCAGAGAAGGCAGTGGAACCCACCCCAAATCACACGTGTCCGGCAGGGAGGCCAGGGGTTGCTGTGCACAGCTCTGAAGTCCCCAGCCGTCGGCCCTGTTTGGTGCTGCAGCAGAGCTGGGATGCTCTGGGATACCTTCTGCAAAGGGCACATACTTGCCAGGAAAGGTCTAAAAACATCTTCCACTCCTACAGCATAGGCCGGGTCTCCTTTGCAGTGATGGTCCACCTTGGAGAACGAAGTAGGAGGAAAACTTGATAGACATGATGTCAGCTTGCTTTTCTTCTTGCCACGTACCAGGGTGAATTTACGTTTTTAAATCCATTTTTATACCAACGAGAATGGAAATTATTTCCTTACTACTTCTCTGCTGTAAAAAAAACCTCATCTCCTTTCTTCTTTTTAGGCAGAGACCAAAAATATTCACCATACTTTAAGAAGAATCTCACTGTACTCTTTGAAAGAAACATATATCTTTATCTTGTGAAGTGTCATGCTACTAGGGGTCCTCCTTCCAGGTAGGATGAATGTGTGATACTGTTCCCATCTTTGTCCCCAAAATAAGAGGACTTCAGCCTCAAGGCAGGCTTAGTATAGGACACTGCTGAAAAATGGAAAACTCTAGGTAGATCTGGAGATTTAATGGATTTGCACAAGTCCTCTTTCACTCCCAAGCTCACATTTGAATAGAAATGAATTCTTCCTCTCTCTTTTCCAAGACTAAGGCTGAATTTAGGGGAAGCCTAAAGTGAAAGCATAAAATGGAAGAAGCAGAAGCAGAGAAAGCACAGTCCTCACAAAGCACAGCAAAAGCTGGAGACTAAAACTGATCTTTTCTGAAAGCCAGATAGCCTTCACGCACTGGTTATGTATTCAGTCCCTTTCTAGATAGCTGCCTCCATCCAGCTCACAGCTGTTCACCACCTGCCTGAACATTACCCTCCCTCTCAACCTGGGGGACTTTCCATTTCTTCCTCCCCACCACAGTTACATGACCTTTCATCACCAAGATGAGCTGCCTTCCTCCATCTCTCTGCAGACAGAAACCATGGGGGATATCATCCATTAGGCCAGTGTCTCTTCCCCTCCTCCTCCCCAGAAAGCTGGCAGAGGCTGCTGTCTCCATCCTTTTCTCCAAAGCAGGGCTGCCCTCCAGAAAGGGTCACCATCTCACTGTGGGCATGTCCTGGAAGTACCTGCCTGAAGCAGACTGAATTGCACCTCAGTTCAAAGCCTGACACAGCCTAAAGCAGAGTGAGCCACCTCCCTCCTATTTTTTCCCCTGGATCATATATTGGTAAACTCCAGACATCCCTTCTTATACTATTTTAAGTCACAGCATTCAAGATTTTTTAGTTTATTGACTGCTGCCACAAATCCTTTACATACTGTGGCATTAGAGGCATTTTTTGGCTCATTCCTCACTTCTTTATGTTTAGAGCAGAGAAACAAAGGAAGGGGAGGGTGGAGTAATCTTTACACTGTCTATTTAAAGGCAGTGATGGCTGCGTGCAAACCAAAGCACACAGCAATGGGAATTACATGGCTGGAGAAAACAGTTGGATGGGTGTCTTCTATGATGATTTTTTTCCTAGTGCGTAGCGAAGGAAAAGAGGCGCAGAATTCACAGATCACACAAACTACAAAAACTGTCGAGAATGTACTAATGAGAATTAAACGCTGGTAGGTGCTCTCAGATGTCATCTGAGAAACTGAAGTGGTGAGTACCAGAAATAGGTTGCCAGCTGTCTCTGGTCATATTCTTTGTACAAGAATGCTCACAGTTCCCCCTCCTATACGCCCAGGGACAAACTCTGCCATCGTGTAAATCCATGCAAGCCTCCAGCTTCTCCAGGACTGCACAGCTGTAAAAGGAATCTCACAGTTTTATTAAAGGCTGAGAAAAAACACTTGGCGCTGCTGCCTGCTGTCAGCTACCACCTTTCTGGGGAGCACTGGCGGTCCAGCCTGGCTTGCAGCTTCTCACCCCCTACAGCAGGCTCAGCACATTCAGCACATCAGCATGGCAGTATTTTAACTCACCGCCGTACGGGCAAAAATGCCCCACACAGGGCAAAAAGGAGATGGGAGCCAGGTATGCTGAGTGTAAGTCAGCCGGGTTACTCGTGGTTGTGTTATTCCCTGTCCTTGCTCTCTCCCTGGGCGGTGCAGCCTTCTCTGTGCTGCACTGCAGCTCTCTGCTGTGCTTTGCCGCTGCGTGGGGAGACCCATCCAGGTCTGGCAGAATGCAGACCCTGCTGCTGCCTTCCCCGCAACACCCAGCACAGCAGATGGAGCTGCCTCGAGGTGTGCATCCTAGGGACCAACTCCCACAGGCATTGGAGAAAGGTATTTCCAAAAGCCCCGGTTTTCTCTGTGAGGACAGTCCCAGCTTGACTCTCACTGTGACAGGCCGCACATTTAATTTTGGAAATGAATATGCTCTGATGGAAGGCTGAACTGATTATATTATGAACACCATTTCTTGTTACAGACTTACAAACATTTGCACAATAATTGCACCTTCGGTTTGAAAATTGCCTAACTGGAATATCCTCTGCCACTACCTTGGTCCCAGCCCACCTCTCTGTACAAAAGATACAGCAACAAATTTCAATTTTACTTTATGGTTAACATTTACTGGAATAAAGTCCCCCTTCCTCTCCTGTAGTTTCACCAAGTATTTCTGCTTCACACCCCACTTCTGAAGAATTTGCGATCTACAAATATCCCCCTTCCCTCTGCTGTTCTTTAGTACCCAGCCCTTTTGCAACTGGAGTAAGTAGCCAAACTTCAGTGTCCTACATGTTGTTTCCATTGGGAAGAGAATGACGCAAACAAGGATTTATTTTATTTTCTGCTGTAATCCTGTTTATTTAAAGGCTGTACATAAAGCCCTGCTGCCCTGAACCCAGCAGGACTCAAACCTCACAGACGGTTTCTCTGCTCACTGACCCAGTGATTGTCCCATCTCCCAAGGCCTCCCTGCTCCAGTCCCTCGAAGGCTTCCCCGCTCACCTGCAACCCTTGCCCCCTTCCACACCCGCTCCCTTCTGGTTTCCATTCCTTTTGCCACACAGGCAGCTGCCACCACACAGGTTTGCTCAACGTTGGCTTCCTGGGCAACCCCTTCCCTCCAGCCCACCACAGATTTTAAGCCTCTTTGGCAGCTCCCAGTGCTTTGGCAATCTGTAAGGTAAAAGCCTTCGTTCTCCTGTTAACCTTGAATTATACCTTGATATATCCACCAAGAGCAATGAGGCTTCTCTCAAGTTACCAGTTAAAGGAATATTATCTGTATTGTGTTGTTCAATTCTGTTTTCCTGATGGCTTTTGGTTGCTTTTACTGGAGTCCTAATGAAGTTCTCAATACTTCAGTATTTATGGCGAAGGGGACACCGTTACCATGCCTGGGTACAGCCCGACATGCTGCATACTGTGTCAGCTCCCCTGGAGTCAATTTGACATTTTTAGAGTCAATGAAGGAAGCTTGTACTGGGCAAGCTGTGCACAACAAGCAAGAACCTTTTCTTTGATAAAAACCTCTAACAAATGGGAATTGGTGGAAACGTTGCCGAGATGTTCTTTTGAAGGTGGAAATTGTTGCCTCCTAAAATTAAACTACACAAAGATGGACAAAGAAAAATAGCAAACCACATGCCAGACAAACTGCCATGCAGCTAATACATTACTTTCTAAATATAAAAACAACCTACTGCTTACACTGACAGTTCAGCACATAAGCAAGAAGGGAATGATGTACAACACCAGGTTGAGCTGAGGCTGCAGAAGCACATGCTCATCTTAGTTTCCTTCTGTAATTATTTATGAAAGAGTGCTGGGGAGGTAGAGGAAAGCCTGCCTAAGGAAGAGGAGCAGCAGCACAGGGTTGCTTGGCTGAGCCCCTTTTACCCACAGGGGTTGTCCAGATCCACAGCTGACACTGGTGGCAGAGGGACTTCTACCCCATTCCCTTCCCCAAGATGATTTCTTGCCTCCTTCCTTTATGTAGCTGCTTAGAAGCACTTAGAAAAAGAATGTCTATAAGCCACTGAAGTAGCTTCTGACATGCTGGCCCACAAGGACTACACTGGGCTCTGTCTAAAGTTATCCTGAAACCTATTTGTGGTGAAAAGCAGGTTATAAAATGCTCAGATGTTCATAGCCTTCGCTATCCCACTCAGCTCATTCAGCACTGCAGATAACCTTCTTCAGTCTTAACCAATGTCAAGTACAGGACACCCTGCAGATTGACAGGTTTCTCATTTTATTCCAATTCCCTAGTCTCATGCAGCCAAAGAGTGAGACAGTGAGAAGAAGAAAGAAGCTGATAATTTTCCTACTCTTAGTTCTGTGACCTCAATTTCTCATCTGGCCAGCCCCACCAGAATGCCATTTTTACACTGGTCTTCTCTTTCCTTTCAAATTATAATACAATCAATTCACTTGTGTATGAAGTTATTTTTAGATCAAGTTAAAAAAAATAAAAATCCATCTATAACATTTCTTTGTAGTTGAATTTTAGTAAAAAAACAGCTTTCTGAGAGAATATGATTCATAATACTGAAGCTCACATATAAAATTATATTGATTACCTAAAAACTTATCAAATTACATATGCTTTTGTTTGAAATTTAGACCAGAAATTCAGATCTTTGGAAACCTTGAAGATCTCTGATCAGCTATATCAATGCGAAATGTAATCCTTTTCCTTTAGCAGAAAAAATGGATTCACTTTGGCCAGCAGTTCATGAACTACTAGATTTTACCCTCATGCTGCTCCCAGCATCACCATACCTTCTCCTCCAAGCTTCAGCTTTCAATACATTTTCAAGGTTGCACTCTGAAACTCTTGAGAGCTAGAAGTGTCATGGTCAGTCATCAGCTCCAGCAGCTGCTGTAGTGGCTACAGTTGGGTTAAACTGAGAACAGGAGCTGAGAGCATTAAGGGAGCTGGGAGTAGTCCTAATTTGAAGTGCATGCTCTTAACAAAGGAAGGTAATACATTAAAATAGACTTCACATTGTGGTGAATTTTAGCGTTACAAAAAATTAATAGTTCATGAAACCTAAATTAGGAAGGTTCCTATTTGACCTTTTTTGTGTCCCTACGCCAGCCAAGCACAAAACCACAAGCTACTGTAAGCCTGAAGAGATGTGAACATGAAAGCTATTGTCATGCCTGCAAGTTCAGTGACCATTTGCACAGACAGGTTCTGCCTGCATCAGGGTCTCAGTGAAGCCGCTTAGGTTTGGAAAGAGAGGAAATATAGCAGCTTGCTGAATATTGATCTCTCTAAATTCCAGGAAATTGTTGATACTTGACACTATTTGACGTGGCAAAAATGTTGAGAAATTGTTTTGATTAATTAGATAGCTCCTGCATTTTGAGGCTCTGCATTGCGCAACCTGTCTGGGCTAAAAACATTTTGGTACATGGGGACAGATAACTTTCAGGACCAATTTTGAGAAAGCAGAAATGAAAAATCTGCAGCAATGACTTTCTAGAACTTTTTCTAGTGAACAAACCTGAAAAAAATGAGTTTGGTTTCACTGGTCCTTTCAGCAGCTGGATCCCCAGCCAGCAAGAGTTCTTTGTATTAATTTCAAACGCCTGCATCATGATTCGAACATGTTCCTACGCCAAGTGGTTTCCACTAAGTTAACAGACAGAAGTATTCAGCCTCGTGCTGGAAATCTATTCACATTCCAGAGGACTTGAGTAGATGGGCACCGGGTTGTCATTCACATACTCTGTCTAGCAAAACAACGTTCCCAACTTACTTACACAGAGCAAAAGTGTTCTAGGAATTTGCAAGTGTGGTGTTCTTCGAAACAGCGATCTGCAGCCACTTCTCCTGAAAGCATAAGTGTTACGGGTGGTTTGGGGACAGATACTCTGTGGGGAACATTTGCATTGGAAAGGTCAAACAAGTAACGGTTGAATAGCTTCAGGAAAGCCATAGTGCTACTCTTCCTCTGGGGGATGCCTCACTTTGTTGTTAGCATGGGATGCAGGAAAGTTTTCCCAATTCATATCAGGATGGGGCAGGGGGAAACCTCACCCCTGATGACCATCGTTCTTTCTGTCTACCTGGAGGCTGTAGGAGAACAGGGGTAAAACCTGATGACCCCATACAGGAGCAAAACCTGATGACCCCATACAGGAGCTACTATACCTATGCTAACAACAAGTAGCAAGATACTGTCAAATGGAAAATATAAGAAGATAAATCAAACTCAGTATGGAGCTGGAAGGAATGAACTGTTTCTGGCACTGAGTCCTTCGTGTAACTCAGACTCCAGACGTGCAGGTATCAGCTCACTGCATTTCCTTTTTCACAACTGAAATGCCATCAAAGTAAGACACATCAGATATGCTGCTGCCACATTCACGTGGTTCCCATCTTAACATAATCATTCAGCCGGTGAGGGGGAAAAGCCACCTCCTGTTTCCTCCAGTTTTAAAATGGCATTGCATCATACAGTAACCAACAGATTTGCTCTTTCTGGTCTGCCATAATAAGAATGACAAAACAATTTAACATTTTGCAAGTCAGTCCTTCAGACCTCCTTGTCGGTTGCAGGAACTCTCCAAATCCCCCTTTGAATTTCTCCACCTAGTTTTCTTGCCTGGGGAAGAAAAAGGCATGTAAACTGAGAGTAGCACACATGGCCTTCCATGAGCTCAGACTCCGGTCTTACTGAAAATGTCTAACTTAAATATTGTCCAAATGTTACATATCCAAAATGTATTTTCCATACAGGACTCTCCTGCTGAACTGTCTGACTGAGCTGAGATTCTCTCACTGAAGATTTTGGTTACTACTGTTCTTCCTCTGCTAGCAAATGAGGATTCTATGCCTCTGACATTGAGTCTTTCGATTTTAGAAGGTTTAAAATGTTAAAAAATCCAGCAAGAAATAATCCTAGTTGTTACACAACATTCCCAGACCTTTCTTTTTTTCAAATCTGTGACAGATGTTTTCAAATACAGTGTGTCAAGTTCAAAAAAAAATCCACCTGTGTGAAATAACATTGTGACCTCTGTATATACTTGTAAAGAAATTATTTGGTGGAGTAACTTGTACAGCTTCCCTCTTTTTAGACACAAAAAACAGAAACTCAGACTCTGCTGAAGCCAACAGCAAAACTGACTGGCACAAACAGAACAGCCACTCACCTGTAATCTATATCATAAAAATCATAATTTGCCTTCTCCATCAGGACTAAAGTAAGAGGAATGTTGTAGGTCAGGCCGAAGGTGTATTTGCAGCCTGCATAGTTTCTGCACACATTAATAGTCCTTTATGAGTATTACGTTCACATTTTTCAGAATGTATTTGTGGTATTTTATTTGCTAAAGCCTGGTTGGGTGTACATTGCTGCCTGAGACAGAAAATTATGACAGTCCCTGGCCTAATCAACAAAACTAAACAGCAGCTGAGCTCGCTCAGGTAGCTCGATAAGCTGTACCCGGTCAGGAGCAGTGCTGCCCACTGAGTATCTTTGTCTGTCTGTCTTAGTTAGGACATCAGGAATCAAGAGAACAGAAAAACCTCTTTGGGAAGGATGAGAAATGCTGAAAATGCAGAGTATCTACAGCAGCAGAACTGTACAGTTTGCTCATTTTACCCCTTTTTCTGTCCCAGCAGGATAGGAAGCTGAGTTTACAGAATGGCAGCTACCTAACAGCAGGGAACTCGCTAAGCCGAATCCTGACTCACGCTGCTGGTCTTTCTTGGGGTCAGGAGCTCCGCTTTTGCTTACTCACTATAGCAGCAGTCAAAGAAAATCAAACCTGGTGCATTAGGCAAGACCCAGTGTTATGCCTGGCAGCTGTCATAATGTTTGACTTACAGGGCCGAATCATCAGCCTCGGTAGGTATTTTTTGGCAGCAAAAAGAAGGGCAAGCAAAGGGTGCCCTAAGCAGGAGCTAAGCTGAAGCCCATCTCCACGACTGCAGGACGCTTCCCAGTGCCCCCCGAGATGCCCCAGCTGCATTCCCACCTAAGGAGCTGCTGGGTCTGCCTCTGCATTCCTCCAGCCCCATGGGGACTGCTGGTCCGGAGGTCTGGGTGTTAAGGACCATTTTGCACCCTGGCCTGGAGCCTCAGGTTTGCCTGCATACCGACGAGCCCATTTCACACAGGCGGGCTATGACAGCAGCAGCGTTGCCCACCTCGGTGCCGCGTGCCCAGGCTCACAGCTCCTGCCTCCCCACTAGCTGCAATGTGGAGCGAGCAAGTTTCTGTAGCACTAAAGCAATAAATGTCACATGAAGGGAAATTATATTTTGATCTATTTCTCCGTATTTTCCTTTTCAGCTACCTTTTCATACAATTCAGACAGGTCTGTCCAAAAAGTGGCAGTTAAAAACTCCAGTAAAAATAAGGTATGTGAAACAGAAATGGGAAAAATTCTCCTAAAATTCTCCTGGTCCAGTTCCACAGTAAGTATGGACCCTTTTTCAACTGCTTCTTCTCAAATATGTGTTGTCATGAACACAAATTAAAACCAAGCCTGCTAGCTGCAGATTAATTAAAATTCCAAATGAATGTTTTTTCTGTTTTCAGAGAAAGGACTTTGCAACTGAAGGTCACTTTGCTCTGAAGGCGCCGGGAAGAACGCACTCTGCTGCACCACACTCTGCAACGAGTGCAGAGATTTAGTCCTGTCAACCAAGCACTTCTAGCAGATCTCCACCTTTTGATATGCTTAAATAACTGGGCATGGTGCTCTAATCTAATACTTTAAAGCAGGGACAAGGAAGAGGATGAGGGTTGGATAATTGCATCTTGTGGTATGAAAGGGACTTGGATCATTGGAGCCTCTTTATTTTTAATAAAGGAGATGGGGCATGTCTGCAATGCGTAAAAAATGGGAAATGCTGTGCCGAGTTTTGCACCACTTGCATATAGTTGAAGAGGGATAGCAAGAAATCAGAGAAGGTCTAAACTGCAGAGTTACCAAGACAGTTACAATAAATGACCTTCAAGGGCAGATGAGCATCCTACAGCTACCTGAAGGACAGAGATGATGAGACCTGAGCCAAGATGGGAGCAGAAAATAAATCAAGGAGAAGCCAAAGGGCTTCCAAGACTGTGTAAACAAAACAGCTACTCAGTGAGCTGAAGCGGAAGGGTCTGAATCACAGGACTGCTGCCATTCGGACCCTTCCGCTTCAGCTCACTAAGTAGCTATTCATTTTACTGATTGCTGTTTAAGTCAATTTTCCAATGACTTAGAGACTTCAGGAGCAACCATGTTGATTTTTATGGATCTTACAAGAGTCTCAGCACTGAATGCTCAGCCCCAAAAAGATTAGGAAAAACTTTAAAGCCAAAACTTTGAAAGGGTAATAACTCTTTCCAGCACTTCTTTATTTCAATATTGCAGTTTGGGGTGAATTTTTTAGATTTATTTTTCTTAGCGTCAGAAATCGAATATCCTGCTATGTTTTCATTAAGCATGTAATGTTTTTCCATTATTTGATTAAGCATATAGTCAAATGCAGGCTGTGTGGTTGCAATTTTAAACAGCCCAAAATTACAATACGCATTCAGGTATTGGCTAATCAACTACCATTCCAATCCCCTTGCAACGATTCAGCTTGTGCAGGTTATTTCCAAAACTCCTACATAACTCAGCAGCTGCAAAGTGCAATCCACCTGTTTGTTTTCACATTTCTGGAGATGCCCCCATCCATGTCTGCCCAGAACCAATGATTAGTGCAATTCTTCCTCCTCAAAGTAAAATGGAGCAGGCAATTGCATGTGGTTCCCTGTGATTTTCGAAGAAATTCAGGGCCGAGTCCTGCTTAAAATCTCATAATCTGATATATTTAAGATTTCTATCAAACCAAATATTCCCTGTTAGAGATCAGGAGCCCTTCAAATCTCTTGCTACACAAAGAGCCATAGCCTATTTACATAAGGTTACTCCATAAGGTTCAGTAGATGAACTACTTTTACAGGAGGTGAACAGAGGGGTAAGCGAGCATTACGAGATCAAAGTAAGCTGTAGCTCCTGACGAGGAAACAATACCAGAAAATGCAAGTTTTCAGCTAAGGTCTAATGGTAGTTTCTTTGTTTCTTTTGTGCAGGAGGATTGATTTGAGAAGTCATTGTCTTGATCTTCTATAAAACATAACAGGTGACAAGCTCTGTGCTTCTGATATTTCCCAGCATCATAACAAACACCTCTGAGAAGGAACAGGTGAAAGCAGAAGTATTTTGCTTCCAGCTCAATAGCTGGTTACTACCTCAAGTGATAAGACACTGATATACTCGATGTTCAGTGTTTGGAGAGATTATAAAGAGAAACTTTCCACCCTTTTGGGAAGCAGGAGCAAGTCAAAATGCCAGCTTTTTTCCTTAATCTCACATCTCCTGCCTTGTTCCTAGAAGAACCACTCTGCAGTGGGTTTATGTTAGTGTTTAAAGGCCCTAATTTAGGCATTAACCTTACGGACATGATTAAAGCCCTGTCCACCCTAATTACCCGCAGATACAAATTTTCAGTTTGAGAGTGGGAAGAAGAGGCAGAGACAGTTCATGGAAAGCTGCTGTTTGAATGGTTTTTACTAGGAAGGGTAAAATACAAGGAAAAGAGGAAAAAGTTCATCGATCCAGGGAAAAGGCTGATCGCTTGAAAAAATAGCACTGGGGCATAAATTTTCTCATTTATCTTAATCAAATCTTAACTCTAGGGGAAACCTCATGTTTTTAAACTGGATGTTAATTCTGAAATCCAGGGAACTCTTGCTGAGAGAGAGTTCAGGGATTGACGCCAGCACTGCAATGGCTTTGGTCCTGCTCACCAGTGCCACTGCTTGAGTGCACAGAGGCTGGGACAACTGGCCTTTGGTTCCTCTGAAGCACAGGACCACCACATCCCTCCTGTACCAGCCCTCAGCCCCCAAAGGATCAGGAAGGGTGAGTCAAGGGCAGAGAGACTGTCCCACGGGGCACTGTGCACCCTGCCTGCTGCTGCCCACAGAGGCCAGCAGCAGGTCCCGAGGACAGCAGTGCTGGAAGAAGCCTGAGGTTACCAAGACCTCCTATTTCAGAGATTTGATTTTTGGTTCAGGCCAATCTAGAACTAACTGTATCTTATTTTCATGTTATTTTCACCCTATCTGATGTTCACAGTGTTGTTTTTATCCAGTGTATTTATTTCTACGGCAGGCTACATCTCCAATAATACATCCTAACTGGCTGTTTGAGACCAAGCAGTGCATGAGCATGACTCTAGCAAGGGAACACCCCTACAAAAACCATTGATTCGTGTCTGTGACGAGCAGCACTATGGAGGAAATGAAAACTTCAAGGCCATCCTACCTTCTCTAACTATTAAGCCTGATTCCTTAGTTGCATTGCTTATATCAGTCGTAGAGGTTTTTGTTTCCTCCAAGCCAGGGCTTAGCTCTAAACTCTTTTGTGTGAAGATAAACGAAGAACAAATTGCCTGCAGCTTCTGTAGCTGCCTGTGGCCACCTGGGGATTTTGCAAAGAAGGAGCACAGTCTCCTGATGCCACGCATGGCTCCTGCTCAGCAGACACCTTTGTTGTCACCACTGCAGCCCAGCACACACCTTGGCAGACCAGGCTCTGCACCATCTGCTCACGTTAGCTGCGAGGCTGTTACAGACCTCAGTATATGGAGGAACGGCCTCCTAACTCCAGCAAGGCAGGTCTGTGTGCAAACCAAGCCCTCTTCTATGGTCTGGATCTTTTTAGTGCCACTTGAATTATGGAACTAACCCTCGAGACGGATCACTCACTAAAGGTGTGCAATGCGTGACCTTCTGAAGCTGCTAAGAAGCATCAGTTCCTTCAACTACAATTCATGACAGCTGGAAAGTGAAGAAGAGCAGGTGTGCTTGGGGGAAAAGTGGCAGCACACAGGCAAAGCAGGGAGAAGAAACAGAAACATTTGTATCTCTGTGTTATGTATGTCTCTGTCCCTGCTTCCAGCCTGCACTAATTTTTCCCTGGCAAACCCAGGACCTTCCTTGTACCCCTTCTTAGATGAACCCTGTTTTTTCCCCTTCTGTCTTTGCTACCTCTCTGCAGGGACATGGCTTCCCCTGTCTCAGAGAGACTTTCCCTGTGGCGTGGACAAGCGCCTCAGCCTCAGCAAGCACTTTGACCCGGTGGAAGTTCAACCCTGCAGCCGGGCGACAGGGAGCTGAGGGGAAGGTTTAATGGGCATCTGCAGCAGGTGGGTAGTAAGCACTTTTACAGTCCATTAGAGGCTCTGCACACCCATCTAACAGCTGAATGCTATCTCCAAGACTACATTTCTGTGAACAAATCACATTTTCCATCAAGAAAGAAACAGGCGTTCAGCTGCACATTGCTTCATAAGCTGTGGAGCTGTTACCTGACGATTATCACAACTGAAACTATGACTACAAGTAACATGGCCTTGAATTCAAAATTTCAGCTCAGGAGTATCTTGGCTGATTTTTAATTGGTTATTTAAGTAATGCAAGAGAGGAACTGGAAATTAACTGGTTCTCATATGTGCTCTCAAGCCCATTGTTCATTTAGATTTTTTTTTTTAACATGTTGCAGCCACAAAATTTGTATAGAGAAGAGAGCTACCTACAACTGGGACAAGAACTTTGCCTGTTTTCCATGATGCTGCTGCAGGAGAGTGGGGATACTCCTGGGATGGAGTATCCCACCTTAATCTAACCAAGCAGACCTGTTTGAATTAAAGAGAAGGAAGGCTACGACGTGTTTCTAGCTGCCCTTGGGAGAAGATGCAATGTACCTGTGTGTGTATGTACCAATATAAAGACAGTTCAGGAGGAAAACACCAGTCTTCTCAGAACAGCCTTCTGGCATACACCAGCAGTGCAGTCTTCAGGTAGATAATAAGGCCATAAAAATAGAAACATTAATTAACTGCATGGAATATGGGCTGACGTGGGAAAGATATGAGATGCAAATTCTGCTGAAGCCAAGTATGAATTCCTTCATGTGGTCCTGGAACAGGGAAGGTGGTCTCTTCCTAAGGAAACTCCCTGTGCAGTACAACAAACCAAGAGACAGCATCTTCCTTCTGATACCAAGCCGCAGTCTGGCAGGCACAATCTTACGGAGGTTGAAACAAGCAGGAGACATTTGGCTGGGAAAAGAACAGGCTGATCTCAAGAAAAAAATATTGTCCGTAGCCATGGCAATGTGTAAAACATCCTCTTAGCAGAGAATTCAAGGAGTTCACTGTACATGAACTTCATAGACGTTAAAAAAAGCTTTTGCTAGGATGGGCGATTATACCACTTGGAAAATAGGGGGATATTGCAGAACCCCAGAAATACAGTTAAGAGTATGGAAATCTCTTAACAGGGATCTTAGCATGAGCAAGTTCACATTAGCTCTCCCTCAAACCCACATGAGATAAGGGTTAACAACATGTAGTTCTCTTTTTTTTCGTTGTTTCTTCCATGTTTTTATTGCAGGATAAAGACTGGCTTGATTAGAAATGAGAGTACATTGGACCCAATCATAACAATTACAAAATACAGCTCTCATTGACCGTATCTGCCTCAACACCCAAATACCACAAAAAGATATTGAGAAGATTAAGGTGATAGGAAGAAGCAGCTAAAAAATAAACTGATTGGGAGAGACATTTTTTGATTAAAAGGAAAAAAGCTAATACAGGAGAGCAGATAGTACAGCAGGCCATTTGGGAGCATTTTCCATGCACAATGAGAAGGCCAAAACAACTGCTTTCCTCTGAAGGGCAGCGAGGTGGACTGGCACCAGTGAGGAAAATATCCTTACCGGAACTGAGGACATGTACGTGACACTCGTTCTTCAGAGAACAGTTCAGGTCTTACAACTAAAGTGATTGAGAACCAACCTTTGCATCTTTAACACACAAGTCAAATCATGACTAAATGAGTTGCAAACATGAAGTAATACAAAGCGGCTTATGAAGAGATTTCAAGTCAATAAGGTGATGTCTGCCATGGACTTTAGATATTAACTGATCTTAATGGATAATAAAGAAGGGCTTACACAGAACACTCTGTGGAAGAAGAAATGGAAATGGATATGCCACATCTGAATAAACTTATATCATATATGGAACAACCTTCTAATGATCCTGTTAGGAACACGAGGGAGATAAAGACCCAGGCCATCCTGAAGAAGACACAAGCACTGATTCCATCTGGAGTCAAGCCAAACAATGTCTCAAGGATGAAAATGCAGAGAAGATTGTTACAAGCAAGTCTTCTGCTTCCCTGGAATGAAGATAAGACAGGATGCATAGTTTTACCATGCAGGTTTTTGTGAAGGTTTGTGAAACTAACTACAGTCCATGAATAAAACAGACTGAATGTGGCAGGAAGAAAAGAAAAAATAAGGGTCCTAGCTGAGAAGTTACTGCCTTGCCTGCCAAAATATAAGAGGTCCAGAAAGAGAAAATTGGCTTAACCAGAGAAGACTAAGGTACAGAATTTGGCTGTAACTAAGTCAGTGTGTATAGGACACTCATAACAAGCATAAAGGTGTCTAAAAAGCAATAGAAATAATATTACATAAGAAATAAAAAAGAAAGAAGTATGCATTCAAGAGTGCAACTGTGAGGGAGTATTTCAAGACACTTTCAAAGTTTATATCTACGCTCTTAGCATGGGTAGAAATAATAATAATTTTAACTAAAGCCACACTTTGCAGGGAGAGGGGAGAGATTGTCAATAAAATGAATGAGTTGCAACATTACAGCAATGCTCTTTTCACCTAGACTTACTGCCTCCAACAGTAAGATATACATAAATCCAGGCCCTCTGGACATGGAAAAGAAAAAAAACTACAGGGCATATTTTGCATATCACCATAATTTGATGGTCTGTGATTTCTCAAGAAAACAGAAATGTGAGAAACATGCTGACAGTTCAGTCTAATTCCAGAAATCTTTTGACTATGTTGTAGTTGCAACTTGTGAGTACTGCACATAAAAATAATTTCCCTTGACCTAAAGAAAAAGGGATTTTTTTTTTTAGATGAGGTGAAACCCCTTTGCATCACTAAGCAATATGGAGCTAAAATTTACTTTATACACTGCTCTCCGTGACAGGATATTTGTGAGCATATGTTCAAGAGACAGATGCAGGTTTAATGAAGCTGGCATGGCTTGATCATTTGAAAAGGTCTTTCCTAACGTACAATGTATGAAGGCACAAATAATGTTGTAGCCCTATGTGTAATAGGTACAATAAGACATGGTTATCCTACAGACTATACCAGCTACTCTGAGCACAATAGCAGCATCTTCATAATGCGTGTGATCCTCTGTCCTAACCCAGGATCACATGTTGACTTTCCTGCCCCGGGGTTCAGACCAGAATAACTCTGAAAAATTATACAAAGACAGCTGGACTTCAGAAATAATACACGAAAAATAAAAAGATATTTTCCAATATCATCAGGCAGAAGAAAATGCGCACAAGCTATTAAAAATATATAACCTTTGGGGAAAAGGGCAAAAAGACTGGGTTTTATCAACTCCCTTGAAGGTGGAACTTCATTATTATTCTCATTTTAGATTTCCTTAACATCAAGAAACATTTTCGCTTTCAAACCTCACGCAGCTGAGCTGACAAAACACCTTGCACAATAGCATTTCTTTGTTTGTATTCACTAATTGTCTTTCTTATTCTTGATGGATAAATGTTATAAATCCTAAATTTAAGATGCTAATTGGCCATGCCCTGCTTACTTCACAAAGCAAAACTCTTCAGCAACAAACTCTGGGGCAGGCTGTTCCAGCTTCTCGACAAGAGGAGATGAGGTTCTGTTACTGGGGCTTATATAGGTGCCAGATGGCAAAACCCCCTTGTAGTGCTATGGTAAAGTGAAAGAAAACACCAAGGCAGGACAGAACTGACCTTAGACCAACCCATGGAGAGCTCTAACAGTTTAAGAACAGAGATAAAAGTCTGGAAAACAGAAGTCTTCTCATTAATGTTCTCAGATCAGTGAATGATATGCTATGTGGAAAAAAATATTGAGTACAATGTTGTTGGTCTCTTCTTCGCCCAGATTCCCTACCTACAAATATGGCTGCCTACATACACACAGCTGCATGAGCAGGGGCTGAGTTTCCAAGATTTTATCAAAATTTCAAAGAATCCTGAACTTCACATTTCTGCAAAACAAACTGCAGTTGTAAGGATCTTGGCCATAGCCCCATCTCCACGTTTGCTAACATACCTCACAGGGAACCTGTGAGAATTCTTTAGCTGGGACAGGAATTCACACAAAAGGGGATTCAACACGGCTCCCAGCCCATCTATTTCTACTCCTATAATCATGAGTAACAGAGCTGGACCTTATATTCGCTTCTTTACTTGATACAAGAGTACATAGAGCAGGAGCATAAGATAAGCAGATGATGCCAGGGACTCTGAAAGACATGCTGCAGATGCATCTTCTCTTACCTCCTGCCATACTCTGTCTCTAAAGATACTTAAAGACTGCCTTGGAAGCAGTATCTTCAAATCCCTCCTATTTGTATGTTTATTAAACACTTATTTATCTTTCTCCAGGGGGACAACAGAAATGCTTGACTTTTTACACCAGAGTCCCATCTCTAGCCTCCACAGGTTACACTCAGTCATTTATGAAAGGCGTCTTGTTTTCCTTCCAGTTGGCAGGCAGTTTAAGTTCTGCGCTGATTGGTGACAATTTTAGATGATTTTCCTCTGATTTTCCCCTTTCCACTCTCTGCACTGCCCAGCTCTGCTAGGTTTCATCCATCCCACTTCAGCCTGGGAGCGCTGCCTGACACATTACCAGAGGCAGCTCAAAACCAGCCCATACAATAACATCGCTCTGGATCTCCACCACCTTTTTGCCCATGCTGCTTGCCCAGACAGACCTGCTTCAGGCGAAATGCTAATGCAATTCTTTCCAAAAACATAACCCCTTGTTTTTTTCCAATCTAGCAATAGTACATAGAAAATATCAATGGTTTTGGTCTTCCTGAAATTTTCTCTCACCCTTGCAAAAAAGAAAGGACATCTTTTTGCAATCCCATTATTACACGTGTGTATGGTTATAAGAAAATGCTCTGAAGGGACATCAAGCAAATAATAATACGAATTTTCAAAATTCTATAGCAATGTATTTATACAAATTACAGAATTCTGTATGTATTTACACACCATTACAGAATACCAAGTAAACAACATCAATTGTTCTTTTGTTTTTCCCTCAGATTTTTCCAGTGAATTTTAGTGCTCAAGACAGGTGCCAGATGGATAGCACTAGAAAATGAAGACTTCTGTCTGTCCACAGCACAGGAGGAGCGGCACTGCAAGCCTCCGTGCTTTGCCATCTCAGCTCTCTCCAGCCCTGTTTTAGCAGGATCACGTAAGGAGTGGGAGAGGATCCATGCCCCTTCACGCCTTGGCAAAGGAGCTAAGCAGCACCCAGGTGACGATGGCTTTGCCCATTTCCCGCCAGAAAATGAACAGAAAGATCTCATTTTACACAAGTGACTGAATCTGTTGTTCGCTACCCGAAACAGGCTGAATTTGACCCAGTGAACCTGCAGGGAGTGGCAAACTGCCAGCTCCTGGACCATCCAGTCTCGCAATAATGCCTATGTTAAATTACAAGTTTCTATATTTACATAAAGTCAGTATTTACACACCATTATGGGTTATTTGAGTAGTTCGGTTACAGTTTATTTATATGGACTGTCATAAACTCATAACATTTTTCTTGGGTTTAATCCTTTCTTTAGAAAAATACAAAAAAAAATAAATTAAATAAAACATGTTAACTAGTAGTAATGATTTGCCTATGATTAAAAATCCAAGTTGATTTAACATTAAGACTAAAACTGTGGCCTAGCATTATGGCCCCAACTCATAGTATTTTTAACCTTTGGAACACAACTAATTGTGTGGTGTATGTCAGATTACTGAAAAAGCAGAGTTGTAACATCCCTTCCTTGCAGTGGGATTATCTGTTCAACACGGAGCGACGAAGCCCAGCCCTACCCAGACGCTCGCTTTCTTCTCCTATGGTCCAGCATGGCTTTGCACTGCCGAGATGAACTGTTCGGCAGCCGGTCGACCCACAGCAGCCAGACTGCCTGCAGGTCTCAGCAGCTCCAAAGGGTTAAAAAAAAAACTCATGGGCTGCAGTTGCAGGCTGTAAATTCCCAGACAATAACAGTCCCTGGACAAGTATGTCTAACTGTGTCCTACAAATCAACTAACATAATTTACATTTCCTTATCATTCATAAACAATTATAATAAAATGCCATGTTTTATTTAAGATTACTGGTATCACTGGTTGAGACATGGCCCCTCCTACCTGCTCGAGTACAGAAAGCTCACGTTCATTCAGGACACCAAGCCAGAGGTCATTCCAGAAAATAATTACATTTCAAATAATAGATATCACATGGACAAGAGTGCCTTAGAGCAAAAATTGCTTAATTATGAACAGGCTACAAACTTATGTATAGGTCCTCCAAAGCACGTCTGCGCTCAGCCTCCGCTCCTCTGTGGGCAGCCGGGGATGTCAGGACCAGCCACGCTCCCGACAGATCCAATGGCAAAGGTTACACTCAACTTACAATGGCACCGGATTCAAATCCTAGGGATAAAACAACTACAAAATGCATGTCATATGGACCTTACATGATTTTTCTCTCTTTTTTTTTTCCTTCAGGGTACTGTAGAAAACATGCCTCTTCCTAAGGGTTAATTCCCACATGCTAATTGCTAATCAACATGTTTGTGTGCTTAACGTAAGATGCTACAATCCCTTAAATATTACATACTGTCAGCTCACTTATGGTTCATGAATATTTGAACATACTTTAGGAAAAAAAAAAAGTCTAATACTGTCCCTCTCATTGTCATTATTGATAAGAGATTTATTAGTTTCATTTTGCAAGTTTTACTTTAGGAAGGGTGCTAATATCACACTGAAAGCAATTTTCCATAAAAGATGTTACAATGACCCCTATGGAACTTGTATAATTTCATAGTAGATAGTCAAGTGCACAAATAAACATGTTTACAAGAGTGATCCTGTTAACCTGGTTCTTGCCCTCTGAAACCATTATTGCTATTTGTGGAATTTTAAAATTAGTACAATTATTGATATTACTTATGTTGTTTCTGGCATTCTGCTTTAGGAAAAAAAAAAAAAGCATATTTATTATTTAGCTTTGGTATAATCAGCAATAGGTTTTAACAAGTAGAATATATTCCAACCCCTATATTCTCCACAGCTGTGAAGTTTACAATGATGTAAGAAGTCACTTTTATCAGAGAGAAAATATTACAGACACATAAAAGAAGTTGAAGACCCAGTTTTCTCTTTAATCCTCTGGGGGTAAGCTATGAAACAAGCAGTCAGAAGAGTGAGGACTCAGTGTCATGAGTGGTGTGCATACTTGTACAATAATACAGGCACAAAAGAGATTGTCGCCTTTAGTACATGAGGGTCACTAGAATTTATTATTATTATTACCTTTTTATTAGGTTTTTTTTTCATCCATGCACCTTTATATTTACTTGCATGAATTTACCACAGGTTCATAGTGGCCTTTGCCATTTTAATGCTTACAGAGCCTAAAGCTTCCAAAATGCCTATCTGGCCTGTACATATTTCATTAAAAATAAACTCTATATAATAAATAAATATATAAAATAAATAAAATGTTGCCTTTGGAATTTCTATAAATAAATTTAACTTTTTATTTTTATTTTTTTACTAAGAGGTCTTTGCTTTAAACTCAATGGGGTGAGACCCAGAGAGTGATTAACTGAAAAGTCTCTTGTTTAAGTAAGACTGCACCCTCCATGCCTTTGTAAATGCAGCGTAGACTTGAGCAGGCCACCAGTCAAAATCCTGATGAATCAACGTATGGCAGCTATGCTGATATATGACGAAGTACAACTGATCAAAAATTTAAAAGCGTGTCTATTCCCCAGCATGCATCAGGCCTTCCTCCTCCTCCTCCTCCCCTTGGCTCCTCTCTCGCGTGCTCTCACTCCCATTCACCCTCTCCCTTTCTCTCTCTCTCTCTCACTCACTCTCTCGCGCTCCCTCTTGTACTAAATCAAGCGAGTGGGCATAGGCTCTCCTCCAGGAGGACAAACCTTCAAGTGCAGAAGAAAATCAGCATGTTCCATCCAAGCCTCCATCATATATTATGC
The DNA here is from genome assembly GCF_030867145.1 of Opisthocomus hoazin. Lineage (NCBI taxonomy): Eukaryota > Metazoa > Chordata > Aves > Opisthocomiformes > Opisthocomidae > Opisthocomus > Opisthocomus hoazin. The sequence goes on along the minus strand of NC_134414.1, from coordinate 23,917,826 downwards.
ATGCGACAAAGTTTGGCAACAGTGGAGCTGATGTGATGACACAGCTAATCAATAAGAACCCATCGCATGAAACCTTTATAGTGGTTACTTTTTAAGGGCTCAAGTGAAGGAATTGTCTTTGTCAACTTTGGCTTAAAATATCCTTATATAGTTCCGGTACTTTCTCAGGGTCCACTGGTCTAGGTAAAAAATGTGTAAATTTTTGATGCCGTTTAGTCCTAGTCCCTTCTCTTGGAGTCCCATCTTTATTTAACGCAACATAGTATCGTCTTCCAGTGTCCACGTGTTTATATAGATTTGATGAATATGTGTTATACCAGTTTTCTTCAAACTGCTCTCTGAATACGCACTCCTGGGTTAATTTTTCCTATAGAGAGAAAAGAAAAAGTAGTAAGGAGATAGATAACCAGAAAAAGAAGCTATTTTTAAAAGAATTACTATTTTCACAGCTTGAAATCAGTATCTCCTTGCTCAATTTGCAAAATGAACCATTTCAATATTCTCAGTTTCAGCTAAGTAAAGCTGTGTTGCTGGGTATTTCATTAAGCAGTCACAAGGGTGGATAACTCTGTGGGCAGCAAAAATGATTCCCCAAAAGCCTTGTTCTGCAAATCAAATCAGCAACAAGAAGACTGAAAACAGATATCTGAATTTCTGATCTTTCCCAAGCAGCTCACAAGACATTACTGGACTTGTATAATTAATTGCTTCAATCGTGAGTGCAGGCATTGGAACAAACAGACATGAATAAAGAAAACTAGAACTGGTTTGCAGGGCTGCAATACAGTTTAGGGCCTTAAAATTGCTATGTCCTTCCATTGCATAGAGAATTAGATGCACTTCATTAATTTAAAAAGATACAACGTACTACCCTTCATTTGGTTTATTATTTGTATCACAGAACCACAACCCAAGAGAGCTTCAAGCAGGAGCACAAACCCCACGTGCTGAGATGCAGTTAGGTGAGGAAACTGCTCCAGGCTTGCTTTAATAGGGTTGTCCTCGTGCCCTGTCCTACTCATGGGACCCAACTGAAGACATCAACCATTCATCAGATCCCCACATACTCCCATTCCTTCCAGTTCACCCACTTCTTCACTCCATATGTACCTCTCTACATCCTTTCGGTCTAAATAGACAGGGTTTACTTAACAAGCAGCCACCTGATAACCAGATTTATTTTAGGAAGGGCTCACACAAGTGACTGAGAAAGAAGACTGAAAAAAAGGTGGTAAGCTCTAGCATGGGAAAGCTGATGGAAAGCTGGGAAAAACTAAGCCTGGAAATAGTCTTTTCAGCTAGCACACAAAAATATAATAATGACAATTTAGTACATTTTTTTGTAACAAGTTCTCACTTGAATAGCACTCACATCGACCAAACTCAGCATCCAGCTGAGGATCAATTTCTGACTATGACAAAGCTCCACACAATGCAGACCTCTGTGCATGTGTTTTACAGACATTAAATCTTCAAGCAGTTCTTTTAGATAGATACACAGAGAAGGCAAAACGGAGACCAAGGCCCAGAGGCAGCAAAGCATTTACGGCACCTAAGCCATAAATGTGTGCCAGAACACCACTGCTAAGGAGCCACAGCTCAAGCTTCACTGCCCCCAAGAAGCCACCATCCATGGCTTAATCCAGGAGCTTCCCAAAACCCACCATCATCAAAGCTGGCAGCTTGCCCTGGGGCTGCAGGTGCCTTTGGGGCCACCTCTGCTGCTCAGGACTTGGCTCACAACCCCTTCCCAAAGCGATGTGCTTCAGCCCAGATGTTTCACTGCTGCTTTTCACGGCAAGCACGCTGCTCCTGGGGTAGAGCTCTGCAGCTCCTCTGCACCCCTACGAACTGGCTACGAGGTTGCAAAGCCTGGATCCGCAGTGCCTAAAGGCTTGGCATTTGGAGGTTTCTTCAAAATTCAACCTGTGCAACTCCAGTAGGCGAGAAAGACAGCAAGTAAGCAGCTCCTGACTTCTTCTTTGATGGGCACTGGGAACCTCATCGCCCCTCAGGAAGGAGAAATCCCCAACAGGACCAGGTTTCGGAAGTTAAACACTTCAGTATTCACTACTGAAGCAGCCATGCCCTTGTGTGGACCCGGGTGGCTGCGGCTCGCACAGTCGCAGGAGGAACGTGTGGCAGAGAAGATGGCAGCCCCACCCCTCACAGCCTCCCCTGCGGTTCGACCCAGAGAATTCCCTGCCTGTGGGTCCAGCTGAGCAGCGTGTGCAGAATTGTGAGCACGTGCGCAGGCTGCCTGTATATCACAATTTATTTTAGAGGCATTTCTGACTAAAATGTTTTTAATGTGTGAGGTACCTCTAACACGGCAACACTCCATACGGGTTATAGGGAAAAGAAGCACAGATCTGTTTACACTAAATCCTTATCTGGGGGCCAGATCCTGCACCCTCCTATTGATAATTGCCTCTATGTCCTTCGACAGCTAGAAACTGCAGCAGCAATGAATATTACTGGACTTCAGTAGCAGCTGGAAGTTACACGCATTGCAGTAGTCCCCTGTACAGCCTCAGTGTGCAAACTATTATAAAAACTATTCAGCTACTATAAAGATTTTCTTCAAGTACAGCTTTCATTAGCGTTGTATTCTGCATCAGATTTAAAATCACTTTCTTTGCTTTAAGGCAGAAGCAGATGCTAAGGAGTATTATACACGGGGCTTATAAGTCCATGGGGAAAGAGCAACCGATTCAAATTGTTTTCTTGCTGTCAGAAGGCAATAGGATCACATGACAAGCACTGCAGAAGCACTCCCTGCTAAAAATAGCAACATTTTAGGAAGATATTTCAGTCCTGTCTTGAATTCATTAATTATTCACCTGATCTGCATTTTTTTTAGCATCATCATAAATTTCTGTCTTTGCAAGAACAGTACTTCCCCATGCCCCGGAGGAGAAATTTTAAAATAGCCTCTCTTTTTCTGTCAGGTTTGATGGATCATGACAGTGCTGTGGTACATTTAACTAGCAGACCTTGAATAAGGAGGTTTGCATTGTACTGTGCTCTGGATGAGTCCAATGGATTTCAACCTTACAAATTCAATCTTTATTTTACAAGCTTATCCTGTTTCTACTTTTCATCCTCTTATAACACAGCTACATCTTTTTTCTCCTTCATCAAAATTCTCAGAAATTCATGCGTAGAGAGTAGGCAAATACTTCAACACAAACTTGACACAGCCATCAGGATGCAGGTTCAGATACGTAGGGACACTAACAATCACACTTTCAGAGAAGTGAAATAATATCTTTATAAATTCATCAAACTGTTTCCTTCTAGGACACCTAGAAATTCTGGTTGTAGTCAGAGACCAGTGGAGTAAATCGGTATCGGTGACTTTGGATCAGGCCCTGTAAATAATGTGGGGACCAAAACCCCAGCATATCCTTCTTCCCTTGCCCTGGGAGATCCTTACCACAGTGGCTCATCTAGTACCACAACAAACAGAAACCAACTTCCACCAGGATAGTCAGCTACGTAGAATCATAGAATCATTTAGGTTGGAAAAGACCTTTAAGACCATTGAGTCCAGCCATTAACCTAACACTGCCAAGTCCACCACTAAACCATGTACTATCACAACACTACTTAACACTAGCTTATACTCATGTTTTGAGCACACATGCCTTTATTCAAGCCAGAAATGAGCATAACACAGGGGTGCGGCTGGTCCACCCTGCCAACAAGCACCTTCTTGCCTCACCAGCTTAGGATGGGAAAGTTTTGCTGAAAGCCAGCTCTCCCAGTACGGGAAGGAGACGGTGTTTTGTGATCACAAGTGGCTTGCATTTCCCCTTCTGGCTAAGACTTCTAGAAAGCCCCCGTACACACAGTCAAAAAGCAAGATTTAGCCCTAGAATACAGACATTTTTGCATACTGTTATTCTAGCAACAGATTTTTCTATCATTTTTCCAGTGCAAATATTTCCTCGCACCATACTTACTGTCACTAGACATCTTTGCCAAAGACTGACACAAATACCAAACATACCCAACTGGAACAGCTATGGAAAGCAACCTGCATTCCTGTGAAAGGGGAGGCTGCCTGGCTTGTTCAAGTCATTTAATTCAAGGGCCAAATAAGGAGGTGGCCTCAAAATTACATAAATCAGATGTTGCACCACATAGTACATGTTTTCTATGAGGACTGTTCATAGAATATTCCACTACAAAGTGACTGATGCTCATTTTACTACATTTCCACACTTTACCTGGGGTTTTTTTTAACCTGTTATTTAATTTTGAACATTCAAATAATTGAATTGTGCAAAGATGCACATATCACAAGGGCAGAAACCCAAGGCAGATTTAATTCAGAAGTCTGCTAATTTCTGGTCAGTGTTAGCAAGCCCTGAATCCCTTTTCCTTCCTGCATCCTCCACCATCCAGCCAGGGAGAAAAATAATTATGTTATCCTATTTCCAGGCAGATTAGCTAAAAGTGAGATTGTAAATTAATAGAGTAGATAGTTACAGCCACCACAATGAAAGATTTGCTAGCTTCTTTAAAAATAGATACCCCTGTGAAGCAGCTAATTGGAAATAAGTGGATATAGACCATACACATGTACAATGCCCAGAGAACGGTTTGATGACTAAAGAATGGTAAGACATTTGTGCTGCTTAGTAGTTGGAAGCACAGTAAAGTCCTGTACAAAACACATCTTTTTTTTTCTTTTAAATAACCTTACAGAGTTTAAACTCCAATTTATTTAACCTGACAAAAGGAAACCTCTTCAGACCATCATTCCTAAGATCATAGCAAATATATTTCATGTCTAGCAAACTGTTCTGTTCTATGCTACACGTAGTTTTCCCTTTTGCAAATGGCTACACTTATTCAATAGAGACACTTCACAAGAAAACACCTAATCCAGAAGTCCAAACAACTATTAACAACTAGCACATCTGATTTAGTCAGCACTTCCTATATACCTCCTGCACGTTATCACCGTGTTAATCCACCCTGTCTTAATGAAATCATGTTTAAATATATAGTCTCCTAAATAAGTTCATGCAAATTCTTCATTATGGCTATATGATGTTACTAAAAACTGCATATGTAGTAAAGAAAAACAACAACAAACCCCCCCTACTCTCTTCCAAAGTGGTTTTCTTTGCTGTTCTGCCTACAAACACGCACATTTTACGTGCAGCTGGCCCTTCCCATGCTGTAACGCAAACAACCTCTAGAACACACTACATTCAGCTAATAATTAACACTCATCCAGAGTTGTCATAAATAAAGGTGTAGTTCAGCATTTGCTGTGGTGTTGCCTGATCTCCCATGCTAAGCCTATTAGTCTCCGGCTGGGTGGACAACCTCCAGCCACGCCAGGAAGCCAAATATCGGTGTCCAAGCAGCACCGCTTTCCTTTCCAAGTCAGACAGCAGTGCGAGGCAAGCCCTGCACATTGAGTGCCTGACTTGGTGAATGTCACAGAGTTTTCTTGGAACAGTTTCTCCAAGCAGTGGTTTTTTTCAGAATGCTTTGTTCAATATTTGACAGAATATGGAAAAAAAAAAAAAGCAGAAAAAAAAAAAGTCTGCCAAAGGACTAGTTGACTGGTTTTATGTGTTTGTGTCAGTCCTTCTCCACGAGCACATCAGAAAGACAGCAGGAAACCCTGCAGGGCCAGAAGAAAGATCAAGCAAATAGCCAGACACCCACGCTGCCACGCACATGCATTTCATATTCCACAGCACTTTGTATAAGATGAGGGAAATTAGGCAAGGTGTCCTGGCAAAACTACAGTTGGGCAATTGCATTCTCCCTACCTCAGGTCACCTTGTACTTTCACAGAGATGGAGTATTCATCTTAGTTTCTCCTCTTAAACTCCTCATTAATTTGTATAAGGTTTTCATTATACATAAATTCCCACTTACCGAAAAAAAAAGTGTGACTGTTCTGTACTGGAGCAGTTATGAGACTGCTTAAAGATTAATATCTTTCATACAAAAAGCTTGTAAAGTTTCCAAGACCCAGCAGAACCTGGTGCCCTTGGGAGCGTTATCATCAAAAGCCGCAACAGCTATATAGATACAGACACCACGGTGCTCCCACGTCCCGATGAATGCGACAGAAAAGTAGAGCTCCCTGAACAAAGCAAGCGGACTCCAGCATCAACAATGAAATCCCAGGAGACTGTCAGTGCAGCAGGGATTTCATTGCTTCTCCCCTGTGCCCCATTGCCCCTCTTTTCCTGCTCCCTTGCTCTCCACACCATCATGGACCTCCTCTGGAGGGACCAGACTGGGATCCAGCACTGTGCTATCCCAGGGTTGTTTACAGAGCTCTTCTGACATGATCTGCAGCCGGATGAGATGCCAATTAGGCCTCCATCCATTATTGCCACTGCCAAATCCACAGCTTTTGGTTTTACTGGTACTCACTCCTTTGAGATTTCAAGTTTGCAGCATCTGTCAAGCTTTAAGCATGCCATCCTTGGACATGAAATCGTTATAGGAAGAGCAACCCCACTGTGCCTGAGCTCGCATCTGTCAGCACAGGCTGCCTACCAGCAGCCATGCTTATGTCCTTAAGGATTTGATTTAGATCTGCCCAGCCGAGTGCATTAGATAAAATCTCTTTTTCACCTAAACACGCAGGGTCTGCTTGTGCTGCTGTTGGAAGTCATGACAAAGCTCCAGGCACAGGCCTCGGGCCACATAGGCTGTCACAGCGCCATTTCCCTGGAAGCTGAAGAGGTTCCTTCTCTGCACCACAATGGAGCAGGACAGGGACAAATTCAACTCTTCAAAATCAAACAAAAAAACAGGTGGGTTCCCCTCCCTCCCACGCCAGCAGGACCAGGCCCACGCTGTGCCATTTACTAGTCACACTTCTGACCTCTATTTTATTTTTGGTTTCCCTGGCACAATCCAGAACTGCAGTCATCAATGTTATCTAAGCATCTAATTCATAACGCTTGGCTGAACCCTTCCAAGAATCAGAAAGCAAGGTGGTATGCAATCTGATACAGGGGCCGGAGCCAATTTTTAAAGAAGACAGGAGAAAAGTTCCCATCAGCTTAAATGGAACTTGGATCAGGCTTGCAATGATAAAAAGGCAACAAATATTTTAAGACACTAAAAGAACCATTTCAGGCAAGTTCAGATTTACTGAAAGCTGTAACTTGACCTACCCTGGCTCCCCACTCCACAAATTCTCTTGTATCAAAAGCCAACACGTATGTCAAACCAGGGCTGTTGTCCTACAGCTACACACACGCGCTTGAGCCTGAAATGCTACTTAAGCTTTTAACCGAATAGAGATTTTTAAATAAAACATGTTTTACTTAAATACAATTAAGATAAAGCATAACATTGAAGTATTTTGTCAGTATTTTTTACTTTGTTTTGTGGTTCTCTAAATTTAAAGGAAAGACACCCCTCCTCCAGCAGAAAGTGCTGCCTTTTGCGGGAGCAGCTGAACTCACACTCTCAAAGACATTATAAAGTGGGTGATGAAAAGTATCTGATCGGCATGAGTGTCTACACCCAGTGAATAGTCCCCAAGCTGGATTTATCCATCATTAGAGGAGCACCTTATCCCTCAGCTACAAGGTGTCACCATAAAAACAGCAGAATGCTCAGGGCCCTTCATAAAACACCTTGCCATGTGGACCAAATAATTATAATACTATGTAGTGATAAAAATGCACGCTATAAATGTACTTCATGTTTTATTATTTCAGCAAGATGATTTGGTCAAGGACTGATGAACAAAAACCTGTCTCTATATTTTGCTACTGACTTCATGTAAAGCTACCTGATAGGTACTAGCTCAGAGGACAGGGACATTACTGACCACATTGTCATTCTGGATGAGGGTCAACAAATAAACAAAGCATCAGAGGCTACTGCATTTTGGAAAGATCCAGTCCTTCTCTCTGAAATGCCGAACATCCACTGGAGCCTTGGAAACCAACAAATCTGCCAGAGAGATTTTAAAATCTACAGTGCTTCAGTGGCAGTACAGCAAAGTGTTGGTACTCTAAGATCCTTACCTGACAGGACTCGACTGCATATTCACTTCAAGGTGTTTAAAAATGCCTTTTATTTTCCCACCTTTTTTGGACACAAAGGAAGGACAGCCCAGCATTTCAAATAGCTGCTGCCAAAGAAAAGATGTCATGTTTGCCCTTTTAGACAACAGTGCTCCTCTGCTGACAAACATCTCTCCTAAGTGGTCTTTCCAGAGATGACTCTTTGGACACTTTCCCCATTCCTTTTCCCAGAGGCAATCCCACCATAAAGTCATGGATCTAGATACACAATTTTTAGTATTTCACTGTCTGAGTAGAACAAAAAAGATTTCCCTAAGATTTCTCAGAAAATCCACATATCTTTGATGCTGCTATGCCCTGACTTAGGTTCTCTGCAATACAGCTGACCCAGCCTTTGGGAAACACTGGAGGAGGTGGGGTGGCTGTGCTCCTCCACGAGCCCCCTACTCCTCACACACACATGAACATCAGTGGACCTGTCTTTCAATGGGTCAGACTTTAGCCATGCAGCTAATTTCAGCTTTGATGAAACAAGTTGTCAATCTGTCTGGAAAGAAAAAAAAAATATATATATAATAACAGCTTCAGCAGAACTGGTGACTGAAGAGCTCAAAGACCAGGCACTTCGTCTAATAGGTACCAGCAGCACACGGACCTTCCAAAGAATTCAGATTTTTAAAGTATACCAAAAAAAAAAACCCTGATTATATTGTTAAAACTTTACAACATTTGTATAATCTGAAATGCCTTAAAGGATTTTCCTGAAGCCTTCCCCAGTAAGTTTCCTGTCCAGATTACACACTAGGTGCTGTCCTAAAAAAGGCATCAGAAGGCCAAAATCTCCCTTGCTAAGCAAAAGCAATAAACATTTACATGTTAAAAGACTGTCTTCAGATTGCAGGCTCTCATGGGCCCTCTCTAGATTCAGGTTTTTAAAATGATGAATACAGTAGAGCTCTTATCTTGATCGGGGTCTGCTGACACAACCATAAAATTAATTGGTGGTTTTACAGGAGCAGGTCCAATCCTGATTCCGCTGAAGCCAATGGCATTTCAACCGTAATAGAATCAAGTCAAAATTTCTCCTGAGTCACAGTTGTCTCTGTAATTGTGTTTAATTTGAAGAGTAAAGTTTAGCAGATTAAAGATGCACAGCCTGGGCCAGACCTCAAAAGCATGCAGCATCCACACCAGAAGCCAAGTTTTTCCTCAGCAGCAGTTGTGGAACAAGAATATAAAACCTGATCTTCAAATCAAAAGCAACAGCAGAGGTCTGCCTTTATAAAAGCAGTGAAAAAGAAACCAAAGGGCTTTACAAAAGGAGGGCAAATGGATTTGACTGTAACAAGCTTTATTTCTTAAGCTTTTTGAGTGCAACACCAATTTACTGCGTTACTGCGCATCACCAAATCAGCCTAAGTGCATTCAAACTGCAAAGCAAATCTCAACCTAGACAAAATCCCTAATGAAGTCCCCACAGGGCAGACTTTTTCTACTCTGTCTTTGAAAATGATGAATGGTAAAGTGGGAAAGAGTGCCACGTTCACATCCCACTGGCTCCTGAGTCAGAAACAGAGCACATCAGATCTTTATCTGATGCAGCGAATAATCCCCAAGCATATCTCAGTGTGTCACTGCTGATGATGCTCTTTTAGCATGTCACTTCAACATAGTATTCTCAAATCAACTGAAGATGCTGAACCTTTTCACACCTCCGTATCGTTAACACAGCTAGCTCCAGAAACGTTCAGGGCTGCAACAACTGGGGAGCTACACAACTGCAAAGCAGTGAATCTGAAGACATTCAAAGTGAACATACCCCATGCTTGTTTGCTGGGTAGGATTCGGGTTTGTGATTTGTTTTGCCACTTCAACAACTACCTGCTGTTAACAGCACGGTATTCATCCCCTCTCCCATCCCATGCTGCAGCTGATTCCCCCACTGTGCTTGCCCAAACAGGCAACAAGCCAGTTCAGGGAGCTAAACCGGCAGAGAAGCAAACCTACAAAGAAAAAGGCAAGCTTTCTTCCGTGGCTTTATATCCCTAAGTTAGCCTCCTGACAGGCCAGATGATTGCTGGTGTCGGAGCAAGAAAGGGAGCAGAAGCACGCAGCAGAGGCAGGGAACCAGGACTGCCCTTTCTCGAAGGGGGTTTCTGCAGGGTGTTAATCACCTTGGCTGCCTCCTCAAGCAGCACCTGCAATTTCCCATTTTTGTAAGAATACAAAATTCCTCACATCTTTAATTAGTGGAAAACAAAGCATTAAATTAAGGTTTGAGTAGGATCTTGCTTTACCAAAGCTTAGCTTTGTACACACACACACACACATATACATAATTTCTGTAGGAGATATTCTAATACTTTCCTGTCCCAGGCAGGTAGTGAGAATCCAAGTTCAGCACAGAACTGCAGACAAAAGTAAGGAGATCACTGAGAGTTTTCTCTTCTATAAAATTATCCCCAGACCTATTAAGTATCTGTAATGAAGTCCTCTGAGGAAAATCAAAGACCTGAGGAAAAGTATAGTATCTATCCCACCTATTAGCAGGTGTCCCTGTTTGGTGACAGCCGTTACAATCTGTGAAATTCTGGTTTAAAAAACAGACTGAATCCTTAGTTTTAAAAAAAAAAAAAAAAAAACACGCAGTAGCTGCAGTTTCTCACAGAGCTTTCTCCCATATTACCTGTGTTAAGCATATGGATTCACCCATCAATTCTTCCTACACCAGTACCCACATCTCAAAAGATCTTTCTTTTCTACAGAGTCCTTCATACCTTGCTGAATGGGTTGTGGTTTCTGCTCTCATCGCCAACGCTGGCACCTGTGAGGAACACCATTTAACAGCACCCAGCTTTCAGCAAGGCTGCCCATCCAAATTCAGGGAGAGGCTATCTGCGAAGGTGAAGTAGATGAGGTTGTAGACAAACCTTGCCAAGTAACTAAAGTTTCAGGGCTTTTCTCAGACCTATGCCTTCCACAAAGAAAATGTCCACCATTACAAAGCTGTTTCCTACCATACAGTGCAGAACGAAAACGTTTATGCTTCATCTCCCACCTCCCTGCAAAAATTCCGCAGGCCAGCTCAAAATCTGACTTCCTCCTGACCCAAAGCTTTATCATTATCCAGCCTCAGGTTTCTTGTGATCCATTCAAAACAATTCATTCTTGTCCTCTCTTTCAAGGACTTTTTTTCTCTCCTTGGTGTTAAACCTCAGTGTATTTACAGAGACCAAGAGCGTACCTTCTCAGTTTTCATTCTGCAGACTAAGTAAGACAAGATCTTTAAACTCTATCATTTGATAGCCTTTTCATCCCTCTGATCATCCCAGTAAGCCCTTTTTGCACCTGTTTTGGTTTCAGTTCTTCTTCTGTAACTCAGGTGACTAACTGCACTTTCCAATTAGACTGGATCCTACCAGTGCCATACGCAGTGGCACCGATACAGATCTCCCTGAGCCCCATGTGTAAACATTTTGGGCACTTTAGGTCAAGAAGTCCCTTCTGTGAGGCTGCCTTCTGTGCTGAAAATACTTACCAACCTTGCAACAATTTCAGTAACATACTACTACTTTTTTATGACAAGATGTTTAATGTCTGTAATAAAAACAGGGAATAAAACCAGCGCAAGTATCAATCCATAAAAACTCTGCTAATAGCTTCACTCCACATTAATACTTTTCAACACTCCCCATTGCTGCCTTCTCTTCAGTTTTTTCACCATCTATCATACAAGTCTTCTGCTAACACCCATTTTACCCACCGCAGCAAATACTCTCTTCTGAGGGTCATACCTAACACAGCCCTGCAGATTAGCACAACCATATTTCCCATTTCTAGGAAAAGAAACTTCTACCAAAAATAAAATACTGGGCTTGCCTGAAACTATTTCTCCAGCCTCAGTAAACTCCTCTTGCATGTAATTCCAGATCCTCCTCTACTCTTTCTTTTAAAAGCATGTTCCTACGCTCTGAGCACAACCCGAGTCAGACCGATGGTTCTCCAGCTTCCCAGGTTGTGCCCCCGGCCAAACACAAACCACACTGCCGCAGGTCCACAAACACTCAAGGCTGGCAAACACGTGCATTGCCTCGGAGAGAAGCAAACCCTCCCTCACCCAGGCTTGCTCCCACCTTGGCACCGCACCTTGCTGTGACCTGAGAGGGAATTGCTGTGGCTGAAGACAGCCCTTCTGCTTGGCCAGATTACTTCCCAGTTCCCTGCTTCAATTCACCAGGCAGCAACAGAAACGCTTATGCCAGCAAAAGCGAGGGGATGGATGGTTGGAGGGAAAATAGCCACTTCTTTCAGCCGTGGTGTCGGATGCCCCAGCTCCCTTTGTTCATCACAGGATAGGGAATGCCCCAGCCCCGTGTTGCCACCCCAAGGAGGCCGTCAGAAATGCTGGCTAGCCCAGCTAGCAGCCACATTCAGACTACAGCGTTTACACTCTTGCTGAGTACACCACATTTGTAAAGATTCCGGTTTCCTTTCCATTTACATAGCTTAAAAAGTTTTTGACATATTTTAGTGTATGTTTCGGGGCCCCAGGCAGCTTTATTGCAGCAATTTCCATTTTATCCCCATGCTTCTATACCTCTAAGGCACGTGCTTTTCTGCAGCCCGCCCTTCTCCCATTCCTGACAGACCCTCTGCCAAGTGCCCACAGCCTATTAGTCTCCAAATCCTTCCCGGCAGTTTCACCCTTCCTGGGACACTGTTTCCATTTCTGCAACCCTGACAAATTTTCAAGTTTCCTTCACATTCAGATCCACAAGCACCTTTTGTAACCAGTACTCTTCAGATCTCAAAGTTTGCCCTTTCAAGATAGCTACAGGCCTGATTCTTGCAACTCCTCTGCTTAAAGCAGATTTACTCAGGAAGGTAGGAGTCGCTGTTACTGCTAAAAGACATCATCAGGTTTTTGATCAAGAGACTGCTACGTTTTCCTGGGCAATGCTGCTCGTACGGAAAGCCTGACTGCTCCTCGTAATTCAGCCACCCCACGCCCTCTGCCTCTTCACCATTTCTACCATTTACCAAAAGGCACCATATTATTTTACACACAAGCAGAAGGGTGTTAAACCTGCTGCTGTAGCCACTATCCCTCCTGGGATCTGACCACTCTCAGCCTAGAAGTCTGTGCCTCCACTCGGGGAAACTGCATTTATTTCTCCCTCCAAAAATTGTTGTGCACTGCAACTGTCCTGTTTCCAGGCTCACCTCAGCCCTAGGTGCCTGTGTCTACACTGACAGACAGATAATCCAGATTATTAAAAAAAAAAAAAATCAATCAATCTGAAAGCATATGGAATCTCTTTAGATCGGAGGTGTTTAACACTAACAGGAAAGTGTGAATGATACTGCAGGGTAATTTATTTTTCTACGCTGTTCTTAGATATCTGTAGTGACCACTCACTTGGTCCAAATGCTGATCCCAACACACACCTTCAACCTGTTTTTTCCTTCACTTTGTTTCCATGCACCTTGACCTACCATTTGAAGGGCTGAACAATTCCCTTCCCTTATTTGCATGGGAACATAGAAGATATTTTTAGAATGCAGCAAAACAAATCCTTACCTACACCAAGCAATTTTCAGTAGACTATGAAAATTGTCCCTGTTTTGTCAAAAAAAAATCTATTCACTCATCTTTGTAGGTGCATACTCCTTCCAGGACTGTGGGGACCCAAACAAAAGCACAAAACACTGCAGGTGCAGCCCTGCTGGGACAATAAAGAGGCATATCATCACCTCCCCGCACACTTGCTGGGAAAACATGTTTCTTCAAGGACAGTACTCTCTCTCTCCTCCTCCACCCTCTCCCCAGTAGTTTTAGAAGCAAAAGGCAGGTTTAGTGTCCCAAAAACACTGAGACCAACAAGTTTTCAGTTAATTTTTTAAAGGACAGCAGTTTACTGCCCTGTTATAAGCAGTTCTAAATCTCACTTTGCTGCACACATCCATAAGTCTGAAACCTAGAGGTAAGGAGCCTTCCTCCCTGGCTCCAGATCTGGGCTCTTTGGCTCTGTCTCAGATGTTCTGTGGGCACATGAAGCCTCTCTCTCTACCCTCCCCCCGCCCCTTGCCAAGCACTCCTAGACCTCTCTCCCTTCCCCAAAAACTCCGCTATATGCCCTCCTGCCTTCCTCCTCCCGCCTGCACGGCTCCCCTTGTAGCTGCTCCAGATCTTCCAACTCCCAGTTTTCCTCCTGAGCATCCAACCTGAACCACCTTTTGTCACTTGCCAAGGACCCAAGGAGCAATGGAGACACCAGCATTTCATAGAATCATAGAAAGGTTTGGGTTGGAATGGATCTTTAATGGTCATCTAGTTCCAGCCCCCCTGCTTGGACATCTTCAACTAGATCAGGTTGCTCAAAGCCCCATCCAACCTGACCTTGAATGTTTCCAGGGATGGGGCATCTACAACCTCTCTGGACAACATGTGCCAGTGTTTCACCACCCTCATGGTAAAAAATTTCTTCCTTATATCTACTCTGAGAAGAGGAGCAGAGCAGATCTGCGTCCATGGGAGATCAGTGGGGCAATGATGTCAGCAGTGGGATGTAGAACAGCTCTCTACTGCAGGAGAGTCTGGGAAAGAGAGGGCACCTGAGGCTAGAGTATCCCATGGTCCTGCAGTGTTTGAGGCAGCTCAGGACTGCTTCAGAGGACAGCCTGCAGCGTAAACCCATGGTGTGGGTGCTCATCGCTGACTGCCGTGTGGGTGCCAACCGTTGATATTCACAAGGGCGGCAGTGTAGGGCAGCATGACAGTGCGGACAGCACACACAGGCACGAAGGTCATGGGACTGATCAGCAAGACCTCCCTCACACCATAGCATGGCACCAAGGAGCACAGCAAAGACACACTTGCTAATACTCTTGCCAGAGGTGTTGGCAAGAGCCGTTTGGCACTCAGGAAGGAAAAAGGTCTTCATGTCTCGTCTTAACACCCTTCGGGTTCTATCTGTAGTTTGGATTTCTCCTCCTCCTCTCCAGTGACAAGCACAGTCGCCGTTGTGAAACACGATGAGTCATAGCTGCAGGCTGCAAGGGGAAGGCAAGGTAAAGGGAGAGCAGGAACTGAACGAGACGGGAGGGAAAGCTGTCACTAACCAGCCTCCAGGTCATCGCTACGTAGCTACCACTGGCTTCTCTGCAGTACCACATACACATATCTTCAGTCTTCCCTGGCTAAAACCATGGGATGAGCAGGAACTGGAGAACAGCCACTATGTTATATGTTGCTGCCTCAGAGCAGCCTGAAGGTCACTGTGCTCTTCTAATCATGAGCTGCAGTAGGAATCAGCTTCTGATTTGAAGAGCACAGCAACACTTGTAGTGGTGGCAAGTTGGGAAGAGTTTGTCAGGCAGCTAATCTAGGAAGAAAGCAGCACTTTGAGAAGGTCAGGAGGAATATGTCTGGATCAACATACGCTGAAACTGCCTTTACTGTTGCCTTTCATGCAAACTGGCAGCAATCATCCCATCCTGGCTGCTCTGCTTCACCATATGTCCCATCTCCAGTGGCACCACAAATATGCTGGGAAAAATCTTCCTGTGCCAAATGTTTCAAACCCAAATATAGAAGGATAGAAGTCTTTTAGGTTGCTGATTCGATTCACACCTAATATATTTTTCATACAGTAATTTGAATATAAATATGAAAGTGTCACAGACACAGGGCATATATTCTGTCAGTGTCAAGGGCTGCAGTACCAAATGCCTGCAGAAACACACCTGCTTAGATCCACAATGCTGATGTAGAGCAGGATCACGTATTTCTTAGGCTGCTCTTCAGTTGTGCATGGGAAACAGTTTTCTCACCTTAGAAAACACATTCACAACCTTGTAAGTGTACCTGCTCCATGACAAAGCTGGTGCTATTCATGGCCCTTAGTGAAGAACCCAAGGCAGAGGGACCCACCTCCCAGCACAGGCAGCACAAGGACAGCTTGCTGGTGTTACAGAATGGTTCAACTCAAGTGACTGCTCCGCTTAATTCAGGTGAAAAACTTGAACCTCAATCTACCAGGTATCGGTCTCAAAACTAATTTCAGTTAAACTGATCTTCTCTCTCCTCAGGAAGATAATTCTGTGCTGGATCATGCCTTGCTTCTAGTTCAAACGGCAACACTTACTCCCATCAGAGAACTTCATTTTCAACTAATTGCATTTTTTTTGACCAAAAGCAAAACACTGTCACTTAAAAATGTCCAGCCAATCCCACATGAAAATCTGCTCTGAGGCCTGCTTATCTCAGTGTTTCTATGAGAGCTGACAGTTGCTGAAATATAGGCACCAGGATTGCTAGTGTTGACAAGGCTTTAAAGCATCATCACACTGACTGGCCATTAGAGGTTATATTTCATTGGAAGTAATGTAATTCAATTACCATCACTCTTTAGTATGTCCTATCTCTAGAGGCTGACAATAAGCCATATCATCCATCAGATTTTAACCTGAACTTTGCATTCTGGCCCTTCAGATTGCCAGTTCTCCATTATGAATGGCTTCATCTTTTTAGCGTCGTTTCTTAGGGAAAAGAGGTTATCCAATTATATTGAATGTCCATCTGCCTGACTGTCTGTCCTTCCTTAGCTTTTCAACCAGTTTCAATCAGGAGGCAAAGGTCTTCAAGAAAATTAAGTTCCTATCAGTTCTGCGACTAATCAGAGGCAGGGTAAAGCAGAGAAATCATTTTCACATCCCACTTGGGAGTGGTGAGCTATGTAATCCCTGCAAACTAACAATCCGGTGAGCGTGGACAGCTAACACTGTCTCTTTCTTCATGCGAGAAACACAAAAGGCTGGGGAATTTGTGTTACTGCAGGGACAGAAGGTCAGAGACACCCATGTCTCGGACAGTGAGACACAGACCCCTAGGAAAGTATGCTCCTTTAGAACTGCGATTCATGGAACAACTATTTTGTTAACGCAGTGAGGTTAGCAATTTATGAAGAATTTCTTGTCCATATTTCTTCGGCAAGAATGTTTTAAGTAATTCACTCTGGCAGTCAAACATATTGCAAACACAAAATACAAATTGCACAGAAAGCGATGTAGCATTTGCTCTCACAGGTCTATGCACTTAAGCTCTATCAATAACCACATTTTCTTTTTCTGAATATCTGAAGTGTAGAGTAACTGATTCACTGTGTTTATCTGTTTAAAGGATTGCTCTTACTGATGATTATCAACATTACTGATTCATGTTACTGTTGTTGTTCTGCCTTTTTGTTGCCTAAGTGAACCATAAAAGCACTCATGACTTCACCAGTTCTTTATCCCATTCATCAGCTGCATGAGGATTGTGACTTACGACAACTTACTCACTCCTCACCAGCAACTTGTTTACATCTGTCATTGCGCCCATTCCCTTTCTCTCTTCCTCTCCACCCTGCTAACCTTTTTCTCCCCCATATTACCATTTATACTAAATCCCTTTTCTTTGGTTTTCCAACTCACTGGTTCTCACCATCTCTGCATCTCCCCTTCTCCTGTGTTCACACATTCTCCATCCCAGACTTGCCCTTCATTCTACCACCTCTTTTTCTGCCTCCCATATACACTGTCGTGACCTGTACCTTCTGGCTTCCTCCCCTAGCTTGCACTTCGTTCAGAAGACAGTCTCCCTTCCCCTCTCTACCTTCCCTCTCTCACACAAAATGTTACTAGAAAGGGATCGGTGAACTTGGACATCCCATAAAAACACTTCTGCTGGACATTCCTGGCCTTGCTTCCTAATGCTCTGCCACGGATCACTTATATGGAAGCTGGACTCCCCTCTTACTTCTTCTGTTTTCACCTGTCCACTCATTACAGAATCACAGAATGGTAGGGGTTGGAAGGGACCTCTGTGGGTCATCTAGTCCAACCCTCCTGCCAAAGCAGGCTGCACAGGACCGCGTCCAGGCGGGTCTTGAACATCTCCAGAGAAGCAGACTCCACAACCTCCCTGGGCAGCCTATTCCAGGGCTCCATCACCCTCAGAGGGAAGAAATTGTTCCTCATGTTCAGATGGAACTTCCTGTGCTTCAGTTTGTGCCCATTGCCCCTTGTCCTGTCGCTGGGCACTACTGAAAAGAGCTTGGCCCCATCCTCCTGACACCCACCCTTCAAATATTTATAAGCATATATTAGGTCCCCTCTCAGCCTTCTCTTCTTCAGACTGAAGAAGCCCAGCTCCCTCAGCCTTTCCTCGTAGGAGAGATGTTCCAGTCCCCTCACCATCCTTGTAGCCCTCCGCTGGGCTCTCTCCAGTAGCTCTTCATCTTTCTTGAACTGGGGAGCCCAGAACTGGACAGAGTACTCCAGATCTTCTCCAGATCACCATCTTCTCATGTTTCCTCCGGCTCTCGCTGCTGTCCTACCCAGTTCCCTCCCCACCCTTTTCCCAATTACCATTACTCCCCTCTGACACAGGTATCTTCACCTACACTTTCTCACTTTAGCACCTTTAACTTTCTCACTTTAACTCCTTTTTGAGTGTCTCTCTTCACAATGCTTAGACCATCAGTCAGCCATTGTCACTTTCTCCTCCACCCTTTTAATGAACCCCAGTGAATACACCGCCTCCCTTCACTTCAGATGTTTGCTTACCCTTCATACCTGCCATCCTCTTCTTCAAATACAACTGCTTCTCTAGTCCTTGACAACTTTGGAGGTCGATACGTTACTGCTAGAAGAGGTTGCCTTCTACTATTTGGAGAATTTCCTGCTCGATTTCAGATTCCCCCTGCCCATGATCCACCCAGGGTATGAGCCCCAGTGTACATCGGATGTCTCAAGTACTCCCAGGTAAGGGTTGTGGCGCACACACACACACACACTCGCACTCCTCTGCTGCAAGGCAGCCCACAGTGCCGAGAACAGTCGCCCATCAGCTGCAGGAGGGCTGATTCGCCAGCCTAACTCCCACATCTGAAATACCAAGTTTTGCTCCTCCCTCACACCCATAACTCACTCCTGCTGCTCAGGGAGCACCAGCTGGACTTTCAGGATAAGACCACCAAGCCTCTTGCACTCACTCCTATACTTTTTCTAGCTTTTATTCACTCTTGTTTCTCTTTTCTTATCCACATATGACATAGAATCATAGAATGGTAAGGGTTGGAAGGGACCTTAAAGATCATCTGGTTCCAACCCCCCTGCCATGAGCAGGGACATCTTCCACTAGACCAGGTTGCTCAGAGCTACATCCAAACTGGCCTTGAACCCTTCCAGGGAGGAGGCATCCCATTCCACTTCCTTTTGTCAATTCCTAGAAAGCACTCTGCCTACGCACAAAAGACAGCGACTTTGTCTCATTTGAGGTTTCCACTGAAAGGACACGTTTACAAATCTCACCGTACATCCTTTAGTCTTCCGCGACCAGCTCTGGCCATCAGTTTCCATTGTTTGTACCTAAACTGTCATCCATCCGCATTATTACTCATTGCTGTTTTTGTCACCTTTTTCCTCTCCCATGTTCGCTACACCACCCACAGGGTCTTATTTCGAAATAGGCTGCAAGATATTCAGAGCAGAAACAGTGCCCACACAGCACCTAGTGCAACAGGCGCTTGTAGGAGCTACCAAGTATTTTTCCCACAGAATGTAGGGATTATGACTGCCCAAGGCTAGTGGGAACTTACCGAGCCGTATAGCTCCCCTTTCTCGTTCATTCCAAGGTAGAGTCCACTGTCGACTCCTCGGATGCTGACCAAGCCCACTGCTATACTGATAAATTCCAGTATACCTATAAAATGCAGGGAAAAAAACAATGTACATATTGTTTCCATTGAAAGATTTTTTTTTTTCAGATGTGGCTGATCCCTGAGCGACAAGCAGCTATTTTCAAAGGTGTTTTCCCATTTTCAGAGTTGTTCGGAGGAAGATGAGGAACTATCTTAAAGTACAATACTTGAACAGTGAAGACCTTTGAGTCTCTGCTAGAACAATGTATTGCAGACAGCATTAACATACCTAATCAAAAGATTACTCTTGATCTTTCTCATAATTTCTAAACACATTTCTACAGCTCAGTCATGTTCTGATTTGCACAACAAATAATACATTCAAAGAAAAAAACCACAAGTTTATAGACTGCCAAAACTAGCAGTGTTAAAGAACCTATGACCTTTGTCTTGCAAAATGAATTCTGCAAAAAAACACATTTGGATCAAAATTGTGAGATAAAACCAACGTCACACACAGAACCAAAAGGTCTACTTCCAGGCATCAATGAATTGGGAATATAGGGAAAGATTTACTCACAGTATGAGCTTCCAGAGGCTTTAGAAAGGCAAATCCTTAGTATAGTCCAGAGTCTCACACATTTCTGTCTATATGGTAACCATTCTCTCTGCTGTGTTATTTTTTACTCCTCTCAAATCCAAAAATTAAAATATTCTAAATCTATGTAATAGTGTATAAACAATTAAGTCTTCCCGTGCACCTAGCAGCAAGCTCACACAGACATTTGTGCGCTGGAGGTAAGGACATTTTCCAGAGAAGCACTGCTTCTCCAAAGCTCCTAGGTTCAGCATCAGCGTGCACGGTAGAGCAAGTATCAAATATCAGCTCATCTGGTTCTGAGGGTTGGAGGGTTTTCAGGCAACCTTCCCTGCAAGTCGCTTACCTCTTCAGTGAGGATGCTACCCGCCAAACCTTGCATAAACCCAGAAGTCTTGTGGAAGAAATGGAAATTGCTTGCTATTTGGGAGCTCTCATGTAAAGCTGTAATGATCTCACAGGAGTTATCCAGCAAATTTCAGACACACACTGCTGCGTTACGCTACCTTCTGAGCCGCAAAATACAGCACAAAGTAGCATTCTCAGTACATTTTGTGAATTTCCATATCTAAGCACACCATGTAACTATTTTTAAAGCTTATTGGAACCTATCTTTACATGAAATAATAAAGTAACAGTATAGTATGTGTTGAGCCTCACGTGGCCAATAAAAAAGCACTTTCATGGATTTTTTGAACAATTAATTTGGCATCTCCCACAAAATAGTTGTGCGCTAATCAATAGCAGGCATGAATCACATAAATCTAACACGGCACAGGTTGAAGCCAATAGGGAAAATTTATAGCCAAGCTAATGTAAAGATGAAATGTATTCCCTGTAAGGGACTATTGATCATTACCTTATATATTATTCAGTACTACAAACACCATAGTCTCATTGTTTTGATAACCCTGTTTTAAGGCCTGGGCGTCTTAAATTATTCTCTATATATGCACAAATAATAAATACTGGGAGGAAATATTTAGTAATTATGGATTTTTTTTTAAAGTAATAAAAAGTGGTAGCATGCTGTTTATCTGGTATATGTAGTATCTCAGATACAATCAATCCATTGAAACAATTTAAACATTCCCATTATATCTGGACATGCAATACTTCCAGATTTCTTACTAAGGCTTTTTCTGTAAAGCTTTTACCAAACTATCGTATTACCCGATACATATTACCAAGCAATTTTAACTGAGGTTAAATCTTACGTTAAGTGTGTATTATACCATACTATAGCTAAGTTACTAAGTCTGGCATCTTTCACATCAGTATAAATATAGACTTTCATTGCTGTCCTCATTTCAGATATTTGGGTGCATGCTGCTTGGTATGTCAAAAGAACAAAAAAGCACTGTCACTTCCTATTGTAAGCGCAGAAGACGAATTTCAGGTACTTGTCAAAGAGCATCCATGTATTTGAGATCAGAATAGAGACTTCTTCATCTGAAATATGCAAAAGCCTGTTCACAGCAAGTTTTATGTGCCACACTGTTAAGTCCTTCAAGGGATTATCTTGGGCCAAGCACACAGTCTTAGACAAATCCTGTCAGTTTAAGGATTGCACGATTTGGCCCAACACTCCTGTGAATATTTTCACCGTGCAGTTTCTGCAATATACAGATAGTACTTAGGACCTCAACCAGATATTAAAATAGATTCCTCTTCAGAACAAGGCTGGACCAAACAAAAACCAGGACAGCTCCAAACTTTTAAAACCTATGGCTCTATTTATAGCTAAAAACGGGGAACAGGAGAAAAGGAGAGAGGAAATAGCTGTGTCAGCACCTGGGATGCTGAGTATCTTGTCACACACTGAGCATTTTCTTTAGCGAAACCACTTCAAGGCAAAGACCCACGCCTCCACAAAGGCATCAGGAAGAAAGTTTTGGGGAAAGTCGTTGCTGATGTGCCCACATCAGCCCTTCACACACCTTCTTCCACACCATCCAGCTTCAACCATGCTGAGCGGCAGCGGGACACCAGCCTGACCCACAAGGCTGGTCCCGCTCTCCTGCCAGGCTCGCAGAGGAGAGGGGGTGGGTTGCTCATACAGCGTGAAATTTTAACTTTCATCTAGATCAGCTCTGGTGGAGAGCAGACCCACAGAAGCATTTGCCTTGGCTTTAAGGAACAAACACCCCTGCATCCACACACCTTTTTGCCCTTGCTGTTCTGCCCTTGGCACATTTTTGTCTTTGGCTTTGTGCAGGCCCTCTCCATACGGCTGGACTGAAGCAGCTGAGCTTCCACGCCGCACCCTGACAGACCGCCTGCGGGTGAGGAGAGCGCGGGGACCCCTCTGCCAGCCGCAGCCGCGGGTTTAGCGCCCACAACAGCGGGGGAAGGGGAAGCGGGGGGAGGAAAGCGGGGCCCCCAGAGGCTGCCGAGGAGTCGGCCGGGCGATGGGCGATGGGGCGAGGGGCTGCCGCGTCCCGCCTGCCGCAGCGGGCACCGCAACGCCCGCTCCCCCCGCACGACGGCAATTAACGGGGGGGGGGGGGGGGGGGGGGGGGTGGCAGATGGCCACAGCCCCCCAGGAGGCGGCAGGGCCCTACTTCAGGCTCCTACAGCGCGCTTGTTTCCCCCCTCCCTCCAGCAGCCCCGCATTCCCTCCCCTCTGCAACGCATCCAGCCGCGGGAGCCAGTCCCGCTCTCGGGGGCGGTGGGGCGCGGCGGGGCGGCTCCCCGGGTGATGAACGCAGCGGTTCCCTGTAGCAGCAGGTCCCGGGGAGCGGAGGTCACCTGCTGACGGGCTTTTTTTT